>NC_083364.1:80901785-82255714 GCF_030254825.1 Meriones unguiculatus
AGCAGACTGGAAAACATTGGTGCTGAAATGGAGATTTGCTGAATGACAGATGATCAGGAATGCAGTTATAAAGGATCATCACATTAAGGGATCTGGATAAGGACATTTGGACTGTTAAATTTAGGGGATTGATAAATGTTTCTATTGTAATAATTAAACTGTGTACACTTTTTAGCTTAAACAGAAAGTGGGAAGATTCAAAGGAATTTCAATCCAGCAACATGGCTACTCTGGCAAGATATCACATCCAAAGATTTAGGTATGTATGATCCCAGTGGAATACAGACAAACCAAAAGAACAAGGTACACAACTTTAATCTCTGGCTGGAATGCAGACACACCTTTAATCCCTCTGGCTGGAATTTAGCACACACCTTTAATGACAAACAAGGACAGCTAACTGAGGGACAGACAAAGGAATGAAACAGATAAAGATTTGGAAGAATGAGGAAGAGATAGAATTTGCCCAACTCTAAAGAGAACAGACAGGAAAGGGAGGCTACTTAAGAGCAGAGCATGGAGACAGTTTGGTACAGTTCAGGTGAGCAGAGTTGAGTTCCTGCAGTCAGTGCAATCAGTGCAGTTCAGTTCTTGGAGTTCAGAGGCAGTTTTCTTCACACAGAGCAATCCAGTGAGAAGCTGAGAGAACCATCTGAATCAATCATTTTGGAGAGGAGTCTGACCAGAACAGCTGAGTTGATCCAGCAACCCAGAATTCAGAAAGAACTATAAAGGATAGGCTTATTCAGCAATAAGTCCTGGAAGCTGAAAACATTCTAGGCTTAAGTTAGCAGACAGAGGCTGGAAGCTGAAGCTTTCAAAGTCCAGGTTTGCAGAAGATTAAATTGTATGGAGGCTATAAGCTTTTAGGCCTAAGCTTAGGGATAACTAGAACACAGAGAAAAAACATTTACACGAATAATCAGAGGTAACATCATCTCTGATTTAAAGTTCTACAAGAGCTATAGTAATAATCACATGGTATTGATATAAGAACTGAAAGGTGGGTTGATAGAATCAAACTGAAGACACAGACATAAATCTACATACTAATGAAAGCCTGATTTTCTATAAAGAAGCCAAAACATACAATAGAAAAGAGAAAGCATTTTAAACAAATGGACTGGTCTAACTGGATGTCAGCATGAAGAAGAACGCAAATAAATCCATCTTGACCAGCCTGCACAAAACCCAAGTCCAAGCAGAATAAAGACCTCATCATTATACCAGATACACTGAACCTGAGAGAAGAGAAAGTGGGGAACAGCCTTGAATGCACTGACACAGGAGACAACCTCCTGAAAAGAACACTCATAGCATAGGAATTAAGATCAACAATTAATACACGAGATCTCATGAAACCTGAAAATCTTCTGTAAGGCAATGGACATTTTCCATATGACAAAATTACAGCCTGCAAAATGGGAGAGAATTTTCACCAACTCCACGTCTGATAAAGGACTGATTCCAAAATAAAAAGAACTGAAGAAACTAGACATCAGCAAACAGAACAAACTAGCTTAAAAAGGGCTACAGATCTAACTAGAATTCGCAACAGAAGAATCTTAAATGTCCAAGAAGCATTTATAAGAAATGTTCAATATCCTTAACCATCAGGGAAATGCAGATCAAACGGACTCTGAGATGACATTTTACAGCTGTCAAAATGGCCAAGATCAAAAACACAAGTGACAGCCCATGCTGGTGCGGATGCCAAGCGTGAGGAACCCTCCTCCATTGCTGGTGGAGGTGCAAACTTTTACAGCCACTTTGGAAGTCAATATGGTGGTTTTATTTTATTTTTTTTAAGAAAATTGGGAAGCCATCTACCTCAAGACCCAGCTATATCACTCCAGGACCTATAGCTAAAGGATGTTCCACCCTACCACAAGAAAACTTGCTCAATTATGTTCACAGAAACTTTCTTCAAAATAGCCAAAAAGTAAAAACAACCTAGATGTCCCTCAACTAAAGAATAAATAAAGAAAATATGGTACATTTACTCAATGTAATATTACTCAACTGTTGGAAAAAAAATCATGAAATTTACAGATAGGGGGATGGAATTAGAAAAAGATCATCTTGAGTTCGGTAACCCAGACCCAGAAAGGCACATGGCATGTACTAACTTGTAAGTGTGTGTTAGCTCTAAAGTAAAGGATAAACATGCTATAACTCAGACCCAGAAAGGCTAAGTAACAAAGAGGGCTCAAAGGAGAAACACATGAATATCAGTGAGAAGGGGAAATTGATATTGCAGGTGGACAGGGGGTATGTGGAAATGGAAACAAGAAGAAACAGGAAGGAATGGAGAATGACCATCCTGGGAGAGAAAGCTGTAATTCGGACACATTTTGGGGGTAAATTTGAAACCTAGTTCAGCAGAACTCCCAGGAATCTAGCAGGGTAGCACTAGGGAAAACTCCCGGTAATGGGCTATGGAGCCTGAACTGGCCATCTACTCTAAACAAGCAAGGCTTCCAGTGGAGGTTTTTTAGACACCAACACAACCACAATGCCTTTCATCTGCCAGCAGTACTGGGGTTAAGATGATACAGAACTTGTGGGAGTGGCCAACCGATGGCTAGTCCAACTTAAGACCATGCTGTGAGAGGGAGGCCTTGCCTGACACTACCTTGAGGGCTTGAAACCAGAGGCTGCATAGCCCAGAGTCCTAGGATAGAACCAAATACAAATAGAAAAATGAATTGTTAATGAATGATTCTTAATGATATTCTGCAATACTTGTAGACTGCAGCCTAACATAATCATCATCAGAGAGGCCTTATCTAGCAATTGAAAAGAGTAGATGCAGAGACTTACAACCACATATCAGAGAATCCTGCAGAGAAGAGGGAGGAACTCTTGTAGGAGCCAGAGGTGTCAAGCATACCACATAACTACAACCCATAGAATCAATTAAGTAGGGAATCATACTTGTTCACAGATGCTCACAGGTACTCACATGGCCATCAGGGAGGCTGCATGCACACATATTTCGGTTGTATATCTTGGTGTTCCTGTGGGTCACCTAAAAGTAGGAGTGATAGCTATCTCTGACTCTTCTATCTGCTCCTGGGACTTTCATCCGCGCGGGTTGCCTCATCTGTCTGGTCTTAGTATAAGGGGAGGTGCCTAGTCTATTGCAACATGATATGCCACATTTGATTGACATCCCTAAAAGGTCTCCCCTTTCCTGAAGGGAAACAGAGTGGATCTGGGAAAGATGGGAAGCTGTGGGGAATGACTTGGAGGAAAGAAGAAGGACAAACTGGTGTCTGGATGTAGTATTTAAGAGAAGAATACAAAACAAAACAAATCAAAACTCTTGTTCCTACCAGTTTTCCCTGCTACAATGTTTGGTTATTATCTTTTTTTTTTAATTTTTTATTTTTTTATTTTTTATTTTTTTTTATAAGTTACATTTTATTAACTCTGTATCCCAGCCGTGTCCCGATCCCTCATTCCCTCCCAGTCCCTCCCTCCCTCCCTCATCTCCACCGTGCCCCTTTCCAAGTCCACTGATGGGGGGACCTCCTCCCCATTCATCTGATCCTGTTTTATCAGGTATCTTCAGGACTGGCTGCAAAGCCCTCCTCTGTGGCCTAACAGGACTGCTCCTCCCTTCGGGGGTGGGGAGGCCAAAGAGCCAGTCATTGAGTTCCTGTTAGAAATAGTCCCTGTTCCCCTCACTTTGGGAAACCAATTGGTTACTGAGCTACCACAGGCTACATCTGAGTGGAGGTTCTAGGTTATATCCATACATGGTCCTTGGTTGAATGTCAGTCTCAGAAAAGACCCTGTGCCCAGATATATTTGGTCCTTGTGGAGCTCCTATCCTTTCCCCATCAGACTAACTCCCCTTCTTTCTTATGATTCCCTGTACTCTGCCAAAGGTTTGGTCATGAGTCTTTGCTTTGAAAACACTGCTAGTTAGAGTCTTTCAGATGCGCTCAGTAGACTCCTGTCATACGTTCAATGCACATCCCATCTGTCTTTCTAAATGAGGATTGATCATCTTACCCCATGTCCGCTCAATTGATTATCGTTTTTAGGTGTATAGATTTCATTATGTTTATCATATCTTATAGGTCTATATAAGTGAGTATATCCCATGTTTGTCTTTTTCCTTCTGGGATATTTCACTCAGAATGATCTTTTCTAGATCCCACCATTTGCCTGCAAATTTCATGATTTCCTCCTTTTTGATTGCTGAGTAGTATTCCATTGTATAAAAATACCACAATTTCTGTACCCATTCCACCATTGATGGACATTTGGGTTGTTTCCAGGTTCTGGCTATTACAAATAGAGCTGCTATAAACATGGTTGAGCAAGAGGTCAAAGTGTCACTATTTGCAGATGATATGATAGTATACATGAGCGACCCCAAAAATTCAACCAGAGAACTCCTTCAGCTGATAAACACCTTCAGCAAAGTGGCAGGATACAAAATCAACTCAAAAAAATCAGAAGCCCTCCTATATACCAAAGACAAAAAGGCTGAGAAAGAAATTAGGGAAACAACACCCTTCACAATAGCCACTAATAACATAAAGTACCTTGGTGTGACTCTAACCAAGCAAGTGAAAGACCTGTTTGAGAAAAACTTCAAGTCTCTGAAGAAAGAAATCCAAGAAGATATCAGAAGATGGAAAGATCTCCCGTGCTCATGGATTGGTAGGATTAACATTGTGAAAATGGCCATACTGCCAAAAGCAATCTACAGATTCAATGCAATTCCCATCAAAATACCAACTCAATTCTTTACAGACCTTGAAAAAAAGATTCTCAGCTTCATATGGAGAAACAAAAAACCCAGAATCTCCAAAACGATCCTGTACAACAACAGATCATCTGGAGGTATCTCCATTCCTGATCTCAAGCTGTACTAGAGGGCAACAGTAATAAAAACTGCATGGTATTGGCATAGAATCAGAAAGGAGGATCAATGGAACCGCATAGAAGACCCAGAAATAAATCCACACACCTATGAATACTCGATATTTGACAAAGAAGCCAATTCCATTCAATGGAAAAAAGACAGCATCTTCAACAAATGGTGCTGGACCAACTGGATTTCTACATGCAGAAAAATGAAACTAGATCCATATTTATCACCCTGCACAAAACTAAAGTCAAAGTGGATCAAGGGCCTCAACATAAAACCAGATACCCTAAATCAATTGGAAAAAAAAGTGGGGAACAGCTTAGAACTCATTGGCACAGGAGACAACTTCCTGAACAGAACACCAACAGCACAGGCTCTAAGAGCAACAATCAATAAATGGGACCTCATGAAACTGCAAAGTTTCTGTAAAGCAAAGGTTACCGTCATCAAAACAAAACGACTGCCTAAAGATTGGGAAAGAATCTTCACTAACCCTTTATCTGACAGAGGACTAATATCCAGTATATACAAAGAACTAAAGAAGCTGAAAAGCAGCAATCCAAGTAATCCAATTAAAAAATGGGGAACAGAGCTAAACAGAATTCTCGACAGAGGAATATCGAATGGCAGAAAAACACTTAAAGAAATGCTCATCCTCATTAGCCATCAGGGAAATGCAAATCAAAACGACCCTGAGATATCGCCTTACACCCATCAGAATGGCCAAGATGAAAAACTCAAGCGATAACACATGCTGGAGAGGTTGTGGAGAAAGGGGAACCCTCCTCCACTGCTGGTGGGAATGTAAACTGGTACAACCACTCTGGAAAGCTATCTGGCGCTTTCTAAGACAACTAGGAATAGTGCTTCCTCCAGACCCAGCTATACCACTGCTAGGTATATACCCAAAGTTTGTTCAAGTACACAAAAAGGTTATTATCTTTTATAGCTTCCAAACTCTCTGATCTGCATACTTAGTGTTTATACTAGGTGTGATGTGTGTGTGTGTGTGGGGGGGGATTGGTGTTAACTTCTTTGGTTTGATTAATGTTATAGCCAATTCCTGCATATGGATGAACATCTTTCCCCTAGATTTTAAGGGTTTCTTTTATAGTTCTTTAACATTTACTATTTATTCCTTTGGCATATAGTTCTTCTTCTATACTTATAATTTACAAATTGTGTCTTTTGCAATTCCCTTGGAGACCTGATAGTCTAGAGTCAAACAGAAGGGGAGGAGGATCTTCCCTATCAGTGGACTAGGGGAGGAGCATAGGGGAAGAAGAAGGAGGGAGGATGGGACTGAGAAGAGAAGGGAGGGCACATTTGGGATACAAAGTGAATACATTGTAATAAATAATAATAATAAAGAAAAAGAAAGACACTGTGTTCATAGCATTCTGCTCAACAACAATAAAAGGGATGTGGTCTAAACATCTATTTTATTTTAATTTCCTCAGAGAATTAAACTATGCTATACTTCCCATTTCAAAGGAAAAACAATAATGTGATATATATTATTTTATTATTATTTCAGCTGTTTGCTGTTTACTTTGCTCTCATCATTTAGACTGAAAAGAGTCACACTTGTGGGATCCTCTCATAAAAGTTGAAGAAGAGCTTGTACTTCAGAGCTAGGAAATAGCAAATCTTAAGATTTATATGACAGCTGTTTAGAACTTTAAAGATTTAGACTTTCTCTTTCTTTGTGTCTGTGTGTGTGTTTAAAATGGACCTTATAAACACCGTTCAAATGTATTTGAATACTGAATTTCATTTTTTGAGATGTTTGCAACTACACACAAATTTAGCAAGATTAGTCGGACTATGAGAAATATTTACGCCAATGTGCTAGAGACATCAATAGAGGTTGTATGTTCCAGTAAATCTTTGCCAACTCCCTCTGCAAGGCAACCCAAGAAACATTTTACAGTGTGGCCGCATGCAGATAAAGCAAAGCAGGGGGCTTAAACGAACAGCATGGACCGTGAAGGGAAATGGTGAGCCAGTCATTACTGTGGCTTTTTTAGTGGGGTGAGAGCGAGAAGCAGGATGTGGGAATAGCACCAAACTGATGAAACGCAGAGAGTATAATCTCCATCTTCAAAAAATGAAGTTGTTTCAGTCAGGCTCTGTCTTGAAAGTGGCTCAGTCAGCTGAAAAGTAGCAAATTCATAAAAGCTACCATATAGAAATATTAAGAAGCAGTCACTGAATGAAAAAATACTGCTTTATGAGTGATGCTAATTTCAATATTACTCAACACTCAATTTTCTTTCTTCAAGAAAAGACTGTAAGTGGAGGTAAAGAATAAGTCTCAGAATTTGTATACTATGTTATAATAGATATTAGATAAACATAGTGTTCCTCAGAGTACTGTTTATTTATTTTTTATGTAGGGTTCAGTTCTAGAGGTCAATTATTTGGTTGGTCTTTCTAATAAGAAATGAAATAGGTTAAAAGAAAGAATTTAAAGCAAAAAAAATGGTGTTCATAAGCAACCATTCATTCAATGTTGGTTGTTTTGGTTTCATGATTTTTAAAGCAAACTAAATATATATAATTTTAAAATGCACTATAATAAAGTGTTGGCCGAGTAAAGTGTTGTGTGAATAAAGGAACACAATAAAGTGCTCCGTAATAGAGTGTAATGTGGAAGAAAACCTAAGCTCATTAATGCAATAGAAATAATGTCTGAGACTGTATCTCCAAACAAGGACCATACATGGATATAACCTACAACCCTTGCTCCGATTAGCCCATGGCAGCTCAGTATCCAAGTGGGTACCCTAGTAAGGGGAATAGGGACTGTCTCTGACATAAACTCAATGGCTGGTTCTTTGACCTTCCCCCACCCTGAGGGAGGAGCAGTCTTGCTAGGCCACAGAGCAAAACATTGCAGCCAGTCCTGAAGAGTCCTGATAATCTAGGGTCAGATAGAAGGGTCAGATAGAGGACCTCACCTATCCATGGACTTAGAGAGCAGCAGGGAGGAGATGAGGGAGGGAGGATGGGATTGGGAGGGAATGAGGGAGGGGGTACAGCTGGGATACAAAGTAAATAAACTGTAACTAATATAAAAAATAAAAATTTAATAAAAGAAAAGAAATAATGTATTAAAACTTCAGAGTTAAAAAATAATAAAACAAGAACAATAACAACAACAAAAAGAAACAAAAGAAAAACTTCGGAGTAACTGAATGGGAAAGTTCAGTCAGTTAGGATTATAAGCTGTGACTACAAGAAAGCCTGCAGCAAAATTATATTTTGCTGAATTCTAGGTAGTCATTGAGAAAATAAGACACAGTAAGAACATGTTTATAAATCATGAGTTTATAGTTATTAGTACTACAAGGTGAATGTTATTGTTTATACTTAACCATCATTCAAAAATCACTGCGAAGGCCTAGAATAAGGAATCTGTTCAGGCTGTTGCTCTGCTCCCATTTTTGAAAATTTCAAGCAGCAAATGAGCCAAGTGGAATCACAGGGCATTCTGATGTGAAGCTGAGTCTCTGCAATAGCTTATGAATCAGAAGGTGTGTGTGTGTGTGTGTTTGCTTGTGGAGTGTGTGTGTTTCTTGTTTTCCCAGTCTTGTTTACTTGTTGGTTTTCTTTGCCTGCTTGTTTGCTTTTCAAAGAGAGAGAGAAAGAAAGGGCATGGAGTTGGGTGAGGGGAGAGGTGGGAAGGATATGGGAGGAGGTGAGGAAGAGGGCCAGTGATCAGAATGTATTGTATGAAAAAGTAATTTCAATTAAAAAATCCGAATGTTTCATCATGAAGTGTACAAGTCTCTCTTTGTTTATGAATAACAACCTTTATCAAACATAGAGTAGTCACTGGTCATGGATTCAAGAAATATGGTTTATTTTTAAATATAACACAGTTAGCTAATAAAAAGTACACCTTTGCTATTTTGTCCCTGAAACTTTCCTTATAATTACTGATAAGCTTTGCAGGCCATATTCATAGTCATAACCAAGGATACTCAGTTTTTTAATAACATAAGATGGTAGCAGGATAAAAAGACCTCATGCTTGTGTGAGTGTGTATCTACTCTCACAATGTTTACTACCTTTCTTTTAAATTGCTCTGCCAAATGTACATGTGTATTTTAATTGCTCTCTAGGTGATCTTCTTTCATAACAATATTTCAAATAAATAAAGTTAGTTGAATTGTTTCATATCACCTACTACCACTGTCACAATGTCCATTTCTAGTTTTCCATTTCCATTTTAGTATCTGCATATTATAATTAAATATTAACTATTGGATATAGAATATCAATATTAAATATTGGATATAGAAATTTTTATACATTGTGAAAACATCCTTAATGAAGTTTTCTTTTTGTTTTATTTATTTATTTATTATTTATTTTTATTAATTACAGTTTATTCACTTTGTATCCCAGCTGTAGCCCCTTCCCTCTTCCTCTCCCATCAGGCCTTCCATCACTCTTCTTCTCCCATGCCTCTCCCCAATTCCACTGATAGGGGAGGTCCTCCTCCCCCTCCCTCTGACCCTAGCCTATCAGGTCTCATCAGGACTGAATGGATCAAGGCATGTTGATGCACTACTAGGCCTGATCTGAGTGAGAGGCACGGCATGATTTTCTGTTTGTTTGTTTGTTTTTTAAAGTACAATTATTTATTACGTTTATTCACTTTGTATCTCAGCTGTAGCCCCATCCTTGTCCCCTCCCAATTCTGCCTTCCATCCCTCCTTCATCTCCTCACTTGCCCCTTCCACTGACCTTCTCATTTCTCATGAGAACTGGCTGCATTGTCTTCTTCTGTGGCCTGGAAAGGCTTCACCCCCTTCATGGGAGGTGAAGTAAGAGCCAGCCACTGAGTTCAGGTTAGAGACAGTCCCTGTTCCCATTACTAGGGACCTCGCTTGGAGAGTGAGCTGCCACGGTTTACCTCTGTGCAGGGGTTCTCAGTTATCTCCATGCATTGTCCTTGGTTGGAGTATCAGTCTCAGAAAAGACCCCTAGGCCCAGATATTTTGGTTCTGTTATTCTCCTTGTGGAGCTTCAGACCCTTCCAGATCTTTCTATCTCCCCCTTCTTTAATCAGATTCCCTGCACTCTGCCCAAAGTTTGGCTATGAGTATCCGTATCTGCTTTATATACCCTGCTGGGTAGAGACCTTCAGAAGCCCTCTGTGATAGGCTCCTGTCCTGTTGCTTGCTTTCACATGCTTATGACGTCTATCCTGTTTGCCTTTCTGAATGAAGATTGAGCATCTTACCAAGGGTCCTCTTTCTTGCTTAGCTTCTTCAGGTGTACAGATTTTAGTATGATTATTTTATATTACATGTCTAATATCCACTTATAAATGAGTATATGCTGGGTGTGTCTTTCTACTTCTGGGATAGCTCTCTCAGGATGATCTTTTCTAGTTCCTACCACTTGCCTTCAAATTTCATGATTTCTTTGTTTTTAATTGCTGAGTAATATTCCATTGTATAAATGTACCACAATTTCTGTATCTATTCCTCAACTGAGGGAAATCTGGGTTGTTTCCAGATTCTGGTATTACAAATAAAGCTACTACAAACATGAGCATTGGCACAGGAGACAACTTCCTGAACAGAACACCAACAGCACAGGCTCTAAGATCAACAATCAATAAATGGGACCTCATGAAATTGAAAACTTTCTGTAAAGCAAAGGACACTGTTATCAGAACAAAATGACTGCCTACAGATTGGGACAGGATCTTCACCAACCCTATCTCTGACAGAGGGCTGATATCCAGAATATATAAAGAACTCAAGAAGTTAAACAGCAACAAATCAAGTAATCCAATTAAAAAATGCGATGCAGAGCTAAACAGAGAATTCTCAATAGAGGAATACGGAATGGCAGAAAAACATTTAAAGAAGTGTTCAACATCCTTAATCATCCAGGAAATGTAAATCAAAACGACCCTGAGATTTCACCATATACTCATCAGAATGACTAAGTTCAAGACCTCAAGTGACAACACATGCTGGAGAGGTTGTGGAGAATGGGGAACCCTCTTCCACTGCTGGTTGGAATGTAAACTTGCACAACCACTTTGGAAATCAATCTGGTGCTTTCTCATACAACTAGGAATAGTGCTTCCTCAAGATCCAGCCTTACCACTCCCAGGCAGGGTGTTTTTTCAGCGCCTGGCTTCCTGCTATGTTTCTCCATTCCAGTGTCCTTCTCCACAGACAAAGATGCTATGTTGTTCTAGTCTAACTCAGTCTATGCAACACATTTTCATTTTCTATGGCAGATGGAAATGGACAGGGAATTTAGGCCTTTCCTCAGGTTCACTTAGTTTATGGAAGTGAGAGAAGCCATCAGGAAGATGTGACAAGAACACAGAATGCTTTCATGCTTTTGTTCTACTTAATATTGACCTTCAGGTTTGTAGTGCTATTTCTAAGAAATCTGAGATACAAACATACATTTTTTTTTTCTGGTTTTCCAATACAGACTACCAATTGCTAAAGACTTGTATAATAATCAAGCAAAAAATATTTTAACTCACATATTATAATTTCCAATGATAGATCAGTCTTACTATTCAGGTAAATGCTAAAATCCTCCCAAAGCCAGGGAAAGCTTGAGAATCTCTGATTATGTGAAAAAGTTAAAACACGAATAAGTGAGTGTTTTCAACTTAAGTAATGGTTTCTTTACAATTGTTTCAGAGTGAGAAAGTTAAAAAGCATGTGGAGAAGGGGGAGGGAGGGTGGGATCATCAGGGGAGGAGGGAGGGGTTTAAGGGGGGAAACAAAGTGAATAAAGTATAATTAATAACAAAAAAATAAATAAAAAAATCTGAAAGAAAAAAAGGAGTCTTAAATCCAATATATGATTTTTTATTATTTTGAATAAATCATTACAGGTTTTTCAGTGGAAAACAACTGTTTACTGATACAAGTACTACTGGTAAGTCTAGATTCAGAGACAATACCCGCTTACGGCAAGCATGATAGCAGCTTCTGTGACGCCCAGGTAAAGAGTTCAGACCGCTTTACTTTCTTCCTGCAAGATTAGCTGTGGACTTTGTGAAGATATTTATTTGCTCACTTGAAACTGTGATCCATATCTATTAAATATTATTTAGTTTTATTGGCAGAAATGGAGAAATACTACGTTAATTTTAGTGTGATTAATACTGGAGAATAGAGTAAGTTAATTATTAATGAGAGTTATACTTTACTGTGGGCCAAAGAAATGTTTGATGTAATATATGTATATCTGAGTTATAGGAATAGTCAAACAACATTAAGAAATTATACAGAGAGAATGAAATTATAACCATAAAACTATTAGATCTGGATCATATTTCTCAGCATTCATATCTATTAAGGGTTTACGTCAGGACTTTAGAACACTGTGAGAAATAATGTCACCCTATGTTGTAATGATAAATGTTGGTTGGTTTGTTGCAACATGTTCCATATTTTAGCATTAGTTTATGACGTCAAGCTGCAAACCCAGAATTCCCCCTTCATTGAATTATTTGTAGAATTGCAGCACAAAATGTACATTAAATCTTTCTGGTAAATATTTTTCAAAAACAAATTATAAAATGAAAGAAGAATAAGTATATTTTTCTTCCATTGTGTAATCTTCTTAATGAAGAAGAAAAAAAAAAATCATGAGATTTTTTTCCCCCTTGGTGAAAATCGACAAACTTTCATGCTGAAGCAAAATTTCCATTCATATTTATCATCAACTCATTAATTTTAATTAACATTTTTAATTCATCATGTTTAAGCAACACTAAAGTACTACCTGGATATAAATCATATGTACATATCTGCAGATAGAGGGATTTCATTTGTCTATATCATTGCAGCTCTTGGCTACAAGGTTACAGGGAGTAAATAAAATATTGCTGCATTAATAACTTATTACTTGAAGAATTGTTTGTGTAAATATCATATAGATATATGATTTATAAATATTAGGTTGGTGCCAAAGGAATTGTGATTTAAGAACAATTTTAAACCATTATGACTAGCCTCAAACAGATGTTTATTATTCAAACTAGGAATTGTTACAATCAAACCACTTTTGCAAACAAAGATAAGTTATTCATTCCTGTATTGTAAAACTCCATGCTTCGAAATCGGTCAACTGGTGATTGTGGAGGCTTTAGCCTGCAAAAGATGCTCGGATATTTGAAGATGTGGTAGTCGCCTGGGGAGAGGTGAGGGGAGGTAGTTCATGTGTCATGGATGCTCTCTGTTAACTGAACCTAACCCAGTCTGAAACTCCAGGGTGTTGGAATCTCGTCATGGAAGAGAGCACCAAGAAATGACAAATGCAATGAAATAAGGGGTTTGATTGTGAAGATTTGAAACTCAGTTCGACCTTTTAGTAACTGTGATTTCTCCAATCTTACTTTAAATGGGAGGAGATATAAATGTAATATATTGCATTATATACTTCAGTTATTTCAGCTTATTAGTTGCAAAGAAAGAAAAACATAAAAAGTGGATTAGAAAAGAAAAATATTTCATTTGGATATAAATATATAAGCTATATATGTGTGTATATTTATATGTATTAACTGTTCTGGTTAATACATTTTCATTTACAAAATACTAAGTTAGACTGCCTCATTTAGTTGTGAGTATAAAATAAAATAGTGAAGTTCTGACCAGCTAGTCGGGAGATGCAGCTCAGCGGGGAGCTGGGGGCATGCCTATCACGCATGAATCCCTGCATTAGATTTGAATTGTTATGTAAACCTGAGTATAAGGGTGCAGGCCCATAATCATACAGACCTCTATAGATATAGAGGCAAAAGGATCAGAGCTTCAAAGTTATCCTCAGTTATGCAGTGTGTTCAAGGCCAGCCTGAGTTACATGAGACTCAATAACAAACAAGAGAAAATATTTTCGCCTGAGACATGATTAATCTACTGGTCACTTGAATTTCTTTATACCATTGGCCTTATTTCTAATAAGCTAGACAATGAGGATGTAGTTTATTTAATACATAGAGTAAATTTTTGTTGCTAAAGTGATCTATGTTATTCTCTGATCAATCTTTATTGATGCCTGCTTGCTATCACGGCTGGAAAGGCAATTGCCTGACAAATGCTTCTTGCAAATTTTCAGCACGTCAAAGAAAGAAAAACATATAAAAGTTGGATTAGAGAATGTAATTTTTCTTTCAGGAGATAAAAATATACAAATTCTAATCCTATTTTTCCAGCCCTAGGTACAGTTTTGTGAGTGAAGTTGTGAGTAAAGTACAATTTTTTAAAATTATTTTTCTCTATTGTAGTCTGCAAAAACCTTCTCTAAACTTTGTATAAACATAACATGCAGGGAAAACAGTGTAAATTTCAATTAATTAGGGCCTTCTTAAGGCAGAACATAAGGCAGATTTGGTTTTTGTTATAATTGCTGTAATTATTCACAAACTATGTAGACAAAACAGTATAAACAAAGAAAGTACAAAACTAATCTGACATAATTAATTTCATAAATTAAGGATAATACATTTCCTTTAGAAATTGTTGAACAGTAATATTTTTGTCAAATATTAATTTTTCAGTTTCTTTTGACTCAGCAGTTATATTGGTATTGATATAATTATATTGAATTATTCAATCTTTTAAATTATCTTTACACTCAATATCATTAATGTGTTTAGTCTAAGATGGATCACTTTATTCTTATATATTTATACATTTATGAAGATGGAATGTCTTTGAACTGAATATAAACCTGCTTTCTAATTTAAATATCAATTTTTGATAATTCTTTGAATGAAAATTCAAGAAAGTAAATATTTAATCCACTATACTTTATACTTCTATGAATAATGTATCTCAAAATATTTTAAAGTCAGTTTTTCTAATTATTTACTAACATCTCACATTCTTTCATTTTTTTAATTGACAGTGCAGTTATAAACTATGTGGGAGAAAAATGGCATGCTTCAGCTTTTAGTACAATATTCCTGTGGCCTTTTTCCAAACCCAGAATGCAGACTTTTAATCTTACATGTGAATCAGCATGTATCTTTCTCCTTCTCCACCATCCTCATAAAGCCCCCAGACTAATTATCCACAAAAGGAAGTTTATGTTTCTGAATCAGTTATAATAGCAAACTGACTGAACTCCACCCAAGAGTTTTGTACCACAATGGCTTATTTCCCAAGTACGAGTACGTGATCCTTTGTTCTATATTGAAATCCCACGGCCTGCCATGTCACTCACAAGGCACAGTCTTCCAAATTTAGCTCAGATGCTCTTTCTCTCATTTGTAATTAATAATATTCTAATGTGCTTGCATATTCTAATATTCATCCATTTGTTTACCAGGAATCTGGTAAACAGGATTTCAGAAGTCCCTTTTGCTTCCCTTTTTCCACATGCACAGATTGCAGCTAAAATCTCAGGTCCCACATGGCACAGTTCTTTTTGTAGAGCTGTGATTAGAACTATTATGATCTGTATTATTCAGCTACGCTTTTCATAGAAATCAATATTCCATTTTATTGATGTTGCTGAACATTTTTGCATTTTTTATTAAATATGTTAAAACATTACTTTTAATTTTTTTTGAACTTTTTAAAACAGTTTTACATATGTTTTTGTCATATCATTTAATTTTGATCAAAACATGCTAAAGTTCAGACTACATGTACTTTTTAAGGAGAGAAAATGGCGATTGGCACATTTTCTCACTATTTTTATTTCTTTTCCATAAAAAAGCAGATATATTTCCTAGATCTCAGGCTGTTTCTAAAATATAATAATTAAATTCACATTCTTAAGCAAATTTTTGTGAGTTAACCCATTTTGTTCAACATAATGGGTTTTGTTTTAATAGTCCTCACAAGATAATTTTAAAACCTAGAGCATGTCTTTTATCTCCATAGAATTTTCCTTTGTGGACTTGTTTATTACACACACTATTTGTGAGGAAACACATAAGATTTATTAGAAAGTAGAAAACACAAGTGTTCTTTAGTTATTTGTGCTCTTTACATATATTGGTGCATGTATTATTCACAATACATAAAGACAATCAATATAGGGAAACAAAACCCTGCATCTCATTGTAATTTTTTGTCCTTGAATAATTTTTATGATAGTTGATAGCCATCTCACTTGTTTAAACATTTTTTTCAAGTTGAACTGCTTGCATTTATTTAAAAAAACCACACAAATTATTTGTTACCGTTTTACTCTTTTCACCAATGAAGAACACTCATGAAATGAGCTCAAAAGAGGAAGTATGTTCGGTACCCATGGAGCCTTGATCATTATCCTTCCATATCTCTTCAGGTAACCAAGCCTTAGGAAAACCAAAGAATACATATTTAAGTGGTACATCAACTAATTTTGTTAAATAAACCTTAGGTTTTTTTAAAATTTAAATTTTATTTTTATTAATTACAGTTTATTCACATTGTATCCCAGCTGTAGTCCCATCTTCCATCCTCTCCAAATTCCACCATGCCTCCCTCTTCTTCTCCTATGCCCCTCCCTCAGTCAAATAATAGGGGAGGTCCTCCTCCCCTTCTATCTGACCCTAGTCAGGCCTCATCAGGGCTGTTTGCATTGTCTTCCTGTATGGCCTGGTAAGGCTGCTCCCCCCTCAGTTGGAGGTGATCAAAGGGCCAGTCCATGAGTACATGTCAGAGAGAGTCCTTGTGATCAAAGGGCCAGCCCCTGAGAGAGTCTCTGTTTCTATTACTGGGGAACCCTCTTGGACACTGAGATGCCATGGGTTACTTCTGTGAAGGGGTTCTATGTAATCTCCATTCATGTCCTTGTTTGGAGTATCAGTCCCACAAAAGACCCCTGTACCCAAATATCTTGGTTCTGTTGTTCTCCTTGTTGAGCTTCAGTCCCCTCCAAGTCTTTCTATCTCCCCCTTCTATCATAAGATTTCCTGCACTCTGCCCAAAGTTTGGCTATCAATCTCAGCATATGTTTTGATACCCTGCTTTGTAGAGTCTTTCAGAGGCCCTTTGTGATAGGCTCCTGTCCTGTTCCCTGTTTTCCCCCCTCTTCTGATGTTCATCTCTTTTGCCTTTCTGAATGAAGATTGAGCATCTTACCCTGTGTCCTCCTTCTTGATTAGCTTCCTCAGGTGTAAAAATTTCAGTATGATTATCATATATTATATGACTAATATCTTAAAAGTGATTACACACCCTGTGTGTCTTTCTGCTTCTCCGATATCTCACGGACGATGATCTTTTCTAGATCCCACCATTTGCCTGCAAAGTTCATGATTTCCTTATTTTTGATTGCTGAGTAGTATTCCATTGTGTAAAAGTACCACAATTTCTGTATCCATTCCTCAACTGAGTGATATTTGGGTTGTTTCCAGCTTCTGGTTATTACAAACAAAGCTGCTATGAACATGATTGAGCAAATGTCCTTGTGTGCTTGAGCATCTTTTGGATATATGCCTAGGAGTGGTATAGCTGGATCTTTCTTTAAAATTATCTTTATTTTTTATTAACGAAAGTTTATTTACTTTTTATCCCAGCTGTAGCTCTCTCCCTCATTCCTTTCCAATCCCACCCTCCCTCCCTTG
The DNA here is from genome assembly GCF_030254825.1 of Meriones unguiculatus. Classification (NCBI taxonomy): domain Eukaryota; kingdom Metazoa; phylum Chordata; class Mammalia; order Rodentia; family Muridae; genus Meriones; species Meriones unguiculatus. Next base: position 80,919,248 of record NC_083364.1, read on the forward strand.
TCTCCTCCCTGCCCCTGTCTAAGTCCACTGATAAGGAGGTCCTCCTTCCCTTCTATCTGACCCTAGCTTATCAGGTCTCATCAGGAGGACTGGCTGCAATGTCTTCCTCTGTGGCCTAGCAAGACTGCTCCTCCCTGGGGGAGGGGGTTGAGGAGGAGGTAAAAGAGCCAGCCACTGAGTTCATGTCAGAGACAGTCCCTCTTCCCCTTACTAGGGAACCCTCTTGGATACTGAGCTGCCATGGTTTACATCTGAGAAGGTGTTCTAGGTTATATAAAATTTGCAGGCAAATGGTAGGATCTAGAAAAGATCCTTCTGAGTGAGGTATCCCCAAAACAGAAAGACACACTGTATATATTCACTTATAAGTAGATACTAGACCTACAAGATAGGGTAAACATACTATAATCTGTACACTAAAGAAGCTAAGCACGAAGGAGGACCCTGGGTAAGATGATCAATCCTTACTTAGAAAGACAAATGGGATGGACATTGGAAGTAGGAGAAAACAAGAAACAGGACAGGAGCCTACCATAGAGGACCTCTGAAAGACCCTACCTAGCAGAGTATCAAAGCAGATGCTGAGACACGTAACCAAACCTTGAGCAGAGTGCAGGGAATCATATGAAAAAATGGAGAGTTAGTAAGAGCTGGTGAGGATAGTAGCTCCACAAGGACCAAATATATCTGGGCACAGGGGTCTTTTCTGAGACTGATACTCCAACCAAAGACCACGCATGGATATAACCTAGAACTCCTGCTCTTTAACTTCTTATGTTCTTTATATATTCTGGAGATTCACCCTCAGTCAGAGACAGGATTGGTGAAGAGCCTTTCCCAATCTGCAGGCTGCTGTTTTGTTCTGACTACAGTTTCCTTTGCTTTACAGAACCTTTCAGTTTCATGAGGTTCCACTTATTGATTGCTGATCTTAGAGCCTGTGTTGTTGGTGTTCTGTTCAGGAAGTTGTCTCCTGTGTCAATGAGTTCTAGGCTTTTCCCCAGTTTTTCTTCTAACCAGTTTAGTGTGTCTGTTTTTATATTGAAGTCTTTGATCCACTTGGATTTTAGGTTTGTGCAGGGTGATAAGTATGGATCTATTTGCATTTTTCTACATGTAGACATCCAGTTAGACCAGCACCATTTGTTGAAGATGCTGTCTTTTTTCTATTGTATGGTTTTAGCATCTTAGTCAAAAATCAAGTGTCCATAGTGTGTGATAACCTTTAGTTTTAAATGTTATGTAAACCATATGTTATGACTCTTTGACCTCCCTTTCTCATAATTTTTCTTGGTAATTTGTCCAAATGACTGCCTGCCTTTTAAATTAATTTATTCTTATTCTGTTTGTTTTCCCATTGTTATTTTATCACCATATATTTATCTAATCTGGAAAGGAATTTGATGTCTTACCAACTCTGAGTTCTTGTCATGCAGGAAGTACAGCATAAGTTGTGGCATATTTAAAAAAAAAGAATCTTAGAACAAAATTTAACAAATCTCAGAGGATCAGAGCAAAGCCATGCCTGGAATTTAAAATACTACTTCACAAACGCTATTTATCCCTTGCATTACGATTCGTTTCTTCTGTAAATTTAACATGAAAAGTTTAATCAAAGCCCTTGGCAAGCATTTGTTCAGAACCATAATTTCAGTGGGATTTGATTATTATTTCTTTTTCATGTGTCCCCATTAAAAAGAGGCTATAAGCCAGATTCTGTCCTAAACCCCATATTCTCATTCAGAAAGGTGTAAAGGTGTGGTTAATTAATTATTAATTAATTTATTCATATTATCCTTCCTTCATTAAGTATTTGAGCTTGTATGGTACTCACATACAAACATACATATAAAATGAGTGTAGATATACATATATGTGTATATATGTATATCATGTGATATGCAGATCAATTTATAGAACTTTCCAGTTTTATTTCCAATTGACCAAGACCATTTTGATTTTGTTATAAATAAGGTTATAGTTGTTGCGTGGATGTGTTTCTGTGTTGTGTTCTGATGATAATTATCCATGTCTTTCAGTATAATCCTACCTCCTGTTATTTATTAGCAGATATTACAGTATACATTTTCTGTGTTGCTTTCTTTAGTATTTAAAAATTATCTTTTGTTTGTGTGTTAATTAATAGACATTAAAATTAAATTATTTTACTTATAAATATGATAGACTAAGAATAGACATTTCATACTGAATGGTTCAATTTATAGAGTTAGGTAGGATTTAGAATAAACTTTATATAAATAGTACTCACCACATAATCTTGAGATTTTTGTTTCTGGTAAAATAGTATTTTTAAAAAATTCCCTTCTCATATAGTCATAAATGACATTGCCGTACTTGTTCTTGATATATCTTGTTTTCAGCATATTTGATAAATAGATGGTCTCATCACACAATTCACTGAATATTGTTTATTTTCTCTTTCTTTGATCTCATTAAAGTGGCTAGAACTCTTATATTTTTGTCTTGATGTTACCAAGCAAAGAGTGTCATATTTGACACAGAGTATAACCTATTATGCCTTTTAAAAGTTTCTTATTTTACGTTCGAAATGCAGTTTCCCTTACCTCTGCTTCGCCCCCATCTCTGCTCTTCCTGTACTATATCCACTTCTCCTCCATTCTTCTTCACACTCCCAGCCATGGCGTATCAAGCTGCAGTAAGACCAGGCGACTCCTTTTCTTTTAAGACAAGGCAAGGTGTGATACAAATTGAATACGTTATAATAAATAATAAATAAAAAGACAAGGCAAGTAGGAGGAAAAGGGTCCCAAAGGTAGGCAACAGAGTCATAGACAGCCCCTGTTCCCCTGTTGGGTACACCACAAGAGCACCAAGCTACACAACTGAAATATATGTGCAGAGGGCCTAAGTCAGTGCCATGCAGGCTCTCTGGTTGACAGTTCTGTATCTGTCAGCCCCTATGAGCTCAGGTTTGTTGATTTAGTGTTTTTGTTTGTTTGTTTGTTTTGTGGGTGTGTGTTGTACTTTTATCCTCTGTCCCCTACAATTCTTCCTCCCTCCTTTTCCATCAATTGCTGTCAAAGCTTCTTTGATGACTAAAAAGGGTGGAATATTCAGAGGCTGAAAAAATTCCAGGCCTAGATTATATTGTACAGAGTCTAGAAATATCCAGGACTAGGCTTGGGTTAGCAGACAGAGGCAGTAAGTCTCTGAGATAACAATTACATCACATGAATAAAAATTACTTTTACAAGAATTATTTAGTTGTTGTTGTTCTAGTTTCTTTCATTTTTCTGGCAAATGTCATGATGTCATTGTTTTTAGTAGCTGAGCTGCATTGTGCAAATGTACCACATTTTTCTGTAACCGTTCTTTGGTTCAGAGGCATCTGGGTTGTTTCCAGTTTCTGGCTATTATGAATAAAGCTGCTATAAGCATAGATGAGCAAGTGTTCTTGTGGTATGGTAGAGTGTCTTTTAGTTATATTCCCCGGAGTAGTATAGCTGGGTCTTGAAGTAGACGTATTTCCAATTATCTGAAAATAGCCATAATGGTTTCCAAGGTGGCTGTACAAGTTTGAATATGGCCCTTTTGTTAGGTGTTAAGATGGAATCTCAGAGTCCTTATGATTTGCATTTCCCCAACAGTTAAGCCTTTTGAATGTTTCTTTAAGTGCTACTCAACCATTAGAGACTCTACAGCTGAGAATTCCTGTTTAGTTCTGTACAACATTTTTAAATTGGTTATTTGTTTTTTTTGGTGTTTAATTTCTTTTGTTCTTTTTATATTTTAGATATTAACCTTTTATCAGATGTAGGGTTGATGAAGATCTCCCATTTTGTAGGCTGCCGTTTTGTCTTCTGGATTGTATCCTTTGCCTTACAGAAGCTTTTCAGTTTCATAGGGTCTCATTTATTATTGATCTTACTGTCTGAGCTGTTGGTGTTCTGTTTAGCAAGTTGTTGCCTGTGCCACTGTGTTCACGACTTTCTAAGACTTTTCCCACTTTCTCTGTCAGTGTTTCTGGTTTCATGTCTCAGTCTATGATCCACTCAGACTTGAGTTTTGTGCAGAGTGATAGATATGGATCTATGTACATTCTTCTCCATGTTGACATTAAGTTAGACCAGTACCATTTGTTGAACTTGCTTTCTTTTTTCCATTGCATATTTCTGGCTTGTTTATCAAAAGATCATTTGACCATTGAGGTGAGTGTTTACTTCGGCTTTTTCTACTTGATTCTCTTGATCAATCTGTCTGTTTTTATGCCAAGAAATTTGTTTTTTAATCACTCTTGCTCTGAAGTACAGTTTGAAATCAGAGATGGTGATACTTCCAGAAGTTCTTTTATTGAACAGGATTATTTTAGCTATCCTGCATGGTTTCTCTGTGTAGCCTGGGCTGTCCTGAAACTCACTCTGTAGACTATACTGGCCTCTAACTAAAAGATCTGTCTACCTTTGCTTCCAAAGTGTTGGAATTAACGGCGTGCACCACTACTGTCTCACCTGTATCAGGTTTTTAATGGATACCCCCATTTAAGGAATTCCACACTATTCTTCACTAAGTGATATTATTTGTGTGGATTAAATATGCACAGCCACATGGTTCCTCACATATCTGCTGGTTCCTGGAGTTGAGTATAAATACCTGTTTCATTTTTCTTATTCTCTGCTAAAATGCTATTCCAATCCTTATAAACATACTTAATTTTAAATGTAAATGCAGAAAAAAAATTCAACATAAATCAAGACACTACAATGTTTTGCACACTCTCATATAGAACAAATAAATTCCTTTTAACTGAAATCCAATTGTCTGGCAAGAGGACAATTTCCTTTACATACTGTGACTAGTTATTTTCTATTTTCAATGAAGGCATTGATTCCATCTCTGTTTTCTTCTGGCCTCTGTTTTCTCATGTGTTTGTTTTATATTTTCTTAAGTTTGAACCTGGTTGGGGAGGGGCATGGGAGGAGAAGAGGGAGGAAGGGTGGGATTGGCAGGGGATTAGGGAGGAGGCCACAGCTGGGATACAAAGTAAATCAATTGTAATTAATAAAAAATAAATTAATTTAAAAAGTTTGAACATGGGCCTCATACCCTAGGTAAGCTCTCTATTAGTGATCACTGTGCTTGGCTCATTTATACTTTTTTTTTTCCAAAATTTATTTATTATGTATACAGTGTTCTTGCCAGAGGAGGTCACCAGATTTCATTATAGATGGTTGTGAGCCACCATGTTGTTGCTGGGAATTGAACACAGGACCTTTGGAAGAGGCACTTCCATAAAATTTCATAAAGATATTTTCTCTGTGAAGTTCATGCTTCATGATATTTCTTTCCATGGTAACTCAATAATTTCTCCAAAAACAGTGGTGTCTGTCACATGAGGATAGCAGCCACATTAATCTTTTCCTGGTACTGAATATCTGTTTGGGTAACTCAATATACTTAAGTGATGCTTATTGAATACTCTATTACCACAATCTTCACGATTATCAGCATTCAATTCAGTTTTACTCACCTCCTGAAATGGTCCCACTTTGGCCTTTCCTTTTTGTCTAGAGATCTTTCCATTCTTATCCTAAATTTAATGTGTAGCTCTTTCATTCCTAACTCCTGCCTTTCTATTCTTAAAGCCCCTTGCAGATTTCCTCAGGCAGTAGCATGACCTTCAGGGTCAAGGCCAACTCCTCCATTTTCATTAGCACTCTGCATCCTTTGATTTCTACTAGTGAGAAAATCAGAGCCCTGATATTTTATAGAGCCAGTATGTCTGTCTTTTTTTTTTTTTTTCTTTTTTTGTTACTAATACTGGGGATGGTTGCACTCAGAGAGGAAAATACAGACGAGGTCTTTGAACTACTACCCTGCTATATTCATCATCTGTCATTTTCTCAGTGGTTCTTGGAATGGAATTGATACCTGTTGAACTTTATTTCTTGGTCCATCTGTGGCTATTTTAATATTTCAGGTTCTTCATAGAATGTGGTATGTGAAATATGAATTTCCACTTTTATCTTACATTCTCACCCACCTTTTTCACTTGAAATAAAACAAAAAATTAGCTAATTCTTCCATTAAAATAGAAAGATATTATCTTTCTCCATAATTATACTTCACTTTTCTTATGCATATTCTTGGTTTATTGATTAAAAAATCTTCGTTCCACATATTTGCATAAATTTATATCGCTCCTGATTCCTTAGGGAGCCTTTGATATCATTATCCCCTCTTGCTAATTTTTTTTTACTCAGCATTTATTTGTTTGAATTGTATTGTGTATTAGCACTTTACTTGTTGTTGTTCATATATTCAAAGTAGGTGTGTGAAGAAATCTGCTGTCTTACTAGGTATACAACACATTGAGATGGAGGAGACAAACATTGATCAATAAATCACATATAATAACAATAAATAAAACATAATTTTGAAACTTACTATAAGGTATAACATACCACATTGATACAAAATGAACTTAAGCTAAATTCCATCATTTAAAAACATAGAAGTTGGCAATGGAAAAATAGAGTATAATGAGGTAAAAGTACCAAAGGTTTCTTGCTAAAGGATAAGCATACCAACATATTAAATAAAATGTGATTACTATCTTCATTGAGAATGTAGGAGATGAAACAAGAGATATTTTGATAATTGAAATATTGAGAACATACAATTTTATATTTTTGCTATAACTGTGAATGGACCTAGTAAAATATAAACCACCTGCCTATGAGGATCTCACCAAAGTCTCCAGGTAAGGCATTTCCGTTTCTCCATTAGCAGAATGTAATGGTCGTGTGACTTTCTGGTGTTTATCATTCTAAGTCTTTGAAAAATGTTACTGCTCTATCACTTAACTGTTGAAATTTTCTTATTCACAAACAACTTCTAGTCATAGAATAAATATTTAGCAAGGTGATTCTGAGAGGAAAATTAACTTTCTATGTCTCAAGAGAGTCATAATTATAGCTTGAAATAATCTAGTTCTCAACTGCTGTTATTTCACTCTATTTAGTCACTCTGAAAGTTTAACACAAAAAATTCATCATTACAAAACCACTGTTGCAAACAGTATCCATAAACATCATAAGTGCATTATTGTACTGTGTATGCAATAGCATCTTAGGTGTCAAATACTCTTATAGAGTAGAAGCGCCTTTTGATATTTTCTTCTAGTTGTACTGTGTCTTAATTGCATGAACCATGAGCCGAGTTTATGGTCTCTCTCTCTCTTTCTCTTCTTGTTGTAGTAGCACTGATGTGTCACGGAACTGTGACTACCACTTCTACAGTAATTGATGGGAACAAATTCTTCTGGGATGTATTAATAGAGCTGCAGGCAGGAAGGCAAGCTGTGAGTGGAAGCTAAATGGGTTCAGGAACTCTGGAGACTTCGATGTTGCTGGAGGCAGGGAGGTAGGCATCCACTAATAACTACAGCTAAACAGTGGGAACAACTATACATGAGGCTTGCCTCACTGGTCATTATATGTCATTTACACTTTGTGGTTATGCTCAAATGTTGCCTTCCCACACCAATTAGCCTTCAGCATGGTGCTAACTAGTATAGATGTGACTCCCAGCTAAAATGATCACTGGACCTTTGATTTTATGTGCTCATGATAATGATACATATGCCCACTGCAGTACTGAAAAGGAAATATTTGTCTTTTAATCTTGAATACTTTGTCCAAAGACCAAATTTCTATTAAGTGACTTAGTGTGAATTTAGAAAACTACACCTTTACATTTTAAATTGAGTACTATAATGTTGAACAGTACAATAGTATTTTTTTATCAAAACATTTATTTTTGTTGATTAGGGACTGAGACCTCAGAGGATGAACTATTTGCTCAAGATCTAAAATTGCACAGAAGCAAGCTTGAATTGAAACAAATGATAAGGTTTAGCATTATTAGATTCATGAACAATTCAATAAAATATTTTGAGTGCTTATGCTATATTTTACATAAAACTTGAGGTAGGAATAAGAAAATGCAATTAATACCTAAAAATAAATGAATGAAGATTATTCAAATATGCACATGAAAAGAAATAAAGAAAATTATTATTTTCAGTTACTAGTGAGCATGCAAACATCATGTCAGGTCCATTAAGTGGAGAAGCAAATGATTTGTTGTGTAGTCTTTGTTTAGGAGAAATTTTTGGTAAATTTTTAAGTTTTATAAACATCTGAAGTCACAGTTTTTCTAACTGGTATTTGTATTTATTTGCTGACAGAGTGAGGAGGAAGAAAAATGTAGGTGGCTTTTTTTATCAGAATATAGGAATCTTTATATTATAAAACATGTCATATATTCATTTTCCCAGAAAGTGATACGTTCTATGCTCTTGCCATGCCAATTTCACAGACTAAATAAATAAGGAAAAAAAAAGTACCGGCATACCGTGTGACTCATGTCCTCACACCTTTAGCTTTCAGTGAAGCCTCATGGCTGCTCACACATATTTATTCTTGACACTAAACATGGCATCAATCACCCTGCAGATTATACAGAAAGGTCCTTGTGTTTACACATGTCTGTGGATAATTTCTTAAACAGACATATTTCTTTGCAAATAAGGAATCCAGCATGAAGTTAACTCTCATGTCCAGTTGGGAAGAATTTAATGACTTCAGCGCCATATGGCATCTTCCTAGCTAGCAAGTCTTACTAAACACGAAAAAAAGAATTCTCTCCACAAAACAGCAGAGTGCATCCTCCTGCTGAAATACTTAAAGAGTATTCAATATTTTGTCAGTCTTCAGCAGACATCTTGATGAATATGAATGTAAGAGAAATGTCTGAATCTGTGTAGTCAATACGTATGAGTCAAATAGAAACCAAATATTAGCTGACTCCTGAGACAGAATGCTGTGATTTTTTTTTTTTTTTTTTTTTTTCTGTGTGGTCATTTCTAGAATCATCAGGTGTCAGACTGAGCTTAGTGCTAGAGCCAAATTCTCCTGGGAAGGAGAATAGTTTCAGGGCTACAAATATATAAATCATATAACACACACACACACACACATACATACAAACATATGTATAGTTGTTAAGTCATTGAAAATTTTATACATGCATACCTTGTATAAATGCAAGGACTTTTATTTATAATCATCTGGGTAATTTATGCCATTTTTAGTGTCAAGACTCAGTCATGCATGAACAGCCATGGGATAGGGATCATATTCACCCCTCAGTTTGTCTAACTTTACCCAGATGCCCCCTTATCTATGCATCCGACCTTGTATCCTCATTTTAGAAACCCATATTGTTCAATTTATGCTCTCCATGTGCTCTCAGGGGTGTAGTCTTCCTCTGGACTGTGTTCAAATTGCCAGGAGCCACGCCCTTAAGAAAAGAACTCCTCCTCTCTTAACAGGGACATAGGCCAGTATCTTCTTAAGTAGAGGTGAGACTTATGCATACCCCCTCCTTCCATGCTGGTGTTTTGTTGTTTTGAACCTGCACAAGTCTTGTGTACGCTGTCACAATCCCTGTGTAAATGTACAGTTTTTCTGAGAATCATTGTTTTATTACAGTCATCTATAGACCCTGGTGTTGGGAGCCGCGTGAGCGTTACGCCGGCAGAAACGCACGCGACCACAGGAATCCTTCCGCAGCAAAAACCTTTATTAGTCACTAGATGAAGAGAGGAGAGAGAGAGCCCCCAATGTGGCGCTGTTTATATAAGCCGGGGTCGCACCTGAGTGACGTGTGAATACCCTGACTGGCTGCTTACTTTTACCCCGCCTGATGACTTAGGCCCATTAGGCTTAGCGGGCTTGTGACGTGTCAATACCCTGATTGGCTGCTCACTCTTACCGGCGTGCCTACGCAATTCTTAGCGTGCTTACGCAATCTTTAGCGTGTATACGCAATCTACACATGCGCCCTGGAGGTTTATAGTTTTGAGGGCGAGATGTCAGCGCCACCTAGTGGCATCTGAGTCTCGGCTCTCCACACCCTGGCTCTTAGACTATTTCCACTTACTCTTTGAACATTGGGAGAAGGAATACGCATGTTACCTTTAAATCTTTAGACAAATGTTTTCATTTAGAATATCCATAGAGGAGAAGTAATTAGTACGAAGCCACAAGGAGCCACTGGGTGTTGGCTTTCAAGAAAAAAGTTAGATTTCATGGCCCCAAACCTCCAAGTATTAATCTGCCAAATCATAAAGCTAAAAATCTCTTTATTTTTCTTTTAGTATTAAGACAAAGATAAGAAAGTTATAATCTCTAGAACCACCAAGGTTACACTGGTTTGCTTCTTAGGTCCATTATCTTAGAATATCTTTTCTGTCTTTCCTAGAATATCTTTTCCATCCTTTTATGTCAGGGAATTTTAATCGAGCAATACGGTCGGTTTCCTGGCATAAAGCTTGACTGGCAGCTTACTAGGAAATGCCTGCTAGTCTTGGAAGCTGGTATAATATGATGTGCTGGTGGAAGAAATGAATTGGGGGCAGAGAGGAAGAGAATATCACATTCAGTGGTCTCTCCCACGGAGCAGGGGTTGGTATTAAATGATTGGATTTCCAGGAGAGGAAAGAGAAGTGGAAATCAGTGTTTAGGCTACTTTCTTCCCCAGGTGGAGTGGCCTATGGGTTCCCATGGAATGTCTCTCAAATGTATTTCTCTCCGAAATAATTGTCTGTCTGCCAGACTGAACTGTTAAAATGTCAATCAATCGTATGTAAATTAAGTACTTCCTTGTTCAGAAAATCATTCTCTTCACTCTATTTGACAATTTAAATGAACTAACCTTTGCATACCGATGCAAAGAAAGACAAGGAAAAAATAAGGTGAGAAGTGCAGTTTGAATAAGAACGGTTCCCATAGGTCTATAATCATGAATGCTGGATCCTCATTTGCTGGGTCTGTTTTTGAAGGATTAGGAGGCATGGTCTTGTTGAGAGAAGTGTGCCACTGGGGATGGGCTTTGGCATTTCAAATGCCCAGTTTGTCTCATTCTGTGTTATAGCGCCGTCCCTTCCTGTGGCTCTTCTTGCAGGGTGCAAACTCTCAGCGAGTGCTCTCGTGGTGTGCCTGCCTGCCTGCCTACCTGGCACCTGCTTTTTGCAATGGTGCTCATAACTTCACGCTCTGAAACTGTAAATCGGCATTTAATACTTTTTCTGTAATTTGGCTTGTCACGTTTTTCTTTTTCTTTTCTTTACAGAAATAGAAAAGTAACTAAAACAGAAGCCTATAGCCTATATTTTTAAATCACGGACAATATAGCTCCACATATTGTGTTACCTGTTAATTGATGCACAATTAAAAATTAAAAGTTATACAATCAGATTTAAAAAATGATTTTGATGCCCAATTCAGATTGAAAACTATAGACCTCTTTTTTGACTGTACATTCTTGGTAAAGAATAATAGTAAGTGAAAACATAATAGCAAGTGAAAACTACCCAGGGCTGCATTTCTCTAGCTAGGATGACTGAGCAGGTACAGTTTTTGTTGTTGTTGTTTTGTTTTTTACTTTCAGTTTATTTACTTTACATCCCAAGGGTATCCCTTCTCTCTTATTGTCCCAATACCCCCCCTTCCCCTCCTTTTCTCTTCCCCCACTCCCTTTCTCCCCAGAAGAAAATCACATCCAGACTGAGCATACCTTCATTCCCCGAGGTCAGGCAAGGCAGCCCTGCGACGAGAAAGTGATCCAAAGCATGCAATAGAGTCCATGTAAGAAACAGCACACCCCCCCCCCCCCACTTGCCAGGGGCCTCTTATGAAGACCAAGCCATCTATCGGCCACATGTGACACATGTGTGTTTATATCTGTCCATTTATACATTTCCAATACTATAAGAAGAAAAGCTTAAAGATAAAATTAATTATGAAACAAGTAGAGAATTTGAATAAGAAGTCCATGCATGAATTAAAAAGCTTTCAGAAAAAAAGTTTTGTTTTTAAATGATAAATAAATTTTATGGAACCCACTTGGAGACTAAGTCTATGGGCTACGTCTGAGCAGTGGTTTTAGGTTCTCTCCATTCATGGTCCTTGGTCTTTGCAGGGACCCCAGGGTCCAGTTGTTTTTTTGTTTGTTGTTTGTTTGTTTTTTTGACTCTGATGGTCTCCTTTTAGAGCTCCTGTTCCCTCCAGGTCTTTCTATCCTCCCATTCTTTCATAAAATTCTATACATTCTGCCCAAAGTTTGGCCATAAGTCTCAGCCTCTCCTTCAATTCCCTAGTAAGGGGAGCAGGGTCTGTCTCTGGCATGAAGTCAGTGGCAGGCTCTTTGATCACCTCTCCCTGGGGGGAGCAGCCTTGCCAGGACACAGAGGAAGATGATGCATCTAGCCTGACAGGCTAGGGTCAGAGAGAAGGGGAAGAGGTGCTCCTCTGTCAGTGGACTAGGTGAGGGCCATAGGGAGAGAAAAGGGAGAGAGGGTGAGATTGAATTGCTTTATATTTCATTATATTGTTTCATAAACAATTCAAAAATTTGTTTTTTGTTCATTTTGGACAGTATTAATACTATTAATACCATTAATAGAACAGTATTAATAATAATACCTAAAAGCACCGTGTGAACAAATCAAGCAAATGTCCTTCTTTCCTTGGTTTGCTAGATCCTTGAAATGTGCTAAATATGCACAGATGCATTTGAATCAGTAGATTAATATCTGTATAGGACTGAAGTATGCCAATTGTTGTATGTGTGTTAATAAGTAGATCACAGGACACTTAATGCTTCTCTCCATTTCTGTAGTAAGTCTATGGTATCTCATCCTTGATAATAATAATAATTACTGTTAGATTTTTTTCATTGTTCTAACAATATCAGTGAAAAAAGACAGATTTCTTTCTTTTTTCTTTTTTTTTTTTACTTGTCGAAAGTTGTGAAGCTTCAAAAGCTATTTCTACGTGGAGCTTTCAAACGTACTTTTATAAAATAAGCATCTTTAAATAAGACCATCCTAAGACAATTTGATGAATTTTCAAACAATTGGCAAGCATTTTTATCAAATGGGAAGGGGAGAGGTCATGTCTAGAAGACTCTGATTTGGGAAAGACTAGATAGCAGGGAGCTATCTCCCAGCAGATCTGCAGGCATTGGAAGTAGGAGAAGCAACAAAATGTTTTGCCAAGAAATCTCAGGGGAGTGTCATTTACTGAAATCTGTGCTTCATAGCTTTTGCCACCAGGGATATGAGATGTTGAAGGTATAAATCATCTAGTTTCTAGCATTTCATTACAGCAGCCCCAGGAAACCAAATGCACCATCATTTCCACAAACTCTAAAGTCAAGATTTATAAACAGAAAGGTATGCACAATTCAGAAATGTGCAGCACCCTCAAATTGGATAGTTCAGGGAGCTGAAATAGACTGATGTTTGCAAAGGTGCAGTGGGGTTGAAGAGAAATGAGAGCAGTTGACTAACATTCTAAGGCTGCAATAGTGAAGCAGCGTAAGCTTTAGACGTTTGTTTTTGCACTATTTAGAGGCAGGTGCCAGCAAGGTTGGTTTGTCACGCCACCATCCTCAGTGGCTTGCAGTCACCCACTTTCTTCTTGTCTTTTCACAGGTGTGTGTGTGTGTGTGTGTGTGTGTGTGTGTGTGTGTGAAGCATTCTTATGCATCTCCTATTATCTTCATTTTATTAAAACATCAATCAGGTAAGATAAAGACAGATGTCAACAGCTTCATTTCAAATTAATTATCCTTTTAAAGACTCTAAATTTGGACACAACTCTAAATTCCTGGCAGCTAGTGCTTCACGATAGGAGATTTTTGTATTCAAGTGAGTCTAACATTGCTTTTAGTAAAGATACACTCTGAGGGACCCAGAGAAGGTCTCTGAGTGGGGATGGATGCTTAGGAGCTGATGACCTTGCTAGAGGAAGGAGGTAGTAGTAAAGGATCGGAGGCTGTAAGTGTTACTTTTTATACTGTTTTCTTTTGGTTTCTTAAACCTCTTTCTCGATGCTCCACCCCAATCCCTTCCAACACCCCAACACTAGATAGGAGAGAGAGGGGTTAGTGGGAGAGGAGGTGCAGCCTATTAGCTGCTTCCTACTGGTTAGGGTCACCAGTTTGTTTGAGGGAAGTCTAATCTTTATTTCAGGGTATCTCCAACTTCTTCTCCTCCAACTGCATTAACAGCAGCCAGGAGCAGCACTGGGGAAGCAAAAGCAGCCTTCTCTCTCTGAGCTCTCTTCTCCCTCTGGGCCCTGGCCTTTAGTCTCTCTCTAGAGTTCTCAGACTTAAACTGTCTGCAGCTGGCAAAGAGCCCCTCTCAGGCCAATAGTCTGCTGCTGTAGACAATCTGAATCAGTCCCATATCTTACACCTGGGAGAAAAACAAAAAACATTTTTACATCCACAACTGATGATCCTGCCAGAGGAATGAAGAGGGCATTAAAGGAAGGAAAGGAGGCTGTAGAAGAAATCATCATTTTCCCTTTGTTTTTCTCGTGAACGAGCAGCAAGACTTTGCAGATATGCATCCTCATATCAGAGTCAGAGCAAAGGTGGGAAGGTTATAATCAGACTCTGAAGGAGATACGGAGAGTGGCTGAACACTTTCACCAAGACAACCTGTAGCAAGTTTTGTAGTCTGAAGGCATTCCTTGGAAATTGAATATTACGGTATCATTACATTATTGTTTTAAATCATTTGTATTAAACACATTACCTATGCACATGTTGCAAACAGGAGGAAGTACTTTAAAATATCACATAAGTGGATAAATATTTTAAAATAAAGCTGCTGTATATTAAGCAAGGCTGTGCTCTTAAAGAACAAAATGCTCCAAAACACAGCTCAAATGTTTCTTTCTCTGCATTGTTGTTGCTAAGTTGTTAAGTTGCTATTTGACTAGTATCCAAGGCAATGAAATAATGGGATATTATTCTAATGAAATAATTCCTAGAGGGTTTCATGGGAGTCACACACTGTAATGCATCTTCATCAGCCAGGAAAGTAATTTATATTGATAAATATTTATTTAAATGAACTGAACTACAAATACACATAGGTTTATTTTCTTTGGTATGTAAATAAGCCACTGGAATGCAATTATTATTTTAATATCTTTATGTATTCTGGGCAACTAAGTAATAGGGGTAAATATTTGGATTTACTACCAGGCTGCTTCTTTTTCTCAAAGATTCTTTAGTCTCCCTAAATTACAATGTTTCATGAATAAAGTAAACGAAAATATCAATTTAAAAACTACTTCATATGTTTATACGTATGCTGACTGTCTAATCTTATTTGTCAAATATGAGAAGCCATTTTTGGTAGAAACCTGATGGACTTATCCCTGAGACTGGGTTTCTTAAGTAAAAAGCTTGATGGTTACATTTCTGAAAATAATTAACAATTGCATACATTTTAATAAAGTTTATAATGACTATACAGTGAAGAAAATTGCACGTCTGTTGGAATTTCCGCTATGAAATAATTACTACCAGAAAAGTAAAATGAGTATTAGAAATATTTGATGGATTTAAAAACTGTTTACAGGGCCCGCACACAATTTGGCCACTAGAGGGCACTGCTGCTCTTTAGCGTACCAGTAGTACCCTCAATAGCCACCAAGGATTTAAAACAGGGGCTGACTGGAGAATTTGCTTTGCAGTATGAAATTCTCAGAAAATAAAGGAAAATAAATTTATTAAAGCTTATAAGATTTATCAGCGCTTTAAAAAGGCCTAATACTTAACTAGGAATTTCCATCAAACCCATTTTACCTATCTTTACGATATACATTTGAAGATTATTACACAGAATGAAAATAAAAAATAAAACAAAATACATTTGATACTTAACAGAAAAAATTTAAAACATAATCCTATTTATTCACTGTAAACATTTCTGCTCCTCATAATGTAAATTAATAATCATAATCATAGCTGCATATACAGGCTTCTCTTTGTGGTGTTTCTGCAAACATAGTTTATATCCATATCATATTACTTGTTATATTTACACATCCACAGTGCAAATGAGAAGGCAGGTACTTTTGTGACTCATTTATAAGAAAAGAGAGGAGAAGCAGAATACAATGAATGTGTAAGTCAGACAGGAGTGAAGGTGAAAGTATAGAGTCATACACATGAAAATAAAAATGCACATTAGGAATTATTTTCTACTGAATTAGTAAAAGTAAATGCTATGTTATATATACATATAAAATTCAAATTTTGGTGTTGGAAAAGAACTTTTATTTAACTGGTAGTACTACAACATTTAATTAAAAATCAATCTAAGACATCCTGTGTTTATTATGCATGAAATACAATTACTAATATAGAAATATGATGTTTTCTGATACAAAACAGTAGAACCTTGAGGAGATATGATGTCTGTGCCCAAATAGCATGCACCAAGCACCATATTTGAAAAATAAGCTTCTTCTGTAAGTAGAATTAGGAATTCCTTGTGGGTTAAGTGAACTACAGTCCTCTATGGCAGAAAGAGGTTTTTGTACTTGGTCATGAAATATGAGTTTATGTTTCAATTCTTCTGTAAAGCATTACACAGAGGATGAATTAGAACGGTGGATGGTCCAGGTAGACGCGGTGACAGTTGATATATAAATCTGTAGGCTTTTTAAAGGAGGGGTTGGGGTAGTAGCTGAAGCTATTTCAGGAGATAAATGGGGTCTACAGAGATAGTATGAAAATAAGAACACTTGATGCCTTCGCAGAGGACCCGAGTTCAGTTCCCAGAAGCCATAGTATCTCACAACTGTCCATAGCTACAGCTTCAGGGTATTCAGCCCTCCCTTTTGGCCTCAGCTGACACACACCTATAAAACTTAATATGCATGCAGAACGCTCATTATAGTAAATAAAAATAAATAAATCTTTAACAAAGGCAAATGAAGATAAAAAGTGTCTATGTTTTTGAACAATCACATGTGTGATGTGATCAAACCAGAAATAAAAAAAAAGGAACCTGTGTGGGACTTATTTAGGGAAGAATATCTTTCATAAAGCAATCAAGGGATGATAAGAATATTAACTAGGACAGGGTAAGAAACATGAAATGTAAAAGACAAAAATATGCCATTTGGAAAGACTGAAAAACAGCGATTTTTACTAATTAATGGTAGGGGTCCCAGGATGGAGGTAAGATAGAAAATGGGTGTTTGACTTTTAAGGAAAATTAAGCCCACAGGATACAAAAAGAAAGGAAAGGAGAAGGAGGAGGTTTAGATTGTAGAGAAAAGACAAAAAAGTCAGCCATGTTTCAGATGTTGAAACGGCTTTCATTTGATTAAACACACTCATTCTCCCTAGAATCGCAGATCATGCTGCAGAAAGGAGTTATATTGTCGTGAATTTAAAGAGTTATATTTAGAAATGCTAATTAAACCAGAAGGAGGGGGTTCACTTCTGACTGCTGTGGAAGAAAGAGAATAGGGGATTAAGTCTAAAATGTGGGTCAATCTGTATTTTTATGTTTAGAGAAGGGGCTGTTACCATTGAGATATTAAAAATAATTATCTTAGATGTGTGTTGGAGGAATGGCATAAAAAATTCATCAGAGTTAAAGAATAAGGAATCCCTGAAGTGAAATGTTAAACATGTCAAGATTTGAAAGTGAACACTCCACAGAATTAACTAACTCAGAAAAGAATTACTTCCATCTAGGAAGGCACTACTCCATAAAGGTTTTGGGGATAGAAATAAGATTGGTTTGTTTTAATGGAAGAGAAGGGACATTTAAGCAATGAAATGAAATGAACTAGGGAACTAAGATGAAAGGTTTAAACATTAGGAGTAAATACTGTACAACTAGCCAAAGAGAAGAAAAAAAAAAAAAGATGGCTGAAATAAAAGCTCTTAAAACAAGTAGAAAAAAAAATTGAAGGACCAAGTGTGAGACAGGGAGAGGGTACTGAATATATGGCCGCAATAATCTCTTTTGGAAGCTGTGACAATATAATCTCTCATACTCTAAAGAGATATAAAGTACTTTAGATTTATATGGGATATTCTCAGCTATGGCAAATCTATTTTGAAATTGCATACAGGATGAGTTAATCAATAGTAACTAAGACATATTTTGTCACCTCTGAACTGAGATTGCTATCCTAGCAAGGGCTTGAGTATGCATTCTGCCTTTGCTCAGAAGATCCGTGTACAGTACAGACAGCAATGCAGCCTGCCACAGAATATTTTGCTGATACTTAGAACTAAAAGACTCCCTATTATAATTTGCTACTTATTTTACCAGAGACTCTTAATGACCTCTATGTATAAGCCTAACAGACAGAAATCTGAACTTCGTAATTCAAAAAGAGTTTGGATATCAAAGCATAAGGATCAGCTTTCTAAGCCTTGCTTGTTTTAGTATGAAGGATTTCTCCTTTGTATAGACATGTCCATTATTGAAAACCATACACTATCATTCTGAAACATTCTATGAATCACAGCAGAGCAGCAAGGAAAATGATGCTGGTTAAGATCTCTTGTGCTGACCTGAGACCTGGGTACAACTTTTTTTCTGTTCTCACTTCCTTTGACTTCTCTGAATACTGACCACCTGCAAGGCCTTTCACTCCAGCATCTTTTCTCGGAACTATATCTCTGTGAGCTTTCAGTACCGCCCTGTCTGTGTAGCTGACTGACTACCATGCTCTAATTTCCTGCATTACACTATTGTTCTCAAATACTGCTCACTCTAGTGCTAAATTGCCTTCTCCAACTCTGTACAGACAGGAAGAATCCTGTAATCTCACATTCTTTACAAGTCCTGCCTTCTAAATACTGAGTCACCAGCTACCTTCAAAATAAAATCTTTTCCAGACTCCTAGAAGAACAGCAGCATTAATGATGGAACCAAGATTTACCATCCACAGTGTTCAGAGATATCATTAAGGGTAACAAACAAAGGGTTCAGAAGGTTGTGATGCATACCTATAAGATATCATTTGAGAGACAGAGGCAGCAGGATTGCAGTTACAAACCAGCTTGGGCTATATATGGAGAAATCAAACTAGCAAAGATAAAAGAAAACAGAAATGGCAAAGGATCAAAAAATCAGAACAAATAAAAAGCAAAGGATACAATGAAACAGAAACAAGCTCGGTTTGGTCTCTAAGTAATTGGCACACAGTCTTACCTCCCTCAACTGCAGAACTATGTTCAAATAAATGTGACAGATGGTAAATTAAGTATGTTAACATCTTATGCTTACACACACATGAACTAAGAGAGCTAAAATGTCACTAGGTAGAATGATTTTATAGAAATATACATATTTTTTCCTGTACATGGTCCACTCTTGATATGAATGTTGC
Organism: Meriones unguiculatus; assembly: GCF_030254825.1. Taxonomy (NCBI): domain Eukaryota; kingdom Metazoa; phylum Chordata; class Mammalia; order Rodentia; family Muridae; genus Meriones; species Meriones unguiculatus. The sequence goes on from NC_083364.1 coordinate 80,938,522, forward strand.
ATAGCTTATAAATGTGTACACTAGTAATTTTAATATGTATGAAATTTGAGGCAGATGTACCAATGTTTTGCCACCCATAAATATATGGCATCACCTAATCTTTGTATACTATTAGCTATTGCACAGGTGAAGATTCTTTAAGATTCTTACACTTTGTAAGTGCTGGATACAGAGCGCTACAACTGAGGGCACCTTGTGTACAATGCCAGTAAAACATTTTAAGGACAAAGTTACTCTAGACACAACGCGTGACTTTTCGTGGGGAGAAGTGCATGAAGGTACACTTTTCCTACGTAGGGTCCTGAAGATGCCGAAGAAATGAATCTTCTGAAGTCCTCCTTAGTGAAGTGATGAGTCTGTGGGAATCAATCACAGATGTGGTGGTGAAGGGGGCTACTTGGGAGGCGGGGTGGACTCAGTCATCTGTGTCACTGGAAAGCCCACTGTAGCATCGCTGACCTTTCAGGAGAGCAGCAATCTCAGCGCTCCCCCTGCCCACCCCCAGTGCGCAGGCAGTTCCCAGGTTGGAGACCACGCCTGAGACTGCCCCACCGCAGTCTTCTCTTAGCCTGGTCACTGCTTCTATTACCTGGGGGACGAGTCTGGTGCATCTTGTGAAGTTTATTTACTTCCCAAGTTACCAGAAACCTCCCTCTCTTCTCCAAAAGGAAATACTTAATACATAAAGTAAATAAATAAATATGTCTGAATTGAAAAAGAAAAAGGAAAAATTTCAGTTTTGACTTACCACAGCATGGATATTTTAATAGCTTTTTTTTTTTTTTATAAAGTACCATCATCAAATCTTATTATGACATTGTGGGAGAATAATGGCCTAGGACTACACAGAAAGAGTAGAGGGAGCTTCAGTTCTAGATACCTCATACATGAGGAAGGGAGGAGTTGGCTACCTTCCCAATCTGCTGCCATAAAGCCCGTTCTTCCATTATCAACCCTAGTAAGAATTTATTACCCTGATAGTTATCAGGCTTCCCCCTAGTTTGACCTTAGAAGGTTCTTCTCAGTGAATATGCCGATGAAGAATCTTCCAAAATCCCTGCCTTGACCAGTGGTACAAGGCCATACAAACTTTGCCCTGGAGACTCTGCCACCTCTCCAGGGCCATAACTGCCTATTCTTCCTCCAATAAACTAAATCTGTTCGCAGAAGCTGTTCCTTGGTGTGCTCACTGTCCATGCACTCACCCCTCTCCTTCCAGTCCAGCTTGGTGTGTAACGGGCCTGGATACCCAAGGGGAAAGTAGATACCAGGTAGCACGGCGTGCAATTTGAGAGTGGTAATTTTTCTTAAATGTTTTCTTCCTAACTGTTTTTCCATGGGATACCATTCTCAGGAAATTTTAGGACCATCAGAAGAAATTAATTCAACTCGGTGACATCAGTAGTGAGCTTCTGGAGAGCATATGTATTCCAACATGATTAATAAATTCAGTGTGATTATTAATAATCACAATAGTCTATGGTAACACAAGGCCAGGTAATTTTATCTAAATATTGAGTGATTATTCTCAACTGGATCAAGAAAACATGTTCAAATATGCTGTGTGCCATCTAATGATGGGCTGCATTTATAATGTGTTATTGATTCATCAAATTCACATATTTAACTGAATTTTTATGAATCATTTTTACATAAGAAGATAAATATGAAAGATATAAGTGTAATAACATAAAGTACCTTGGTGTGACTCTAACCAAGCAAGTGAAAGACCTGTTTGAGAAAAACTTCAAGTCTCTGAAGAAAGAAATCGAAGAAGATATCAGAAGATGGAAAGATCTCCCATGCTCATGGATTGGTAGGATTAACATTGTGAAAATGGCCAACCTGCCAAAAGCAATCTACAGATTCAATGCAATTCCGATCAAAATAACAACTCAATTCTTTACAGACCTTGAAAAAAAGATTCTCAGCTTTCTATGGAGAAACAAAAAACCCAGAATCTCCAAAACGATCCTGTACAACAACAAATCATCTGGAGGTATCTCCATCCCTGATCTCAAGCTGTACTACAGAGCAACAGTAATAAAAACTGCATGTTATTGGCATAGAAACAGAAAGGAGGATCAATGGAACCGCATAGAAGACCCAGAAATAAACCCACACACCTATGAATACTCGATATTTGACAAAGAAGCCAAATCCATTCAATGGAAAAAAGACAGCATCTTCAACAAATGGTGCTGGACCAACTGGATTTCTACATGCAGAAAAATGAAAATAGTTCCATATTTATCACCCTGCACAAAACTAAAGTCAAAGTGGATCAAGGACCTCAACATAAAACCAGGTACTCTAAATCAATTGGAAAAAAAAGTGGGGAACAGCCTAGAACTCATTGGCACAGGAGACAACTTCCTGAACAGAACACCAACAGCACAGGCTCTAAGAGCAACAATCAATAAATGGGACCTCATGAAACTGAAAAGCTTCTGTAAAGCAAAGGACACCGTCATCAAAACAAAACGACTGCTTACAGATTGGGAAAGAATCTTCACTAACCCTTTATCTGACAGAGGACTAATATCCAGTATATACAAAGAACTAAAGAAGCTGAAAAGCAGCAAACCAAGTCATCCAATTAAAAAATGGGGAACAGAGCTAAACAGAGAATTCTCCACAGAGGAATATCGAATGGCAGGAAAACACTTAATGAAATGCTCATCCTCATTAGCCATCAGGGAAATGCAAATCAAAACGACCCTGAGGTATCACCTTACACCCATCAGAATGGCCAAGATGAAAAACTCAAGTGACAACACATGCTGGAGAGGTTGTGGAGAAAGGGGAACCCTCCTCCACTGCTGGTGGGAATGTAAACTGGTACAACCACTCTAGAAAGCTATCTGGAGCTTTCTAAGACAATTAGGAATAGTGCTTCCTCAAGACCCAGATATACCACTGCTAGGTATATACCCAAAGTTTGCTCAAGTACACAAAAGGGATAATTGCTCAACCATGTTTATAGCAGCTTTATTTGTAATAGCCAGAACCTGGAAACAACCTAGATGTCCATCAACGGAAGAATGGGTACAGAAACTGTGGTATTTCTACACAATGGAATACTACTCAGCAATCAAAAAGGAGGAAATCATGAAATTTGCAGGCAAATGGTGGGATCTAGAAAAGATCATTCTGAGTGAAATATCCCAGAAGGAGAAAGACAAACACGGTATATACTCACTTATATAGACCTATAAGATATGATAAACATAATGAAATCTATACACCTAAAAAAGATAATCAAGAGAGCAGACATGGGGTAAGATGATCAATCCTCATTTAGAAAGACAGATGGGATGTGCATTGAACATATGACAGGAGTCTACTGAGCGCATCTGAAAGACTCTAACTAGCAGTGTCTTCAAAGCAAAGACTCATGACCAAACCTTTGGCAGAGTACAGGGAATCATAAGAAAGAAGGGGAGTTAGTCTGATGGGGAAAGGATAGGAGCTCCACAAGGACCAAATATATCTGGGCACAGGGTCTTTTCTGAGACTGACATTCAACCAAGGACCATGTATGGATATAACCTAGAACCTCCACTCAGATGTAGCCTGTGGTAGCTCAGTAACCAATTGGTTTCCCAAAGTTAGGGGAACAGGGACTATTTCTAACAGGAACTCAATGACTGGCTCTTTGGTCTCCCCACCCCCGAAGGGAGGAGCAGTCCTGTTAGGCCACAGAGAAGGGCTTTGCAGCCAGTCCTGAAGATACCTGATAAAACAGGATCAGATGAATGGGGAGGAGGTCCCCCCCATCAGTGGACTTGGAAAGGGGCACGGTGGAGATGAGGGAGGGAGGGAGGGACTGGGAGGGAATGAGGGAGCGGGACACGGCTGGGATACAGAGTTAATAAAATGTAACTGATAAGAAAAAAATAAAATTCAAAAAAAGAAAGATATATGTGAACATACCTATGAACATATAAATAGATATAATTTATTTGCATTTGTATCATCATGTAAAATCAGAGGAAATTGCTGGTATGCTTCAAGTTACTCTCTTTTTTAAATTAATTTATTTTTTATATTAATCACAGGTTATTTACTTTGTATCCCAGCTGTAGCCCCCTGCCTCCTTCGCTCCCAGTCTCACCCTCCTTCCCTCATCTTCTCCCTGTCCCTTTCCAAGTCCACTAATAGGGGAGGACCTCTTCCCCTTCCATCTGACCCTAGCTTATCAAGTCTCTTCAGGCCTGGCTGCAATGTCTTCTTCTGTGGCCTAGCAAGGCTGCTCCTCCCTCGGGGGGGGGGGGGGACGTTGAAGAGCTTGATGTTGAGTTCATGTCAGGAATAGTCCCTGTTCCCTTTATTAGAGAACACTTTTGGACACTGAGCTACCATGGGCTATATCTGAGCAGGGGTTCTAGGTTATATCCATACATGATTCTTGGTTGGAGATTCAGGTCACTCTTGATTTGAACTTTGTTGATATTCTGGCACTAAGGAACTTTTATTATGTGGTGATATATTTCATGTGCTGTGTAGCATTTGGTCAAAATAATGTTGAAATGGAAGTGGAAAATGGTTCTGTCTTGCTTCTGACATCAAATAATTGTAGCACCCTGATGCTGACTTTATGGATCTCCAGAGATTTTATCGCAAAGTTGATATTTCACTAAATTTTATTTTATTTTATTTTATATTTCACTAAATTAAATTTTATATTTCACTAAATCCCTCAAACCTGTGCCTTCTACTTTTTCACATTCTTAGTAAAGAGTATAGGGAGAATTTTTTTCTTGGTAAACTATGTTTTGATCAACAAATGCAGCTTCTTGTCTTTTATTTTAAACACTGAGATAATGCATGAAAATAAAATAATGATTTGAGGAAGAGTTTATTTTTAATACAGTTCCTTAGTCATTCATCCCTTGGAGCAGGGTATATAATTACCCAAGTAAAATTATATAACATTTCATAGAGCAAATCATACATAGGGAAACATAGTCTTATGACGGAATCGTCTGACTGGAAATATACTCAATGGTAAACAGTTAGCCAAAAATTTATATGGTATTTGAAATCTTAGATTAAACACACAGTTTGGTATGTGTTTGGCCATACTTACCCTTTATTTGAAGAACAATGAAGACAATATTTGAGAGTTTTCTCCTTGAAAGAATGGAGAGGCACCTTGTTTTGAATTATTTTGCATTTTTTACTTGAATACTGCTGTCTTTCCATTTGGGTATTTGGGTCAATTTTTTTCCAAGGTTATCCCCTAGATGTTGTGATTCAAATAAAAACAAAGGGGGGGGGGAGTTTACACCAAGTAAGGGAAAAGTATCCCTAAAGGGAAGGAATAAGACAGTGCTAGGAAAAATAAGCACTTTTAACAAGAAAGGGAGAACAGAGTTAACATGGAAAGAATAAAACAAAACTGGTATTTAATGATGTATGAGAGGGTTTCCATGAAACAGTTCTTACAACTTCTGAATTCTCTGTCTTCATAGTTTTGTTGATGCATATTCTTTATCTAACTCATATGGGAGAAAGAACAGAGAATTCCTATAGTGTCCTCCTTGGAAATAACTTCACACTAGAGCACTTTTACAGGAAGCCATCAGCGGCTGTGATAGTTGGAAGATCTTTGTGCCTTTAAGGATCATATATATATATATATATATATATATATATATATATATATATATTCTCAATATAGCAGTGTCATTTGAAAAAAAAACAAAGTTTTAAAGAAAATGGTAAGGACACCATTGGGGGGGTATATTTTCTCTGTGTTTCATAAATGAGTATTATCTTTGTTACTCAGAACATCACTTAAGGTGCTTTCTGACTAACTATATTTTGATAGCTCTGCTATTATTCCGAGTACCCTCAACTATATTGAAAAGAAAGAAACCTTTGGTGCCGGTTAGGTTTTATTGTCAACTTGACATAACCTAGGGTCACCTGGGAAGAGAGAACTTGAATTAAAGCATTGCCAAGGTTGGAGTGTCCTTCAGAGGAGTCTGTGAGAGATTATCTTGAATGTCTTGGATGCTGAAGGAATGATCTACCTCACTTGGGCTGCACCCTTTCCTGGGAGGGTGGTCGTGGACTATATAGTGGCAAAGAGTAAGCACGAAGCTGTGAGTGGGGAAGCAGGCTTGCTACCTGAGTTCTGTTTGATTTCCTCAGTAACAGGTTGTGACCTGGAAGTGTAAATCAAATAAACCCTTTGATCCCCAAGTTGCATTTGGTCAGACTGTTTCTTCACGACAACAGAATGAAACTAGAACATCTTTTTTTTTTTCTTACAGTTTTGCTGCAAAATTTCTCTCAACCTAAATCCTTTACGTGCTGGCATATACTTGTACAGATACATCTGCATAATGTCTCTAAATATTGCTCAGAATCTTCCAATGTGTACTATACTTTGACATGCTTTCCATGGTATCGTTAAGGATTGAAATCATTTTTGGAAGCCTAAATGATCTGTGAGCCTCACCATTTTCTCCCCTAATTGCATACAAAAAAAATGTAGCCATTTTTTGTTTTCTTTTGAGGAAGAGATAATAAGATTAGGTAGATGAGTCATAGCAGATATGTAAACAAGAACAAAACTGAAGTGATGGCAAGTATTCCTTCTTCTGTAGTTTAGTCATAGGCACAGGTTTATCTCTTTACGTCATTTGGAATCTGGGCTCCATGAAGTATAACAAGGCCTATATATGAAGCTAAAACATCAACATTCACTAACTTACTCCATTCTCAGCAGAATGTATATAATTAAAATTGCTGGCCACAATCAGACATTCTAAACGTGCCATCTTTGGGGCTCCACTATACAGTAAAAAAATTGAAGGCCACCTGTTATTAATACTCTCATGATTTGCATGGCTGACTAATGAGAATTGCCAGGACAAAACTTGTCTTAAATAACTGATCTCGAGCACATACTTTTTTAATGGTTTCATTAGCCTGTGTTAAAATACTTCACTATTAAATGAAAATTAGGAGCAAGGCAGCACAGGTCCCGGGAAAATGGTAGACTACGTGCAATCTGCAATCAGGGAGCATGCACAGGACAAAATGGAGTCACAGGCACATGGGCAGGCATGTCTGGGAGAAGCCGTTCCCGGGAAGCTGGGAAGCAATCACTTAGCTAACATGGGCTTTCCTCTGACTACCCATTCTTTATTGGATGTAGCAAATTAGCAAGTGCGTTAGCGCGAGTGCCACACTCCTGGGAAGGGGCAATGATTTCTTCTCCTCTCACTCATTCCAGATTGACAGTTCCCTAGGGGGACAGCAGAAGTAAATTTAGACCTGCCCTGATGGCGGGGAGTCAGCTCATTAGCAACTGCCTTCACAGCACTTTACCTTCAGCTCGCAGATGGAGACAAGGGCTCTTTGAAGGCTATGGTGAGGTGGCTTTGCATGGAGCAGAGTAAGTGGGGTTTCTGTAAAGTATCGTTCCCCTGGAAACCAAGTGTAACAAATACCCCATTGTCATCAGCTCTGGATGCCTGTAGTTCACTCATAAATGCTGGGCTTGTGCAGAAATGTGCACAGTGGATGCCTGTGTTACAGACACACGTAAGCAAGAGTTCTTAAGCATTGTCAGTCAGCTCCTTTGAAAGAACAGAGCGTGAAAAAGCCCGACATAAATTACCCTATATGATGCACATGTGGTACAGATTTCCTGTGTGAAATACAGTATTCCTCTGTGCAATTTAGAAAGAAGTATCAATTATAAGTGAATTAGGTAGTGTTTTACTGCAGAGGCCTATCTTGTTAATTTAAATCCCAAGGGTCTCACTGGTAGGAACAATAGTAGTGGAATTTTATTTTATTAATAGCTTAATTGTATCCACATTCATTAGATTCAAAATACAAGAGAAAATGGTGTCATTTTCCACAGTGATTTTTATCTAAGTACAGTTATTTCTCCAGTTCTGTTGGCTATGTATCTACGAATTTAACCAAATACAGATAAAACAAAACAAAACAAAACAAAACAAAAACTTGAAAAATGTTTACAGTAAATATGTACAGATTTTCTTTCCTTCTCATGAGTCACTTAGAAATATGTAACAACCATTTAGAGATTGTATTCAAGAGAGATGATGTATAGTGGTGGTAAAAAGCGCATAGGTAATACTCGAGTGCTGACCTAGAACAGTTTATGTGATGACTTCAGCATTTACAGACTTTGGTATCCACTGTGTTTCTGAAAGCCATGGACACTCAGGAAACATTCTACCACATGAAGGAGAGAAAACGTGTCAGAGTTTAAGATATGTCTGATGTTACAAGCGATGAGTAATCTGGACAGTCAACTTTAGACTCGAATGAGGAGCAGAATCTAGCTTTCGGGACGTGTTCTTTATAAAGAAATCCTGAGGATGAGTCTCAAGCAAAATGCTCACAGAGAGCTGCCGGTATATTATGTGGAATACGGGATTTACTTAGCTGCAGCAAGCTAAATGTATCTGTTGATTTTTCACATCTCCAACACCAACCTTGGTTTTAGCTCAACAGAAAAACTTCATTCCTGCTTCACTTGTCTTAAACTGATAACTTAATGTTTATAAATAAAAAATTCTAGTGTTATTAAAAATTATCAGTGACACCGTATAAATCAGTGGCCCTTTTACTATTTCTGCATTTATTATTCAATCTTTTCCACATTTCCTACTTGAAATTGTACTCATTTTGAGTGGCATGGTCCTTATTAAAAATGTTTTAAAACTATCAGGTCCCTGTGATACATTATCTTGAAATCACATAAAGAGAAATGGAGACATACAGGAGCCAGGTCATTCTTCTGCCCTCACACCGTGGCAGGGCTTTCAATATTCCTTCTTCATATTTAATCTCTAGTTTATGATAGGCTACAATTCAACTCTACCTAATTAGCCTTAACAAGCATAATGGTTGATTAGTTAATCGCGACACATGTAGTTACTTAACTGCAATTTGATCTACTTAGGTTTGAAATATGGTTTTCAACAGTCTCCACTGCCAGAGAATAAAACTCTTCCTTTTTAATTCCCCGCATAGTTAATGTCTCCTTGACTTGAGCATGACTGGATCGTAGTGGAGTCTGCTCTGTGGATTCTTGACACATGCTGAAGTCTTCACTTTTCAGCTGTTATTCATATAGTTCTAAGTGCATTTCAAAAATTGCTGAAGTTGAATGTTTTTATTCCATTCTGTGTTACTAATGGGATTTTACCAAGGAGCATGACCTCTAATCATATTAATATTTAATCAAGCAATAAACAGGCCTCACTGTGAAGCTCAAAGGCAACCGAACTCTCTCTAGTGATGATTTTTCTATTAAATTGACAAGGATTTCTTTTGCTTTATCTCATTATTGTAAAATTGGGGTAAATGTCTCAGTGTTCAATTCCTTGTAAGTACCCTAAGGGCTTTTTCTTAACTCTCCTACCTAAATGAATGAAGAATACAAAAGTGAAATTTAATATACTCCCCAAAGCTTTCTTCAGAAATGACCTACAAAGAAGAAAAGAAAGAAAAGTTTAAAAAAATTACAAAGAGAAAAAAAAAAAAACCCTACACAGACTTATTGCATAAGGGTTTTGAATAAAAGAAAGGAGAGATACCCAATATTACTTGTAAGTACTAGTGTTATAAAATGTCACACTTATTTAAAGTATGACAAAGGAAACACATACTGATTTTCATGTAATAGAAAACTGGCCCGTGACTTTACGATATATTTTGCAAAGACGGGGCGATGAAGACACTGCGCAGTAACGACATTATCGTCTCTTTCTGGAGAACACAACAAAATATTTCAGAACACCTTTCACCCACGGGTATCATGTGGGGACAATGGAGAAATGTGTATAGAAATACAGTGAGTCCCTTACACCTTTTTTTTAATTTTAATTTTTCTCTTAAAAGTCACCTGTGCTTCCTCTCTACTTGTCTTCCTCATCTTCATTGACCTGGGATGCTCACTGTTTCAGGGTGTGTAGGTCAAACTAGAAGCTGAGGTTGCTAGAGCTCAGAAAGTCGTGTATTCTGTAAATACTTATGGAGCACACACATTGGTTCCAGCAGTCACATGAAATCACCGAAGCCAGGATCTTATTTGCTTTATGGAAGATGGTATGCTCATTGTAAATGCAGCAGAGTTGTTTGTTTCATTAATTAGTAAATTTATTTATTTATTTATTTATTTATTTATTTTGGCTGTCTAGCTTTGTCTTTTTCATGATTAAAAAGTTGAAAAGCTAATTCAGCATACAGAAAGAAAGACGTGTGTGTGTGTTTTTGGTGTGCGCTTGTGCATAATTAGATGGCAGCAAAGCAAGACAAGCGCTCCTCTCATTCCAGGTGTGTGTAGTATGCACAGCACAGGCGACACTCATCAGGCACTCAGAGAATAACTCTGTCTCACGATATTCTTTTGTTGCTGGCTGTCAGGACTGACTGAGTTCAGTCAAGAAGCTTGAAGCTATTGGGGGCACGTTTAATGTCCAATGTTTCTTCATTTCAAGAGCTGCTAGCACCTACCCTTTCTCTCCATCATTTGGAACGGCATGGTTCCTTTGGTGTAACACCTGGCCTTAAGGAAACGAAATAATCTCCATGATCGCTTGGCTCTATACTGTGTGTTTTCTTGGTTCTTTGATGATCTCTAGTCATTATTTCAAAACTTACTTTAAAGAAATGAGAGACTAATAACTACTTGCTCCAAAATAATTTTTAGCTCATTTGGTTATCTGCTAGCACATGACAAAATTCTAACTTGCATTCTATTTCGAAAGAGTAAGAAGAAGCTACCTCTATTCCAGAAGAAATTCAAACAAGGCTTGGAAGAAATGGTCGAGAAAGTAAAACTGTTGCTGGAGATTTTTTTTTAAGCACTAGTTCCCAACAAATGCCATGAGGTACAGGAAAAATTCCCAACATGCGTGCTCTTAACTCAAATTCCTCCAAAAATTGTGGCTGAGAAAGAAAGAAAGAAAGAAAGAAAAAAACTATTAAGAATCTATTTCCTGTTATTCAGGTACCAAAATAACATTTTCCAGAAAATTCTATCAGGCAATTGAGTGTGATAGGGCAAAAGCTTCACTGTCATTGACATTTTCCCTTCTCACTTAAATGATTAAAGCTTTGTTCAATTAGATCAAAGGATTTAATATTTTTTTCGAGCCTTTATGAGTTCCTGATATAGAAATAATCCAATACATAATACTCTGGAAAATTAAGCAGAGCCAACACTGTCCAACAGTGTGCATTGCACCCTGTGGAGGGCACTCACGGACCATCAAACATAGCCCTTGGTTTCTGAGACAGCTCCCTGGTTACCATTTCCAAGGCAAAATCTAACCTGCTTGTTTTGTATTCACAAAGTATTCTTGAAATAAGACTACAGTGGAGGCGACTGCTCTCTTTATAAGGTCTTCTAAGCATCTCTAACCACCCGGGATCAAGTCACAATTCTACTTGCTAAGCAAATTCAATAAATATAATTTCTAATGTCTACCTACATAACATGAGTAGAATTAAAGACGCAACGAGAAAAATCATGAGAAGAATTTCTATATTTTAACAAGGGCCATATTTAATGTGGCAGGGACCAGGAGGGCTGCAGGTGAGACAAGTACTCCAGAGCAAGTTGAAAAGCTGTTATTTCCGTCAAAGAGGGGAGCAGAAGAGTTTTCATGAAAGGGGATAAATGGGAGCCTCAGGTCCACATGATCATAGTCAGACAGAGTCTGAACCCTTTACAATCTAAATGAAGGCATCTCATGGAATGGTCTGAGATCTGTCCTCCAAAATGAGTATCAACTATCATTGGAGTAAAATCTTGACTTTGCTCTCTGAATGTTGTTGAGGCACACACTTGACTGCAAAGGTGAAATCCACACTAGAAAGAACATGGATCCTGACCATTTGACCATAACTCAAAAAGACTCAGAAATCTGTGCTTGCACATTACATGTACATACAAACATTTTCAAGTTTATGGAGGACTTTATCTGTCAGAATTAGTTGTTATTTAGATAAAGAGGAAATTATAGATGAAGGAAAGTAGCATTTATAAAATATTGTTTACATTGTGTGAAATAGTTATTTTATGAAAATGTTGGTCACTCACTGAAATACCGAGAAACTGATAAAATAAGAGAAGATCGAGAAACACCTAATTGTATATTTTCTACAAAAATTTGAAAACTTCAGTAATCAGTGAGGTTCTATTAAAAAATACATAAATCCCATTGTAATTTATTAGTGTTATAATTTAAGACCTCTTAAAGATAATTAATTTTGTATTTTTAATTTTCACATTCTTCTCTTTGTAAAAATTAATAAGCCATTTAACATTTTATCAAATATTTAAAAGTACAGTAAAATATTAAAAAGTACAGTTGCTGTTTTATTAAGTTAATAAATTCCAAAATTGACTGTTGTGATCAAAGGAACTATACTGACTCCTTTTAGCTCCTTCTATTTGAATAATAGATTTGAAAATGCTAAGATTAGAGGCATATTTATACACAAATATATATATATGACCTCTAAATCTATAAAAGAAAAGTCTAAACTGACATTTATATTTCATCAAAATATTATAGTAATGGGAATTGCTGGAGGAGGAATGGAAAAACTCATCTTTTTTGGAGGAAGTTGCCAAAATTATTTGATACCCTCAAGTAGAACAACACCCAAATTGATCAAATATTCATTTTTATTGTTTTTATTATTATTCTTAAAATTTATAATTATAAGATTCATTCAATGCTATTCAAATTATAACATCTTATTACCAACATCTCAATTCTTTAATAAATTTTAATATCAAAGTTCTTCCAATAAATACTATACATTGTAATTTTAATAGCACATCCAATGTTCCTGTTTTCACAAATATAATATAGATATTGGAGACATGGCTCCATGTCTAAGAACATTTGCTGTGAAAACAAGCAAATACAGTACCAAAATACAGTACCAAATACAATACTAAATCTACAGTACCAACAGGAAAAGCAGGTCACAATTAGGTGTTCCCCTAACATCACAGATGATTGAAGTCTAGAGAGGCAAATGAAACAAAGATCTTTGTTTTTTATGAGAAACTGCCTCAAAGATAGTCAAAGATCAAGAAAGGAAGACATCCAGTGGCCTACCCTGGCCTCCAAATACCCATGTACACATGTGGTACACATCATAACATGCCGTATACATTCAAAATAATAGTTTAGTAAATAAATTTATCTACATTTTAAAAATATAACTATAACATTCCAAGGGTCAGACTTTTTATAGAGATATGAATCACACAGAAGGGCTAGCACACACCTTAAATAACACATGTGTAATAATACAAAATTATTCATAATACAAAAATTGATTCTTAGATATTTTTTTTTGTTCAGAAAATTGTTGAGTTTTCCTCAAAAATGACTTAAAATCTCTTAGGTCCATATATTGTTTTTATTTGTGGTATTAAGTGAAACATACTAATTTTCTCAGGTTAAAGTTATGTACAAATGAGCAAATAAGGTTTTGCTATGTTCTTAATTTTTTAAACATGTGAGATAGTGGAGTAGGATTTTCCCTTTCATTAGTGTCTGTGTCTAGAGAGGCGAAAGGTGTTTTCATAAGCCGGTGTTGTTAGAGAACACAGCTTCTTTTGTCTGTATTACAAGGATCCTGAACTGTTTGTCATAGCTGTCAGCCTCCACTTGCAGAGGTGCCAAAATCTGAAAGGAAGCAGATAAATGAAATGAAAAACTTTGTTTCTGTATGTTTCCAAACAGGAGCTCAATCTGGAGAGACAAGGAATCCTCAGAGCATGAGAGCCCTGTAATCATGACAGGAATCTCCATGCCAGCTGCTGATAAACAATACCTTAGCTCTCAGGATGAAAGCTACAGATGTATTTCTCTTGAACTGGGACAGTCAGATGTATAAGCCACTTGTAATGCTGAACAAGGCCTGAAGAGGAGGTTTTCCAATTTTGTCACTTTTCCCTGTTTTTCTCCAGGTGAAGGGGTTTTAGCAGCATATGATACCAAACAATCCTAGAAACTCATCATTTTGAGCGTCTTGTTTTTCAGAGAAAATGATTTAGAAGTTTCTTCCAGATAGTTGAGTATTTAGCTCAGGAACTTTTGACTTCACTTCGCTGCTTGTGCATTAGATGAAGAACATTTCTGAAGGAAGCTTAATTAAATCCACTGTCACCAGGGGACTTTTGCATCAGTACTCCTCTTTCCCCGAGGTCCCCAAGTCCTATTAGGAGACCATGGAGCATCCACAGTTAATGATACTTGTTCAGTGAATATTCTTTCACAGGACAAATAACTGGTAGGCAAATGGCCTGTTATCATGTTGATCATGCTGCTTTGGAATAAAATGTTTTTCCGTAGTTTCTTGATTCTCATGGCTATTGGTTAGGAAAACTTCCATTTAAAAATTTAGTTTGGTTACATTTAGAAATAAATTTTGTCAACAGTATGCTCCCTGTTATGCAATATTTTTTATTATATTCCACATTCAAAGACTTAAATTTGGTCAAAATAATTATTAAAAAAACAGTATTGAAAGGTTTACAAGTCAGTGAAAAAGTATAAAAACCTGGGCTTAAAAATGTCAAGACCCTAGGATATAGATAATACATGTTTATAATTCAATAATTATTCACATATTTATGTTCTTGCTAAATTTGCTATACATTTGGCAATGATTCATTTGAATTTTGTTTTGTTTCATGTACTCCTGCCCCATTTTTTTTTGTTTTAAATTGAAAAGTTCTACATCTTATCTAGAATGTTGATCATCAACTATGATCAGTGACTTCTCTTCTAATGTATATGGATAAAACTGCCACTCTCCTAAATTATTGCAATCAAGTTGAAAAGAAGAATGAATTTACTTCATTATACAGCAGGAAATTGGAGCATAAAATAAGAAAATGATCTACTCACAGACACAAGGCATTCATTTTATATTCTGGATAAAGTATTGATTTCTAGTTTAAGGACTTTGATTTAGTCAGTTATCTGGGGCTGTCTCTTTGAACACTGTGAGTTTTTGACGAAGTATCTGGTAACGTTTCCATATTGTACAGGAGTCCGCATCTACTACTAGTGCATATTAGGTAAACACCTACCATGTAATTGCATCTTTATCCATAGAGAAAGCTCTTTTACTGAGATTGTCTGTCAGGCATACAATCATTCATGGGAACAAATCAGCAAATGAGCCTTAAATCCCATGGAATAAGTAACATTTCAGACAGATTATCTGGAGGTTATCTTTGTTATTGATGCTAAGTTAAACTTCTTATTGGCTTTGAAAATATGTTTGGTTTTAGAATAAATATTGAAGATAATTACTAAGTTTTCATAAAATTTTCCATACAAGTCAGGGTCCTAATTATTCTTCGATTACTTTTCAGATACTATATTATTTATAATATAATCTTTAAAGTAACGAATGTTTACATATAAATAAGCTTACTAGGATCTCCATAAGCTCAATTGTAATTTCCCAATATGAACAGAAATACTATGTGAGACTTGCTTTAAGTGAAAAAATTACTCTTTTAATTCCTGGAAAACAAAGCCACTAATCTCTATCTTTTACTCTGTGGGCAAAGGCTATAAACTCAAAGTAAAACACACACACACACACACACACACACACAAACACATTGTGATAGTTCTGAAACATTGAAGTTATCCTATGATTTTTTTGCAATTTCCCTTATATTTAATATGATTATTAAGAAAAACACAATGATTTCAAGAGAATTCTACATGCACTTGGAAAAACTAAACAATGGAGGCAGAAGATAAATATTTTATGTCATTAATATGTGCTGTGATTGCTTTTTATGTGGACACTATCAATCAAGTGAAACTGTAATGCACATTTCCAAGCCCAGCTTTGGTGTACAAAATCTGTAACCTCTGCCAAGAGCAGATCCAGATACTGAGGCTGTGTCTGATTCCGACTGTACGATTCAAGCTGCTGGATTCCAGCTATCCCACACAAAGCTATACCTGCCACTGACAAGAACTTCTCCACTTCTACTTTTAGGTTGGGTGATCTGACTGCAAAAGTAATAAATCAGCCATGACACATTATGACTCACACCATCCATTCTTAGCAAGGACATACAGGCTGCTAACAAGTGCATTCCTTTAGAAGACTTTCAGCATTAATGCATTCCTATTTTTATTTTAAAAAACTTTTGTTTTAAAAAACTTCAAAAGATTTTTTTTCACCTTTTCCTTAGGTTCATAAAAAATTCTCTGAATTTTACTGAACAATACTTGAGGATAGGATTTTGTTCCCTATTAGTGTCTTATGTTTCTAATTATTTGATTTTTTAAAATTTTTATTCTTTTAATATTAGTTACAGTTTGTTAATTTTGTATCCCTGATGTATCCCACTCCCTCTTTCCCTTCTAATCCCACCTTCCCACCCTCATCTCCTCCCTGCTCCTTTCCAAGTCCATTGATAAGGGAGAACCTCCTCCTGTTACATCTGATACTGGTTTATCAGGTATCTTCAGGACTGGCTGCAAAGCCCTCCTCTGTGGCCTAGCAAGGCTGCTTCTCCCTAGGGGGGGGGTCAAAGAGCTAGTCATTGAGTTCATGTCAGAAGCAGTCCCTGTTCCCCTTATTAGGGTACCCATTTGGATACTGAGCTACCAAGGGCTACATCTGAGCAGGGGCTCTAAGTTGCATCCGTACATGGTCCTTGTTTGGAGAAACAGTCTCATAAAAGACCCCTGTGCCCAGATATATTTGGTCATTGTGGAACTCCTGTCCTCTCCAGGTCGTTTTAACTCCCCCCTCCTTTTTTTTTTGGTTCCCTGCGTTCTGCTGGAGGTTTGGTTATGAGTTATGTATTGATGTACTGCTAGGTGGAGTCTTTCAGAGGCCCTCTGTTGTCACTCAAGTTTTTGATCTCAGCCATTCTGGTGGGTGTCAGGTGGAAATCTCAGTGTCGTTTTGATTTGCATCTCTCTGATGTTTAAGATCATTGAGCATTTCTTTAAGCGTTTCTCTGCCATTCTGTATTCCTCTACTGAGAATTCTCTGTTTAGCTCTGAACCCCATTTTTTAATTGGATTGCTTGATTTGCTGCTTTCTAACTTCTTTAGTTCTTTATATATTCTGGATATCAGCCCTGTGTCAGATGTAGGGTTGGTGAAGATCCTTTCCCAGTTTGTAGGCTGTCGTTTTGTTTTGATGACTATGTCCTTTGCTTTAAAGAAGCTTTTCAGCTTCATAAGGTCCCATTTATTGATTGTTGCTCTTAGAGCCTGTGCTGTTGGTATTCTGTTCAGGAAGTGGTCTCCTATGCCAATGAGTTCTGATGTCTTGCCCACTTTTTCTTCCAACCAATTTAATGTATCTGGTTTTATGTTGTTATCTTTGATCCACTTGGACTTTGGTTTTGTGCAGGGTGATAAATATGGATCTATTTTCATTTTTCTGCATGTAGACATCCAGTTGGACCAGCACCATTTGTTGAAGATGCTGTCTTTTTTCCACTGAGTGGTTTTGGCTTCTTGGTCAAAAATCAAATATCCATAGGCATGTGGATTTAATTTTGGGTCTTCTATTCAGTTCCATTGATCCACTGTTCTATTTCTATGCCAATACCATGCCGTTTTTATTACTATTGCTCTGTAGTACAGCTTAAGATCAGGGATGGAGATGCCTCCAGACGATCTGTTGTTGTACAGGATTGTTTTGGAAATTCTGGGTTTTTTGTTTCTCCATATGAAGCTGATAATTTTTCTCTCAAGATCTATGAAGAATTGTGTTGGTATTTTGATGGGAATTGCATTGAATCTGTAGATTGCTTTTGGCAGAATAGCCATTTTCACTGTGTTAATCCCACCAATCCATGAGTACAGGAGATCTTTCCATCTTCTAATATCTTCTTCAATTTCTTTCTTCAGTGACTTGAAGTTTTTCTCATACAGGTCTTTCACTTGCTTGGTTAGAGTCACTCCAAGGTACTTTATGTTATTAGTGGCTATTGTGAAGGGTATTGTTTCCCTAATTTCTTTCTCAGCCCTTTAGTCTTGGGTATACAGGAGGGCTTCTGATTTTTTTGATTTAATTTTGTATCCGGCCACATTGCTGAAGGTGTTTATCACATGAAGGAGTTCTCTGGTTGAATTTTTGGGGTTGCTCATGTATAGTATCATATCATCTGCAAAAAGTGAAACTTTGACCTCTTCCTTTCCGATTTATATCCCCTTGATCTCCTTTAGTTGTTTTATTGCTCTAGCTAGAACTTCAAGTACTATGTTGAAGAGATATGGAGATAGTGGGCAGCTGTCCCTGATTTCAGTGGGATTTGTTTGAGTTTCTCTCCATTGAGTTTGATGTTGGCTATAGGCTGGCTGTATATTGCCTTTTCTATGTTTAGGTACATTCCTTGAATCCCTGATCTCTCCAAGACTTTAAACATTAATGGGTGTTGGATTTTGTCAAATGCTTTTACGGCATCTAAGGAGATGATCGTGTGGTTTTTCTCCTTCAGTTTGTTTATATGGTGGATTACATTGATGGATTTCCATATATTGAACCACCCTTGAATGCCTGAGATGAAGCCTTCTTGTTTATGGTGGATGATATCTTTTATGTGTTCTTGGATTCGGTTTGCAAGTATTTTGTTAAGTATTTTTGCATCAATGTTCGTTCATAAGAGAGATAGGTCTGAAGTTCTCTTTTTTTTGTTGGGTCTTTGTGTGGTTTAGGTATCAAGGTGACTATGGCTTAGTAGAATGAGTTTGGTAGTGTTCCTTCTGTTTCTATTTGGTGGAATAGTTTGAGGAGTATTGGTGTTAGTACTTCTTCTTTGAAGGTCTGCATTGAAGCCACCTGGCCCAGGGCTTTTTTTCGAGGGGAGACAGTTAATGACTGCTTCAACTTCCATGGAGAAATAGGACTATTCAGTCTTTCTACCCGATCTTGACTTAATGTTGGTAGATGGAATCTATCAAGAAAATTGTCCATTTCATTTAGATTTTCAAATTTTGTGGCATACAGGCTTTTGTAGTATGACCTAATGATTGTTTGGATTTCCTCAGTGTCTGTAGTTATGTCACCCTTTTCATTTCTGATTTTGCTGATCTGGATAGATTCTCTTTGCTTTTTAGTTAGTTTAGCTAAGGGTTTGTCTATCTTATTGATTTTCTGAAAGAACCAGCTTTTTGTTTCATTGATTCTTTAAATAGTTTTATTTGTTTCTGATTGATTGATTTCAGTCCTGAGTTTGATTATTTCCAGCCGTCTGCTCCTCTTGGGTGTATCTGCTTGTTTCTTTTCTAGGGTTTTCAGTTGGGCCATTAAGTTGCTTGTATGTGATGTTACAAATTTCTTTTTGAAGGCACCCTGAGCTATGAATTTTCCTCTGAGCACTGCTTTCAATGTGTCCATAAATTTGGGTATGTTGTACCTTCATTTTCAATGAATTCTAGGAAGTCTTTAATTTCTTTATTTCTTCCTTGATCCAGCTGTCATTGAGTAGCAAGTTGTTCAGTTTCCATGTGCGTGTCTGCTTTTTGTTATTTCCGTTGTTGTTGAGGTCCAGATTTAGTTCATGGTGGTCAGATAGAATACACGGGATTATTTCAATCTTCTTCTATCTGTTGAGGCTTGCTTTGTGACCAACTATATGGTCTATTTTGGAGAAGGTTCCATGTGGTGCTGAAAAGAAGGTGTACTCTTTTGAGTTTGGGTGAAACTCAATAGGGTCCATTTGATTTAGGGACTCTGTAAGTGCCTTTATTTCTCTATTTGGTTTCTGTCTAGTTGATCTGTCCCTTGGTGAGAGTGGGGTGTTGAAGTCTCCCACTATTAAGGTATTAGGATCAATGTATGATTTAAGCTTTAATAATGTTTTATATACAAATGTTGGCACTGTTGTATTCGGGTTATAGATGTTCAAAATTGTGATGTCCTCTTGGTGGATTTTTCCTTTGATGAGAAAATAGAGGCCCTCCTTATCTTTTTAGATTAATTTTTGTTGAAAGTCTATTTTATTAGATATTAGGATGGCTACTCCAGCTTGTTTTCTGGAACCATTTGCTTGGAAAACATTTTTCCAGCCCTTTGCTCTGAGGTAGTGTTTATCTTCGTTTCATAGGTGTGTTTCTTGCATGCAATAGAGTGTTGGATCTTCTTTCTGCAACCATTTTGTTAGTCTGTGTCTTTTTATTGGGGAGTTGAGTCCATTGATGTTGATAGATACTAGTGACCAACAATTGTTACTTTCTTTTGATGTAGGGTTGGTGGTGTTGCTGAGTTTCATTGCCTGTATTCTTTTTTTTTTTTTTTTTGTTGTTGTTGTTGTATAGTTATCTATTTCCTCTATTTCCTTAGATTTAGTTGTTTTCTTTGGGTTGGAGTTTCCCTTCTAGTAACTTCTGTAGAGCTGGGTTACTATGTAGATATTGTTTAAATTTGGTTTTGTCATGGAATATTTTGACTTCTCTGTCTATATTGATTGAAAGTTTTGCTGGGTATGCAGTCCCGTAAGGACTGCATGATTTCTGTCTAGGCCCTTCTGTCTTTCATAGTTTCTGTTGAGAAATCTGGTGTGATTCTGATAGGTCCTACTTTCATATGTTACTTGGCCTTTTTCCTTTGCTGCTTTTAAATTTTTTCTTTGTTCTGCAGATTCAGTATTTTGACTATGATGTGACATGAAGAATTTCTTTTCTGGTCTAGTCTATTTGGTGTTCTGTAGGTCTCTTGTATGATTATGGACATCTCTTTCTTTAAGTTGGGAAAATTTTCTTCTATAATTTTCTTGAAAATATTTCCCAGACCTTGGAGCCTGTTGTCTTCTTTTTCATCTACTGGTATTATTCTTAGATTTTGTCTTTTCATGGTCTCTTTGATTTCTTGGGTGTTTTGTGTTTGGAACTTTTCTGATTTTATTTTTTCTTTGAGAGACATGTCAATTTCTGCAAGTGTATTTTCAGCACCTGAGATTCTCTCTTCCATCTCTTGTATTCTGTTGGTGATGCTTACTTTTGTGGTTCCTGATCTTTTCTCCAAGTTCTCCAGCTCCAGGTTTTTCTCTATTTGTGTTTTCTTTATTGATTCTAATTTTGTTTTCATGTCTTGCACCATTTCCTTCATCTGTGTAAATGTGGATTCCTATCTTTCCATGATGGCTTCTATTTTTTTTTGTCTGTTTCCTCTCTCTATATTGCTAGTTGTGCCTCTACTTGTTTGGCTGTATTTGCCTATTTTTCTTTGAGAGCTTTGTTCATTTCTTCTTTATTTGCCTTCATTTGTGTAGATATTTCTTTGAGAGCTTTGTTCATCTTCTCTTTGCTTCAATTTTTGTGGTCATTTCTCTGAGAGCTTTATTTGTTTCCTCTTTGTTCGTCTGGATTTCTGTGGCTATTTCTTTGAGAACTTTGTTCATTTCATCTTTATGGGCCTCTAATAGCTGGAAAAACATAGTTTTAAAGTCGTTTTCTTGTGTATCTAGTAAATTGAAGTGTCCATTGATTTGTGGGGTTGCTGTTGAAGCCATAATGTCCTGATTTTTGTTGGGTGTGTTCTTATGTCTCCCTCTAGCCATTTGGTTATCTATAACCCTCAGTGTTTGCTCCTGGAGTTTGTAGGTCAGGCTAAGATTGTCTCTTTCTGTTTTCTGGACTGTTTATTCAGGAAGATGAGAGAGGTTTACTGGTTTGAGAGTGTGCGTTGTGGTTTTAGTTTTACCTAAGTAAGAATGTGATGCTGGTGCTATTCACATGCGCTTCTAGCAGGTTCAGTATGCATGGGCAGATTCCCTGACTATTGCAGTGCCCTGCAGGCCACTATTTTGCAGCTCTGTCCCGGGATGCAGGGATTGTTTGACTGGATTTCACTGGTAGTCCCATAAGGCAGAGGCTTCAGCATTGGGGTTGCTATCCCAAGAATCCTTATGGTGCCCACACTAGGGGTGTGGATGGCAGGGATATCTTTTCTGGTTGCTTGAGTAAAGAGGCCCTGAGTCTGGGACAAACAGTCCCTACATGGTACACTCACTCCCTTGCAGGACCAGTTAGATTGCACAGGGGTTCCCCTTGTTCTCTACTCTCCAATTTGATCCTGCTGGGGCAAATGTGAGTGTAGGCTATCAGTCAGCTCTGTGGCACTGTAGCAGCAGGACTTGGTGTCCACCTGCCCTGTGTGTGTCCTCTCTGACCTTCCTCTCTGCCAGGGAAGGCTTATGGTGGCTGGTCCCAGGGTAGCATGGGAAAAATTGGATTGAATATCCTCAATCCCAGATCCTGGGCCCAGATTCTCTGCCAGAAGCAGACCAGCACTAACGCAAATGTCTGCTGTTCCAGGAGAATACCAGGTAGGGTTGAGTGTCCTAAGTTCTAGAACTCGGGTTTCTTTGCCAGGGGTTGCTGGGTGCGCTGGAGAGGGGGTGCTATGGCTTGTGGCAGGCTGCCTCTCTGACCTTGCTAGGGAAAGCTTATGGCTGAGCTCTCAGGGGAGTGCCAGGAGGGATTGGGAATTCTCTGTCCCTGTTCCTGTGCCGGGGATTTCTCTGCCATGGGCTGGGGGCTGCTGGTGCTAGGACTTGGTTCTAGACCTTATTGTGCTGGACCCGGAAGAGTGTCAGGATGCATTGAATGACCACAGTCCCAGATCCTGAGCTGAAGTTTGTTTGCTAGGAGCAGCAGGAAACACTGGGGTCCTAGAGCTGTGAAGCCGCTGTGTGCCTCTCTATCCTTCTGCTCTGTCTGGGCAGGGTTATAGTAGCATTCTCAGGGGAGTACCTGAAAAGATTGTTTTTTTTTCCTAGCCCCAGATTTTTTTTTTTTTTTTTTTTTGGAATCTGCAGCTCTCACTGGGGCTGGGGTACAGATAATGTTCTGTGGCGGGTTCTGCTGGCTGCCTCTGGCCTCCTCCAAGGGAGTTGGATATGGGGAAGTACCTAGGGATCACCTCCCTGGTGTCTCCTCCTGGAGGCATCTGCAGTGACCTGATTCTAGATGGATTCAGTTCATAGTCTCTTTCTTCCTGGAAGTCTAGATAACTCTGTTCAGGGTTGAACAGCCCCTACACTCACCAACTTCAGCATTGCAGGTCCTTTGCCCTTCAGCTAAGGTGCACACTAGCCGCAGCCCTCTTCTTCAGCCCCCTAATTATTTGATTTTAAATAGAATTACAGTTTTCACCATGCTGTGTTCATATTGGGGTTTTCTTTAGCTCTAAGTTGTGATTCAAAATATGTTAGATTTTTTTATGATATTAAGAATTTGCATTAGTTTTCTTTTGCTATAGCAAAAGACTTGGTGCTGAGTAATCTGAAGGGAAGTTTCTTGCTTAGAGAACAGTTTTGAGACTAGAATACAAACGTCCTAGCTACCACTTCAACCAGACTCCTGAGTATGATGCTTTTAGACTTATGCTACCATAGTTTCGTGTGTGTAACGGAAACACATGGTGGGACAGAGAGTCAGAATGTGGAGAAGAGGCTCTTGCTCTTATGGCAGGCCAGTTGCCTAGAAGCACCTACAGTCTTAGATCAACTGCTTAGCTCTATTTAGGAGTTTTTTAATAATACTTTTATTAAATTACTTTTATTGATTATTTGGGGGTTTCACAGGATGAACCCAGATAACACTCATGTTCCATTCCTCACAGTTTTACCATTACCACTTGTCACCCCCCCAAAAAAAAGTTATAAGAAAAAAATATCTGTATACTCATAATGTCCCAATGGCATAATCACCTTGCTCTATGCTCAGTTTCTGAATGTCCTATCATTCTTTAATTTGGTTAATGAGGGACCAACTTTCCACACTGAATCATTAGGGGAGCACACACAAAAATATAAAATTGTAATATTTCTCCCTAGGCTACCAAAGTTCATGTTTAACAAAATATATTCATTCTATCACCATATCAGTGAAAAGTCCAAAATCATACTCTCATCTGTGATTCAAGGCAAAGTCATCCTAGCTATGGATTTTAACATAACAAAAATATAAGATTATGAAAAAGACAAACTTTCCTATTTTAAAACAGAAATATGGAAAGAGGAAGCAATAAATGATGCAAAAAATGACTAACTTAGCATAGAAGGCATTAAGTATTAAATTTCTACCAGGAATCATATGGTAGCACACACTGAAATCCAAGCACATAGGAAATGGAGTAGGTTACAATTGAGTACCAGCTTGGGTTCCAATATGACATATATTTTATAATGCTATTGTACAGATATCTACATCTCTCTCCCATCTATATGTCTGTCTATCATCTGTTGATCATCTCTCTGTATCAGTCTCTCTCTGTCTCTACCTATCTATATACCTATCTGCCTCTCTCTCTCTACATATATATATATATATATATATATATATATATATATATATATATATCATATATGTCTGTGGCCAGTGTGCTCCAGTTACAAAGCTTTCTGCACATTTTCTAACACAGATGGACAATCCCATTCTTCACTCACATATCATGACACTAATTTTTTCACTGTCATAACAAAACTTCTGAGACTGAATATGTTATTTTAAAAATCTTGAGTATTTAGCTCAGTTATAAAATTGAGAGCCCCTTTTTGGCTTGGTTTATGTGTTCAGCCTTGACTGAGTACCTCAAGGTGAATAACTTCATGATAGGAATTCATGTGAAAGGTGGAACTCATACAGAAATAGAGGAGGCCAAAGATACTGGGGAAAGGCCAGCAGTGTACTTCCAAAACAAATGTTTCATCGTAGTTTTCAGAAGCCCCTCCATAGTGTCCCAACGACTCCTCATTAAGCTCTCTTTCTAACAGATACCAACGACTCCTCATTAAGCTCTCTTTCTAACAGATACCCATCACTCCCTAATACAGACATATAGAGGACCAAGGTTGCATCATATTTACA
Source organism: Meriones unguiculatus (assembly GCF_030254825.1). Lineage (NCBI taxonomy): Eukaryota > Metazoa > Chordata > Mammalia > Rodentia > Muridae > Meriones > Meriones unguiculatus. The sequence goes on from NC_083364.1 coordinate 80,963,424, forward strand.
TTTGTAGGGACAGAGTCAAATTATAGCAGAATTTAGTTTAAAAATAGAAAAAAAATAGAAGAATAAAAATATGAGATTCTATCTCAAACCCATCAGAATGGCTAAATTAAAAAACTCAAGTGATAACACATGCTGGAGAGGATGTGGAGAAAGGGGAACCCTCCTCCATTGCTGGTGGGAATGTAAACTTGTACAAACGCTTTGAAATCAATCTGCTGCTTTCTCAGAAAACTGGGAATAGTGTCACCTCAAGACCCAGATATAGTGTTCCTGGGCATATATCTGAAAGATGTTCAACCATACAACAAGGATATTTGCTCAACTATGTCCATAGAAGCAGTATTTGAAATAGCTCAAATCTGGAAAGAACCTGGGTGTTCCTCAACCAAAAAGTGGATACAAAAATTGTGGTATATTCACACAATAGAGTATTACTCAGCTGTTAAAAACAAGAAATTTATGAAATTTGAAAGGAAATGGATGGAACTAGAAAAAAAATATTCAGAGTGAGGTATCCCAAAAGCAGAAAGACAGGCATGGTATATACTCACTTAGAAGTAGATATTAGCCCTTTAATATAGGATAAACATACTAAAATCTATAGTTCTAAGGAAACTACACATCAAGGAAGACCCTAGGGAAGATGCTAAATTCTCATTCAGAAGGGAAAACAGGATAGACACCAGAAGCAGTCGAAGAGAAGGAACAGAATGGAAGTCTACCACAGATGTCCTCTAAAGGACTCCAACCATCAGGGGATCTAAGCAGAGGCAGAGACTCTCTGCCAATATTTGCAGAGAGTAGAGAGAGTCTTATGGAAGAAGGGGGTATAAAGGGAAACTGAGGGACAGGAGCCACACAAGGAGAGAAAGAAAAAAGGGCCGAGGGGAAACTGCAGAGACTTATGCATCAACCAAAGACCCTACATAGAGAGGACCTAGAACCCCTGCTCAGATGTAGCCCAGAGACAGCTCAGTCTCCATGTGGGTTCCATAGTAAGGGAAGGAGACTTAGCCCCTGACATGAACTCAATTACTCACTCCTTGATCACTTCTTCCTGGTCGAGGACCTACCAGTCCACAGAGGAAGATAATCCAGGCAGTCTGGTTGGGACCTAATAGCAGCATTAGGCAGTAGGGGAGGAGGACTAACAATATCAGTGGACTACTCAAAAGAGAAAGGGAAGGAAGAGGTAGAGAGGGTGAGATTGGAAAGTGATGATGGAATTGGGCTACAACTGGGATACAAAGCAAATAAATTGCAAATAATGATGGTGATGATGATAAAAGAAATTCATGTTATTTGTAAATCTGGAGTTCCATGCTGCAGTGCTTTAATAGGTCACAAATATTCAATACAATCAAGAATGTCAACATCAGTAGCGAATATAATTCTGACCCATCTCTCTTCCCACCTCAGTGGTTATTTTGGGAATAAAATTAAAAATTTCAGTATGCCTAGTAGTAAAGATGGACTTATGAGACTTGATAGACTAAGTTCAGATGGAAGGGGAGTAGGACCTTCCCTATCATTGGACTGGGGGAGGGACATAAGAGAAGAAGGAGGAAGGGTGGGGTTGGGAGGGGACGAAGGAGGGGGCTACAGCTGGGATACAAAGTGAATAAACTGTAATTAATAAAAATAAAATAAAAATTAAAAAAAATATTCAGTGTTCTTTTAAATTTGGGAAAATTTTGCAAACAAGGTAAATCTGGAAACAGATCTTGAAATATTGTATTTTTCTAGCTTTTAAAGAGTAATTGGACTCTTCAATAATTTCTCATCCTCAAAGTGTTATGTTTTTTAAAATGTATTTTTGAAATTAAAATACAATTACAGAATTAACTATTTTCCTCTCCTCTCTCTAATGCACTCCATGCATTTGATCTCACCTTCTTGCTCATATGAATGGTTTCTGGCTTCTTTACTTAAAAATTGTTATAATATATGACTTCATATAAACACTCACACATATATTTATTATTAAATACATAAATACAATCCTCACAGTCTGTATAATAAGAATGATGACGATAATAAAACTAGTATGTATCTGTGTGCTCATTCTTAAATGAGCGATGGAATTTCAAAATTATTTTCAAATCATTAATGTGTATAACCTTATACTGAACGTAATAGGTATATTCTGTACTATGTGTCAAAGGTAGTACGATTTTAAAACTGTGTAACCTTTAAATTATTCTGTGGTAGTCTGAAACAATATTTCATGTAAAAGTGAGAATCTATGAGTTTAAAACACCAATTATTCATCAAAGGAGTTTAATGGTTTAATTCATTTGGTGGAGAACTGACACAGCAATCAATAATGACTTCAAATTATTAAGAAATGTTACTTCCTAGAATTAAAAAGGGCACTTCTTTCTTAGGACTTACTGTCTAATCCACTGAATAATACTTAAAGAGATGAACTATGTTCTGTAATACTATTGTGTTTGTCACATATACATATAATTCAAACTACAGTTAAATTGCTAGGAAAATAAAAGCTTGCTTTTTGTATAGTATTAATGTTTATTAAACATTTTATTAGTGTTAGGAGAAACATAATACAATAAGTATAATAATATAACATACAATCCTAACTGAATAAAGTTGACTAACAAAATCAATAGCAATAAACTGTCATTTAAAAGAACACATTAGGAAAACATGCAAAAATAAGTACTAATTATTGAAATATTTAAGCTTTAACAAAAAATATGGTTATTTTGCTTAGTACTGAAGAATCTCTTTTTCATAAAGTTTTCTCCTTTTATATAGAAAGTAGAAAATAGTATCAGACATATGTCCATTTATACTATCAAAATATGTTTAATAGTTTTAAATTTTAATAGCAGTTGTTAAGTTAAAAGTAATTTTGAAAAGAAATAAATCCTTACCTCCTGGAAACAAACCTAAAAATGTGATTTGCAGAGCTTTGGTAGAAGAATGCTAGCGAAATAGTGTGGTTTTCTGGTTGTGTAACAACTGGGCACACACTGAAAGTTAATAGGGTATGATCAAGAAGTTTCAATACTTGGCTAGAGATAGCAAAATATTGTGACAACGGGAGAACTCTTAGTGTTGATTTTACCACAAAAATCATCAACCTGAAAGTTTATTTTTAATTAATTATTTTTTATTAATTACAATTTACTCATTTTGTATCACAGCTGTAGCCCCTCCCTCGTCCCCTCCTATTCTACCCTTCTTCCCTCTTCTCCTCCCATGCCCTTTCCTTAGTCCACTGACAGGGTGGTCCTCCTTCCCTTCCATCTGACCCTAGCCTATCAGGTCTCATCAGGACTGGCTTCACTGTCTTCCTCTGTGGCTTGGTAAGGCTGCTCTCCACTCGGGGGAAGATGATCAAAGAGCCAGCCACTGAGTTCATGTCAAAGGCAGTCACTGTTCCCTTTACTAAGGAACCCACTTGGTAAAAAAGATTATCCTGAGTGAGGTATCCCAGAAGCAGAAAGACACACATGGTATATACTTTCTTATAAGTGAATATTACATATATGATATAGGATAAACATACTTAAATTTGTACAGTTAAAGAAGCTAAGGAAGAAGGAGGTCCCTGGGTAAGATGATCAATCCTCATTCAGAAAGGCAAACGGGATGGACATAGGAAAAGGGACAAAACAGGGAAAAGGACAGGAGCCTACCACAGAGGGCCTCTGAAAGACTCTACCCAACAGGGTATTGAAGCAGATGCTGAGATTCATAGCCAAACTTTGGGCAGAGTGCAGGGAATCTTATGAAAGAAGGAGATGACAAACCTTGTGGGAACAAAAGCTCCACCAGGAGAGCAACAAAATCAAGAAATCTGGGCCCAGGGGTCTTTTATGAGACTGATACTCCAACCAAGAAAGGTTGTTTTTTATTTTATTTTATTTTATTTTATTTTATTTTATTTTATTTTATTTTTTCACACAAATCACCTTCAGAAAAGCTAAGAAAACAGGATGAAAGTCCACGGTTCCTCATTTTAGCACTGCGTTGATCAGTGAAGAAGAGATGACCATATCATACCCCCACCTCCAAAGAAAATGGAAGAAGGAGATAAAAATCTATCAGTAGAGAGCACGAGAGACTGAGTTCAAGGATTCTGAGCTGACTTGCGATGGTGAAGTTAAGTACTATGCCTGTGAGTCCGTGGCACAAAACCAGTGTTCACAGTCTTTTAACTTACACTAGCATTAATGCCAAGGTGCTATAATGACTTTCTCTGAAACAGCTTTGTGACTCAGAGCATGGAAAAATTCTCCATCCACTGGGAGCAGGCCAAGAAGCAAGTATATATAGTATGCCTTAGAAGTTTATATTTGCACCAGTGAAACTCATGAAGGGGCATTACCAATGGCCTCTTCCCTGAGTCTAGAAATCTTAAGTTGATTCCATCGATTTGCTCCTGTTTCAGAATGATACATACACAGTCAGCTGGATTTATGTCATAGCCATCTTTTTCTATATTTGACTTAGGAATCCACAACCATGAGTACAGTCACTTAAAGAAATGGAAGCGTTGGTCTTGTTCCTGTGCTGCACCTGTCCTCCTGGATTGTGGACAAACAATAAAACCAAGTGTGATAACAATGATTGGAGTGCTTTTCTTTCCTCACTGATGCTTTGGGAAATAACAAGTTATACTAATATTTCATAGGAGTGTAGGGCAGACCATCTATCATATTTGAAACATATGAGAAGAATCCTTTCTCTTTTCACAAAGAGTTAATGACTATAGATGAAGCTCTGGTATGTCCACAGTCACAGGAGGAAGTTGTAAAAGCCAAAGATTCATTGGTGGTTTGTCCTAATTCATACTGTGCAACATACTTGGCAGATATCGGATAGGTGGGTCTGGGGCACACTCAGTGCTGACACTGTGCCCTGATACTAACACTGAATGTCCAACAAACCTGGTTTATGATGAAATATAATCATGGATTTACAGTAGTAAACAGGAAATCCACGTGCTTAGAATATCTGTCCTCCAGTAAAGCAGATTAACACTGTGAAAGTCATATTACACAGAATGGAGAAAACACCTTAGCATACAAGCAATAATATATATGGATGAAGAATCAAGAAATCCCATACAATATCTGCTAACACATGAGATAATATTGCAGGAAATGAAGAAGAAGAAGAATGCTTACAGGAACTCCAGGGACAACATAAATAGAACAAATGTTTGAGTTGTAGGGGTTCGTAAAACAGTTGTCAGGAGACTAGAAACTTAGAATTTGGATACTAACACCCATTGTTCTAGACAGTCACTGATGGTAATTGAGTATTAAAACCAAGAATTAATGAAGTGTGTGCACTAAAATAAATAAATCGAGGGTATTATAATGTTTGTCTTCCACACAAAAGCCTAATGAGAAATGGATGGAGTCTATGTCAGTTCTTTTTCTTAGGCCATTTTAAAGTGTCAGTTCATTTATACCCATGCATAGAATTTTCATGTCACTTTACAAAAAATAGAAAAGCATTTTCTAAAGCCAATAAAGTATGTGCACAATTATTTGTGATGACCAAAGATTTTAAATTGGGAATAGTAAGGATAAGGATCTGGAAAGATAGGTAGTGCAATGCTGTAACCCCAGGGGGAGGTGAAAAGAGAGCCTGTCACTGAGTTCATGCCAGAGAAAGCCCCTGCTCCCCTCATTAGGGAACCCACTTGGAGACTAAGTCTATATGCTACATCCGAGCAGGGGTTTTAGGTCCTATCCATGCATTGTCCTTGGTTGGGGTTATTAGTCTCTGCAGGGCCCTCAGGGCTCAGTATTTATCTTTGCTCTGTTGTTCTCCTTGTACAGCTCCTGTCCCTCCACGTCTTTCATCTCCCTCTTCTTTCATAAGACTCCCTGCACTCTGCCCAAAGTTTGGCTATGAGTCTCTGCATCTGTATCAATATTACCATCAGTAGAATCTTTGAGACACTGTCTGTGGTGGTTAAATACTTTAAATTATTATAGTTTGCTGAGTAGTATTCCATTGTATATAAATACCACAATTTCTGTACCCATTCCACCGTTGATGGACATCTGGGTTGTTTCCAGGTTCTGGCTATTACAAATAGAGCTGCTATAAACATGGTTGAGCAAGTGTCCTTTTTGTGTACTTGAACAAACTTTGGGTATATACCTAGCAGTGGTATAGCTGGGTCTGGAGGAAGCACTATTCCTATTTGTCTTAGAAAGCGCCAGATAGCTTTCCAGAGTGGTTGTACCAGTTTACATTCCCACCAGCAGTGGAGCAGGGTTCCCCTTTCTCCACAACCTCTCCAGCATGTGTTATCGCTTGAGTTTTTCATCTTGGCCATTCTGATGGGTGTAAGGTGATATCTCAGGGTCGTTTTGATTTGCATTTCCCTGATGGCTAATGAGGATGAGCATTTCTTTAAGTGTTTTTCTGCCATTCGATATTCCTCTGTTGAGAATTCTCTGTTTAGCTCTGTTCCCCATTTTTTAATTGGATTACTTGGATTGCTGCTTTTCAGCTTCTTTAGTTCTTTGTATATACTGGATATTAGTCCTCTGTCAGATAAAGGGTTAGTGAAGATTCTTTCCCAATCTGTAGGCAGTCGTTTTGTTTTGATGACGGTATCCTTTGCTTTACAGAAACTTTTCAGTTTCATGAGGTCCCATTTATTGATTGTTGCTCTTAGAGCCTGTGCTGTTGGTGTTCTGTTCAGGAAGTTGTCTCCTGTGCCAATGAGTTCTAGGCTGTTCCCCACTTTTTTTTTCCAATTGATTTAGGGTCAGCAATCAAAAAGGAGGAAATCATGAAATTTGCAGGCAAATGGTGGGATCTAGAAAAGATCATTCTGAGTGAAATATCCCAGAAGGAGAAAGACAAACATGGGATATACTCACTTATATAGACCTATAAGATATGATAAACATAATGAAATCTATACACCTAAAAAAGATAATCAATTGAGCGGACATGGGGTAAGATGATCAATCCTCATTTAGAAAGACAGATGGGATGTGCATTGAACGTATGACAGGAGTCTACTGAGCGCATCTGAAAGACTCTAACTAGCAGTGTTTTCAAAGCAAAGACTCATGACCAAACCTTTGGCAGAGTACAGGGAATCATAAGAAAGAAGGGGAGTTAGTCTGATGGGGAAAGGATAAGAGCTCCACAAGGACCAAATATATCTGGGCACAGGGTCTTTTCTGAGACTGACATTCAACCAAGGACCATGTATGGATATAACCTAGAACCTCCACTCAGATGTAGCCTGTGGTAGCTCAGTAACCAATTGGTTTCCCAAAGTGAGGGGAACAGGGACTATTTCTAACAGGAACTCGATGACTGGTTCTTTGGTCTCCCCACCCCCGAAGGGAGGAGCAGTCCTGTTAGGCCACAGAGGAGGGCTTTGCAGCCAGTCCTGAAGATACCTGATAAAACAGGATCAGATGAATGGGGAGGAGGTCCCCCCCATCAGTGGACTTGGAAAGGGGCACGGTGGAGATGAGGGAGGGAGGGAGGGAGGAACAGGGAGGGAATGAGGGATTGGGACACGGCTGGGATACAGAGTTAATAAAATGTAACTGATAAAAAAAATAAAATAAAAAAAAAAAGAAGAAATCAACTATAGCAAGAAGGCCAAAAAAAAAAAATAAATTATTATAGTTTAAAAATTTTAAATTCTGGTATTTAAACTCTCATAGTTTAAATAGCTATAATTCCTGATCCTCAAGTATCCATGTTTCTTTGTCCTTTCTAACACAAAAAGTTCATGCTGGAAGCTACATAACCACCTATTTTATTTTATTTTGTATTGTGTTCATGTATATGGATGCCTGTGTGTATGTATTCTGAATCCATCACTTCAGCAACAGTAGGCTTTGTTCTGTTTGGATTCTAGGCATTTCCTCACAAGGTTCTTTATACAGAATCTCCTCTGTAAATTCGGTTTACAGTTCATTAACCACCTAAAATGTAACTAACATTCAAACGCAGTGGGGGAAAAAAGTGTGTTCATTTTTTTATTTAAATAAAAGTATATATTTTTGCACCATTCTCCCAATGTCCTTTGGGCTTCTACAGCTTTGATTTCACCTCTTCTGTACATGCTGTATAATTGTTCAGTGAATTTTCTACCGGAGATTAGTAACTATGGGCTGTTCACCTTCCTGCTCCACTGCACATGAAGACACTCTATTATAGCTGCTGTATTCTTTATCCCACTTACGAGTTAACCAAACATCTTTGTTTTATTTTTCTACATAACTTAGTGAGGAACTAAACTTTCTGAAAAACACACCATTGATTTCTACTACCCACAGCATCTGTGACTTTTTCTTAAGATATATTATTTATCATGATGAATCTTATAGTTTTGTCTAATATATTTAAGAGTTCATATCAAATTTTTTCAGAAGATATTATTTTTAATTCAAAGAGTTATTTTGAATTTCTGTGATGACTGAATATCATAATATGCTCTTAATATCAAAGAAATCTATGCCATGTCTAATCAATTTTGAAATTAAAAAATCCTAACTTCCTCTATTTCGAGTTTAGTTATAAAAGACACATATGACCATGGAAGGATACTTTCAAGTTATATTTTATAACATGAAAATATATAATTTTGTAGCAGCTTTATTTGTAATAGCCAGAAGCTGGAAACAACCCAGATGCCCCTCAACTGAAGAATGGATGCAGAAATTGTGGTACATCTACACAATGGAATATTACTCAGCAATGAAAAATAAGGAAATCATGAAATTTGCAGGTAAATGGTGGGATCTGGAAAGGATCATCCTGAGTGTATTGTCCCAGAAGCAAAAAGACACACATGGTATATACTCACTCATATAGACATACAACATAGGACAAACCCACTAAAACCTGTGCATCTAAAGAAACTAAGCAAGAGAGAGGACCCTAACTAAAATGTTCAATCCCCATCCGGAAAGGCAAAGAGGATGGACATCAGAAGAAGAAGAAAACAGGAAACAACCTAGGAACCTACCACAGAGGGCCTCTGAAAGCCTCTGCCCTACAGACTATCAATGCAGATTCTGAGCCTGATGGGCAACTGTTGGGCCGAGTGAATGGAATTTTATGTAAGAACTGGGAAATAGTAACAGCTGGAGAGGACAGGGTCTCCACAAGGAGAGCAACAGAACCAGAAAATTTGAACACAGGGAACTTCCCAGAGACTCATACTCCAACCAAGGACTATTCATAGAGATAACCCAGAACCCCTGCACAGATGTAGCCCAGGGCAGTTCAGTGTCCAATTGGGTCACATAGTAATGTGAAGAGGGACTGCCTCTGACATAATCTGATTGGCCTGCTCTTTGATCACCTCCCCCTGGGAGGGAGCAGCCTTACCAGGCCATAATAGAGGACAATGCAGCCACTTTTGATGTGAACTGATAGACTAAGATCAGAAAGGAGAGGAGAACCTCCCCTATCAGTGGACTTGGGGAGTGGCATGCATGCAGAGGGAGGAGGGAGGGTGGGATTGGGAGGGGAGGAGGGAGGGACTTATGGGGGGATGCAGAATGAATAAAGTGTAATTGATGAAAAATAAAAAAAATAAAAAATAAATAAAGAAAGAATAAAAAAGAAAATATATAATTTTGTGGACTTGGAAACGGGCAGGAAGGAGATAAGGGAGGGAGGGTAAGATTGGGAGGGAATGAGGCTGGGATACAAAGTAAACAACCTGTGATTAATATAAAATAAAATAAAAATTAAAAGAAAATAAATAATTTTTGTAAGAAGCAACTCACATTTAGGACAGTCAGCTTCCGGGGCAAGAGCTTTTCATATAAACACTATAATTGTTTTAAAAAATCCCTTCTCTAGAATAAAATAAACAGAGGTTATCAAATTTAAAATGTACATTTATTTTTTAAAATTTATTTATTATTTATTACAGTTTATTCACTTTGTATCCCTACTGTAGCCCCTTCCTTTGTCTCCTCCCTGTCCCACCCACCTCCCTCTTCACCTATGCCCCTTCCCTAGTCCACTGACAGGGAAGGACCTCCTCCCCTTATTTCTGTCCCCAGTCTCTCTTCAGATTTTATAAATCTTTCAATTTTTGCTAAAATGTACATTTTAATTAATTTTGAAAAAGCAAACACACAGCAATGAAATCAGTGCACAAGTCTTAGACATATTAGCCATGTTTAAACCAGAGCACCCAATGGCACCATCTTGAAATATTACTATTGAATAGTTTTCCCGTTAAATTTATACTTAAAAAGAAGAAATGCTCAGATTTTTTGGTTCTGTTGCTCTCCTTGTGGAGTTTCTGTCCTCTCCAGATCCAAAATATCTGAGCACAGGGGATTGAGACTGATACTCCAACCAAGGACTATGCATGGAGATAACCTAAGACCCCTGCACAGATAGATGTAGCCCATGGCAGTTCAGTATCCAAGTGGGTTCCATTGTAATAGGAACAGGGGCTGTCTCTGACATGAACTGATTGGCCTGCTCTTTAATTACCTCCCCCTGAGGGAGAAGCATCATCACTAGGCCACAGAAGAAAACAACTCAGCCACTCCTGATGAGACCTAATTGACTAGGATCAGAAGGAAGGAAAAGAAGTCCTCCCCTATCAGTGGACTTGGGGAGGGGCATGCATGCAGAGGGTGGAGGAAGGGAGAAATTGGGACAGGAGGAGGGAGGAAACCACGGGGGGATACAAAGTGAATAAAGTGTAATTAATAAAGAAAAAAACCATTGCCAAAAACTCTCTCAAAGAGGAAACTAGCAGACATTTTATAGTTTATGATTATTATTATGTCTAATAAATTCATATAATGGCCAAAAAAAAGAAAAAATTACCTCATATTTAAAAAAAAAGAAGAAGAAATGATTCTATTATTCACCCGGTGTTTTTAGCTACACATATTTACAAAAATAATGTAATTATTTCATAGTGACTAGTACCCAAACAATTTTTGGTTTTGTGGAATAATGGTTTTCCTTGAGGCATTTTATTATCTGCATATAACATAACTTGAGCATATTAATCTACTCTATGCAATCCATTTTCTCAAAAATGCTCCATTCTTTTCAATATCCTTTCAGTTTAAAGACAGAAGTGGGTTACATAGTAATGTGAAGAGGGACTGCCTCTAACATAACCTGATTGGCCTCCTCTTTGATCACCTCCCCCTGGGGGGGAGCAGCCTTACCGAGCCACAGAAGATGACAATGCAGCCACTCCTGATGTGATCTGATACACTAAGATCAGAAGGAAGGAGAGGAGGACCTCCCCTATCAGTAGACTTGGGAAGGAGCATGCGGGAAGAAGGGGGAGGGAGGTTGGGATCAGGAGGGGAGGAGGGAGGGGCTTATGGGGGGATACAAAGTGAATAAAGTATAATTAATAAAAAATATAAAAAATAAAAAAGAGAAGACAGGTGACATTTATCTTTCATAGTATTAAATATTTCGCTTAATGTTTATTTTATTTTTTTGATATGACATTATGGTTTATTTTTTTATACTAATCACAATTTATTTACTTTGTATCCCAACCTTAGCCTCCTCCTTCATTCTCTCTCAATCCCACCTTCCATCCCCCATCTCCTCCCTGCCCTTTCCAAGTATACTAATAAGGGAGGACCTCCTCCCCTTCCATCTGACCCTAGCTTATCAGATCTCTTCAGGACTGCAATGTCCTCTTTTGTGGCCTAGCAAGGCTGTTCCTCCCTGGAGAGGTGGGGGTGTTGAAGAGCTTGCCATTGAGTTCATGTCAGAAATATTCCCTGTTTCCCTTATTAGAGAACCCACTTGGATATTGAGCTACCATGGGCTATATCCGAGCAGGGGTTCTGAGTTATATCCATACATATTCCTTGGTTGGAGAAACAGTCTCATGAAAGACCCCTGTGCCTTGATATATTTGGTCCTATTGGAACTCCTGTCCTCTCCAGGTCTTACTAAGTCCCCCTTCTTTCATATGATTCCCTGCACTCTGCTGAAGGTTTGGTTATGAGTCTTAATATCTGCTTTGATACACTGCTAGGTAGAGTCTTTCAGAGGCCCTTTGTGGTAGCCTCTTGTCCTGTTACTTGTTTTCTCAGAGAACTCTCTGTAGAGGATTGTAGAATGGCAGAAAAACACTTAAAGGAAATGTTCAATGTTCTTAGCCATCAGGGACATGCAAATCAAAACGACCCTGAGATTTCACCTTACACTCATCAGAATTGCTAAGATCAAAAACTCAAGTGACAACACATGCTGGAGAGGTTGTGGAGAAAGGGGAACCCTCCTCCATTGCTGGTGGGAATGCAAACTTGTACAACCACTTTGGAAATCAATCTGGTGCTTTCTCAGACAATTAAGAATAGTGCTTCCTCAAGAACCAGCTATACCGCTCCTAGGCGTATATCTAAAAGTAGCCTGTGGTAGCTCAGTAACCAATTGGTTTCCCAAAGTGAGGGGAACAGGGACTATTTCTAACAGGAACTCGATGACTGGCTCTTTGGTCTCCCCACCCCCGAAGGGAGGAGCAGTCCTGTTAGGCCACAGAGGAGGGCTTTGCAGCCAGTCCTGAAGATACCTGATAAAACAGGATCAGATGAATGGGGAGGAGGTCCCCCACATCAGTGGACTTGGAAAGGGGCACGGTGGAGATGAGGGAGGGAGGGAGGGAGGGACTGGGAGGGAATGAGGGATCGGGACACGGCTGGGATACAGAGTTAATAAAATGTAACTGATAAAAAAAATAAAATAAAAAGAAAAAAAAAAAAAGAAAAAATAAATAAAAGATGCTCAAGTACACAATAAGGGCATTTGCTCAATCATGTTTCTAGCAGCTTTATTCATAATAGCCAGAGCATGAAAACAACCCAGATGTCCCTCAGTTGAAGAATGGATACAAAAATTGTGATACCTTTACATAATGGAATACTACTCAGCAATTAAAAACGAGGAAATCATGAAGTTTGCAAGCAAATGGTGGGACCTAGAAACAATCATCCTGAGTGAGGTATATCAAAAGCAGAAAGACACACATGGTATATACTCACTTATATAGACATATAAGATAGGATAAATATACTGAAATCTATCCACCTAAAGAAGATAAACAAGAAAGAGGACTCTGGGTAAGATGATCAATCCTCACTTAGAAAGACAAATGGGATGGACATTGCTTAATGTTATAACCCCAATTTTATCTACTTCACACAAAAAATACATCATACATTTTATGGCTAACAGTCTAGTGTGCATCCTGGCTTTCCTTGATGGGGACTTCATGAATTAAATGCTCTCTGAGTAAATCTAACAAGCCTGATGCTTCCGCCATGAGTTCATGAGTGCAATGGATGATAACTCTCTACTGTTTATATAATAGATAATGCATATCTATTTCTGTATATACATATATGGTTATATGTGACTATAGATATGCATGAGAATGAAGTTATTTATTATTTGAGGCTTTTGAGTCATTTGATTCATTTATGTAGAAGTGGTATAGCATAATCATACACCAGTTTTATTTTAGCTCTTGTTTATTAATAAAATGTATTCTTTCACAAATTCATACATGTTTCTAATTGATTTTTAATAAGACATGGTTGAAGATACCACAAAAGTTGACTCGAAGAGTTTGATAAGTCAAGCTGAAACTGAGCTTCAAAATCTGTGGAGGAACAGGGAGAGAAGAGACATCAACAGTCTAACTTACATGTGAACATGCAAACTTCAATTTGTTTGTCCACTGACACAAAAGTGGTATGAGAGTTATATGCATAACCAACGACTCTCTAATTAGAGTTGAGGTGGCTCCACAAGAGATACCCTGTATCTAGTATTATAAAGCCAGTAAAAGACCCATAGGTGAGGAAGTCATCTGTATAGTCAATTTACTACTGTTGATAGACGAAATTGATGTAGCTCCAAAATGCAGCCACTTTTGATGTGAACTGACAGACTAAGTTCAGAAAGGAGAGGAGAACCTCCCCTATTAGTGGACTTGGGGAGTGGCATGCCAGCAGAGGGAGGAGGGAGGGTGGGATTGGGAGGGGAGGACGGAAGGGCTTATGGGGGGATGCAGAATGAATAAAGTGTAATTGATGAAAAATTTAAAAAAAAAGGGAAAAAATAATTTAAGAACCTTAAATGACTTTCAAAAGTGGAGGAAAACATGGAGTTAGTCAATTGGCATGGAGCACGTCTCGCCCCTGGGGGCAATGGTCTCCTGAACCTACTCAGACCTCGGACACCACCACTGCTAGTTCTAGAACTGACGCAGGATGTTCCAACAAGGGGGTTAAGGCTTCTCATAATATTTCCTATAAGCCCACACCTGTTTGTCTATATCCCCCATTTTTATTCATTATTAGCCAGATAGAGCCAAGTAATTGTGGTAATGATACTTGCTTTTTTGTCCAATGCTACAATGCTAGTAAATTTAGGTATGCCCTGGTTACTCGCATGCCTCACTGGGTGCCTGTGCCCGTTGATGCCCTTCACGCTATGACTCTCTTCAGACAGAAAAGGGATCTTGGAACTACAGCCACCATTGTTACTACCATCTCATTGGCGGCTGTTGGAGCTACCACCAGGGCATTAGCGATGAGTCATACTGGGCAGACTGCTCAGACCCTGAATAATCATTTAGCCAATGTAGCTCATGCTTTAGTTGTACATAAAGGAATTAATACTCAACTAAAAGGAAGCTTGATGGTGTTCAATCAGAGGACTGACCTCGTGCAGGAGCAAATTGATACCCTATGGCAAATCGCTCACCTTGGCTGTCAATGAAAATATGCTGGACTTTGAGTCACTAGCATATAACATGAGAATTTTTCCTGTGCTGCAAATCTGTCTAAACAATTGTCGAGCTATATTTTAGGTAATTGGACTGGAGAATTCGATACTACGATGGAGCAGCTGAGAGTGGCCATTGTCACAGTAAATTCTACCAGAGTGGACGCAGGACTAGCCACAGGATTATCATCATGGATTGCTGCAGCCATGAATCATCTGAAGGAATGGGCGGGCATGGGAGCGTTAGCAAGCCTTCTGGTGTTGGTCTCCTTGGTTTGCCTGTGGTATATATGCAAGATTAGAGTCTCACAACAGTGTGATGCAGCCATGATCATTCAGGCCTTTACAGCCATTGAAGCAGGACATTCTCCCCAAGCATGGTTGGATACCATAAAAAGCTAAAATGTTACGCTCAGGATGCGAGGCTAAGCACTGCACTCAGGGTCAGCTGCTTTGGACCCAGAGAAGAGCATGTCTGATTGCATGCGGGTTGATGCCCCAGGTCCCGCCTCTGAGAAAAAGGTATCGGACGGGTCTGATGCTCTTTGGGTGGATGACACCTAAATGAACATCGGTACAAAGTCCCAATTTATTTCCAATATCAGAGATCAGACCTCTCCTCTTGCCTGATGCGTCTAAAACAAAAAGGGGGAACTCTAGAGAGCTGCGGAATGCTATGCCTTAAAGATGAAGCTGGTTTCTGCCTCCAAAATGCTTTCTAAATTGCTATGTTTTTATTAATAGCCAAAGTTATTTCTCAACATTAATTAGAAAATGCTATCTACAGTGAGCAGCAATGACCATAAATAATTATGGCTGCTCCAGGTGTTGAGGATTAAGTGATAATCCAGTGTTCAGTTCAAAACAAGTCATTTATGATACCCCCTTTAAATCTCAGAAAACTTTGCAGAAGCATGTGAAGAATGAAACACAAAAACGATACGGAGGGAGAATGGCTTCGAAATACCTTCTTATGGCCACAGCATTGCACACATGAACCCATTGCAGAAGTGTCAGGCTTGTTAGACTGACTCAGAGGGCTTTTAATTCATGAATAATTACAAATAGTCCATGTTATATAGCAAGTACTATTATACTTGATAGACCTTAAGCTCTAATATATGTCACTGCAATTCTATCTGTTTTCAACATATCTTTTCAGATTTCAATGCTATAATCTATAGCATTAGAATTGGTAAATATCCTTATTTGAAGAAAAATACCAACACCTCTGAACTGGTCTCCAGTCTTCCTCAAGCTCATGTGTCTTTATCTTTTCTAGTCCTGTCCCACTTTACACTGCCAAACAGCCCCACACCTAAAGCTCAAGGATCATGGTGGAAGAGGGGCAGAAAGACTGGAAGAGACATAAAATCAGAGAGTTTTCTGTGATTGTCATGCATCCTAATAATAAAAGAAGTTATAACTATAAAGTCTCACCTACATGACTGCCCAAACATGAGCTATGCAAGGATGACACCAATGAACATGCCAAATGGAATGGGGAAAAGCCAGTGGGGCCTCAACACTGCAGGAAGAACTAGAGGCAACTGAGGGAAGCTGAAGCAGGAGGAAAGCTGGTCTTTATCAGGGAGGACCCTACCAGTTGGCTGTCCAGTGCCAAACAATTAGTTCTGCAAACAAACATACAGGCAGCATTGTACAGTCTATACAGGCTATATTAAGACTATAAATGTAAACACACACACACACATACATATATATATATATATATATATATATATATATATATATATATATATGCAATGACAATTAGAGGCCATGAATTTGAAGGACAGCAGAGAGAAATATAAGGGAGGGTTTAGGGGAAAGAAAAGGAAGAGAGAAATATTTTTAAATTATGATATCAAACATAAAATAAATACAGAAGGTTCTTCTTCCCTACTATCTCACCCTAGCCTATCAGGTCTCATCAGGGTTATCTGGATCCTCTTTCTCTGTGGCCTAGTAAGGTCACCCCTATCAGCAGACGGGAGGGACATAGTAGGGGAAGAGGGAGGGAAGGTAGGACTGGTAGGGGAGATGAGGGAGGGGGCTACAGCCAGGATACCAAGTGAATAAACTGTAATAAATGATAATAATAAAAATTTTAAAAAAGAAAAATAAATAAATAAAAAATAAAATTTTGTCATTGATTGCTAACTGATAAGGATATACACTAGTTATTAAATACAGTGTGATTATGAAAAAGACAAATTTTAAGACATATCTGATTGTTGTTTTTTGGGGGGTGACACTTTTATTTTGTCCTATAAAAGGCATGTGGGTCTTAGAATTTAAGATCTAGGAGATCTCTTTATACAGCACCTATCAGCCTGGAGCATCTTTAGATAAAGTGGATTACATTCCTTACAAATCAAGATAGCAAATACAAAGCACAGTTTTATATTGTAGTAGACTGATTCTGATTAGGATGTGTTTTATTTATACTATCCATTAACAACTTTAAATTAGACACTCGAAACAATTACTGGAAATATGTTGAGCATTAGGAAAGACTTTATCTAATATATCTATGTGTTTCTTGGTCAATGATCTTGGTCTAATAACTTATTATTGATTTTACTTCTACTCACATAAATTTCATTTCATAAACGTGTTAAGTATTGATTTTGTATAAATAGTTTTCAGGGTAGATCATGCAGTAAGCAGTCTGAGACACTTTGTTAATTGTTTCAGTGTATACTGTTATGTAATATTTTATTTTAGTATAGTTTTTAACTTCATGCATTCACAAAACATTAAAAATTTATTCTTTGGTTAATATATCTATTTTTTTTTCGTAATTTTACTACATTGTACACAACTTTTCATCCCTGTTTACTGACACTTTTAAAACAGTCTTAAAGGAACTTGAACATCTAAATAAGTATCTACAGGAAGACGTGGAAGACTGATCAAAGCATTTGTCATATCAGCATGAAGACCTGTGTTTGAACAGAATGCCTGCAGCATCTGAAACAAGATGTTGCGGAAGAGTTAGGCTGAGCCTTGGGCACTTTCTGACTGGTCAAATTTGGGAATGAATGACAGACCATATCTCATCCCACAAATAGTTGAAAAGCAGTAGCAAAAGACCCTTGAAGTAGACTTATGTTCTCCAGATGTGCAGTCATGATCTAGTATTTGAGCATACATATATAGACATACACATATCACGCCCACAGAGAAAAATACCCAAAGCACAAACAATTTTAATTTTGAATCTTTTTGACAGGAATTACTTAAAATTTTGAAATTACTGTTCTGTGAAAAATAAATGTCTCTTGCTGATGTGATACTTACTGCCTGGCAGAAGTAAATAGGCATAAATGCAATCTGTTCAAATAAGCTAGTAGGAGGGTTCATGGTAAAACATCAAATGTCATATGGTGTCTTCCATTAAATAAAGTATTTCAAATATTTTTTCAGCCAAAAAGGGGGAAAAAAACTCTTGTAGAAATCAATGGGATGCAACAAAATAATTGTGTGTGTTGAGATCAGACAAATAAAGAGCTCTTTATAACATGTTGGGTTGTATTATCATTGGTAATTAAATTCTCACCCTAATAAGTGCTTACAAATATAACCTATAATCATTCAATATTTTCCCAGGTATTTTTATTGATGTCTCAGGCAGATGTTAGTGGCAACACCATTTTAGGAAAGATTTGCCATGCCACTGTACTGGAAGACTTTTTGGAAAAGTGTGATTTCCGCTAATGTGTCTGGGGAAGTTTGAAATCTTATTTAATAATATTAACACTATGAATGATAGTGATAATTATAATAACCACCATCATTGAGTATTGATTTTGATTATTCAATATCTCGTCTACTCTAAGAGTACTCTGACATGAACATTAATTCCCCATTATAGAGAAAATTCTGAGACACGAAAAGTACCATAATCAAAAGAATTTAAGTAATAGCGTCATAATTCAAACTTATATATCTTATTAAAAATCATATTATACACTTTGAAAAATGGAAGAAAGATAATGTTGCTTTGAAACTTCCTCTTCTATTGAGCCAGGGACTCTTCTCCTTTTTTTGCTAAGGAATTTTCAGAATTCTTAACTGGTCTTGTCACTTGGATTTGACCAATTGTGACCTACAGAGTCAGCATGCATGGTGAGTAATGTTTTGTCTGAATATTACTATCCAGAAGTGAAAGGTAAAATTGCACAAGAAAGATCTAAGGGGCTAGATTTCCACTTAAAACTCTATTCATAAACACTTGTAATATTGTTTTGTAATGGGTTAACATTGTCCTCATTACGTTGTTTCCAAAGGTACACCTATGCTGAAAGAATTGGTGTACACGCTTACAGAACCATGCTATTGTTGGATCTCAGGTATCATTTCAACTTTCCTTTATCCAAACCACATTTATTTTAGCTCCTGAAGTGTTTTCTATAACCATGGTCATTTTTTTATTTAAAATGAGTATTTGAGCTTACTTATGTATCTATCTTGCCACTATCTCTAAATAAATATGTACTTATGAGCTACATGGGAAGTATTTTAAATGTTTTCCATATTGAATTGCAAACATCTACTAATGTGTCTAAATGACAGACAAAATTCTAATAGAATAAACTCAACAGGATACAAAATAAGGAAGTTGTTCTGACAAAAAAAAATTTTTGTTCTGACAAAATTACAGGAGACTCCTGGATGACACATAGTCAGTGATGAAGAGTACAGTATTTGCAATAACAATGACTGCCCGTTTTTAACCATGTCGCAATGTTTTTAGTGCTAACCCATATGTTTGAAGAGAACCAATACTTTCATCTAAAGCAGTGGCTCCCAACCTTCCTAATGCTGAAACCGATTAATATAGTTCCTCATGCTGTGGTGACCCCCAATCATAAAATTAGTTTTATTGCTACTTCATAACTGTAATTTATATTTTTCTTTTTTTATATTAATTATAGCTTATCCACTTTGTATCCCAGTTGAAGCCCCTTCCTCATTTCCTCCCAGTCCCACTCTCCCTCCTTCATCTCCTCCCATGACCTTCTCCAAGTCCACTGATTGGTGATGTCCTCTTCCCTTTCCGTCTGACCCTAGCTTATCAGGTCCCATCAGGACTGGCTGCATTGTCTTCCTTTGTGGCCTGGCAAGGCTGCTCCCCGTGATTGGGAGGTGATCAAGGAGCCAGCCACTGAGTTCATGTCAGAGAGTGTCCGTTTTCCCCTTACTAGGGAAACTACTTAGATACTTAGCTGGCATGTACTACATCTGAGCAAGGGTTCTAGGTTATTTAGGTTATATCCATGAATGGCCCTTGGTTGAAGTATCAGTCTCAGAAAAGACCCCTGTGCCCAGATTTTTTGGTTCTTTTCCTCTCCTTGTGGAGCTCCTGTCCTCTCCAGGTCTTACTATCTCCCCCCTCTTTCCTAAGATTCCCTGCACCCTGTCTAAAGTTTGGCTATTAAGTCTCAGCATCTGTTTCAATACCCTGCAGGGTCGAATCTTTCAAAGGCCCTCTGTGTTAGGCTTCTTTCAATGTCCATCCAGTTTGTGTTATCACTTGAGTTTTTTATCTTAGCCATTCTGATTGGTGTAAGGTGAAATCTTAGGATTTTGATTTGCATCTCCCTGATGACTAAAGACTTTGAACACTTAAGTGTTTCTCTGTCATTTGATATTCCTCTATTGAGAATTTTCTGTTTAGCTCTGTATCTCATTTGCTAATTGGAATACTTTGTTTGTTGATATAAGTTCTTTATATATTCTGGATATTAGCCCTCTGTCAGATATAGGGTTGGTGAAGATCCTTTCCCAATCCGTAAGCTGTTGTTTTGTTCAGATGACAGTGTCCTTTGCTTTATAGAAGCTTTTCAGTATCTTGTACAACCTCTTTGGAAATCAATCTAGCCTTTCCTCAGAAAGTTAGGAGTAGTGCCAATATCCAGCTATACCACTTCTAGGCATACATCCAAAATATGCCCAAATATAGAACAAGGACATTTGCTCAAACTTGTGCATAGCAGTTCTATTCACAATAGCCAGAAACTGGAAACAACCTAGATGTCTCTCAACAGAGGAATAGATAAAGATAATGTGGTACCTTTACGCAATGGAATACTACTCAGCTATTAAAAACAATGAAATAATGAAATTTGAGGCAAGTGGTGGGGACTAGAAAAGACCATCTTGAGTGTGGTACTTCAGAAGTAGAAAGACACACATGGTATCTTCTCACTTATAAGTGGATATTAGCCAACTCTGCACCTACACTGACTCCTCTCTAGGACTGAGCATCTAAAATTGGTACTGAGCTCTCCAGGAAACACCTGGACTCCCAGCCTTTTGCTACTATTCCTACCACTTTACCCAATGGCCTTCCCTGTAGCATGATTGCTCTCCCATTATCCTTAGTTCTTATCTTGAGGATTCTAGCAGTTCACTGCATGGTGTCTTCTGCCGTTCTCCTCATAAAATATAAAATCTCTGTACCCTACTTTTCTCTTTACCCAAAATCATACTGAGACATTTTCTTAATAAATTTGAAGAGTTTTTGTTAATTCAACAAGACAGTTATTCAGAATTCTGGTAAGTAAAAAGTTCAAATTAATTAATCACTCATAGTATCAACATTGGCTCAATATCTCCTAACACTAAATTCTCACCACTTACCCTGTGGCCCTAAATATAATATGGTGATCTTCATTAAAAAAAAACTTAAAAATTATTATTTTTCAACATGTATCTCAATACTATTCAACAATAGAATTTTAATATTAAATTATTGTTTAAAAACTGCAGCAGTATCTATGTCATGTATTTCTTATTTTTTGTAATTTCAATATTTACATATTATTTAAATTTCTGTTTATTGTATTCAAAGTTTAGTTTTCTGAATAATTTCATGTCTATACTAGCACATTTTGCATGTTTTGCTTTTAAATCTATGAATTAAATGAAATTTATTCAATTTGATTTAAACTAAAATCTATTTAAATCTAATTTATTTAAAAACTATTAAATATGCTCACTAGAATATCCTGGGAATATGAAACATTGGCATGTTCACAGAGAAAACAAAAACAAACAGAAACCTAATTTCCCTTGAAGGAAATTAGTACTTTATGCAATTTCAGGTCTTGGTAATCAAGGAGGCTCACTAATCAGTAGATTGCAACAAGCTAAAATAGGACTCTTTTACAGCTGTCAGTGCTAAATTACCTCTATCAAGATCATAATAAAAGATACAGAAAGTTCTCAGTAGTAGGCTAATTACCTTTCTCAGTATGAGCTGGTACAGTTCTCATTGGAAACAATTAAGATTAAAAATGTTCATTTGAAAATTCTTGTTTCTATTCGCACATATACAGTACAATTAAATAAACCATACCTGGAGTTTTAGGACCCATTACAATCTCTCTGTATTATATTATAATTATATTATATTTATTTATATTTAATATATTTGTATTGAATGTTAATGAACATATTTATATTCATTAGGTTTCATATCATTTGCACTATTTTCTATTATTTGCTATACCTATGAAGATACATACAGGAATAAGAATGTATCAAGTTACGCATAGACATACTTGCATTTGCATAAAAACGATGTGTTTATTAGAAACTGAAATATGCATGGAACAAAATATATTTTTCTAGAAATAGAAAATATAAGCATTGTTATTAAGTATTTAGATAACATAAAACCGTTTAATTTTTAGTAAAGTAATGTCTTTGTGGGAAAATTTCACCTGATTTTCCTGTTTTTCCATTTTGTAAATTCCACTTTAGCAGGGCTTGTCCCTTCCAGGGAACCTTTCTTTGATTATAAGCTTAAATTAAATGAGAGAAACATTCATAACAGATTCCCACTTTTCTACTGACTGCTCTCTGCTTTGAAAGCCCATAGTCAGTGATCCTTGGATGAAATGATGGAAACAGTTCCATCTCAAATCTCTTTGCTATTAACCTTTCTGTTAATGTCTCTACTTGTTTGAAATGAAAGTGAATATGCAGACATTCCTATACTTAGTGTCATAGCTTTACTCTATGAATCAAAAAACAAAGTACTTGCTTGAAGGGTCCTTATAAAGTGTTAAACATGTCATGAGTAGTTCTTTAGAAGAACTGGAGCCTGAGACAAATGGAAACTCGAGCTTGTCACCCTCTCTGTGCTCTTGGAAACAGTGATTAGAGTCTTTGCCTGAGCCAATTTCATTACTAGAATAGAATGTATGTATCTATGATGAAAGACAGATGGATATTTTGAGTATTCTCAGACATGAGAAGACATAGGACATGATTGTTTCAGAACCCATTCTGTTTTAGATCACACCATTTGTATGTATACACCAACTGATCATTTTATAGAAATGATTGCTTCCTTGTTTTATCTCCTCTCCTTATTCTTGGCATAAGAAGTTGGCACATTATTATTGCTTTAATATAGTGATGTTCAGGTTTATTGTCTAGAAATTATGTATGTGGTTTCAATTCATTTTGTAAAACATCTGTGTTCATGTGATACACAAAGAATTTACAGTTAGCCCTAATCCACCCAGTGCAAACCACACATAAAATGATTATTTTCCTCACCACATCACCTCCCATTAATTTTATTAATGAGCTCAATCTTCAAATAACACAAAGTCCTTGGATAATGACAAAGGTCAATTCCTCTCTGAGCTGGGCATTTAGAATATTTTTGAAAGGTCGAACTAATTTTAAACATTAAGTTATTCCTCTTTGGCTACTTTGATCTTCAACTGCTTGTACTGCTGTTTGTCCTAGTGCAGAATAAATTCTCCACTGAAATGAAAGAAAATGAAAGACTGACGGTCACTGCCAGAGGACAACATTAAAACATTTTTTTTCTTTTAAGGTTGATACTCTTAATCATACACAGTTCTTTCAGTTGATACTGTTAATCATACGCAATTTTTGTAAATGCTGACAAGCACTACTTTATCCATTGCTCTTAGAGCTCATACTACACTTGCATGACAATTTTTGGTTTTGAATTTCAGCCACTGGGTAACGTTTCTGAAAATACGAGTCTATAGTGTCACGTTGAATGCTGTATTTCAAAGAAGGTTACATAGTCCCATCCTTCCAAACCCATTGAGCACAGATGGGACATAACTGGAGCTATACTTAATATACTTAGTAGCGTTCATCTGTAACTACAAGGTCATTGACTCAATTTACATATAAGTGGAGAATATTAAGTAAATAATAACACATTGTATAAATCAACTATAGATAAGTCACTATCAATATTACCATAAAATTCATTTTAAAATAAGTTGATATTGCAGCTCCCTTAATGTAAATGAAATTGTAAGGCTACAATAAAGTAAGCATCTTTATTAATACTTGTGATAGCTAACTCAATTGTCAAATAGATGAGGTGTCGAATCTCCTGAGAATTTCTGGCAATGCCTGTGCAAGATGATTATTTAAGCTGAGGTGGAAAGTCTTCCGTGCTAGGTACATCCGTTACAAAACTGGGAACCGTTAAAAAACTGGGCAGAGAAAGTGAACCGAGAAGCTGGATTCACTCATTATTATCTTCTCATTGTGAACACAGGAGCAGATGCTTTAAGCTTTTGCTCCTTTGACCTCTCTAACATGAGGGATGGTACCTTGAACTGTGAGCTAACGTAGCCCTTTCTATATTATCACAGCGACTGAAAAAAGAAACCAAGACAACAGTTTTTGTAATTAAAATTCCAGGCCCCTTCCACAGGGGGCCTCCAAAAGATTATATCTATCAGAGTATCAAAGCAGCTACTGAGACTGCCAAACTTTGGGTAGAGTTCAGGGAGTCATATGGAAGACGAGGGAGATAGAAAGACCTGGAGGGGACAGAGCTTCACAAGGAGAACAACAGAGTAAAAAAAAAAAAACAACTGTGCTAATGTATGGTGTAGAGACTGATGACGGATGAAATCAACCAAGGACCATGCATGGAAAGGACCTAGATGTTCTTACAGATGTAGCCCATGGCAGTTCAGTGTCTAAGTGGGTGTCCAAGCAAGGGGATCAGGGAGGGTCTGTCTCTGACATGGACTCAGTGGCTGGCTCCTTGATCAGCAGCCCCTGGCGGGGTGGCCTAACTAGTTCACAGAGAAAGAAGACCCAGCCAGTCCACATGAGACGTTATAGGCTAGGGTCAGATATAGAGGAGGAGTGGACTAAGGGAGGAACATATGGGGAGAAGAAGGAGTGATGGCAAGACCTGGAAGAGATGAGTGAGGGGTCTACAGCAGGGATACAAAGTGAATAAATTGTAACTAATAATAAAAATAATAAAGAAAAATAGAAATAAAATCCCAAACAATGTGTTTATAGAAATAAATTCATATCCACATTATTGTCATCATTTTTAAATTCTGAATATTTCTATGGCTAAATATACAAGGGAAAGCAACATATTGTCTAATCTTTTTAAACATACCTCATAAACAGTGTATTTTCTACCTAAACTTTTCTTTTAAACAAATTTATTCTTCTAGCTCTTTATTTTTGCAGTACTGTGGAATATTCAAGCAGTTTGAAATGGAAGTGAAAAAATATCTTCTCAAATTGCTTCTTCTTATACTTGCCCAGTAAACTGGGTTACATTTCATTTCTTAAAAGTGTGTGATGAATAGGAAAGAGACTCATTTACACCTGTATAAAACCTTAGAAAAAGCATAGAACAGGTTGAAATCTGTGATGACACCTTTTTTTTAAATAATAAACTCAGAATTACATCAGACTTTTACAACAGTTCATAGAAAGAGAGACAGAAGAGCTTCACAATCAGAGAGACAATGACTCATTCCTATAAGTAGCTATATAGAACCAATCACAGGACCACTTACTCTTTAAATTTACTCTTTAACAGTAGATCAAATGACTTCTTTCTAGGAGTTGCTTTATCCGAAGAACAGGGCAATAAAGAGACTGAACTGTTCTGTGCGATTTTCAGGAAGAAAGTGGCATACCGTCAAGGTTGGGCAAGGAGAAATGATGTGTAAGAGCCAGTGTTGCTCG
The DNA here is from genome assembly GCF_030254825.1 of Meriones unguiculatus. Classification (NCBI taxonomy): domain Eukaryota; kingdom Metazoa; phylum Chordata; class Mammalia; order Rodentia; family Muridae; genus Meriones; species Meriones unguiculatus. The sequence continues at coordinate 80,989,230 of NC_083364.1, forward strand.
TAGTGATCTTCGCTTAATATTCGGCTCAAATCCTTTAACATGACTTCACTCACTGCTAAAGAATCTAATATATATATATATATATATATATATATACTTGGAATTCTGAAACAAAAAAGAAGATTGCATTATTTATTTCATAATCACTTGACATAAGTCAAGCAGATATTAGAGATATTGATTTTTTGTTTTGCAAAATTAACTAGTGATATATACATACATGTATACTCACTATATAATATTTAATTATATTAATGTATAATATGTATTTTAATCACATCTCATCAAAGGACACACCTACTCCTACAAGGCCATGGCTTCTAATATACATATATTTAAATATTTGAAAGCTACATAAATTCATAAATCATTGCATTATTACACATGCATATGATTCAGTTATAGGAGTTTAAAAACTGGGGTAAAAGATCATCCAGAGTGAGATACATCAGAAGCAGAAAGACACACAGGGTATATGCTCACTCATAAGTGGATATTATACATATAATATAGAATGAACATACTAGCATCTGTACGCGTAAAGAAACTTATTAAGAAGGAGGACTCTGGCTAAAATGCTCAGTTCCAATTCAGAAAAGCAAAGAGGCTGGACATCAGAAGAGGGAGAAAACAGGGAACAGAGAGGAGCCTGCCACAGAGGATCTCTGAAAGGCTCTGCCCTGCAGGGTATCAAAGCAGATACTGAGACTTAGAACCAAACTTTGGACAGAGTGCAAGGAATCTTATGAAAGAAGTGGGAAATAGCAAGACCTGGAGAGGGCAGGAGCTCCACAAGGAGAGCAACAGAACCAACATATCTGGGAACAGGGTTCTTTTCTGATACTGATACTCCAATCAAGGAGCATAAATGCTGATAACCTAGAACCCCTGCACAGATGTAGCCCATGACAGTTTAATGTCCAAGTGGGTTCCATAGTAATGGGAACAGGGATTGTCTCTGACATGAACCTATTGGCCTGCTCTTTGATCACTTCCTCCTGAGGGGGAAGCAGCCTTACCAACCCACAGAGAGACAGTGCAGCCACTCTTGATGAGACCTGATAGACTAGGATCAGAAAGAGGGAGAGGAGGACCTCCCCTATCAGTGTACTCCGAGAGGGGCATAGGTGGAGAAAGGGGACAGAGGGTATAATTGGGAAGGGAGGAAGGAGCTACAGGAGGGATATAAAGTGAATAAACTGTAATTAATAAAAATAAAAAATTTTAAAAATATAAAAGATCTGGGTCCATATTGAGCATTCGTATTAATATCTGACACTAGAGTTATTTATAAATGTTAGGAAGTAACTTAGAATGATTCTAAGACATATATTTAAAACATCAATTATTAGAAACTGAATCAGACAGAGGTCAGGTCTCCAAAGGAATAGACCATCACATAGACTTAATATGACTTGTTGTACATCTTAGTTCACAAAAACACAGAAATTGGCTAATTCCATGATCTTCAATCAGCAAACTATGTAGTAGAGTAAGTTGATGACATAGTTAAAAGTTTTAGGACCCCCCAAACAACAGAAGTGTAGCTCAGCATAGACTGTTAGACTTAAAAACATAAAGAGGCACAGTGTTTTATTTATGATCTATATTCAGAAAAATAAAACAGCACAAAACTTCATAACTCCAAGTCTTCAAGCTAGAGGAGTTTCCTGTTCCCACAGGAGTGTCAGCAAAGTTGCTAAATTCTAGCCTTCAGCTGATTGTCAGTGGCATGCCACGTAATAGTGGAAAATTGCATTGCTCAATTGACCTACTGAAATTTAGATTTCATATACACATGACCACAGAGTCAAACACAGAGTAGTATTGACAACCTTATAGGCTTCCCATATCTTAGTCAATCTGACACTTAGTGGAATCACCATTGTATTTAATTCATGTGTTTATGATTCAAATAGGTGGTTCTTCAAGCTTAGATGATTGGTGATTTGAGTTCATGAAGAGTGTGAAAGGAATACATTTAGCCAAACATTTGTATTTTAAGTACCTGGCAGAAGCCACCTGGCACCATATATATGTGTATACACTATACACACACACACACACACAAACATTTACACACACACACACACACACACACACACACACATATCACCATGACCATGGGAACTCTTGTGAAAGAATTTTTTTAGGAGCTTACTTACAGTAACACTTCCTAGTGACTTAGCTTTCAAATATATGAGCCTATGAGGACCATTCTCATTTTAAAAATATGCAGCGGAAATGTTCAAGACCAAGGTACAAGCAGATTACTCTAACTTACTCATTATGAATTCACTCTTACATATTTTTTCTTGCTGATCGCACCATCAAATATTATTACCTTGAGTTTAGGACTTCAATATTCATGTGTTGTAGAAGTAGAATTATTTTGCCCACTGTATTTTCTTATTCTGGGCATCAGAATCATTAGTTAAATTATGATATTTCTTTTCTTCGCAAGTATCTTTGCTTGATTTTTTTGTTATTATGAAGCACTGACAAAATTCAGCTCTAAGGGAAAGCATTTATTTGGCTTATATATACAAGCACAGAAAGTCATAGCAAGAAGTTATGGACAGGACAGGAACTCAAAAGAGAGTACAGGAAAATTTATAGAGAAAAGATGCTTACTGGCTTACTGTCTATCTCTTGTCCAGCCTGATATCTTTTTTTTTTTTTTTTTTTTTTTTTTTTTTTTTTTTTTTTTTTTTTTCAATGCAGTTTATTCAGGAACATTGAACAATCCTCGGACCCCGGGGAAAGCCAGCCCACAGCTTAAATAGCCTCTGGGTAGCCAACCCAGGCGTGCCATGGGGGCAATGCAGATAGGTCCACATATATGGAAGCAAGCCAGATCCTCGGCCTTAGCCAAATGTGGAGTTGTTCGTGACAGAGAGCACTCACCATCGGGAAGGTGGAAGGCGGAAACCAGCTCCATCTTTAAGGCATAGCATTCCGCAGCTCTCTACAGTTCCCCCTTTTTGTTTTAGACGCATCAGTCAAGAGTAGAGGTCTGATCTCTGATATTAGAAATAAATTGGGACTTTGTACCGATGTTCATTTAGGTGTCATCCACCCAAAGAGCATCAGACCCGTCCGATACCTTTTTCTCAGAGGCGGGACCTGGGGCATCAACCCGCATGCAATCAGACATGCTCTTCTCTGGGTCCAAAGCGCCAGCCTGATATCTTACAACATTCAGGACCATATGAACAAGGGTGGGATCACCCACAGTAAGCTTGGACCTCCCACATCAAGTATCAAGCATCAGTCAAGATGATGCCTTTCCACAGGACAGTATAAAGGTTTGTACTCAGTTGAGGTTCTATCTTTCTGTATATGGCCAAATTTGTGTCAAGTTAGCAAAACCTACTAGCACAGAAAATCTTGTAAATTAAATTCTAACAGCCTTATTATCAATTTTAATATCACATATCACACATAAATATCACATATCAAACTGTGACTAAATTTGACCTGTGTAGACATCTGTGAAAACATTACTAATGCATAGATAACATGCAGACCTGTTAGACCATCTACTTTCCTCCCAGCTCTACCTAATAATTTCTCATTACCATTTTATACTCATCTGTAAAGATTTTCCAGAAAAACACTAATGTAATTATGTTCACTGTATGTTAGCTTGTGTTAAAAAAACAAACCTTTGGTTGAGTCACTTCTGGCCTAATATTGGTTTGGCTTCTTTTATTCAGAATAAGTTTTTTTTTTTTATATCATACACATTGTTCATAACAATAACGTGTTTCATTCAAGTGCCGAATTATATTGTATTGCATACTTGTACCACAAGGTAGTTATTGATTGACTAACAAATAACAGGCTTGTCATATTTCTGAGTATTACAAATAAGGCTGCTAACAGCATGTGCTTATAAGCTGTCATTTAAGTGTTTTTATTTCTGCTTATGTTGAGTAAAAGTGTAATAACTGAAGGATGAGTCCCAGATGAGGATGTGTGACTACTTGACAAATCTCTGTGCTGTTATTTTCTTTTCAACAGCACAGAACTCCCTATAGTTCTGTGAAATGTTTGCTATAACTTTCTGTTTTGAGCCATGATCATAGATATATAACAGCATTTTACAGGAGTTGTAACCACATTCTTCTCATTGCCAATTGTGTTGGACAGATTTTTGGATCCTTATTTACTAACTCTAAGTTTTTTACTGAAATATCTCTTCAAATATTTACTTAGCTTTTTATTTAAAATGTTTACTGTCTTTATTTTCTAATTACTTTAAGTAATCAAGGAATAGAAGGGCCTTGATCCAAACTGAGAGATCATCTTGAAAACCTTGTTGTCTGCATTCAGAAGACAAATTACTATTAGAACTAATAAATGAACATCAAAGATAAAATTCCATAGACTAGCAATAACGTGAGACAGTAACATATATAATTTCAATCTCAGGGGCATCTAGGTTCTTTAAAGTTCATGGCATCCAGCAATAGGGACTTACCGTCACAAGTAATATTAGACAGAAGTTGTGGAATTTGTATATAGAGATATATACATACATATTTACATGTTTCCATTAATCAATAATTAAAGAAGCCATCATTTTGAAATGGAGAAAGGAGTGTATGTGAGGGTTGGAAGAGAAAAGAAAGGAAAATGATATAATCATATTTCAATCTGAAAAATAAAACTATAGAAAATAATTACTTGTAACAACATAAGTCTATTATACAGTAAGGAATAATATTGATAAAATATAAAAATGCCTACATTTTACTTTGTGAGAAGGCTTAAAACCTTCATAAGATGGTTGAGAGAAATTAAAGAAGATATAAATAAATGGAGAAATAAACTTAAGTCCATGATTTTGTAGAAATTCAATGTTTTTTAATTGTATACTATGTTTTTTATTTTTAAATTTTATATCAATTTACAGTTTATTTACTTTGTATCCCAGCTTTAGCCCCCTCCCTCACACCCTCACAACCTCACCCTCCCTCCCTCACCGCTTCCTTGCCCCTCTCTAGGTCTGTTTCTTAAAAAAAAAAATATTTATTTTTTTAAATTACAGTTTATTCACTTTGTTTTTTTTATTTTTTATTTTTTATTTTTTTTATCACTTACATTTTATTAACTCTGTATCCCAGCCGTGTCCCGATCCCTCATTCCCTCCCAGTCCCTCCCTCCCTACCTCCCTCATCTCCACCGTGCCCCTTTCCAAGTCCACTGATAGGGGGGACCTCCTCCCCATTCATCTGATCCTGTTTTATCAGGTATCTTCAGGACTGGCTGCAAAGCCCTCCTCTGTGGCCTAACAGGACTGCTCCTCCCTTCGGGGGTGGGGAGACCAAAGAGCCAGTCATTGAGTTCCTGTTAGAAATAGTCCCTGTTCCCCTCACTTTGGGAAACCAATTGATTACTGAGCTACCACAGGCTACATCTGAGTGGAGGTTCTAGGTTATATCCATACATGGTCCTTGGTTGAATGTCAGTCTCAGAAAAGACCCTGTGCCCAGATATATTTGGTCCTTGTGGAGCTCCTATCCTTTCCCCATCAGACTAACTCCCCTTCTTTCTTATGATTCCCTGTACTCTGCCAAAGGTTTGGTCATGAGTCTTTGCTTTGAAAACACTGATAGTTAGAGTCTTTCAGATGCGCTCAGTAGACTCCTGTCATATGTTCAATGTACATCCCATCTGTCTTTCTAAACGAGGATTGATCATCTTACCCCATGTCCGCTCAATTGATTATTTTTTTAGGTGTGTAGATTTCATTATGTTTATCATATCTTATAGGTCTATATAACTGAGTATATCCCATGTTTGTCTTTCTCCTTCTGGGATATTTCACTCAGAATGATCTTTTCTAGATCCCACCATTTGCCTGCAAATTTCATGATTTCCTCCTTTTTGATTGCTGAGTAGTATTCCATTGTATAAAAATACCACAATTTCTGTACCCATTCCACCGTTGATGGACATCTGGGTTGTTTCCAGGTTCTGGCCATTACAAATAGAGCTGCTATAAACATGGTTGAGCAAGTGTACTTGAACAAACTTTGGGTATATACCTAGCAGTGGTATAGCTGGGTCTTGAGGAAGCACTATTCCTATTTGTCTTAGAAAGTGCCAGATAGCTTTCCAGAGTGGTTGTACCAGTTTATATTCCCACCAGCAGTGGAGGAGGGTTCCCCTTTCTCCACAACCTCTCCAGCATGTGTTATCGCTTGAGTTTTTCATCTTGGCCATTCTGATGGGTGTAAGGTGATATCTCAGGGTCGTTTTGATTTGCATTTCCCTGATGGCTAATGAGGATGAGCATTTCTTTAAGTGTTTTCCTGCCATTCGATATTCCTCTGTGGAGAATTCTCTGTTTAGCTCTGTTCCCCATTTTTTAATTGGATTACTTGGATTGCTGCTTTTCAGCTTCTTTAGTTCTTTGTATATACTGGATATTAGTACTCTGTCAGATAAAGGGTTAGTGAAGATTCTTTCCCAATCTGTAGGCAGTCGTTTTGTTTTGATGATGGTATCCTTTGCTTTACAGAAACTTTGCAGTTTCATGAGGTCCCATTTATTGATTGTTGCTCTTAGAGCCTGTGCTGTTGGTATTCTGTTCAGGAAGTTGACTCTTGTGCCAATGAGTTCTAGGCTGTTCCCCACTTTTTTTCCAATTGATTTAGGGTATCTGGTTTTATGTTGAGGTCCTTGATCCACTTTGACTTTAGTTTTCTGCAGGGTGATAAATATGGATCTATTTTCATTTTTCTGCATGTAGACCTCCAGTTGGTTCAGCACCATTTGTTGAAGATGCTGTCTTTTTTCCATTGAATGGAATTGGCTTCTTTGTCAAATATCGAGTATTCATAGGTGTGTGGATTTATTTCTGGGTCTTCTATGCGGTTCCATTGATCCTCCTTTCTGTTTCTATGCCAATACCATGCAGTTTTTATTACTGTTGCCCTGAAGTACAGCTTGAGATCAGGAATGGAGAAACCTCCAGATGATCTGTTGTCGTACAGGATCGTTTTGGAGATTCTGGGTTTTTTGTTTCTCCATATGAAGCTGAGAATCTTTTTTTTTAAAGGTCTGTAAAGAATTGAGTTGGTATTTTGATGGGAATTGCATTGAATCTGTAGATTGCTTTTGGCAGGATGGCCATTTTCACAATGTTAATCCTACCAATCCATGAGCATGGGAGATCTTTCCATCTTCTGATATCTTCTTCGATTTCTTTCTTCAGAGACTTGAAGTTTTTCTCAAACAGGTCTTTCACTTGCTTGGTTAGAGTCACACCAAGGTACTTTATGTTATTAGTGGCTATTGTGAAGGGTGTTGTTTCCCTAATTTCTTTCTCAGCCTTTTTGTCTTTGGTATATAGGAGGGCTTCTGATTTTTTTGAGTTGATTTTGTATCCTGCCACTTTGCTGAAGGTGTTTATCAGCTGAAGGAGTTCTCTGGTTGAATTTTTGGGGTCGCTCATGTATACTATCATATCATCTGCAAATAGTGACACTTTGACCTCTTCCTTTCCGATTTGTATCCCCTTGATCTCCTTTAGTTGTCTTATTGCTCTGGCTAGGACCTCAAGTACTATGTTGAAGAGATATGGGGACAATGGACAGCCTTGTCTTGTCCCTGATTTCAGTGGGATTGATTTGAGTTTCTCTCCATTGAGTTTGATGTTAGCTATAGGCTTGCTATATATTGCCTTTACTATGTTTAGGTATGTGCCTTGTGTCCCTGATCTCTCCAAGACTTTAAACATGAATGGGTGTTGGACTTTGTCAAATGCTTTTTCAGCATCTAAGGAGATAATCATGTGGTTTTTCTCCTTCAGTTTGTTTATGTAGTGGATTACATTGATGGATTTCCGTATGTTGAACCACCCTTGCATGCCTGGGATGAAGCCTACTTGGTCATGGTGGATGATATCTTTGATGTGTTCTTGGATTCGGTTTGCAAGTATTTTATTGAGTATTTTTGCATCAATGTTCATAAGAGAGATAGGTCTGAACTTCTCTTTTTTGTTGTGTCTTTGTGTGGTTTAGGTATTAAGGTGACTGTGGCTTCATAGAATGAGTTTGGTAGTGTTCCTTCTGTTTCTATTTTGTGGAATAGCTTGAGGAGAATTGGAGTTAGCTCTTCTTTGAAGGTCTTGTAGAATTCTGCGCTGAAGCCATCTGGTCCAGGGCTTTTTTTGGAGGGGAGACTGTTAATGACTGCTTCGATTTCCTTGGGAGATATAGGGCTATTCAGTCTTTCTACCTGATCTTGACTTAGTTTGGTAGATGGAATCTTTCAAGAAAATTATCCATTTCATTTAGATTCTCAAAATTTGTGGCATATAGGCTTTTGTAGTATGACCTAATAATTGTTTGGATTTCCTCAATGTCTGTGGTTATGTCCCCATTTTCATTTCTGATTTTGCTGATCTGGATAGTTTCTCTCTGCTTTTTAGTTAGTTTGGCTAAGGGTTTGTCTATCTTGTTGATTTTCTCAAAGAACCAGCTTTTTGTTTCATTGATTCTTTGGATAGTTTTATTTGTTTCTAGTTGATTGATTTCAGCCCTTATTTTGATTATTTCCAGCCGTCTGCTCCTCTTGGGTGTATCTGCTTCTTTTTTTTCTAGGGTTTTCAGTTGGGCCATTAAGTTGTTTGTATGTGATGTTACGAATTTCTTCTTGCAGGCACTTAGTGCTATAAATTTTCCTCTGAGCACTGCTTTCAATGTGTCCCATAAATTTGGGTATGTTGTGCCTTCCTTTTCATTGAATTCTAGGAAGTCTTTAATTTCTTTCTTTATTTCTTCCTTAACCCAGCTGTCATTGAGTAGTAAGTTGTTTAGTTTCCATGTGCGTGTCGGCTTTTTGTTGTTTCTGTTGTTGTTGAGGTCGAGCTTTAGTCCATGGTGGTCAGATAGTATACAAGGGATTATTTCATTCCTTTTGTATCTGTTGAGGCTTGCTTTGTGGCCCACTATATGGTCTATTTTGGAAAAGGTTCCATGCGGTGCTGAAAAGAAGGTGTACTCTTTTGAGTTTGGGTGAAATGATCTGTAGACGTCTATTAGGTCCATTTGATTTAGGGATTCTGTGAGTGCTTTTATTTCCCTATTTGGTGTCTGTCTAGTTGATCTGTCCCTTGGTGAGAGTGGAGTGTTGAAGTCTCCCACTATTAAGGTATTAGGATCAATGTATGATTTAAGCTTTAATAATGTTTCATTTACGAATGTCGGTGCTCTTGTGTTTGGGGCATAGATATTCAAGATTGTGATGTCCTCTTGGTGGATTTTTCCTTTGATGAGAATATAGTGGCCCTCCTTATCTTTTTTGATTAACTTGGGTTGAAAGTCTATTTTATTAGATATTAGGATGGCTACTCCAACTTGTTTTCTGGAACCATTTGCTTGAAAAACAGTTTTCCAGCCCTTTACTCTGAGGTAGTGTTTGTCTTTGTTGCATAGGTGTGTTTCTTAGATGCAACAGAATGTTGGATCCTGTTTCCTTAACCATTCTGTTAGCCTGTGTCTTTTTATTGGTGAGTTGAGTCCATTGATATTGATAGATAATAGTGACCAATGCATGTTAGTTCCTTTTGTAATGGAGTCGATGATCTAACCCTGTTTCATTGCTTGTTTTCTTTTCATTTTTGTTGGGACATTATCTGTATGCCCTGTTTTCTTGGGTGAATTTGTTTTCATTGGATTGGAGTTTTCCTTCTAGTATCTTCTGTAGGGATGGTTTGCTGTGAAGATATTGTGTAAATTTAGTTTTGTCATGGAATATTTTGTTTTCTCCATCTATGTTGATTGAAAGCTTTCCAGGGTATAGTAGTCTGGGTTGACATTTGCAATCTCTTAGAGTCTCCATGATACTTGCCCAGGCCCTTCTGGCTTTCATAGTTTCTGATGAGAAGTCTGGTGTGATTCTGATAGGTCTACCTTCCTATGTTACTTGGCCTTTTTCCCTTGCTGCTTTTAATATCTTTTCTTTGTTCTGTAGATTTAGTGTTTTGACTATGATGTGACGTGATGTGTTTCTTTTCTGGTCTAGTCTATTTGGAGTTCTGTAGGCCTCTTGTATATTTATGGACATCTCTTTCTTTAAGTTGGGAAAATTTTCTTCTATGATTTTCTTGAAAATATTTTCTGGACCTTGGAGTCTGGAGTCTTCTTTTTCGTGAATTCCTATTATTCTTAGATTTTGTCTTTTCATAGCATCTTTGATTTCTTGGATATTTTGTGATTGGAACTTTTCTGATTTTACTTTTTCTTTGAGAGAAGTATCCATTTCTGCAAGTGTGTCTTCAGCTCCAGAGATTCTCTCTTCCATCTCTTGTATTCTGTTGGTGATGCTTACTTTTGTGGTTCCTGATCTTTTCTCCAAGTTCTCCAGCTCAAGGGTTTTCTCATTTTGTGTTTTCTTTATTGACTCTAATTCTGTTTTCATGCCTTGCACCATTTCTTTCATGTGTTTGAATTTGGATTCCTGTCTCTCTACGATGGCCTCTATTTCTTTTTTCATTTCCTTCTTATATGCCACTAATTTTTCCTCTACTTGTGTATCTATTTGTTTGGCTATGTTTGCCTGTGTTTAAGGATATTGTCTATTTCTTCTTTCTTTGCCTCCAATTGACTGGCCATCTCTTTGAAAGACTTGTTCATTTCCTCCTTATGAGCCTCATATAATTGGGCAAGCATGGCTTTAAAATCATTCTCCTGTGCTTCTGCTGAATTGGTGTATCCATCAATTTTGGGGTTTGCTGATGTCCTGATTTATGATGGAAGTGTTCTTTCGCATACCTCTGGCCATTGGCTTATCTGAAACCTTCCCTGTTTGTTTTTGGATTCTGTAGATCAGACTGGTGCTGTCTCTCTCTGGTGTCTGGAGAGTTCTTCAGGAAGCTGAGCACTCTCAGCGTGTGCTGAGGACTAGCTGTACCTGTGGGAGGAAAGTACGCAGGCGCAAATGGGGCAAATGCAAGTGTGTGTGTGTGTGTGTGTCTGTGTATGTAAGTGTGCGTGGATGAGTTTCTCGAGGGACAGAGTGATGGCTAATGTTGAACCCTTGAGTGTGTGGGAGGGGCTCTGCACTGTATATGTCGCAGTCGCTAATGATGATCGCAGCACAATTTCTGGCATTAACTGTCTTAACTCCTCAATCAGGCCAACAGGGCAGGAACTTCAATGTCCCTAGTGCCCCTCTGTTTCCCAAAGTGGGTATGTGGGTGGGATGGGGGTTCGATGCCTGGCTTCTGATTTAGAAGGATCCAGGATCTGGGGAACTGCAGATTCTCAAGGGTGCACTCACTTACAGGCAGGTCTCTTGGCAGAGATCTTGGTATCAGGGGCTCTCTGCTCTCTGGTTTGGCCCTGCTTTTTTGATGTGTTCCGCCAGTTCTGTGCTGCTGTCACTGCCAGGTTCTGAGTTCTTGCTGCAGCTAGAGATTTCAGGGTGGTCACTTCAGCAGGGATGGGGTAACCAGGCTCTCTGTTCTCTGGTTTGGCCCTGGTTAGTCTTAAACTGGAGGGCTGTGGTGCCCTGCCAGTTCAGTGCTGCTCCGCTGCCACGTCCCGCTGTAACTGGAGACTGGGTTGTTAGTCCCAATGCTTTCTGGGAAGTCCTGGGATCTCTTCGTTGTGCTCTCCAAGCTTGGGAGGCCCAGGGCCTGGTGTGTCCAGGTTGTATGACGTTTCTGCCTGTTTTTGGTGAGTATATAGCGTATTCTCTGTCACTGTGGGATTTGGCGGGCCGTACTGTCATTGATGGCGATCCTGTGGAGCTAGTATGGTGTCTAGCAGATTCGTGCCCTGGGAGGATGGTGCAGCCACTGCGCGAATCTGGGACTCCGTGGCATGTACTGCTGGCTTTTGTCTGCCGCTAAAGTGCTTGGGGCTTGGTCTCAGCGGCTGTATACCCCAGGCAGTTAGGTCTGCGCTGAGAAAGATGAGTCTGCTGTGCCGCTGTGCCAAGGAGGAAGGAGGTCTGGGGGAAGGGAGTTCCACAAGAACAAAGGATCGTTTCTCTCCTTCCCCAAGCAAGTCTCCGGGTGACCGGAGGCCAAAGTTTTCACCTCCTGCAATGTTCCCTGGTGTTCAGAAAGCCTCGCTGTGGTTTTCCTGGGTTGGGGGTCCTTCCATTCTCCAACTCAGAAGATCAGGTATCCCACCACTCAGAAACTGTGTGTACTAGTTGCCATCTTGGCTCCGCCCCCGTTTATTCACTTTGTATCCCAGCTGTAGCCTTTTCCTTCAGTCCCTTCAGATCACACCTTCCCTCCCTCATCTCCTTCCATACTCTTACCCAAGTCTGCTGATAGGGGAGATCCTCCTCCCCTTCCCTCTGACCCTAGCCTATCAGGTCTCATCAGGACTGGCTGTAATGTCCTCTTCTGTGGCCTGAAATGTTGCTGCATCCTTGGGGGGAGGGTGTCAAAGAGACAGCCACTGAGTTCATGTCAGAGACAGTTTCTGTTCCCTTACTAAGTAACACAATTAGATACTGAGCCTGAGTGGCTATGGGCTACATCTGAGCAGGAGATCTAGGTTATTTCCATGAATGGTCGTTGATTGGTGTATCAGTCTTAGAAAAGAATTCTGTACCCAGATATTTTGGTTCTGTTGCTTTCCTTGTGGAGATCCTGTCCTCTCCAGGTTCCACTAACTCCCCCTTCATTCATAAGATTCCCTGTACTCTACGCAAAGTTTGGTTAAGAGTCTCAGCATCTGCTTGGATACACTTCTGGATAGAGTCTTTCAGAAGCCCTCTGTGGTAGGCTCCTGTCCTGTTTCTTGTTTTATTCTTCTTCCAATATCCATCCTGTTTGTCTTTCTGAATGAGGATTGATCATCTTGCCCAGGGACCTCCTTCTTGCTTAGCTTCTTAGCTGTACAGATTTTAGTAGGTTTATCCTATATTATAGGTCTAGTATCCACTTATAAGTGAGTATATACCATGTTTGTCATTCTGCTTCTGTGATAGCTCACTCAGGATGATATTTCCTAGATTCCACATTTTGTCTGCATATTTCATGATTTCCTTGTTTTTAATTGCTTTGTAGTATTCCATTGTGTAAGTGTACCACGTTTCTGTATCCATTCCTCAACTGAGGGACATCTGGGTTGTTTTCAGATTCTGGATATTATGAATAAAGCTGTTATGAACATGGTTTAACAAATGTTCTTGTTGTGTTCTTAGGCATATTTTGGATATCTTCCTAGGAGTATAGCTGGTTCTTGAGGAAGCACTATTCCTAATTATCTGAAAAAGCACAAGATTGATTTCCAAAGTGGTTGTACCAGTTTACATTCCCACCAGAAATAGAGGAGGGTTCCCCTTTTTCCATATCTTTGGGTTTTTGATCTTTGTCACTTGAGTTTTTTTTAATTTTAATTTTACTTATTAAAATTTTAATTTTATTTTTAATATAATTTTTTTATAATTTTTATTGTTTGTTATTATTAGTTACATTTTATTAACTCTGTATCCCAGTTGTATCCTGCTCCCTTATTCCCTCCCAATCCCACCCTTCCTTCCTCAGTTTCTCCCTACCCCTTTCCAAGTCCACGGAATGGGGAGGACCTCCTCCCCTTTCGTCTGATGCTGTTTTATCAAGAATCTGTTTTATCAGTCCTCCTCTGTGGCCTACCAGAACTGCTCTTCCCTTGGGGGGTAGGGAGTCAAAGAGCCTGCCATTGAGTTCCTGTCAGAGATAGCCCCTGTTCCCCTTACTATGGGAAACCAATTGCTTATTGAGCTACCACGAGCTTCATCCAAGTAAAGGTTCTAGGTTATATCAATACATGGTCCTTGGTTGGAGAAACAGTTTCAGAAAAAAAAACCTGTGCCCAGATATATTTGGTCCTTGTGGGGCTCCTATCCTTTCCCTGTCATACTAACTCCCCTTCTGCCAAAGATTTGGTTATGAGACTTAGTATCTAAGTGGTAGGGTCTTTCAGATGCCTTCTGCGGTAGACTCCTGTCATATGTCCAATGCACTTCTCATTTGTCTTTCTAAGTGAGGATTGATCATTTTACCTCGTGTCTGCTTTCTTGTTTATCTCCTTTAGGTGTATAGACTTCATTATGTTCATTATATCTTGTAGGTCTATGTAAGCGAGTATATACCATGTTTGTCTTTCTCTTTCTGGGATACTTCACTCAGAATGATCTTTTCTAGATACCACCATTTGCCTGCAAATTTCATGATTTCCTCCTTTTTTATTGCTGAGTAGTATTCCATTGTGTAAAAATACCACAATTTCTATATCCATTCCTCTGATGATGTACATCTGGGTTGTTTCCAGGTTCTGGCTATTACAAATAAAGCTGCTACAACCATGGTTGAGCAAATGTCCTTGTTGTGTACTTGAACAAATTTTGGGTATATACTTAGCAGTGGCCACAAAATTCGAAAATCTAAAAGAAATGGACAATTTTCTTGATAGATTCCATTTACCAAAATTAAGCCAAGATCAGTTAGAAAGATTGAATAGTCCTATTTCCCCCAAGGAAATAGAAGCAGTCATCAACAGTCTCCTTTCCAAAAAAAGTTCTGGGCCAGATGGATTGAGTGTAGAATTCTACCAGACCTTCAAAAATGTGCTAACTCCAATTCTCTCCAAACTATTCCACAAAATAGAAACAGAAGGAATATTACCAAATTCATTCTATGAATCCACAGTTACCTTAATACCCAAACCACAAAAACACCCAACAAAGAAAGAGAACTTCAGACCTATCTCTCTAATGAACATTGATGCAAAAATACTCAATCAAATACTTGCAAACCGAATCCAAGAACACATCAAAGATATCATCCACCATGACCAAGTAGGCTTCATCCCAGGCATGCAAGGGTGGTTCAACATACAGAAATCCATCAATGTAATCCACCACATAAACAAACTGAAAGAGAAAAACCACATGATTATCTCCTTAGATGCTGAAAAAGCATTTGACAAGTCCAACACTCATTCATGTTTAAAGTCTTGGAGAGATCAGGGATACAAGGCACATACCTAAACATAGTAAAGGCAATATATAGCAAGCCTGTAGCCAACATCAAACTCAATGGAGAGAAACTTAAATCAATCCCACTGAAATCAGGGACAAGACAAGGCTGCCCACTCTCTCCATATCTCTTCAACATAGTACTTGAAGTCCTAGCCAGAGCAATAAGACAACTAAAGGAGATTAAGGGGATACAAATTGAAAAGGAAGAGGTCAAAGTGTCACTATTTGCAGATGATATGATAGTATATATGAACGACCCCAAAAATTCAACCAGAGAACTTCTCCAGCTGATAAACAACTTCAGCAAAGTGGCAGGACACAAAATCAACTCAAAAAAAATCAGAAGCCCTTCTATATACAAAAGACAAAAGGGCTGAGAAAGAAATAAGGGAAACAACACCCTTCGCAATAGCCACTAACCACATAAAGTACCTTGGGGTGACACTAACCAAGCCAGTGAAAGACCTGTTTGAGAAAAACTTCAAATCTCTGAAGAAAGAAATTGAAGAAGATCTCAGAAGATGGAAAGATCTCCCATGCTCATGGATTGGTAGGATAAACATTGTTAAAATGGCCATCCTGCTAAAAGCAATCTACAGATTCAATGCAATTCCCATCAAAATGCAAACTCAGTTCTTTACAGACCTTGAAAAAAGATTCTCAGCTTCATATGGAGAAACAAAAAACCCAGAATCTCCAAAATGATCCTGTATAACAACAGATCATCTGAAGGTATCTCCATCCCTGATCTCAAGCTGTACTACAGAGCAATAGTAATAAAAACTGCATGGTGTTGGCATAGAAACAGAAAGGAGGATCAATGGAACCGCATAGAAGATCCAGAAATAAACCCACACACCTATGAATGTTTGATTTTTGACAAAGCAGCCAAATCCATTCAATGGAAACAAGACAGTATCTTCAACAAATGGTGCTGGTCCAACTGGAGGTCTACATGCAGAAAAACGAAAATAGATCCATATTTATCACCCTGCAGAAAACTAAAGTCCAAGTGGATAAAAGACCTCAATATTAAACCAGATACTCTAAATCGGTTAGAAAAAAAAAAAAGTGGGGAACAGCCTAGAACTCATTGGCACAGGAGACAACTTCCTGAACAGAACACCAACAGCACAGGCTCTAAGAGCAACAATCAATGAATGGAACCTCATGAAACTGAAAATCTTCTGTAAAGCAAAGGACACCATCATCAAAACAAAGCGACTGACTACAGATTGGGAAAGAATCTTCACCAACCCTTTTTCTGACAGAGGGCTAATATCAAGTATATATAAAGAACTAAAGAAGCTGAAAAGCAGCAAACCAAGTAATCCACTTAAAAAATGGGGAACAGAGTTAAACAGAGAATTCTCAATAGAGGAACATCGAATGGCAGAGAAACATTTAAAGAAATGCTCAACCTCATTAGCCATTAGAGAAATGCAAATCAAAACAACCCTGAGATTTCACCTTACACCCATCAAATGTTCAAGATGAAAAACTCAAGTGACAAGACATGCTGGAGAGGTTGTGGAGAAAGGGGAACCCTCCTCCACTGCTGGTGGGAATGTAAACTGGTACAACCACTTTGGAAGTCAATCTGGCACTTACTCAGACAATTAGAAATAACGCTTCCTCAAGACCCAACTGCGTCACTTGAGTTTTCGATCTTAAACATTTTGATTGGTAAAATCTCAGGGTTGTTTTGATTTGGATTTCCCTGATGACTAAGGCATTGAACATTTTTTTAAGTGTTTCTCTGTCATTCTATAGTCCTCTACACAGAATTCTGTTTAGCTCTGTACCTCATTTTTTATTTAGATTACTTGATTTTTTTTTTAACTTTTTTGGTTCTTTAAAGATTCGGGATATTAGCCCTCTGTCTGATTTATTGTTGGTGAAGATCCTTTCCCAGTTTGTAGAATGTTGTTTTGTTCTGAAGAAAGTGTCCTTTGTTTTACAGAAGCTTGCTAGTTTCATGCAATACCATTTATTGATTATTAATGTTAGAGCCTGTGCTGTTGGTGTTCTGTTCAGGAAGTTGTCACCTGTGCCAATGAATTCTATGCTTTTCCCCACTTTTTCTTCTAACTGATTTAGTGTGTCTGGTTTCATATTGAGCTCTTTGATCCACTTGGACTTTAGTTTTGTGCAAGAGTGATAAATATGGATCTATTTGCATTTTTTCTGCATGTAGACATCTAGTTAGACTAATATCATTTGTTGAAAATAATGTCTGTTTTCTATTGTATGGTTTTAGCTTCCTTGTCAAAAACCCATTATCTATAGATGTGTGGATTTAGTTCTGGGTCTTCTATTTGGCTCTATTGATCCACCATTCTGTTTCTATGCCAATACCATACAGTTTTTATTACTATTTTTCTGTAGTACAGCTTGAGATCAGGGATGGAGATACCTCCAGAAGATCTGTTGTTATACAGGATCATATTGGCCATTCTGAGTTTTTTGTTTTTCCATATGAAGTAGAGAATTGTTCTTTCAAGTTCTTTAAAGAAGTGTTTTGATATTTTGATGGAAATTGCATTGAATCTGTAGATTGCTTTTGGCAGGATGGCCATTTTCACTATGTTAATCCTACAGATCCATGAACACGGGAGATATTTCCATATTCTGATATCTTCTTCAATTTCTTTCTTCAGAGTCTTAAAGTTTTTTTTTTTCAAAAAGGTCTTTCATTTGCTTGCTTAGATTCACAGCAAAATATTTTATGTTATTTGTGGCTATTGTGAGGGGTGTTGTTCGCCTAATTTCTTTCTTGGTCCTTTTGTCTTTGGTATACAGGAGGGCTTCTGATTTTTTTGAGTTAATTTTGTATCCAGACAATTTGCTGAAGGTGTTTATCAGCTGAAGGAGTTTTCTGGTTGAATTTTTGGGGTTGCTCATGTATAGTATCATATCATCTGCAAATAGTGATACTTTAACTTCTTCCTTTCCCATTTGTATCTCCTTGATCTCCTTTAGTTGTCTTATTGCTCTAGCTAGGACTTCAAGTACTAGGTTAAACAGATATGGAGAAGAGTGGGCAGCTTTGCCTTATCCCTGATTTCAGTGGCATTGATTTAAGTCTCTCTCCATTTAGTTTGATGTTGTCTATAGGCTTGTTCTATATTGTCTAAGAGTGACAGAACTATAGATTTCATTCGTTCTTTATGTTTATGAAAACAAGGTTATTTCTCAGCTTGGTTTCCGAGAGTTTAATTTTAAATAGTTTCTAATTATATATACATGAATGTTAAGAATATTGGCAAGAGTTGTCAAAATCTTGATGGTTTCACTATCAAGACAATCATTTGAAAAATTAAATAAAATAATAATTATCCTTTTAACCTTTCTTAAATGATAAAATGTATGCAACCAGTAACTATTATGCTCAATATAAAGTAGTAATTTTGGTCTTCAAGACTGACAATATTTTCATGAAGAATAGGTTAAAATAATTTTATCAGATTCATAGATGCTATATAGAAATTGATAGAAATATGGACCTGGGTAATCTCACCTTCTCAACAAGTAATTATTGAAATATAATCTCTGAAGGTGCTGTACAGTTAAATTCATAAATAAATGTAGTTTTTCATTGTTTATTTATTTATTTACTGGCAGCCAAAACTCATGATATTAAATACCTATTTTTGTTTTTATCAATACTATATTTAAGAAAGAGGTCCAACTTAATTCAAAAGTCTATATGCAACAAAATTTGAAAATTTAAATGAAATGGACAATTTTCTTGATTGATTCCACTTGCCAAAGCTAAATCAGGACCAGGTAAAACAATTAAATAGTCCTATATCCCCCAAGGAAATAGAAACAGTCATCGAAAGTCTCTCATCCAAAAAAACCCCAGGAGCTGATGGTTTCAGTGCAGAATTCTACCAGACATTCAAAAAAGAGCTAACTCCAATTCTCTTCAAACTATTGCACAAAATCAAAACAGAAGCAACATTACCAAACTCATTCTATGAAGCCACAGTCACCTTGGTACCTAAACCTCACAAAGATCCAACAAAAAAAAGAGATCTTCATGCTGGAGAGGTTGTGGAGAAAGGGGAACCCTCCTCCACTGCTGGTGGGAATGTAAACTGGTACAACCACTCTGGAAAGCTATCTGGCACTTTCTAAGACAATTAGGAATAGTGCTTCCTCAAGACCCAGCTATACAACTGCTAGGTATATACCCAAAGTTCATTCAGGTACACAAAAGGGATACTTGCTCAACCATGTTTATAGCAGCTTTATTTGTAATAGCTAGAACCTGGAAACAATCCAGATGTCCATCAACGGAGGAATGGGTACAGAAATTGTGGTATTTTTACACAGTGGAATACTACTCAGCAATCAAAAAGGAGGAAATCATGAAATTTGCAGGCAAATGGTGGGATCTAGAAAAGATCATTCTGAGTGAAATATCCCAGAAGGAGAAAGACAAACATGGGATATACTAACTTATATAGACCTATAAGATATGATAAACATAATGAAATCTATACACCTAAAAAAGATAATCAATTGAGCAGACATGTGGTAAGATGATCAATCCTTGTTTAGAAAGACAGATGAGATGTGCATTGAACATATGACAGGAGTCTACTGAGCGCATCTGAAAGATGCTAACTAGCAGTGTTTTCAAAGCAAAGACTCATGACCAAACCTTTGGCAGAGTACAGGGAATCATAAGAAAGAAGGGGAGTTAGTCTGATGGGGAAAGGATAGGCGCTCCACAAGGACCAAATATATCTGGGCACAGGGTCTTTTCTGAGACTGACATTCAACCAAGGACCATGTATGGATATAACCTAGAACCTCCACTCAGATGTAGCCTGTGGTAGCTCAGTAACCAATTGGTTTCCCAAAGTGAGGGGAACAAGGACTATTTCTAACAGTAACTCAATGATTGGCTCTTAGGCCTCCCCACACCCAAAGGAGGAGCAGTCCTGTTAGGCCACAGAGGAGGGCTTTGCAGCCAGTCCTGAAGATACCTGATAAAACAGGATCAGATGAATGGGGAGGAGGTCCCCCCCCATCAGTGGACTTGGAAAGGGGCACGGTGGAGGTGAGGGCGGGAGGGAGGGACTGGGAGGGAATGAGGGATCGGGACATGGTTGGGATACAGAGTTAATAAAATGTAACTGATAAAAAAATAAAATAAAAAAAAGAGATCTTCAGGCCAATCTCCCTTATGAACATTGATGCAAAAATACTCAACAAAATACTCGCAAACCAAATACAAGAACACATCAAAGATATCATCATCCACCATGACCAAGTAGGCTTCATCCCAGGTATGCAGGGGTGGTTCAATATACAGAAATCCATCAATGTGATCCACCATATTAACAAATTGAAAGAAAAAAAACCACATGAAAATCTCCCTAGATGCTGAAAAACATTTGACAAAATCCAACATCCATTTATGTTTAAAGTATTGGAGAGACCAGGGATACAAGGCACATATCTAAACATAGTAAAAGCAATATACAGCAAACCTATAGCCAACATCAAACTGAATGGAGAAAACTTAAAGCAATCCCACTGAAATCAGAGACAAGACAAGGCTGCCCACTTTCTCCATATCTCTTCCACATAGTTCTTGAAGTCCTTGTTAGAGCAATAAGACAGTTGAAGGAGATCAAGGGGATACAAATTGGAAAGGAAGAAGTCAAATTATCACTATTTGCAGATGATATGATAGTATATGTGAGTGACCCCAAAAACTCTACCAGGGAACTCCTACAGCTGATAAACACCTTCAGCAAAGTGGCCGGATACAAAATTAACTAAAAAAAAAAAATCAGTAGCCCTCCTGTATACAAAAGACAAAAGGGCTGAGAAAGAAATAAGGGAAACAACACCCTTCATAATAGCCACAAATGACATAAGGTATCTCGGAGCAACCCTAACCAAGGAAGTCAAAGACTTGTATGAAAAAAATTTCAAGTCTCTGAAGAAAGAATTAGAAGAAGATATGAGAAGATGGAAAGATATCCCATGCTCATGGCTTGGCAGGATTAACATAGTAAAAATGGCCATTTTACCAAAAGCAATCTACAGATTCAATGCAATTCCCATCAAATTACTAACACAATTCTTTACAGACCTGGAAAGAAAAATTCTCAACTTCATATGGAATAACAAGAAACCCAGAATTGCTAAAATAATCCTCTACAATAAAAGATCTTCTGGAGGTATCTCCATCCCTGATCTTAAGTTGTACTATAGAGCAACAGTTTTCAAAACTGCATGGTACTGGCATAGAAACAGAATGGTGGATCAATGGAACCAAACAGAGGAACCAGAAATAAACCCACACACTTATGGACACCTGATCTTTGACAAAGATCCCAAAACCATACAATGGATAAAAGATAGCATCTTCAACAAATGGTGCTGGTCCAACCAGAGGTCTACATGTAGAAAAATGAAAATAGATCCATACTTATCACCCTGCACAAAACTGAAGTCCAAGTGGATCAAAAACCTCAACATAAAACCAGACACATTAAATCAGCTTGAAAAAAAGTGGGGAATACCCTAGAACTCATTGGTACAGGAGACAACTTCCTGAACAGAACACCAACAGCACAGGTTCTAAGAGCAACAATCAATAAATGGGACCTCATGAAACTGAAAAGCTTATGCAAAGCAAAGGACACTGTCATCAAAACAAAGGGACTGCCTACAGATTGGGAAAGATTCTTCACCAACCCTTTAGCTGACAGCGGACTCATATCCAGTATATATAAAGAACTAAAGAAGCTGAAAAGCAGCAAACCAAGTAATCCACTTAAAAAATGGGGAACAGAGCTAAACAGAGAATTCTCGACAGAGGAATATCGAATGGCAGAGAAGCACTTAAAGAAATGCTCAACCTCATTAGCCATTAGGGAAATGTAAATCAAAACAACCCTGAGATTTCACCTTACACCCATGAGAATGGTCAAGATCAAAAACTCAAGTGACAACACATGCTGGAGAGGTTGTGGAGAAAGGGGAACCCTTCTCCACTGCTGGTGGGAATGTAAACTTGTACAACCACTCTGGAAATCAATCTGGCACTTTCTCAGACAACTAGGAATAGCGCTTTCTCAAAATCCAGCCATACCACTCCTGGGCATATATCCAAAAGAGGCTCAAGTACACAAAAAGGACATTTGCTCCACCATGTTTGTAACAGCTTTATTTGTAATAGCCAGAAGGTGGAAACAACCCAGATGCCCCTCAATTGAAGAATGGATCCAGAAATTGTGGTACATCTACACAATGGAATATTACTCAGCAATGAAAAATAAGGAAATCATGAAATTTGCAGGTAAATGGTGGGACCTGGAAAGGATCATCCTGAGTGAGTTGTCCCAGAAGCAAAAAGACACACACGGTATATACCCACTCATATAGACATACAACATAGGACAAACCCACTAAAATCTGTGCATCTAAAGAAACTAAGCAAGAGAGAGGACCCTACCTAAAACGGTCAATCCCCATCCTGAAAGGCAAATAGGATTTACATCAGAAAATGAAGAAAACAGTTAACAACCTAGGAACCTACCACATAGGGCCTCTGAAAGCCTCTGCCCTGCAGACTATCAGATCAGATGCTGAGCCTGATGGGTAACTGTTGGTCAGAGTGAATGAAATTTTATGTAAGAACTGGGAAATAGTAAGAGCTGGAGAGGACAGGGCCTCCACAAAGAGATCAACAGAACAAGAAAATTTGAACACAGGGAACTTCCCAGAGACTCATACTCCAACCAAGGACTATTCATGGAGATAACCTAGAATCCCTGCACAGATGTAACCCATGGCAGTTCAATGTCCAAGTGGGTTACATAGTAATGTGAAGAGGGACTGCCTCTGACATAATCTGATTGGCCTGCTCTTTGATCACCTCCCCCTGGGGGGGAGCAGCCTTGCCAGGCCATAGTAGAGGACAATGCAGCCACTTTTGATGTGAACTGATGGACTAAGATCAGAAAGGAGAGGAGAACCTCCCCTATTAGTGTACTTGGGGAGTGCATGCATGCAGAAAGGAGAGGGAGGGTGGGATTGGGAAGGGAGGAGAGTGGGGTTTATGGGGGGATGCAGAATGAATAAAGAGTAATTGATGAAAAATTAAAAAAAAGGAAAAGATAATTTAAGAACCTTAAATGACTTTCAAAAGTGGAGGAAAACATGGAGTTAGTCAATTTACATGGAGCATGTCTCGCCCCTGGGGGAAACGGTCTCCTGAACCTACTCAGACTTTGGACACCACCGCTGCTAGTTCTAGAACTGATGCAGGATGTTCCAACGAGGGGGTTAAGGCTTCTCATAGTATTTCCTATAAGTCCACACCTGTTTGTGTATAACCCCCATTTTTATTCATTGTTAGCCAGATAGAGCCAAGTAATTGTGGCAATGATACTTGCTTTTTTGTCCAATGCCGGAATGCTAGTGAATTTAGGTATGCCCTGGTTACTTGCATGCCTCGCTTATCGGTGATTATAAAATAATACACTAAACTATTTGAAATTGAAAAAGGATAAAGGAAGAATTAATTAAGCAGAATCCACAGGGACCTACCTAATTTCTCTGTAGAAAAGGACTGATTCATGTAAAATTCTAGCATGCAGCTCTTAGGGACTCTAAGTTTCTGGTGCCCTGGGGTGCATAGTTCTGTCTGTGTTGAATAGTTGGTGAAGAGCAGGTCTCTGGGCTGGCGGCGAGAGCACCTGCTGGTCTGTGGGACCTATTCCAGGGATATACTGGATGATCCAATTCGGGTCCCCATTTCCTTCCTTGTGGGGTTTACTCCTGACAGTGACTCCCAGTCTCTGTTGCCCTGGGGCACAAGGCTCTGTCTGTGCAAGAGAGCTGGGCGCACAGCAAGTCTCTGTGCTCACAGCTGGAGTCCAGTTCAGTGAAGGCAGTGCCCACTTGCCGTTCTGTGAGACCTTTTCCAGGGAAAGACTGGGTGACCCTAGGTCAGTCCTGTTTCCTTCCTTCCTTGTGGGCTTTTCTCGCGACTGGGACTCCCAGTCTCTGGTGTTTTTGTGCTCATTGATCAGCCTGGAAAGGTGATCAGGACCGCAGGCATGTGGCTCTGGTCTGGTGACCTAGTACCTGCGGGACCCAGGATCTCTTCTTGGTTCTGGCTGGGTGACCTGAGAGCGGACCTGACTGATTCCCAGGGTGTGGGGGTTTCCTCTCATTGGGAAACATGATCACTGTTGTTTTAGTGCCCAGTGTTCAGTCTCTTGGTCGCTGTATGGAAAATGTCCTGCTCCTCAGACGCAGGGATCTTCTGGTGCTGCCATCTTGTCCCTCTCCTATAAATCTTCTGCTTCTAGTTTACCTCACTCAGGATGATCTTTTCTAGTCCCATCTATTTCCATATACATTTCATTGTTTTCTTATTTTTAATTGCTGAATAGTATTCCATTGTGTAAATGTACTACAATTTCTGTATCCATTCCTCATGTTTCTGCCTGAAGATGTTTGCTGGTTGCAAGAGGGTTAATATCAAGAAATGTATTTTTAAAATTAATTTTTACTTTTTTATATTAATTACAGTTTATTTACTTTGTATCTCAGATGTAGCTCCTCCCTCATTCCCTCCCAATCACACCCTACCTCCTTTTTCTCCTCCCTACCCCACTCTAAGTTCACTGATAAAGATGGTCCCTTTCCTTCGGACCCTAGCTTATCAGGTCTCATCAGGACTGGCTGCAGTGTCCTCCTCTGTGGCCTAGCAAGGCTGCTCCTCCCTCATGGTGGGGAGGAGCTCAAAGAGCCAACCACTGAATTCATGTCAGAGACAGTCCCTGTTCCCCTTACTAGGGTAAAATCACTTGGATACTGAGCTGCCATAGGCTACGTATGAGCAGGGTTTCTAGGTTATATCCATGCATGGTCCTTGGTTGGAGAATCAGTCTCAGCAAAGACCCTTGTGCCCAGATATATTTGGTTCTGTGGAACTCCTGTCCCCTTCAGGTCTTACTAACTCTCCCTTCTTTCATATGATTCCCTGCACTCTGCCCATGCTTTGGTTATGAATCTCAGCATCTGCTTTTTTACTCTACTAGGTAGAGTCTTACAGAGGCCCTCTATGGTAAGAAGCTAATATTCCTATTACTTAGATTT
The DNA here is from genome assembly GCF_030254825.1 of Meriones unguiculatus. Lineage (NCBI taxonomy): Eukaryota > Metazoa > Chordata > Mammalia > Rodentia > Muridae > Meriones > Meriones unguiculatus. The sequence goes on from NC_083364.1 coordinate 81,014,376, forward strand.
AGTGTACCATTCTGTAGCCTCCTGAAGTACAAAAAGATGGTTCTGAGGTGTTTGCTTAGTTTTCAATTAGAGAGTCATCAGTAGAATCAAGTTTAATTTATTTCTAGTATTAAACCTGTTTACTGAACTTGCCATCTGCAGTGGTATAGTATCCTCAATTTATTTTTCTTTGTTTAATTTAAATATAATCACACAATTATATAGCTACACAAATATAGATTAATATATACATGAATATATAAATGTAGTCTGCTGAGTCTTGTTGTTGCTTATATGCATACAATTTTAGGTATTGCCACTTGATATTGTGTAACTAATTAAAGGGCTCAGTATTTGAGAAGACTAATTTTTCTGCTCTTAGCATTCTTCACTCCAGTTATTTGTATATAGAGATTCTCCACTTCTACATGAACACTGTTGTTATTGTCCTTGTCCTTATATTTGCACTATAATGGCTAAGGATTCATATTTCATTAACTCTGCCCAATGTTTGGCTATAATTGTAGGCCTCTGAATCAATACCTCAATTTGTAGAGTCTTTCAGAGGCCCTCTGTGGTAGGCTCCTGCTTTGTTCCCTAACTTCACTTGCTTCTGATGATGTCTATCCCATTTTCCCTTCTGAATGAAGATTGAGCATCTTCCTTAGGGTCTTCCTTGTTTAGCTTCTTTAGGATTTTATATGTTAGATTTTAGTATATTTATTTATATAATATGTCTATTAACCACTATGACTGAGTATATATCATGTGTGTCTTTCTGCTTTTGGGTTACCTCACTCATGATTATCTTTTCTATATTAAATCATTTGCCTGGAAATTTTATGAAAGAAGGGGGAGATAGAAAGACCTGGAGGGGACAGGACCTCCAAACGGAGACCAACAGAGCAAAACAAAACAAAACAAAACTGAAACCTGGGACGCTGCAGAAACTGATACCCCAACCAAGGACCATGCATGGAGAGGACTTAAAACCCCTCCTCAGATGAAGCCCATAGACTCAGTCTCCAAGTGGTTTTCTTAGTAAGAGGAGCAGGGGCTGTCTCTGGCATGAACTTAGTGGCAGGCTTTCTGATACCCTCCCCCTGGGGGGTTCAACCTTGACAGGCCACAGAAGAAGACAATGCAGCCAGTCCTGATGAGACCTGATAGGCTAGGGTCAGATGCAAGGGGAGGAAGTCCTCCCCTATCAGTGGACTTGGAGAAGGACACAGGAGGAGAAAAAGGAGGAAAGGAGGGGTTGGGAGGGAATGAGGGAGGGGGTTATAGTATACAATGCAGCATAACAATATTGAGAAAGTATCTTTAGTATTCATCAAGTAATATCATGACCTGAAAATCAGAAAATATTCATGGTTCAATATTGGCTTTTAAGATTCCTCTTTTTTCCACTTCTGGAATACCTCACTCAGAGTGATTTTTCTAGTTCCCACCATTTGCCTGAAAAATTTCATGATCTCTTTCTTTTTAATCACTGAATAGTATTCCATAATGTAAATGTACCACAATTTCTGTACCCATTCCTCCATTGAGGGACATCTGGGTTGTTTCCAGATTCTGAGTATTACGAATAAAGCTGCCTTGAACATGGTTGAGCAAATGTCCTTGTTGCATACTTGAGCATATTTTGGATAGTTGGGCCTATTTTGGATACATGTCTAGGAGTATTATAGCTGGATCTTGAGGTAGCACTATTCATTATTGCCAAAGAAATCATTAGATTGATTTCCAAAGGGGTTGTACAATTTATATTCCTGCCATCAATGGCGGAGGGTTCCCCTTTCTCTACAACCTCCTGGCCATTCTTATGGGTATAAGGTGAAATCTCAGGGTCTTTTTGATTTACATTTCCCTGATGACTAATAATGTTGAGCATTTCTTTAAGTGTTTCTCTGCCAATCGATATTCTTCTATTGAGAATTCTCTGTTTAGCTTTGTACCCCATTTTTTCTTTTCTTTTTTTTTTTAAACTGAGAGCATTCATGCTTTATTGATTTGTTCATCATCAATAACTTAACTTTAGGATAAGGAAAATACAGTCACAGTGACACATTTCACTTGGTTTGTGTAAGGTTAATTCTATAAATAGTAATGTCTTAAGGAAATAATTGATTCATTTTTGAAGAATCTTTTAGACATTCATTTGTAAGCCTAATTAACAGAAATAGCAAAAAGCCTACACACACATGGAAACTGAACAACTTGCTACTAAATGACAACTGGGTTAGGGGAGAAATAAAGAAAGAAATTAAAGACTTCCTAGCATTCAATGAAAATGAAGGCACAACATACCCAAACTTATGGGACACAATGAAAGCAGAATTAAGAGGAAATTTCATAGCACTGAGTACCTTCAATAAGAAATTCGAAACATCATGAACAAGCAACTTAACAGCTCACCTGAAAGTCCTAAAAAACAAAACAAAACAAACAAACAAAAAAAAAACAAACAAACAAAAAAACAGACACACCCAAGAGGAATAGATGGCTGGAAATATTCAAGCTCAGGGCAGAAATCAATAAATTAGAAACAAGTACCCTGTTTTTTTTTAATTGGATTAGTTGATTTGTTGTTTTTTAACTTCTTGGGTTCTATTTGTAAATTCTGAATATTAGCCCTCTGTCAGATAAAGGGTTGGTGAAGATCCTTTCCTAGTAGGTTGTCTTTTTTTGTTCTTATGACAGTGTCCTTTGCTTTACAGAAGCTTTTCAGTTTCATGTGGCCCCATTTATTCATTGTTGAGCTTAGGGCCTGTGCTGTTGGTGTTCTGTTCAGGAAGTTGTCTCCTGTATCAGTGAGTTCAAGGTTCCTGCACATAGTATATACTCACTTATAAGTGGATTTTAGACATATAATACAAGATAAACATATTAAAATCTCTACACCTAAAGAAGCTAAGCAAGGAGAACCCTGGGTAAGATGATCAGTCCTCATTGAGAAAGGCAAACGGGATGGGCATTGGAAGAGGAATAAAACAGAGAACAAGACAGGAGCCTAGCAGAGAGGGCTGACTCTACATAACAGGATATTAAACATATGCTGAGATATATAGCCAAACTTTGGCAGAGTCCAAGGAATCTTATGAAAGTAGGGGGAGATAGAGAGCCCTGAAAAGGACAGGAGCTCCACAAGGAGAGCAACCGAACCAAAATATTTGGGCACAGGTGTCTTTTCTGAGACTGTTACTCCAACCAAGGACCATGCTAGGAGATAAACTAGAACACCTGCACAGATATAGCCCGTGGCAGCTCAGTATCCAAGTGGATACCTTATTAATGGGAACAGGGACTATCTTTGACATGAACTCAGTGGCTAGCTCTTTAATCACCTCCCCACTGAGGGAAAGCAATCTTGCCAGACCACAGAAGAAGACAATGCAGCCAGTTCTGATAAGACCTGATAGGCTAGGGTCAGAGGGAAGAGGGGGAGGATCTTCCCTATCATTGGACTTGTGGAGGGGCATGGGAGGAGATGAGGGAGAATGGGATTGGGAGGACATGAGGGAGGGAGTTATGGCTAGAATACAAAATGAATAAACTCTAATAAAAATACAAATAATTTTAAAAAAGATTCCTTTTTTTTGTCTAAACTAGGTTCAAAATTTTGAGCACTAAATTATGAGAGGTTACCAAATCCTTTATTTTAACGTAGTAATTTATCTATTATAGAAATGTAATGTTTGGTATTAGACATGAGTAGGTTGAGAAAACTCAATTAACCTACATAAACCTTTACCCTAATGTGCATACTCTCCATGGTATTTATACCAATTCTCACTTCATTCTTCTTGTGTTCAGGAATTCCCAGTCTTATTTAACTGTAATTCATAGAAGGTGCTAGATATTGGCTGTTATGCTTAGGTCAAAAATACAAGAAATCTTCTAAGTACCAAAAATTGGTACAGCATGACTTATGAAACAAATTTGTCATGTTGGGAGTCATAGCTGTTATTCCAGGGTGAAAGTTCAGGAACCAGAAGGAAGGAGATTGAAAATGTAAAGCAATTGAACCCTAATTTTATAATGGCTTTCTTCGAAAAGCATTTAGACAATTGAAATCCATGTTAATAACATTTAGAGCATATACTATCTCTTTCTATTACATGATGGAATCACAATGAAATCATAATGAAATAGTCATGGTGCCATAAATTGAAATTCTTAATATGTCACATTGCATGAATTTCTGCTTATAGATGGGATTACTTCCAGGACTAAGTAATTGACCTTTCAGCTGCTGAGACCAGATTCAAATGAAGTTTCAGTCTATCATATTCCCTTAAAGGTAAAAGTCAGTTATGCCACTAAAAGCTGATTACATTATACCTACTTTTCTATAATGGGAAGAATATGTTGTCCTCACTAGAAATGAAAAGTAGCACATGATTCTTTTTCTAAACCTAGTGCCTTAGCATGTATGCTGAAGAAATGTAGAGTGTCTGATTTTTCCATTAAAAGCCCTCTTCTCAGACTGATACCTGGAATATATAAAGAACCAAAGAAGTTAAAAGGCAATAATTCAAGTAACCCAATTAAAAAATGGGGTATGGAGCTAAACAGAGAATTCTCTGTAGAAGAATATAGAATGGCAGAGAAACACATAAGGAGATGTTCAACATCCCTAGCCATCAGAGAGATGCAAATCAAAATGACCCTGAGATTTCACCTTACACCCATCAGAATGGCTAAGACAAAAAACTCAAGAGATAACGTATGCTGGAGAGGCTGTGGAGAAAGGGGAACCCCCCTTCATTGCTGGTGGGAATGTAAACTGGTACAATCACTGTGGAAATCAATCTGGCACTTTCTCAGACAATTAAGAATAGTGCTACCTCAAGATCCAGCTATACCACTCCTAGGCATATATGCCAAAGATGTTCAAGTACACAATAAGGACATTTACTCAACCATGTTTGTCGCAGCTTTATTCATAATAGCCAGAACCTGGAAACAACCCAGATGTCCATCAACGGAGAATGGATACAGAAATTGTGATACTTTTACAAAATGGAATAGTACTAAGCAATTAAAATCAGAGAAATAATGAATTTTGCAGGCAAATGGTGGGATCTAGAAAAAATTATCCAAAGTGAGGTATCCCGAAAGCAGAAAGACACACATGGTATATCCTCACTTATATAGACCTATAAGATAAGATAAAAATAATGAAATCTATACACCTAAAGAAGATAAACAAGAAAGAGGTCCAGGGGTAAGATGATCAATTCTCATCTAGAAAAACAAGGGGATGAACATTGGAAATAGGAGAAAACAAGTAACAGGACAGTAGCCTACCACAGAAGTCACCTGAAAGACTCTATCTAGCAGTATATCAAAGCAGATGCTGAGACCCATAACCAAACCTCAGCAGAGTGTAGGGAATCATATGAAGGAAGGAGGAATTAGTATATCCTAGAGAGGACAGGGAGCCCCACATAATAAATGATAATTACATGTATACTATCAGATCTTGAACTTTTTAAGCCTAACTAAAAGTTGTTACATAGAAATCATTAGAAAACATTATTGTTTAGAAGTACATGTACTTTTATCCCTAAGGAAAAATTATAGGGATTAATGTAATGAAAAAAAAAAGATATTTTTGGCACACAAATATTTTACTGTTCAAGGTTTTCCACTAACTTGTAAATGACCTTCATTTTCCATCCATGTTGTAATATGAATTGTGTTAAAATTTATGTCATAGTCAATTATATGAAAACACAACATATATTGCATCTGAATGTTAAAATGTGTTTCAAATCTTCACTTCTATTAAAATAATGTTATGTTGAAAATTATACTGTGTTCTTAGCAGCTTTATTTGTCATAGCCAGAGCCTGGAAACAACCCATCAATGAAGAAATGGATACGACACTGCAGCCAGTCATGATGAGACCTGATAACTAGGGTCAGATGCCTGTTGTGTATTCTATGGGCCACTCAATTCCTTGAGTCCAGTGCACAGGCAATCTGTGTACCTATGTACCACTATTTTCTCCACTGTCCACTTATTTCTCTTTGTCTAATAGATTTCTCTGGGTAATTAAAAAAGACCAACTTCTCCATAGGAGAGGTTAGAAATGTCAGTGTTAGTAATCACAGCAGAAACTACCAACCAGTGAACCCAAACACTGTAGAATAACCAACTCTTGTTCTTATTCATCAAGCATCCAATGTCATGATATGGTTAGTACCATGTATTGAACCTTAGTGTTTTATTGTATTTACTAGCTCCTGATGGGGTACTTTGTTAATTCTGTTTTGCTTATTCTACTACTACTTTCCCTCCATGTTTATAAATTGTTAATAATTGTTAATTGTTATTTAAGAGACTACTTCTCAAAGAGCAAATGTGAAGATACCATTGTCACATAATTTATTACTAGAGCATCTGTCTACCAAATGCCTAAATATCAGTCAAAGAAATCATAACCTCTAAAATGAAAACAGTATACAAATAATCTAAGAGATATTATGTAATGATCTAGTAAAGAATGATTAACTGCTACATGTTACTTCAGAGTGATTATCAAACCTTGACAGATGAAATCAAACAATGAAAAATTGAGCTGACCATAATTAGAATGTTGAAAATGAGTATTTTGAATGGCTCTAGAAATGACTTCATTTTACAAAATGCTTTCCATTAAGGGCATCAAAGGGACTTTGATGTCACACAACCATCACTACATCCGGAGAATATGTACTTTGAGGTATATCTTCAATGTGTGTGTTACATTTACATTGTGGATGAAGATAGCTCTCTGTAGTGAAGGCAAAGGTGAGCTTTTTGTGAGTAGATTGGAAAATTGGTTCCCAGAGAGATCAAGAACACACTTTGAATTATCTGGGCTTGTCTACTAGTAAAACTGATTTTGCTATTTGACCCTTGTCCATGGGCTCAATTCTGCCACAGTTCAGGATCAAAGCTAGTTCTAGTCCGGACAAATTTAGAAAACGTGTATTTCCACTGCACAGGGTGGTCAGTATCAAAGCAGAGTTAGTGTGATTCTTCTGTCGAGGACTAGCTTGATTCTGCCTCGTTGTCATGACCCACCCCCGCTGGTGCACTGCGGCCACTCTCCTGGTCACTAATGACAGCTACTTAAAGTCCCAAGCTCGCCAATAATTTCTCATTCACACACGTGCCAGTAGCATGTGCCAAAGAAATTCTTGTATAGTATTCAAACATAGACAGCTTGATTTGGGAATTATTAAGTTCTTCCTCGTACCATAGGGACACTGAGACCTATATTAACTCAGAAGTCTTAACTAATTCCTTAAAGTGAACGTATGGGCTTTTCTATGAAGTTTATAGAACCGTAAATGAAGTGGACATTTGGGCCCATGGCTATAGTTAACTTTTGTGTTATTTCCTGGCTCTGGCTTGATCTGATTTATCTGGACAAGATGGTTTATCTTGTCCCAATACAGGCAGGAGGAAACTGGTATTTTTATGTTGTGTGCTGTATACCAACCTCTTAATAGATTTTATTCTGTAGTAATGGGTAGGACTTTTAAGAGACATTTCCTAACGCCTGACTCTCATGTGAATCATAATCCAACTGAACATTTCACTCTTTCATGGTTCATGAATCAGCTAAGATGCTGATTCAGCGAGAAGCTGAGTTAATAGAGCCAGGATCCACTAGGGCATGAGATTTAAGCCAGAGTACATGAAATTCTACTCTTCTGAAATGTCTGCATTTGTTGAACAATCATTATTCCCACTTCAGTTGCTTTGATTGCTAATTTTGGCTGCTAACATGACTGGATCTGGAATCAACTAGAAGTAACCCCTGAGAAGAATTTTCTTGATAAAATTATTTGAAATGGAAGATCCACCTGAAACAATGGCAGCTCAGGTTAAAGAACATGGGCAGAGTGAAGATTTTGCTTTTTCCCATTTGTTTTCACTTGAACTGTCTAGTTTAACTCATAGTTGCTCTTGCTGCTTATATTAGAATATTTATTTTTATTAGAACTATCTTTAAATTTCTAGTGTGAGCTCAAGAAAATTAGTTCTTGTCACCCATAGAATCCCATAGGCTTTCAGCATCAAGTTTGGAAATATCAGCCACACAGCCCCTGGGTGCAGATACTACAGAGGATTGGTTTCTTCAGCAAACACAGTCGGTGTTGGACAACTACAAACATAACATGCAAGCCAGTCTAAAAAAATGTTTTATATATACATATATATTTATTCATTCATCAGCTCTTTTTCCAATAGAGAACTCTGGCACATATTCTCTCTCTCCACCCACCCCTATCCAACCCCTCATTATAGCAGTAGATTTTGCCTACCCAGATGCTTAGAATACAAACTCTGTGTATGTGAGGCTTGAATTCCAAAGAGTAAGCTGGAGACTTGTTCTCTAAGCAAAAGTAGACCTCACTAGGACAATCTTTCTAGGAGTCTGTATCTGATGAGTAAGAAATTGCAGCCTATCATTTTATCCACGGCCTTCCCACCTTATCTTTATTTTTTAATTTTATTTTTAATTTTATTTTTTATTAATTACACTTTATTAATTTGTATCCCCCCATAAGCCCCTCCCTCCTCTCCTCCCGATCCCACCCTCCCTCTCCTTTCTGCATGCATGCCCCTCCCCAAGTCCACTGATAGGGGAGGTTCTCCTCTCCTTTCTGATCTTAGTCTATCAGTTCTCCTCAAAAGTGGCTGCATTGTCCTCTTCTGTGGCCTGGTAAGGCTGCTCCCCACTCAGGGGGAGGTGATCAAAGAGCAGGCCAATCAGATTATGTCAGAGGCAGTCCCTCTTCCCATTGCTAGGTAACCCACTTGGACACTGACCTGCCATGGGCTACATCTGTGCAGGGGTTCTAGGTTATCTCCATGAATAGTCTTTGGTTGGAGTATGAGTTTCTGGGAAGTTCCCTGTGTTCAAATTTTCTTGTTCTGTTGCTCTCCTTGTGGAGACCCTGTCCTCTCCAGCTCTTACTATTTCCCATTTCTTACATAAAATTCCATTCACTCTGCCCGAGAGTTGGCCATCAGGCTCAGCATCTGCTTTGATAGTCTGCAGGGCAGAGGCTTTCAGAGGCCCTCTGTGGTATGTTCCTAGTTTGTTTCCTGATTTCTTCTTCTGGCTTTCCGAGGCTCTCTGTAGCAGGTTTCTAGGTTGTTTCCTATTTTCTTCTTCTTCTGATGTCCATCCTCTTTGCCTTTCAGGTGGGGATTGAACATTTTAGTTAGGTTCCTCTCTCTTGCTTGGTTTCTTTAGATGCATAGATTTTGGTGGGTTTGTCCTATGTTGTATGTCTATATGAGTGAGTATATACCATGTGTGTCTTTTTGCTTCTGGGACAACTCACTCAGGATGATCCTTTCCAGGTCCCACCATTTACCTGCAAATTTCATGATTTCCTTATTTTTCATTGCTGAGTAATATTCCATTGTATAGTTGTACCACAATTTCTGCATCCATTCTTCAGTTGAGGGGCATCTGGGTTGTTTCCAGCTTCTGGCTATTACAAATAAGGCTGCTACAAACATGGTTGAGCAAATGTCCTTTTTGTGTACTTGAGCCTCTTTTGGATATATGCCCAGGAGTGGTATGGCTGGATCTTGAGGAAGTGCTATTCCTAGTTGTCTGAGAAAGTGCCAGATTGATTTCCAGAGTGGTTGTACAAGTTTACATTCCCACCAGCAGTGGAGAAGGGTTCCCCTTTCTCCACAACCTCTCCAGCATGTGTTGTCACTTGAGTTTTTGATCTTGGCCATTCTCATGGGTGTAAGGTGAAATCTCAGGGTTGTTTTGATTTGCATTTCCCTAATGGCTAATGAGGTTGAGCATTTCTTTAAGTGCTTCTCTGCCATTCTATATTCTTCTACAGAGAATTCTCTGTTTAGCTCTGTTCCCCATTTTTTAAGTGGATTACTTGGTTTGCTGCTTTTCAGCTTCTTTAGTTCTTTATATATACTGGATTTGAGTCCTTTGTCTAATAAAGGGTTGGTGATGATTCTTTCCCAATCTGTAGGCAGTCATTTTGTTTTGATGATGGTGTCCTTTGCTTTACAGAAGCTTTTCAATTTCATGAGGTCCCATTTATTGATTGTTGCTCTTAGAGCCTGTGCTTTTGGTGTTCTGTTCAGGAAGTTTTCTCCTGTACCAATGAGTTCTAGGGTATTTCCCACTTTTTTTTCTAGCCGATTTAATGTGCCTGGTTTTATGTTGAGGTCTTTGATCCACTTGGACTTGAGTTTTGTGCAGGGTGATAAATATGGCTCTATTTTCATTTTTCTACATGTAGACATCCAGTTGGACCAGCACCATTTGTTGAAGATGCTATCTTTTTTTCATTGTATGATTTTGGCATCTTTGTCAAAGATCAGGTGTCCATAAGTGTGTGGGTTTATTTCTGGGTCCTCTGTTCGGTTCCATTATCTTGTCCTGGGAAAAACCTGGAGCTCCAGTTCCAACTCCACTAGCTAGCATGTATTCTCTTCTCTTGTTGCCATTAAGTTTATGCTTCAGTGTTGTAGTTATATTTCGGTCAATTATCAATAACTCTCCAGATCATCATTGTGAACATCTAATCATATATGAATGAAACTAGCAATGTTTGCTTGGAAATCACTAGCATTAATATATTTTGTAGAAGTTTATAGGCATAAACATGCATGCATAAATTCTATAAAAATCTTAAACAATAAATGTGAACTCCTTTATGATTTTTTCTTTCATGAATCTACAGCCATGAAAAGTACAAGATTTATCAGACAAATATACTTAAACATATGTGCCAAGATAGTTCAGATCCTCTGGTTTAAACTAGCAAAGCTTTAATTCATTTCATAACAATTTTGTAGTTAACAGAATTGTATATAACTTTTAGAATAATTATATTTTTACATTTATTTTTAAATATGCTCATGAGAAGGTATTTTCTTCTCTTAAGAGTATCAAAAAGTTTATAATATATAAATAAAACTTTGCTGTGTATATGTAAATATTTGCATATTTAAAGTATATATGTATGTACATATATACATATATATATCACTGGTATGCTACAAAACATTGCTTAAAATCAATATTTTTTGCTCATTCTATATGGAACACCTATAAAAAACACTTTAAGGCTCTTGGATGTTGTAAAATAAGTGTTGGAATGAATGTATAAGTCAAAGAAGGTAGTAGATTTTTTTGAGGAGTACTATCATCAGTATAATATATATATATAACTTTATATGTAACTATATATATAAATCTTTATTATATAGTACTTTCTTACATATAAATAAAACCTTATTATACATAAATATACACATATAAAACTTTTGCATAGTAGAAGATAAAAAAAAGTCCATAAAATATGAAATTTGAATGGAATAAAACAGTAAGTAAAGGATAAGAAGATGCCAGCTTGCAAAATGAGAAGAGATTGTTTAAGAAAATAGCTCACGAGAAAGTCCAGAAGAGAAATACCAGCACAGTGTACTAGAAAGTCCTAGAGGACCCACTTGTCAAAGGAATTTCTTAAAATGAGGCTGCCTCATCATGGATACAGTTGTGTCTTTTTTTATTTTCATGCCAATAGATTTATTGAAAAAAAGGAAGGCTCCAATATTCTCCAGCATTCTCTAGTGACCTTGGAGGAAACAGCTATTCAAATCCATAAATGAATTCAATCATAACGGTTTCCTTTAGAAATTAGCCCATCTTCTTTTCTAATAGTTTCCGTAATTTTTTTTAACTTTTTTTTTTTTTCAATACAGTTTATTCAGGAACCTTGAACAATCATCTGACACTGGGGAAAGCCAGCCCACAGCTTAAATAGCCTCTGGGTAGCCAACCCCAGCGTGCTACGTGGGCAATGCAGATAGGTCCACATACATGGAAGCAAGCCAGATCCTCAGCCTTAGCCAAATGTGGAGTTTGTGACAGAGAGCACTCACCATCAGGAAGGTGGAAGGCGGAAACCAGCTCCATCTTTAAGGCACAGCATTCCGCAGCTCTCTACAGTTCCCCCTTTTTGTTTTAGACACATCAGGCAAGAGTAGAGGACTGATCTCTGATATTAGAAATAAATTGGGACTTTGTACTGATGTTCATTTAGGTGTCATCCACCCAAAGAGCATCAGACCTGTTCGATACCTTTTTCTCAGAGGCAGGACCTGGGGCATCAACCCGCATGCAATCAGACTTGCTCTTCTCTGGGTCCAAAGCGGCTGACCCTGAGTGCAGTGCTTAGCCTCGCATCCTGAGCATAACATTTTAGCTTTTTATGGTAGCCAACCATGCTTGGGGAGAATGTCCTGCTTCAATGGCTGTAAAGGCCTGAATGGTCATGGCTGCATCACACTGTTGTGAGACTCTAATCTTGCATATATACCACAGGCAAACCAAGGAGACCAACACCAGAAGGCCTGCTAACGCTCCCATGCCCGCCCATTCCTTCAGATGATTCATGGCTGCAGCAATCCATGGTGATAATCCTGTGGCTAGTCCTGCGTCCACTCTGGTAGAATTTACTATGACAATGGCCACTCTCTAGCATACAACATGAGAATTTTTCCTGTGCTGCAAATCTGTCTAAACAATTGTCAAGCTATATTTTAGGTAATTGGACTGGAGAATTCAAGACTATGATGGAGCAGTTGTGTCTTTTATACCTTTCTTACTTCCTTGGTATAGCCAAAAGTTATTTTTTACATTAAGCTTAGTCTCTACATCTTATATTGCCAAAATATATTTATATTTTAAGACAGGAATGATTTAAAGTATCAATGGTGGTGAATATAGAGATCCCTGAATCTGAATGAAAAATGGAACAACACTGTTTGTTATGGGCAAGCACACAGCTTCATGTGTGAGGCAGACATAGTGAAACGGCAAGTTTTGAGTACTTTGGTCTAGAATTCAAACTCTGAGTACAGTTAGGCTTGACCTGGGTCTTGTAACAACAGACCCATCAAATCCTTAGAGTCACATTCAAGGTGGAAGCAGTAACAGCCTTAGGTAAAACTGTGACCTCTAGAAATTAGATCTGGGACTTGATTCTGACATTAGTGTTCTACTGATGGCACTACTGTTCTCTAATTCCCAAACTAGATATTCTGTTTGAATTCCTGCTTGTTTTTCATGTGTATATGGAATTGCAACACTATTGTGTTTTGTCTCTGATGTGTTATATCCTCTGTTTTTATTGCTTTTTATTCTCATTACCCTCATTCTTATTAAAGCCAACATATTAAGTTACAGATCAAGGTCAATTGCCCTCAATATATTGGAAGGGCTAAGCACAATACAATAGGTTTTCTATTAAATGTGGCAAAAATATAAAGAAAAAGAAATAAATGTATGTCATTCACAATTAACACCATGATGTCACCTCTCCTTTTTAATTTTTTAAATTTATTATAATTTATTCACTTTGTATGCCAGCTGTAGCCCCCTCCCTTATCCCCTCCCAACTCCATCCTCTCTCCCTCTTCTCCTCCCATGCCCTTCCCCAGTCCACTGATAGGGGAGGTCCTCCTCCCCTTCTATCTGACCCTAGTCTATCAGGTCTCATCTGCATTATCTTCCTCTGTGGCCTGATAAGGCTGCCCCCACCTCAGGGGAAGGTGAACAAATGATGTCACCTCTACTTTTAATTACTGACTTTTCTCTCATCATATTTCCTTTATGCATTAGTCACTGCAAAGTGCTCTTTGTTATCTTAGTGTTCATGAGTATTTCCACATTTATACCCTTGTTGGGCTATTTACTTAATCAGTAATTCTCTATGTAACAGTCATCTATTGTCCTTATGTTCTATCTTCAGCATGCATGTCACAATAGGGCTCAATTATTAAAAGGACAACATCAATTTCTAATACGTATTTCTCTTTTTGGTTGTTCACAGTATTCCTTCTTATCACTTTCCATATTTTTGTTTGTTTGTTTGTTTGTTTTTTGGCTTAAGATACTGACTTGTATGCCAAACCCCATTCGACAATATCCTTAGTATAGTCACTGGATTCCTGATGCCCACACTGTATGTATGTATGTATGTATGTATGTATGCATGTATGTATGCATGTGTGCATGTATGCTTCTTTCTCTCTCTTCCTCATTCCTCCCGCCTTTCTTTCCTTCCTATCTTCCTTTGTTTTTTTTTGAGAAAGGGCTTCTCTGTATAGTCCTAATGGTCGTGGTGATACTCTATATGTAGAACAGTATTGTCTTGACCTCACAAAGATCTGCCTGCTAAGGCCTCCTGAGTGCTGAGATTAAAGGCAGGCACATGCACCACTATGCCTGTGTCTCACTGTGTTTCATATATATATATATTATTATTATTATTTTGTACACTTTATTCACTTTGTATTCTCCCATAAGCCCCTCCCTCCTCCCCTCCCGGTCCCACCCTCTCTTGCCCTTCTTCATGCATGCCCCTCTCCAAGTCCACTGATAGGGGAGGTCCTCCTCTCCTTCCTTCTGATCTTAGTCTATCAGATCACATCAGGAGTGGCTGCATTGTCATCTTCGGTGGCCTGGAGCAGCTGAGAGTGGCCATTGTCACAGTAAATTCTACCAGAGTGGACGCAGGACTAGCCACAGGATTATCATCATGGATTGCTGCAGCCATGAATCATCTGAAGGAATGGGCGGGCATGGGAGTGTTAGCAGGCCTTCTGGTGTTGGTCTCCTTGGTTTGCCTGTGCTATATATGCAAGATTAGAGTCTCACAACAGTGTGATGCAGCCTTGATCATTCAGGCCTTTACAACCATTGAAGCAGGACATTCTCCCCAAGCATGGTTGGTTACCATAAAAAGCTAAAATGTTATGCTCAGGATGCGAGGCTAAGCACTGCACTCAGGGTCAGCCGCTTTGTACCCAGAGAAGAGCATGTCTGGTTGCATGCGGGTTGATGCCCCAGGTCCCGCCTCTGAGAAAAAGGTATCGGACGGGTCTGATGCTCTTTGGGTGGATGACACCTAAACGAACATCGGTACAAAGTCCCAATTTATTTCTAATATCAGAGATCAGACCTCTCCTCTTGCCTGATGCGTCTAAAACAAAAAGGGGGAACTGTAGAGAGCTGCGGAATGCTATGCCTTAAAGATGGAGCTGGTTTCTGCCTTCCACCTTCCCGATGGTGAGTGCTCTCTGTCACAAACTCCACATTTGGCTAAGGCTGAGGATCTGGCTTGCTTCCATGTATGTGGACCTATCTGCATTGCCCACGTGGCACGCCTGGGTTGGCTACCCAGAGGCTATTTAAGCTGTGGGCTGGCTTTCCCCAGGGTCCGAGGATTGTTCAAGGTTTCTGAATAAACTGCATTGAAAAAAAAAAAAAAAAAAAAAAAAGACTGCTCTCCCCTCAGGGGGAGGTGATCAAAGAGCAGGCCTATCAGATTGTGTCAGAGGCAGTCCCTCTTCCCATTACTATGTAACCCACTTTGACACTAAATTGCCATGGATTACATTTGCACAGGGGTTCTAGGTTATCTGCATGCCTGGTACTTGGTTGGAGTATGGGTTTCTGGGAAGACCCCTGTGTTCAAATCTTCTAGTTCTGTTGCTCTCCTTGTGGAGTTCCTGTCCTCTCCATAACCTACTATTTCCCACTTCTTACCTAATATTCCGTTCACTCTGCCCAACAGTTGGCCATAAGTCTCAGCATCTGCTTTGATAGTCTGTAGGGCAGAGGCTTTCAGAGGCCCTCTGTGGGAGGTTCCTAGGTTGTTTCCTGCTTTCTTCTTCTTCTGATATCCATCCTCTTTGCCTTTCAGGATGGGGATTGTGTGTTTTAGTCAGAGTCCTCTCTCTTGATTAGTTTCTTTAGATGGACAGATTTTAGATTTATCTTATAAGTCTATATGAGTGAGTATATACCATGTGTGTCTTTCTGCTTCTGAGACAGCTCACTCAGGATGATCCTTTCCAGGTCCCACCATTTACCTGCAAATTTCGTGATTTCCTTATTTTTCATTGCAGAGTAATATTCCATTGTGTAGATGTACCACAATTTCTGCATCCATTCTTCAGTTGAGAGGCATCTGGGTTGTTTCCAGCTTCTGGCTATTACAAATAAGGCTGATACAAACATGGTTGAGCAAATGTCCTTATTGTGTACTTGAGCCTCTTTTGGATATATGCCTAGGAGTGGTATGGCACTGTATTTCTTAACCAACTTTAGGCATCCAACTTTTTCAGAGAAGCAGGTATGTTCGTTTCACAGTACCATGGGCCTCAACTTTATCTTACACTATGTTGTGTTAAGTGTTATCAGTGTTGCGCATCAGGACCATCTGGGAGATGGGCTTCTAGTCATGGCTGTGGGAAATTATCTTAATTGCATTATATGAGGAGACTGTGCTACAGTGGATTGCACCATTCCATTGCTGGGCTTCTCTTCCTCATAAGTGGACAAACTGCAGTCAAACAGGAGTGCGAACCCATTCCTGTTTTTTGTTGGTGTTTATGATGTGAGGAGCTCTTCCAGTTACTTCTGCCTACACTTTTCCATTAGGATAGACAGTAATCCTGAATTTTTTGACTGAAATAAACACATTCTATATTGGGTTGACTTTGCCAGGGTATTTTATCCCAGGGAAAGAAAGTAAACTGAATTCAATATCCTCTCCACTATACATTGAGTTTACAATATTCTTTTTTTCTCAACTTTTAATTTTTTTATATTAATTACAGTTTATTCACTTTCTTTTTTTTTTTCTTTTTTTTTCAATGCAGTTTATTCAGGAACCTTGAACAATCATCTGACCCTGGGGAAAGCCAGCCCACAGCTTAAATAGCTTCTGGGTAGCCAGCCCCAGCATGCCATGTGGGCAATGCAGATAGGTCCACATACATGGAAGCAAGCCAGATCCTCAGCCTTAGCCAAATGTGGAATTGTTCGTGACAGACAGCACTCACCATCGGGAAGGTGGAAGGCAGAAACCAGCTCCATCTTTAAGGCATAGCATTCCGCAGCTCTCTACAGTTCCCCCTTTTTGTTTTAGACGCATCAGGCAAGAGTAGAGGTCTGATCTCTGATATTAGGACATTCTCCCCGAGCATGGTTGGATACCATAAAAAGCTAAAATGATACGCTCAGGATGCGAGGCTAAGCACTGCACTCAGGGTCAGCAGCTTTCGACCCAGAGAAGAGCATGTCTGATTGCATGCGGGTTGATGCCCCAGGTCCCGCCTCTGAGAAAAAAGTTTATTCACTTTCTATCCTAGCTGTAGCCCTCTCTCTCAATCCCTCCCAATCCCATCCTCCCTTCTTCATCTCCTCCCATGCTCCTCTACAAGTCCACTGATAGGGGAGGTCCTCCTTTCCTTCCACTCTACCAAACAAATACTTCTGTCTGGAAATCACCAGGACAGTGCAGTTTTTGTAATCCTGAAACTTACCCTTTTATTTTATTCTATTCTCATAGCATTTTATTATTTTGTCAGCCAGCTTTCATACACGGGGACCAGATATTTCAAAGCAGCATACGAAAGGCAGCATGAAGCCATAGTGTGCACCAGTTACTCTCAGAATCTGTAATGAGAAGAGTTATCAGTGCTGCACAATCCAGAACCAGCTACAAAATGGACCTCTAGTCGTGCCTGCGGAAAATTGTTTTAATTGCATTTTTGAGTCGGGCTGACCTGGCGACTATGGATGGCAGCACTCCCTGGATTGGCTTCTCAGGCAGTAGATGTTTTGTTGTGTCACTTAAAGTCGAAGTGAGAAATCAGTAACATTTCATTTCTTTAACTTTAGGGTGATGTGAAGCGAACTGCAGCGATCTCTCAGATGTCAGTCACATTTAACGATTGCTTCATCTGAATGGGAAACTTTCCCCAAAGGCACAATCTGTTTTCTGTTGCTTCCTAGCATGCCTCATGCACATGAGCCTAACAATCACAGCCTATTTCAAATGTAGACAAATTAAAAGTGTCATCTGAGCTTAGGAGTTCCTTGCAGGCAAGTTCTTTGGATTCTTTGGAACTTGAGTGCACAGACATATACTCTGGCAAATATTGGCTCCTTTGAATTCTGTAGGTTTCAATCCTAAAATTTACCTCTGAGAAATTTACACATCATCTTTTTTTTATAATGTACTTCTTTTTGAGGAAAAACTTTACTGTGATATGTTAATATTCATTGCTTCCTGAATGGTAGAGGGAATACAGAAATAGGAAATGGTCTTGACTGAGAATCTAGAATGAGAGAATTTAGAATATGTGATTCAGATATACAGATAAGTTGCATAGACATAATGAGAAAGAAACTGGTTTTTATTTTCAAATTATATTTCCTATCTTAAACTTTAAAAACTCCTCTAGAGCATGAACATGGTATTTATATTTTAAGTAAAATATAATGCATCATATCCCCCTTCTCTTTCCTACCTCCAAGAACTTCCATGTACAGTCATTTAGCTGCACACAGCCTCTTTTTTCTTTAGTCTACAATGCAGGCATATATGCAAGCATGCTCAAGTGTGCACACACAGACACACAAAGGCTAAATATTTGCCTACAACCTGCTCAGTCTGTTTAGTACCTGATTTTAAGCCTAACTACAATGTACTAGGTAACCAATTATGGGCTCATCTATGGAGATGACTATTTTGATAGTTCTCAGCATTCTTTAGTTGCCTGTGAATGGAACCCCATAAGATTTTTCTCTTCCATGTCATTGGTGTTGTACTTGTTCAGTTATTACTTAGGCAATCATATTGTTAAGGTATCATTGGTGAAGTCTCTCTGTTATTTCTAGAAGATACAATCTCATAGCAGCTTTTCTGGTACTTTGCTTCTTGCAATCTTTCTGTTCCCTTTTCTATTTAGCCTGAGCGTTAGATTCAGGACCTCTGTTGTAGATGGAAAAATGGAGGCTGGGGATACCATGGAAACAAGTTCTTTGTATTTTCATTGGTTTTGATTTTTTGAAAAATTCTTTTCATCTGTTGTAAAGTCAAATTTCTTTGATGAAGTGTGAAAGCTATACTTGTCTGTGGGCAAATGCAGTTAGGAATTTATGCAGCTTTAGCCAAGTGGCAGTTTCCCTCTAAAACCCATGCCCTCACTAGACACAGACAATTCGCGATGTTTCCAGTATTGGCCATGACATTTCTCTTGTTGACCAAGCCTTAGGCCACATTAGAGAGATGTTGATTGTCACAAAATGTATGAGTGTCTTATTGTCCTTTTATGGTTATCATAGCATGCTAGTCATTGTTGTGCTTCATAAGCTTTGGGTACTTTGAAATCTAATTTCCAGGGAGGAGGCTTTCAGTTCAGCATCAGCTCAGATCCTCAGGCCATTGTATCCTAAGTACATGATGTCTTCATCAATAGGTATTTCACTTCAACCTCTGGAAGACAACTGAGGGCAACAGCAAGGTCTTTTGAACTCCTCTGACCAACAGCTCTAAAGGAGTTTTGAAGATATGTGTGTTTCAATTGACGTGTTTTTTTTTTTTTTTTTTTTTTTTGTATTGAATGTTTTGAACAAAACTCACTCAGTAGTCAGTTGTTGAACTGATCATTTGTTGGATTACTCTGGAAAAATAAATTCCCCAAAAGCCTTTCACTACCTCCTTCACACAATGACTTAGGATAACTATAAATTATTTTGAATTTATTTTGTCTCTGGGGTCTAGTTATTTTTGAAAGTATGAATTATAGCTGAATAACTATGAGACAGAAATGTCAGTGCCAAATTCTGAAGAGTGCTGAGGTTCATGCTGAAATGAACAGTTCTCGTAATTTCAAGAACTCTGACTGATAGAGTCAGCTTTTTTTCTGTACAGGTAAGAACTGCCCTTAATTGACAATCACACAGAAGCTATTATATTGTGTGTTTTTCCAATTCTAGTTTGCTTTCTCTTTTACATAACCCCTTTGAAAGGCTAATGCACACATTATTCATCTATTTGTTTTTTTTTTTTTTTTTTTACAGAAAATTGTTTAAGAAATGTTGAGATGATTATATGGGTCACTAAGTGCTTAGTATAAAAGAGTTCTATGCCACTCTACAGAATTGCCTTTGTTAACCTAAAAATATCTCAGAAAAATAGAATTGACATGCAATAATCAGTACAGAAAATAGAAACAATTGTTAATTTTATTACTGATGACTGATTTTTGTTTTTGTTTGAAAAGATGGTCAAAGTAATTTTAATAACACTAATTTATTGAGAACTGTGTTTTCCTAAATACTTCCATTTGCTAAGCACATAGTTGTCTTAATTAATATAACTCTGCTTATGACAAATATGATACAGGGATACAGATATTTTCATGTTAATAAAAACAATGCTGAGATTTAAAACCAAAATTTTAGTGTTTACTAAGGAATTTTTATATTTTTAGGAGCAATACTTAATGGTAAATCAAAAGTTTGTACTTAAACAATAATGCTGCTTTGAATCTACCAATATAAAATGATAATAGCAATAAATTCACATTTACATTTCACATTTTAATTTTACTCTCACCTTTAACACATAAATGACTGAGGAAAAATTCTTCTACATCTTTCCTTTCTGTTTAAACTAATAATTGTACACAGTTTAACTATTATGAAAGAAAAACAACTATAAATCCCATAAACTTAACAATCAGATTGTCCGTACAAAGACCGATTGCTGTTTTGACAATCCTTCATAACTGCAGTCCTGAGGGTTTGTTCTTCAGCAAATTTCCATCCAGTCTCTATGTCTGATCTGTCCAATTTTAGCTGGTTAGCTGAGCTGTCCACATGCAAGGGTGATCAGTTTTCTCTGTAATACTGAATAGTGCATTTAACATGGAAGTTTTTCTTATTCAAATCAGATCTTTGCCAATTCTGATGGAACTCACAGTCTTTCATCACCTGTGGAATGATAGGCAAACCTCTTTCCCAATTTAGCACATATCCCGATTTCCTTTCTGGTCTTAAAACAGCTCTAAAGTATACAGATTGATCAAAATCAGTAGTTTTTTTTTCCCCTACAATCCACTCTCTTTCAGCTAACCTTATTTCCCTCTTCTGTTTATCAAGGTACAATTAGATTTTTATGAACCCACACATATCAGGCGCTAGCATTTCTTACCTTTTAAACTAGACACAGGTACTTGCATTCCATGCATGTTTCCAGGCTTCTTATCCATTTTAACACAGAAACAATTAAACCATATTCCACAAGATATTGATATAGAGAATCAGTTAAAATAGTTCTCTTGTCTGAGATTGAAGGACTATTAACCTGAGCTCCCTGTTGTTGCAGTAGATCTATGCACCATAAGTTTATGGTTATATCTGTCCTATAAGACCTTAATCTTCATAGTTGACCTTTGGATCCCAGACATTTAATTTGTCCTATACTTTGTTTTCCTTTTCTACACAGTTTACTAGAAACTGTGTAGAAAAGGAGCCAATGTGGATTTTAAAATTTTCTTGATATTATATTTACATCAGCTCCTGGGTCCACAAAACAATTATTTGTTATGCACAATGAGGTAATTTCAGCATTAGTATAAGTTACTATGATTTTTTTCTGGATCTGTTACTGATAATCGATAATGTCTTAGTCTTCCTTTTACAATTCGATCAGAAACCTTTTCAGTGTAATTTCTAATTTTTTACTCTGCTTAAATGCTAAGAAGTTGTATTCTAAAATATTTCTTCTATCTGTATAACGAACACAGTAAGGGAATGAATAGAAGGAAAGACAACTAGAGTACAGTTAAGTTTGGGTATAGGCAATCCACATAGGAATGCTAAAATTTTTGCTCTACTTGAGCTAACTCTTCCTCTGCTTCTGCTATTAATTTTCTAGGACTATTAAAGCTTGAATCACCCTGTAAAGTTTGAAACAAAAATTACTCAACTCTTGAGTAGGAAATCCAATAGTGGCCACAATCAGTTAATATATCCCAGTAGTTTTATAAAGTCATTAAAGGTTTGTATCTGATCACTTCTGATCTGTACCTTTTGTGGTTGAATCTTTTGTTTGACATAATTTAAATCCTAGATAGTTGACAGAATCTCCTTTCTATCTTTTTTTTTTTTTTTCAGGAGCAATCTGTAAACGCCACTAGGTAAAATCTTTTTTGCTTCTTTAAAATTTTTTCTATTCTATTTGCATTAGAATCAGCCAACATGGTATTAGCCATACAATGGTAAATTATGGATTGAAGAAATATTTTACAAATTATTTGCCCTCGCCATTGTACAAAATATTAACATAGACTTGGAGTATTTACCATTGAGAAAGAACTTTCCATTGGTATCTTTCAGCAGGTTGAGCATTGTTATAATGCGGTACTATAAAAGCAAATTTTCTTCTATCTTTCTCTAGTGGGGAAATAGTTAAGAAGTAATATTTTGGGTCTATTATAATTAAAGGCATTCCTTTTAGTAATAGAAAAGTTAAAGTTTCAGTCTATAATGGACCCATAAATTGGATAAGTTTATTTACAGCCCTCAAGTCAGTCAACATCCTCCAATTTCCAGATTTGTTTTTAAATTTTTTCTTCTTCACAATTTATTCATTTTATATCATGACTGAAGCCCCCTCCCTGAACTCCCTCAGTTCTACACTCCCTCTCTCTTTCCCCTAGCCCCTTCCTCTAGGCAACAGAAAGGGGGAGCTCTCCACTATTGCCATCTGCCCATAGCTTATTAAGTCTCATCAGGACTGCCTGGATCCTCTTCCTCCTTGGTATGGCAAAGCTGCATTACTAGGGGCTGGTGATCAGGGCTAGTGAGTTTGTGATAGAGTCAGTCCACATTTCCCTCACTCATAGATCCACATGGAGACTGATCTACAAATTGGCCACCTAGGAGCAGGACTTCCAGAATGTTCCATATGTTGAGCTTCCAGCTGCTCTTGTACTAGCTACTTGAGTACCAAATAATTTTTCTTCATTCATAAGATATTGCTTCACACACATAGGCTTATCCTTAACCATTTTATAGTTAAGGCTGTCAGTCATTGTAACTGAAAAACAGCTTTCACTATAGCTTCTGCAAAATCTTTCCAGTCCTGGGGAATAATCCTATTTTAGGTAGCCCAGGTATTTAATGTCTGTCTCACATAAGGTAGGTGCATTACATAAGTTAGTATTGACTATTTAAAAAGTTTAAGATCTTGAATATTTTTAAGAAAATTAAATTTGCTTAGTTTTTCTTGTTTGCTTTTATAAATTAAATTTTTACTTTTTAATATTAATTACAGTTTATTCATTTTTGTATCCCAGCTGTAGCCTCCTCCCTCAGTCCCTCCAATCTCACTCTCCCTCCCTCATCTCCTCCCAAGCCCCTCCCCAAGTCCACTGATAGGGGAGGTCCTCCTCCCTTTCCTTCTGACACTAACCTATCAGGTCTCACTTGGACTGGTTGCACTGTCTTCCTCTGTGCCCTGGTAAGGCTGCTCTCCCCACACCTCAGAGGGAGGTGGTCAAAGAGCCAGCCATTGAGTTCATATCAGAGACAGCCCCTGTTCCCATTACCAGGGAACCCACTTAGAGACTGAGCTTCCATGGGCTACATCTGTGCAGGGGTTCTAGGTTATCTCTATGCATGGTTGGAGTATCAGTCTCTGAAAAGACCCGTGTGCCCAGAATTTTTGGTTCTGCTGCTTTCTTTGTGGAGCTCCTGTACTCTCCATGTCTTTCTACCTTTCCCTTCTTTCATAAAATTCCCTGCACTCTGCTGAAAGTTTGCTTATGAGTCTCAGCATCTGCTTTGATACCCTGCTGGGTAAAGTCTTTCAGAGCCCCTCTGAGTCAGGCTCCTGTCCTTTTCCTTGTTTCCTCCCTCTTCTGATGTCCATCCCGTTTGCCTTTCTGAGTGAGGATTGATCATCTTACCCAGGGTCCTCCTTCTAACTTAGCTTCTTTAGGTGTACACATTTTAGTATATTTATCTTATATTATATGTTTAATATCCACTTATAAGTGAGTATATACCATGTGTGTCTTTCTGCTGCTGGGATATCTCACTCAGGATGATCTTTTCTAGTTCCTACAATCAAAAGGAACCCTTCTCCATTGCTGGTGGGTATGTAAACTTGTATAACCACTTTGGAAATCAATCTGGTGCTTTCTCAGAAAGTTAAGAATAGTCAAGATCCAGCTATACAGTTCCTAGGCATATATCCAAAATATGCTTAAGTATACAACAAGGACATTTGCTCAACCATGTTCATAGCAACTTTATTTGTAATAACCAGAATCTGGAAACAAGCAAGATGTCCCTCAACTGAATAATTGATACAGATATTGCAGTACATTTAAACAGTGGAATAATAATCAGCAATTAAAAATAAGGAAATGGTGAAAGATTCTGCATTTCAACAGGATTCCAGGCTAGTTGTTCATTTTGTGAATTATCACCATTTTCTGACATTGGTTTCTGCGCAACTAGGAAAGTTATTGCAGGTGGTCATCAATTAAGAGGTGGCTACATAAGTTAAATAGGGCATCTACTTTGATCCTCATTTTCATTAGATCCTCAATTGTAGGTAAACATTTACACAGTTCTTGTTTTATTCTGTCAAGTCCCTGTACCAGCATAGCTATTTTTTTTGCTATTGAAATAAATATTATTTGTTGTTGTACAGTTTTTTTCAATCTTTAATAAAAAGGAAATATATAAAGACGGCAGTTGAAAGTAAGGAGAATATATTTATCCTATATTATATGTCTAATATCCGCTTATATGTGAGTATATATCATGTGTGTCTTTCTGCTTCTGAGATACCTCACTCAGGATGATTTTTTATAGTTCCATCAATTAGCCTGCAAATTTCATGATTTCTTTGTTTCTAATTGCTAAGTAGTATTCCATTGAGTAAGTGTACCACAATTTCTGCATCCATTCTTCAGTTGAAAAACACTTGGTTGTTTCTATATTCTGTCTATTACAAATAAACCTGCTACGAACATGGATGAGCAAATATCCTTGTTGTGTGGTGGAGCATCTTTTGGATATATGCCCAGGAGTAGTATAGCAGGATCTTAAGGTAACACTATTCCTAATTTTCTGAGAAAGTGTCAGATGGTTTTCCAAGGTGATAAACATGCTGAAATCTATAGTCTTAAATAAACTAAACAAAAAGGAGGACCATAGGGAAGATGTTCAATCCTTATTCAGAAAGACAAATGGGATAGACAACTGAAGTAGGAGAAGACAGGGAACAGGACAGGAGCCTTCCTCAGGGGTCTCTGAGAGACTCTACCCCTCAGGGTATCAAAGCAGACAGTGAGACTCATAGACAAAGTTTGTGCAGAGTAGAGGGAATCTTATGAAAGAAAGGGGAGATAGAAAGACCTGGAGGGGACAGAAGCTTGATTAGGAGACCAACAGAGCAAAAAATGTGGATCCAGGTGTGCCTGCAGAGGCTGACTAATTTACCAAAGTAAGACCTTACATGGAGAGGACCTAGACCCCTTGCTCAGATGTAGCTAATGGGCAGTTCCTTATCCATGTAGGTTTCCTAATAAGGGGAACAAGGGTTGTCTGACATTGACTCAGTGGCCAGCTCTTTGATCACTTTCTTTTGGCAAGGTGGCCTAACTAGGCCACAGAGAAAAAGTATCCAGGCAGTCCTGATGAGACCTGATAGGCTAGAGTCAGATAGCAGAGGAGGAATACCTACCTCCCCTATCATTAGACTAGGGGCAATACATAGTGGGAGGAGGAAGGGAGGAGATAAACGGGGGAGAGGGCTTCTGCCGGGATACAAAATAAATGAAAAATAATAATAAAGAAAAATTTAAAAAGAAAGTAAGGAGGAGTTTACTCTGGTCGTAACAGTTGCAATAAATACTGGGATAGCTTTTTTCAAGTAAAGTTTCTGTCCAGTCAAATCCTGCCTTTGCTCTTAAAGATCAGAAAGGAGAGGAGAACCTCACCTATTAGTGGACTTGGGGAGTGGCATGCAAGCAGAGGGAGGAGGGAGGGTGGGATTTGGGAGGGGAGGAGGGAGGGGCTTATGGGGGGATGCAGAATGAATAAAGTGTAATTGATGAAAAATTTTTTAAAAAAGGGAAAAAATAATTTAAGAACCTTAAATGACTTTCAAAAGTGGAGGAAAACATGGAGTTAGTCAATTGGCATGGAGCACGTCTCGCCACTGGGGGCAATGGTCTGCTGAACCTACTCAGACCTCGGACACCACCACTGCTAGTTCTAGAACTGACGCAGGATGTTCCAACGAGGGGTTAAGGCTTCTCATAATATTTCCTATAAGCCCACACCTGTTTGTCTATATCCCCCATTTTTATTCATTATTAGCCAGATAGAGCCAAGTAATTGTGGTAATGATACTTGCTTTTTTGCCCAATGCTGGAATGCTAGTAAATTTAGGTATGCCCTGGTTACTCGCATGCCTCACTGGGTGCCTGTGCCCATTGATGCCCCTCACGCTAGGACTCTCTTCAGACAGAAAAGGGATCTTGGAACTACAGCCACCATTGTTACTACCATCTCATTGGCGGCTGTTGGAGCTACCACCAGGGCATTAGCCATGAGTCATACTGGGCAGACTGCTCAGACCCTGAATAATCATTTAGCCAATGTAGCTCATGCCTTAGTTGTACATAAAGGAATTAATGCTCAACTAAAAGGAAGCTTGATGGTGTTCAATCAGAGGATTGACCTCTTGCAGGAGCAAATTGATACCCTATGGCAAATCGCTCAACCTGGCTGTCAATGAAAGTATGCTGGACTTTGTGTCACTAGCATACAACATGAGAATTTTTCCTGTGCTGCAAATCTGTCTGAACAATTGTCGAGCTATATTTTAGGTAATTGGACTGGAGAATTCGATACTATGATGGAGCAGCTGAGAGTGGCCATTGTCACAGTAAATTCTACCAGAGTGGACGCAGGACTAGCCACAGGATTATCAACATGGATTGCTGCAGCCATGAATCATCTGAAGGAATGGGCGGGCATGGGAGCGTTAGCAGGCCTTCTGGTTTTGGTCTCCTTGGTTTGCCTGTGGTATATATGCAAGATTAGAGTCTCACAACAGTGTGATGCAGCCATGATCATTCAGGCTTTTACAGCCATTGAAGCAGGACATTCTCCCCAAGCATGGTTGGATACCATAAAAAGCTAAAATGTTACGCTCAGGATGCGAGGCTAAGCACTGCACTCAGGGTCAGCCGCTTTCGACCCAGAGAAGAGCATGTCTGGTTGCATGCGGGTTGATGCCCCAGGTCCCGCCTCTTAGAAAAAGGTATCGGACAGGTCTGATGCTCTTTGGGTGGATGACACCTAAATGAACATCGGTACAAAGTCCCAATTTATTTCTAATATCAGAGATCAGACCTCTACTCTTGCCTGATGCGTCTAAAATAAAAAGGGGGAACTGTAGAGAGCTGCGGAATGCTATGCCTTAAAGATGGAGCTGGTTTCCGCCTTCCACCTTCCCGATGGTGAGTGCTCTCTGTCACGAACAATTCCATATTTGGCTAAGGCTGGGGATCTGGCTTGCTTCCATATATGTGGACCTATCTGCATAGCCCACGTGGCACGCCTGGGTTGGCTACCCAGAGGCTATTTAAGCTGTGGGCTGGCTTTCCCCAGGGTCTGAGGATTGTTCAAGGTTCCTGAATAAACTGCATTGAAAAAAAAAAAAAAAAGAGAGATGAAAGGGATGTTTTCATTTTTAATGTAAGGGAAGACTGTCTATTTAATTAAAAGTATTTTAGGAGAAGCTTTCTGTGACTCTCAAAAGCTCCTGAAACTCTGGAGTTTGCTTAGTTCTGGAACTGGAAGATGCTTTCTCTGGAGATAATTCCAGGCGACTTTCTCCTCTATCTCTTCTGTTATCGTCTCATGGCATTTATGATGTTTCTCTCAGATACTCTCTACTATCTGCAACTTTGGTGAGGTTTCAACTTCTCCACTCAGGTTGAGTTTTCCTTCAAACCATGTGGGGTGTCAAATATAAATGTTTATATTTCCTCAGATTAGAGGAAGAGAAGAGAGATGTTCCCAAACCTTTCTAGCTCTTTCTGTACTCTTCTTGGCTTGTTCAATTCTGCTCTTGTTCAATTCTGGCCTAAATCCTCTCCCAGTTGAATGATTCAAACTGGCTTCTCTTGGATTCTGACTGAATTGCTCTTCCTGGCCTCAAACTAATTCTGGCAATATTTTTTTAAATCTTCTGACTCCTTCTTATTCTTTGGCTCATTCTGTCTTCACCTCTGTTTAGCTTGTTCTCTTTGCAATCTGTCTCAGTAAAACTGTCCTGGTAAGAAACTCTTGGTATTAAAAATGCCTTCTCTCTCCCATAAGTAGCCTCTTAAGTAGCCTCTCTTTCCTGTCCTTTTCTTGTGAGAGTTGGGTGTACTCTGTCAATGACTTACTGTGTCAGACCTGTCTCTGATTCACTTTCTCTGCTGCTCAATTAGATGTAACTTTCAAACATGGCTGCTTCCTTCTATAAACTAATCTTACCTTCATTGCTTGTTACTAAAAATGTGTACTAACGGTATGTTTGTATTTCTGCCAACACATACTGAGCATGTCTGCATTTCAGCTACATCACATAGACCTAGAATGTCTTTGGATGTGATCCCTTGCCAGAGAAGCCATATTGCTGGAATAAATTTTTACAAAGAAAAGAGGGAGGATCTGGGGGGGGGGATTTGCTTCCATGTATGTGGACCTATCTACATTGCCCACGTGGCACGCCTGGGTTGGCTACCCAGAGGCTATTTAAGCTGTGGGCTGGCTTTCCCCAGGGTCCGAGGATTGTTCAAGGTTCCTGAATAAACTGCATTGAAAAAAAAATCTTTTGCATGAAATTCTTAAGGAGTTAATGAAGCATTCTATTATTAAAAATAGGAAGAATCAGTTGTTCCAAATTGCAAATACTAATCACATTTATGTTATGATATACAACTATGGAACATTTTATTTTCTGTGAACTGAGAACAGTACTTTATTCTGAGTCTCATGAATTTATATTTTCTTCCCTCTTTTGGCACATGTCCTTAATACCATGTGTCCTACAGAAGAAGAATATTTTCTTCTAAATATCTATTATCAACTTGTCCTTTTCATTTCCTACTCCTCAGAATAAGGTCATATGACTACACCAGCTAAAGTCTTCCTTTCTGCAGTCATCATTCCATTACTGGGCACCACCTTCCCCCATCCATGTACACAACCCATAACTTCCCCTAAGATTTCTCTGGAGTCCCTGCCCTCTAGTTAGTAATACTCGGGTCACATTGTCAGCATGTTACTAGGAGTATACCGTCAATTATTGTCAGTATCTGTGCCCCTGAAGCCTGTTGGACTCTTATATTTTGACTACATCTTTTTACAATAGTCAGTCTATCCTCACTTTTTATACTGGCCAAACCAGTTTTTCAAAAGACTGAAACGGTCTCCTTGGTTTGCCTGTGGTATATATGCAAGATTAGAGTCTCACAACAGTGTGATGCAGCCATGATCATTCAGGCCTTTACAGCCATTGAAGCAGGACATTCTCCCCAAGCATGGTTGGATACCATAAAAAGCTAAAATGTTACGCTCAGGATGCGAGGCTAAGCACTGCACTCAGGGTCAGCCGCTTTCGACCCAGAGAAGAGCATGTCTGATTGCATGCGGGTTGATGCCCCAGGTCCCGCCTCTGAGAAAAAGGTATCGGACGGGTCTGATGCTCTTTGGGTGGATGACACCTAAATGAACATCTGTACAAAGTCCCAATTTATTTCTAATATCAGAGATCAGACCTCTACTCTTGCCTGATGCGTCTAAAACAAAAAGGGGGAACTGTAGAGAGCTGCGGAATGCTATGCCTTAAAGATGGAGCTGGTTTCCGCCTTCCACCTTCCTGATGGTGAGTGCTCTCTGTCACGAACAACTCCACATTTGGCTAAGGCTGAGGATCTGGCTTGCTTCCATGTATGTGGACCTATCTGCATTGCCCCTGTGGCACGCCTGGGTTGGCTACCCAGAGGCTATTTAAGCTGTGGGCTGGCTTTCCCCGGGGTCCGAGGATTGTTCAATGTTCCTGAATAAACTGCACTGAAAAAAAAAAAAAAAAAAAAAAAAAAGAAGACTGAAACAAATTAATGTCTCTTGATGCCGCTGTCTGTATAGATGTTGATGCCAGAAAATGGAAGATAACATTGCTGAGTATTTCTTATACAATATTCCACGTAAATTATTTTGATTCAAGTACAATAATAATTAAACATACACAATAAAGAATTTGATTCTTTGAGATTTACACATCATTCTTTCACTTCAAATTTGAGAAAATTTTGGAAAGATTATGAACTCCATTTAAGTTTCATTATGTTTATGTCTGTCTGTTTCTCTCTCTCTCCTCTCTCTCTCTCTCTCTCTCTCTCTCTCTGTGTGTGTGTGTGTGTGTGTGTGCATATAAAGTACAAGTTAAACTATGCATGCTGAGTGTACATGAACACATTTTTAACAGTGTGGAAATAAGGACTTTCCAGAAATTCACAGCATTTCTAATTTTTAAAAATTTAAATAATTGGAGATAACAAATACATGAAGGGAACAGGGAAATTTTAGCTTCAGTACAGGAAAGGATATTTTCCACCTTTCTCAGAACAGTGAAGCATTTCTTTCAGCATGTCTTAAGGTCATGGGATCCAATCTCATGGATCCTATCTTAACACCGATTTTCAGACTTTGCTAGGGTTGAATTAAATATAAAATTTATATTTTAACTTAAATCCATTTATTCAACGGTTATGTTTTGAAATCCCAAATACCTCTATATTAAATGTAGTTTATACTGATATTTATAATCATTAACAAGTATATTGCATTTAAGTATTTATCATTTTTAAAGTGACCAAACCACATCTGTATAGATTTGTTTTATTCCAAATAAAGAAAATTAAATATATGAGGGTACTCCCATTAGTGGCTCAAGATTAATTATTTCTACAGTAGCTATGGCATACAAAATACATTCTTTCAAATTTACATTTGAGTTCATGAATGCATTTAAAATAACAAGAATTTCGTAAGGCTGACTGTGACCCTCCTCTTTGGACAAATGATTTCTGCAGAGATATTTCAAATTCTTATTTTTTTAAATACCAAGTTGAAGTTTCTAGAAATACAATGTTTAAAAGCCATTCTTTTAAAGCATATTTAGAATTCCAAAACCTTACTTGGCATTTTGCTTAAAATTCTATCTAAAGATAAATAACTTGAAGAGCTGATTATTTTTAGTAGGAATTTGTTTTTACTTCTGAGAACCCCTGAAGAATGTTAATAAACAATTTGAAAACCTGCAATAAGATATTTACCATGAGTGGAATTACTGTTTGTTTATTGATTCGGTGGTTCTAATTTCAAGGTACAGATGGTGTAATAGACTCTAACAGTGGTTCAGTGCTCACACTGTCTCTGGAGTTTTAAGTTCCGACTGCACCTATAAAAAGGGGCAATTAGTTCTTTCTCTTTTATTGCTGCTCAGGGAAATAAAGCTATTTCAGTTAACTGCCAAATAGTGCTCGAGATTAAAATTCTGCTATACGTTAATTTATTCTCCCTTTCAAATTCTAAGTCAAGAGATCAAAACTCGTGAGAAAAAAACTAGTGTCACCTTCATAAATATGACTGTCGATTAATGATGTCATTTCAGTGTGGTCACTGGTGTAATTAGTTCACACTAGAAATATCATTCTTTATAAGCTCATATGTGGTAGGGACAAGGTTAGTACTAATGTAATACAAATTAATGGTCAGTCTGAGCACTAGGCTCCATCCACTATACCAACTCCTCCCTGTTTCCACATGAGAATTTATTTTGAATAAAAATTATTTTTTTTAAATTTTATTTTATTTATATATCTAGTTATTATAATTTATTCATTTTGCATCCTCCTCTCCTTCTGTCTGACCCCGGCCTATCATGTCTCATCAAGGCTAGCTGCATCATCTACCTCTATGGCCTGGCAAGGCTGTACTCCCCAGGGGAAGGTGTTCAAAGAGCTGGTCACTGAGTTCATGTCAGAGACAGCCCCTGTTCCTCTTACTAGGAGATCCACATAGAAACAGAACAGCCTATGGCCTTCCTTTGAACAGGGGATTTAGGTGCTCTCCATGCATGGTCCTTGGTTGGAGGATCAGTCTCTGCAGGCACCCTGGGCCCAGGGATTTTGCTCTGTTGTTCTCCTTGTGGAGTTCCTGTCCTCTCCAACTCTTTCTATATCCCTCTGCTTCCATAAGGAATCGAGCAATCTGCCCAAAGTTTCTATATAAATCTCAGTATCTCCTTCCATATCCTGTAGGTAGTCTTTCAGAGGTCCTCTGTGGAAGGCTCCTGTCCTATTCCTTGTCTTTTCCTACTTCTTATGTCTATCATGTGTGCCCTTCTATGTGAAGTTTCAGCCTCTTCCCTGGGGTCCTCCTTGTTTAGCTTTTTTAGGACTATAGATTTTATTATGTTCATCCTATATTATATGACTAATACCCACCTATAAGTGAGTATATATCACATGCTTTCTGCTTCTGGGTTACCTCATTCAGGATGATCTTTTCTAGTTCCCACCATTTGCCTGCAAATTTCATGATTTCCTTGTTTTTAACTGCTAAGTAATATCCTAAGTAATATCCTGCTAAGTAATATCCTGTTCTGTATCCATTCCTCCACTGAGGGACATCTAAGTTTTTTCCAGATTCTGGCTTTTACAAATAAAAATGCTATGAACATAGTAGAGCAAATGTCCTTATTGAATGGTTGGACATCCTTTGGGTATATGACTAGGGGTGGTTTAGCTAGATCTTGAGGTAGCACTATTCCTAATATTCTGAGAACATGTCAGATTGATTTACAAAGTGGTTTTACAAGGCTACATTCCAAGAGGCAATGGAGGAGGGATCACCTTTCTCCACATCCTCTCTAGCATGTGTTGTCACGTGAGCTTTTGATCCTAGCCATTGTGATGGGTGTGAGGTGAAATCTCAGGGTCGTTTCTATTAGCAGGTTCCAAATTACTAAGGATGTTGAGAATTTCTTCAAGTGTTTCTGCCTTTCGATATTCCTCTGTTGAGAATTATCTGTTTATCTTTGTACCCCATTTTATTAAAATTAGATTACTTGGTTTGCTGGTGTTTAACTTTTTCAGTTCTTTATATATTCTGGATATTAGCCCTCTGTCAGAAATAGGGTTGATGAAGATTGTTTTTCACTCTGTAGGGAGTCATTTTGTTCTGATGCTAGTGGCCTTTGCTTTACAGAAGCTTTTCAGTTTCATGAGGTCTCATTTATTGATTGTTGATCTTAGAGCCTGTGCTGTTGCTGTTCTGTTTAGGAAGTTGTTTCCTGTGCCCATAAGCTCAAGGCTTATCCCCTCTTTTTCTTCTAACAGACTGAATGTGTCTGGTTTTATGTTGATCCAGTTGGTTTTGATCCACTTGGACTTTAGGTTTGCGCAGAGTGATAAATGTTTCTATGTGCATTTTTCTGCATGTAGACATCCAGTTATACCAGCACCATTTGTTGAAGATGCTGTCTTTTTCTTTTGTATGATTTTGGCTTCTTTGTCAAAAGTCAAGTATCTGTAGATGTGTGGGTGGATTTCTGGGTCTTCTATTCAAACCCATTGATCCAACATTCTGTTTCTATGCCAGTACCATGTAGTATTTAATACTGTTGCTCTATAGTACAGCTTGAGATCAGGTTTAGAGATACCTCCGGAAATCTTTTACTGTAGAGGATTGTTCTAGATATTCTGGTTTGTTTTTTGTTTGTTTGTTTTTCTATACGAAATTGAGAATTGCTCTTTCAAATTTTGTACAGAATTATGTTGGTACTTTGATGGGAATTGCATTACATCTGCAGATTGCTTTTGTTAGGATAGCCATTTTCACTGTGTTAATCTTATTTATCTATGAGCATGGGATACATTTCCATATTCTGATATCATCAATTTCTTTCTTCAGAGATTGAAAAAAAATATAGTTATACACACACACACACATATGTCTTTCATTTGTTTGGTTAGCATCACACCAAGGTACTTATGTTGTTATTTTTGGCTATTATGAAGGGTGTCATTTCCTTAGTTTCTTTTTTTCAGACTGTTAGCCTTTTGTATATATACTGGAGGGCTCTAGAGGTTTTGTTTGTTTGTTTGTTCGTTTTTGAATTAATTTTTTATCCAGCTACTTGGCTGAAGGTGTTATCAGCTGAAGGAGTTCTCTGGTTGAATTTTTGGGGTCTCTCATATATACTATCAAACCATCTGTAATAGTGATATTTTGATTTCTTCTTTTCCCATGTATATCCCTTTGATCTCCCTTAGTTGTCTTATTGCTTTAGCTAGGACTTCAAAAACTATTTTGAAGAGATATGGAGAGAGTGGGCAGCCTTACCTTGTCCCTGAGTTCAGTGGGAGTGATTCAGGTTTCTCTCTGTTTAGTTTGATGTTGGTTATAGGTTTGCTGTATATTGGGTTTTACTCTTTACGTAGGTGCCTAGGATCCCTGATCTCTCCAAGACGTTAAATATGAATGGATGTTGAATTTTGTCAAATGCACATTTTATTGAAAAATCTACTAGAGATGGAAAGTAGAAAGGGGTAATCATAATTCATTTCTAGTTAAACATGCAATTTTTTTTCTTTAGGCATTTATTACTTTGGCAGAAAATTCTCAGTCAAATCTAATATAATTACTTGACAGGAGAAAATAATTTTAATTTCTCCGTAGTTATTAGAAGTCCATCGTAGTTATATTATTTTCTAAGATGATTCCAATCACATGAAACAAATTAATTTCCAACATTAGCCTAATTATTTAAAAATTTTGTGTCTTTTAGGCACCATGGCTTAATTCACAGAAACTTTGGGGTTGTTCTCTATAACCATTTTCATCTTAGAAACATAAAAAGATGAGAACAGCAAGAATGATCTATAAATTGAAAAGAGAAACTTGTCACACATTTTGCAAGAATGTTAGAATTTGTTTGTGTATTAATTATATTAATGCTTATAATTAGAATAATGAGAGTTTTGCATCAATGTAACATGAGTTTGCTTGTAATGTTTCTGTCTGACTTAACTGTGCCAACCACAAAATGAAGGGTACAGTCAATACTAAGAACAAAGCGTCATCTGCATCGGAATGGAAACAGCAACAGCACGACAACCAGATCTCAAATTAGCTCATGGGATGAATAATTTCATGAGTTTTTTTGTACTTGAAAATTTACTTTTTAACTCCATATATAACTTGAAAGACTGATCAAGGCAGCTGCATTTTTAATTCAAATAACATCAGCTGTTTGGCAGAGGAGGCAAAGCAAAGAAAAATTGCTACAACGATTTAAGTGAAATGGGAAAATCAGAGACAATGTGAAGCACAATGAAATCATCATGCGAAATGCACACACAATGTAGCTTCACTTATTTCAGAAAGAAAAAGTTCACCTCGTTTGCTTTTTACAGCGTCTAGCACAACTTATTTTGTAAATCATTTTTTTCAAGTATCATTCAATGAGGATGTAAGAAAATTAATGGTATCCTTTTCAAATTCTATTGAAGAAAACATTCTATCCATTGTGCTGGTCCATATTATACCTGATTTTCTTTACAGTTTATTTTATTCTAATAGTTTTTAATCTGACGTTTTATGAAAGTTAAATAAAAAGTGAAAATCTCCATCTGGCATAATAATTAGTCCTTGTTTCTATATGCCTCATTCCCTTTTGTGAGGGCTACAAATGTCAGACTACCAAAGAGTTCAAATGATCAGATATCTACTCTAATTATTAGTAGGTGTCCATTTTATAAATTGATTAAAGTTTGCCTTTTTAGTTCTGCTCACTCACCAGAGTTCTATTTGGGATTTTATAAGAAGCATTTGACTCCGTTAGTGTTGTATCTGAAAGTTCAAGTACTTTGCTAGTCATGCACTTTGATAATATTTACCCCATAGGTCTCTCTAAGTCCACTAAACAACCTCTTGTCCCCACTCAACTTACTACTGCTTTTAACCCACTGTGCTATTTAATACTGTGAGCATGTGCACGCATATAATACTGTCTACTCAGAAGAATCTACTGGGATATGGGAATCTTACCAGGAGCCATAGCCACAAAGAAATCACACTCTTCCTCCTTTAGCAGCTACCAGTTAACTGCCAAAAGCTTCTCAGCTGGAGGTCAGGGTTCCATGATGAAATCTCGAATGGCCCAGTCATGGGTAAGTCTTGTGCTGGCAACCACAGCTGTTCCACTACATTTTCCATTAACCACTGGCTCTCATACTCTTTCCAATTCTTCCATACTTACTCTTCACCCTCTTGTGGACAGAGTAAAGCACATAAATCTTCCATTTAGGATTGAACATTTTCAGGTTCTTATTTTCTACATTAATAACTATCCAATGATAAAAGATATTTCTTTGATGATGAGATTTGCACTGACTTGTCCTATTCTATAACTTTTGACATAGAATGTTATTATAGATGAAGATAATTATTTATAATTTTAAACAGGACTTCATATAGCCCAGAGTGTCCTCAGACTCACTATGAAGATAAGAGTGACATGAAACTTATGATATTATGACACTCATGTACTGAAGTTACAGGCGTATGGTTGCTGGTTCTTAAAAAAAAATCTAAATTGAATTAAATATTTATTTATTTTTATTTTAAGTGTGTGGGTATTTAGTATACATGCATGCCTATGAACCATGTGTTTGCAGTTCCTAAAGAGGCTGGAATAGCTCATAGGATTCTCTGGGACTAGAGTTATTAACTGGGAGCTGGGAATCAAACTTGGTTCTTCAGTGAACGTAGTGCTCTTAACCATTGCAACATTTTTCCAGCCTCTAAAATTAAATTTTAAACCAATAATGCAGGAAAACTTATGGAAGAAGTGGAAGATAGGAAGACCTGGAAGAGACAGGAACTCTACAAAGAGGAAAAAAAAAGAGCCAAAATGCTTGGGTCCAGGGGGGCCTGCAGAGACTGATACTCTAACCAAGTACCATGCACGGAGAGGACCTAGACCCCCTTTTTAATGAAGCCTATCAGCTGCTCATTTCCAAGTGGGTGCCCTAGTAAGGGGTACAGGGGCTGTCTCTGACATGAACTCAGTGGCTGGCTTTTGGATGACTTTCCCCTGGGGGATGCAGTCTTGTCAGGCCACAGAGGAAGATGATACAGCCAGCCCTGATGAGACCTGATAAAATAGGGTCAGATAGAAGGAGAGGAGATCCCCTATCAGTGGACTAGGGAAAGGGCATAGGGGAAGAAGAGGGAGGGTGGGTTGGACTAGGAAGAGATGAGAGGGGCCTACAAC
Source organism: Meriones unguiculatus (assembly GCF_030254825.1). Lineage (NCBI taxonomy): Eukaryota > Metazoa > Chordata > Mammalia > Rodentia > Muridae > Meriones > Meriones unguiculatus. The sequence continues at coordinate 81,051,651 of NC_083364.1, forward strand.
GAGGATACAAAGTGAATAAATTGTAATAAATAAATAAATTTTTAAAAATATCTATTCAGAGAACAGCATGAGTGTGTGCAACAGATATTAATGAGCAGTATAAAAGTGGAGAACAATTCTACTGAGCATGACAATGACTTGACAATAATTCTATACTATAACTTTATAATGATGAGTGCAATATGCATACCCAGGCCATGTTTCAACAGTGTTTATCCTATATTGTCAGCTTGGTTTTAGTAGAAAAAAACCTAGTTTTAAATTTTTATTTATTTATTTATTTATTTAATTTTATTTTTATTTTATTATTATTTTTTTATCAGTTACATTTTATTAACTCTGTATCCCAGCCGTGTCCCGATCCCTCATTCCCTCCCAGTCCCTCCCTCCCTCCCTCATCTCCACCGTGCCCCTTTCCAAGTCTACTGATGGGGGGGACCTCCTCCCCATTCATCTGATCCTGTTTTATCAGGTATCTTCAGGACTGGCTGCAAAGCCCTCCTCTGTGGCCTAACAGGACTGCTCCTCCCTTTGGGGGTGGGGAGACCAAATATGGCAACAACCCAGATGTCCCTCAGTTGAGAAGTGGATACAGAAATTGTAGTACATTTACAAAATGGAACACTACTCAGCTACTAAAAACAAGGAAATCATGAAATTTGCAGGCAAATTGTAGGATTTAGAAAAATTTAATCTTGAGTGAATTATCCCAGAAGCAGAAACACACATATAGTATATATTCACTCATAAGTGGATATTAGCCATATAATGTAAGATAAACATGTTAACATTGTTATTCCTAAAGAAGCTAAAGAGCAAGAAGAGCCTAGGGAAAATGTTCAGTCCTCATTCAGAAGGACAAATGAGATGGACATTGGTAGTAGGAAATTTTATTGTTTAAACACTGGTTAAACAAGTTAAACCCAATATGTTTTTTTTCATGTCTTATTTTTTTACATTTTATTTTATTTTATTAATTACACTTTGTAATTCACTTTGTATCCCCCATAAGCCCTTCCCTCCTCCCCTCCCAGTCCCACCCTTCCTTCCCCTTCTTCACGCATGCCCCTCCCCATAAGCAATATGGTTTTGACAATTATTCTAGCACACTGAAGAGTCAATAACTCATCATAGAATGTACATGCTCTAACCAAGACAGAATTGCAGAGCAGAGAGATATGTCATACACAACCTTCCATAGGTAGACCAAGTGACTCTCATTCAATTTTTTCTTTTAGAAAACAGTGTTTCAACACATAAGTACATTGTATGATATATTTTGCTGTTTAGAGTAGCTTCAAAATTAAGTCACATAAGTATCAAAGCATATGCAATTAATGACAAGTTATGAAATTAATGACTTCATTTTTGCTCCAGTATGATGGAAAGTAAACTTTGGTTGTCTAATTAGAGTTGTAGGTTTTCATTCCATTTGTATTTACATATATGAAGAGATTAAAATAAACTGTGAATCTCAGTCCTCAAGAAATGTTATGAAATATATACTGAGAAAAGCAAAATAAATTCATGTTATCTGATTTAGAATCATTCCCGAATTTCTCAACAAAACCCCTCATTCCTATCTTACTCCATGTATTTTAGAGAATACAATTTTCATTAATTTTTAAGAGTATATATAGCACGTTTTGCTCAGAAGTGATACCAAGCCTACTCCTCAATTCTTGTGTTTCAAATCTCATATTATTTCTAATCCTTGAACATTTATTATCATGTTGTACAATATTTAAAATGAAAAAAAATAGAAAATCAGTTTTAAGCCAGTTTGGTAATCCTTTCACACATTGCATGTAAAAGCTAATGAGTGATTAATTTCCATAAGGATAAGTGACAAGAGAGAAGAGCAAGTCTGATTGCATGCAGGTTGATGCCCCAGGTCCCGCCTCTGAGAAAAAGGTATCGGACGGGTCTGATGCTCTTTGGGTGGATGACACCTAAATGAACACTGGTACAAAGTCCCAATTTATTTCTAATATCAGAGATCAGACCTCTACTCTTGCCTGATGTTTCTAAAACAAAAAGGGGAACTGTAGAGAGCTGCATAATGCCGCGCCTTAAAGATGGAGCTGGTTTCCGCCTTCCACCTTCCCGATGGTGAGTGCTCTCTGTCACGAACAACTCCACATTTGGCTAAGGCTGAGGATCTGGCTTGCTTCCATGTATGTGGACCTATCTGCATTGCCCACGTGGCACGCTGGGGTTGGCTACCCAGAGGCTATTTAAGCTGTGGACTGGCTTTACCCAGGGTCAGATGATTTTTCAAGGTTCCTGAATAAACTGCATTGAAAAAAAAAAAAAGAGAGACCTTCAATTGAACACAAACTACATCCAACATTTTTTAAATGTTTCATTCAATCAAAAACAAGCCAACCATATGCCTTTTTAGTTGTGAGAAAATAATTTTTCAATGTTTTTGTGATGTTTTGCTATGACCTTTCAAGTGAGAGGGGTGTGACTTTGGCTAGCTGAGAACATCCATGGGTAGACTCTGAGCAGAGGTGATGTATCGAGGTCACACACAGTGAGGCATCACGTTTCTGGATCCACATAGCTGATCTGATCTTCCTGCTTCAACACTTGACTTCGCAGAAAGAAGCATTCCAGAGAACTTCCAACAAGTCTTTCAGCTTTGCTGTCTTCCTGTTGCTTCTTGGTGCTGGCTTTTAGGCTGGACTGCTGGTGTTCTGATGACTGAGTTTGGTAATTTCCAAAAGACCCATGGGGACTCATCAGCAGAAAGTAGATAAAAGAGGCCTACACCCCTTTTCCCTACTAATCTCCTTGGAAGGGAAGTAAAGCTGTCTAAGAACCCCAAATAAAGTAGGTTTAGTGGAAAATCTAAGCCTACATTTTTGGAATTTCTGAATGTGAGAACTATATAGCTTATGATTCTCCTATGGTACAAAGACATAGGCAATCAAAACATATTTCAGTTATTCTTGATATTAAGCTTAAATAAATGTCAAAGTTGTGTTAAAATAAGTAATTTCTACTATTTGATGTTTGTCATTTGTCATTCCAGTTATGTGTATAATGCATAATAGAAAATATAAATTGACATTATGAAGTCTATGTATAAAACCAACATTATATAGCTATCATTAATGCAATTGGATCAGCCAGAAAAAACTTACGCTGCAATCTTCATTTTTTTGTAAATATATATTAAAAATGCAGGGTATTTACTAGTTATGGTTCACCATAGTTAACAATTTAGCATAATGAAGATAGCAAAGGTATCACAATTAATTGTCACTGTGCTAGGCATTTAGTCGCAGCAACAAGTCCAAAAACCTCTGGGAATATTGTTGCCTCAGATTTGTTGTTACGGATGAAGGTGCTGACAGCAAGGCACAGTTACATATCTGATGAATGGTGAAGAGTGCAGAGCAACTAGAGAACAGATGCATGATGAACTAAAGAACCCAATGACAGCTAACAAGGAAAATATGCTAATGAAACAAGCACCAATTAGTGCAGAGGACAAACCTTGAGGGAAATAACTGTATTTCATGACCATTGATAATAAATTCTTAGTGAATAAGTCTATGTGCCATTGGGGAAAGTTGTTTTAATTTAAAGAGCTCAGCAGAAATGCAGTTATATAAAACATGGAGGAAAATCAATGCCATTTGAAATATATTTTATGAAATATTGAATGATCATCTGAATATATTGTGAAGTATTATAATAAAAGCTATTGGGGTTGAATTTAAAATTAGTAACAAGTACATAGGAATAAAATTGAACATACTCATCACTCTTTCTTAGTAGTAAATTTTTCATACTCACTAGTTTGGGAGAAAATGTCTCAAAGTTCTCCAAAATGTACACAAACTCTGTTCAGTGATACAAAATATATGCACAACTTGAAAACGTAAACTTTATTTGAGTTTTACAGAAGTAATACAAAACAAGATACTATTGCTAATTGATTATCAATTCTCTGACATGGCTGTCAGCAAATAGAGGGCATATACATCAATGATGAAGTCACCAAGTCACATTTTTTGTCTTCCCTAAGAACTCCAGAGTAGTTTTTAAATTATGATAGCCAGAAAGTTATTTTATTTAATATTAATAATGCTGTTTAGTGGTTTAGATATATATGCTTTTTCAGATTGCTGTCAGACCAACATCCATTACTCCACAGAAGAATTGGACAGTATGGCATGGGCCTAATCTTCTAAGAAGCTCATGTGCCTTATGGAAAAGAAAGTGAAGTTCCTTTGGAACTAACTTTATTTAAGCTAAAGACCATTACAGCTGTGATTTTATTGCTTTATAGAAACCAGAGAAGTTTATAGAATACCAAGTTCAGACTTTGGCACATAGAAAAAAGAGATTGCAAATTATAGATGATTTCCTTATATTTACCCCATTTTTAAAGTTTGTGTTTTTTAAGAATGTTTATAATGTTTTCTCAGTTTTACATTTATTTTTAGAAACAAAGGTAAGAATTCCTGTTCCAAATATAAGAGCAAAACACTCATAGAATATTTTTCAAAACAGGAAGTGTAATAGAAATCAACAAAGGTGAACCCAATGTTTCTTCAGGTTTTCTTCTAGGATCTTAGTCAGTTGATAATTGTAGACTAGTTATGAGAATCACCTTATTCATCACTGGGAATGGTTAGGGTCACTCTAGACTAGCTGAGAATTGTTAAGTACAAACTATTTGGGAAACAACACATAAATTTAAACCATAAATGCATATATAATAAGTGTACATTTAAGAATCATGTAGTAAAGCAAAGGACACCGTCATCAAAACAAAGCGACCACCTACAGACTGGGAAAGAATCTTCACCAAACCTTTATCTGACAGAGGACTCATATCCAGTATATATAAAGAACTAAAGAAGCTGAAAAGCAGCAAACCAAGTAATCCACTTAAAAAATGGGGAACAGAGCTAAACAGAGAATTCTCTGTTGAGGAATACCGAATGGCAGAGAAGCACTTAAAGAAATGCTCAACCTCACTAGCCATTAGGAAAATGCAAATCAAAACAACCCTGAGATTTCACCTTATACCCATGAGAATGGCCAAGATCAAAAACTCAAGTGACAACACATGCTGGAGAGGTTGTGGAGAAAGGGGAACCCTTCTGCACTGCTGGTGGGAATGTAAACTTGTACAACCACTCTGGAAATCAATCTGGCGCTTTCTCAGACAACTAGGAATAGCGCTTCCTCAAGATCCAGCCATACCACTCCTGGGCATATATCCAAAAGAGGCTCAAGTACACAAAAAAGACATTTGCTCAACCATGTTTGTAGCAGCTTTATTTGTAATAGCCAGAAGCTGGAAACAACCCAGATGCCCCTCAACTGAAGAATGGATGCAGAAATTGTGGTACATCTACACAATGGAATATTTCTCAGCAATGAAAAATAAGGAAATCATGAAATTTGCAGGTAAATGGTGGGATCTGGAAAGGATCATCCTGAGTGAGTTGTCCCAGAAGCAAAAAGACACACATGGTATATACTCACTCATATAGACATACAACATAGGACAAACCCACTAAAACCTGTGCATCTAAAGAAACTAAGCAAGAGAGAGGACCCTAACTAAAATGTCCAATCCCCATCCGGAAAGGCAAAGAGGATGGACATCAGAAGAAGAAGAAAACAGGAAACAACCTAGGAACCTACGACAGAGGGCCTCTGAAAGCCTCTGCCCTTCAGACTATCAAAGCAGATGCTGAGCCTGATGGGCAACTGCTGGGCAGAGTGAATGGAATTTTAGGTAAGAACTGGGAAATAGTAAGAGCTGGAGAGGACAGGGTCGCCACAAGGAGAGCAACAGAACAAGAAAATTTGAACACGGGGAACTTCCCAGAGACTCATACTCCAACCAAGGACTATTCATGGAGATAACCCAGAACCCCTGCACAGATGTAGCCCAGGGCAGTTCAGAGTCCAATTGGGTTACATAGTAATGTGAAGAGGGACTGCCTCTGACATAATCTAATTGGCCTGCTCTTTGATCACCTCCCTGTGTGGGGGAGCAGCTTTACCAGGCCATAGTAGAGGACAATGCAGCCACTTTTGATGTGAACTGACAGACTAAGATCAGAAAGGAGAGGAGAACCTCCCCTATTAGTGGACTTGGGGAGTGGCATGCAAGCAGAGGGAGGAGGGAGGGTGGGATTGGGAGGGGAGGAGGGAGGGGCTTATGGGGGGAATGAATAAAGTGTAATTGATGGAAAAAAATCATGTAATTATATATATATTCCTATATATCCATATATGTACACACAAGTATGAATATGTATACTTTGTCTTTGAGTTGTTTACTTTTGCCACCACTCTTCTTTAATTCTGAATTAAATCACACGTCTTCCAGCATAGGATTGCCATTGTGCTTGGGGAAGCAGTAACTGCAATGCCGAGTGTATGAAACTTTGAATACCGTTCAAAAATCAGCACATACATTGAAATATGTGATAGTATCTGATATGTGTGTTTTCCTTATACCCATGCATGAAATCATTTAACACAGTTTCAAAGAACTTTACCTTTATATCAATTCAGGGCATGAATCAAGTTACACATATGGTGGGTAATGTCAATAAGAGTAAAATAAAACAGGATTTTCCCATCCTAAGATTTACCAGACCCACAAGTATTTAAAAAATCATCTTAAATCTATAGGACTGCATTCAGTAATGGAATAACTTGAGAAAGTTCAAGTGCATACTTAGATATTTTGAATCTTGCCTTCAAGGCAGTTATTGAATATGTATGAGTTTGTATTTATGGTGATAGCAACATACTATTTTATAGAGAATGTGGACATGCATCAGAGAAAATGTACATAGAGAGGATATGAATCCGATATTGAGACTCTTAAAAGATGACAAGCAAAGCCGAGAAACATTCAACAGACATTTCAAAGCATAGTCATGCACATCGCAAGGGTACATTTGGACTGAATCCAATCACCTATCCTCAGTCTGAAAAACACAATTTGACTTGGGTAGATGGAGGTCAGTCTTAAAGATAATGAGTCAGGAACCTGACAGAGAGGACCTCTGAAAAGCTCTGCCCTACAGACTATCAATGCAGATGCTGAGACTTATGGGCAACCTTTGGGCAGAGTGCAGGGAATCTTAGGAAAGAAGTGGGAAACAGTAAGATCTGGAGAGGACAGGAACTCTACAAGGAGAGTAACAGAACCAAAAAATCTGAGCACAGGGGTCTTTCCTGAGACTGATACTCCAACCAAGTACCATGCATGGAGATAACCTAAGACCCCTGCACAGAAGTAGCCCATGGCAGTTCAGTATCTAAGTGAGTTCCATAGTAATAGAAACAGGGACTGTCTCTGACATGAACTGATTGGCCTGCTCTTTAATTACCTCCCCCTGAGGGGGAAGCAGCATTACCAGGCCACAGAAAAAGACAATGCAGCCACTCCTGATGAGACCTAATTAACTAGGATCAATAGGAAGAAAAAGAAGTCCTCCCCTATCAGTGGACTTGGGGAGGGGGATACATGCAGAGGGTGGAGGAAGGGAGGGATTGGGACAGGAGGAGAGAGGGAACCACAGGGGGGATACAAAGTGAATAAAGTGTAATTAATAAAGAATTTCAAAAAAACGATAATGACTCAGCAAAGAGTTTGCTGGGAAGGGAACAGGGCTAAGAGAGGATAATTGGGAGGGTTGATAGAAATTGTAAAATAAGAAAGAAAATAAATGAAATAAATCCATGATCACTTCATGTATGGAGGTGTGCACATAAGGTCTAGCCCTCAACTGACCCTAGCCTACACTCAGAAGAAGAGGATACCGTCAGTTCTGATAAGAACAATACATTTTAAAAAGAAACAAAAAAAAGTGAACTAGGGGAAAGGGATAGGGGATGAAGAAAGAGGGAGTGTGGGACTGGGAGGAGATGAGGGAAGGGGGCTACAACTGGGATACAAAATGAACAAATTGTAAAAAAAAATGTTTGACGACTTTGGGTACTACACACATGGATCAGTGATTAAGAGCACCTGCTGCTCTTGAAGATGACCCATTGAGTTCTGTCGCAGGGTGGCTCACAGCCATCAGTATCCTCATCTCTAGAGAACACTATGCCTACAACTGACTTGCACCGGCAACAGGCACGTCTGTGGTATGCATGTGGTATACATGCAGGCAAAATAATCAAACCCACGAAATGAAATGAATTAAATTGTCTGCTTCGGATACCTCCTAAGTGAAAAAAAAAATGAGCAAACACAGTTCATAATCAGAGACTTGAAGATCATAGGAAATACAATGCAATTTTATAATTATTTTCTGACACAGAAAGATAATTTTAAAAGGCATATGTCTGGTTTCCTACAGCGATTAACTAAGATACCGAGAACCTAGAGGAGAGCAGTTGTTTTTGGTGAAAGCAGTCATTGATAGAGCTTGACTGCCTCCAGAGCCTCATCAGATACATGATGAATATGATTCTTATCAAAAAGAGCTACTGACATTTTAAAATTACATAATATGTATGAAAATGAAAGATTACTAAATAGTAATATAACAGATCCAGTTCTTTGAATGGAAGCTTCCTTTGCTTCCTTCTTACAGTTGTTCCTTCCATGTACAAATCTAATTTTAATATTAAACATATTGATCTCTGGTCTGCTTTCATTCTTTACATGTTTCATATTGTCATTACATACTAGGTTAGCAACTATTTGCAAACAGGCTTCATTCTGTCCTTCTGCATATATCAAATATATAACACTGAAACTGGTAAATACCATGCATGGTAAAATTCAGTGAATACTGAGTCATACACTTGGGAAAAAAACATAGGTGGGAGGAGGTGTTTGATAGGGGTGAGTAAGAAATAAAGAGCAGAGGCTTGTGTAATCTGAATGCATGTATAAATTTTTAAAAAATAATTAAAATAGTCTCCACCTACTTTTATTCTTTTTCTTTTATTCCTAAGATTCAAACCTAAGGTGTTGGCTAATACAAGACAAGTATTTTACTCAGGAATTACAGTTCCAGTCTCAAAGCCCCATTTAAACCATTTTTTACTAAACTGTCTATTGGCATGAAAGAAGGCAAAATGTTTACCTTATAAAATTGAAGGGTCTGCTACAGTCAGGAGAGAATGTACACTTTTGCCAGATCTTGTATAAACCAGAGCTGAGAACAGATTCTGTTTCACAGCATTGGTCATAGGGCTCAGGTATGATGCAGGAGAAAGACACTCATGGTATACACTCACTTATAAGTGGATTTTAGCCATTTAGTACAGGATAAGTATACTATACAGACTCAAAGAAGATGAGTAACATGGAAGATCCAAGGCAGGATACAAAAATGTCACTCAGAAAGGAAAATAGAGTAGATAGAGTTAGTGGCTGAAGAGAGGGAACAAGGTAGGAGAAGGGGTACAGAGAGTTAAGAGGGTAGAGAACATAGAGTTAAAAGGGGGGAGCAAGGGCAAGAGAACAGGACTATAGAGAAAAGAGAAACTGAGGGTTGGGGCATCTCTTTGACAAGCTGGGGCTCTAAGTCAGGGTAGGCTCCTGGGAAGATATGAGGGGTACTCAAGCAGACACCCCCAGTATCAGAGGCCATAGAGACTCTAGGGGACTCCCATTAATCAGACTAGTCTCCTAGCATAAGAACTTTGTCATAAAATTTACCCTACCTACAAGGTGCAAGGATGAAGACAGAGCAGAGATTATGGAAATGCTCAACCAATGCCTTGCCCAACCAAATCCCACCCTATCAGACAGTGCTAACCCCCAACACTACAAACAATGGTCTGCTAAGCTTGCAGACAGGAGCCTGACAGGGTTTTCCCACCCAGCAGCTCCTCAAAACAGATGCTGAGACTCACAGCCAAACACTGGGTGATGTGTTGAGTGTCTTGTGAAAAAGTGGGAGAAAAGAGAAAAGAGCCTGAGGTGACAGGAGCTCCACAGAAGACCAACAGAGCCAACTAATCAGGGCCCAGGAGGGGCTTGCTGAGACTGAAGCATCAGCCAAGGACCATGTATGAAACTAGGCCTCTACAAAGATGCAGCACGTGGGCAGCTTAGGCCTCATGTGGGTTCTCTAGTAAGGACTGCATTGGACATGGACTCACCTGCCATCTTTTTGATCACTTTCCCCTGGAAGGACTGACTTGCCCAGACACAGGAGAAGAGGGAATACTAGTCCTGGTGCAACTTGATTAGCTGGGTGGGATAGGAAAGGGAGCTTCCTTTTTCTGAGGAAATGGGTAGGGGATAAACAATCCACAAACAGCAAATCAAGAGAGAGAAATAGATAGAGAAAGAGAGATAGACTAGCAAAATATTGGAAATTAAACACTGCTCTTTGCTAACTCTCAATATCAGTGGTCTCAATTCCCAAATAAAAAGACATATATTTAGATAACATATGCAAAAACAAGATTCTTCCTTCTGCTGTATCTAAGAAATATCCTTTAACATCAAGAATAGATATGGAAAAATAATAAAACAGAAAAAAGATATTCAAAGCAAGTGGACCTACGGAGCAAGCCAGAGTAGTTATTTTAGTATCTGGCAAAATAAACTTTAAATCAAAATAATCAGAAGGGATAGGGAAGGATGCCATATAGTCCCTAAAGAGAAAAATCCATGAAGAAGACATTTCAATTCTTAGTATTTATGCAGCAAACACAAGGGCAACCATGTTTACAAAAGAAAAATTAATACAGCTTAAATCACATATCGACACTCCCACAGTGAGTGCTGGAGACTTCAGTATCTCACTCTCGCCATTACACATGTCATCCAGACAAAAAATAAACAGAGATATGCTAGAGCTAACAGGTGCCATAAACAAAATGGACATAGTGTTTATAGAACATTTCACACAAACACAAAAGAATATATCGCCTTCTTCTCAGCAGCTGATGAAACTTTCTTCAAAATTACCACATATTCAGACAAAGCCCAAGTCTCAACAGATTAAAAAAAAGTAAACCCCACCAATTGTCTGACCACCGTAGGTTAAAGCTGGATATTGACAACAATAGAAACTACAGAAACTCATGGAAAATGAACAACTCACTACAGAATGAAAAATGGGTCAAGAAAATAATGACTGAAAATCCTTTAATTTAAGCCACCATAAAAAAAAATGGAAAGAAAAAAATCACATGATTATCTAATGCAGAAAAGCCTTTGATGAAATCCAACACCCCTTCATGATAAATGTCCTGGAGAGATCAGGGATACAAGGTCCATACCTAAACATAATAAAAGCAATATCTACCAAACTGATAGCCAACATCAGGTTAAATGCAGAAACACTCAAAGCAATTCCACTAAGTTCAGGGATAAGACAAGGCTGCCCACTCTCTCCATATCTCTTCAGTAGAGTACTTGAAATTCTAGCTAAGGCATAAGACAACTAAAGGAGATGAAGTGTATAAAAATTGGAAAAGAAGAAGTCAAAGTATCACTATTTGCTGCTAATATGACAGTATGCGTAAGTGACCATAATAATTCTACCAGAGAACTCCTATAGCTAATAAACACCTTCAGCAAAGGGGCATGACTGAATAAAAAAATAACTCAAAGAAATTGGTATCCCTCCTGTATATAAATAAGAAACAGGCTGAGAAACAAGTTAGGAAAGCAGCAACCTTCACAATAGTTACAAAAACATATTATATCTTGCTGTAATTGTAACCAAGCAAGTGAAATTGCTGAACAACTTCAAGTCTCTGAAGAAAGAAATTGAAGAAGACATCAGAAGATGGAAAGATCCCCCATGCTCATGGAACATCTTTAAGGGTTTCAGTGTCATCCGATATTCCTCTATTGAGAATTCTCTGTTTAGCTCTGTTTCTCATTTTTTGATTAGATCCCCTGAGGGGAGAGCTGCCTCACCAGACCACAGAGAAAGAAAATGCAGCCAGTTTTGATAGGTTAGGTTTAGAGGGAAGTAGAGGAAGATCTCTCTTATCAGTGGACTTTTGGAGGGGCATGGGAGGACATGAGGGAGGGTGGGATTGGGAGGAGATGAGGAAGGGAGCTAAAGCTAGGATACAAAGTGAATAAGCTGCAATTAATCAAAAATAAATTAAATAAATAAATTAAAATGCAAAAAAGCAATGTACAGAATCAATGCAATTCTCATCCAAATAATAACACAATGTTTACAGACCTTAAAGTAAAATTCTCAACTTCATATGAAAAAAAAAAAAAAAACAGAATTGCTAAAACAATCCTATACAACAAAATATCTTAAGGAGGTACCTTCATCTCTGATCTCCAGCTGTACTATATAGCAACAGTAATAAAAACAGCATGGTATTGGCAGAGAAACAGGCTGGTGGATCAATGGAATAAAATTGAAGACCAAGAAATAAACCCACACACCTATAGGCATTTGATTTTTGACGAAGTACCTAAGCCAAACAATGCAGAAAATATAGCATCTTCAACAAATGGTGCAGGTCTAACTGGATGTCTACATGTAGAAAAACGAAAATAGATTCATATTTATCATTATCAACATAAAACCAGGCACACTAAATTTTTTTCTTCTTTATTTTTTATTTTTATTTTTTTAAATATTAGTTACATTTTATTAACTTTGTATCCTCCTTCCTCATTCCCTCCCAATCCCACCCTCCCTCCCTTATCTCTTCCTTGCCCCTTTCCAAGTAGACTGATAGGCACTAAATTTATTAGAAGAAAAAGTGGGGAAGATACTTTAACTCATTCATACTAGAGACAGCTCTCTAAATAGAACACCAATAGCCTAGGCTCTAAGATCAACAATAAATGGGACCTCATGAAAATGAAAAGGTTCTGTAAAGCAAAGGACACTGTCAATTGAACAACATAACAGCCTACAGACTGGGATAAGATCTTCATCAACCCTACATTAGACTGAGAGCTAATATCTAGAACCCCTGCACAGATGTAGCCCAGGGCAGTTCAGAGTCCAATTGGGTTACATAGTAATGTGAAGAGGGACTGCCTCTGACATAATCTAATTGGCCTGCTCTTTGATCACCTCCCTCTGGGGGGGAGCAGCCTTACCAGGCCATAGTAGAGGACAATGCAGCCACTTTTGATGTGAACTGACAGACTAAGATCAGAAAGGAGAGGAGAACCTCCCCTATTAGTGGATTTGGGGAGTGGCATGCAAGCAGAGGGAGGAGGGAGGGTGGGATTGGGAGGGGAGGAGGGAGGGGCTTATGGGGGGATGCAGAATGAATAAAGTGTAATTGATGAAAAATTTAAAAAAAAAGAACTGTATTAGCAGACTATTTTGGAAATTATTTTTATCGTTGTGTTATAAAAATGTATATAAAATAAAATTTAAAAATATAAAAAAAATAAACACTAACAAACTAAATAATCCAGTTAAAAATGGGGTACAGAGCTAGACAAAGAATTCTCCTCAGAGGAATACCGAATGGCAGAGAAGCAATTCCCTAATAATTGGAACAGGGATGGTCTCTGACATGAATTTAGTGGCTGGCTCTTTGATCACCTCCCCCTAAAGGGGAAGCAGCCTTACCAGGCCACAGAGAACGACAATGCAGCCAGTGGACCTGATAGGCTAGTGTCAGGGGAAAGGGATGAGGACCTTCCCTATCAGTGGACTTGGGAAGGGACATGGGAGGAGATGAAGGAGGGAGGATGTGTTTGGGAGGGGATGAGTAGGGGGTTACGGCTGGAATACAAAGTGAATAAACTGTAATTAATAAAAAAATTAAATTAAAAATTTTCGATGTCTTTAGTCATCAGAAAAATGCATATCAAAATGACTTTGATATTCTATCTTATACCTCTCAAAATGGCTAAGATCAAAAACTCAGTGACAACACATGTTGATGAGACTGGAAAAGGGGAATGCTCCTCTATTGCTAGAGGGAATGCAAACTTATAAATTCCCTTTGGAAATCAATCTGGCGTTTTCTCAGATAATTTGGAACAGTACTACCTCAAGACCCAACTATATCACTCCTGAGCAATACCTTAGTGGAATTGCTCTTTAATGTACATCAACATTACACTATATCATAATGTTGTGCACATTTGCTATGACGATCTGCTTAGTTGTGTTCACCAGAGCCCGTGATCCATGTTCATTTATTTGTTTTTTTTTGGGGGGGGGGTCAAAGGAAAAACCATAAAAACAAATCTTTATTTTAAAAATGTGGTTTTCCCCTTTCATTAAAATACAAGAAACTTACACGTTACTAAGGGAACAATAATTTATATATTTATACTTTTCAGGCCACTTAAAGTGAATCACAAGTAGAAATTGTCTCAGGAGATGAGGGAAATTGTTAGTACTCAACAATGAAAAAGATGTTCAACTGTACATCAAGGACATCTGCGTACCCATGTCCATAGCAGCTTTATTTGTACAGTCAGAAACTGGAAACAACCCAGACGTCCCACAACTGAAGAATGGATACAGAAACTGTGGTACATCTACACAATGAAGTACTACCAGGTATTGAAAACAAGGAGTCACCAAACAGTGTAGGGTTTTGTTTAAGGCCTATACTATGTGACAGACCTCAGAACTGTTGCTTCTTGGATGAGTAATATCCAAGAAGAATATCTTTTTTTTGTATAAAAAAAATACTTAGAATGTTTTTATTCAGAATATCTCAAGATAGAATAAATTTATAATTCTGGTGAATTGATGGGTTATTCACATATTGCTAGATTTAAATTAGGCCTTCCGATACAGAGCATGGATATATATATATATTATTAATTACACTTTATTCACTTCGTATCCCCCCCAATAAGCCCCTCCCTCCTCCCCTCCCACTCCCTTCTTCATGCATGCCCCTCCCCAAGTTCACTGATAGGGGAGGTCCTCCTCTCTTTCCTTCTGATCTTAGTCTATCAGTTCTTATCAGAAATGGCTGCATTGGCATCTTCTGTGGTAAGGCTGCTCTCACCTCAGGGGGAGGTGATGAAAGAGCAGACCAATCAGATTATGTCAGAGGCAGTCCCTCTTCCCATTACTATGGAATCCACTTGGACACTAAACTGTCATGGGCTACATCTGTGCAGGGGTTCTAGGTTATCTCCATGCATGGTACTTGGTTGGAGTATGAGTCTTTGGGAAGACCCCTCTGTTCAAATTTCTGGTTCTGTTGCTCTCCTTGTGGAGTTCCTGTCCTCTCCAGCTCTTACTATTTCCCACTTCTTACATAAGATTCCATGCACACTATCCAACAATTGGCCATAAGTCTCAGCATCTGCTTTAATAGTATGCAGGGCAGAGCCTTTCAGAGGCCCTCTGTGGCGGGTTTCTAGCTTGTTTCCTGTTTTCTTCTTCTGATGTCCTTCTTCTTTGTCTTTCAGGATGGGGATTGAGCATTTTAGTAAGGGTCCTCTCTCTTGATTAGTTTCTTTAGATGTACAAATTTTAGTAGGACCACTCCTAGGCATATATCCAAAAGAGAGTCAAGTACACAATAAGGACATTTGTTCAACCATGTTTGTAGCAGCTTTATTTGTAATAGCCAGAAGCTGGAAACAGCCCAGATGCCCCTCAAATGAAGAATGGATGTAGAAATTGTGGTACATCTACACAATGGAATACTACTCAACAATGAAAAATAAGGAAATAATGAAATTTGCAGGTAAATGGTGAGACCTGGAAAAGATCATCCTGAGTGAGCTGTCCCAGAAGCAGAAAGACACACATGGTATATACTCACTCATATAGACATATAGACAAGAAGAATATCTTGATCACCCAGGAATATGGGAAAATACTAAATACTGTTGTTCTACAAAAGGAATGTTTCAGTAAAATGACTCTTAATGACATTCTGCTATACTTACTCATTTCTCATTTGGTAGCTTACAGAATCCCACATGGACTTGATATACACATAACAACCTTCAGTTTTGTGTTTTTTATGGAATCTCTAATGTGGGAATGAGTGTATCTCTCTATATATGTTCTTGTGCATTTTCTTGGGCTCTTTTCCTTCTTTTTGTAAGTTTTGTCCTAGCCTAATTTGTTTTTCTTTGATTTTATTATTTTTTGTATGATTCCTTAGGGGTGTTAATAAGAAATGTTGTATCACAAATAGAAAAGTCTGTTTAAAGAAAGAGCATGGCTTCTGTGGAAAATGATATCTGGATTAGACTGTCAGTACCAACTTTACTGGTGTTTTAATGATTTTTTTTTAATTTGGATTTGACATGTTTTCCTTCCCTCTGTAAGAAGAAAATGTAAAAGAGTCAGTATGTGTCAATTGTAGGAGTAAGATTTATTCTGAACCACAATGGAACAGGGTTAGAGGTGCTTGTGCTGAGTTATAGTGATGAAGCCTAAAGCTCTTCCTTCCCAAAGCACTGGTATGACTGTTTCATAATTCCCTTCAAACTTGAGAGGAGTCAAATGAGTAGAACTCTTTGTTTTAATTTCACCCTTTAGCAAAAGGATTTGAATTTATAAGTAAATGATGTAATGTTGACCTATTAATTAGTGAATAAACTGTTATTAATAGAAAATAAATTCTAAAAAAGAAAAAATGCTGAAGTGCACAGAGCTTAGTGAAAAACAAACACAAAAAATAAATATGAGGCTCTACTATATAATATATGATTTTAAATAAACCAGAGGATTTAGTACTGTAAAAACCATGCAGTTCATTTTCTACGACAAGTCTTTAGGATCATCCATACACACTTGTGCTTTCCACAATCATTGTTGAACCTGTGATGTGCAGTGGAAAATTACACTATATTATAATTTTGTGCACATTTGCTATGACTATCTGCTTAGTTGTGTTCACCAGAGCCCGTGATCCATGTTCATTTATTTGTTTTTGTTTGTTTTTTTTTGGGGGGGGTCAAAGGAAAAACCATAAAAACAAATCTTTATTTTAAAAATGTGGTTTTTTCCCCCTTTCATTAAAATACAAGAAACTTACACGTTACTGAGGGAACAATAATTTATATATTTATACTTTTCAGGCCACTTGAAGTGAATCACAAGTAGAAATTGTCTCAGGAGATGAGGGAAATTGTTAGTACTGGGGAAATACTTCAGATTTAACAACAAAAACCAATTGTGATACTGACTGAAAGAAGAGAAATTTGAATGGGAACTCGGTATGGAAAAAAATGTGGATAATCCAATCAGAATCATTTATCATGGCATTTTGAGGACAAATAACATACTAGACCAACTGTAACGCCCAGAGGGATCTCTAGGCCACCTAATTGAAACAGAATATTAGTAGAGTTTAGGGTTTCCTAGCATATGCCTCACAACAATACTTATATAAACACAACTGGTTCTCAAGCAGAAAGCACAGGAAATTCCTCAGGACTCTGAGGTGTTTGAGCACATATTATACTAGCCTGGGACAGAGTCTGATCCAGTTTCATGTTTGGTGGCTGTCAAGAGACATGGGCTGGACACAAAGTGACAGAAACAATGGGATTCAGAGAGCCAGTATTTTACACCAATTTCTTTTTTTGTTAAATTTTATTTTTTTATTAATCACAGGTTTTTTACTTTGTGTCCCAGAAGTAGCCCCCTTCCTTATTCCCTCCCAATCTCTCCCTATTTCTTGAGCACTGATTATCCATGATGATGAGAAGAGGGTCATGCGGCTTCTACACAGACTATGGGTCACATGAGAGGACAGAAACTGCTCTCGGGGACCATAACTATTTTATGATATGAAGTTAAAATCCTAGCCTTCTGCTCCAGAAAGACATTTTATTCTCATTGTCATGGGCATCAAGCATGGCTATGTTTGCTCTGGGGAGAAAATAATATCCTCTGAGACTGGTACCCATGTGAACTTTCTTGAACAGAAACAGAAAAATAATTCCAACCAGGTTCTACTTTGCAAAAAGAGAAAGAAAAAGACCTCTAGAAAAAACATCCTGCCTTAAAAATACACTACAGACATAGAATTGTATGTGGCAAAAGTTTATCTGCTGTACACAACAAAACTTAAAATTAGGAAAATGACTGACAAAACCCAAACATAGTAAATGAACCATTTCAGTTTCAATGTAATAACTAATAATTCGTTTCAGTTGTACGATATCTCAGTGTAAAGAAATTAAGAAATTGGTTCCTGTACTACATTAGCACATTTAACTTACCACACAAAAATGCTTTATTACTTTTCTGTTGCTATCCTAAAACATCATGAACTTGCAACTTATATAAAAGTAAGGGTTTATTTGATATTATGGTTCAAGAGGGATGATTCTGTGACAGAGATGTCTCTTCACATCTGGCAGCTGTCATGGGAGCTGGAATGATAATTATGTAATGACATTTTGTTTTTTTTTCTTTTTTATTATTAATTACACTTTATTCACTTTGTATCCCCCTATAGGCCCCTCTGTCCTCCCCTCCCAATCCCATCCTCCCTCCCCCTTCTTCACTCATGCTCCTCCCCAAGTCCACTGATAGGGGAGGTCCTCTTCTCCTTCCTTCTGATCTTAGTCTATCAGATCACATCAGGAGTGGCTGCATTGTCATCTTCTGTGGCCAGGTAAGGCTGCTCCCCCCTCAGAGGGAGGTGATCAAAGAGCAGGCCAATCAGATTGTGTCAGAGGCAGTCCCTCTTCCCTTTACTATGGAACCCTCTTGGACATTGAACTGCCATGGGCAACATCTGTGCAGGGGTTCTAGGTTATCTCCATGAATAGTCCTTGGTTGGAGTATGAGTCTCGGGGAAGTTCCCTGTGTTCAAATTTTCTGGTTCTGTTGCTCTCCTTGTGTGTTTCCCGTCCTCTCCAGCTCTTACTATTTCCCACTTCTTACATAAGATTCCATTCACTCTGCCCAACAGTTGCCCATCAGGCTCAGCATCTGCTTTGATAGTCTGTAGGGCAGAGGCTTTCAGAGGCCCTCTGTGGCAGGTTCCTAGGTTGTTTCCTGTTTTCTTCTTCTTCTGATGTCCATCCTCTTTGCCTTTCAGGATGGGAATTGAGCATTTTAGTCAGGATCCTCTCTCTTGCTTAGTTTCTTTAGATGTACAGATTTTAGTAGGGTTATCCTATGTTGTATGTCTGTATGAGTGAGTATATACTGTATGTGTGTTTCTGCTTCTGGGACAACTCACTCAGGATGATCCTTTCCAGACCCAACCATTTACTTGCAAATTTCATGATTTCCTTATTTTTCATTGCTGAGTAATACTCCATTGTGTAGATGTACCACAATTTCTGCATCCATTCTTCAGTTGAGGGGCATCTAGGCTGTTTCCAGCTTCTGGCAATTACAAATAAAGCTGCTACAAACATGGTTGAACAAATGTCCTTATTGTGTACTTGAGCCTCTTTTGGATATATGCCTAGGAGTGGTATGGCTGGATCTTGTGTGGTATTCCTAGTTGTCTGAGAAAGCACCAGATTGATTTCCAGAGTGGTTGTACAAGTTTACATTCCCATCAGCAGTGGAGGAGGGTCCCCTTTCTCCACAACCTCTCCAGCATGTGTTGTCACTTGAGTTTTTTATCTTGGCCATTCTGATGGGTGTAAGGTGAAATCTCAGGGTTGTTTTGATTTGCATTCCCCGAATGGCTAATGAGGTTGAGCATTTCTTTAAGTGTTTCTCTGCCATTCGATATTCCTCTATAGAGAATTCTCTGTTTAGCTGTGTTCCCCATTTTTTAATTGGATTACTTGGTTTGCTTTCTTTCAGCTTCTTTAGTTCTTCATATATACTGGATATTTTGAACTATAAGGATGAGGCAGAGATAGAAAACCTGGAATAGTCCACAGCTTTAAAACTCAAAACTTTCCTTCAGTAATATACTTCCTCCGGAAAGGCCACAGATCCTAAACCTACCCAAACAGCATCACTTACTGCCGACCAAGTATTTAAATGTCTGGGACATTGGATTCATTTCATGAATGGGATAACAAAGGCCTACAGTTTTAGCACAATATTTTCTTTCTTTTTTTTTTTTTTCAATGCAGTTTATTCAGGAACCTTGAACAATCCTCAGACCCTGGGGAAAGCCAGCCCACAGCTTAAATAGCCTCTGGGTAGCCAACCCAGGCTTGCCACGGGGGCAATGCAGATAGGTCCACATACATGGAAGCAAGCCAGATCCTCAGCCTTAGCCAAATGTGGAATTGTTCGTGACAGAGAGCACTCACCATCGGGAAGGTGGAAGGCTCCATCTTTAAGGCATAGCATTCCGCAGCTCTCTACAGTTCCCCCTTTTTGTTTTAGACGCATCAGACAAGAGTAGAGGTCTGATCTCTGATATTAGAAATAAATTGGGACTTTGTACTGATGTTCATTTAGGTGTCATCCACCCAAAGAGCATCAGACCCGTCTGATACCTTTTTCTCAGAGGCAGGACCTGGGGCATCAACCCCCATGCAATCAGACATGCTCTTCTCTGGGTCCAAAGCGGCTGACCCTGATAGCACAATATTTTCGATGTGCTTTCTCCTGCATCGAACTGATCAAGATCAAACATTAAGAAACTAAAATTTCATAGTTCATTGCAGAAACTGACAGTTTGTTCTATGAGATCTTAACCCTTGGTATGATTCCCCAGGCTTCCAGCCTGCTCCAGGCAAGAGGAAGATTTTAAAGACTGTTCGGCTACCAGAAAGGGTAAAAGGACCAATGTTTTTCCCCCCAATGGGAAGAAGAATAATGGAAAAGTTTTGTCAGAGTGTGAAGCAATACACAGAAGACAAACCTAACTTCTTCCACAGAGTAATCTGCCCCTTATAATAGAAAACACCATATTTCTCTGATGAGTCCACAAAATCCAAAGTTTATTAATTATATTTTCTTTCTGTGCTGGTTTATTTTTATTACTTTCTATCATTGTGTTTTGTCTTCCGCCATTACATTGCTATATTCAGGGTTCAGTGGAAGCAAACAAATTGTGTATTTTTTTGTTGTTCCTAGTTCTTTCAATGAAGAATATAGCCAACAGAGACTCTGGCTTGAGTTTAATATCAAAGCTGAGTTACATTTTAGTTGTCTTCTCTGGAGAGTGTATGTATTATTTTATTTTGTGTTGCTACAGCAAAATACCTGAGGCTGTATACCTTGCAAGGTAACGACGTTAATTAAACTCACAGTTTGGGAAGTGTAAGTGCACTGTTCTGCTTTGGCTCAGCCCCAATGAATGCCTTAAGGTGAGTGACACCACAGCTCCCATTGTGCAAAAAGAAGCAATCGCGTGCTGTGAAAAGAAGTCAGGGAAGAAATAATGAGCCACACCTGCTCTTTGATAATTTATTCTTTTCCTTTCTAATGAGATCCTGAGAGAACAACATTCATTCTATCCAATAACAGAACCTCCAATTAGCTAACTTCTTTGCCTTAGCTCTACCTTTAAAAGATTACACGATGTCTCTCTCAATGCCACTCTGTTGCCCAAACTTCCAGAAACTGAACCCTGGGGGCATCATTTATACCTTGTTAAAATCACAACATTATGAGATGTGCTCATATACAGCACAGAAAACTAAACATCTCTGACAAGAAAAGATAACTATGGTATCCTAATATAATATATCTTAATATAATAATTTTAAAATGCCTCCCTTTTCTGGAGTGTATTTTACTTCTTTATCCCATTGGCAAATGCATTTACCTACCATTTGTCTTGGCTAGTAAATGTTGCACACAATAAATTTCCCATCTTTTCATAAAACATTTTATGAACAGTTTACTTTTTGACATATTCTTTCTATCTTCAATGAGTGACCTATTTCAGTAAAGATGACCTCACTTCATTGAATCCACACTAAGGAAGTATATGTCACAGAGCTACCTATTTCTCTATCATGGCAATAATAGATATTTCCCATAACAAATGTTTATTGATAACAACTTCTTATATTTGGAAAAATTATGGAAGAATAGTAGAACCTATTCATTAAGGATTATTCACAGTGGGCAAAGCTCATTGTGCTGGAGCGGGTATAATCCATGTGTCCTTCTATAATCTATGATTATGGATGGAACATACAAACCTGCTCTTGTTTTTCTAGAATGGTAATTTCTGGACTCAGAACTCTTGCAACACTTACAACTTATTTAACTCTTTGAATTTTAGGCAAAGTTATACAGTTTCACGGTGAAATGTTCTGTCTTATTAGCAGATTACCTATGTGAGAGATAAGTCAAAATTCTAACCCTTGTGAGTCTTATTTTGTGTTCTTGGCTGCAGAAATTCCTTTTTCACTGTTTAGTTAGCTCAGTTTTCCTAACTTCAGGTTCATCACTAGAATTCCAGGTACTATAGTAATCTCCATGAGGGCTAAATTCTGATCACTCATCACAAACCCATTAAAATATATCACTTATGTAAATAAGAGTATAGATATCATATATTATAAAATTCAGCATATTTATAGCATATATCATAAATACATATATATGTGTGTATATATTTTACACTATACACATTTAATACACAAATTGATATGTTATTACAATCTAGCATTTCCTATTTTTAAATTAATGTTTAAATTAAATTTTTATTTTTTATATTAATTACAATTTATTTTTTTTGTATCCAAACTGTAGCCCCCTCCCTCATTTCCTTCCAATCCCACACTCCCTCCCTCATCTCCTCCTTGCCCCTCTCTCAGTCCACTGATAGGGGAGGTCCTCCTCTGCTTCCATATGACCTTAGCTTATCAGGTCTTTTCAGGATTGGCTGCAATGTCCTCCTCTGTGGCCTAGCAAGGCTGCTCTTCCCTCAGGGAGGGGAGAAGGTCAAAGAGATAAACAAGAAAGAGGACCCTGGCTAAGATGATCAATCTTCAGTTAGAAAGGCAAATGGGATGATGGACATTGGAAGTAGGAGAAAACAAGTAACAGGACAGGGGGCTACCACAGAGGGCCTCTGAAAGACTCTACATAGCAGTGTATCAAAGCAGATGCTGAGATTCATAACCAAACTTTGGGCAGAGTTCAGGGAATCATGTGAAAGAAGAAGGAGTGAGTATGACCTGGAGAGGACAGGAGATTCACAAGGACCAAATATATCTGGGCACAGGGGTCTTTTCTGAGACTTTCTCCAACCATGAACCATGCATGGGTATAACCTAGAACCCCTGCTCAGATGTAGCCCATGACAGCTCAGTATCCAAGTGGGTTACCCTAGTAAGGGGAACAGGGACTGTTTCTGACATGAACTGCATGTGTGTGTATTTTTAATTATGTTTTTTATTCAGTCCTGGCTGATCAACCTGTAAGTATTCTCTCTAGCAATAAATAAGTGATGATATTGGTGAAAACGTTTGTGGCCTTTGTTTATGGTATGTACAAAAACTTTCCTTTTTCAAGAAAAGATTTTTTTTAAGTATAAAAATTTTTTAACAGGTATCTTCAGGACTGGCTGCAAACTCTTCCTCTGTGGCCTAGCAGGACTGCTCCTCCCTTGGGGGGTGGGGAGGTCAAAGAACCTGCCAGTGAGTTCCTGTCAGAAATAGTCAGAAATAGTCCCTGTTGGAGGGAATGAGGGAGCGGGATACAGCTGAGATACAGAGTTAATAAAATGTAACTAATAATAAAAATAAAAAAATTTAAAAAATAAAGGAGAAAAAAAGACAAATTTTTTACTTGATTTTTTATATTAATTACACTTTATTTACTTTGTATCCTTCCTGTAGTTCCCTCCCTCCTCTCCTCCCAATCCTGCCCTTCCTCCTCCTTCTCCATGCATGCCTCCCCAAGTCCACTGGTAGGGGAGGTCTTATTTTCTTTCCTTCTGATCCCAGTCTGTTAAGTCTCATTAGGAGGGGCTGTATTGTCTTCCTCTGTAGCCTGGTAAAGCCTTACCAGGGGGAGGTAATTAAAGAGCAGGCCAATCAATTCATGTCAGAAACAATCCCTGTTCCCATCACTATGGAATCCACTAGGAGACTGAACTGTCATGGACTACATCTGTGTAGGGATTCTGGGTTTCTTCATGCATACTACTTGGTTGGACTATCAGTCTCAGGGAAGACCCATGTGCCTGGATTTTTTTTTAGATCTATTGCTCTCCTTGTGGACCTCCTGTCCCCTCCAGGTCTTACTAACTCCCACTTCTTTCATAAGTTTCCTTCAAAGGTTGGCTATAAGTTGCAGCATCTGCTTTGATAGTCTGCAGGGCAGAACCTTTCAGAGGACCTCTGTGGCAGGCTCCAAACTTGTTCCCTGTTTTCTCCTTTTTCTAATGTCCATTCTCTTTGCCTTTCTCAATGGGGACTGAGCATTTTGGCCAGAGTTCTCCCTCTTGATTAGGAAAAGTACTTTAGAGATTACAATCCTGGAACAAGAAGACTTGGCACACAATAGGAAGAACTTTTGACCTACTGCATTTGCATGTGAACCTGGCTTAGACTATGTTTTCTCTATGGCAGAGTTCTTATTAAAATACACTAAATTGTTGCAAATTTACTGATACGCAGCCATCCTTCCTGGAAACATTGTTTTGCCATTTCTTTTATCTCCTTCAACGTATTTTCTAATTTTTCTTCAACCATTTTCTAATTATGGACTACCTAACTGAGTTTGTACAGCAAAGCTGTGCACCCATTTCGGAGGCCAAGTGATGACAGGAGACAATATGACCCACAGAATATCACTTTGAATGCTACAGTGAGTTTACACTCAGTAATGAAGGCTTTAATATCTGCAGGAGAGAGGACAGTGACAATGGCCGTTAGTGCCATGCTCCTGCATTCTCTCTCAATGGAGCATGAAATAAGGCATGTCATCATGTCATCACACGCTAGGAAAGATTTTCATAGGCCCTTGTCCTTTCAGCACAGTGAGTTAGCATCACGGTGATTCAGAATATCCGTCTCCATGGCTCATGCACTTCCTTGCTTCCCTTTCTATTTAATGATCTCCTTTTGCAGCTCCACAGTGATACCAAATTGCTGCCATGTGAGAAATATGTACAAGCTTTTTAAGTTTCCCATATGGGAGTGAAATTGCATGAAAGGCAGATTATTATTATGTAGCGAAAATATAATTTCTCAATAGAGAGAAGACATCTGAAAGCCACAGAAAAAAATTCATGCAGGGTAAGCATTGTGTTTACATATTCCTTCTTTATGAGCAATAAGAAAATTATTACATTAATATTCACTAAAGTACCTAGACTTACTAAAATCTTGCAAAAAACAATCATATACATATATTTGTATAAAATTTTATGTTATATTTAAGCTTAGGATACTTACTAAACATTATATATATATGTGTGTGTGTATGTGTGTGTGATTTTATCTGGAAAATCTCAAAACTAGATTTATTTTTTTAGGCCTTGTCTCAATTCTTACATAATTTTTCAGTGTGAAACAGTAAAAGCATTATTACTGTATTATATTTATTCAGTTTTATGGATTAATGAACAATGCATATATCTGACTCTGCTAGTGTAAAGTCTAAGAAAATCCATCGCAGATAACAAGTTATTCTTTACATAATAGAAAATGGCATTTTAAAATTTTGGTTTGAGTGCTGAAGAGATTTCTCAGTTCCTAGCATGCATTCCTTAGAAGAAGAGCTTGAGTTCAAGTCTCAGAACCCAACTGAAAAATGTTCAGGAGTAATAATGTATGTGTGTAATTCAAGACAGTAAGACAATGGTAGGAGGAAGAGAGACAGAGTGACAGAGAAAGACAGAGAGAGAGAAAGACAGAAATAGAGAGGGAAGAGAGCTATAGAGAGATAGAGACAGAGAGGCTTTAGAGCATCCCAAAAGTATTTGGATGTAATATGAATAAAACAAGGTAAAGAGAAAGACACTAAATATGTTTCAGTATCTGAAATACAGGCATTCTTGTCCTATGTTCTGAAGTACATGAATCTGATGTCATCCTTGAAAGTGTGATTTATTAAACATTGAAATCATATGAGGCTAGTGAGGTATTTTGCACAGAGCAAAATGGTTTATGCATGCTCCAGAGTTTCTCGATTAGCTTTGCTACAGGTTCATCTTCAAAGTTAGAATAACATCAAGGAAGTCTGTGCTAAGGAATCTTGTAGGGTATGCTTAAATAAAGTGAATTACATTCACAATTAGATTGCATTGTTGTTGAAATGAAATTCCACTGTTTTAATTCTAAAACAAATATGTTTGATGTCAATCAACTCCTGTTTAGATAGAAAACTCATCTATGTGGTGAGTAAAACATGTAGGTTAAGAACTAGATAAATTATCCAATACCCTTTTGTTAAGAGAGGAGGACAATGCAGCCAGTCCTGATAAGACCTGATAGGCTAGGGTCAGATAAAAGGGGAGGAGTTCCTGCCCTATTAGTCAACTAGGGGAGGGGCACAAGGGAAGAAGAGGGAGGGTGGGTGGGACTGGGAGGGGTTGCGGGAGGGGGCTGATAATGAATAAATTGCAATACGAAATAATAATTAATAAACTCAAAATATTATATACAAGTTGAAATTCTTAAACTTCTTGAAGAACGTAGAAAACAAACTTACAAATTTTAATTAAAACCTGAATGACAAACATAAGGCATCAGTCGTGAGATGGACATTTAGGTAGGTTCTGCCTTAAGATGATGTTTACTACTTTAATGAGTATGTCAAGTCTGACATTTCCATTTTTCTTTACCCACTTAGAGTTTTGAAAAATAGATGCATTTATTGTATACACTCCTGATGTTTTTTTAACTTTTATTAATTACACTTTATTCACTTTATGGGGGTTTATCCCCCCATAAACCCCTCTCTCCTCCCCTCCTAATCCCACCTTCCTTCCCCCTTCTTCACACATGCCCCTCCCCAAGTCCACTGATAGGGGAGGTTCCTAGGAGAGGTCCTTCCTTCTGATTTTAGTCTACATCAGATCTCATCAGGAATGGCTGCATTGTCACCTTCTGTGGCCTGGTAAGGTTGCTCCCCCCTCAGGGGGAGGTGATCAAAGAGTAGACTAATCAGTTTATGTCAGAGGCAGTCCCTCTTCCCATTACTATGGAACCCACTTTTGATAGTTCAGTTGGTAGAGCAGAGGACTGTAGTTGGTACTCTCCTGACTTTTTTTTTTTTCAATGCAGTTTATTCAGGAACCTTGAACAATCATCTGACCCTGGGGAAAGCCAGCCCACAGCTTAAATAGCCTCTGGGTAGCCAACCCAGGCGTGCCACGTGGGCAATGCAGATAGGTCCACATACATGGAAGCAAGCCAGATCCTCAGCCTTAGCCAAATGTGGATTGTGCTCTCTCCTGACTTTTAATGGGGCTACAAATGAGATCCCAAAATACTTCAAAATATTTGAGAGATTGCTCAGTGGGTAAAACTTTGCATACCTGAAGGTCTATATTTGAAAGCCTAGAAACCATGTAATGTCTGCTGCAATAGTAAAATTTTGTAACCTCAGGGATTCTGTGGTTAGATGGGTGGTAAAGCCTGTACAATTGTCAGAGGCTTGCATGACGCATAGGCAAGCGAACCTGACATACACTTCCTCAGTGGCACACAGCAACAACAACAAAAAAGAACAGCAAGCTGACCTTGTGTCAAATAAGAAAGAAGGCAAAAACCAACACTTAATATTGCCCAGATACCACACACACACACACACACACACACACACACACACACACACAGAGAGAGAGAGAGAGAGAGAGAGAGGATGAGAGAAAAAAAAACTTTTTTCCCTGGTGAAGATTAGGACTATTCAACAATCATGAAACCATGATTACTTAGAGCACAAGTTTTGAAGCCTGTCATGCATTTCTCAGAAAAAATATGAATTTGACCATTTTTTCTAAAGTTCCATACTCATGCTTAAGAATATATATTCTCTCTCTCTATATATATAATAAACATATGCATATACCCATATATATATGCATATATATTATAAACATATGCATACACACAAATATACATGTTTATGCATATGTTTATAATAACTCTAAATTTTGTTTTAATTGTTGAAGTTGAGAATGCAATGCATCAGGTTTATTAAAAGCAGATAGTTTTTATATAACGTAGAAAATAATTCTCATTAGTATTCATATAGTATACTCAAAACTGGCCAAAATAGTATTTTAAATTGTGTTTAAAGTTTATAAAGAGATTTAAATACTGTACTGTCATGAAGCTTCTAACTTCATAGATTAAGTTCATTAATTTCTGATTTATTATAACAGTAGGCTAGCCAATGAGAGTTTTTCTCCAGATTGTGGTTGTACAATATTGAAATAGTAAGGACTGATGTCACCTCACTAGCAGGCTTTGAATAAGAAACAGGAGCTCAGCTGCAACAGTAAATGTGTTTCGATCACACACGTTTCTGTTACACTTGGGAATTACAGTGATCTGCTCATTTTAGGTAGCTCATGTGCCCTTTCTGCTTTCTGCAAAGAAACATACTGAGGGGAGAGCAGCACGATCACCTTGACCTTTAACAAAGAATGGACCCTTGTAAGAACCAGATAAGAAAGTTATGAGATCTGTTTCCCTTCTTACAAGTAAACAGCTGAGGTGAGGAAAATAGATTTCTGTGAGTCAAAATTATATCTTGTTCACTTTGGACTTCTGGAGTAAATGAAAATTTTGTCATGTTATTAAAGACTTAGGGCAGTGAAAGAAACTCATTGTAAATTGATACTTTTATTTAAAATCTCATTCTTATTTCTCTTTTTATTTAATTATTTAATTATTTAATTATTTTTTTTTTCAATGCAGTTTATTCAGGAACCTTGAACAATCATCTGACCCTGGGGAAAGCCAGCCCACAGCTTAAATAGCCTCTGGGTAGCCAACCCCAGCGTGCCACGTGGGCAAAGCAGATAGGTCCACATACATGGAAACAAGCCAGATCCTCAGCCTTAGCCAAATGTGGAGTTGTTTGTGACAGAGAGCACTCACCATGGGGAAGGTGGAAGGCGGAAACCAGCTCCATCTTTAAGGCACGGCATTACGCAGCTCTCTCTCTTTTTTTTTCAATGCAGTTTATTCAGGAACATTGAACAATCCTCGGACCCCGGGGAAAGCCAGCCCACAGCTTAAATAGCCTCTGGGTAGCCAACCCAGGCGTGCCACAGGGGCAATGCAGATAGGTCCACATACATGGAAGCAAGCCAGATCCTCAGCCTTAGCCAAATGTGGAGTTGTTCGTGACAGAGAGCACTCACCATCGGGAAGGTGGAAGGCGGAAACCAGCTCCATCTTTAAGGCATAGCATTCCGCAGCTCTCTACAGTTCCCCCTTTTTGTTTTAGACGCATCAGGCAAGAGTAGAGGTCTGATCTCTGATATTAGAAATAAATTGAGACTTTGTACAGATGTTCATTTAGGTGTCATCCACCCAAAGAGCATCAGACCCGTCCAATACCTTTTTCTCAGAGGCGGGACCTGGGGCATCAACCCGCATGCAATCAGACATGCTCTTCTCTGGGTCCAAAGCGGCTGACCCTGAGTGCAGTGCTTAGCCTCGCATCCTGAGCGTATCATTTTAGCTTTTTATGGTATTCAACCATGCTTGGGGAGAATGTCCTGCTTCAATGGCTGTAAAGGCCTGAATGATCATGGCTGCATCACACTGTTGTGAGACTCTAATCTTGCATATATACCACAGGCAAACCAAGGAGACCAACACCAGAAGGCCTGCTAACACTCCCATGCCCGCCCATTCCTTCAGATGATTCATGGCTGCAGCAATCCATGTTGATAATCCTGTGGCTAGTCCTGCGTCCACTCCGGTAGAATTTACTGTGACAATGGCCACTCTCAGCTGCTCCATCGTAGTATCGAATTCTCCAGTCCAATTACCTAAAATATAGCTCGACAATTGTTTAGACAGATTTGCAGCACAGGGAAAATTCTCATGTTGTATGCTAGTGACACAAAGTCCAGCATACTTTCATTGACAGCCAGGTTGAGCGATTTGCCATAGGGTATCAATTTGCTCCTGCAAGAGGTCAATCCTCTGATTGAACACCATCAAGTTTCCTTTTAGTTGAGCATTAATTCCTTTATGTACAACTAAGGCATGAGCTACATTGACTAAATGATTATTCAGGGTCTGAGCAGTCTGCCCAGTATGACTCATGGCTAATGCCCTGGTGGTAGCTCCAACAGCCGCCAATGAGATGGTAGTAACAATGGTGGCTGTAGTTCCAAGATCCCTTTTCTGTCTGAAGAGAGTCATAGCGTGAGGGGCATCAATGGGCACAGGCCCCCAGTGAGGCATGCGAGTAACCAGGGCATACCTAAATTTACTAGCATTCCAGCATTGGGCAAAAAAGCAAGTATCATTACCACAATTACTTGGCTCTATCTGGCTAATAATGAATAAAAATGGGGGATATAAACAAACAGGTGTGGGCTTATAGGAAATATTATGAGAAGCCTTAACCCCTCGTTGGAACATCCTGCGTCAGTTCTAGAACTAGCAGTGGTGGTGTCCGAGGTCTGAGTAGGTTCAGGAGACCATTGCCCCCAGGGGCGAGACGTGCTCCATGCCAATTGACTAACTCCACGTTTTCCTCCAATTTTGAAAGTCATTTAAGGTTCTTAAATTATTTTTTTCCTTTTTCTTAAATTTTTCATCAATTACACTTTATTCATTCTGCATCCCCCCATAAGCCCCTCCCTCCTCCCCTCCCAATCCCACCCTCCCTCCTCCCTCTGCTTGCATGCCACTCCCCAAGTCCACTAATAAGGGAGGTTCTCCTCTCCTTTCTGATCTTAGTCTATCAGTTCACATCAAAAGTGGCTGTATTGTCCTCTACTATGGCCTGGTAAGGCTGCTCCCCCCCAGAGGGAGGTGATCAAAGAGCAGGCCAATCAGATTATGTCAGAGGCAGTCCCTCTTCACATTACTATGTAACCCAATTGGACTCTGAACTGCCCTGGGCTACATCTGTGCAGGGGTTCTAGGTTATCTCCATGAATAGTCCTTGGTTGGGGTATGAGTCTCTGGGAAGTTCCCTATGTTCAAATTTTCTTGTTCTGTTGCTCTCCTTGTGTAGACCCTGTCCTCTCCAGCTCTTACTATTTCCCAGTTCTTACCTAAAATTCCGTTCTCCTGCCCAACAGTTGCCCATCCGGCTCAGCATCTGCTTTGATAGTCTGAAGGGCAGAGGCTTTCAGAGGCCCTCTGTGGTAGGTTCCTGGGTTGTTTCCTGTTTTCTTCTTCTTCTGATGTCCATCCTCTTTGCCTTTCTGGATGGGGATTGGACGTTTTAGTTAGGGTCCTCTCTCTTGCTTAGTTTCAGTTTATCTACTTTGTATCCCAGCTGTAGCCCTCTCCCTTGTCCCCTCCTACTCCCACCCTTTCCTCCCTCTTCTCTTCCATGTCCCTCCTCTAGTCCACTGATAACCTCACCTTCCATCTGACCCTAGTCTCTCTGGTTTCATCAGGACTGGCTGCATTGTCTTACTCTGTAATTCTCCACACTTTGAGCTCTTATGCACCTCTGCAGTAACTGCTGACTACTACAAAAAAGCTTTTCTGTACAAGAGTGTGCACATCCAGCATGCACATTGACAGAACTACCAAGAGCAAACTCTGCCTTTAGGGCTATGGTCTCCTTACCCATGGGCTACTGACCAGAACTCTAACATCAGGAATAACATTCCTTCCTATGAAGCAGACTGCAAATCTATTCAAAATGTTGTTAATTTACACTATAATATCATACTCCTATTGTATTAGGTGGAATATCATGTCTGGCAAGTCATTTTTGAAATATGCGATGTCTGATGCTGGGTAAGGCCACTGGCGACTTCTCTTTCCCAGCAGCCTGCATAGTCAGGAAGCAGTGATTATCATTATAGGATAATTATCCTTTTAGGACCATTCTGTAATAACTCTCTTTTTCTTTTTTTAAAGTTATATTTTAAAGTTAGTTTACTAATTAGTTTCTAGAAGGCTTTTCTTTTTCACATATCCTTGGTTCTGAATTGGGATGTCTATCTTTATACCCTCCTTCCACCAAGGCTCCGGGGACACAGGATAAAAGGAGGCAGAATGAATGCTTGTTGTAAAGTTATAAGTACAGAGACAGTATTTGATGGGCCAAATTAATGACACATTATATATTATACATTTTAAAGTTTAAACACTATAAGGGTGAGGGTTAACACTTGTATAATCAATTAAGATACTCTGGATGATTCAGGACTATTTGCTATGTAGAGTCTTCAGTTTTTAAATGTAGTTTCCCACATTAGAACATAAAGTGTATGATTTTTTTTAGTTAAATATTATATAAACGAATGCCATATAGTAAATGTGCAGAGGGTTCTGAGCTCTTTCCTATTTTAAGGTTCATTTTCAACTCTGAATAACAAGTAAAAGTAATGGTTTCTTTAAAAACGAAAGATTATGTTTTGTTCCCAGTAGTTACTTTCCAAGTTCTCTAAAAAAATTATTGTCAAGTGACACCCTTCTGTATTTTCCTCCCTCTATGTCTCTGTCTTTGCCTCCCTCTTTCTTTGTCATTAATTCTATGTGCACAAAATTTGCTATTAAATGTATGGATTCAGAAATAGGTGAATAAGCACATATATAATTGAATAAATCTACATATGCATGTATGTCTTCTTGCTTATTTTACGTTCTTTCTCTTGGAGAAGACTTTGAAGCAATTTTTTGTTGTTGTTCAGATCATTCAAATAATTTATAATCTCATCTTTTTGTTATTTTTCTCTGTTTTGCTACAAGCATCTATTTTCTGTAACTCTCTTTGGAACGAACATGATAGGCATCTTTGCATCTCCTGACAGATGCATTTGAAAGATGATGAATGCCTGTGTGTTTTTATTGCAAAATTATTTCAGTTAAGACAAGGTTTGTCAGTCCCAATGTCAATGGGTTGATACCTTGATTCCGAGTGTGACACTTTGGGACGTGGTGGAATGTAATCAGAGTTCTGTGCGAGTGAGAAGTCATTAGACCATGTGGATTCTTCCCTTGCAAGGGAAGCAAAATCTCCTAGGCTATGTTCTATGAGAGGAGATCTTGTAGAAGTCTGTGCCGGAGCACTGGGTATTGTTATGTCTACAGGTTTTATAAATTCAAAGAAGGATAGGATCTCTCCTTTCCTACTATACTTTTACTTTTCAACAAAAGGCCTCAGTCATTCCTATCTTTTACTGTTTGAACTATCTTTCTTTATACTGTGAGTGAAAGAAAACTCTTTTCTTCATAGTTATAGATTTTAGGAATTTAATATAGTGATGAATACAACATATGTCCCTTCATCTATTATATATAAAATACTATATATTAATTATGTAGCTATATATACACACATTTTAATAATATAAAGGCATATATGCATATATACAAATATGCATGTACATGCAGATTGGATATATTACACCTTTTTAAAAATTACTTGTTAATCTGTATTATAGTGCCTCAATAGCCTACTTTTATCCATCCAAGTTTTTTGTGAAGTGCTAGAACAATATTCTAACAATTATGTCTTCATTTGATTTACCTAACTTGTTACTATCTGTTGCTATATGATGTTATATTATACATCAGGTTATCGAAGCGGATGCTGAGATTCATAGCCAAAGTTTGGGCAGAGTGCAGGGAGTCTTATGAAAGAAGGTGGAAATGAAAGACCTGGAAGGGACAGGAGTTCCACAAGGAGAGCAACAGAACAAAACAACAACAACAACAACAAAAACAGAAACAAACAAACAAAAGACTGGGCACAGGGGTCTTTTCTGAGACTGACACTCCAACCAAGGACCATTCATGGATATAATCTAGAACCCCTGCACAGATGTAGCCATGGCAACTCAGTATCCAAGTAGGTACTCTAGTAAGGGGAACAGGGACTGTCTCTGACATGAACTCAGTGGCTGCCTCTTTGATCACCTCCCCCTGAGGAAAAAGCAGCTTTCCAGGCCACAGAGGAAGACAATGAAGCCAGACCTGATGAGATCTGATAGGCTAGTGTCAGAGGGAAGAAGAGGAGGACCTCCCCTATTAGTGGACTAGGGGAGGGGAATGGGAGGAAGTGAGGGAGTAAGGCTTTATTGTGAAGGAATGAAGGAGGGGCTACAGCTGGGATTCAAAGTGAATAAATTGTAATAAATAAATGATTAATTAATTAATTAAAT
Organism: Meriones unguiculatus; assembly: GCF_030254825.1. Taxonomy (NCBI): domain Eukaryota; kingdom Metazoa; phylum Chordata; class Mammalia; order Rodentia; family Muridae; genus Meriones; species Meriones unguiculatus. Next base: position 81,085,731 of record NC_083364.1, read on the forward strand.
GTAAAAAATTCCTTCAGTTCCACTATTTCCTGAATCTTAATATTCTTTCATCCCACGCTGTTTACTTTTTCTCAAAGCCACCTGGATTTCCCCTTCTCCACTATTTTTCTTAGATTGCATTTACCTTCAGTCCTTTTTCATGTGATATTCTGATGTACATTTTCTTTGAAGTTTATCTTGAAATAGTATTCTCTCTAACCATCATTTTCCTCCACAATTTTCATTGAAAAGACATATATATGTACAATTAAGTGAACAGGTAAGAATGTGATTTTCTTTAACACGATTTCAGTTCTCTTGCATTGGGACACCGGATGGGATCCGGTTACATGCTTTTGACTATGTAAGAAATAGACATCACCAGTGTGGCATTGCGATTCCAGGTTGTTATGCATTGTCTGGATCAATAATTCAACTGAGTATCTCTCTGATAAAACTGAGTACACCAGACAGCATCTTACCATTACATCAGTATCTTTAGGAACACCTCTTCAACAACACAAAGACTTTTACAGTAAAAGTAATTTCTACCTTAAGAAAGACAATGATTTCCAGCAGAAACATGAAAAAAAAATGCCCATGTAGAATTTATTTATTTTTTATTATTTATTTGGGAAAATCTAAAAAGCACTGATAAGGTAAGACCAGGAGAGGAAAGAATAAAAAAAAATTAGAAAACATGGTATGTTCAAACCAGGTTACACATTATGGATAACTGGTGGTCAGTCGTGCTGAGCAACCTGGGAGATATATATTGAATACAGAAGTGCTTTCTCATTTGAAGCTATAAGAACAATAGAGCTTAATACTTATTAACCAACTAGGCAGGGTGGGTCTTGAGAAGAATGTAGATGGGGCTTTAGTTGTTTTGTGCTGCACAGACATGGGAACCAAAATTGCTAGAAGATAATCTAAAGTGGAACATAAAAGTATTATTGGGGTTTTGCCAAAAGACTAAGTGCTGGGGAAATGAGTATTCACAATAGCATTTTCTATACTAGTGTTTAGTCACATGAGGCCCATGTTATGGAATTTACAATGCATGTGTGCTTGTTTCCCTTGGATAGAACTGTAACAGTACAAAACAATGTTTTTAGCATGAAGAAAAAAAAAAAAACTCTAAACTACTACTCACAATGCCTCACTTTTTATTGCAAGCTGAGTACATTTTGTACATGAGACAGAATGGGAAGTGGCCAAGTTGATTTACTGAAAGAATTTTCTGGACCGTTGTTTATATTTTACAGAATTGCACCAGGCCAGTGTACATCATTATGTTCCTAATTTCCTGATGCTTTCTCATCAGATATAAAAACTCCCTCTGTGGCTTCAACTAAGAGAAATTGCCGTGTTTATAATAAATTTTAATTCTCAAATGCAATATTGAGCCAATTTTGGCCAATGATAGATTTAACCAAAACAAATGTTTCTGTAAATATCATATGTCCATCTTCAACAATTTTGTCATTTTTTTCCCTGCGCAACCAATCTACACAAATTTCTGAGACTTCACTTCATTAATGTATATTATTTTAAATCTTAAGATTTTTGGTTTTGTATATTAACTGTAGTGCCACTGTCTTTCAGCTTTGGCAAGATCTAGGGGAGAATCTGGAATGGGATGCAAAATCCAGCATTTTTTATCTCTTAGGTCGCTGAGCTCAGGCAACTGATTAAGATAGATGATGGACAGTTGAAAGGAAAAAAAGAGGAGGGAGTCGAAGATAGCTTCTCTAGTTATAGGGACTGGCTGTACTGCAGCTAATGGGGATAACTTCAACTGACGACTCTCCCTCTCTCTCTCTCTCTCTCTCTCTCTCTCTCTCTCTCTCTCTCTCTCTCTCTCTCTCTTTCCTGCAGCCAGATCTGTAAAATGTGGCTTCTAGCCAAAACTGCAGAGACTACCTAACAGGAGGCCCTTTGGTCTGTAGATAAGTCTCTTTGCAGAGATCTCTGGGGGGCCCAAGTATGCCTTCTATATGTAAGGCCTGACATTGGAGGCCTGAGTTTTTGGTTTGTTCTTGTTTTGCTTTGCTTTTTTTGTGTCTTTTTATTTCTTTTTAAAACTATTTTGTTCTACAAGAAAATTAGAAAGAAAAAGAGACTGAAAATAGACCACTCACACAAACACACAAGCATTCAAGAGGAAAAGGTACATGAAGTTAAAACTTTTACTTTAACCAATTTTATATGACAATGATGTTCAATTCAACTAGCATTTCCTCTGCAGAAACTGCAGCAAGTTCAGGCTGCTCTTGGGAAAACCTCTTCCCTGGTATGCTGTTATGGCCTGTTCCCCTGTACATGCACATAGACAACAATCAGATATATAGACCTGTACATGATCATACAAATATTCAATGGACTATACCAAAAGAGCTCCTTACATACAGACATACACTCATGTAACATATGTACAAAAACAGACAAATGATACACTTACATAAACACACACACACACACACACACACACACACATATATATATATATATACATATTTACAACTCATGGATGAAGCAAATTTAAAAAGATTTCAACCAGTGTTTATTGGTCACAACTTTTATACTTCTGAGACAAAGCTCTCTAAGTCAGAAAAGGAATTACCTCAGAGTCAAAAAGACAATCACAAAAAAACCCATGAATTCTAAAATACAATAGGTTATGTTTTTTTCATTAAAACTAAATATTTATTAGCCATGTATCCATTACATAAGTTCATAATGAGTTCAAAATAACAAAGGTTGGCAAGGTCTAAAGGTTAACAGTGTTCAAGAAGTTATATGAATATATTTCTTTTCAATTGGACTGACCTGGCTATATATTTTTAAGGTATATTTTAGTTTATAGTAATCAGGCCAATAATTTTATCAGTCTTTCATTCCGAGATAACTTTAGAATTATACTATTTTATGCCATAAACTGACAAGGTATAAGGAATTATAATGAAACAGTTTGCATATTATAACATTAAGGTTTATAATTAATTTAGACATTTGTAGGTAGCTCCATTACATTTTGGGTTCATAAGAAGTTTAAACCAACTTGTCTATATTTATGGTGCTTACAAGGGTTTATGGTGCCATGCCCAGAGAGAAAGCTATATGAAGCCACAAGTCTGTCTCAAGCCTGTCTTCTACTGAGGCATCTGGAGATCTACAAAATTGTTTATTGCAACCATAAAACTTTTATCAACTGTTTAGCTTCTAAGATTGTTTGAATAAGAAGTTCTATAATTGGGAATTAATTTACCTGAACAGCACTGCATCTTCATCAAGATCACATAGGAAGTTTGTTCAATATAGTGAGCAAATACCGAGAAAGGCATACAGTGCCAGATTTTTGAGAGGTACAGGAGCACAGAAAGAACGAGTCAGTCTCAGTCCCTCCCCCCTCCTCCTTCTCTCCCTCTTCTTTCTCCTCATTTTTTTTTCTGCCTGCAAATCAGGATGTAGCTCTCAGATATCTCTCCAGCCCCATTCTTGCGTATGTGCTGCTGTGCTTCCTGTCATGATAATGATAGATTAACCCTTTGAAACTGCAAGCAAGCCTGCAATTAAGTATCTTATTTTGTGAGGTACCCTTGTCATCCTGAATGTTGACAGCAATAGAATGGTGAAAGAGACAATTTATATAGAAATAAGTGATTAGACATTTTAATAATATGTCTATTTATCAGAACAATAGTATTAGGCTCTTCCGTATAGAGTTTGAGCAGTTTACAGATGATACTCGCCCTTTAAATAGTGCCAGGTATGGATTCCAGTTCATTGAAACAGACTTGGAACTCATCAGAAAATGGTTAGTTACTAGCATAGTATTTATATCACTATTACAAAATTAGACATATCTTGTTAGACTAGTCACCTGGAAGGTAGGGTTTTGAGACTCCATTGGCCAAAAACTCAAAGTTATAGGCAAACCCATTCCTGGAATTTGGGTTTATATTTATTAGCATGAATTGTGTAGTTGAAGTATTATACCCTCAATTGTCATAAGAGGCAACTATTAAAACTCCTTTTATTTCTGGTGGGGATCAGGACAGGGTTGTACTGTGCATCCCTAGCTTTCCTAAACTTTCTGTGTCCTAAAACTTGTTCAAGACCAGGCTGTCCTTGAACCCAAAGTAATTCCTGCTTCTGCCTCCAAGTATTGGAATTAGAGATGTGTGTCACTGTTGCGACTTTAAAATACTTTTTTAGTATGCATATGCATATACTTTAGGAAGCTCCTTTAATAGTAGGTTTCTATAAAACCTTTTATACATATATATATACTTATATATACACTTAAGTATATATATACTTATTAAAGTATACATATATATATATATACTTATGTACATGCACTTATAAAAGTATATATACTTTATATACAGTTTTTATTGTCCCTTGCCATACTATTTCCTTTTTAGTAACACAGGTAAGTTAATTTTGTTACTTGTTATGCATTGTGCACATGTCTTTTACTTTGATGGTAAAAAGTTATTGCATTCAGTGTTGTCCAGAAGTTTTAATATTTTAACCTTCCTGTTATTCTTATTGGTTTTTTTGAACTGGTTTATGATAAGAAAAAATGTAAGGTGTGGACACAGTGTTAATTTTCTTTAATGTTACTATATTTCTGTCACTGCAGCTACCATCAGTGGCTGGAATCTGTTGTCTCATCAATTTAATGCTTCCTCCTTTTGCGGACTAAAGACTACAATATACATCATGTTAACAAATGATTCAATTTCCTTTGATGAGTATGTAGTGTCCTTCTCTATCTCTTCTGACTACTTTTTGTTTGAAGTCAAATTTTCAGTTATTAAACCAGCTGTTCATGTTTGCTTTTTCGGTCCATTTCTTGACTATAACACAAAATTAATTGTTTGTAAAACATTTGGATATATACTTTGGATACCTATGCTGTGCAGGATTAAAGTTTTTCATTCAGTTTACTAAAGGCCTTCTTCACTGTCTACTCACCGAACTAATGGAAATCCAAGTCATATTTATTTTTAATATATGATTGATTGTATCCCACTTTTCTAAAAGTGTAAAAATATAGTTTTATTATCCATAATAAAAAATTCACATGGGGCCTACCTTGTTAATTTTGAAGACAGGTCAAAATTTTGTTAGTTATAAGTTTCTGTCTTTCATTCAGTTCTTTTGTTGTTGTTTTGGTTTAGTTTGGGGTTTTTTGGTTTTGGTTTTTTATTGTTTTTTTTTAATTATTTATATATATATATTTATATTAATCACAGGTTATTTACTTCGTATCCTAGCCATAGCTCCCTCCCTCATCTCCTCCTTGCTCCTTTCCAAGTTCACTGATGGGAGGTCCTCCTCCTCTTCCATCTGACCCTAGCTTATCAGGTGTCTTGAGGACTGGCTGCAAAGTCCTCCTCTGTGGCCTAACAGGGCTGCTGCTCCATCCGGGGGTGGGGAGATGTCAAAGAGCTAGCCATTGAGCTCATGTCAGAAATAGTCCCTGTTTCCCTTACTAGGGTATCCACTTGGATACTGAGCTACCATGGCTATGTCCGAGCAGGGGTTCTAAGTTATATCCATACATGGTCCTTAGCTGGATAAAAAGTCTCATAGAAGACCCCTGTGCCCTGATATATTTGGTCCTTGTGGAGCTCCTGTCCATTCAGTTCTTATCTATTTCTTTAAATGACCTATAATCAAATGACCTATATCCATAATAATCATTGCTATTTAAAACTCAACCATTAAAGATGTTTCTTTTCTTAAATGAACAATAGATCTCTAGATATCTGCATTTATTTTAAAACTTTATCAATGCAATAATTTAGATGGAACTTACTCTGTGCAAAATTGCTAAGAGCTGAAAAAAAAAGTCTTCCCCAGTAGACTTCATACCAATTGTTTATCCAATAAATAGTCCCAGTCCTTAAAATGTAGATACAAATAATATACAGAGTACACTGTATTTATGTATTCAATATGAATATGTATGTGTATATGTATGAGTGTACATGCATGTAATAAAATGAAGAGTTAACGAAAAAAGAGTCCATGAAATAGAACCAGTAGGAATATATGGGAGAGTTTGGATAGAGAAAAAAAGAGTAAATAATATAATTACATTATAATCTCAAAAATAATAATACAAAAATATGAAAAAACATTTCTACCGTTATTTTTAATTTTTAGGTTTCTAAAATTTTGATGTTATCTTTATAAACATTATAAAATATTTTTGATAATTTTTTAAATAAATGCTAATTAAAAATGATCAAAGGTAACAAGGCTTTAAAAATTTGTTGACAAATTCAAAGGTCAAAAAAGAACTGCTAATACTATAAAACATATTTTATGTAGACACTCAAACAAATTTTTTTTGGTTTGTTTGCTTTCTTGTTTTTCAAGAAAGGGTTTCTCTTTGTAACAGTCCTGGCTGTAATGGACTGACTTCGTAGACTAGGTTGGCCTCAAACTTACAGTGATCTGCCTGCTTCTGCCTCTCTGAGTGCTGAGATTAAAGACGTGCACCATGACAACCAGCTCAAACATAAAGTTTTATACCCGACATGCCACTAATGTTTAGTATGTCTTTCACAATAAGTTTCATAATTACTGACATAATTTTCTAATTAGTCACTTTTGCAACAGGTCAAGAAGGAGACAATGTTAAATTTCAAGGGCAATCATTTTGAAGTTCTTAGCAATGTCGTTTCCATAAACTCCCGTGACTTGTTATACATTAATACCCAAATCCTCAAATATTCACTGAGAATCAACTGTAGTGCTTAAATGATGTAACCCACACAAAATATAGCCCATTTTTTAATTTAGGGGCATTTCAAAGTGAGTTGCCTTACTCCTACTTTGGGATATCCTAAAAAGTTCATTAACATTCTCTTTCATGTCATTCCTGGTTTCTGAAATGAAGACAAATACTGTATCACCTTTCCTCCTTTACAGCTATAATTGATAAATTGCATAATTTAAATGATGTATGCAACATCAAGTTATTAGAAAAGGTTCGTAGCACTAAATGCTTAAGCCTGTCCTTTCTCCTCTGAGAACCATATAATTTATCACTGCTATTGTGGAAAAACTTGAGATAGTTAAATGTCATATCATCTCCAAACATACGTGCTATAGCTCCCATTTCATTAGGTTAAAATGTTTATTAAATACACTCTACACTTCAGAAGGCTAAATATTAAATATGTATTAGGTACCATGTTAGATATCAAAGAACCTTTACAATTATTGATAACTAAAAAAAAGAAACTGATAGTTCCATGATTTCATAGAATATACATTTAAGTTAGATGAGAGTTCAGATTATTATTGTAGTAACTGACATAACAGGATTGCTATAGAGTAGAATATGCATACTGGTCTTGACCTTTATACACGGAATATGCAATCATGAAATGACAGTGTTGAGAAACTGTACAGGTACAGTAAGAGTATACATTACATGTAGTCACTTCAGTCATGTTTCTGAGAGGGTGTCAGAAGAGGAACAAAATGGACAAAGGAAAGAAAGAGAAGCAATGAAAATAATACCAGTACAGTGTACTAACAACTTGGAGGTACTGAAATGAGTTTAGGTCAATGTGTACTTAAGTAAAGAAAGATGCTTATAAATAAAAATGCACAGGTTGAACACATCGCGATACATCAGAGACAAAAAAATAATCGTGCAAAGTTGAAATACATAAAGAATGTATTGCACACAAAGATATAGAATTCACAAATATGTAGTCATACTTCAGTTAAAAACAGATTATATTTAATTTCTCATTATGAAAGTGATGGATAGAATATATTTTGTGAAAGTGATATGCAGGTGGAGGAATATTCTATCATTGGAATTTGATTGCAATTTTCTGAATGTTGCAGAAAGTAAAAATCTAATTAGGGTTTCAGATGAAGTCTAGAGATTGGATACCTGTCTTTCTCTCCAGAAAACCTTTAAGTGATCCAAACAAACTTAATAGCAATTTAATGAATTTCAGTTCAATTATGAAAGATATAATGAATTTTCTTTTTTCAAATTGTCTTTTCAAAATATTTTTTTCATGTAAAATTAATTTCAGAAAGCAAAATGTGGTTGCTGAATTCACTGACACTTTATTTGGGAAAATAGTATTGCTCTAAAATTTTATACACATTCCAAGTTTGCTATCTATGCACATGCTATTGAATAGAAATAAATGAATATGAGGTACACATGGAACCAATGATGGAAGATTCTACTTGTAAAACAGAGTTCATTGTGGGTTCAGGTTTCTAGATACAAAAGGAGTAAGGGTAAGCACATAATCAAATCATGTATCTATATGTAATAGAAAGTTATCTCACAGTAGGTGGACATGTTATTTTTCTAAAATCAAGACATTTATTTAGAATGAAGGTAAAAGCCTGATTAATGATTATATAACAATATTGAGTGTATGCAAGCAGTGTCCAAGGGCCTATAGGACAGTATACTTATATCAGCAAATATGAGTGCTCCAGTATTGAACAACTAAGCGATGGTGATTGACTTATTGTATATTACATTTGAATGAAACTTTGTAAAGATAATAATTTTTTTAAAATTCCAAATATACAAAAAATGCTGTTATAATAACTTCTTACTATGTTACAATAGTAAATAAATAAAATATTTTTTTACTCACATGAAGATTAGCAATTAAGTGATAATAAGCTCTGTGGAAAAAAACTGTAATACTTTAAAATAACAGAATATTCAATTTATTGTGTAAATGCAATTTTAACGCATTATTTTGAATGTTTAAACTTCCTAAATATAGGGTAAGAATTATACATATTTTACATATATATATGTAAAATAAGACAAATGTAAATAAAATTTCATTAAGTAATTAAATGTAATTATAAAAAATAAGAACATTTTACATGAATTTGTTTATTGATATATCTCATTATTTTCCTAGTGTACAGAAATCAACAAAAGACTTGCTAATAACCAATTTCTTTTCACACCATTTATTCTATCAAATGAAGTCCTTTTTGTAAATATCATTATCTTTTCCCAAGAGTAAAACTGTGGAAGATATGTTAATAAAATTAATGAAAAACAAATTTAAAGGTTGAAATTATTCTCAAATGTGAGGATCACTTTATATCATGTTTTACGACATATAATAAATCATATATTTTACTTATGTCTTAGTATCATGGTAAATACAAAGAAGAATTACAAGGGAAGAAAAGTGCCTGGTCAACTACAACAACAACAAAAATGCATCTTACTAAGGAGGAAGAATATTTTTACTTAATAGAATATTTGAATAATAAAAATTCTTAAGAATATGCTTGATTTCTCAGTAACCAATTGGTTTCCCAAAGTGAGGGGAACAAGGACTATTTCTAACAGGAACTCAATGACTGGCTCTTTGGTCTCCCCACCCCCGAAGGGAGGAGCAGTCCTGTTAGGCCACAGAGGAGGGCTTTGCAGCCAGTCCTGAAGATACCTGATAAAACAGGATCAGATGAATGGGGAGGAGGTCCCCCCTATCAGTGGACTTGGAAAGTGGCACGGTGGAGATGAGGGAGGGAGGGAGGGACTGAGAGGGAATGAGGGATTGGGACATGGCTGGGATACAGAGTTAATAAAATGTAACTGATAAAAAAAAAAAAAGAATATGCTTGACCTATCTGCATTGCCCACTTGGCATGCTGAGGTTGGCTACCCAGAGGCTATTTAAAGTGGGTTGGCTTTACCCAGGGTCAGATGATTGTTCAAGGTTCCTGAATAAACTGCATTAAAAAAAAAAAAAAAGAAACTAAGGAAAAAAAAAAGATTTTTTTCTAACAAATTAAAAAAAAAGAATATGCTTGATTATAATATAAATTTTCATTACAGATCTTCTTGGCTAATTTCATATTAACCACTTTACTGAAGGTGTTCATCAGTTGCAGGAGTTCTCTGGTAGAATTTTGGGGGTCACTTATCTATACTATCATATATTCTGTGAATAGTGATATTTTCTTCCTTTCTAACTGTATCCCCTTTGGTTGATCTCCTTTAGTTGTCTTAGAGCTCTAGCTGAAACTTCAAGTACTGTGTTGAAGAGGAATGGAGAGAGTGGACCGGCTTGTCACTGATTTTAGGGAAATTGCTTTAAGTTTCTCTTCATTTACAAACCGAGACTCACTCCATGGGAGAGAGCCAACCCCTGACAATATTAACGACACTCTGCTATGCTTGCAGACTGGAGCCTACCATAACTGTCTTCTGAGAGGTTTCATCCAGTAGCTGATGGAATCAAATGCAGAGACCCACAGCCAAACAACAGGCTTGGTTCCAGAGCCTTGTAGAAGAGTAGGAGAAAGGTTTGAAGGAGCCAAAGGGGTCAAGGATACCACAAGAAGACCTACAGGCTAAACTAACCTGGGCCCATGGGGCTCACAGAGATTGAACCACCAACCAAAGAGCATTCATAGGGTAAACCTAGGCCCCTGAACATATGTGGCAGGTGCACAGCTTCTCCTAATAATGAGTAGAGGCTGCCTCTGACTCTGTTGCCTTTCTTTGGATCCCTCTCCTCTAGCTGGGCTGCCTTGTCTGGACTCAGTTGGAGAGGATGTCCTAGGTCCTTTTGTAACTTAATGTTCCAGGGTGAGTTGGTACCCATGAAGGGGAGGAGGAATGTGGGAGGGGGATTGAGAGCAGGCCTGGAAGGAGAGGAGGGAGGAGGCTATGATTGGTTGTAAAGTGATTAAATCAATTAATTAATGAAAGGATTTTAAAAGAAAGAGAGATGGAGAGAGCAAGCAAGTGAGAGAGACAGAGAGACAGAGAATAGGCTGAGTAAGGCATCTGAAGCAAGCCAGTAAATACCTCTCCTCTGTGGCCTCTGTTTCTGCCTCTAGGTTTCGATCCTGATTAAACGGATTGTGATGTGAAAGTACACTATGAACAAACCTTTCCTTCACCAAAAATATTCTTACAATCATAAAATTGTACTCCATAGGTTGAAAATAAAACATTTGACAAGAACGTAACTTCTTAAATGCCCTAGTTTACATGTGCTTTAAGCTATGGGATATTCTTTGAAGTGGTAATGTAAATTGAATGTGCATTGATATTCCATCTCAATTCAACCAGTGACTGTCCTCAAGAAAATGAGCAACAACAAACTCTAGGGAAGTTGTAGTGGAAAAAAATGGACCCTCCACTCACTGCACACTGGAGTTCACAATGAATATTACTTTTAAAAATATGCTAAAAACCAAACTACTGAAACATCTAGTGTGCCACCCTTGAGGATATACCAAATGAAATCTTAGTAAACATACTACAAAGTTTATTTTCAACTAGCTTATCCATGTTTATTGAGACACTTAAAAATAGCAAAAACAGAGTGTAAGATGGCATCTTAGAGTTATTTTGGTTTGCATTTCCCCGATGACTAAGAACATTGAACATTTCTTTAAACATTTCTCTTCCATTCGATATTCCTCTATTGCGAATTCTCTAACTCTGTATTCCATTTTTTAATTAGATTGTTTGGTTTGTTGGCATCTAATTTCTTGAGCTCTTTATGTGTTCTGTATATTAGCTCTCTGTCAGATGTTGGGTTGGTCAAGATCTTTTCCCAGCCTAAAAGCTGTCATTTCGTTCTTTAGACAGTATCTTTTGTTTTACAGGAGACTTTCAGTTTTATGTGGTACCATTTATTAATTGTTGATCTTAGTGCCTGAACTGTTGCTGTTCTATTCAGGAAGTTGTCTCATGTATTGAAGAGTTCCAAGCTCTTCCCCAGTTTCTCTTTCAGTAGACTTAGTGTATCTGGTTTTATGTTGTGGTATTTGATCCCGTTGAACTTAGGTTTTGTGCAGGGTGATTAATATGGATCTCTTTGCTTTTTTTTTTTTTTTTTTTTTTTTTACATGCAGACATCGTGTTAGACTAGCATTTTTCTCCTTTCCATTGTGTAGTTTTGGTCTCTTTATCAAAAAGCAAGTTTTCATAAACGTGGGGTTTTACTTCTGGGTCTTCAGTTAGATCCCATTAATCAACCTGTTTGTTTCTATGCCAGTACCATGCAGTTTTTATTACTATTGCTCTGTAGAACAGCTTGAAATCAAGGATGGTGATACTTCAGTATGTGTGTGTATTTTTTTTTTTTTGTGTGTGTGTGTGTGGTAATCTTGGTTTTATGTTTTTCTGTATGAAGTTGAGAAGTGCTCTTCCCAAGTCTGTAAAAAATTACGTTGGAAATCTGATGGGAAATGTGCTGAATATGTAGAATCCTTTTGGTAATATGGCCATTTTTACTATGTTAATCAGAAAATGAGCATGAAAGTTCTTTCTGTCTTCTGATATGTTTTTCAATTTCTTTCTTTAGTGTCTTGATCCAAATGGTGGGTTCTATAAAAGATCATCCTGAGTGAGGTATCCCAGAAGCATAAAGACACACATGGCATATACTCAATTATGTAAATATTAGACATATAATATAGGATAAACATACTAAAATCTGTACACCTAAAGAAGCTAAGCAAGGAGCTGGTTTTAATCTTTTATGACAACTCTATTAGGAGAACTCTTGAATCATGCCTTATGTTCTGTTGATATAATTACTCTTATATTTCTTCTCTCTAAGTCCATTCTGCTAGTTATATTAGTAGATTTTCCTAGTTATCATTTTGAGTTTTAACAATTTAGAAACTTTTGCTTAACTATGAAAGCTTTTGTTATATAATGTGGTGATTTGAAGGAGAAATGTGCCCAAAGGCTTACATATTTTCTCATGTAGGTCCTGGTTGGAGACATAGTTTCAGGAGGTTGTTGGCTCTGTTTTGTGAGGTTGTGGATCTTTTAGGAAGTGGAGCTTTGCTGGAGAAAATATGTCCCTCATCACTAAGAGTAGGTTTTTGAGAGTTCATACACAGATGTTACTTCCAGTTTTCTTTCCCTGCTTCATGTTTGTGGGTCCAGGTATGATCTCTCTGCTTCATATGCTGGTGGTGTAATGCCAGGCCTCTTCCAACAATATGTAACTGTAATCCTAAAATCTTCTCTTCTTTTTTTTAATTTTATTTTTCTTTTTAGTTACATTTTGTTAACTCTGTGTCCCAGCTGTATCCCGCTCCCTCATTCCCTCCCCAACCCCATACTCCCTCCCTGGTCTGGAGAGATGGCTCAGCCGTTAAAGGCTAGGCTCACAACCAAAAATATAAAATCTTTTCTTTAAGTCACTTTTGATCATGATATTTTGTCACAGAAAAAAAAGTAAACAAATACATTTATTCTTCCTAAGTAATTCTGTATTTGGCTAACCGATTTAGAGTATCTGGTTTTATGTTGAGGTCTTTGATCCACTTGGACTTTAGTTTTGTGCAGGGTGATAAATATGGATCTATTTTCGTTTTTCTTCATGTAGACATCCAGTTGGACCAGCACTATTTGCTGAAGATGGTGTCTTTTTTCCAATGAATGGTTTTGGCTTCTTTGTCAAAAATCAAGTATTCATAGGTGTGTGGGTTTATTTCTGGGTCTTCTATTTGGTTCCATTGATCCTCCTTTCTGTTTCTATGCCAATACCATGCAGTTTTTATTACTATTTCTCTAGTCCTATAAGAGATGATAAATATAATGAAATCTATACACCTAAAGAAGATAAACAAGAAAGAGGACCTGGGGTAAGATGATCAATCCTCACTTAGAAAGACAAATGGGAGGTGCATTGGATGTAGGAAAAAACAAGTAACAGGACAGGAGCCCACCACAGAGGGCCCCTGAAAGACTCTACCTAGCGGTGTATTAAAGCCGATACTAAGACTCATAACCAAACCTTCGGCAGGGAGCAGGGAATCATATGAAAGAAGGGCGAGTTTGTATGACGTGGAAAGTTTAGGAGCTCCACAAGGACCAAATATATCTGGGCACAGGGATCTTTTCTGAGATTGACACTCCACCAAGGACTATGTATGGATATAACCTAGAACCTCTGCTCAGATGTAGCCCGTGGTAGCTCAGTAACCAATTGGTTTCCCATAGTAAGGGGAACAGGGACTATTTCTGACAGGAACTCAATGGCAGGCTCTTTGAACTCCTCACCCCCCAAGGGAGGAGCAGTCCTGCTAGGCCACAGAGGAGGACTTTGCAACCAGTTGAGGATACCTGATAAAACAGGGTCAGATGGAAGGGGAAGAGGTCCTCCCCAATCGGTGGACTTGGAAAGGTGCAGGGAGGAGATGAGGGAGGGAAGGAGGGATTGGGAGGGAAAGAGGGAGTGGTATATAGTTGGGATACAGAGTTAATAAAATGTAACTAACAATAAAAAAAGAAAAAAATTCTGTATGTGGTTTTTTCATATATATATATATATACATATCCATCATTATATCAATTTTACATATTTTAGTCTACTTATAGTCTAATATAATTTACTCGTAAATTAAACTGATGTGAAATTATTTTAACATGTTGGAATATCAAAATTCTCCCTACACATAGTGCTATGTCATTTGTTTCACATGTGTAATTTAATATTGTTTTAAGAATTCTTCAGGTAAATGATATTGAACTCATGGATGTTAGTAATATTTTTAATATATTAACTTTCTGCTTTTTCCAAAGATAGAACCTAACTTTCTCTGGAAGTAACATGAAAATATTTAACACTCAATGACAGGATACTGAACATTTAATTCTTAAATTCACTTCTATCCATTACATATTTATTAAAGATTTGCTAATGAGGAAAATTAGCAATTAATATTTTTAGCAGATGTCTAAGAAGAATTTGCTTTTGTATATATGCATGACATAAAGACCCTCCATATTTCACTGGATAGTATAAAGACATTCCAAGTCAAACAGTTGTGTGAGTTTATCAAGACTGAGTTGACTTAGGACAAATTTCACACACTATGTGCATGCTTTCATAAACCATTGTGAAGCTGTCTTTCTGGTTATTGGAAATCCTCACATGATATTCATGTATTTATTATCCCAACATAACAAATCAGAAGAATAGCAGCTGTGTAAACCCGTGCCCGGTGCCAACAAGTTATTAAAACCACAGAAGAAGATTAATCTGCATTGATAAGTCAAGACATAATGCAAAGCCTCAGATTTAATCCAATATCTCCTGGAGCCAATATTTTCTAATAACAGCGCATTTGGAATTGCCAATGAGGAATGAAACTGCACAAGCGACTGAGGCCTTAGAAAACAGTCAAGAGAAGTGTGGTCTTCTTGGAGCCTGGGTTATTTAAGGGAAGATTTACTCTAATATCTGATGCTTATTTCTTACTTTAGTCTAGCCCTCAGTTGAACTGAAAATGTGAAGACATACACGTGAGCTCTTCATGTGATTTGGCTTCTCATCATTACAAGAGACAAAAATCATTTGGTTTTCTCTGTGACCTTTCCAGGCTCCGTGTCAGGTGTTGCGATGAATAGGTGTAATATGCACTACCTTTATGAGCCAGTCACGGAGTATCATTTCTGTACCTCATTCTCTTTGTTCCAAGTAAGTCATAAACACATGCCTTACAAACCCAATCAGGCCATATGTGCATATTGTATAGGTATAAGTACACACATATGTAAAACTGTTCCTATAACTCCTTGTAGGGATTTTACTAATCCCTTTGAGTCTGTCACACAGAAGAGATTACAGTGCATGGATGTTCTTTGTAACTGAGCTATTTCATATCTCCACGTTTTCCATTTCTTTTCTCCAAACATACTGTTTATCAGAGAATATTTAGTACCAGGATTTACATACGAGACTAATTATTCTGTTAACACACTGGTGCCTCAAAGATAACAGAACTTGAATTAATGTGTTCAAGACTGAGAAACATGAGGTTTAATTAGCTATTTATTTGTAACAAGAAGTGATAGACACATCTACTCTATTTCCAACAGTATATATTATAAAATGTAAACACATGCTTTGTAAATGTATTAGAAAATTGTTTAAATAATAAATAAGAAATACATTATAGTGTTAATCACCATGAGTTAGCATTACTGGTATTTGCTATCAAATATTTATTAAGAACTTGATCAAAACTAATATTACTTTCATTCAAATTCTTACAAATAAATCCGATTATAATTATAAATTCACTCTAGTGAGTGCAATTGCAGAATTTAGCAGGAGTATAAATGCTGATCCGTTTTCTTTCCTGGATGTTGGACTACAAACAGTGTGCGTATGCTGTGGGCTGGTACTATGTGGATGTTCCAGCCACTTAAAATAAAACATGTACTGTATTTTGTTGCCTTTTGCACTGCAAAACCAGGTCTTCACTAACTGATCTCATACACCAATTCATTCAAACATTATTCTAAGATGTTCAGAATCAATTGTCCTTTTTGCCATTAACCTATTTCCTTAACAATTTTATCTCTCTCAAATTTCATGTTTTGTTCTATCTCATTGTTTTCAGGAAAAAAAGTGGGTTTTATAATAACCAGATTTTTTTATAACTATTGTGTAGTCAGAACACCCAAAATCTATAGTCTACAAAATGACAAAAAGTGAAAATATTCTAATATTAGTGAAGCAGATCTGAAAACACATTGTCACTATCTCTGAGAGGTAGCTTCCTTTCAGGAACGTAGGAAGGTTTTCATCACAACCGTACATTATACAAAAAGTGTATTTCATTTTGTGTTTAGATTTACCACACTCAGGCAGTAATCTATGACTTTTTTTTTTGCATTGTTTCCTTTGGACAAGGTTTTACAGAATGATTTAAACATATAAATAGTGGTTCTGTTTTGCTTTGCTTGGTCTTACTTCACTAGTTTTTATTTCAAAGCCAAGGAAATAGGCATAAAACTACACCCTCCCATTTATTCTATATATGAGTATATAGAGCACATAATAACACAAGGCTTTTCTATTTATTGGCACATACTAACTACACTAAATACAGAAGTTAATCACAACATTTTCATGCATGTATGTGAAATCTTCTGTTTATCCTGTATTACACTCGATGATCTCTACCATTCCAAATGTAGAATCATTTTGTGCTTTCTAGTGATTCTCTTCTATTTTCATGACCAATTTAAACTTATATTGCACATATGAGAAATCCTAGTTGTTGCCCTAGTACCTAGTTCATTTCATTTAATGAGATGATCCCCACTTTCTTCTATTTTCCTGCAAATGGCAACATTTCATTCTACTTTATGGCTGATGATCAAACTGGGTCACTTACTTATTTGTCGATGTAGCCAAATTTCAGAGAGAAACAACTTTAATGGAAGGACAGCTTATTTGAATTTGTGATAGACAGGAAAAACAGAGACAGGGCCAAAAAAAAAAAAAAAGAAAAAAGAAAAAAAAAAGCTGCAAAGAAAGTTCTGGGACGCAAAGGCAGTTGAAGAAAGCAAGAATTTTGCTTACACCCCAAGTATGTGTTTGAATTTCTAATCAAGCAATGAATTAAATTATTTATTAGGTTCTGATGGTCTAAACACCTCTACATATGCCCTCCAACACACCCAAAAATGTGCTCCATTAAACATTCGATGTTTTCAATTTAATCACATTGTGAGTTAAGACCATCACATACTGTACTGTAGATTCATATATATTTTCTTGATTTGTTCATCTGAAGGCAGGTATCTATTCCTCCATTTACGGGAACAAAAATAACTTTATGAAAAGAATTCTAATATCCCATGCTCTAAGGATAACAATGCCACTTAAAGAAACAAAAAAACAAAACATAAAAACTGAAGAAAACTTCCATAGAGCAAATAGCATTTGAGTAATGAGGCAGCAGACACAGAGAGAAAAATTCTACACCACTTCAGCATCTGACAGAGGTTAGGGGCGCTGACACAAAAGCATGGAAGTAAAATACACACCACAAAAACATTATAAAACATTAAGCTTATTAAGTGTTCATACTTAATAATAAATCAAGCAAATCTACATTAATTCTACATATAAACAAGCTATGAAACAGAAATTAAGGTTTTAAAATTGAGTGTGTTTCTAAAAATTTTATTAAATAAAAGTAGAGTAACTGGACACTCTCATCTTCCTCCTGAATTTAGTGAGAATTCTTCAAAATTTTCTTCATTTAATATGATGTCAGCAATGTGTGGTCACATACACTTTATTTTCTTCAGGAAGAATTTTCTTCCTGAAGAAATGTCAAAAATGTCAGGGTTTTTTTTTCTACATTTATTGAGATGAACATGTAACTTTTTTCCTAGAAATTGTATGCAATAAATTATGTTTATTGACTCATTTATGTTAAAATATTCCTACTTCTCTGGAATGAAGCCAAATGATTGTGATAGGTATTATTTTTTTAAATTTGCTCTTGTCTTATTAAAATTCGGCAATGCCTTCTAGTTACAAGCTTTCTATTTCTCTCCATAGATTTGTCTGTTTTCCCTTCCATTTACAGATATTTCCATTTTGCAAAGATGATTTAGATTTGTTGTTGTCTTTTTTTGTTTATATCACTCCTTCATAATTTTGACATCTTGAGGTATCCTTTACATTTAGTTAGAAGCACCTAGTATGGAAGAGGGTGGAAGAGAAGGTTGCCATGAGAAGTTCACCATGAGGGAGTCGCCATGGGGTTAAAGACAGATGAGGAACAGCCCAGGGGCGAGACTAGACCACAGGTAATGGGGCATGTGGCTGAGGAATCCAGAGCAAAGTAACAGGTTAGAATAGACGAGCATCTGTCCAGCTCCAGTGCTTTCAAGTTTATAAATAAATAAGAGAAGCAGAAAGTATGTATCTGTATATTTGATGTCATATCTAAGAGGTAGAGTGTTGTGTAGAATTCTCATAGTCCTAAATTCTATTTCACTATTCTGACATTAAAAATTATAAATTTGAAAAGTCATCACCAAAGTCCCGAATATAATGTTTGCACCCAGTACAAATTCAAGTGCTTCCTTGGGAGCTATCATCTCTGCATGTTGATTCATTTGTATATAATTATTATTCGTAATTTAGAAAATACGTTAGTGTTCTCCTAGATTGGATAAAAAGGCGATTTAGATCACTGTGAATGAATCTATTCTAAATCTTTGTGTGAGCACTGGCTTCTCTCATTCTTCTTTCATACAAACATGCAATGAATATGAGATTTGGCTCAGTGAGAAGAATTTACTTTCTAGGCTCATATTTATCCTCTCTGTTGTTTTATGAAATTGGTGCATCTGTTTTTGCCTTCACTAAACCTACTGTTTTCTAACTCTTTTGTCTTGTAAATCTCACTTATTAGTCTTAAGATAAGTGTATGACCTCATACAAATATATTTCATTTACTTTCTTTTTTCTTTATTACAATTTATTCCCTTCGTATTCCAGCTATAGCCCCCTCCCTCCTCATTCCCTCTCAATTCCAACTTCCCTCCCTCTTCTTGTCCCATGACCTTTCCCCAGTCCACTGAGAGGGGAGGTCCTCCTCCCCTTCCCTGTGACACTAGCTTATCAGGTCTCATCGGGACTGGCTGCATTGTCTTCCTCTGTGGCCTGGTAAGCCAGACACTGAGTTCATGCCAGAGAAAGTCCCTGTTGCCATTGCTAGAGAAACCACTTACAGACGGAGCTGCCATGGCCTACATCTGTGCAGGGGTTCTAGGTTATTTCTATCTATGGTCCTTGTTTGGAGTATCAGTCTCAGAAAAGACCCCTAGATCCAGATTTTTTGGTTTTGTTGCTCTTCTTGTGGAGCTCCAGTCCCCTCTAGGTCTTTCTATCTCCCCCTTCTTTCATAAGATTCCCTGCACTCTGCCCAAACTTTGGCTGTGAGGCTCAGCATCTGCTTTGATGACCCTGCTGGGTAGAGTCCTTCAGAGGCCCTCTGTGGTAGGCTCCTATCCTGTTTCCTGTTTTCTCCTTCCATTGTCCATTCCATTTGTCTTTCTGAGTAAGGATTGATCATCTTACCCACACTCCTCCTCCTTGCTTAGCTTCTGTAGATGTACATTTTAGTATGTTTATCCTATATTATCTGTCTAATATATACTTATAAATGGGTATATACCATGTGTGTCTTTCTGCTCCTGGGATACCTAACTCAGGATGATCTAGTTCCCACCTTTTGCCTGCAAATTTCATGGTTTCCTTGCTTTTAATTGCTGAGTAGTATTCCATTGTGTAACTGTACCACAACATTTGGATTGACATTTATCTCTCCATGATCTTATGTTTGTATGTTTTCAAGCTGTGGTTTTCAGACCTCCTTAGGCTGAGAGCCTTTAATATACCTTGCTATGTTGTGGTGTCCCCTAAACAAAACAAAGTAAGCAAACAAAGAAAGGAACACTTATTTTGTTGTACATCATAACTGTAATTTTTCACTGTTATGACTTGCATTATAAATGTCTGATAAGCAATATCTCTACTTGCAACCCCCTAAAGCCTATGACCCACAGGTTGAGAACCACTACTTTAGAGCAGAAAGAACTTCATGTTTCAATCTATTTTACTTAAAGATTTATGGATTTTTCTATATTTATTTCATTTTTAAAGCATGTCCCTATGGTGTTTTAAACTTTGATCAACACAGTTATGGAATGCATTGGCCATTTTCAACTGACTACAAACTGCCATCCTCTTCCAACTTCCATTAACCATTTTTTCCCTCCCAACTATATCCCTTTCCTTTTTTATGCCCTTCTTTTATGCAGGTGTCTCTGCTACTGTGTGTTTATTTTTTTTTCTTTTTATTTTATTTTTTTTATCAGTTACATTTTATTAACTCTGTATCCCAGCCGTGTCCCAATCCCTCATTCCCTCCCAGTCCCACCCTCCCTCCCTCCCTCATCTCCACCGTGCCCCTTTCCAAGTCCACTGATGGGGGGGACCTCCTCCCCATTCATCTGATCCTGTTTTATCAGGTATCTTCAGGACTGGCTGCAAAGCCCTCCTCTGTGGCCTAACAAGACTGCTCCTCCCTTCGGGGGTGGGGAGACCAAAGAGCCAGTCATCGAGTTCCTGTTAGAAATAGTCCCTGTTCCCCTCACTTTGGGAAACCAATTGGTTACTGAGCTACCACAGGCTACATCTGAGTGGAGGTTCTAGGTTATGTCCATACATGGTCCTTGGTTGAATGTCAGTCTCAGAAAAGACCCTGTGCCCAGATATATTTGGTCCTTGTGGAGCTCCTATCCTTTCCCCATCAGACTAACTCCCCTTCTTTCTTATGATTCCCTGTACTCTGCCAAAGGTTTGGTCATGAGTCTTTGCTTTGAAAACAATGCTAGTTAGAGTCTTTCAGATGCGCTCAGTAGACTCCTGTCATACGTTCGATGCACATCCCATCTGTCTTTCTAAATGAGGATTAATCATCTTACCCCATGTCCGCTCAGTTGATTATCTTTTTTAGGTGTATAGATTTCATTATGTTTATCATATCTTATAGGTCTATATAAGTGAGTATATCCCATGTTTGTCTTTCTCCTTCTGGGATATTTCACTCAGAATGATCTTTTCTAGATCCCACCATTTGCCTGCAAATTTCATGATTTCCTCCTTTTTGATTGCTGAGTAGTATTCCATTGTATAAAAATACCACAATTTCTGTACCCATTCCACCGTTGATGGACATCTGGGTTGTTTCCAGGTTCTGGCTATTACAAATAGAGCTGCTATAAACATGGTTGAGCAAGTGTCCTTTTTGTGTACTTGAACAAACTTTGGGTATATACCTAGCAGTGGTATAGCTGGGTCTGGAGGAAGCACTATTCCTATTTGTCTTAGAAAGCGCCAGATAGCTTTCCAGAGTGGTTGTACCAGTTTACATTCCCACCAGCAGTGGAGCAGGGTTCCCCTTTCTCCACAACCTCTCCAGCATGTGTTATCGCTTGAGTTTTTCATCTTGGCCATTCTGATGGGTGTAAGGTGATATCTCAGGGTCGTTTTGATTTGCATTTCCCTGATGGCTAATGAGGATGAGCATTTCTTTAAGTGTTTTTCTGCCATTCGATATTCCTCTGTCGAGAATTTTCTGTTTAGCTCTGTTCCCCATTTTTTAATTGGATTACTTGGTTTGCTGCTTTTCAGCTTCTTTAGTTCTTTGTATATACTGGATATTAGTCCTCTGTCAGATAAAGGGTTAGTGAAGATTCTTTCCCAATCTGTAGGCAGTCGTTTTGTTTTGATGACGGTATCCTTTGCTTTACAGAAACTTTTCAGTTTCATGAGGTCCCATTTATTGATTGTTGCTCTTAGAGCCTGTGCTGTTGGTGTTCTGTTCAGGAAGTTGTCTCCTGTGCCAATGAGTTCTAGGCTGTTCCCCACTTTTTTTTTCCAATTGATTTAGGGTATCTGGTTTTATGTTGAGGTCCTTGATCCACTTTGACTTTAGTTTTGTGCAGGGTGATAAATATGGATCTATTTTCATTTTTCTGCATGTAGAAATCCAGTTGGTCCAGCACCATTTGTTGAAGATGCTGTCTTTTTTCCATTGAATGGAATTGGCTTCTTTGTCGAATATCGAGTATTCATAGGTGTGTGGATTTATTTCTGGGTCTTCTATGCGGTTCCATTGATCCTCCTTTCTGTTTCTATGCCAGTACCATGCAGTTTTTACTACTGTTGCCCTGTAGTACAGCTTGAGATCAGGAATGGAGATACCTCCAGATGATCTGTTGTTGTACAGGATCGTTTTGGAGATTTTGGGTTTTTTGTTTCTCCATATGAAGCTGAGAATCTTTTTTTCAAGGTCTGTTAAGAATTGAGATGGTATTTTGATGGGAATTGCATTGAATCTGTAGATTGCTTTTGGCAGTATGGCCATTTTCACAATGTTAATCCTACCAATCCATGAGCACGGGAGATCTTTCCATCTTCTGATATCTTCTTCAATTTCTTTCTTCAGAGACTTGAAGTTTTTCTCAAACAGGTCTTTCACTTGCTTGGTTAGGGTCACACCAAGGTACTTTATGTTATTAGTGGCTATTGTGAAGGGTGTTGTTTCCCTAATTTCTTTCTCAGCCTTTTTGTCTTTGGTATATAGGAGGGCTTCTGATTTTTTTGAGTTGATTTTGTATCCTGCCACTTTGCTGAAGGTGTTTATCAGCTGAAGGAGTTCTCTGGTTGAATTTTTGGGGTCGCTCATGTATACTATCATATCATCTGCAAATAGTGACACTTTGACCTCTTCCTTTCCGATTTGTATCCCCTTGATCTCCTTTAGTTGTCTTATTGCTCTGGCTAGGACTTCAAGTACTATGTTGAAGAGATATGGGGACAATGGACAGCCTTGTCTTGTCCCTGATTTCAGTGGGATTGATTTAAGTTTCTCTCCATTGAGTTTGATGTTAGCTATAGGCTTGCTATATATTGCCTTTACTATGTTTAGGTATGTGCCTTGTATCCCTGATCTCTCCAAGACTTTAAACATGAATGGGTGTTGGACTTTGTCAAATGCTTTTTCGGCATCTAAGGAGATGATCATGTGGTTTTTCTCCTTCAGTTTGTTTATGTAGTGGATTACATTGATGGATTTCCGTATGTTGAACCACCCTTGCATGCCAGGGATGAAGCCTACTTGGTCATGGTGGATGATATCTTTGATGTGTTCTTGGATTCGGTTTGCAAGTATTTTATTGAGTATTTTTGCGTCAATGTTCATAAGAGAGATAGGCCTAAAGTTCTCTTTTTTTGTTGGGTCTTTGTGTGGTTTAGGTATTAAGGTGACTGTGGCTTCATAGAATGAGTTTGGTAGTGTTCCTTCTGTTTCTATTTTGTGGAATAGCTGTGATAAATATGGATCTATTTTCATTTTCCCTCAGCTTGAGGAGAATTGGAGTTAGCACTTCTTTGAAGGTCTTGTAGAATTCTGCGCTGAAGCCATCTGGTCCAGGGCTTTTTTTGGAGGGGAGACTGTTAATGACTGCTTCGATTTCCTTGGGAGATATAGGGCTATTCAGTCTTTCTACCTGATCTTGACTTAGTTTTGGTAGATGGAATCTTTCAAGAAAATTATCCATTTCATTTAGATTCTCAAATTTTGTGGCATATAGGCTTTTGTAGTATGACCTAATAATTGTTTGGATTTCCTCAATGTCTGTGGTTATGTCCCCATTTTCATTTCTGATTTTGCTGATCTGGATAGTTTCTCTCTGCTTTTTAGTTAGTTTGGCTAAGGGTTTGTCTATCTTGTTGATTTTCTCAAAGAACCAGCTTTTTGTTTCATTGATTCTT
Source organism: Meriones unguiculatus (assembly GCF_030254825.1). Lineage (NCBI taxonomy): Eukaryota > Metazoa > Chordata > Mammalia > Rodentia > Muridae > Meriones > Meriones unguiculatus. Next base: position 81,109,895 of record NC_083364.1, read on the forward strand.
TGGATAGTTTTATTTGTTTCTAGTTGATTGATTTCAGCCCTTAGTTTGATTATTTCCAGCCGTCTGCTCCTTTTGGGTGTATCTGCTTCTTTTTGTTCTAGGGTTTTCAGTTGGGCCATTAAGTTGTTTGTATGTGATGTTACGAATTTCTTCTTGCAGGCACTTAGTGCTATAAATTTTCCTCTGAGCACTGCTTTCAGTGTGTCCCATAAATTTGGGTATGTTGTGCATTCCTTTTCATTGAATTCTAGGAAGTCTTTAATTTCTTTCTTTATTTCTTCCTTAACCCAGCTGTCATTGAGTAGTAAGTTGTTTAGTTTCCATGTGCGTGTCGGCTTTTTGTTGTTTCTGTTGTTGTTGAGGTCGAGCTTTAGTCCATGGTGGTCAGATAGTATACAAGGGATTATTTCATTCCTTTTGTATCTGTTGAGGCTTGCTTTGTGGCCCACTATATGGTCTATTTTGGAAAAGGTTCCATGCGGTGCTGAAAAGAAGGTGTACTCTTTTGAGTTTGGGTGAAATGATCTGTAGACGTCTATTAGGTCCATTTGATTTAGGGATTCTGTGAGTGCTTTTATTTCCCTATTTGGTGTCTGTCTAGTTGATCTGTCCCTTGGTTAGAGTGGAGTGTTGAAGTCTCCCACTATTAAGGTATTAGGATCAATGTATGATTTAAGCTTTAATAATGTTTCATTTACGAATGTCGGTGCTCTTGTATTTGGGGCATAGATATTCAAGATTGTGATGTCCTCTTGGTGGATTTTTCCTTTGATGAGAATATAGTGGCCCTCCTTATCTTTTTTGATTAACTTGGTTTGAAAGTCTATTTTATTAGATATTAGGATGGCTACTCCAGCTTGTTTTCTGGAACCGTTTGCTTGAAAAACAGTTTTCCAGCCCTTTACTCTGAGGTAGTGTTTGTCTTTGTTGCATAGGTGTGTTTCTTGGATGCAACAGAATGTTGGATCCTGTTTCCTTAACCATTCTGTTAGCCTGTGTCTTTTTATTGGTGAGTTGAGTCCATTGATATTGATTGATAATAGTGACCAATGCATGTTAGTTCCTTTTGTAATGGAGTCGATGATCTAACCCTGATTCATTGCTTGTTTTCTTTTCATTTTTGTTGGGACATTATCTGTATGCCCTGTTTTCTTGGGTGAATTTGTTTTCATTGGATTGGAGTTTTCCTTCTAGTATCTTCTGTAGGGATGGTTTGCTGTGTAGATATTGTATAAATTTAGTTTTGTCATGGAATATTTTGTTTTCTCCATCTATGTTGATTGAAAGCTTTGCAGGGTATAGTAGTCTGGGTTGACATTTGTGATCTCTTAGAGTCTCCATGATACTTGCCCAGGCCCTTCTGGCTTTCATAGTTTCTGATGAGAAGTCCGGCGTGATTCTGATAGGTCTACCTTCCTATGTTACTTGGCCTTTTTCCCTTGCTGCTTTTAATATCTTTTCTTTGTTCTGTAGATTTAGTGTTTTGACTATGATGTGACGTGATGTGTTTCTTTTCTGGTCTAGTCTATTTGGAGTTCTGTAGGCCTCTTGTATATTTATGGACATCTCTTTCTTTAAGTTGGGAAAATTTTCTTCTATGATTTTCTTGAAAATATTTTCTAGACCTTGGAGTCTGGAGTCTTCTTTTTCGTGAATTCCTATTATTCTTAGATTTTGTCTTTTCATAGCATCCTTGATTTCTTGGATATTTTGTGATTGGAACTTTTCTGATTTTACTTTTTCTTTGAGAGAAGTATCCATTTCTGCAAGTGTGTCTTCAGCTCCAGAGATTCTCTCTTCCATCTCTTGTATTCTGTTGGTGATGCTTACTTTTGTGGTTCCTGATCTTTTCTCCAAGTTCTCCAGCTCAAGGGTTTTCTCATTTTGTGTTTTCTTTATTGATTCTAATTCTGTTTTCATGCCTTGCACCATTTCTTTCATGTGTTCGAATTTGGATTCCTGTCTCTCTACGATGGCCTCTATTTCTTTTTTCATTTCCTTCTTATATGCCACTAATTTTTCCTCTACTTGTGTATCTATTTGTTTGGCTATGTTTGCCTGTGTTTCTTTAAGGATATTGTCTATTTCTTCTTTCTTTGCCTCCAATTGACTGGCCATCTCTTTGAAAGACTTGTTCATTTCCTCCTTATGAGCCTCAAATAATTGGGCAAGCATGGTTTTAAAATCATTTTCCTGTGCTTCTGCTGAATTGGTGTATCCATCGATTTTGGGGTTTGCTGGTGAAGTCATGATGTCCTGATTTATGTTGGAAGTGTTCTTTCGCCTACCTCTGGCCATTGGCTTATCTGAAACCTTCCCTGTTTGTTTTTGGATTCTGCAGATCAGACTGGTGCTGTCTCTCTCTGGTGTCTGGAGAGTTCTTCAGGAAGCTGAGCACTCTCAGCGTGTGCTGAGGACTAGCTGTACCTGTGGGAGGAAAGTACGCAGGCGCAAACGGGGCAAATGCAAGCGTGTGTGTGCGCGCGCGCGCGCGTGTGTGTGTCTGTGTGTGTAAGTGTGCGTGGATGAGTTTCTCGAGGGACAGAGTGATGGCTAATGTTGAACCCTTGAGTGTGTGGGAGGGGCTCTGTACTGTATATGTCGCAGGCGCTAATGATGATCGCAGCGCAATTTCTGGTATTAACTGTCTTAGCTCCTCAATCAGGCCCACAGGGCAGGAACTTCAATGTCCCTAGTGCCCCTCTGTTTCCCAAAGTGGGTATGTGGGTGGGAGGGGGGTTCGATGCCTGGCTTCTGATTTAGAAGGACCCAGGATCTGGGGAACTGCAGATTCTCAAGGGTGCACTCACTTACAGGCAGGTCTCTTGGCCGAGATTGTGGTATCCGGGGCTCTCTGCTCTCTGGTTTGGCCCTGCTTCTTTGATGTGTTCCGTCAGTTCTGTGCTGCTGTCACTGCCAGGTTCTGAGGTCTTGCTGCAGCTGGAGATTTCAGGGTGGTCACTTCAGCAGGGATGGGGTAATCAGGCTCTCTGTTCTCTGGTTTGGCCCTGGTTAGTCTTAAACTGGAGGGCTGTGGTGCCCCGCCAGTTCAGTGCTGCTCCGCTGCCATGTCCTGCTGTAACTGGAGACTGGCTTGCTAGTCCTAATGCTTTCTGGGAAGTCTAGGGATCTCTTCGTTGTGCTCTCCAAGCTTGGGAGGCCCAGTGCCTGGTGTGTCCAGGTTGTATGACGTTTCTGCCTGGTTTCGGTGAGTATATAGCGTATTCTCTGTCACTGTGGGATTGGGCGGGTCGTACCGTCAGTGATGGCGATCCTGCGGAGCTAGTATGGTGTCTAGCAGATTCGCGCCCTGGGAGGATGGTGCAGCCGCTGCGCGAATCTGGGACTCCGGGGTACATACTGCTGGCTTTTGTCTGCCGCTAAAGTGCTTGGGGCTCCGTCTCAGCGGCTGTATACCCCAGGCAGTTAGGTCTGCGCTGAGAAAGATGAGTCCGCTGTGTGGCTGTGCTGAGGAGGAAGGAGGTCTGGGGGAAGGGAGTGCAGCAAGAACAAAGGATCTTTTCTCTCCCTCCCCAAGCAAGTCTCCGGGTGACCGGAGGCCAAAGTTTTCACCTCCTGCGATGTTCTCTGGTGTTCAGAAAGCCTCGCTGTGGTTTTCCTGGGTTGGGGGTCCTTCCATTCTCCAACTTAGAAGATCAGGTATCCCACTGCTCAGAAACTGTGTGTGCTAGTCGCCATCTTGGCTCCGCCTCCCTACTGTGCGTTTATAATTGTAATAGCAATGTCATCTCCAGGAGACAATGTTTTAAAGCATGTCCACCACTATAGCTTTCTTCTGGAAAGAAGTATGTATTTTTCATTTATTCTCTTTTTTTTCCTGTCCTCGGAGTTCCACACGTGCTAAGATCGTTTGTTTTATCCAAAGAAAAAGCTTGAAAATAAGCATTTCTTACCAAATGCAAAGACACATGGAATTACACTGATCATTTCTAAAATTTGGATCATTCAGAAGGCACTTATCAGATAAAATATCAAGATACTTGTGAGGACATGATTTGATTTCACTCAGGGCTATGAAAGGAGTTTAACTTATTAGGTACCATCTGCTGCCTAAGCATCTAGGGGATATTTTTAAGGAATATCTTTCTAGAGTAAATGATAATCTTGTGCCAACTTGTTTATCACTTATCTGGTTGCTGGCATTTAAACCATGTTAAAACAAAAATTATAGTTGAGCACATAAGGCAATAAATGAAAACTAAGATAAGAGCACAATGAAAATGCAAATGGCTTTTTTTCACAGATTCATTACGTCTGGTACATAATGAGCTGTATAAATGTGAGACCAGCCTACGTAGTGATAGGATGATTAACGTTGTGCTCAGTGCCATTTTGAGTAAGTAATATGGTTTTATGTATTTTGACCTTGGCAAATTGTTACAATCTTAGTTTTCTAATCATAATTAGTGAATCACAATAACGATCTTAGAAATTGTGGTTGCATAAGAATGCATATTTCATATGAATAAATGTATGAGTAATTTGTTATTTCAGTAATCACCCACAATATAGAAAAGATGGAAGTGTATGATTTAAATGACCAAAAATCTACGAGCTTACAATATGCTACTGGAAAATTGCAAAATAAACATCTTTTGAGCCAAAGTCAAATGACAAATACCAGATAGAAAGGCGTGCCTTGTATAGCTCTATTTCAGTGCATCACAAAGGGTGATTTGAACTATTTGGGGCCTGGCTCTAAAGGTTTCGGGCGAAAACAATATTAATATGTGGCCTATAGACTGTTCTTGTGATATTTGATGAAGAACATGGCTGCTTTCTGCCCTTGTTCAAAAGCATCTGCCTGAGGCTAAATTAAAGAGTTATGAATTAACAGTTTTAACAAAGGAGATTTCCTGACAGACTAATATTGACTGTGCTATGTGGTGATTACTCTCCCGCCTAATGCAGGCCTATAATTAAAAGAAGCAAGCCAAGCAAGGAAAAATACAATTATAAAGCTTGAGGAAAAAAGCAGTACCAGAAAAAAGTTTTAAGAAATACCTGATCCTAAGTGTAACAAAGAAAGGGATTAGTTACCTCAAGGCAAGACTTCAGCCAGTTAAGACTTGAATTTATTAAAAAAAAAAAATGTGTGAAAAGTGTGGTGGTGCAGATCTCTGAGTTTTAGACTAGACTGTTCTAGAGAGCAAGTTCAAGTAAAGTTAGGCAGTGAAGGAAACCCTCAAAAGCAGCTAGTGAAAATGTATTTGAACAAAGAAGCTTAGTTCCAGTATCAGCTACCAAAAGAACTTGGCAGTATTGAACACAAGTACACAAGAAAAAGGTTGTACAATTTCCCTGAAAACCAAGGAAAGTTATTTGATGCCAGGTAGGTGTCAAGGGTGTCCGTGCAAGGAGGCTTAGTTAGAGAGGCCATTGCATGAAGCTGTGAAAGTGAAGTCTGGATTTCACTGGAGACTCCAGTGGAGATGTCAGAGTTGTGGGATGACTTCCAAGACAGTTCCCAAATGGGTGCAGAACCAAACCAGGGGAGAGAGTGTGTTGCAGTCAACAAAGCCGAAGAGTTCCTAAGAGGGCTTTGACATTAGACATGGAGATGGTGAGTTTGGAGTTTGCCCCGATGGTTTTCTTTTTCTTTTTTTTTTTAATTGTATTTTATTTTTGTATTAACTACAGTTTATTCACTTTGCATCCCAGCTGTAGCCCCCTCCCTCATTCCATCCCAATCTCACCCTCACTCCCTCCTCATCTCCTCCCATGCCCCTCTCCAAGTCCACTGATAGCGGAGGTACTCCTCCCTTCCATCTGACCCTAGTCTATCAGTTCTCATCAGGATTGGATGCATTGTCTTGTTTCCCTGTGGTCTGGTAAGGCTGCTCCCCATCAGGGAGAGGTGATCAAAGAACCAGCCACTGAGTTCATGTCACAGACAGCCCCTGTTCCCCTTACTACAGTGCCCACTTTGACACTGAGCTGTCATGGCTACATCTGTGCAGGGATGCTAGGTTATCTCCATGCATGGTCCCAGGTTAGAGTATCCGTCTCAGAAAAGACACCTGGGCCCATATTTCTTGGTTCTGTGTTCTGCTTGTGGAGCGCCTGTCCTCTCCAGGTCTTTCTATCTCCCCCTTCTTTCATAAGATTCCCTGTACTCTGCCCAAAGTTTGCCTATGAGTCTCAGCATCTGCTTTGATACCCTGCTGGGTAGAGACTTTCAGAGTCCCTCTGTGGTAAGCTTCTGTCCTGTTTCCTGTTTTCTCCCTCTTCAAATGTCAATCCCATTTGCCTATCTGAGTGAGGACTGATCATCTTACCAGTATCCTCCTTCTTGCTTAGCTATTTTAGGTGAAATTTGTCAGGTGATTTTTTATCTTGCATTGTGTCAGTATTTCTTCATTATACTCCCTATCCTTTTTTAATTAAATTTTTATTTTTATATTAATTGTAGTTTATTTACTATCTCTTCTTTTGGAATGAACAGGAATGTATAATCTGTGTTATTATATGTTGGGAAATTGGGAACAACTCTCCCTCTAATTAGCTATCCCACTCCTTGGCACATACCACTATATATTTGGATATTAGCCTTCTATCAGATGTATAGTTGGTGAGATATTTCACCATTCTGCAGGATGTCACTTTTCCAAATGATAGTGTCATCTCCTGAGCAGAAGATTTTAAGTTTTGTGATTTACTATCAATTATTTGCTGATATTTTTGCCTGGGGTAATGATTTCTGTTCAACAATTTTTTTTCTTATTCTAACGAGTTCAAGGCAATTCCACACTTTGTCTTATGTTAGTTCCATTTTGTTTGGTTTTTGGTTGATTTCTTTAATTCATTCGAGTTTGAGTTCTGTCAGGGTAATAAATATGGATCTATGCGGATTCTTCTACATACAGGCAACAATTTTAGCCAGCATCTTTGTTGAAGACAGTTTCTCCTTTCAAATGCATAGTTCTGACTTCTTTATCAAATCTCAGGTGTCCGTAGATGTGGGGAAAAACAGTTTAAGTAAAACCAATATTAATATTTAAATGATTTGAAGAGCTCAATATGGGTTAAAGTCTATTTTTTTAAATTTGTAACTGATTCAACCACATGTTTTGTTTGTTAAAGGTTTTTTTTAATCACCGTATTTAAATTTGAGTAGATTATATAAATCCAGACTTGTTTGCCTTTCTTCTGTATTTTCCACTTTATTTATTTTTAGTTATTCAAAATACCTGTAAGCTTTGTAATTCTGTGTTTTTATTTATAATTCCTCCTTGTTATGTCAGACTATACTTACTTATTCATCTATTGTTTTTGATTAGTGTGTCTAAGAATTTGACAATTACCCAGTTTTCAAAAGAATCATATTTTGTCTATTATTAATATTGTACTCTATGAATCATATTTTGTCTATTATTAATATTGTACTCTATGATTTATTTATGTTATTTTCTAAGATGTATTCTTTTTGATCATTTTACATTTCATTTTTCATTGCTATTTTATAAGGAATCTATTTATATACAAGTACTTTCATTATGATATTCTTTATTAGTAACATTGTAACTGTAGCAAATACATTTTGATATGCTGGGTTTTCTCTTGTTTACAAAAATGTATCTCACTTTTTGAACTCTTTCAGCTGATAAACAACACCTTTAGCAAAATGGCTGGATACAAATTCAACTAAAAAAATCAGTATACAAAAGACAAAAAGACTTAGAAAGAAATTAGGGAATCCACACCTTTCACAATAGTCACAAATAACATAAAGTACGTTGGTGTGACTCTAACCAAGTAAGTGAAAGACCTGTATGAAAAAAAATTCAAGTCTCTGAAGAAAGAATTTGAAGAAGATATCAGAAGATGGAAAAATCTCCCATACTCATGAATTGGTAGGATTAATGTAGTGAAAATTGCTATCCTGCCAAAAGCAATCTACAGATTCAATGCAATTTCCATCAAAATATCAACACAATTTTTTTTTACAGAGCTTGAAAGAACAATTCTCAATTTTATATGAAAAAATAAAACCCAGAATAGCTAAAACAAACCTGTCGAATAAAAAATCCTCTGGGGGTACTTCCATCCCTGATCTCAAGCTGTACTACAGAGCATTAGCAATAAAAACTGCGTGGTATTGGCATAGAAACAGAATGGTGGATCAATGGAATTGAGTAGAAGACCCAGAAATAAACCCATACACATCTACAGATACTTGATTTTTGACAAAGAAGCCAAAACTATACAATGGAAAAATGTTATAATTTTCAACAAATGGTGCAGGTCTAACTGGATGTCTACATGCCGAAAAGTGCAAATAGATACATATTTATCACCCTACATAAAACTAAAGTCCAAGTGGACCAAAGATCTCAACATAAAACCAGACACACTGAGCCTGTTAGAAGAAAAATGGGTAAGAGTCTTGAACTCCATCAGACTAACTCCCCTTCTTTCTTATGATTCCCTGTACTCTGCCAAAGGTTTGGTCATGAGTCTTTGCTTTGAAAACACTGCTAGTTAGAGTCTTTCAGATGCACTCAGTAGACTCCTGCCATACGTTCAATGCACATCCCATCTGTCTTTCTAAACAAGGATTGATCATCTTACCCCATGTCCGCTCAATTGATTATCTTTTTTAGGTGTATAGATTTCATTATGTTTATCATATCTTATAGGTCTATATAAGTGAGTATATCCCATGTTTGTCTTTCTCCTTCTGGGATATTTCACTCAGAATGATCTTTTCTAGATCCCACCATTTGCCTGCAAATTTCATGATTTCCTCCTTTTGGAAAGGGGCACGGTGGAGATGAGGGAGGGAGGGAGGGACTGGGAGGGAATGAGGGATCGGGACTCGGCTGGGATACAGAGTTAATAAAATGTAACCGATAAAAAAATAATAATAATAAAAAAAAGAAAAAAAGAGTCTTGAACTCATTGGCACAGGATACAACTTTCTGAACAGAACACCAACAGCACAGACTCTAAGATTAACAATCAATAAATGGGACCTCATGAAACTGACATTCTTCTGTAAAGCAAATGTCGCTTTTTTGATATAATCAATGACACAGTTTATTAACTAACATGTTGCTTAATTTCTTTTTATATTATTTTAAATATTTTCTAATGTTAACCTCTAATTTTCTTCCTTTGTGTTCAGGGAAAGTGGATGATATCGTTATCTATATTTTGTAACAGTTAAGAGTGTTTTGGTTGCCTTACATATGGCCTTTCTCTCAGAATGTTTAATATATTCTGGAGTGTTGCATGTTCTCCACATGGCACTTAGTTCCATCTACTTAACTCAGTTTGGCTGTGATGTTTCTTTGTCGACTTTCTTCAATGGACTAGATGTTCCATTGACTAAGGCATCTGTGAAGTCAAAGTCAGCCATCACTATTACATTGGAACTTTTTTTTTTTTTCAATGCAGTTTATTCAGGAACATTGAACAATCATCGGACCCTGGGGAAAGCCAGCCCACAGCTTAAATAGCCTCTGGGTAGCCAACCCAGGCGTGCCACGTGGGCAATGCAGATAGGTCCACATACATGGAAGCAAGCCAGATCCTCAGCCTTAGCCAAATGTGGAATTGTTCGTGACAGAGAGCACTCACCATCAGGAAGGTGGAAGGCGGAAACCAGCTCCATCTTTAAGGCATAGCATTCCGCAGCTCTCTACAGTTCCCCCTTTTTGTTTCAGACGCATCAGGCAAGAGTAGAGGTCTGATCTCTGATATTAGAAATAAATTGGGACTTTGTACCAATGTTCATTTAGGTGTCATCCACCCAAAGAGCATCAGACCCGTCTGATACCTTTTTCTCAGAGGCGGGATCTGTGGCATCAACCCGCATGCAACCAGACATGCTCTTCTCTGGGTCCAAAGCGGCTGACCCTGAGTGCAGTGCTTAGCCTCGCATCCTGAGCATATCATTTTAGCTTTTTATGGTATCCAACCATGCTTGGGGAGAATGTCCTGCTTCAATGGCTGTAAAGGCCTGAATGATCATGGCTGCATCACACTGTTGTGAGACTCTAATCTTGCATATATACCACAGGCAAACCAAGGAGATCAACACCAGAAGGCCTGCTAACGCTCCCATGCCCGCCCATTCCTTCAGATGATTCATGGCTGCAGCAATCCATGTTGATAATCCTGTGGCTAGCCCTGCGTCCACTCTGGTAGAATTTACTGTGACAATGGCCACACTCAGCTGCTCCATCGTAGTATCGAATTCTCCAGTCCAATTACCTAAAATATAGCTCGACAATTGTTTAGACAGATTTGCAGCACAGGAAAAATTCTCATGTTATATGCTAGTGACTCAAAGTCCAGCATATTTTCATTGACAGCCAAGTTGAGCGATTTGCCATAGGGTATCAATTTGCTCCTGCACAAGGTCAATCCTCTGATTGAACACCATCAAGCTTCCTTTTAGTTGAGCATTAATTCCTTTATGTACAACTAAGCTTTTAAAGTGCTTTGGTATTTAGAGAATATAAGAGCAAATTCAAGTTCTCATATCAGTGAGGGCCAAAACTGAAGCCCTTTTTATTAGTGCTCTTAACTACTGTTTTATATCCTTGCCTTAATTCTTCAATTTGAATTATTTCTGTTTTGCTTTGAAGGTCTGCACTATGTGTTTTCATTTATTCTGTAAAGCAGACTTTCTGAAGCTTAGAAAATAAAAAAGAACTCTTTTTATTTAGCTTAAATATTTGTAGGTCAGACATCAAAGACTGAATGGCAATATTTGTAAATAATCATTATGTGAAAAATCAGAATAGTAAATGGAATAATATTGAAGAGAGAAAACTTGAGCAATGATCTTGAAAACACACTTAACTCAAAACAATTAATGCAGTATTTTCTAGTTACCTAAACATTAAAATTCCTGGCATCTATCAACTTCTTTTTATATCAGGACTCAAATTATACGTGTATCAGAATAGATAAAACATAGTCAAATCAAAACGTTTACCTTACGCTACTGTCGTGTTTGTGTTTAGTGGTATATTCTCTTATTTTTACAAGGTTTATAGGTAATTCTGTACCTTGTTATGGTATGGCACATTTTAATCTACATGGAGAATATGGCTATTATGTAAATCACATGAACCGTACCTGCTCATTGCACTGTTCTCTGAATGTCCTCCTTTCCCACTACCTACTTATTATTCTACCAGTTTTTTCCAATTGTTTATTTTATTCTCACAGTTTTTGTTTTGTCTTGTGTTTTTGTTGTTGTTTATTTATAAATTCCTTATGTTGTGGTAAATTTTTCATTGTTTCTTGTTTCCTTCCTTCCTTCTTTCCTCCTTTCTTTTGCTTTTCTTTCTCCCTTCCCCTTTCTCTGTATCTCTTTCTTTCATTTTTTTCCTACTTTTATAGCCCACTGAATCAATTTAGTGCCTTCACATGTACATATGTGTGGGGTTATCACCTGTGAATAGTCATATCCCAGACGTGAATGATCTTTTCTCCAAGAGCAGCTACCACTTGCTAATATTTTCTTTTTTATTATTGGAGGGTGGAGTCTCTTGAGATCCTAACCATCCACAATAATCTTTAGCCTTGTTTGATCTCGTGCAAGTAATCACATAAATAGTCTGGGATGAAGTTGTTGCCTCCCAGACAAAGAACAGCAGACATGGAGATCAGAGGTTTCATTTCACCGGAATGGCTAGAGCGCTGTAGGGAAAGGGCCTTGCCCTAGGTAAGTCTCTTTGTCTCAGCCAGGGAGGTGGAAGTGAGTTTTCCCTCAGGTGTTTCTGTTAGATGTTTTAGATTATCGCTGGTGAGGGGCAGGCCTGACAGGCCAGAAAGCAGGTCTAGACAAGGTGTATGTAGTTAAATAGAATCCTAATGCTGAATCGTGTGTAGGAAAGTCACCTGTCAGTAGCTAATCATGTGCAAAGAGGCAGAAAAATCTTTGTACTAATATAAGTGATTTTTGGAGTTAAATAAGAAATTACACCTGTGATTTTGTTATGTTTTTAATCTTTGGAATTTATTTAAGTGGAAAGTAGACAAGCGCCTCCTAGACATCCCTGAATTATCCACTGATTCACCCTTTAATACACCAGCTTCGAGCAGAATGAATATAATCTTTACATTTCTATATTTTAGTAAAACTCAATTTTTAATACTTGTAACGATTTGATAATAAATTTCTTCATGGTTTTACTGTGATTTACAGTGACTATATGTCTAACAGTGGGAATTACTTGTTTTAGCTTCCACATTCTCCTATCTTTATAAACGTTCAAACAATGTGATGAAAGCATCTTGTTAAATACCCATCTCTGTAACACTTACTATCGCTGTGGTGAAACACCATGACCAAGGCAACTTGTAGAGGAAAGGATTTATTCGGCTTGACCTTCCACATCAGACTTCATCATCAAAAAATAGTCAGGTAGACAGAACCCTGGAGTCAGGAGCAGTTGCAGAGACCATTAAGGGGTGTTGCTTCCTGATTTGCTCTCCATAGTATGCTCAGTCTGCTTTCTTATAAAACCCAAGTCCAGCACTTCAGGGGTGGTAGCATATGCAATGATCTGGGACCAGCACCATCAATCATTAGTGAAGAAAATGCTCCAAAGCCTTGCAAATGGAGACATTTTCTTGTGATTTCCTCCTCTTAGATGACTTTAGCATGTGTTAGGTCAACATAAATCTATCCAGCATACTGCCATTCAGAGCAGAACACATATGTAAACCCCAAGCTTAACATGAAGTAGTACATTTGAATTCTTTGACATCCTAAAATTTGAGTTCTAGTATTAAAATGATATTCACTAGCTACAAGGGGAAGGTTACTTTGTAATTTTCCTTTGTCTTTGTTTTTGTTCAGATGAAGGGTTTCGGGTCTGTAATACCATCATGATTCATTTACCTTTTTCCACTAAGCTGAGGTAACTCTGTTGTAAGCTTCAAGCACTTCTTTAAAGATATATGCATTCACCACTACAGGTGATTTAAAAAGTGAAGAACTGAATATATTTGTCCAAAAAAATGTTTTATTATATAGATACAAACACATCAAACTGTCTCTTTATATTTTATGTTTCATGAATTGATCTGCCTATACAATTATTCATAGAAATATGATTTATGGATAGGAAACCAAATACAGACTTTTACATATTTTCCTTACTTTTTGAATTTAAAATTAATGCTTCAAACACTCTCTAGTTTGTATATTTTGGCATCAGTGAATAAACATCATGTACACTTATATCTTGAGCAGTTTACAGCAACAATTTTATATGCTAAGTTTGACATTATTTCCAACATTTCACAATTCAGCAGTGTTATAATCAATGTCAGAGCCTAGTGTTACCTCACAAAGCATGGTAAACCTTGTGGTTGATATTTTTTCACTTGTATGATTACAATTTCTTAAAAGCATGTGTACTTTATTTTATTTTGTTTTTATGTGTATAAGTGTTTTATCTCTATGTATGTTCGCATAACATATACATGCCTGCCAGAGGCTAGAAGAGGGAATTGGGTACCTGGAACTTGAGTTACTGATAGTTATAAAACCCTTGTGAATGCCAGGAATCAAATATGGATCTTCTGAAAGAGAAGGAAGTGCTCAAACTGCTCAGACACTTACCCAAACACACGATTTCCGAATTCTTATCTATCTATCATCTCTCTCTCTCTCTCTCTCTCTCTCTCTCTGTGTGTGTGTGTTTGTGTGTGTGTATGCTTTACCTGTGCGAGGTAAATTTTCTGGTGCACAAGGCAATTTTCATAATCACAGGACAGCCTAGCTGTTCACCTTCAACTTCATTTTTGACGGCTTTATGTGACTAGAAGGCTAGCTGGCCTTCCATATCCACGGGATTCCCTTATTTGTACTTCTCCTACCCAGCAGTGTATCCAGGCAAATGCTGAGATTCAGAGGCAAACTTTGGGCAGAGTGCATGGAATCTTATGAAAGAAGGGGGAGATAGAAAGACCTGAAGAGGACAGAAGCTCCACAAAAAGACCAACAGAAGCAAGATCTCTGGGCCCAGGGATCTTTGCAGAGACCGATACTCCAACCAAGGACCATGCCTGGAGATAACATAGAACCCCTGCACAGATGTAGCCCATGGCAGCTCAGTCTCCAAGTTAGTGCCCTTGTAAGGGGATCAGGAGCTGTCTCTGAAGTGAGCTCAGTGGCAGGCTCTCTAATCACATCCACTTGTGTGTTTGGGAGAGGCAGCCTTACCAGGCCACAAAGAAATAAAATGCAGTCAGTCCTGATGAGACCTAATAGGCTAGGGTCAGATAGAAAGGAAAGAAGACCTATCAGTGGACTAGGGAAGGGGCATAAGAGAAGAAGAGGGAGGGAAGGTGTGATTGGGAGGAGACAAGGGAGGGAGCTATAGCTGGGATACAAAGTGAATAAAATGTAATCAATCAACAAGGCTTCTAGGACTGTAGATATGTGTTACTGTTCCCGGTACCTGGATGTGAGTTCTGAAATTTTAACCTCAACTTCTCACACTTGAACCGCGAACACATGACCCATGGAGATATTTCTTGGCCTATAGTAATATGGAAACCATAGAGATGGACAATAATATCACCAGTTATGAAGTTAACTTGAACAATAAATTTTATAGTATTATACACAGGTGTCACCTGTGACCACTTTACATCATTTATCTATAGGTTATCAATGAAAGAATTTGCATATCTGTCTATCTGTCTCCCATTTTTATTTCTTTTTGAAGGTTCCTGGATGCTGAGAATTGAAACTGGGGCCCCTGGAAGAACAGCCAGTACCAGTGACTGACGAGCCATCTCTCCAGCGCTTATTTGTTATTCTTTGCGTTCTAATAAACAAAGTGCTTCATTTCATCTGACTGTAAACAAATAATATTTTCTAAAATTATTTTATACTGTTTAATGCTAAAAACTAATACTCTCCTTTTTAGCCTTTCTCCAGACAAACCAAATAAATATTTTTTTCTGCTTTCTTGTTAAAGGAAAGCTTTGACTTATCAGTATAGTGAGTAACAAATATCGAGATATAAAAAAGTTGCAAATAAATATGAAGTTATTTTTGAATAAAATATAAACTATGTATATCTATGTATGTCTATGTGGGGGTATGTACAAGAGTGTTGGGTATCCTTAAGCTGCAGTTACAGAAGTTAAGGAATTCTTGATGTGTTTTCTGGAAATTGAACTACTATGCTTTGCAAGAGGTTAGACTTTTGACAGATAAACCATCTTGCCATACCATTAACTTCTATCTTATGAACACTAAGTGTTTTTAAATTATAACCCCAAAATATTCATTATTAAGGAATGATGAATACTAATAGGCTTTTCAAAGATATTAGTTGTTCTGTTATTAATTAGGTTGTGAAATACTCAATTTTCGTTAACTCAGTTTTTAACTTGTAAAATATTTTGAGTGCTACTTCAAATATATTGCTTATTATTATGAACCAGATATTTTTCTCATTTAGAATGTATTCATTATTTATTGAATGTTCATAAAAAGCACAATAATTTCTATATCTTGCTGAG
Organism: Meriones unguiculatus; assembly: GCF_030254825.1. NCBI lineage: Eukaryota > Metazoa > Chordata > Mammalia > Rodentia > Muridae > Meriones > Meriones unguiculatus. Next base: position 81,125,423 of record NC_083364.1, read on the forward strand.
AACATTGATAACTGAAGATGTTAAATGATAATCATTAGTAGTTATTTTCTGCAAGACACATGCAAAATGATCCAAGATCCATGTGTTCAAATGTGTGATAGAACACCTCATAAATTAAAGATTAGAAATTCATTAAACCATATTCTTTCTGTAAAATTTGCTACATATTAATTCTCAAATACATATTAGTTTTCATTGTTTTTCAGTCCTCAACCATCCTTTTTTTTTTTAAGCAATTTTGATCTATAACAGAAAATACTAATTATGGGCCACAGACAAAAATCTGCCACACCACCAGTTTAATATATGACCTACGTAGCAAAAATGGGTAAAAATCAAAAGCAGATTCATATCACTTGGCATGGAAAAATTATCTGGAATTTAAATTACTCTGATGTTAAAATGTAATTTATGGGAAGATTAGTTTTGGCCATTCATTCCCATATTGCCTATGACATTTCTCAGAATAGCATCAATTATATTAGTTGCAATAGTGGTTATTTTGCCATATATATGTATATATATTTGTATGAATATATATTCTCATAATTTTGGAACATTTTCAGATTTCTGGTCTGTCATACTCATCTACAAAATGTTATTCATATGTAGTCACTCAAGAACCCCTGCACAGATGTAGCCCAGGGCAGTTCAGAGTCCAATTGGGTTACATAGTAATGTGAAGAGGGACTGCCTCTGACATAATCTGATTGGCCTGCTCTTTGATCACCTCCCTCTGGGGGGGAGCAGCCTTACCAGGCCATAGTAGAGGACAATACAGCCACTTTTGATGTGAACTGACAGACTAAGATCAGAAAGGAGAGAAGAACCTCACCTATTAGTGGACTTGGGGAGTGGCATGCAAGCAGAGGGTGGAGGGAGGGTGGGATTGGGAGGGGAGGAGGGAGGGGCTTATGGGGGGTTGTAGAATGAATAAAGTGTAATTGATGAAAAATTAAAAAAATAATATAAAGAAAAAAAAATAAATCTTAAACTATTTTTCATATATAAAATTATCATCACATTGTCCTGCAACATTCAAAATATATATCAAGTATTTGGGCATTGAATACTGAGGAAAACTAATGGAAAGACAAATCTGAACAATAAAGCTAAATATTAATATTGACGTTATGCATAATATTTTTTCAGAGACAGACTTGTATCAATGATGGCATTTTTATCACTGGGAATTTCAAGAATAGACAGAGGAAGACTTAGCATGTATTTAAAGTCATGGCATTAAAACTTATGAAAATGAGGAGGTACTGCAATGGTCACACAGAATAGATAAAGCAGTGGATTCACTTTATTGGAAGGTAATGAGCGTCAGACATGGATGAAGTTGGCCGGCGTGGTTCTTGTAGCTTACCTTCAAATACGAATTGTTGAGTTTCCAATCACTCTTCATCCCTGCTTGATATAAACATTTAGCAAACTTATTTTCATTTCTGTGCCCACCTTCTTTAAAAAAAAGTTTTCTGATTTAATCTCATTTCTAAATAGGAAATGAATTCTGCATCTATTAACATAGGGACAGTGTGTGAAATGTGACTTTAGCATTGTACAGTCTTCCTAAAGTTTTTTTTTTTTTTTAATCCCTTGTACTGCCAGCCTAAGAAACAACTTCACAATTTGGATGTTCTTAAAGGTCATGCTTTTAATTGTTTTTTCTTCGCTTTTGCTGGATTGCTTTGCTTTACTTTTTACAGCAAAAAAAAAAAATCAATCTGTAGAGATAAAGTCAAACTCTACAGTATCCACGGACACCCCATCATCACCAGCCTTCTTACACGTTTCTTACCTTAAAGGTCAAAATAAATTATTCCAAAAGAACCCAACACTTATGACCTGCGATTGAATTCCTTCTCTTCTCTCTGGGCACTTTGATCAATTTCTAGGACTTACCGGCATGGCCCCTCAGCATTCAGACTCATACATCCAAACATTTCATGGTCACTGGTTATTGACCTTCCCCAGTGGTTGGGGCATCTCTTCATCTGCATACTGTAGCTTAGAACTTCATTAATACTGGAGTTTTATAATCTCACTTATTTGAGTCACTTTCCAAGATTTCTCTTATTTTCACATTCATCATTTGATCTTAAAGTAGTATAAAATCTAGTAGTTTAAGATGTAACTTAAGTGTTATTTTTTTCTTGCTGTCACATTAATTATATCTTATAAATTGAACCACCAATGTAACAAGTTAAAGTAGAGGCCTAAAGTAGAGGAAGGTGACTAGATTATGAGTTTTTCAGTGTCATGAACGGATTCAGGATGCCATTAATTGAGCTTTGCTGGTTCACTTCACCTTTTTGTTTTGTTTTGTTTTGTTTTGTTTTGTTTTGTTTTTTTGACAATTATGGGAGAAATACAAATGATATCAAAGTACATTTGTATTTTATTCTTGTTTTTTCCTAATTCTGAAAAATAAAAATCTATATTTTTTTTTGTAAATTACTAATGTATTTTATATGGTTACAGCAGTAAAACACTGAGAAATTATTTTTCTTTCCTATTTGAAGAAATCAAGAACTCTCAATTTTTAAAATCCCTTGTTAAAGTTTCCACATTAATATTGCAAAATGTTTTCTGCATAGCAGATTCCATAGTATTCCATTTTTCTTAATCTTATTTTTATTTGGTTGTATGATATCATCTTTTATAAACAAAATTGTCTCACCTCTTTCTTTTCTCTCTCTGTTCTATTATTGCATATTTTTACAATTATACTAGTTCTCCTTTTACTGACTCCCTAAATAGGGAACCATAGAGTATGTTATGGTATCAATATTGTTATGGTGTCACCTAGCCTATTCACATATTTTCCCCTGATATGAAGGATGAAAATTTAAAAGCCTGATAACTTGTGGTCCCTCATGGACTATGGGTGTTCTAAATCTTGTCACCTTCATTTCCTTTGCAAACTATTAATTTTTCATAGTTCTTTATCCCTGGTAATTCCATGTTTTCTAAAAGCACTGCAATTTTTCTGTCTTCCAAAGAAATCTGTATTTGTATTTATTAGAAAGTACCCTATTCATTTTCTATTTTGAATTGAAACCCTATTTTAGCACACCCTAATTTCTGAGAACAAATTTGGATGTGCATATTATATATTGTATAATCATATTATATTGTTAATATTGTATATGTATGTAATTTATGTAGTCACATGAATGTCCATGTTTATAAGAATCTTGCAGTACCCTATCTTCCACATTATTTTCTAATTTGCATTTTTCCTCTCTCTTTTCTTTAGCTATTTGCTCTTCAAAGTTGTGAATAAATTGTATTTTTCTAGTCACAGATTTGCGTTTTTGAGGCTGTAATTCAGCAAAAACTATAGGCAAAGTTACTTTATAAGATGAAAGTGAAGTCCTTGGCACTACTGAAATTCACCATCAGCAGGGTACTCATTACCTTTAGCAATCATTTCAGAACTTACTACAGTAGTCATTATTAAAAAAAACAATAATTAGAATTCTCTTTGAATCTCTGCATTTGTTTCTCAGAACAAAGAATATAATTATCCTCATTTTGTTAATGATGAAAATAAATATAAAGGCACAAGCAAGGTATTGCCAAAACTCACAATTTTAACAAAAAAAATATATTTTCTTTTTTAATTATTATTTTTTATTTTTTATATTTACAGTTTATTAACATGTAGCCCCCTCCCTGATTCCCTCCCAATCACTCCATCCCTCTTTCATCTCCTCCTCGCACCTCTCTAAGTCCACTGATAGAGGAGGTTCTTCTCCCCGTCCATCTGATACTAGCTTATCAGGTCTCTTCAGGACTGCTGCAATGTCCTTCTCCGTGGCCTAGCAAAGCTGCCCCTCTCTCCAGAGCGGGGGGTGTGGGTGGGGGGAGGTCAAAGAGCCAGCCTTTGAGTTCTTGTCAGAGACAGTCCCTGTTCCCATAGTAATGTGAAGAGGGACTACCTCTGACATAATCTGATTGGCCTGCTCTTTGATCACCTCCCTCTGGGGGGGGGGGGGAGCAGCCTTACCAGGCCACAGTAGAGGACAATACAGCCACTTTTGATGTGAACTGACAGACTAAGATCAGAAAGGAGAGGAGAACCTCCCCTATTAGTGGACTTGGGGAGTGGCATGCAAGCAGAGGGAGGAGGGAGGGTGGGATTGGGATGGGAGGAGGGAGGGGCTTATGGGGGGATGCAGAATGAATAAAGTGTAATTGATGAAAAATTTAAGAAAAAAGGGAAAAAATAATTTAAGAACCTTAAATGACTTTCAAAATTGGAGGAAAACATGGAGTTAGTCAATTGGCATGGAGCACATCTCGCCCCTGGGGGCAATGGTCTCCTGAACCTACTCAGACCTCAGAAACCACCACTGCTAATTCTAAAACTGACGCAGGATGTTCCAACAAGGGGTTAAGGCTTCTCATAATATTTCCTATAAGCCCACACCTGTTTGTCTATATCCCCCATTTTTATTCATTATTAGCCAGATAGAGCCAAGTAATTGTGGTAATCATACTTGCTTTTTTGCCCAATGCTGGAATGCTAGTAAAGTTAGGTATGCCCTGGTTACTCGCATGCCTCACTGGGTGCCTATGCCCATTGATGCCCCTCACGCTATGACTCTCTTCAGACAGAAAAGGGATCTTGGAACTACAGCCACCATTGTTACTACCATCTCATTGGCGGCTGTTGGAGCTACCACCAGGGCATTAGCCATGAGTCATACTGGACAGACTGCTCAGACCCTGAATAATCATTTAGCCAATGTAGCTCATGCCTTAGTTGTACATAAAGGAATTAATGCTCAACTAAAAGGAAGCTTGATGGTGTTCAATCAGAGGATTGACCTCTTGCAGGAGCAAATTGATACCCTATGGCAAATCGCTCAACCTGGCTGTCAATGAAAGTATGCTGGACTTTGTGTCACTAGCATACAACATGAGAATTTTTCCTGCGCTGCAAATCTGTGTAAACAATTGTCGAGCTATATTTTAGGTAATTGGACTGGAGAATTCGATACTACGATGGAGCAGCTGAGAGTGGCCATTGTCACAGTAAATTCTAACGGAGTGGACGCAGGACTAGCCACAGGATTATCAACATGGATTGCTGCAGCCATGAATCATCGGAAGGAATGGGCGGGCATGGGAGTGTTAGCAGGCCTTCTGGTGTTGGTCTCCTTGGTTTGCCTGTGGTATATATGCAAGATTAGAGTCTCACAACAGTGTGATGCAGCCATGATCATTCAGGCCTTTACAGCCATTGAAGCAGGACATTCTCCCCAAGCATGGTTGGATACCATAAAAAGCTAAAATGATATGCTCAGGATGCGAGGCTAAGCACTGCACTCAGGGTCAGCCGCTTTGGACCCAGAGAAGAGCACGTCTGATTGCATGCGGGTTGATGCCCCAGGTCCCGCCTCTGAGAAAAAGGTATCGGACGGTCTGATGCTCTTTGGGTGGATGACACCTAAATGAACATCTGTACAAAGTCCCAATTTATTTCTAATATCAGAGATCAGACCTCTACTCTTGCCTGATGCGTCTAAAACAAAAAGGGGGAACTGTAGAGAGCTGCGGAATGCTATGCCTTAAAGATGGAGCTGGTTTCCGCCTTCCACCTTCCTGATGGTGAGTGCTCTCTGTCACGAACAACTCCACATTTGGCTAAGGCCGAGGATCTGGCTTGCTTCCATGTATGTGAACCTATCTGCATTGCCCCCGTGGCACGCCTGGGTTGGCTACCCAGAGGCTATTTAAGCTGTGGGCTGGCTTTCCCCGGGGTCCGAGGATTGTTCAATGTTCCTGAATAAACTGCATTGAAAAAAAAAAAAAAAAAAAAAAAAAAAAAAAAAAAAAAGGAACCCACTTGGATACTGAGTTGCCATGTGCTACATCTGGGCAGAGCTTCTAGGTTATATCCATGCATGGTCCTTCGTTGGATAAACAGTCTTAGAAATTATATTTTTTAATGGATAAAATCTAATTCTCAAATTATTTTTAATTATATAACAGTTCTGTAACTGTCTATCCCTCACACATCGTAAAACAACTGGCTTCTAATTTAAACTTTTCTGCTTTAATCCCTTTATATGTGTGGATATATATATGTGTGTGTGTGTGTGTGTGTGTGTGTGTAATTACTTAACAAATAATTATTTTTATCATATTTTCCCACCATTAAGTTTTTCCAAAAAGTTTCACCTTCCATACCCACTCAACCTTAAATTCCTTTTCAAAAAAAAAGCAAAAACCCAAAACAATACACACGGCAAACAAAGAAACAAAATAAAACAACACCCAGAAAGTTAAAAATAAACAGTAGAGTGCAATCAAGACACACCTACAAAAATTGTATTTTATTTATTAAAAATATAACAATTAAATATAATATTTTTTAAAAAATTACCATATTGAAGGAACATTACTTAATTTACTTCATAAGACCACAGTTACCCTGTTAACCCAAAATGAGTATGATCCAACAAAGAGAATTACAGACCAATTTCATTTATAAAGACAGATGGAAAAAATACTCAATAAAATACTTGCAAACAGTATCCAAGGACATAAGAGGATCACCTACTAATTCCATGGACTAATAATGCAGGAAATGAGAGGTTTGAAAATGCATGCCAAAGGCCTACAAAATTATATCATACAATATGATTTGCTACTTAGGAGGTTAAAGGAGCTCATAGGGTATGGTCACAGAGGATGAATAACTATTGTAATATCGAAGTACATACCTCAAATTGCTCTTGGTTAGACTGCATAAAGAGAACTACTCAGTGATTTGATTTTTTAAATTTTATATTACTTTATTTACTTTACATCTCAAGCATATACCCAAAGAAGCTAATCAAGAAGGAGGATGTTGGGTAAGATGATCAACCCTCACTCAGAAAGGCAAACGGGATAGATAGCAGAAGAAGGAGAACACAGGGAACAGGACAGGAGCCTACCACAGAGGGCCTCTGAAAGACTCTACCCAACAGGGTATCAAAGCAGATGCTGAGACTCATAACCAAAGTTTGGGCAGAGTACAGGAATCTTATGAAAAAAGAGGGAGTTAGTAAGGCCTGGAGAGGACTGGAGCTCTTCAAGGAGAGCAACAGAACAAAAAAAAATCTGGGCCCAGGGGTCTTTTCTGAGACTGATACTCTAACCAAGGCATGAACATCACCTAGAACACCTGCACAGATGTAGCCCATGGCAGCACAATGTCCAAGTGGGTTCCCTAGTAATGGGAACAGGGACTGTCTCTGACATGATCTCAGTGGCCTGCTCTTTAGTCACCTCCCTCTGAGAGTGGGCAGCCTAAACAGGCTACAGAGGAAGACAATGCAGCTACTCCTGATGAGAACTGATAGACTAGGATCAGATGGAAGGGGAGAAGGACCACCCCTATCAGTGGACTGGGAGGGTCATGGGTGGAGAAGAGGGAAGGAGGGTGCAATTGGGAGGGGGCTACATTTAGGATACAAAGCGAATAAATTGTAACTAATAAAAAATAAATAAATTTTAAAAATAATAAAAAAACATTAAAATTCTACCCTATATCCCCCTGAAAAAGTAAATAAAATAAAATGCATCCAACAACAGCAATAAAAAACTCAATTAGTGCTATGAATTTTCCGTTTAGCACTGATTTCATTGTGTTCCTTAAGTTCTGGTATGCTGTGTTTTGTTTTTCATTGAATTCCAGAAAGTGTAATTTCTTTCTGTCTTTTCTCCCTGACCCAGTGGTCATTAATTAGAGAACTGTTCAGTTTCCATGAGTTTATAGCTATTCTCTATTGTTTCTATTTTTTTTTTGAAGTCCAGCGTTAATCCAGTGTGGTCTGATAGAATGCCGTGTGCTATTTCAGTTTTCTTGTATTTGTTGAGGCTTATTTGTGTCTGAGTATGTAACCAATTTTGGAGAAGGTTCCATGTGATGCTGAGAAGAAGGTATATTCTTTTGTGCTTTGATGGAATGTTTTGTAGATATATTAGGTCCAATTCAGTCATAATATTGGTTAAAGTTTTGTTGTTTCTCTTTAGTTTCCATCTCAGTGATCTGTCCATTGGTGAGGGAGGTGTGTTGAAGTCTCCCACTATTAACGTGTGGGGTTCGATGTGTGATTTACGCTTTAGTAATGTTTCTTTCACAAATGTACATGTCCTTGCATTTGGGGCACATATGTCTAGAACTGAGACATCATCTTGGTCAAGTTTTCCTCTAATGAATATGAAGTGCCACTTCCCATCTCTTTTGATTAATTTTGGTTGAAAGTTTATTTTATTAGGTATTAGAATGGCCACTCCAGCTTGCTTCTTGTGTCCCTTTGGTTGGAAAATCTTTTTCCATTTCTTTATTCTGATGTAATGTCTATCATTTTTTGCTGAGGTGTGTTTCTTTTTTTTTATTTTTATCAATCGTCATTTTAATATGTCTTTTTTTTCAATGCAGTTTATTCAGGAACCTTGAACAATCATCGGACCCTGGGGAAAGCCAGCCCACAGCTTAAATAGCCTCTGGATAGCCAACCCCAGCGTGCCACGTGGGCAATGCAGATAGGTCCACATACATGGAAGCAAGCCAGATCCTCAGCCTTAGCCAAATGTGGAGTTGTTTGTGACAGAGAGCACTCACCATCGGGAAGGTGGAAGGCGGAAACCAGCTCCATCTTTAAGGCACGGCATTCCGCAGCTCTCTACAGTTCCCCCTTTTTGTTTTAGACTCATCAGGCAAGAGTAGAGGTCTGATCTCTGATATTGGAAATAAATTGGGACTTTGTACAGATGTTCATTTAGGTGTCATCCACCCAAAGAGCATCAGACCCGCCCGATACCTTTTTCTCAGAGGTGGGACCTGGGGCATCAACCCGCATGCAATCAGACATGCTCTTCTCTGGGTCGAAAGCGGCTGACCCTGAGTGCAGTGCTTAGCCTCGCATCCTGAGCATAACATTTTAGCTTTTTATGGTAGCCAACCATGCTTGGGGAGACTGTCCTGCTTCAATGGCTGTAAAGGCCTGAATGATCATGGCTGCATTATGCTGTTGTGAGACTCTAATCTTGCATATGAGGTATGTTTGTTGTATGCTACAGAAGGTTGGCTCCTGTTTAGGCATCCATTCTATTAGCCTGTGCATTTTTATTGGGAAGTTGGGGCCATTGATGTTGAGAGATATTAATGACCAGTTGTTGATATATATATTTGGTTTTACAGCTGTGGAGTTGTTTCCAGTGCTTACCTGGATGTAGTGAGCCTCCTTGGATTGGAGTTCTCCTTCTTTACTCAGTGATTTAAAGGTAACTAGTTTAACTTGTTTTTCTTAAAGAAAATTTAAAGGAAAAAGAGTTTTTAAAACACCTAATTTGCCTGCAAATTTCATGATATCCTTGTTTTTAATTGCTGAGTAGTATTCCATCCTGTAAAAGCACCACAATTTCTCTATCCTTTCCCCCTTTGATGGACATCTGGGTTGTTCCCTGGTTCTGGCTATTACAAATAAAGCTGCTACGAACACAATTGAAAAAATGTCCTTGTTGTGTACTTGCCGTGCTAGGATGTAGCCCATAGTAGCTTAGTATCCAAGTTGGTTCCCTAGTAAGGGGAACAGGGACTATTTCTGACATGAACACAAAGGATGGCTCTTTGAATTCTCCACACACACCAAAGGGAAGAGCAGCCTTGCTAGGCCACAGAGGAGGACTTTGCAGCCAGGCCTGAAGATACCTGATAAGCTAGGGTCAGAGGAAAGGGGAGGAGGTCCTCCCTTATTTGCAGACTTGGAAAGGGGTAGGGAGAAGATGAGGGAAGGAGGGTAGGATTGGGAGGGAATGAGGGAGAGGGATACAACTGGGATACAAAGTTAATAAACTGTAACTAATATTAAAAAAATTAAAAAAAAACAAAAAATAAATAAAACACATAATTTGAGATAAAACAAAAAGGTACTGGAATGGTGCACTATAGTGAAGAAAATGTTGCTTTATAATTGTCTGAACTCTCATGTGGAAGAAAAAAAAATCACTGCGATTTGACAACTTATGGTCTCATTGGTTAAGCAGATGCCTAGTGGCTGAAATCAGGTTGACTGAAAGAGAGCTGATTGCTTGGAGATGCAGTGCCTTCACTACAGCTCTTGGTGAGCTGACAAAATTCTGTGATACAATTAATGAGAATATGAAATATTTTAGGATTAGATGCAGAAATGGACAGAATAAAATTGCGGATCTATCCAGTCTTAAATCCTACGATTTACATTCATATTATGTTGTTGATTTATTAAACTTTGAATTTTACCTGTGACTCATTTATAATTGGGCAAATTGAAACAGAAAGAATGGAATGTACTGCTTTAAAAGTGTGTCATGTCATTCATTTCAAAATTTGAAACATGCAATACTTTGTCTTGACATGGAACATCATATCCACATTTTAAAGTCAAAACTTGATCTATTGCAAAGCCAACTGAATTGTTATTCTGAAAAACGGAAAACCTATTTAAAAGTGTCCCCATAAATCGACTCTAAGACTGCAGTTTACAACAGACACTGAACACTTAGAGTGATGGAAAGTAAGTATCTTAAAATGATAAAAATTATACTGGATCAAACTGAAGAATCATTGTCAATGTAGAGCAAAGTGGACACACTTCCATATAGCACCAAAAAAGGTTCTGGAGTAAAAAAATGATTTTTGATACATTTTAGTGATAATAAATCGTTTTCTTGAAAGAATGATATTGAAAACATAAATAGTATAAAATTACTTTTAGAATAATGACTAATTATGTTAAAGTCTATGACAAACAATAATCAAATGAATGTAGCCATAAACCATGAAACCCTCATCATGGTCTCATTAAAGTTTTATAAAACACTTGCTAGATATATTTTGATTGCTATTGATTTCAGTTAGAATTAAATTTGCAATCGGTTTATATTCTTCTGAATATTTACATAAAATCATCATTAGAAAAATGTAATTCCACACTCCCTATTTCAATCATTGATTCATCCTAAGAAAAATCTTTAAATATAAGTATACATATTTGTGTATATTTATTTAAAATACATATATTAAAAATATTTTAATCATCAATATAGAAGAAATATATAATAAGAAAATATTTTGTGTTTTAAAACATTACTCCATGTGATATATACTCACTTATAAATGGATACTAGACCTATAAGATAGGATAAACATACTAAAATCTGTACACCTAAAGAAGCTAAACAAGAAGGAAGACCAGGGGTAAGATGGTCAATCCTTACTTAGAAATACAAATAGGATGGACATTGGAAGTCGGAGAAAACGAGAAGTGGGATAGGAGCCTACTACAGAGGGCCTCTAAAAGACTCTACCTAGCAGTATATCAAAGCAGATACTGAGGCTCATAACCAAACCTTGGGCAGAATGCAGGAAATCACATAAAAGAAGGGGGAGTTAGTAGGAGCTGGAGAGAACAAGAGCTCCACAAGGACCAAATATATCTGGGCACAGGGGCTTCTCTGAGTCTGATTCTCCAACCAAGGCCCATGCATGGATGTAACCTAGAACCCCTGCTCAGACATTACCCATGGCAGCTCAGTATCCAAGTGGGTACCCTTGTAAGGGTAACAGGGACTGTCTCTGACATGAACTCTGACTAGCTCTTTGCCCTCTTCACCCCTCTTGTGAGGAGCAGCCTAGATAGGCCACATAGGAGGACATTGCAGCCAGTCCTGATGAGACCTGATAAGCTAGGGTCAGATGGAAGGGGAGGAGGACCTCTCCTACTAGTGGACTTAGAGAGGGGCAAGGAGGAGATGAGAGAGGAAGGGTGGGATTAGAAGGGAATGAAGGAGGGGGTTACAGCTAGGATACAAAATAAATAAACTTTAATTAATATAAAACAATTAATGACCCGTCCTGTGGGCTAGTTGAACAGGGTCCACCTGAAGAAGGGAGTGGATATGGGGGAATAGAGATGTGAAGAATGGAGACAAGACAGATTCCTGATCAAGTCTGTTTACTGAAAATGCAAACAACACTTATAAAGCAAAGGGTACAAGCAAAAATTTGTTTTCACAATAGCAACACATCTGTGCCACCTGGCAAGGCATCCAGGAATCCACTCAAGGTTACACAAAGTTTGCTGTCTGGTTCCCAAGGTTGCAGGAAGCTTGCTATTTACTTCTCAGGCTCAGAGGACCCGCCTGCAGAGACCACCAAGGACAGTCTCTGAGACATGGACTTTAGATAAGACCCGCATGTGCCAAGGCCAGGAGGCAGAATTCTAATTTCCGGACTCCTACAAATTAAAATTTAATAAAAAAGTAAAAGAGAGAGAGAGAGAGAGAGAGATAATCAACACTATTCATAAAAGTTTCTAAATTATTAATGGCTTATTGTCAACTGTAATTGACATGCTTTAGAATCTTTTTTTTTTAATTTTTAGTGACAGTGACTTGCTATTCAGAAATTTCTCGTGATAGTGCAAGAAACAACTCACATTCGTTTGATTTGCAATAATAATAGAGAGCTGGTGAGGTTTCCCACACAATCCCAACAGCATAGTGATACAGAAGAAGAATATGGACTGGGAAGTAGACGTTCTTGGCAGTTAGGGCAATGTGCATGCATGTACAGTTATACTAGTTACGGAAAGAGAATTAGGCTTATATATGATTGCTAACATCAATAATTCAAATTGCTTATACGCACACTGTGGAAGAATTTGGGGATTACGTTCTGAAATGGTATATTTATTCAGCTCTCCCTATGAATGCACAATTCAGTGAATGTTCAGGTTCTGCCAAGTGAATGAAAATGGCTAATCCCAAATGCCTTCCTGGTACAATAAATTTAAATAAGTAGAGAGAAACCATAAGCTACAGCTAAACCCTGTAGGGTCCCAAAGAAACTATGAAGATATCCCTCACTCACCTCTGCAATATTAATGCCTCTTGACTAGAACATTGACTTTTTTTTTTCTTTTTTGGTGCTGTCGTGAATTCACTAGATCTTGCAACCAATGTGATAGAGATAATTTGTAGTGACTGTGTCTAGATATATTGTCAATTTTAAAATTCTATGCAACATCATAGAGTAGTCAAGAGGTATTTGAAACATGGCAATGAAAAGGTTTATTTTCCCGTAGAAAGATACATTTTTGCTATTCATAGCAAATAGTTTTACAGTCTATATTTTATTCAAAGTCCCTTAGAAGCATCCTGCTTGTGGAAAGAGACACTTAGGTATCACTCATTATCAGATGTTTTATTTGAAAAGCAATTGACGTATGTAAGGTTTTTAATACATTTGACAAATTATAGTACTATGGCAGTCCATGTGTCCTATTTATCATCTGATAAAGTCTCATTGTGCTGCTCTGTGAGCCCTTGGCTTTGTCTGCCGCAGTCTGGACATTGGCAAGCCATCAGCTAGCTTTCCACCATCATATTTGCTTCAGTTCTCTACATTTTTTTATACAAATGGAATCAAATAGCATGTATTATATTTTTCTGTATAGTTTCTTTAACTCAATATAATTTTTAAGTATAGTATTACTATATTGCCATTTTATATTTAGATTTTGTAGAAAATATTAATCTGCTATCACAATATTTACATTATTTTGCATTCTATTAGCAGTATAAGAAACGTTTTTCCACAAACTCAAATTTCGGTAAGGACAAATATTTTAATTTTAATTATTCTAATTGATCATTCTAATATTTTGGTTTATAACTGACATATTCCTTTAAAGTGTTGCTGTGTGTTGTTTCATTTCAGTCACACTTTTTTACTTTAAGAAATGCATTAACATCAATATCCTCAGGCATAAGTTGAACTAATAATGAAGTTTTGAGTATTTTGTTTTCCCTTTAGTCTCACATATTAATTGTATAAAATAACATTTTTCAAGGTGACTTATTTTGTATGTACATACAACACACTTTGACAAGGTATATTTCTTCTAATACTTTGTTTATTACTTGTTTATCCTACTCTCACTCCCTCTTTTGTATTTGCATATCCTTAGTAATCTCTCCTTTCATATTCATGAACACTTTCTTTGAGGCCACTTCAGTGATACTTAACTTTGTGGAGCTGGTTTGTTATGTTTAAGTTGATGGGTTTCAGTTTGATTCATTTTTATACAAGTAATTAATTTCATTTTTCTTTTAGACTGGGTATTATATGTCACATTTAATCATTGATGGACACATGGGAAGAGTCCTTAATTTGGCCATTGTGAATAATAGAGTCTACTGTCCTTGCTGTGGATTGCATAGCACAACTCATCCACAAGAGCTTGTGGAACATAATAGATGCAGAGCATGAAGAAAATCAGGCATGGCCACAGTTTGAAGTACAATTTGTCATGTGGACCTTGGATGTTACAGTGCCAGCCCAATTTTACCCACTGGTACAATTTTTGTTAGATAGGTAGATGAAAGATAGATAGATAGATAGATAGATAGATAGATAGATAGATAGAGCGAGCAAATTGCTTTATTACTACCAATTGCTTTATGAGTGGATATAATGTGTGGCTCAGAGAAAAAAACATGTTAGGGGAAACACCTGTGGCTTGAGAGGTTTTTCTCCCAGTGTTGGTGATTTTTACTACTGTTTTGTTATAAGAGTGTGATGTGTTTGTCACTTCTATACATGGGTTTCCCTTCTATACATTTTCTCCTCATATAGATTATTGCTATAAAGCATCTCACTCCTGGTTGTAGGGAAACATTTTGCAATAGATGATAGTCACTGAACAGACTCAATGGCACAAACTGCTGAGATTAAGTGATCATTATATGGCTGTTGTGCTATAATGGACGCATCTTCAGCCTCAAATAATAACTGAAAAAAATCATGTATATATTTCATCTCCTCTAAGGCCCAGGAATCGATGCTTATTTGGGAACATAAATAATGTAAGATGAGAGATAGATGATAAAAGGTTATGTGTATTGATGTTGAAATTTCTGGTTTCTTTGAACACTGATTTTTGTCATGTGAAGTTTTGCAGCAAGCTGGGAATGTGATGTTTTGCCCATGTTGGCTTTTGAGAGGGCACATGATGTTTTTCTTTTTTCCCATAACCCCCACCTGCAAAGGGTGTGACTTTGGCCAACTGAGAACATCCGTGGGTGGAGTTTAAGCAGAGAACATATATAGAGGCCCAGGAACAGGAAATACCAGTTTTTGGATATTAATTGCTGCACTGATCTCCATGCTTCAACACTTGGCTTCACAGAAAGAAATGTTTCAGAGAGCTTCGATGGGCAATCCTGGCTTTTGCTGTTTCATGTTGACCTTTGGTCTGGACTGCTTGTATCCTGATGACTGAGTCTGGTAATTCCCTAATACCCTATAGACCCTGATCAGCAGGTAGTAGATAACAGAGGTCCACATCCCTTTATCCTACTAATATCCTACCGAAAGTTGCAGGAGAGTTGGAAGGGAGCTAAAGGTGTTTAAGAACCCTAAGTAAAGTGAGTTTGGTGAAAAACTAAGCCTACAATATGCATTTCTTCTGAAGTGAACAACTCTTCCTTCTTACCAGAAGTGAGATGAAAGCATATGAGTCTCAGGAAGCTCACAAAATCTAAGAGGCCAGAAATCTTAGACAACCAGCAATACTCACAAGAGCTTTCCCTAGAGTGGTATTACCAGGAAATAATAGCTAAGAGGAGGGACTTTTCCTGAAGCATCTGCTTGCAAATTGAGCAGTAAGCTCCAGAGATGAACTTTTAGTGAGTCATCACTCCTGGTAGAGGGAGAGTCTCAGTGACACAGCTGCCCGTCCAGAGTCAGTCATCACGACTGCCCCCACTATGCTCCTAACAGGAGCCTCACAAACACAATGGTTCAGCAAACAAGATTTGAGTAAAAGTGTTTATTTACTTTGTGTTTGGTGCCTGATCTTGGAAGAAAAGACATTTGTTCACATCTCCCCAGGAGAAATCATGGAACAGTTATAGATATCAATACAAACAGTCAAGCCTGTCTGTTATGCACACATACAGAGGCTGGAATTGTTTGTTCAGAGTCTTGAGGGAGGCTAACAACGTCTGACTTCTTCAGTTTGTACACTGAAACGACTGCTTTATAACTAGGAGTAGATGATGTTCAAGAGCCAGGCACAGGTGGCCAGGTGGCCCTGGTTTGCCTGAGTGCTTAACATGCGTGGGCAGATGGAAAGTCATCAGTATGATATGCAACAAGGGATGATTTGTTCAGGTGCTTGAGCATTTGTATATACAGATTCGTAAACACTGTGGGTAGCAAACCACATTGAGAATAATACTGTGTCGCCATTTATTGTTGTTGAAAGGCTATTACACATTATGGATACAAACTCAGGACCTAGTAGACAACAACTTTTTTTCTCTTAAATACCTAACTATATCAGAGAAGACTAGGTAGACACTATGATTAGGATTTTATATTCTAAGCGAGACAAATGTAATGGCTTTGTGACTGGAAATATAAGTCAGTCCTAAAGTTATACATGACATTATTTGCACATAAAACAGACTATATTTTTACCTCAAAATTTACTTACAGGTGTCAAGTCTGTAAAACACTTTGACGAAGATAATCAGTATTGCACACTATGAGAGTTTTATTCACTAACAAATTTCCCATGAAATAATATGCCTAAGTACATATACAAAGCATCTCCACAAATTAGATCATAAATGCGCCTCAAAATTTCACTATATGTCAGGACATCCAGTGTTCAATAGAGAGCTGATAAAACTCTAAGATATGTCTTTTTTGAAAATCTTCATGAAAATATGGATAAGATCATGTCTTTGTTGAAAATCTTCATGAAATTATGGATAAGATCCTAAAATAAAATTTCTTGTTTATTCTCAAACTCAAAATACACAATGATGAAAACAAAAACTGTCATCAAAATTCTAAGCCAAATAAAACTCTCTTACTAAGTAAGTAGTTAGTATTTCAAACATCTTAATAGTGATGGATGGTGGAGTAGCACAAGTGTCTTTATGCAAGTTAAATTAATCAAGGTCAGTTTGGGATTCACAAGCCCCCCCAACAAAAACCCCTGAAATTAAAAAAAATTATGAGGAAAATTAGGTGTTTTTTTCCCTACCATTTCAAGAAATCTGGTACTTGCTGTGATGATTTCTTTGTGTCTCATCTCATAGAAGTTTTCATGATGATGATTGTGAAGTAGAGAAAAAAGAAAAAAGAAATAAAGAAAGAACAGGCACATCTTACTGAGCTACCATATTTCCACCAAGCTCCACATGATAAATGTTCTACCATTTTGCAAAAGTGACCCATAAACCTTGGACATTCCAAATCCAAATCATAATATCTTGATAAGAAAGTATGCCATTCCTTGTAGACAGCTGGGGAAAAGTCATTGAGTAATTGTATTTTTAATGAAAGAAATGCTATTGTGCTCAAGATTGTCATAATACAAATTAACAATGGTCATGAGGAAGTGTAAAGACAGTAATGTCCATCAAGATGGCATAGGTTTTATATATAGAAAACAGGGCTTCTGTAGAATATTAGGATAATTTTATTTGTTTATGTACATATCACAGAATGTAGACTCTTCCAAGTTCTTTTAGGTTGACCTGAATTTTTAAGAGCATGAGCAAGAGAAAATATAACTGGGAACAAAAAGATTCAGGATATACAACTTGCTAATTCCCTTCTTATATTTATCATGATTAATTCTATAATAATGTTCAGACAAGAATTTTTATTCAGTAATCTGTAGGTCCAATCATACTTGTTTTGATGAGTTAAATGTGATAATCTAGGAACATCTTGAGATTTTTACTGTATTTTCATTTCAGGTAGGAAGTAATTTGTAGTGAGATTTGAAAATACTGGAGTATCAGAAAAATGAGGTAAGATCAGCCAAACGAACAGAGTGTGGCTTGTCTCTACAGTGATGTAATCCCCACTTGCCATAAGCCCGAATGTTTCATGTTATACTTTTTTTTTATCTCACCCATGTTATTATTTTTTTTACATAAGCCAGAGCCATCCAGAAGGAAAACTTGTGCAGCAGTTTTTGTTGTTGTTGTTTGTTTGTTTGTTTATTGACAGGAGGACCCAGTCCACTGTAGTCAAGTAAGTGCTAGTTCTGCTCAGATGATCCAGACTATATATAAAAGCCAATAAGCTGCATTCCTCAGTGGCACGTGCTTCAGTTTCTGCCTCTATGTTTTGCCTCCAATACCTGTCCTGATTTCTTTTCATAGAGCATGCTTGATAGTTTTATGTCAACATGACACAGCTAAAGTCATCTGAAAGGAGGGAACATCAATTAAGGAAATTTCTCCATGAGATTGGGCTACATGCAAGCTTGGAAGGCATTTTATTATTCAGTGATTTATTAGAGAAGGTTCAGCCCATTTTTGTTGGTGCCATCTCTGGGATGGTAGTCTTGGGTTTGATAAAAATGCAGGCAGAACAAGACATGAGTAGCAAACCAGTAATTAGCATGTAACAGTAAACTCCATGACTCTTGCATACTGATTCTTCCCTGTTTGAATTTATGCCATGACTTCCTTCATTGGACAAGAATATAGGAGTGTAAGCCAAATAAACATTTTCCTGTCCAAGATGCATGGGTCACTGTGTCTTTACAGAGCAATGGTAACCCTAAATAATGCAAGAAAACATGCTATAAAGAGAAAAAAAAATGAAAAAAAAAGCCAAAAATGTTGCTGTCCAAATTGTTTTTGTTAACATTTTTGTTTTATTGCTTCATCATAGCAATAAAATCAAGCCAAGATACAATCTTTATTTTGGTCACTGTCATGAGATGCTAATATATCCTTGAAGTAAGGCAGCTTGAAATTATTATACTTTGGAATCATTGAACACAGCAATAACGGAATGATAAAATGTATGTATATATTGGGTAGAGTCTAAGATTTTGCACAATGCATAGATTAAGATTATGAAAGGAGCATTATTTGATTTTGACAATAGCTATTTCTTCTAGAGTGAATAAAAGTGCTTTGTTGTTAACAAAACCTCAATCCCTCAATTTTACCAGTATAAACGCAGAAGCCAGGTGCTTGGGTGAGAGCCAGCTAGCTCAAAGAGGCAGAGAGAGCACCTCAGCTGAATTCCCAATATGTAGTTTTCTCCCCACACTGTCTCAAGCACTGAATGAAGTCTCTCCTTTATACTTCCTGTGTGTCTCTCTCCAACCTCATCTTGTTACTCTGTTTTTGTTTTTGTTGTTGTTGTTTTTATGTTCACCCCCTGTCCACTGATTGCTTGATCCTCCTTGTGACTTATGGTTGACTTTATTTAATCACAGTTACAATAGATAGAGAGCTCTTAGTTTAAAAGTGTCTACTAGGGCTGAGCCACACCACAACTAGAAACAGATTTTTTTTTCCAGTAAACAACACAATCTCGGGGTTCGCAGTTTAATCAAATATCCTTCAACAGTGTTTTAGCATCAAAAATTCCAAGAAAAAAATCCATAATGAAAGTATAAAAATGTAACCAATGCTATGGACTAAAACAGAAACTTGAAAATATAACAATAAAAATACATTGAAAAATACGTAGGAAGTCCTGCTTACTGAACCAATCATCTTTTGACTGAGAAAGTTGATTTGCTATACTGTAGGAGCATCTTACTCCTTTCATTTCATATTGCCCATAACTATCTCTTTCCAAGAAAAGTAAATAACATTTGCCCCAGTTTATGAAGACTACTTGCTTAAAATCATGTACATGCCACTTAACTACAACTGGAAGTTTTATTCAGAGTTGTTATTCCATTCCAAGTAGGTTTTTTTCTCCTTTTGATAAATGTGCTGGCTTTTAGTTTGACCACTGAGATAGTAAGAAAGGCAGTCAATCAAAATGTATATCTGTACATTCCAATGATCCTTTTAGAAAAAAAAAAGAACAAGACTGAATCTTTAAAAGGCCCTACCATGTTCACTAAGTGCATAAGTGATAAATCTTTTTACTGTTATGTTGACAGCAGCCATAAAATCCATGCAATTGAAATCTATAATGTCTTTTATTTGTACAGCCCATACTGTGCAGTTTCCTAAGTGTTGATAGCATAGGAAAATGGCATTGTGTAGAGCACTCTGAAAGTCATATTTTCTAATCAATGGATTCAGCACAACACACTTAGAAGAATTCACTTGCCAAAAATTACAAACTGTTTGCAATTGTTTTCTTGTTCTAGGGACCTTTTAGCATCTATGTTATGGAAAACAATCTCTCTCTCTAACAGCGTTACTGCTCCCTGATTTAAGTGCAAGAACATTCTTAGGCTTTAGATTGAGTGAAGGGCAGTGATTAAGACAGTAGTAGTAAGTGACAATATTTTTTGTTATTTTATACAAAAAGAGGATATTTCACACATATTAATGAAACATTTTGAAAAATAGCTAAATTCAAGGATTATTTCGGTAAGCTATAAATATTTTTCTTATATTCATTTCATAACTTTTAGAAAGAATTAAAAAAATGTGGAGGGGACAGGAGCTTCAAAAGGAGACCAATGGAGCCAAAAAAAATCTGGTTCCTGGGAGCTGTATAGAGACTGATACCCCAACCAAGGACCATGTATGGAGAGGACCTAAAAGCCCTGCTCAGAGGTAGCCCATAGACTCAGTCTGCAAGTAGAATCTCTACTAAGGGAAGTAGGAGTTGTCTCTGGCATGAACTCAGTGGCCGGCTCATTGATCATCTTCCCCTAGGGGTTGCAGCCTTGCCAGGTCACAGAAAAAGACAATGCAGCCCGTCCTGATGAGACTTGATAGGCTAGGGTCAGATAGAAGAGGAGGACGTCCTCCCTTATCAGTGGATTAGGGGAGGGGTATATAGGAAGAGGAGGGAAGGAGCCTATATTTGGGATGAGAACAGGGAGAAGACACAGCCAGGATAAAAAGTGAATAAACTGGAATAATAATAAAAGAATACTTGAGCCTCTTTTGGATATATGCCAAGTATACGATAAGGACATTTGCTTAACCATGTTTGTAGCAACTTTATTTGTAATAGCCAGAAGCTGGAAACAACCCAGATGCCCCTCAACTGAAGAATGGATACAGAAATTGTGGTACATCTACAAAATGGAATATTACTCAGCAATGAAAAACAAGGAAATCATGAAATTTTCAGGTAAACGGTGAGAACTGGAAAGGATCATCCTGAGTGAGCTGTCCCAGAAACAGAAACACACACACGGTATGTACTCACTCATATAGACATATAATATAGGATAAGCCTACTAAAATCTGTACATCTAAAGAGACTAACCAAGAGGGAGGACTCCGACTAAAATGCTCAATCCCCATCCCGAAAGGCAAAGAGGATGGACATCAGAAGAAGAAGAAAACAGAAAACAAGTTAGGAACCTACCACAGAGGGCCTCTGAAAGGCTCTGCCCTGCAGACTATCAAAGCAGATGCTGAGACTTATGGCCAACTGTTGGGCAGAGTGCATGGAATCTTATGTAAGAAATGGGAAATAGTAAGATCTGGAGAGGACAGGAACTCCACAAGGAGAACAACAGAACCAGAAAATTTGAACACAGGGGTCTTTCCAGAGACTCATATTCCAACCAAGTACCATGCATAGAGATAACCTAGAACCCCTGCACAGATGTAGCCCATGGCAGTTCAGTGTCCAAGTGGGTTCCATAGTAATGGGAAGAGGGACTGCCTCTGACATAATCTGATTGGCCTGCTCTTTGATAACCTCCCCCTGAGGGGGGAACAGCCTTACCAAGCCACAGAAGATGACAATGCAGCCACTCCTGATGAGATCTGATAGACTAAGATCAGAAAGAAGAAGAGGGGGACCTACCCTATCAGTGGACTTGGGGAGGGGCATGCATGAAGAAGGGGGAGGGAAGGTGAGATTAGGAGGGGAGAATGGAGGGATTTATGGGGGGATACAAAGTGAATAAAGTATAACTAATAAAAGTTAAAAAAATAATAAAAAATACAAATTCCAATATTTCGCTGATATAATTATTTACATTTAAAGATGTAAATCTTATAAACATTCCCACATTAACAGGATATCTTGATTATTCTTATATATGACTGTATGAAGTTAATTTCAAATGGTTGTGATATATAAAATGCTGTAAAGTCAATATCTGTAAAGGAAAAATACTTTTTTTCTCACTTCAGCCCAGATGAAAACTAGAATTCTCACCTAATGAGAAATGTAGAACAGTTACTTTTTATCTCAAAATGAAAGGTAAGCATTAAGGAAGATCTGCTTTGAAAAGGAAAACATCGAAAAAAATTGAGGATTAAATTTAAATAAATAAATACACTATTCCATATTCTTAGAAGTTAAACTACTATAAAATTGTCAATAGTTTTATTAATTTTAGATTCAATGAATATTAATACAATATTGTGGAATTTGATATGCCGATAGCTAAAATTTATTTTTCATACCAGTACAGAGTTTATATTTTGACAAAATCCAATATATTAAGATGAAGCAAAAATATCATATTAAAGTTGGACAGAACAAACAAAAACGAGTCCCTAGGGTAGGCACAAAAGTTAGAGACCATCTCATTTTCATAGTCAGAAGTCCCATAAAAACACTAATCTAATAGCTATATTATATTTATGCAAAGGACCTGGCATAGGCCCATGTAGGCTCTTGGCTTCCTGCTTCAGTCTCTGTAACCTCATATACACATTTCTTAGTTGATTCGGAGGGCTTGCATCCTGACTTTTTCAATCTTTCCACATCTGTTTCTGCTCCTGAGCTCTGAGGAGAGGGATTTGATGGAAATTTCCCATTTTGACTCTATTTCCATGTAATTCCTGGCTGTGGGTCTCTGCATGTATTCCCATCTTTTGCCAGATGTACCACTCTGATGATGACTTAACAAGGAACTGTTCTATGAGTATATAAATATATTACTAGGAATCATTTCATTGACAGTAATTTTTTAAGACCAGTTATGTTTGGTTTTGCCTTTCATATTTGGGCTATTTAGTCTCTGGTTTTTGGTTATCAAAGGTGTTAGGCATGGGATTTTTATTTTGTTTTCTCATGGAAGGTGCCTTACATCAAATCAGACATTGGCAGGCTACTCCCACAAGTCCTGTGACACCATTGCCCTAGCATAGTCTGCAAGCAAGAAAAATTTAGGTCAAAGGATGTGACTGGGTTAGTGACCACATTTTTCTTTAGATGCCTGCTGAGTATCTTCCTGCACCAAAGAGAATAGAACATAAGGGTGAAGGCTCCATGTAGGCACTAGCTTTCCCTCTCTGTGTCCAATGAATTGCGTGGGTGTTGTTCTTGGCCAAGGGCTCTGTGGTTAGTTTCCTAAGAACAACCTTTTTCTTAGCCACAGAGTTGGTGAGGTAAGCAAGACCCAGAGAGACAATCATGGTATATATTCACTTATAAGTAGATATTAGCCATTAAGTAAGTAATAACTAAGCTATAATCTACAGACTCAGAGAGGTTAGGCAGGAAGGAAGGGGTCTTATAGATTATCTGTGGAACTCCCCAGAAAGAAGAAATAGAATAGATATCACAAGGGATCTCTGGGCAGATGGAGACAATAGTGGGGTCAAGTTGGGAAGAAAATAAGGTAGAGGGAAAGAGTATGAGTAAAGATGGCTGGAACTGGGGGGCCACTTAGGGGGATGTGTAGAAATCTAGTGTAGTTGGAATTTCCTTGGAATATACGAAGACTGTTAAGTTGCTGTGTAGGCAATTCAACTGGCCTGACCTCAGAGGCCCTTAGGGTCTTGATAATATCCTATTTTATCACCTGGGCCAGCAGCGTGAGATACAACCAGTACATCACTTCCACCTATTCTCTCTGCCTCAGTTTCTCTCCCCTGCCCTGCCTTCTCTGACCTTCTTTCTCAGGCCCTCCACCTTGCTCCTCTTTCTCTTCTCCTACACTCATCCACTGTCTCTCTCTGTCTTTTTGTCTCTCTACCCTCATCGCCCACTCAGACCCAAACTCTTCTCCATTTTCCTTCCTCCAAATAAATCTCTCCTTGTCATATATGTTTTATATGTTAAGTGTAAGACAGTCATATAGATAGATAGATCCTAACAAAGGTAAATCTAATCCTATAAATCCTCTTAATAGGTGATATAGGAGTCTCAACTGGTGAGGCTCAGTGGCAAGACTAGATTACATTCAGCTGAGTGGTTGGTAAAGGGTGTTCCATAGAAAATCCCCAAATTGTTAGCTTTTAAGATTATTTTTTATGTTAAAGTATATAAATCAAACAAAAAATGTAATAAGACTACTCAATATTGGTCATATTCAGATAAATATAAGTAAATCAGTGCACTGGGATAGTTGATAACATTCTATCTCCCCACCCTACTCTCTGAGTAGAATATAAGTATTTAACTTGTTGACCATATTTGCAGTGAAAATTTTAAAAAATATCTTTAAGATGCTACCCCTCAAAATTAACTCAAAAAATCAATAGCCCTTCTGTATACAAAAGACAAAGGCTGAGAAAGAAATTAGGGAGACAAAACCCTTCACAATAGTAAAAGTACAATGGTGTAACTCTAACCAAGCAAGTGAAAGACATATGAAAAAAACAAAAACAAAAACAAAACAAACTTCAAGTCTCTGAAGAAAGAAATTGAAGAAAATAGATGATGGAAAGAACTCTCATGCTCATGGATTGGTGGGATTAACAGAGTAAAAAAATGGTCATCCTACCAAAAGCAATTCCCATCAAAATAGCAACACAATTATTTACAAAGCTTGAAAGAAAAATTCTGAACTTCATGTGGAAAAATGAAAACACAGAATAGCTAAAACCATCCTGTACAATAAAAGAACTTCTGGAGCTGTGTCCAGCCCTAATCTCAAATTGCACTGGAGAGCAACAGGAATGAAAAAAAAATAAACAAACAAACAAAAAAAAAAAAACGGCATGGTACTGCATAGAAACAGACTGTAGCATCAATGAATCAATGAAATCAAATAGAAGACCCAGAAATATACTCACACATCTATGGACACCTGATTTTTCACAAAGACACCAAAACCATACAATGGTAAAAGACAGCATCTATAGCAAATTATGCTGAGCTAAATGGATGTGTACATGTAGAAAAATGCAAATGCATCCATATTTATCACTCTACACAGGAGTAAAGTCTATGTGGATCAATGACCTCAAAATAAAACTAGACACACAAAGTCTGTTAAAAGAAAAACGGGGGAAGAGCCTTGAACTCATTGTCACAGGAGACAACTTCCTGAACAGAACACCAAGAGCTCAGGCACTAAGACCGACAATCAATAAATAGGATCTCATGAAACTAAGAAGTTTATGTAAAGCAAAGGACACTGTCAACAGAACAAAAGGACAACATACAGACTGGAAAAATTTTTTTCACAAACCCTGTATCTGACAGGGAAAATATCCAGAATATATAAAGAACTTAAGAAAGTAAACATCAACATACCAGATAATCCAGTTTAAAAAAAAAATGATGTACAGAGCTAAACAGAAAATTCTCAACAGAGGAATACTGAATGGCAGAGAAACACTTAAAAGAAATTATCAACACCCTTAGTCATCAGGAAAATGCAAATCAAAAAGACTCTGAAATTCCATCTCACACACATCAGAATGGCTAAAATAAAAAACTTAAGTGACAATACATGCTGAAGAGGTTGTGGAGAAAGGGGAATCCTCCTTCATTGCTAGTGGGAATGTAAACTTTTTCAACCACTTTGGGAATCAATCTGGTGCTTTCTCAGAAAACTGGAAATACTGCTACTTCAAGACACAGTTATACAACTCCTGGGCACATATCTGTAAGATGGTCAAACATACAAAGACATTTGCTCAATTGCGCACATAGCAGCTTTATTCATGAGAGCCAGAATCTGGAAACAAACTAGATGTCCCTTAACTTTTTTGTTCATCTAATTAACCTGATGATCCCCTATGTTCTGTGTTATTAAATCTTAACATTTATTATGATCTAACAGGACTGCTCCTCCCTTCGGGGGTGGGGAGACCAAAGAGCCAGTCATTGAGTTCCTGTTAGAAATAGTCCCTGTTCCCCTCACTTTGGGAAACCAATTGGTTACTGAGCTACCACAGGCTACATCTGAGTGGAGGTTCTAGGTTATATCCATACATGGTCCTTGGTTGAATGTCAGTCTCAGAAAAGACCCTGTGCCCAGATATATTTGGTCCTTGTGGAGCTCCTATCCTTTCCCCATCAGACTAACTCCCGTTCTTTCTTATGATTCCCTGTACTCTGCCAAAGGTTTGGTCATGAGTCTTTGCTTTGAAAACACTGCTAGGTAGAGTCTTTCAGATGGGCTCAGTAGACTCCTGTCATACGTTCAATCCTGAAGATACCTGATAAAACAGGATCAGATGAATGGGGAGGAGGTCCCCCCTATCAGTGGACTTGGAAAGGGGCACGGTGGAGATGAGGGAGGGAGGGAGGGACTGGGAGGGAATGAGGGATCGGGACACGGCTGGGATACAGAGTTAATAAAATGTAACTGATAAAAAAAATAAACAAACAGAAAGATATATAAAAAAAAAAAGAAAAACAAAAAACAAAAAAAACCATTTATTATGATCTTGTGGTGTTCTGGGAACTTAATTTTCCATTATTTTCTATGTGTTAAATCATAAGAATCCTATTAAATATCAATCCCAGATAAAGAATTAAGTGTAAGCGAAGGACAACTAATGGGCAATCAGTTCATGTCAGAAGCAGTCTCTGTTCCCATTACTATGGAACCCAGTTGGATGTTGAACTGCCATGGGCTACATCTGTCTGAGGGGGGAGCAGCCTTACCAGTCCACAGAGGAAGACAATGCAGCCACTCCTGGTGAGACCTAACGGACTAGGATCAGACAGAAAAAAAAGAAACCCTCCCCTACCAGTGGACTTGGGGAGGGGCATGCATGGAGAAGGGGGAAGAAGGGATGGATTGGTAGGGGAGGAGGGAGGGAACTAGAGGAGGGATACAAAGTAAATAAAGTGTAATTCAAAAATAAAAGAAAAAGAAAAATAAAAGAATTGTATGGCATTCTGGAGCAACTGAACATTTTTTTTCTGATGTGATGAAGAGATAACATTTATAGATCTGGGAAGTTTCTTAGTTAACACGTTGATGCTGAGGAGTAGGGATGCATATGGTATGACATAAGGGTAATTTGTCAGCAATTTATATATTCTTTTTTATTCCTAAGTTAAAATTTCCTAGGCACCATTTTACATGGACTTATGAAGACCCTGTTTGAGGTAACAAAAGTTATAAAATAGATGTTATATTAATGGACAGGAGGATTGTCATTCTTACTATGAAATTACTTTTGAGTAATTTGATAACCAAATTACTGGATATTTACAGAATAAGAGATTTTATGCTTTAGATAGCAGTTTCATCTGATTTCCATAAAAATTCATGATTTTTTAATATGAAAATTTCAGTTTTTCATAAATTATCTATAATCATAGAACTGATTGTCTAACAGAAGAGAAGCACGGGAAAATATAAAAATAAACATAGCACCACAAATACAGCCAGATACTCATACACACATGAACAGATGCACACATAAACACACACACATGAACAGATGCACACACACACACAAACACACACACATGAACAGATGCACACATGCACACACAAACACACACACATGAACAGATGCACACATGCACACACAAACACACACACATGAACAGATGTACACATGCACACACAAACACACACACATGAACAGATGCACACATACACACACAAACACACACACATGAACAGATGCACACATGCACACACAAACACGCACACATGAACAGATGCACACACGCACACATGAACAGATGCACACATGCACAAACAAACACACACATGAACAGATGCACACATGCACACACAAACACACACACATGAACAGATGCACACATACACACACAAACACACACACATGAACAGATGCACACATACACACAAACACACACACATGAACAGATGCACACATACACACACAAACATGCATACATGAACAGATGCACACATACACACACAAACACACACACATGAACAGATGCACACATACACACACAAACACACACACATGAACAGATGCACACATACACACACAAACATGCACACAGCTTTTCACCAACTACTGTCACTACTTACCAGTGTCACTTAAAATCTTCAAACTTGTTAATCTGTCAGTCTCTTTTTAAATAAAGGAAACATACTAAAAGACAAAGCATAACCCTGTACTTTCCACTCTATATAGCCATAAAATATAAAGCCAGTTGTTTTTCTATTTTTAACTTTAGGGGGTCTATTTTTGTGGATAGCTTCAGAAGGGCTATTCTAATTTTCTAGAACTTCTTTGAGTTAAGTAGACTTTGGGTTTGTCTAGTATCAATGTTCTCTATTTTTTTATTTGAAAGTTCTTATAACAAAGTTTTGTTCTTCTAAGAAATAGACACTTCTTTTTTTTCCTTTTTTAATTTTTATTTTTTTAATATTAGTTACAGTTTGTTAACTGTATCCCTGATGTATCCCACTCCCTTTTTCCTTCCTAATCCCACCCTCCAACCCTCATCTCCTCCCTGCCCATTTCCAAGTCCACTGATAAGGGAGAACCTCCTCCTCTTACATCAGATACTGGTTTATCAGGTGTATTAAGGACTGACTGCAAAGTCCTCCTCTGTGGCCTATAATTTTCTTGAAAATATTTTTCAGACCGTGGAGCCTAATGTCTTCTTTTCATCTACTGGTATTATTCTTAGATTTTGTCTTTTCATGGTCTCCTTGATTTCTTGAATGTTTTGTGTTTGGAAATTTTCTGATTTTATTTTTTCTTTGAGAGACATGTCAAGTTCTGCAAGTGTATCTTTGGCACCTGAGATTCTTTCTTCCATCTCTTGTATTCTGTTGGTGATGCTTACCTTTGTAGTTCCTGATCTTTTCTCTATGTTCTCCAGCTCCAGGTTTTTCTCTATTTGTGTTTTCTTTATTGATTCTAATTTTGTTTTCATGTCTTGCACCATTTCTTTCATCTGTGTGAATGTGGATTCCTGTCTTTCCATGATGGCTTCTATTTTTTTTTTTTTTTGTATGTTTCCTCTCTATATATTGCTAATTGTGCCTCTACTTGTTTGGCTGTATTTACCTGTATTTCTTTGAGAGCTTTGTTCATTTCTTCTTTATTTGCCTTCATTTGTGTAGATATTTCTTTGAGAGCTTTGTTCATCTCCTCTTTGTTTGCCTCAATTTTCGTTGTCATTTCTCTGAGAGCTTTATTTATTTCCTCTTTGTTCATCTTGATTTCTGTGGCTATTTCTTTGAGGGTTTTGTTCATTTCGTCTTTATGGGCCTCTAATAGCTGGAAAAACACAGTTTTAAAGTTGTTTTCTTGTGTATCTAGTGAATTGAAGTGTCCATTGATTTGTGGAGTTGCTGGTGAAGCCATAATATCCTGATTTTTGTTGGGTGTGTTCCTATGTCTGCCTCTAGCCATCTGGTTATCTATCCATAACCCTCACTGTTTGCTCCTGGAGTTTGTAGGTCAGGCTAAGATTGCCTCTTTCTGTTTTCTTGACTGTTTATTCAGGAATATGAGAGAAGTTCACTGGTTTGGGAGTGTGCGTTGTGGTTTCAGTTTTATGTAATTAAGGAATGTGAAGCTGGTGCTATTTGCACATGAGCTTTTAGCAGGCACAGTGTACATGCATGGATTCCCTGACTATTGCATTGGCCTGGAGGCCACTAGTATGCAGCTCTGTCTAGGATCCAGGGATTGTTTGCCTGGATTTCACTGCTAGTCCCGCAAGGCAGAGGCTTCAGTGTTTGGGTCACTATCCCAAGAATCCCTTGGTACCCACACTAGGGGTGTGGGTGGCAGGGATCTCTTGTCTGGTTGCTTGTATAGAGAGGCCCTGAATCTGGGACAAACACTCCCTAGATGGCACACTCACTCCCTTGCAGGACCAGTTGGATTGCACAGGGGTCCCCTTGCTCGCTTCTCTCTAATTTGATCCTGTGGGGGCAAATGCGGGTATAGGCTAATGGTCAGCTCTGTGGCACTGTAGCAGCAGGACTCGGTGTCCACCTGCACTGTGTCCTGCCTCTCTGACCTTCCCCTCCGCTAGGGAAGGCTTATGGTGTCTGGTCCCAGGGTAGCACCAGAAAGAGTTGGGTTGAGTGTCCTCAATCCCAGATCCTGAGCCCAGATCTTTCTGCCAAAACCTGCCCGGTCCTAGTGCACTTTTAGGCAGTTCCAGGAGAGTACCAGGTATGGTTGAGTGTCCTCATATCCAGAACTTGGGTTTCTCTGGGGTCAGGGGTCCCTGGGTGCACTGGGGAGGGGATGCTGTGGCCTGTGGCAGGCTGCCTCTCTGACATTCCCCTCTGCTAGGGCAAGCTTATGGCTGTGCTCTCAGGTGAGTGCCAGGAGGGTTTGGGAATTCTCAGTCCCTGATCCTCAGCTGGGGGTTCCTTTGCCAGGGGCTGGGGACGCTGGTGCTAGGATTTGGTTCTAGGCCTTATTGCGCTGGACCCGGGAGAGTGTCAGGACGTGTTGAATGACCACAGTCCCAGATCCTGAGCTGAAGTTTGTTTGCTAGGAGCAGCTGGCAGCACTGGAATCTGGGCACTGTGAAGCTGCTGTGTGCCTCTCTATCCTTCTTCTCTGCCCGCGCAGGGTTATGGCGGCATTCTGCTTCTCGGGGGAGTACCTGAAAGGATTGGTTTTTCTCAGCCCCAGGTTTTTTTGGTGGAACCTGCAGCTCTCGCTGGGGCTGGGGTACAGACAGTGTGGTCTGTGGTGGGTTCTGCTGGTCGCCTCCTGCCTCTTCTAAAGAGGGAGAAGGGAGTTGGATATGGGGAAGTGCCTAGTGATGACCTCCAGGGGTGTCTCCTCCTGGAGGAGTCTGCTGTGACCTGATTCCAGATGGACTCAGTTCATAGTTAGTCTCTTTCTTCCTGGAAGTCTGTTCAGGGTTGATCAGCCCCTTCACTCACCAATTTCGGCATTGCAGGACCTTCAGCTAAGGTGTACACTAGCCACTGCCATCTTCTTCTGCAAATCAACCACTTACTTCTAATAAATGGTTTTTATGCATAAAATTGTCCTACTAGCAGGAAATATTTCATACTTGATTCAGTAGTACATTTCTAGTTTTTCCTGTGATATTCAAATATTACTGTCAGAAGTCATGTTTCTAATCTACATTTTGTTTAAGGGAATTATAAAAACACAGACCATGGTAAAGAACACTAGTCATATCTCCTATAAATGATTTCTGAATAATGTAATCAGTTGTCATTTATATAGAGATGAAGTTACAGAACTTGTAGTTTAAAAATACACAGCAAAGATCTTACATAAAAGAGAGCAACTTTATTACTGGAGACAAAGAAAGGTTTCTTAGCATGGGAGAGCCCTGAATTTTTCTTTGTGTCTTTATTTATAATTTTATTTTTCTGTTCTTGCAAGAACTATATTTTCCTCCTAGTTCTTCACTCAATACCTAATATCTGTCATTCTACAGATTGTAACTTTGACTTTGTTATCACTGAGTTAACAGCTAATATCTACACATAAGTGAATACATACTCTATTTGTTTTCCTGGGATTAGGTTACTTCACTCATGATTGTTTTTTATACTCCAACTATTTACTTGTGCATTTCATTATTTCATTAGTTTAACGGCGAAGAAATGTTCAATGGTGCAAATATACCACATTTGCTTTATCCATTCATCTGTTGGGAGTCATTAGATTCTTCACTTGATCTTAGCCAAAAGGCCGAGAAGCTATAAGATTCTTTACATTTAAGTCTATTGTGGATAGATTAACAAAGAGCATGTTTCTGTGGTAAGAGGAAACATCCTTTGAATAATCGCCCAACTGTGGTGTAGCTGAATCTTGAGGTAGATCAATTCCCATCTTCCTAAGGAACGACGCACTGATTTTCATAGTTGCTGTACAAGTTTGCACTCTCCCCAGCGGCTGTGTTCTAACACAGTTGGAGGAGTATTTCACTTATTCTACCCTCTCCTAGAGTGAACTATCCCTTGTTTTATAGCACTTAGCCATTCTCAGGGTGTAAGATAAAATCTCAAAATAGTTTGCATATCTCTAACTAAGGAGTGTTGAACATTTATTTGTTTCTCAGCCATTTGAATTTTCTCTTTTGAGATTTTTGAGATTTCTATGTCCAGATATGTATCCCAATTTTAATTGGGTTGGTTTTTATTGATATATAGATTTTTTTTAAGAGTCTCGGTGGTGGCAATACACCTTTAATCTCAGGACTGGTCTGCAACAGGGAGGACAGCCAGAGCTACACAGTGATTCCTTAAAAACTCACCAAAACGCGGTTGCTATGTTGACAAGCCAGGCCTGTCCTCACAGAGATCTGCCTGCCTCTGCCTCCTGATTAAAAGCTTTCGATATATAGATTATATACTTTAGATATTAGCTCTTTATTGGCTGTGTAATTAGTAAAAGTTTTTTTTTCACTCTGTGTGCTGTCACTCTTCCAAATGGTAGTATTCTTTACTGAGCAGAAGTTTTTAAGTTTCCTGAGACTTCTAACTTGTTAATTGCTGATCTAACTGCCTAATAAGTCTCTGTAATCTTCCTGCCTCTTCCTTTTCAGTGACAGAATATCAGATCGTAGTAGCAATGTTTGTTTAACATATAACTAAAGTGGGTAACACTTATCTCCAAAGACAATATTGAAAATATAATAACATGATTTGTATGTATCTATACAAAATCTAGAGACCTCAGATGAGAGGAAAGCATGCTATTTGTCTTTCTAAGTCTGCATTAATTCACTTGATATGATCCACCCATTGCATAATCATTTTCATGGAAGCAGAACTTTGTGTCTGAGGGAAAAAAAAAACACTTTGTGTTTCTACCTTTCACTATCCATTCGTCTGCTGTCATTCATCCTACTTGGTTCCATCTAGCTAGTTTGAATAATGCTGAGATAAACATTGACATCCAGATACCTCAGTGATACCTTGTTTGGGGTTATGTCACCTAAACACCCAGAAGTAGTACTTCTGGTCAAGTGAAAGACCTATCATTATCATTTTGTGAAATTAACCCTGTAAGTTCCATAATGTTTTTATTTTATGATTTTAATATTTCTACATATAAATTAAAAGGCTTTCTTGTGAGCATTCTTTTTGTCAGTTGTTATTAAAATGGTGAAAACTTTGATTGAAATGAGAAGGAATTTTGAAGTAGTTTTGAACTGCATTTATCTAAGGGCAGGTGAAGCTGAATGTATTTTCATATGCTTATTCTAAATGTGTATTTCATATTTTGGTAACTGTTTGCTTATTTCATTAGCCCATTTATTTGTTGAGTTGCACTCTTTGCTATTGTTAAGCTTATAATTTCTGTATGCATTCTAGATTTTAATTCTATGTAAAATATAGTGATTCCTATAGCAAATTTTACAGAAAATAATATGATATGACTCTGCTGAATCCATGCTTATGAACCTGGGCTACTGAAACAAATTCTGCTAAGTTGTCTGAAGAGTAAACCTGCTTCTTTATGGTTAAACATATAAGTCAATAGAATGATCACCTCTACAGCTATCCAAGAGGAGAGACACCTATAAGGGAGAAATAATGGTAGAAATAAATGAAATAGGCTATGTGTTAAAAAAATATCTGTAGCATAAATCAATTACAATATCAATGTGCATGACCAATGAAGTAATGAATGTAAGGGATACTGTTACTTAGATGCTCTGGTGCAACAGGCATCATACACAATTCAATATTCTAAATTCTTTTTTCTCTTTTTTATTTTATTTACTTTACATCTTTGTAGCCCCTTCCCATCTCCCCTCCCAGTCCTACCTTCTCTCCTCCCCTTTTCCCAAAAAGGGGAACTCTCTTTTCTATCCACCCCAGCTTATATCAAGTTGGATCAGGACTGAACATGTCTTCTTCCCCTGTGTCAAGACAGTGCCTTCAGGGGAAAGTGATCTAAAGGTAACACATGAGTCTGTGTCCAATGCAGTCCCCAGTTTCCTTACTACAGGACCCACTTGAAGCCTAAGCTGCCCATCTGCTACATCTTTGTAGGGTTCAGTTTATGCCTAGTCTTTCTTTGATGCTTCATTCTCAGCAAACCCTTCTCTGTCCTGATTGGTTGGCTCTGTAGTTAAAGAGATTTAAGTGTTGCTCAATCAGCTGTTATGACTTAATCAAAGGAAATCTGTACTTTTATATAAAAAAACATATATCATTTCAGAAACAGGAACAAAATCAAATAAGAAAATTCCTATACACATAAAGTTTGGAACTTTTACCAAGTCTGGTAAAAAGATAGATAGATAGATAGATAGATAGATAGATAGATAGATAGATAGATAGATAGATAGGTAAAAAGAAATGAAATACTTTCTTATGAGTATTCAAAGCATGAAGAAAGGAGGAGACAAACAGAAATTTATCACAGAAACTCTCAAATTATAAGACAGTCAAAATAAAAGAAAGTAGGAACAAAGAAAGAACCTGAATCTCATAGGCTTAGGAAATTCTGCTCAGATGGAGAAAAATAATGAGTCATTATGAACATTTAGGCTCAAAGTTTTGCTTACTCTAGCATTTCATCTCTATTGGTTTTACATAAGAAACAGGTCCAAAGAAACCAAGTCATGAGAGTCATTGTCTTAACCAGAAGATTATTGAATTGCTAAGAATCCAAAGAATGAATGAAGATGCTGGTGACATGTCCAAAGATAAATGGACTAAACTGTCTTCACATTATGACTTTAAATGGATATGTACAAAATTAAGAAGTAGAGTGGCAACTGTGTTTCCAACATTCTCTCCAGGTGATGTTTATTCTGGGGTTAAAAAAAGACCAGTAAATGTAAGCAGATGGATTCTGAAGAAATCAAAAGCTTGTTTAAATGCAAATTTTTCTAGGAAGAAGAAGCATTCAGAGAAGAAATGATATCTAAATAAATTTTCTTTCAGCAGAATGTTTTCTTGTTCAGGTTTGAAAGAGGCAAACTCAGGTGTCTAATGGAGATTTACTGAAGAACTAAAGCTGGATACCTTTGCAAAAGGAATTTTAGTGCCTCTAAAAGCCTGCTGTCTGAAGCACTTTATTTAGCTATGGAGCTGAACCTGCAATCAAATTACAATCTTTCTCCTTGAATTTTCCATACCAATCTTGACTTCAAGATGAGTTGACACTTCAAGGCATAAAAGTACAATTTAGTCACTCTCTTAAGATCCACTTAACTTCTATGATAACAAGTAACTAATCTGGAAATATATTAATGGGAAATTATGATTTTTAATTAGAAATTTGGGGTGTCTTTTTATGAATAAGGCAGTAATTACTGAATCATAATTTTATATCAATTATTTTTCATCTCATCTGTTCAGTAGTCATAAAATCAATGTTATTCTGAAAGATGGGAAAGAAAATGCCTTTGAATTTAGAAAAAGAAGTTTAAAATTCTCTTTATTGTGTGTGGCAGAGAAAACATAAATAAGACATACATCTTCTATGAAGATACATAATCAAAATGAATCACCTTATGATTTTTGTATATGACATCTATTACTAAACATGGTATAGAATTTGTTAGATTATGTATTCCACAGAATTTAGAGTGTTAATTGCTTAGGAAAAAATCTGAAACAAACTTCATACCACTCACTCTTTTCTGCTGTGGATAAAATGAATATTTAGCAAAGCAAGTTAGCAGTTTGCAAATGTGCAATTAAAATCCTGGCTCTTCACTAATTACATAACACTTAAGTTAAATGGTTTTAATAGACATATAATGATAGCTTTATAAACCTACAGTTACTTATAATCAAACGTAATTTCTATTTCAGTTTTAAAGCACCCATTAAACGACTATTATGATTTTTAAGTAATTTGGGAGACATTTAATGAATACTTTCAAACCTAAATAGCAATTATTTCAAGAGACAACTTTTAATATATAGGCATAACACAGCTATTCATTTGAACATGGAGTTTAAAAGTAACACCAAAAAAAAAAAAAAAAAAGTAATTGGCCTTAAGAATGAGGTTTCAGCCTCTTCCCTAGGGTCTTCCTTATTGTTTAGCTTCATTTAGGACTATAGATTTTAATATGCTTATCCTATATTATGTGGCTAATATCCACTTATAAATGAGTATATACCATATGTATCTTTCTGCTTCTGGGTTACGACACTCAGGATGATCTTTTCTAGTTCCCACCATTTGCCTGTAAATTTCAGGATTTCCTTGTTTTTAATTGCTGAGTAGTATTCCATTGTGTAAATGTACCACAATTTCTGTATCCATTCTTCCACTGAGGGACATCTAAGTTGTTTCCAACTTCTGGCTAATATGAATAAAGCTGCTATGAACATAGTTGATCAAATATTCGTGTTGTATGTTTTACTATCTTTCATATATATGCCCATGAGTGGTATAGCTAGATCTTTTTTTTTCATTTCAATTGAGTTTCTTTATTAACATTAATAAGACTGAGTCCTTCTGTTTGTCTATGAGGTTTCCAAGAATAGCTTTTGATGCCCATATCCCAAGATATATGAAGCATACAACAAATAGCATCATTAGTAGCATGTAATTCTATCGTTTTCCAGTTGTATTTTTTTCTAGTTTATTTCAAATTAATTAATGACACATTCTCTTAATTTGTAACAGTCTGATTCAGCTGTGTGTGACTAGATATAAATCATATTGTATATTCCCTAAGAATCATATCATCAGACATACAGACATAAACAAAAACTATCCCTTACTTCATAATATTAGTACTCTATGTTCAATACCCAAATCTCTACTAGGCTGGATGTCTTGTGTATAGATACCATAATTTTAGCAATAGGAAGAGTTTTAACTTTGTTTTCTGATTTATGATTAGAAACTGCATAGACTATATCCATATGTACAGAAAGAATACTATTTTAGGAGATCCTTCTTGTATCCTACTTTTATTTTGTTACCCAGTATGTAACCATAAGACTTTTTAATAACAGCTATAGAATTTCTAAAACATGTTCAAAAAGCAAGCACACACATCATTCTCTGTGGACAAAGCCTTTTTATGTACATTGTATATATTATATCTACCACATCAAGGACTATTTCTATTGTTTGCATGAATGCAAATAATACATAAAATAACACATAAAAAGTAAAGTAACCTGTCCAAAGTTACAAAGCTTAGTAATAGGAAAAAATTCTGGAATTTAAAGTCACACAAAAAACTCAGTTTCATTTTTGGCCAATGCATTGGACTGCCTCTCAAATTCAAAATAAATGTTTTGTCAGTAATTTAAGTAATTCTCAGATGCTCAAGGGATGTAATTGAAATACATACACATAAAAATTCATTGGATTAATTCACTTTCTCTTTCTTTCCATCTTTCCTTCCTTCTTCCCACCTCTCTCTCTCTCTCCCTCTCTCTCTCTCTCTTTCTCTCTCTCTGAGATAACACTATTCCTAATTTTCTGAGAAAGTGCCAGATTGATTTCCAAAGTGGTTATACAAGGTTACATTCCCATCAGCAATGGAGGAGGGTTCCTCTTCTCCATCTTTCTCCACAACTTCTCCAGCATGTGTCATTCCGTGAGTTTTCCATGCTTTTTTTTCTTTTGGATTTTTTTTATTAATTATTACTGTTTATTACAAGTAGTTCACTTTGTATCAGGGCTGTGCCCCCTCACTAGTCTCCTCCCAATTACACTCTCCCTCCCTCTTCTTCCCTTGCCCCTTCCCTAGTCCACTGATGGGAGAGGACTTCCTCCTGCTTTTACCTGACCATAGCCCATCAGGTCTCATCAGGACTGGCTGCACCTCCCAGGGGAAAGTGATCAGAGAGCCTGCCATTGAGTTCATGTCAGAGACAGCCCCTGCTCCCCTTAATAAGAAGCCCACTTGGAGACTGAGTCTATGGACTACATTTGAACTGGACTTGTAGGTTCTTAGAATGCATGGAATTCTATGAAAAAAGGGGGGAGATAGATAGATCAGAAGGTGAAACAAAGTACAAAAGAAGTTTTTGATTCTTAAGGGCAAAGAGAACAGACATTGGAAGTAGGAGAAGACAAGGAACAGGACAGGATCCTTCCACAGGGGGCCTCTGAAAGACTCTACCCATGAGGATATCACAGGAGATGCTGAGACTCGTACCCAAACTTTTGGCAGAATGCAGGCAATCTTATGGAAGAAGGGGGAAATAAAAAGAGCTGGAGGGGACAGGAGCTCCACAAAGAGAACAGAGCCAAAATACTTGGGCCCAAGGGGGCCTGCAGAGACTGATACTCTAACCATGGTCCTCCCCCATCAGTGGACTAGTGATGGGCATAGGGGGAGAAGAGGGATGGTGGATAGGACTGCGAGGAGAGCAGGGAGGGGGCTACAGCATGGATACTAGGTGAATAAATTGAAAGAGAGAGAGAGAGAGAGAGAGAGAGAGAGAGAGAGAGAGAGAATAGGTCAGAAGGGAAAGTATATAGGCCCTGCCTTAGATGCTTATCCAGGTTTTTAGATATTTTTGCATCATAACTAAATGAATTAAGTGTTATTTTATTTAAGTAATTTGATATGATAGCAAATGTAAGTATAT
The DNA here is from genome assembly GCF_030254825.1 of Meriones unguiculatus. Taxonomy (NCBI): domain Eukaryota; kingdom Metazoa; phylum Chordata; class Mammalia; order Rodentia; family Muridae; genus Meriones; species Meriones unguiculatus. The sequence goes on from NC_083364.1 coordinate 81,164,086, forward strand.
TTAGAGGTGAAAAGGATCTCTTAGATTGCAATACATCTATTTATACCAATGTTTTCTAGAATAGATGGAGAAGAAAACTGAGAAAGTCAACTCTGAGGGCTATACTTCCCATCACTTCTACATTTATTTTAGATTTTCTAACCTCTCACAGTACAACTAGCCTCCTTTGGAAAAGTAGTGCTGAATTAAAACTCTAATTTCTGCTAATGTATGTTGGATAAAACTTTCATATGTTTCCCTACTCTAATAGTGGAGGTATTACTATCAGATGAATGTCCAATGGTCCATGTGAGATCTGCATACACACCAGACAACTGCCTTGGATTCTTTTCTTCATCTAACAGTTCTTAAAATAGTGACAATTTTCAAGGGGGAAAGAATTCTTCAAGCCACTTGTGACTAATCAGGGAGACTCCAAGGTTTTCTTGCACTGTCTTATTGATTAGTTCAGAAAGGACTTAACTAATGGTAACATGTGTGAGTTTTTACTTTCAAATATCTCACACTCTTTTGGACTTCTCCCAAAAGAACTGATCTCAGAACAGAAGTCCATTTGTCCTGGTTGGTGTCAGGAAAACTTTACATTTCATATTGAGACATAGTGTAGACACCATTATATTGCCCCATTTTAAATATAAAAAATAAGGTTTGTAATCACATCTATGGTCATTAATTTATAATGAAAAAAAAATGCTCAGCCATAGCCATTTTCTTTCAAGAAAGAAAATAGAAATCTGTTACATTCTTTAGGAAAGAAAGCAAGTGCATTCACTGTTTACAAACAAAAAATATTGTTTGAATGTTAAAGAAATTTGCTAAATATTGTTCTCAAGAGCCTTCTTAAGAATATTAATGCAGAATGAACTACAGGTGGAAAGAGTAATTGCTCATCTACCCAATAAATAACAGGAAAACAGAGTTGACAGAGTGGATTGTAAATTGTACGTGTGCTGACAATCTAACAAAAATGAGAGCAGATGGCTTGGGTAAGAAGATAAAAAGTAAAATTAGTTTCCTGATTACCTCATTGTAGTTTCTCTGACTCAAAGGATATTATTTAAAGCCTAAAAATCAAATACAGAGATTTCAAGCCTATTTTAAAAAATAGGGATGAATACACAGCACTTTTTAATATTTGCCAGGTATGGGTAAAGGCTATTGGAATGTTGAAAGCATAAGAAATTTATTTTAATGCTGTTTAAAAAAGGAAACTAAAGAATACTCTCTCTCTCTCTCTCTCTCTCTCTCTCTCTCTCTCTCTCTGTGTGTGTGTGTGTGTGTGTGTTACAAATAAAAATCACAGTGAATGTTTTTTAAGCATTAGCAATCACTTCTGCTGTCAGCTTGCCTTGGGTTGGCCTCAGCATAAGCCTATTGTTATCTGTAGAAATTAACACTAGTAGTCTGTGCACTTGGAACAAAGCACACAGTTCTCTTTAATGCGCAAAGGTATCACTAAGACTGCTAAAAGCTTTAAGATTTAAGGTTCATATGTAAGGAGATTATGAGGATGAATATTCTCTAACCAATATCCAAATCTAGCTCACAGCTTCAAAATAGACCAAGAGGAAATAGAATGGTGATGAAAGAATAGAGCAGACTGAACCCAGAGTTTTAGGAATGGGAAAAAAGAGCTTACAGCAAAACAGCCAGAGAACGTGACATGCATATATTAGGCAACATAGTCTTTTTTATCTTAAATAAGAAATTAAAACTAAAATCTAAAAGCTTTCATCTGGAAGGTTAAGATAACAGGGCTTCATTTTAACACCATTTTTTGTTGTAGTTTATTTATGAATGAACTAAAAAATCTGTATTAAAATATTCCTTTCTCGAAGCATCCATACTAATATTTCCAAACCACAGAAAGTGTTCTTTGGAGTTAATTTTTGACCTCAATCTTAGAAAAGAAATTGACACAACCATTGAATAGGAATTCTGCTATACATCATGCTTTTCCATACATACCAATTGTCAATTTCAGCCAGCAAAGAAAGTAGAACACTTGTTCATTGTCTATTTTTCTCAGTTGATTAGGACTAAGAATTAGGAAATGAGCATTCTGCTCTCCTTCACACAATAAGCATTGGAGGAGATAATTAAATCAAGCCCGTCAGATGTTCCAAAATCACTGTGTAAGAAATAAGTTTGCCTTGGTAGAGCTGTATTATTATATATAAAAATGGTGCATTTAAAAATAGTACAAAATTATAAAGCACAACAATTACCAACTAAAATCTAAAAATAATGATAACTTTAGGGAAAATCATGTTAAAACATGCTAATACACATATGTGTAATTATTGTCTGTTTTAACAATTTTTTATTATATTTGAAGTGAAACTCTCAGATGAGGTGTGGGAATGTTCCCTCACCCCCACCCTGCAGTAAACTGACCTCACAGAAAACAGCCTCCTCCTTAGCTTCCTTAGGTGTACAGATTTTAGTACGTTTATCCCATATTATGTGTCTAATATCTTACTTAAAAGTGAGTATATACTATGTGTGTTTGTCTGCTTATAGAATACCTCACTCAGGATGATGTCTTCTAGTTCCCACCATTTGCCTGCAAATTTCACGATTTCCTTGTTTTTAATTGCTGAGTAGTATTCCATTGTGTGAATGTACCACAATTTCTGTATCCATTCCTCAGTTGAAGGGGCATGTGGATGGCTTTTTGAACATCTCTCCCTGAGAGGGGAGCAGCCTTACCAGGCTACAGAGAAGGAGGATGCAGCCACTCCTGATGAGACCTGATAGGCTAGGGTCATCTGTAAAGTGAGGAGGACCCCCCCCATCAGTGGACTGGGGGAGGGTCATGGGAAGAGAAGAGGAAGGGAATGAGGGAGAGGGCTACAGCTGGTTTACAAACTGAATAAACTGTAATTATTATAGAAAAGAAAAATTAAAATTAAAAGATCTGAGACATTTTAAAAGAAAACTATTTTATTAATAAAGGTGAAAACAAAACAACAACAACAACAAACAGCCTCTGTGAAAAGGCATCAATGTTTGTCAGCTAGAAACTACCTCATGCTAGGATCATGGGTTTGTGAGCTGGAAAACATCACTGTGTGGGCTCTGAGAAGGGATAAATAGAAGTCCCCAGACAGTGAGGCAGCACTTTTTGAGTCTCATTTTGCTTTACTGGTTCTCTCAGAGAGAAATGCTCCAGGGAACTTTTCTTGCTGTTTTCGAGGACTTTCCATTTTGGCAGATTCTGTGGAGTTTGGCCACTTTTGATGAGCAGTACCACCACTGTTGCTGTCTGTTGCTGCTGCCATGGTTTGCTGCTTTGCTCTTTGACTGGACTGTTGGTGTCCTGAGGACTCAGATTGGTATATTGCCATGAAACCAATGCACTAACCAGCAGGAAATAACTAAAAGAGGTCTACAGCCCCTTTCACTGCTAATGTCCTACAGCAACAGTGAAGGAAGGGAGGTAGTAGTGTTTTAAGAACATTAAATAAAGCAGGTGTTTGAAAAATTTAACCCTACAATACTTATTGATTATAGAATTAGTATAACATGCTTTATACTCATTAATTATTTAATTAGATTGTATTCTACAATGTGACATTAATATCATTAACTCTAAAATACTTCTGTATGTGTTAGCATGTGTTTGAAATACAAAGATTTTATTGTTCATCGATCCCACTTTTAGATAAACATAAATGAAGCAATTGATACTTTATGTTTGCTTCCCAACTGAAGAATTTAATGATACTTTGTTATTCTTTTGCCAACTTTCACTATGCACACCTACATATGTATAAAGTTTTATTATGTAAATATTGAAAATAGTATGCTATGTGAATTCCTTGAAAACTAATTTTCTTCATAATTTTGTTTGATATTGTACATGGAGCTTAGCTTATTTTCATATCAGTTTGGTATTAAAGAATGACAATGATGATTTATATGGCCATTTTCAGTTCATAATATTTACTAGTTAGCCATCACTATCAATGCTCTTTAGGATACATGTATCCTAGCAGATTAAATAAATATAAGTCGAAATTTGACCTAGAATTTACAAAACTTGGAACCTTCCAGATGGATGTGTTTGTTATTCAGAATACCAGTTTTAATTATTTCAGAAACAATGTGAAATTTATCATTCAAATTCCTTGATATTCCAAATAGTCACAGGTATGTGTTAAGTAACACATAAATAAAGATTTATTATATGAAACAATTTTGCAAATCTACAACTAAAGGCTTGGTAAAGGCTGCTTACTAAATAAGAGAGATTTGGTTGATCATGATTCTACAGGTTAAAGAATTGTGTGGCTAAGAATAGGCTAGACCTCCTGTTCAGAGGAAGCCCATAGGCTGCTCTGTTTCTAAGTGTGTTCCCTAAGAAAGTGGTACAGGTGCTGTCTATAACATGAACTCAGTGGCCAGCTCTTTGATCACCACCCATGACGGGTGCAGCCTTGCCAGGCTTCAGAGGAAGATGATGCAGCCATCTTTGATGAGACCTGATAGGCTAGAGTTTGGGGCTCTGAGACTGTATTTCCAACCAAGGACCATGTATGGATATAACCTAGAACCCCTGTTCGGATGTAGCCCATTGTAGCTCAGTATCCAAGTGGGTTTCCTAGTTAGGGGAACAGGGAATATTTCTGACATGAACTCAATGGCTGGCTCTTTGACATCAGCCCTCCACCCTCCGAGGGAGAAGCAGCCCTGCTAGGTCACAGAGGAGGACATTGCAACCAGTCTTGAAGAAACCTGATAAGCTAGGGTCAGATGGAAGAGGAAGAGATCACTCCTATCTGTTGACTTTGAAAGGGGCAGGGAGGAGATGAGGGAGCTACAACTGGGATACAAAGTTAATAAAATGTAACTAATATTTTAAAAATAAAATAAAAAATGTGGCTAAAAAGAATAAATGTAAGAATATATAAGAATATAAGAAGTAGATATGTATATGCATATATACATATAAATGTGAGACCTACACACACACATACAAAGATGGGGAAAAGGAAAAAAAAAAAAACAAGTCATGTATAAATTAGTGCACTATTAACAGTACTGAGACTCATAGCCAAACAATGGGCAGAGTGCCAGAAACCTTATGGAAGAGGAGGGAGATGGAAAGACCTAGAGGGGACAGGCGCTCCACAACGAGAGCTGACAGAGTAAAAAAAAACGTGGGCCCAGGGGTCCTGCAGAGATTAATTCTCCAACCAAGGACTATGCATGTATGGACCTAGAATCCCTGTTCAGAGGAAGCCCATAGGCTGTTCAGTTTCCAAGTGTGTTCCCTAGTAAGGGGAACAGGAACTCCCTCTGACATAAACTCAGTGGATGGCTCTTTGAATACATCCCCCTGGGTTTACAGCTTTGCCAGGCCACAGAGGAAGATGGTGCAGCCAGCCCTGATGAGACCTGATAGTCTAGGGTCAGATAGAAAGGGAGGAGGTCCTCCCCTATCAGTGGAATAGGGAAGGGGTATTGGGGAAGGGAAGGGAGGGTGTGTGTGTGACTAGGAAGAGACAAGGGAGTGTGCTACAGTGGACATACACAGTGAATAAATTGTAGTAAATAAATTAATTAAAAACAAACAAAACAAAACTAATCAAAAAACAAATATTTCATGAAAAATATGTGAAAAATAAAACACAAGTCTATAAATTAAATGAGATTAAAAGGCAGAGGAAACTAACCAATGATAGAAATCCTATCTTTGCTGGGGGAAGAAATATTAAATAAAATAAAATAACTGAATAGGAAAATGTCCAGAAGTTTATTTATATATGAATCTGGGAATTGCTCACAATATTGAATACAGTTTCCCAGACTCATCAAATTCTACTTGTGTATTTAGTGGTTTTTGTTATATAAGTTTTGTTCAATCAAACCTAACATAAGCAAGATACTTGGTTGAGATTAAAGTGGTATTTTGAAGATTTCCAGCCAGAGAGGCACCTGGAGCTTTCCAGAATGGAACCCTGTTTTGTAGAAATTGATTATATCAGTTCCTGTAATATAGAAGCAGATAACTAAAAAAAGAAAACAGTAAGAATTGGTCCTAAAAGATGTACTTTAAATCAACGTAAATTTTATTTGCTAGAAAAAAGAAACCTGAGGTAAAGACATGAGTAGGATTGAGATTCATGACATTTGCATATGAATTTTATCTAGATTTTAAATGCCTTTTTTTCTGTTTGCTTTAATCTTTTATCTACATCTATTTTGTTACAGAATGAACTGTATTCTTTGTATAAAATATAGACTTTTATCTCTTTGATTCTAAAGTTTAGAAATGATATGCACTCTACTCGAACTGCTTGTATCAAAAGTGTCTTGAGAAAACAAATAACAATAACAAGTATTTTATATTCTTTTAATATTTCAATGTGTGTAGGCTAAAGAGATTGCTCCACCACATTCACAAGCATTTGCTGATTTTTCAGAGGAACTGTGTTTGGTTCCTAGAATTAACAAGATGGCTCATAATCATCTCTAGCTCTATTTCTGGAGGATCCAATCCCCCTCTGCTCTTTTAGAGGTACAGGACACACATAGGCTAAACCTTCCATGCAGAAAATTTTAAAAACATTTTTTTAATTTTATTTTTTCTTATCAGTTACATTTTATTAACTCTGTATCCCAGCCATGTCCCGATCCTTCATTCCCTTCCAGCCCCTCCCTCCCTCCCTCATCTCCACCGTGCCCCTTTCCAAGTCCACTGATAGGGAGGGACCTCCTCCCCATTCATCTGATCCTGTTTTATCAGGTATCTTCAGGACTGGCTGCAAAGCCCTCCTCTGTGGCCTAACAGGACTGCTCCTCCCTTCGGGGGTGGGGAGACCAAAGAGCCAGTCATTGAGTTCCTGTTAGAAATAGTCCTTGTTCCCCTCACTTTGGGAAACCAATTGGTTACTGAGCTACCACAGGCTACATCTGAGCGGAGGTTCTAGGTTATATCCATACATGGTCCTTGGTTGAATGTCAGTCTCAGAAAAGACCCTGTGCCCAGATATATTTGGTCCTTGTGGAGCTCCTATCCTTTCTGTATCAGACTAACACCCAATCTTTCTTATGATTTCCTGTACTCTGCCAAAGGTTTGGTCATGAGTCTTTGCTTTGAAAACACTGCTAGTTAGAGTCTTTCAGATGCGCTCAGTAGACTCCTGTCATATGTTCAATACACATCCCATCTGTCTTTCTAAACGAGGATTGATCATCTTACCCCATGTCTGCTCTCTTGATTATCTTTTGTTTTAGGTGTATAGATTTCCTTATGTTTATCATATCTTATAGGTCTATATAAGCGAGTATATACCATGTTTGTCTTTCTCCTTCTGGGATATTTCACTCAGAATGATCTTTTCTAGATCCCACCATTTGCCTGCAAATTTCATGATTTCCTTCTTTTTGATTGCTGAGTAACTTTCCATTGTGTAGAGATAACACAATTTCTGTACCCATTCTTCCGTTGATGGACATCTGGGTTGTTTCCAGGTTCTGGCTATTACAAATAAAGCTGCTATAAACATGGTTGAGCAAGTATCCCTTTTGTGTACTTGAGCAAACTTTGGGTATATACCTAGCAGTGGTATAGCTGGGTCTGGAGGAAGCACTATTCCTAATTGTCGTAGAAAGCGCCAGATATCTTTCCAGAGTGATTGTACCAGTTTACATTCCCACCAGCAGTGGAGGAGGGTTCCCCTTTCTCCACAACCTCTCCAGCATGTGTTGTCACTTGAGTTTTTCATCTTGGCCATTCTGATGGGTGTAAGGTGATATCTCAGGGTCGTTTTGATTTGCATTTCCCTGATGGCTAATGAGGATGAGCATTTCTTTAAGTGTTTTTCTGCCATTCGATATTCCTCTGTCGAGAATTCTGTTTAGCTCTGTTCCCCATTTTTTAATTGGATTACTTGGTTTGCTGCTTTTCAGCTTCTTTAGTTCTTTGTATATACTGGATATTAGTCCTCTGTCAGATAAAGGGTTGGTGAAGATTCTTTCCCAATCTGTAGGCAGTCGTTTTGTTTTGATGACAGTGTCCTTTGCTTTACAGAAGCTTTTCAGTTTCATGAGGTCCCATTTATTGATTGTTGCTCTTAGAGTAAAAATATTTTTAAAGCTAAATATTCAGAATAATTTTATTAAATACGTTTAAGTATTTAAAAGTAAAAGCTAGCTTTTATTTCATTGTGTTTTGTTTTGTCTTTATTGTTTTGAGAATTTAATACATTACAACAATGTATTGTTGTGTTTACTTCACCATCCCCTCTCCAACTCATTCCATATGCTTTCCCTCATGTTCCATCCCCAACTTGGTGTTATTTTCTAAATGCACTTCTCAATTGAGTTAATGATTCCTACAGATTCACAAGTGTAGTGCCACAAACAGGAGCATGGTCAGTCTACCAGTCACCACATCCACAAAGAAGATTCACTTTCCCCAGAAATCATCATCTGTCAATAGATCTCCAGCTAGCTGTAGAGCCTACTGAACTCCTGCACCATTGCTGGGATGTTGACTATTTGGTTCCTATACAGGTCTTGTGCAATCAATCAAATCTACTATTAGCTTAAGAATGCAAAAGACCTGCATCTCCATATGTCATAGTTTCAGCATATTCTTCCACAGTCTTTGATGCTTAAAATGTTTCAACTCATCCTTTGTGATATTCTGAGATTGGCAAAGAGTGGTGTCATACAATGTAACATTTATGGCTGAGCAGTCTAAAGACACTTGCATTTTGAATAATTCTGAATTATTGTATTAACTAGTGACATTGTACAAAGATGCTAATCTGACACTTACTGACAACAGCAAGAGCTCTTAACTTCTGAGCTGTATATGTAGACTAAATTTTAAGACATTAAAATAATGCAAGTACCCATGATTGTTATTGTTTTTCTGTAGTCACATTAGATGAAAACATTTAAAGTATAAAATGCATTAGGTGGCTTAATCTATTAGTATAGAAATACATACTTATTGACAGGCAGAGTTTTTATGATCTGGGGAGAAGCTAGAATATTGGAGATAAATATTTAAAAGCTAGGTTGATACTCTCTATTTAGCAAAATAGTAGTAGTAAGTTCACCCAAAGAACTTTATGAGTTACCAGCTATGGGTTTTTGTGCAGATTTATAATGCCATATATAAGTTTACTTCTCTGTAAAGGGCCTTAAATCCAGTCCCTGCATGGTTCATTGTCTATGTAACATTCATGCCACTTCTGCACTCATAAGCATAACTTGCCAGGTTGCAAGGTTCACAGCTGGGTAGACTGTTGATGACTTCTACCTTCAGTAGCCTGCACAGCAGGCTCTGAAAGCTAGTGGGCACTGAAGCTTTCCAAGCCAGTACTAGTTTGATTTCTCCAAGTCCTGTGACAGGTATATGTGGTGTGTCCAAGTTAAGGGGATCAATCAAGAAAAATGGAAAGGATTGTTTAGGCAGTTTATCAGACCTCTCCTGACCCACAATTCCATAGGAGTTATGTCTCTCCCATCTGTTGATAGGCTTCTCATTTGACAACTTACTTCTGGGAGTTGCACCACCCTTTCCTTAGGACAACTGCATGTAAACTCATAAATAAATACTTAATTGGTTTCCATGTGGCTTCTGTGGACATTCTGGTTTTTATTTACCCCTCCCAAAGCATGTTCTTCCTTATTCCCTCATCACTTTCTCAATTTGAACCTCTCCCTTGCCATTATCCTTCTAATAGAACAAAATTTTCAAGACTAGAGCCCAAATGGCCCTGTGGACAAGTCTGAGGACCTAAGTTTGATCCAAGAAACCTATCTGGTGGAATGAAAGAGCCAGCTTCTATGATATTTCCGCATATCCATAAGCATACTGGGGCACATTACACCCATATGCACAAACATATACACATACAAGAGAATAGCCATACTCAAATCCACAGACCCAAAGTAGCTAAGCTACAAGGGGCCCAAAGGTGGATGCTTCAGTCTCACTCAAAGGGGGAATAAAATAGGCATTGGAGGTGCATAGAGGGAGGAAACTGGGTAGGAGAGAAGATGGGGAGAGAAGTAAGGGTAGGGATTAGGAATAGCAAGAGCTGGGGAGAATGGTGCTGGTGAGAGAAAGGAAACTGGAGGTGAGGGGCACCTTTGGTAGTTGCCAGAGACTTGGCATACAAGAGGCCCCAGGAAGTCTAGGGGGGTCACCCTAGCTGAGACTCCTAGCAAAGGGGTACACGGAGCCTAAAGTGGCCACCTCCTGTAGCCAGGTAGGACTTGCAGCAGAGGGGTAAGGACACCAAACCACCCACCATAACTTTGACCCAAACTTTGTCTTGCCTACATGATATACAGGGACAAAGATGGGGCAAAGCTTAAAGGAATCCAAAGGTTGGCCCTACTTGAGACACATCACACGGGAGAAAACCAAGCACTGGTATTATTAATGTTACTCTGTATGCCTATAGACAAGAGCCTAACATAAATCATCTGAGAGGCTTCATCCAGCAGCTGATGGAAACAGATGCAGAGACTCACAGCCAAACAGCAGACAGAACTCATAGAGTCCTGTGGAGGAGTTGGAAGAATGATTCAGGGAACCAGAAGGATCAAACGTAGTACAAGGAGACCTACAGGGTCAACTGACCTGGGCTTATGGTAGCTCACAGAGATTGATTCACCAACCCAAAAACATTCAGGGGCTGGTCCTAGGCCTGCTGCACATATGTAGCAGATGCACAGCTTGGTCTTCATATGGATCTCCCAAAAACTAGAGTGGGGACCTCTCAGACTCTGATGTCTCCCTTTGGATCCCATTCCCCTAACTGAGCTGCCTTGTCTGACCTCGATGGGTGAGGATTCTCCTAGTCCAGCAGTGACTTAACGTACCAAGTTGGGTTGACACCCATGTGAGACCTTCCCTTTTTCTGAAGAAAAGGAGAGGGGGAGAATGGGAGGAATGTGTTGAGGGGACTGAAAGGAGAGGAGAGGCTACAATCAGGATGTAAAGTGAATAGATAGGTAGGTAGGTAGATAGATAGATAGATAGATAGATAGATAGATAGATAGATAGAACAAAAAGAAAACCCCTAGAATGAACCCCAGTGAATTTAGATTGTACAATAATATAGATTTTGTTTTCTTCATATGATCGAATTAATAAAAATAATAAAAATTCTTTGAAAGTCAAAAATGTAAAATATTTTTAAAATATCTTATCAATTATTTTTCATACTACTTTTAGAGTAAATATTATGTATTTAGTGATAAATAAATACCTTGTGGCATACATTATTTAACTATTATAATTTTGTAAAAAATTAATAATAATTATTTCATTCATTAAGTTGTTTGAAAGGTAAAAACAATGAGAAATGTGTTCAGGAACTTGAGAGCAATTCTGTTTCATAAGGATACTAATGTTTATCTTCTCCAGACACTTAGATGTCCTCAATAAATCATTTAATCTACTTTAAATTATTTTGGACAAGAATGCCTGACTAATGTGGGAATAGGTTAAGCTTTCTATTGGCAAGTAGTAAACCCTCTCATTAAACTTAATCCATTGTACTGTAAATGTCACTCCTCCAAGCCCCTCTTCTAATCAATGTCATCTACTATCATTCCCTGTCAGAAGAAATACAATCAACCTCTGTGATAGCATTGACTCCACTCCTATTAGAAGACACAGAATTACAGCATACACACTGAATATTTTGCAGCCTGCTTAAATCAACTGCATTGAACAGTTACTTTTCTAATCAGAAATTTTCAAGTTTTAGATCTATAAGTGTTTGAAAGGAGTCTCCTTAAATATAACAACCCTTTCTTTTTCAAGATATATCAAGCTTTCCTGTCTCCCCATGTGAGTGTGTGTATGTATGAACATTTTTTTTTAATTTATAAATCAGTTTTACCATCAGCAAAGGAAACTTTAATTATATATTTAATATCATAAGTGCTGGTAGATTTTACTTTAAACACACACAAACACTTCTGCTTGCACTGAAGTAGATAGTACGGCCCATGTAAGCAATACAGAGAACGTAATGTCGACATGTAATGTCGACCCATCCTTTCTCTTGTCAAATACATCCTACTGGTAAAGGAATCCGTAAGATGTGGAACAACCAGGGACACTACAGCTGGATGTTGGTAGGTGTGTTGTGTGGATTGAAGTGCTCCCTTGTGGCTAGACATCCTTGGAGTGGGGGTTTCATTCTTTTCTTCATATTAGACAATAAGGCACTAGGCATTTCCTAGGTGATCATACATGGAAATCAACAAATACTTTGCTAAACATAGAAGGAAAAACAAACCTTAAGGGGATGTGATGGCCCAGAGAATGCACAGTGGAGTGATGTGAGAGTACGGTGGTGCCCATAGGAAGGAATTTAAGAATTGCATCCCAAGAAAGACATTATCATGAAAAATTTCATAAAATGGAAAGATCAGACAAATTCCTGCTTCCACTCATTCACCTCTAACTGGAAAATGTCATCACTTTGTTTGTTTTACTAACTAATCTGCTGTAGCTGCTTGTGTGTCTGAGCTGAACTCTTAGAAAATATCCATTGAAGAGAAACTTTCATCTGGCAATACTTGTACTGTCAGAAACGTTACCAAACTCGACTAAAATTAAAACTACTCAAAGTGTTCCATCAAAATAACTTAACAGAATCCACTCTTTTTACATGGCACATTATCCTAGCACATCACCTACTGTTTTGACTGAGAAAGAATCTCTATATTCACTGGAAAATGTCCCCAGGAGAGTGGGGCAAAATCACCTACATACTCAATAGAATAAAGACTTTGAGGAACACTTTCTCGGGACACTTCTGAAGAGCTCTGTAACATAGACTGTTACATCCAAATCTTCATCCTCTGTTCCCAAAGGATAATTTAATGGAGCTATTTTGTCCCTCTTGTTCTGCTGGTTGGTGAAAACAGAAGAAGCAGATAACTTTTCTTTATTTATTCATTAAAAAGTCTGATATTGATGTCATGGTTGAACTAAATTTTGGTGGTCCTAAAATAGAGTTGATTTGGCATCTAGAAGAAATGTGGCCAAAAATTGATTTAAGTGAATTTTATTGTTAAATCCAATGTATTTGTGTGGCATGGAACACTGTTATTTCTCTGATATTCTATGGTGTCTAGGTAAGTGAAGAAGACAGAGCTACAAATATGCTAGTGCAGATTTACATATGTTTTCTGTTTTGTTTGTCTGTGGCATTTTATTAGAAGCATAAAAGATGGGAATCCCAGTATTTTCAAAGGATATTGGAGAACTTTTGAATTTATGTTTTTAAGATTGGGTTGCTATAGCAAACACAAGCTCATGTCAGCAAGTAGACTAATACATTACTGAGAAAATTTATGATGAATAAAGTAGTTTCCAGAGAAGTCAGTTTCAGCCTCCTTTCCCCTATTATCAGTAAAATTATCCTTATTTTCCATTCCAATTTAAATGGAGGCTGAGACAAAAAATAATAATCAAATGTATTACTGGGATTTTAGAAGGGTCTGACGATTGTTACTCTTGAGGAAGGAATTCTTATAGTTCCACCTTTGTCACAAAACAAAATAAAACAAAGCAAACAATATAATTGTATTTTAACAAATATTTTCTCATATAAAATACAGGTTACAGATCAATGTTCTTTTGTCCTTGGATGAACCTTTCAGTTGCCTTTCACTTTATATAGCTTTATAAACACACACACACACACACACATACACACACAGACTGACAACACACACACATGCACACACTCACTTCTCATGCAATAAGGGAAAAGAAAAGGGAGACACATTCCATACCTGGTTAAGAGAATTTAAAATAAGGAGAAAAAGGAGAAACCTTTTATGGATACAGAGCATGAGAAACTATCATATCTTTTTCTCTTTATGATTTATAAGAAAGGATACAGATTCATGTCACTGTTGGAGTCAAATGAGGGAGAAACTTACAAAATATCAGTTTAATGAAGTGGTCATTTTGAACATCATCAGCAATAGAGGAAGAGGGAGGCTATAAATAATATACTAAAAACAAACAAACAAAAAAAGCATTGAATGAGGAGATGGCACACAATATATTTCCGTATTTTAGAAAATTGCTATTTGTAAAATTTACGAATTAGGGTTGTAAAGTCCAATTAAAGACTCAAAAATCGAATCATGTTTTGTTAGATTTGTGCAAGATCTACGAAGTTGGTGTTAAAGTACCCACGCTGATCCCTTGGTTAAGTATCTACAGTTATGCTCCATTGCATATGGGTGCTGGCAACTGAACCCAATTCCTCGTAAGAGCAGAAAGTCCTCATGGCTGAAGATCTCAGAGGCCTTCAGTCTATGTCACATCCTATTTCTAACTCACACATTCATATTTTTTTATAACTTTGATATGATCACACAGCCAACTATTACAAGACAAGTGGTTTGTACTGCTTAGGTTTTTGTCAATGTGACAAAAACTAACACATTCTGGGAAGAGTGAAACTCAGTTATTAAGGAGTTTTAGTGTGGTTATTTATAGGAATGTGGGGAATTGAGAGGGTACTTATAATAGTTTCTCAAAAAAAAAAGTAAAAAAAAAAAATCGAACAAACAACCAAACCAACCAACCAAAGAACCAACCAGCCAAAAACAAAACAACCAACCAAACAAACAAACTAAGGTCCTCTGAAAGGTCAAAATGTCCTCTTTTTAAAATAATAATAATAATAATAATAATTATTATTTACAATTTATTCACTTTGTATCCTGGTTGTAGCCTCCTCCCACATCTTCTCCTGGTCCCACCTTCCCTCCCTCTTTCTTCTCCACAACCCCATTCCCTAGTCCATTGACAGGGGAAATCCTCCTCTCCTAATATCTGACCCTAGCCTATCAGGTCTCCTCAGGACAGCCTGGATTCTCTTCCTCTGTGGCCTAGTAAGGCCACCCTGCCAGGGGGAAGTAATCAAAGATCAAGCAACTAAGTTCATATCATGCCCTTGCTCCCCTTACTGGGAAACACACATGGAGACTGAGCTGCCTGTAGGCTACATCTGAGCATGGGGTCCTGGCATCAGTCTCTGCAGCACTACTTGGGGCCAGAGGTTTTGGCTTTGCTGGTCTCCTTGTGGAGCTCCTGTCTGCTCTGGTTCTTTCTATCTTCATATTCTTCCATAAGACTCCCTGCTCTCTGTCCAAAGTTTGGCTGTGAGTCTCTGCATCAGTTTCTATCCCCTGCTGGATGAAGTCTTTCTAAGGACATCTGTGGTAGGGTCCTGTTCTGTTCCCTCTCTTCTACCATTGTTTGGAATTCTGAATGAGAATCTTCCCTAGGGTCCTCCTTGTTGTTTAGCTTCTTTAAGTCTCTAGATTTTTGTTTATCATATATATATGGCTAATATCCACTTATAAGTGCGTATATATCATGTGTATCTTTCTGCTTCTGGGTTACCTCACTCAGGATGATCATTTCTAGTTCCATCTATTTGCATGCAAATTTCCTTGTTTTAATAACTGAGTAGTATTGCATTGTGTAAATGTACCACAATTTCTTTATTCATTCTTCAGTTGAGGGATATCTAGGTTGGTTCCAGATCCTGGCTAATATGAATAAAGCTGTTATGAACATAAATGTACTTGTATGGTTGAGGATGTTTTGGATATATGCCTAGGAGTGGTATAGCTGTATCTTGAGGTAGCACTATTTGTAACTTCCTGAGAGAGCTCCAGATAGGTTTCCAAAGTGGTTGTACAAACTTACATTTCCACCAGCAATGGAAGAGGCTCCTTTTTATTGCTGAGCCTCCTCTCCAGATCATGAGAAAGGAAGGATATGACTGTCCTTTTATTGCCTAGTATATGCTCAGGTAGAGCATTAATTCATTGAGGCAGCTTCCACATTAGGACTTAACAAGAATTACAAGTGTGTTTAACCACATCACCCATTTTAGACAGCTCTGGGGGAGACAGTTCTGGGAAGCTAAGACTGCCCTCCACGCCACTAACTTATTTCCATTTTACACTCTTTCCACCTGTTTATTATGTATTCAAATGTAAAACTAGGTAAGATTCCACAGTCAAAAGAGTTTGGCTTTCCTTTCAAGTTCTACTCCTCACAGTGGGTCACCATTTTATTTTTAAGAATGAGAAAAGAAAAAAGAAATAATTGACAATATTTTAAGTTAGGAAAAAAAAAGCAGATGATTAAAAGAAATGGTAACATTCCTTTCTGAGTAAAAACCACTGCTTATTGTCTGTGGTTGACTAAAGAAAATGTGATTAAATGTAATGCACTATTGATGTCTCACTCTCCTAGGCAAAGTTAATGACCTCCTTATTTTAGCCCTGCCTTTTTTATTTTATTTTTTTCTCTTGTTTTCTAAGCTCTAGTATGGCCCTTAGTCAATACAGTAACTCCCTTCTGAGTGAGCATTAAGTTGAAGAGAAGAATGACAGTATTTAAAGAAAATCTGATAACCCAGACATGCTTGTGAGTTTTAAATAGGCCTCATTAGATAAAAGGAAGTACAGGACTCTTGAGAGATGACATATTCTTCTGAAAACTAAAAGATATTGAGACGTCTATTGGGCTACAGAGAAGGTTCTCCAAAAGATCAAGTAGGTCGAAAAGAATGTTTCTGTTTCTTTAACATAGTGTGTAATATTTAGAGAAAATATTTCAGAGTCAAATGATTCATTCATTCCATAATTTTATGTGAACAGTGAAGCTTATTGTTTTCAAAAATGACTTTAAAATATCTTACATTTTGTTAGCAATCTTAGACATTAAGCCTACAAAAATCAACCTGAAATATTTTTCATCACAGTAGGTGCCCAGAGGGAAAATATACTTCTCAAAAAGTGATTCATAAATCTTTTAGAATTTCAGCACTCAGAGAATGGAATGGATTTTTCTAAGACAATTGTAGTTTGTATATGTGTGTGTGCATGCATGTAAGGCTGTCTAGGTGTGTGTAAGAGAGAGAGGGAGAGAGAGGAATAGGAAGATTTTTAAAATGTTCTGCGTATTTGAATTAAAATACAATATGATTTCAGAAATAATGCTTAAAAATAACACTTAATATCATCATATTTAACTCTTACAGCTATTTCATATGAAACCTCGGGATAATTATAAACATAATTTTGATTTTCTAAATAACTTAATCCTACTTAATAAATCATCTCTTTATTAATCTACTTCTGTTTCCTTCTTATCATTAAAAGCTCAAATTAGTCTATTCACCATTAATACATAAAATCTCTTGAAATAGAAGATAAATGAAGGAAAGGAAGAAGTGAAAAAGAGAGGGGGGAGGGATGCAGAGAGAAAATGAAGGAACAAGAAGGTGGAAAATAAAGGAAGTTTATGGTTCTCAGCTTCCTCTTATTACAGCCCTGTATGAGATAAACCAGTTTGCACAGAGAAAATGTGTCTTTGACTCGAAGATTTGGAGGTTGCAGTACAGTACCAATTGCCATGAGCCTGTCTAAAATGTCACCATGTGTTCTGCCCAAAGTTTGGCTATAGGTCTCAGCCTCTGCTTTTTTGTTTTGTTTTGTTTTTGTTTTTTCTTTGAGATGAATATATATATATTTTAATTTTTATTATTAGTTATACTTTATTGACTCCATATCCCAGCTGTATCCTGCTCCCTCATTCCCTCCCAACCCCACTCTCCCTCCTTCATCTCCTCCCTGCCCCTTTCCAAGTCCACTGATAGGGGAGGACTTCCTCCCCTTTCATCTGACCCTGTTTTATCAGGTATCTTCAGGACTGGCTGCAGAGTCCTCCTCTGTGGCCTAGCAGGACTGCTCCTCTCTTGCGGGGTGGGGCAGTCAAAGACCTTGCCATTGAGTTCCTGTCATAAATAATCCCTGTTCTCCTTACTAGGGTACCCACTTGGATAAGCTACCACAGGCTACATCCAAGCAGATGTTCTAGGTTATATTCATACATGGTCCTTGGTGGAGTAACACTCTCATAAAAGACCCCTGTGCCAAGATATATTTGGTCCTTGTGGAGCTCCTATCCTCTCCATGTCATATTAACTCCCCCTTTTTCATATGATTCCTTGCACTCTGCCGAAAGTTTGGTTATAAGTCTTAGTATCTGTTTTGATACACGACTAAGTCGAGTCTTTCAGGGGCCCTCTGTGGTAGGTTCCTGTCCTGTTACTTGTTTTCTCCTACATCTAATGCACATCTCATTTGTCTTTCTAAGTGAGGATTGATCATCTTACCCCGGGTCTTCTTTCTTGTTTATCTTCTTTAGGTGTATAGATTTCATTATGTTTATCTTATCTTATAGGACCATATGAATGAGTATATACCATGTGTGTCTTTCTCCTTCTGGGCTACCTCACTCAGAATGATCTTTTCTAGATCCTACCATTTGCCTCAACCATGTTTGTAGCAGCTTTATTTGTAATAGCCAAAACCTGGAAACAATCCAGATGTGCATCAACGGAGGAACGGATACAGAAGTTGTGGTATTTTCACACACTGGAATACTACTCAGCAATCAAACGTGAGGAAATCATGAAATTTGCAGGCAAATAGTCAGCCTCTGCTTTGATACTTTGATCAGTAGTCTTTCAGAGGCCCTCTGTGGTAGGCTCCTGTCCTGTTATCTGTCTTTTCCTGTTTCTGATGTCTATCCTCTTTGCCTTCTGAATGAGGATTGAGCATCTTCCCTGGGATCTTCCTTGTTTTTTAGCTTTAGGAGTATAGATTTTAGTATATTTATCCGATTTTTACATGTTTAATAACCACTTATGAGTGAGTATATACCACGTGTGACTTGCCCTTGGGGCCCTGAAGAGAATGATAACCCAACCAAGGACCATGCATGGAGAGGACCTAAAACCCTGACTCGGATGTAGTCTGTAGAATCAGCCTCAGTACTGGTGGGTGCCCTAGTAAAGGAAGCAGGTGCTGTCTCTGGAATGAACTCACTGGCAGACTCTCTGATCACCTCCCCCTGAGGGCAGAGCAGCCTTGCCAGGCTACAGAGGAAGATAATGCAGCCAGTCCGATAGCCAGTCCTGTAGCTCATTTTTTTTTTAATGTTTTAATTGGATATAAAAAATTAGAATATACTGTTTAACTTCTCTGTGAAAGTGATCTATTTCTTACAGTTCTGAAAGTATGATGAACTGAAAACAATGCTCACGATGGTTGTCTCGACTGAGGGCCCTGTTCTGGTTTGTAAGCATGGCAGAAGATGTCTTATTGATCATGGAAGCTCCTCTACTGACCTGGCACTACCGAAGTCCGCTGCCTGAAATGATTGTCTTCAGGATTAGTTCTTCAATGGCTGACTATGAAGATGTGAACATTCAGACTACTGCAGTCTTTTTCCAGCCCTCCTGAATTCCTGAATCATTTTCTCTAGCAATTCATCACTATTGCATCTCTGACAAGCAAGTGCTAAAACTGTTACAATCATTCATAAGTCAACTTTCTCACTTTAAAATCACTCCAAATAAATCATTATAACAGAAGAATTCTGCCATTCAGTGATCATTTCGAGCTAATTTCTTACAATACTGTAACTCTTCTCTCATGTAGATTTTTTGATAGGATAATTATTTGGAATTAACTTTGTGTTTTAAAAAGTTGGATACTTTTTGTTGTTTAAGAGATCTGGATTAATGATACAAACAACAAAAGGAAATATCAACTATTACATCCTCTTTATTTATTTGGGAGACGTCATCCTTTCCCGACATGCTTAGCTATGTTTAAAACACAAAGATAAATTGGATGGAAAGATATTGAAAGCTGTGGATAATGATCATAGAATAAACAGTGTAGTAATTAATTGCTTTATAACATTTCCATTCCCTCTCAATAATAAGTACTCCAAAATTTAGATGAACAGTCAGGCAATGTAGCAAACTATTTATTTTCATGATTTTCATAAGAGAAGGAAGAGCCTAGAGAAAAACATTGACAAAAACATTAGGTACATCAAAAAATCACTTTGGTCGTATTGATCTAATTCATTCTTCTCTGCTTGATAGAGAACATTCAATAATCAGCATTACCCATCCATCATTTTGACATTGCCCTTTGGAGTGTAATTAACAGTATTAATTTATATAATTCTTTTCTTCCATCGGAGGTTTCACATCTCATAGGAAATGCTGAACATCCTTGCATTCTTATTTGATAACTACAGATGAACTTTCTTTATATTTCAGCAAGCCTGATAAGTACAGATTTTCATGCTACTATTTTTAATACCCGAGAACTTAAAAATTATATAAAAATTAAAAATAATAGATTTCAAGCAAAATGATACATTTTGGTCTTGGCTAGCTTCTGTTTGGGGGTAACTTGTAAAGAATGAAGTCAACTTCATTTACAGAAGATTATATCCAAAAAAAAAAGTAAATTTGTCAGTCTACATCAGTAATTTTTAGTGGAAACTTCTTGTGATTTATGTCTACAATTTTACATCTTCTATAATCCAAGTAAAATCGACTTGCTTAATCATTTTATTCAAGAAACATATTTGTGTCGTGACTAAATTCTGGTATGATGGTCCTTAAACTGTATGAATTCCCTGAATTCTAAGGGTACACCTTCTTTCGAAAGCATTCCGGCCTCTAGATTTCTTTGGGACAGGGATTTATCATAGCCTAGGGACAGAGGTTGGTAAACTTTGTAAATGAACAAGACATTAGGAAAGTTTTGAAACCTCTAGGTAGGTGTACCATTGAGGAACTATAGTGGGAGTAAGAGATTGAAATCTGTCACCAAGAACCAATTGTAAGACTCTAATCTTGCATATACACCACAGGCAAACCAAGGAGACCAACACCAGAAGGCCTGCTAACGCTCCCATGCCCACCCATTCCTTCAGATGATTCATGGCTGCAGCAATCCATGGTGATAATCCTGTGGCTAGTCCTGTGTCCACTCTGGTAGAATTTACTGTGATAATGGCCACTCTCAGCTGCTCCATCGTAGTATTGAATTCTCCAGTCCAATTACCTAAAATATAGCTAGACAATTGTTTAGACAGATTTGCAGCACAGGAAAAATTCTCATGTTGTATGCTAGTGACACAAAGTCCAGCATACTTTCATTGACAGCCCGGTTGAGCCATTTGCCATAGGGTATCATGCAGCCATGATCATCCAGGCCTTTACAGCCATTGAAGCAGGACAGTCTCCCCAAGCATGGTTGGCTACCATAAAAAGCTAAAATGTTACGCTCAGGATGCGAGGCTAAGCACTGCACTCAGGGTCAGCCGCTTTCGACCCAGAGAAGAGCATGTCTGATTGCATGCGGGTTGATGCCCCAAGTCCCACCTCTGAGAAAAAGGTATCAGACGGGTCTGATGCTCTTTGGGTGGATGACACCTAAATGAACATCGGTACAAAGTCCCAATTTATTTCTAATATCAGAGATCAGACCTCTACTCTTGCCTGATGAGTCTAAAACAAAAAGGGGGAACTGTAGAGAGCTGCGGAATGCTATGCCTTAAAGATGGAGCTGGTTTCCGCCTTCCACCTTCCCGATGGTGAGTGCTCTCTGTCACAAACAACTCCACATTTGGCTAAGGCTGAGGATCTGGCTTGCTTCCATGTATGTGGACCTATCTGCATTGCCCACGTGGCACGCTGGGGTTGGCTCCCAGAGGCTATTTAAGCTGTGGGCTGGCTTTCCCCAGGGTCAGATGATTGTTCAAGGTTCCTGAATAAACTGCATTGAAAAAAAAGAAAAGAACCAATTGTAAATTCAGTCCTAGCTACACACAACTCTTCCTAAGTAAAGCCTTCAATAACAAAGTTTGGGGAAGTTCCCAGCATAAACGATCCAGAAGGTAAAAGTGCCCAGGATGCCCTGAAGGATCCTTTTCAACATCCTCAGATCTGATCTCACTGTCTTGTCCTATCTGCCTCTGTCATTTTTCTGTTTCTGAGTTCTCTCTGAGTCGTGGGCATCTGTAGAGTAACTTGATAACTGAACGTTATTGACTATGAATGAGAGCAGAGCTGCGAAAACCTCTTGTTTGTAGACAAGTCAGAATACAAAGGAAATGACATTCCCGTGAGATGTAACCCTAAAATGTATGAAAGTTTTGATGAATATTGTTAATATAATCAGTGTTAGTTCCAGAATTATATTGAATTACGAGGCATCCATTTGGGTCCTTATCATTTTTTTCCTTCCATTTTCTGTGTCTTCCCTTTGCAGCTCTCTAGGATTCAATCTGTTCTAACACAGGAGAAAAAAAAATCTTCTAGTCTCTTTTCAGATAAAATCCAGAGCATGCCTATGATGTGAAAAGGAGTGCAACCCCTTGTGAATTGCTTAATACTCACTTCCAACATTACTCACCAAGGCAAAACAAGAAAGAATGTACTACATGAATGGAGTACATAATACCATATTTGCAGAATGTCAAGAAGCTCTGCCCATGGCTGAGCATCCTTGTTCATTATGTTACTCTGGTCAGTGTGCTGATATTAGTGAATTCCAAAAAGAATGAAGCTCTGTGAAAGGAAAAAAAAATGACTCAAAATCATTGTGATTTCAATATCCATATTTTGAAGCTATTTTTAGCTCACTGTGTTCACAAATTCATTGCTACATAACCTAGTCTCCAAATGTCCATAAAGCCAGTGAATGGCTGCACACATAGATGTGTTATGGGGCTCGACAAATTAAACAGCACCTTCATTCATTGAATGTGGCTAAAGGGAATTATTTACCTTCTTCTTTGTCAGGTAATAAGGGAATAATTCCTCTTAGAATTTCTTAGAATTAAACCTACAGAGAAACAGAAATACTGTCATACATTATGTAAATTAATTTACAACCAAAAGCTCTACCTCAGACCATTGTTTATGTAAAACACCTTGAATACTGTGTGGTATCTGCTTCTGGCATTTCATAAGACAACAACATATTTCTGAATTGTGAAGCATTTCAAAGTTCTATTAATAACCCAACATCTCTCAATGCTAGATCAGGTTCTGAGAACTAAGTCCAGAGAGAAAATTTTAGTTGTTAAAGTAGACTCAGAATTAGTTATGATGAACTTGTTTATTTTTTTTACTCTCTTTTTTGAAATTTTATTAATTACACTTTATTCACTTTGTATCCCCCCATAAGCCCCTCCCTCCTCCCCTCCCGGTCCCAACCTCCCTCCCCATTCTTCACGCATGCCCCTCCCCAAGTCCACTGATGGGAAGGTCTTCTTCTCCTTCCTTTTGATCTTAGTCTATCAGATCTCATCAGGAGTGTCTGCATTGTCATCTTCTGTGGCCTGGTATGGATGCTCCCCTCTCAGGGCAGGCCAATCAGATTATGTCAGACGTAGTCCCTCTTCCCATTACTATGTAACACACTTGGACACTAACCTGCCATGGGCTACATCTGTGCAGGGGTTCTAGGTTATCTCAATGCCTGGTACTTGGTTGGAGTATGAGTCTCTGGGAAGTTCCCTGTGTTCAAATTTCTGGTTCTGTTGCTCTCCTTGTGGAGTTCCTGTCCTCTCCAGATCTTACTATTTCCCACTTCTTACATAAGATTCCATGCACTCTGCCCAACAGTTGGCCATAAGTCTCAGCATCTGCTTTGATTGTCTGCAGGACAGAGCCTTTCAGAGGCCCTCTGTGGCAGGTTTCTAGGTTGTTTCCTGTTTTCTTCTTTTTCTCATGTTCTTCTATTTTCATTTTTCTGCATGTAGACATCCAGGAGGACCAGCACCCTTTGTTGAAGATGCTGTCTTTTTTTCCATTGAATGGTTTTGGCTTCTTTTTCAAAAATCAAGTATTCATAGGTGTGTGGGTTTATTTCTGGGTCCTCTGTTCGGTTCCATTGATCCACCATTTTGTTTCTATGCCAGTACCATGCAGTTTTTATAACTGTTGCTCTAAAGTACAGCTTAAGATGAACTTGTTTTAACTTGAGTACCCTAAGTAGAATATGGTTGTTTTCTACTTAATGATTATTCAGATATAATTTACTTTCTGTTTAAGGTAAGCAGTATCTTCATGTGTTTGAAATTAAAATAGTAAAAAATAAATAAATGTATATTTATTAGAAATAATTCAGAAGGCATGTTTACTTTCATCTCTCCCTCAATATGTCATAAAATTAGCTTAGTTTAATAAAGATTATAATATGGACTTTTTAGTCATAACAGAAATCCAATACTCTGTTTAGCTGAATGATCTCTGCTGCTTCTTATCAAATGGGCACTTAAAATATTTTATTATAAAAGAAGTTTAAATTACATTAGAGTTAGTCACACCAAATAGAAAAATAAAGTTGCCATTTAAATGACATTAAAATAAATCTTTGATTTTTCAATAGCTAATTCTTCTTTATGTCCAAAAGTATAGTACATTTTGCAGTGCAGTGGACTTAAGTTTTGTATGTAGACATTTCTGCTCACTACATATAGGAATGGTTTTTACAATTTCAGCAATGACATTTGATGGCAGTTCCAAAAATTCAAATCAATGTTAAACTAATCAAATTGTTAAAAAGTGACAAGCCTGAAATGTTTCTGAAGGCAAACCTTAGCATATCTATTCTCATCAGTAAATTTGAGGAGCTGTAACATTAAGCAAAGTCAGCTTATTTCAACTTTTTCCATGTATGCTTGTGCACAAACTTTTGTTATGTAGTAACATATATGTAAGTATATATCTTGATCTCTGCATAAATGTAAATATGTCAGTAAAATATTAATTATAAAATAATTAACTTCTCAACACACACACACACACACACACACACTAAGAGAGAAAGTGAGAGTCAGTATGAAAAAATCTTGAATTCTAAATCTGTGACAATTACATCAGTTGTTTCACTGCCTATGAGGATTCCAGGAGCTTCTGTTGTCTGTAGTGATGCCTTCTTTTGAAGTAATAATGAAAGGCAGATTTTACCAGTAGAGCTCTTGATGGTTAAATGATTTTCCATCTGGTTTTGTGAACACATTCTTAATAGTGGCATTGAAGAGATGTATTTATTTATTTATTTATTTATTTATTTACTTTATTTATTTATTGTCATGATTTTCTCAGGTCTAACTTTTATTTAGTAGAATCTCAGTGTTGTAAGTCTGGTCTGAGCATCAGTTGAAGAAATAAATATCAGTAAATGGAATCCAAACAAACAATAACAAGGGTGTAAAAGCTTCCCATTCTTTTTATTTCAATTTTTATTAATTACAGTTTATTCACTTTGATTCCCAGCTGTAACCCCCTATCCCATCCCTTCCCAATCCCATGCTCCCTCCCTCTTCTTTTCCTATGCCTCTCTCCTCAGTCCAATGATAGGGGAGGTCCTCCTCCAACTTCCATCTGACCTTTGTCTGTTATATATGGTCAGGACTGGCTTCTTTGTCTTTCTCTGTGTTCTGGTAAGGCTGCTTCCTTCAGGTGGAGGTGATCAAAGAACCAGCCCATGACTTCATGTAAGAGACAGTCCCTGTTCCTATTATTGGGGAACCCTCTTGGACACTGAGCTGCCATGGGCGACTTCTGTGCAGGAGTTCTAAGTTATCTCCATGCATGGTCCTTGTTTGGAGTATCAGTCTCAGAAAAGACCCCTGTGCCCAAATTTTTTGGTTTTGTTGCTCTCCTTGTGGAGCTCCTGTCCCCTCCAGGTCTTTCTATCTCCCCCTTCTTTCATAAGATTCCCGGCACTCTGTCCAAAGTTTGGCTACAAATTTCAGCATATGTTTTGAAATTGCTGTGTATATTCTTTTTTTTTATCATTAGGCATTTATTCTTATTTTTTTTTTTTTTTTTTGGACAAAGGCAGAAAGTAGCCACATTCTTCACCAAAATATCACAACAATGGTCTCTAGGCCACTTACTAATATTCTTCTTCCCTGAAATCTCTTGAGTCAGGCCATGAAAAGCTACATTGCTCTCAGCACCCCTGTATTCCATGAAATACTAGAATGTCTCATTAAGCCCTTCTTAAACTGTTAGACTGGTTTTCTAACCCAGAGTCCCCAAGTTCACATTCCACCAACAAGCAGAATGGTCAGGCCTGTCACAGCAATACCCCTCTCCCTAGGACCAACTTCCATCAGAGTCAGTGCTCTGGTGCTGTGAAGAAATACCATCACCAGGACAACTCTTGTAAGGAAAGCATTTAATTGGGTTGTTTATAATTTCAGAGCTTTAGTCCATTATTGTCATGGAGAAGAGCATGCCAGCACATGGACAGACATGGTGCTAGAGAAGTTGGTGGCAGGAAGAGAGAAAAAGCCACTGAGTCTGGCTCGGGCTCTGAAACATCAAAGCCCACCTCGCAGTGACACACCTCCAACAAGGTCACACATCTTAATCCTTCTGATAAGGCCATATCCTGATGATTAAATGTTCAAATGTATGACCCTATGGGGCCATTCTTACTCAAACCACCACAGATGCCAACCACAAAAAGTAACGAACTCAAATTTTGGAAGGTAAAAAGGAAATAAATAGGCTGAGAGAGGAAAAGAGTCATGATCTGGAAACTTTAAGAGGCCCTTTGGATCAAAGACCTCAACGTAAAATGGACATACTAAACCTGTTAGAAGAAAAAGTGGGGAAGAGCCTTGAACTCATTGGCACAGGAAACAACTTCCTAAACAGAATATGAACAGCACAGGTTCTAAAATCAACAAGCCATGAAGGGGATTTCATGAAAGTGAAAAGTTTCTGTAAAGCAAAGGACATTGTCATCAAAACTAAATGACAGCCTACATATTGGGAAAGGATCTTAACCAACCCTATATCTGACAGAGGGCTAATATACAGAATATATAAAGAACTTAAGAAGTTAAACAGCAACAAAACAAGTAACCCAAATAAAAAATGAAGTACAGATCTAAACAGAGAATTGTCCATTGAGGTACATTGAGGTGCAGAGAAACACTTAAAGAAATGCTCAACATCTTTAGTCATCAGGGAAATGCAAATCAAACGATCCTGAGATTTCACTTTACACCCATCAGAATGGCTAAGACAAAAAACTCAAGTGAAAACACATGCTGGAGAGGTTGTGGAGAAAGGCGAACTTTCTTCCATTGCTGGTGGGAATGTAAACTTGTGCAACCACTTTGCAAATCAATCTGGTGCCTTCGCAGACAGCAAGAGAGCTTCCTAGACATCTAGCTATACTACTCCTAAGCATATACCCAAAATATACTCAAGTACACAACAAGGACCATGTTTGTACAACCATGTTTGTAGCAGCTTCATTTGTAATAGCCAGAACCTGGAAACACCCAGATGTCCCTCAGTTGAGAAATGGATACAGCAATTGTGGTACATTTACACAATGGAATACTACTCAGCAATTAAAAACAAAGAAATCATGAAATTTGTAGGCAAATAGTGGGATCTAGAAATGATCATCCTGAGTGAGGTATTCCAGAAGCAGAAAGACACACAAGGTATATACTTACTTATAAGTGGATATTAGACATATAATATAGGATAATCATTCTAAAATCTGTACACCTAAGATACTCAGTCTTCATTCAGAAAGGCAAATGAGAGGGACATTGGTAGAAAGAGAAAACAGAGAACAGAACAGAAGCTTCCCATTCTTAATCAAATGAGAGTCATTTTAATTAATATCCAAATATGACTCAATCAATGTTTATTAATAAGAAAAATATAGCAAAATGGTGATGAGCTGTGAACCAATCAAAGGAAAACTGCTCAAAATGTTTTGAATCCAAGAGTTGGATGCCTTTATTCAAATAAACTAGCTAGACAACCGAATTTGGTGTACTCATTTTCCATTTATCTTTTTTAGAAAACAACAGTATATTTGTCAAGAAAATTTGTAAATAAAAATGTGATAATGGGATAGTTGTAAGAGATAAACTAAACTGTCAGGGACTCTGCTATGAAACTGTGTCTCCTAGTAACGTCAGGAGGTACTCCTATAAAATCTTACCATTACTGCTTAAACATGAGCAGAACAAAAACTCAACGGATATTCCACAGCAGACAGTTGAAAGCCACGACCTCAGCCCTACAAGAGCTCTACAGGAAACTAAGGAATAGGTGAAAGGCAATAAAGACTTCCCCAGTGAAGAGAGAAAAATTTGGTTTTACAATACTTTATGGTCAGCTTTGAAAACATACATACAAGTAACATTATACAGAATAAGCAGGCTGTATTTAGGAATACATATGTATACATGTATTAGCATAATAACAATAATGAAAAGGTCATAAAATTGAATATGGGCAAGAAGATGTATATGGGAGAATGACGAGAAGGAAAAGGGAAGTGATAAATGATGTAATTATTTTATAACTTCAATAATAATATTAATATAGAAATGTGGCCTGAATTTAGTGATATATAAAAGTTTTGAGTTGTAACATTTACCCAAATTAAAATAATACCACACGTTTCTCTTTTCTTACATGAAGAATTGTACATGCTATTGTAATTCAAAATCCACTGTCATAAAAATTCTAATTTATTTGCAAATGTACTATTAATATTAATTTAAGCTGAATACATACATTCATTTTTTTTCTTCGACATCCCTTTGGTGAACCACAAATTTTGGCATGATTGCTTATGGAGTCATTGGAAATTCAGAGTCAGCTAGTTCACAGGAACATCCCCTTAACAATGTATGGCTAATTGCATCACCATTGACCCTCTGCCTTTTATTTATTTATTTATTTTCCCTTTTTATTATTAATTACACTTTATTCATTTTGTATCCCCCCCATAAGCCCCTCCCTCCTCCCCTCCCGATCCCACCCTTCCTCCTTTTTCTGCATGCATGCTCCTCCCCAAGTCCACTGATAGGGGAGTCCTCCTCTCCTTCCTTCTGATCTTAGTCTATCAGATCACATCAGAAATGGCTGCATTGTCTTCTTCTGTGGCCTGGGAAGGCTGCTCCCCCCTCAGGGGGAGGTGATCAAAGAGCAGGCCAATCAGATTATGTCAGAGACAGTCCCTCTTCCCATCACTATGTAACCCACTTGGACACTAAGCTGCCATGGGCTACATCTGTGCAGGGGTTCTAGGTTATCTCCATGAATACTCCTTGGTTGGAGTATGAATCTCTGGGAAGTTACCTGTGTTCAAATTTTCTTGTTCTGTTGCTCTCCTTGTGGAGTTCCTGTCCTCTCCAGCTCTTGCAATTTCCCACTTCTTACATAAAATTCTATTCACTCTGCCCGACAGTTGGCCATCAGGCTCAGCATCTGTTTTGATAGTCTGCAGGGAAGAGCCTTTCAGAGGCCCTCTGTGGCAGGTTCCTAGGTTGTTTCCTGTTTTCTTCTTCTTCTGATGTCCATCCTCTTTGCCTTTCAGGATGGGGATTGAGTGTTTTAGTTAGGGTCCTCTCTTTTGCTTAGTTTGTTTAGATGTACAGATTTTACTAGGTTTATCCTGTGTTATATGTCTATATGAGTGAGTATATACCGTGTGTCTTTCTGCTTCTGGGACAGCTCACTCAGGATGATCCTTTCTAGGTCCCACCATTTACCTGCAAATTTCATGATTTCCTTATTTTTCATTGCTGAGTAATACTCCATTGTATAGATGTACCACAATTTCTGCATCCATTCTTCAGTTGAGGGGCATCTGGGCTATTTCCAGCTTCTGGGTATTACAAATAAAGCTGCTACAAACTTGGTTGAGCAAATGTCCTTTTTGTGTACTTGAGCCTCTTTTGGATATATGCCTAGGAGCAGTATGGCTGGATCTTGAGGAAGCTCTATTCCTAGTTGTCTGAGAAAGCGCCAGATTGATTTCCAGAGTGGTTGTACAAGTTTACATTCCCACCAGCAGTGGAGAAGGGTTCCCCTTTCTGCCTTTTAAATGACCTGTGGAAGGGGAGGGAATCCCCTGAAGACCCTGTAGGCCTTGCTCTCTCCCTTCCCCCCACTAGGAATCCTAACAATGTCTCTGCAGCAGATCACAAGATCTTCAAGAGAGGAAGGGCTGTCTTCAACCAAGAAGAGCCAGATACACCAATGATAGACTATGTACACTATAGTGTTTCAATTCATTAATGAGAGCAAGGTTAGACAATAAAGAATGCATATAATATTAACAAGTGAAACCATGATGTTTGACAATGAGTAATGGCTCCAAAACATATCAGCGTCCTTATCCATAGAACCATAGAACATTGTCTTGCATGATAAAAACTATGTTTATATGTTTAATGAAAGATATTCAGAGGTAGCAATCACCTTCTATTATCCAGATAGATCCAAATATAACATGTTTATCTAATAGAGAGGTAAAGGGACATACTACCAGACACTCAAAAAGATGAATCCCTTTAAAGGCTAAAAATAAAAAATTTAACTCAGAAGAAAAATAATGCTGACAGTTGAGAGATACCAGCAGGCTGCGCTCATTAGAGTTCAGGGAGAGGGGTTAGACCTGCCTTAAAACTGATTTGTGCCGAGTGATATTAGTTTAAGACTGGGGACTTTTAAATATCTGAGAAAATAAATATATGTTGCTTTAAGCCCCTTAATTTCTGATGCTTTTTTACAATTGACAGGAAACACAAGCAGTAACGGGTCATTTTCCACCAATCAGCTTGTAAGACATGTCTGGAACCATTTGATGGGCCAGCAGTTAGAAGCAAAGCCAGTTACATTTATATGTCAATATTTGATTTTATATTATTATGTGGAAAAATAATTTTTGGTACTTTTTTTGTTCTGATGGCTTACTCTTTTTAGAAAAACAAAATGTTATTTAACAAACTGCTAGAGAGTTCCTGCTTGGACTGTGAAGCCCATAAGAACAGGGACTGATTTTCACTGTTTTCAATATTATATCTCTTCAGGACCTATAGCTACTCCTGCCTTAAACAGACACTAAATAAATAATTATTGAATGGAAAAGTCTTAAATCTATTTAATAATCTTTTTTATTTAATTGTATTTATATATTTATTTGTTACAATTTATTCACTTTCTATCTCCCCTGAAGCCCCCTCCATGGACTCCTCCCAGCCCCACCCACCTTTTCTCTTCTCCCCCATGCCCTTTCCTTAGTTCCCTGATAGGAGAGGACCTCCTCCTCTTCTATCTGAGCCTAGCTTATTAGGTCTTATCAAGGCTGAATGAATCTTCTTCCTCTGTGGCCTGGCAAGACTGCACCACACAGAGAGAGGTGATCAAAGTGCTACCACTGAGTTCAGGTCAGAGACAGCCCCTGTACCCCTTACTAGGGTATCCACTTAGAAACTAAGTGGCCCAGAGGAGGACTTTGCAACCAGTCTTTTTTTTTTTTTTTTAGATTTATTTACTTATTATGTATACAATGTTGTGCTTTGCATGTACGCCAGAAGAGGGCAACAGATTTCATTATAGATGGTTATGAGCCACCAAGTGGCTGCTGGGAATTGAACTCAGGACCTCTGGAAGAACAGCCAGTGCTCTTAACCTCTGAGCCATCTCTCCAGCGCAGCCAGTCTTGAAGATACCTGATAAACCAGGGTCAGATGAAAGGAGAGGAGGTCCTCCCCTATCAGTGGATTTGGAAAGGGGCAGGGAGGAGATGAGGGAAGGAGGGTGGGATTGGGAGGCAATAAGGGAGCGAGATACAGCTGGGATACAGAATTTATAAAATGTAACTAATAATAAAAAAATAAAATTTAATTTAAAAAAAGAAACTAAGTGGCCAATGGGCTTCCTTTGAACAGAGGGTCTGAGTACTCTCCATGCATGGTCCTTGGTTGGAGTATCAGTCTCTGCAGGCCCCACTTTGTCCAGGGTTGTAAGCTCTGTTTTCCTTGTGGAGTTCCTGTGACCTTCAGGTCTTTCTATCTATCTCTTATTCCATAAGGATTATCAACTATGTTCATAGCACCTTTATTTGTAATAGACAGAATCTGAAAACAATCCAGATGTCCCTCAATGGAGGAATGGATAAGAAAGTGTGATACATTTACACAATGGAATACTACTCAGCAATTAAAAACAAGGAAATCATGAAATTTGCAGGCAAATAGTAGCAACTAGAAAAGATAATCCAGAGTGAGGTAACCCAGATGCAGAAAGACACAAATGAAATATATAGATATTAGGAGAAGATAGGCAGCAGGACAGGATTCTACCAAAGACATCCTCTGACTCTACTGATAGAGGTATCGAAGCAGAGGCTGAGACACATAGCCAAAATTTGGGGAGAATGCATGAAATTTTATGAAAGAAGAGGGAGATATAAAGACCTGGAGGTTGTGGAAGCCCCAAAAGGAGACCAACAGAGCCCAAAAAAACTGAACCCTGGAGCCTCTAAAGAAAATGATACCTCAACCAAGGACAATGCTTGGAGAGGACCTAAAACCTCTGCTTAAAAACTGCCCATAAACTCAGTCTCCAAGTGGGTTCCCTAATAAGGTAAGCAGAGGCTGTCTCTGGCATGAACTCAGTGGGAGGGTCTCTGGTCAAGTCCCCCTGAGGGAGGAGCAGCCTTCTCAAGCCACAGAGGAGGACAGTGCAACAGTCCTGATGAGACCTGATAGGTTAGGATCAGATAGAAAGGGAGGAGTACCTCCCCTATCTGTAGGCTAGGGGAGGGGCATACGGGGAGAAGAGGGAGGGAGGGTGGGAGTAGGAGGAGATGAGGGAGGGTGGCACAGCCAGGATACAAATTAAATAAATTTTAATAAATGATAATAATAAAAATCTTAAAAATAAGTAGATATTAGCAATATAATATAGGATAAACATACTAGAATCTATGGTCCTAAAGAAGCTAAACAACAAGGAGGACCCTAGGGAAGATGCTTAATCCTCATTCAGGGGGGGCAAGTAAGATTGACAATGGAAGTAGGAGAAGACAAGGAACAGGATTGGACCCTTCCACAGAGGACCTCTGAAAGACTCTACCCACCAGGGTATAGAAAGAGATACTGAGACTCATAGCCAAACTTTGGACAGAGTGCCGAAATCCTTATGGAAGAATGTATTTTTTTTAATCATTGTCAGAAACTCCATTTAGCCTTTTCATAAATCTCTGTTATATCACATAGTTAAAGGCTTGTAACTTGTTATTTTTCTTGTAAAATCACTTGCATGAAGAATTAATATGTATTGTTTAAAAGATTCCCATTTTTTTTAAAATAACCCCATGATTCTTCACATCTGTTATTTACAGAGGAAGATGCTGTGTGAGATAGAATGCCTTAAACACAGCAATATTTTTCTTTTTTTCTTTGAGGGTTGAAACTTCCTCTAGGAAAAACAAAACTGAATCCTTCTTCTGCTTCCAGGAATCATTTCAATAAATAAAGTGCCAAAGTTCTGAAAGAGATATGTTCTTGTAGCTATGCAGACCTTCTTTTATTTATTCATTTATCTATCTATCTATCTATCTATCTATCTATTTATATTTTTCATGGCTTTATGTGGATGGAGGTCTTTGGGCTTCCAGTTGTACTGCTCTGTATCCCTTCCCAGTTATTTTTCCTGAGAGGCACCCAGGCACAGGGTTGGGGGTTAAAGCCTACATGCATTCTCCTTTGAATTTTAAGGAGGACAAATCTGCCTTGTTTAAGATAACTTCTTTCATTTTTTTGTGTTTTATTTTTTTCTGTTTTCATTTCTGTTGCTGTGACAAAACAAAATAAAGCAAAACAAAGCAAACAAACAACAATAACAAAACATTGACCAAAAGAAGCTTAAGAGGCAGCATGTTTGTGACAGATACAAATTCCAGCTTTGATTCATCCTTGCAGGGAAGTCACAGAGGCAGGGCAATGAACGAGTTGGTCATACCAGCTCCACATTTGATAACAGAGAGAAATTAAGGCCTGCTTGCTTCTTCTCCTGAGCTCTCTCTACATCTACACATTCCTAGAACCCAAGCCCAGAGAATAGTGTCACCCACAGTGGAGTGAGTCTACCCAATCTGTTAACAAGTAAATCTCTCACAGCCATGCCAACAGACTGACCTCATCTAAACAATTCCTCACTGAACAGATGATTCTATTTTGGTGACTCTTGATTGTGGCAAGTGGGCAATTAATACTAATCATCATAACATGATCTTCATGGCTAAATGTTCTACCTCATAGAGGCATGATGGTAAGTAGCATATGGAGGATTCAGAAGCACGATGTACAGAAGTCAGTGTTTAAAATCTAAATCTAAATTAAGCCCCAAATACAAGGGTTTTCTGCTGTTGTCTTTTCATTTATCAGCTTACAGTATGCAATCTAGTAGTTTGGATATTTTTGTTCAGTGCCCATAATCACCATTTTATATTCTTTCAAACAAAACTATGTGAGAAATAATAGATGAATTTTTTCAAGTAGAAAATATATTTAAAAAAAGAAATATCTGTGCAGTTTTTAGTTTTTCCTTTAAAAGGCTTCCACTGAGTTGGAAAATGGAGTAACCTGGGGGCATTTT
This sequence comes from Meriones unguiculatus, assembly GCF_030254825.1. NCBI lineage: Eukaryota > Metazoa > Chordata > Mammalia > Rodentia > Muridae > Meriones > Meriones unguiculatus. The sequence goes on from NC_083364.1 coordinate 81,198,456, forward strand.
TAAATGGAGGCAACTGTTATAAGTTTCTTTAATTTATAGTTGTTTTCATTAGCTGACAGCAAGACAATTTTCTGATCTGTAGCATCATTGGACCAAGATACAGTATGATTCTTTTTCTAGACATAGCAGATATTTATCTGGTCTTTTAAAATATGTTCTTACCTTTAAAAGAAAAAAAAAATCCTTATGATGAAAACCTAAAGACCAGTACTCTATCAAAAACTATGCCAGTGAGTGAGCAATGCATTAAACAAACAACAAGAAAAAGTCTTTCCTTTTCAACTTCTGTAAGTCATTTGCTTCTGAAGAAAATACTGTTTTTTGATATGAATTAAAGTTTGAAATGCACTTTCTGGTTCCAGGCAATAATGTTACCATCATAAAATGGAATTGGAGAAATAAACTTCTTTGATGAAGGGTGAGAGCTATACCTATCTGTGGAAATAAAGAAAAGCATTTAAGCTACTGTTAGAAACTATATTAGCTTAGGAAATTGACATATTAGAGTCTCTTTTATGATCTGTGACCTCAGCAGATATGGGTTGTTGGTGAGGTTTATACTTCCAGGAATGTTTCCTTTTCTATTCAGTGGGATTTAAGTCCAATAAGATGGCTGCTGTTTACTGCTGTAACCTTAAGTACTGAGTCCTTGAACCCTAACTTGGGGCAGTCAGTGAGGACAGTCACAGATACATGTACATAAAATATGGGGTCATATGAGGTGTGTGAACTCTTATCATATGGTGCCTATGATTATGACAACCCAGAGCCTTCTTAGTTATAAGACCATGAAGAGTGGTTACCTTGCATCAGTAGGAGTTCATAGCAGAACAGACTGCAAACATCAGAAAAGAGGAAGTTGCAGTGTTGGAGTTAGTACATACTGGCCAATCATTCACATCCAGTCCTTGGACGGAAACTCAACCATTCATATGAGTCTCACCTGGAGATTCACTCAGAGCTTCCTTTGCTTCCTAGTTTACCTCTAAGATATATGATATGAGTCAATATTGTATCATTAAGGGAAATTACATTCTTGTCAACTGCTAGTTATATTTGGCATTAAAACTAGGTAGGATTATTCACTGCTTCTCTTCCTGGTGAAGCAGCTTAAGGGAAAAGAAACTCAAGGGAAGAGAGGAAGTGAACAGAGAAGTTGACCTGGATATTTGTATATGTGTGATGTATGCATATGTTTAAACCATATGTGTAAACCGGTGAGTATATGCACATAATGTGTATGTTCAAATGGGGCAGTCAGAGATCAACATCAGCCTTTCTCCTCCATTATAACAACCATAGATTTTCTCATTAAGCATGATATCTCCCATAGCTTTGAGTTTATGGATCTATCTACGCTGCTGGCCAGAAGATCCAATGAATCCTGTTTCCACCTTTCCAATGATGGGCTCTTCACTTCTTACCTTTCCCTTATGATTGCTTGGAACTGAACACAGGTCCTTATACTCCACACTGAGCTTTCTTCTCAAGTGTCTGAGTATTTCAAACTGATTCCTTGATGAACTTGTACCTATATTTCATGTTAACATACACACCCTATAAGGAAAGTATGATCCGGTTTCTGTCTTGTCTCCCACTCTGTGCATAAATTGCACACATTCTTTTCTGAATGCTGTCCTTGTAAAGACTATGTGTTATTATATAATTACCATTTGAGCTCTCTCTGGTTCCATCTATGGGCAGCAGCTAGAGGTCAGGGCTTTGTTTCTGATACAGGGTTCCCTACTTGTTTAAGAACATGCTTGCTGTTTTCCTCATTATCACTTCCCTGTATCCATTGATGAAGGGGTGAGCAAATAGTGGGAAGATCCCCTAACAGCCCAGACTAATTGACATGCTTCTAGAATAGCTATCCAATCAAGTCATTCTTAACTTCTGGAATATTATTGCATTATCCCAGATGTTCTGATTATTGTAGTTATATAGCCATAACCAAGGTAATGTGGTTAAGAGCCAAGTCGAGTTTTAAAGATGTGGATTATATGTCAATATTTAAAGGTTATAAGTAAAAAAGATAACATGATATAAAAAGACAGGGAAACATGAACAGAAATATGACACACCTATATACTGTGAAGATCATGAAATTTAACACTGAGTAGGGAGTAAAAAATACTATCAGTGGACTTAGAGAGGCACATGGGAGGAGATGAGGGATGGAGGGTGGGATTGGGAGGGACTGAGAGGGGGCTAAAGCTGGGATATAAAGCGAATAAAATGTAATTAATGTAAAAAATAAAAAACTAATTATAACAAATTTAAAAAACCAATAATAAATATAAAAAGATCATTATTATACCAATTGTAACAAATATATGCTTACAAATGTACAGCTATATTCAAGGAAGAAGGACTAGGTATTAGGGAAAAATTCATATGGAAAAATGTAGCTATGAAGCATGATTGACACATAATGTCCCTTATATTGGCCATTTCACTATGTATTCTGACTCAATAAGTATTAAATAACAATCTTTATCTGTTTATCAATTCTCAAAAACTATAAAGAAAAATCCAACCATGAAAAATAATTTCAGATAAACACTCTCATATGCTGTAACTTTGATTATTCTTTTAGAGCAACTATAAAAGTTAACAAAAATATAATCATAAATTATGAAAAATATTTGCAATTCTGTTCAGTTTAGTTCTATAATGAGTCATAATTCTTAAAAAATTTTATGTCAAACTCCCATTGGGGACACCAAATTTACTATGAATGTTTACCTGAGGCCAGATCTGTCTATTGTTCATTGTACTTAGAAATGCAGAAGCACCTGAGTTTTCTTTGTTCTCTCAGTTTATTATGAATGAATTCATGATTTTTCCAGGATAGTAAAAATTTTGATCAAAGCTATGAATAGGGATTCACATTAAAATGCTAGCTTCCTGTGGTATATATGCAAGATTAGAGTCTCACAACAGTGTGATGCAGCCATGATCATTCAGGCCTTTACAGCCATTGAAGCAGGACATTCTCCCCAAGCATGGTTGGATACCATAAAAAGCTAAAATGATATGCTCAGGATGCGAGGCTAAGCACTGCACTCAGGGTCAGCCGCTTTGGACCCAGAGAAGAGCATGTCTGATTGCATGCGGGTTGATGCCCCAGGTCCCGCCTCTGAGAAAAAGGTATCGGACGGTCTGATGCTCTTTGGGTGGATGACACCTAAATGAACATCTGTACAAAGTCCCAATTTATTTCTAATATCAGAGATCAGACCTCTACTCTTGACTGATGCGTCTAAAACAAAAAGGGGGAACTGTAGAGAGCTGCGGAATGCTATGCCTTAAAGATGGAGCTGGTTTCCGCCTTCCACCTTCCCGATGGTGAGTGCTCTCTGTCACGAACAACTCCACATTTGGCTAAGGCCGAGGATCTGGCTTGCTTCCATATATGTGGACCTATCTGCATTGCCCCCGTGGCACGCCTGGGTTGGCTACCCAGAGGCTATTTAAGCTGTGGGCTGGCTTTCCCCGGGGTCCGAGGATTGTTCAATGTTCCTGAATAAACTGCATTGAAAAAAAAAAAATGCTAGCTTCACACATGAGCTATAATATGTTGTTTGACTGTTTTGTTTTATTTTTAACCCTGCTTGTAATGGACCCATTTGACACTTCTAAGATTAAGATGGAAAAGCCCAAATTGAAATTTAGCAAAAGTTATTATTTAAAAAAGATACTAATAATTCTAAGAAAGTATAATACTTGAAAATATTTTAAAATATGGAGGATTCATGATGGAAAATTCATGATGGATGATGGTTTGGTTTGAAGTTAAACAATAAATAGTAAGTTTGGCATCTGAGCAATCAAGAAGGCAGTAATTAGGCAGACAGAGGAAGAATCAGGTTTTGAAACCTCCCTGTTTGTTCTCATGAGTTTTTCAAGGTTGATTTTTTTAATGTCTGGAGGTTGTGCTAGCTGAGCCCCTGTATTCAATTTAGAAAGAACATCCCAAATGTTAGCTGAAGGCAGTGAAGTAGGAATTTATCACTAAGGAATGGAATGCATTTGTTCTGGCCAAAAGCTGCTTAGAGGAAGGCAATTTGTGTGGTATAGAACTGCAGGGAAATCTTCATTGTATTTTTCTTTAAATCTCTGAAAAAACTTTTGTGCCTTTGAGGGACAGAAATCCTCAGAGTTCTTGGAAATATAGGAACCATTTTTAAAAAGGAGACAAATAATTTCGTGAATATGTCTAGTGTTTCTGTATTCTGTTCCCCACTTCCTATAATAGATACTTAGAACTTTTGTAACACAGAAAATCTCCAGGTTTTCTGTAAGTTTGTACAGAATTGTAAGGCTGGCTAAAATTCAGTGATGTCTTTTGTGCTGTACCAATATTCCTGACAAATACATAGAATCATGTGCTGTAAGTAGATAACATTTTCAGTAAGTCAAAATGTTTATTTATAAGATAATATTATGTCATTCAATGGATTTGGTTCAAATTGGTCAATGAATTATGACAGGAAAATGAAAAGTACAGTGTCTGACCTGCAGAACCCCAAGCAAGAACCAGATTTTTACTTCTTTCAAAATGAAAAAATTATTCTTTTGTTTTATGTTCCTTTTAGTCAGGAAAATATTTTGAAAAATATGTCTTTAATATGCAAATAAAAATACCTCCTGTTTCACAAATATTTTAATAACTATGAAATCTAATTCTTCTGAATTTTTGGAAGAAAAGAGTAAGTTATAATTGTTTATATGGAAGTATGTCCTGAAACTCCACTAAATTCCTGACACTGCTGTGATCTGATTTAATTGCACCACTTAAGGATTCATATGTTGGAAACATGATCTCCAATATGTCAGTTTTGTGTTTGTTTAAGTTTAAGAGATGAAGTCGAATGGTGAGACCATGGGAGTGGTGACCTTGAAAGGACTGATGAAGTTCTCGGAGGTCACTGTTTACTTCCCATGCCACTAAGTTATGCTAATTGAGCAGAACTCTCCTTCTGGTTTTCTGTCTTGCCATGGGATGCATGTTGTTATTATCATGATACTATTTCCCATGACATTTGTAATAAAGGCAAAGTTAATGGGATTTTATGAATGATCTTAGTCTTTGAACCTCAAAATATGAACTAAAGAAGCCTCTCTCTGTATAACACAGCTCAAATATGTTGTTATAGCACTAGAAGACAGGCTAATTCATTCACAGCATCCTAACTTGTAGAGGAACAGTTCTCCTTCCCTTTGTCCACAGATGTGCAGACATACACTGTATAGGCTTTGTTTCTTTCTCTTAAGATAGGTGAGAATTCCCTTGTTATAAAGAAGGACAAGGAAGAATGATGGAACTCCTCTGTTCAAAACTGATTCACTGTACAAGAATGTGTGTGTGTGTGTGTGTGTGTGTGTGTGTGTGTGTAGGAGAGGGAGCTGGGTGTGTCTTCCTGAAGAAAATGTGAATTGTTCTTTCTAGTAGTTTTGATTGGTATCTAGATATTTTCCTTAAATTTTGATTGTCCATGGTAGTTTTTAAATGCATACACTTACATACAAGTGAACTGAATATGCTTTCTTTTATTCCAAAGTGATGGATGTCAAGTGGCCCAATTTCCCTTTAACTGCAAATATGTGTAAAAGGGCAAGGAAGATCATTTTAAAAGTCAAACCTTATCAAATATCACACATCTTCGGTCTGAAATAATTAGCAATGAAATTTATATTTAGTTTTGATGCATCAGATTCCAAAATTTCATCTGTCAGTTTCTTTTAATTTTAGTTTTCTTTCTTTCTTTCTTTCTTTCTTTCTTTCTTTCTTTCTTTCTTTCTTTCTTTCTTTCTTTCTTTCTTTCTTTCTTTCAATGTATTCACTTTTTATCCCCTCTGCAACCCTCCTCTCTCATCTCTTCCCAGTCCCACCCACTCTTCCTCTTCTCCCCCTATGCCCTTTCCTTACTCCACTGATAGGGGAGGACATCTTCCCTTTCTATCTGACCCTAGGCTATCAGGTCTGTTCAAGTCTGCATCATCTTCCTCTGTGGCCTGGCAGGGCTACACCCCCCAGGGTATGTAGTCAAAGAGACTGAGTTTATATCAGAGATAACTCCTGTACCCCTTACTAAGTGATAAACTAAAATTTTAAAAAATGATTTTAAAAAGTAATCTGATAAACATTTTTTTACATAAACAGATGCTCAAAACGTATTGTCAATTTTCTTTCATAACTATAGGATTCCTTTTCTTTTTTAGTTTTAATTTTATTTTTTACAATTAATTTATTATATATCCTGATTGAAGCCCCCTCCCTCAACCTCTCTAAGTCCCACTCTTCTTCGCTCTTCCTCCTTATACCCTTCCCCTAGTCCACTGAAATGGGCCATTCTCCTCTTCTTCGATAGGCAGAAGCACTGTATCATATTAAAAAAAAATACTCACATTTAGAAGACAACACTTTTAGGGTAAAAAATTCCAAAGTGAACATACTCAAAATTATAAAAAAGGCTTATGAGGGGTGAAATAAAGGAGCTACCAACATGACCAACCCAGTATTATTGGAATTGGGATGATATCTATTATGAATAAGATAGAGAAAATACCCAGATGCATCTGGAATAGTCCTGAGCAGAGAGAAAATAATACAGGCAGGTCATGGCCAGGAGAATCTATGACATAGATAAGAAAGCAAATAGTGGAGAGAGAACATAGGGAATAATAGTAGTAGTGACAAAGTGGGAACAGGAGGGAAAAGCTTTCTGGTTATATAAAGAACAAATAAGAATCTGGGAGGAGGGAAGGCTGGGCAGGGTGTGGGATTCTGAAATGTGTAAGGACTTCTCAATAGGGAGGATTAAGGGAAACTGCACGCCAGCATGGGCTTTAATAAGCAACAACACGTTCATGACAATGGCAGGCATAGTCTTCGTGGCAGAGTAAAGAAAAATGATTCCTTTCTGTGGAGAGAGAACACATATCACAAGTTCTTGGGCCAACCTTGGCTTCTATCTAACCACCAGAAATAATTCTACAGTTCAGCCTAAGTTCATCTCTGGCTACATAAACGACCTGAGACATGACATTCTAGCCTTTTTGTTGGCGATAAAGATGAGCAACAAAGTCTCTGATGGCTTCAAAGCTGAAATTAGGACGCCATTGGTCAAGGAAGGCTGGAATATGAGTCAAAGGTAAGGAGGGGTGGAAGGGAATCAGGCAATGGCAGAAAACTTGGGAAATTTTATCAGAGGCATCTGGTTCACTGAGCCAGAAGAAACCTAGAGTAATCAGATTGGCTTCATTGTTTTACAATGATACTGGCTTATATTGCCTTTCAGCAATTCAGAGGTGGCTGGTTCTGTAGGACCACCTGAAGCTAGCAAAGAGTAGGCCACTGTTGATTCCTGGATCATGTCTGTCAGCTAAGTAGAAATCTGCTGGGACATATGTAGACCAGGAATAGTAGGTATTAGCATGATCACTGCCTGCACCCTATGCCCTACAGGCACTGAAATCCTTATAATAGGAAAAGCAGTCAACAAATGTCGATAAAGAGATGGAGTAGATTTGTTACTTTAAGGCACAATGAAACAGATCCTGAAAGGCTGGAAAGTTATTAGCATAATAGTAACCCAAACATTTATCAGTAATAAGACATATATTTTGGCAGGGAAGAAAATAGATGATTTGGAATAAAACGTGAATACTCTTTTCTCTGTGCAGAGGGCTGGGTATATATATGTGTATATAAATATGTATACATATATATGTACATATATACACATATATATTTAAAAGTGCTTCTCCAGGTCATAGTATCTCCCCTTTCTTTCATATGATTCCCTGCCCTCTGCCCAAGGTTTGGTTATAAATCTCAGCACCTGCTTTGATACAATGCTAGATAGAGTCTTTCAGAGCCCGTCTGTGGTAGACTCCTGTCCTGTTACTTGTTTTCTCCTGTTTCCAATGTACACCCCATTTGTCTTTCTAAGTGAAGATTGATCATCTTACCCTGGGGCCTCTTTCTTGTTTATCATTTTTAGATGTACAGATTTTAGTATGTTTATTCTATCTTATAGGTCTAGTATCCACTTATAAGTGAGTACATACCCTGTGTATCTTTGTGCTTCTGGACCTCACTCAGCAGCTCAGTATCCAAGTGGCTTCCCAAGTTAGGGGAATATGGACTGTCTCTGACATGAATTCAGTGGCTGGCTCTTTGACCTCCCCCAACCCCAGAGGGAGGAGCAGCCTTGCTAGTCCACAGAGGAGGACATTGCAGCCACTCCTGATGAGACCTGATAAGCTAGGATCAAATGGAAGGGTAGGACCTTCCCATCAGTGGACTTAGAGAGGGGTAAGGAGGAGATGAGAGAGGGGGGTGGGACTGGGAGGGAATGAAGGAGTGGGCTATAACTGGGATATGAAGTGAATAAACTATAACTAATATAAAAAAATAAAAATTTAATTAAAAAGTGCTTCTCATTGTGTTAAAAATTCACTGTTCAACATATATATTTACACACACAACACACACTCACTCACATATGTTGTATCTCAGATAGCTATTTTTTTTTTTGAGCACATGAGAAGCACTTTTAAGTCTATATTTAGGAAACAACCAATGGAAAGTAAAGTAAAAACGCTGAGTCTATAAATAAGGCAGGAGAAAATGTCCCACTGAATCAACTAAGCAGGTCTCACATGGGCTCATAGAGACTGAAGTGGCATACTCAGGACCTGCAAGAGTTTGCACCAGATCCTTTCTGCATGTGTATGGTTGTTAGCCTGGTGTTCTTGTGAGACTTCTAACAGTGGAAACAAGTGTACATCTAACTCTTTTGCTTGCACTTGAGACTCTTTTCTATCTACTGCGTAGCTTTGCCCAACATCAATTCATGAAGGCTTTCGCCTTATCTCATTGTATCTTGCTTTGTCCTGCTTGGCTGTTGTCTCTTGGAGATCTACTAATTTCTGAGTAGGACATGGAAGGAGAATGTATCTGGGAAAGAAGAGAAGTTCTAGGGCATATGGAAGGTTGGGGAACTAGGAGGAGTGAAGAGAAGGGATTGGTTGGGATTGTTGAGTTAGCAAATAATCTATTTTCTATTAAAGAAAAATTGTAGTCAGTGTTTACAACATTATTACCAAGACTAGGCTAATATAATAATTTATCAGAACCCCACTGATTAAAGATAAACTTTGATGTTTTAACATCATATGTAACATTTGTTTTCATATGTAGCATTTTTAATTCTCATTTTTTATACTACCTCAGAACTTCACAATTTGCATTCACATGCCTTAAATTACTTTTTACAGCTTAGCAACTTACATAAACCTTAAACTTTTAAATCATTTTTAACATCTTAAAATACCTAATCCTTTACCATGGAACATAGGTGGTTGATTACTGAGAATAATCATTTGAAAAGCAAGTTCCTTTAAATAATGGGATAGTGGCAGTAAAGTTTTAACCAGTAACAATGCCATGGCACTAGATTTTGTCCTTCACTGAAACTTGTTTTGTGGGTTTATTTTTATTAGCATGAAGCCTGACAGCAAGAAAACCTGTCTGTGAGTTTGCCCGTTTTAGCAGGAGACCTAAAGCTAGTAGCTTTAGGAAAAGAAGACCTAATTTTTATATTTCAATTTAATTGAGGCTGGCAGGTAACTGTGTCTTAGCCTCAAAGCCTGTTTGTTTTGTTCTGCTTAAGAGACTTATATAGTTTAAACTTTTATTTTAAAGTCTATTTAAAAAAAGACTTTATTTTAAAGTCTTCTTAAATTTGTACTATCAGAAATCACCCTGTATATATTTTGTACCTAAAACCAACGTAAAGCCAGAATGTTTTAATGGTGAAAGTAGAACTTCTGGCTATGAACTGACTGACCTGGGGGCTGCAGCCTTGAGGAAAAGAGTGGCTGAGGTAGACTAGTTGCTGATAGTCTGATGAAAGCTAGGATCCACCATCAACACCATCATAGAGATCTGTGAAGGTTAAATGTGAGCAGGAATTATAAAACCAATGGTCACAGTTTAGCCCTAACGGAGCTAAACAACAAGGAGGACCCTAGGGAAGATGCTTCATCCTCATTCAGAAGGGCAAACAGGATAGATATCAGAAGTAAGAGAAGACAAGGAAAAGGACAGGAGCCTTCCATAGAGGGCCTCAGAAAGACTCTACCGACCAGGGTGAGGAAGGAGATGCTGAGACTCATAGCCAAACTTTAGGCAGGGTGCCAGAATCCTTATGGAAGAAGAGGGAGATAGAAAGACCTGGAGGAGACAAAAAAAGCAGAGCCAAACTACTTGAGAGACCAATACTCCACTTAAGGACCTTGCATGGAGAGGACCTAGATACACTTTTCAATGGAAGCCCATTGGCTACTCAGTTTCCAATTGGGTTCCCTAGTAAGAGGTACAGGGGCTGTCTCTGACATGAACTCAGTGGCCAGTTCTTTGATCACCTTCCCCTGGGGGGTGCAGCTTTGCCAGGCCACAGAAGACAACTCAGCCACTCCTGATGAGACCTAATTGACTACGATTAGAAGGAAGGAAAAGAAAACCTTCTCTATCAATGGACTTGGGGAGGGGCATGCATGCAGAGGGTGGAGGAAGGGAGGGTTTGGGATGGGAGGTGGGAGGGAACCACAGGGAGGATACAAAGTGAATAAAATGTAATTAATAAAGAATTAAAAAAGTATCCACATAAACACACAAACACAAAATTAAATTTAGTGAATATTTTATTAAAGTTTTTACTTCTGGTTTTTCATTTCCTTCCTTCCTTCCTTCCTTCCTTCCTTCCTTCCTTCCTTCTTTCTTTCGTTTTTTTGAGACAGGGTTTCTCTGTATATCCTTGGCTGTTGCAGACTTGCTTTGTAGACCAGGCTGGCCTCTAACTCAGAGAGATCTACTTGCTTCTGCCTCCTGAGGCACAGGGATAACAGCTGTGTGCCACAGCACCTGTGCTTCTGCTTTTCTCTGTAATTAAGAAATCAAACATATACCATCTTGGCTGATTATATGCTACATAGAGATTTAACTGTCCACACACCCTCAGAAATTCTGAGAGCTCCATCAAGAATCCTGCATTGACACAATTCTTTCAGTTCAAAGCTCACCGGAATGGCATTTGCCATTCTGTACAGATTTCAAGAAAGGATCTAGGATTGGAAAAGTTACTGAAATGAAAAGTAGCCTTATTTACTTCCACTCATTTCTCCAAACATTTACATATATACATGTAATGATGTCATTTTCTTCTAACCTTAAACTACGAGAAAATCTGTAGTCTACTTGAGACAATGTCCATATCAACACACCTCCTGAATCCCTAGCTAAGTCACTGCAGTAGTGTCAGCTGTCAACTGGGCTCAAACTTCAATCACCAGTGAAGAGAATCTAAACAGAAATTCCCTCCATCGCATTGGCTTGCAGCCAGGCCGCTGAGACATTGTATTAACTGATAATTAATATAGGATAGTCCAGTCCACTGAGGGCATTGTCATCTTTGGACTGGTGAGCCTGGGCAATGTTGGAGAGGTAGCCAACAAGCCAGAACAAACCAGTAAGTACATGGTCTCCAATTCAGCTTTTGCTTCGGGTTCCTGTCTTGAGTTTCTGCCTTAGCTTTCTCTATAACTGACTATGGAATTGTCTTAGTTGGTTATAGTTTCTAATGCTCTAAAGAGATGCCATGACCTCAGCAACTCTTATAAAGGAAACAAAAAATAAATAAATAAACATTTTCTTTGGGGCTGGCTTACAGTTTCAGAGGTTTAGTCCATTTTTTGCTATGGTGGGAATCATGGCAGAGTTCAGGCAGACATGGTCCTGGAAAAGGAGCTGAGAATTTTACATTTTGGTCCACAGGCTGCAGAAGGAGACTATGAACCACATAGTCTTGATGATATGAGACTTCAATACCTACATCCACAGTGACAATTTCCTTGAACAAGACCATACCTTATGCTATTAATGTCACACCCCCTAATAGTGCCACTCCCTATGGACCAAACATTGAAACATAGAGTCTGTGAATGGCTGTTCCTATGCAAACCACCACAGGAATATAAGATGAAATAAACCCCTTTTCTCCCAAGGTGTTTTTGTTGAGGGTATGTTATCACTGGGAAAGAGAGCAATCTAGGTATTTACCTTAATTTTCTCCTATAAAAATCTACATTATTGTATATGAATTTACACATAAAATAACAGTAGAGGTTCTTACTCTGGGTTTTATATAGCATACAATTAAATTTTTCACTATTATTACAGCGTGTATGTTCTGTACGTGTAGGGTGCATGTGTTTGGAGTCCAGAGGAACATCTTGTGGAGACAGCTCTCTCCATCCACTTTCATGTAAACTATAGGGTTGAACTCAGCTGTTCTTGCTCAGCAAGCGTCTTTATTCTCTGAGCCATTTTGTTTTGTCCCAATTATAACATTTGTTCCTCCATTTAAATTGCATACATATATATATATATATATATAATCTCATGTATACACATTTAGACCTTTGAGTGATGCTAAAATAGAAAAAAAAAAGAGGTTGATATATTTGATGCCTCCCAATGAGATACCACTTGTTTCTAGCGTTATGCCAGTATTTTATACAACACTAATTTTATTTTTTATTGAGAAACACTTTCTTATTAATCAGTAAATTCACTAACATTAGCAATAACAGAGGCATTGTCAAATAATTAAACTTTAAAAGTGTGTTTTCTCTTATTATTGACGTCATTTGCCAGAGGCCCAAACACATGAGACTCCACTGGATGTTTGAGTTTAGAAAACCCAAACTGTGAAAGCTGCATGGTGATGAATTGGCACTGAAAGCAATAATTTGTTCCTAATAAGCTATGTACAAGTCACTTCTTGACTGAAGAAAAGGAAAATTGCACTTTGTTTGCTATTGTTATTTATAAAGTGAATATGTTTAAAGCTTTCCCCAGGGTCCCTCTATGTGTTACTGATGGTTTCTGCTATTCATTGCAATATACATACATGCTGAGATAAAATATACCTGGGGAGAGATCTCTCACTTTTAAAAAGGAGCAGATTTGTTCAAGGAACATTGCCCTCCAGCCTTTTGCTGAGAAATTAATCTTTACAAATATAGAGAAATCCCCTTCATTTAAACGAGTTCTGAGGGCAGGAATCATGACAAAGAATGCGGACATCATTGTCCCTCAGATATTTCCCCATGTTTATATCTTGAAAATTGTATAGTATGTCTAATGGAACACTTTCTATCTCTATGAAATACTATGCAATTTTAAATGAAGGCACATTTGCTGTGATGGATTACCTCATGGCAAAGTAAGACCATAAAATTCCTTCCAAATAGGATTTATGAAATAAATTTATTTAAAAGTGTTCCTCAAAATGTATTACCAAGGGGCAGTCTCAGCAGACATAAATCTTAAAATATAATTAAAGTTATTATTGTATAGGCCTATTAGATGTTTTACAATTGTGAAATGCTCAACAATTCAGTATTCACATACACAAGCATTTTCATAATTATTATATGTAATCAAATTGTAATGCACTCTTATGGTTTATTGTGATAATAAATAGAATGACTGAATCTGTCTTGTTTCTCCCAAAGTGGTTGTTTAGGCTAAAATGAGATGTAAAAATATGGTCAGTTCAGAAATACTGAAGCCCACTTTGTACTCCCTGTCAATGTCCTCACCTACATTTCTATTCATGTCTAGAGCTGAATAAAAATTCAGCATTCTCATCTCTGACAAGGTCTTTTAGCATCACTTACAAGTTGTTTACAAGAATTATGAAGTAGGTCATACTTTGCTTTTACTTTGAAAACAATCATTTAAATAAATTTGTTTACATTGTCACTAGTATCACATTCTATTAATTTTAGTTGACTTAAATTATTTTCATTTTAAAAATAATAGCTTATATTTCAATAATTTGATTCATATAGGTGATGGATATAAATGCTCTCAATATATTAGGAAATTTAAGTCTTTAAACTTTTTCTATTATTTTCCATTAACTTGTAATAATTATGAACGTTATTTATGGGGTAGAAAAACATTACAGAATGTCAATGCAGCATGTGCTAATCAGGTCAGAATAGAATAATTAATGTGTCTACCTTCTATGTAGAGAAAATATGAGCTCTTCTTTTTGGGATATTCACAAAATATCAAGTATATTAACTTCCAACTACTGTCCCTTCAGTTCCTCTGAGAACTCTAGCACATCTCCTTTCTGCTGTTCTGTCTTGATCTCCCACTTCTACACCTTTCTCCTTTCTGACCTCAGCATGCTTCTAAGCCACTTGCCAGCCCTATTATACACCCTTATCATCAACTTTGTAACCTCCACATTGAAAGCAGAACTGGTGGCATTTGTTTTTCTTAGTCTCACCTATTTCACAGGTGTAATGTCCTCCAGCAGCATCCATTTGCTTCAAAATGACACACATGAGGGAGACTATGTGACATTTGTATTCTTTGTCCAGCTCATTATACTGAACATAACACACTCCGTGTCCTGTTCTATTTGTTTCATACTGTAAGATTGCATTTCATTGTAGAGCCAGATAATGTATATATATCTGAGTCTTGTATGTATGTATTTATGTATGTATGTATCATCTATCTATCCATCCACCCATTCAAATATCAATCTATAATGAGGCACACTATGAGCTATGTGTTTTAATTTATTCTTCTGTTGATGAGCATCTAATTTGAGACCATATCTTGCCTACCATGAATAGTGAAGAGAAGAACCTGGTTGTATGATCTATACACTGACACTCTGTTTTCAAAGTTCATAGACTAAGTCTTTACTGAAAAGGCTCACTAAGCTGCCTGAACTTCTCTATACTTTGTATACTCTTATTCTGATGACCTTAAATACCATCAGGATTGCCTATGAAGCTGTTCTCATTCAGGCTTTTCTTACTGGCTCAGGCTTCTCACTGCATGTGAAATCTTCATCATTTTCACTTCCTGGTCACTCTACAAATTCTTCTTGGTGGTCACACTTACTTAAAGGCTTTATCCATGAAACTTCTTCAGTTTGAATAACCCGTTTCCTTTTCTAAACACTTAGCAATTGTCTGCATACCCCACAGACAGAAATTATTACATTTCCAGTAATTCACAGGTAGAAAGAAATCATTGCCCCTCTGCCATTCACAGTTCAGTCCAGGAAATGACATTTTCTGAGTGGTTGAAGGAGAAAAAAAAAACTAATTTCTGGAAATATCACTTTTTCTGAAAGAAATCTACTTTATTCCTCCCACATAGGTAGGCAATGACAAGATAAATCAATCACTCCAAGTCCAGCTTCAGATATACAGATGGTTGCACTAGTTACATAAGTATGTTCGAGGGATACTCTTATTTATAGGCATTAGTGACTCAGACAGTGAAAAAAAAATCTCTGCCTTTATTTGTGACAGCTAGTGACAGGGGCATCACATAAGTCCACACCTTGAGGCAGCTACACTACTCAAGATTATCCTTTACTGTAACAATTTTTGATTGTTCATGAAACCTCTTGTAGGGACAATGGTAACCTCTGTAATCTTCCTCATGAGCCTTGTGAGTTTTATTTAGCCCTTTGTCTCCTCTCATGAAAGAATGTTTATCACCCAGAGAAGAGGCAGCTGCAATTCTGGAACCAGATTACAGAATGTGTGCTTTGCTTTGTGGTCTGCTTTAAAATATAATCACCACTCCTTATTATCTGTATGCATTTCCTTTTCCCTCTTTTTTCAAAAGACGATTTACTGAGTTAATTATAGCATATGTTTCAAAATGATTTTTTTAATATTTGAGATTTCTATTAATTATTTCAAATAAAATAAAATATTACAAACCATTAAAGCATAAAGAAACTGAAACTTTTAAAAATTTTACTAAAAATTTTAAAAATAAGTAAAAACTGAAAATAAATAAAACAAAGTAAGAAAAATATCACTCACCAAGCACATGTTATTTTTAGAGTTGACAATTTCATATCTTAATTAATCACATTTTCTAAGTGTTAAGGGATATATGTTAAATGTTAGATGCATACTTCAATACTCTTGTTAAATACATGGTTTAGTGTTCTGAACATGCATATTTTGGCAATAAAGTATGTAACAATATTACTCTTAAAATATAACTCTTTAGTTCCTGTTTTCTTCCCTAAATTCTTCCTCTCCATCAGTCCCCATCCAGAAAGGCAAAGAGGATGGACATCGGAAGAAGCAGAAAACAGGGAACAAGTTAGGAGCCTGCCACAGAGGGCCTCTGAAAGGCTCTTCCCTGCAGACTATCAAAACAGATGCTGAGACTTATAGCCAACCTTCGGGCAAAATGCAGGGAATCTTATGAAAGAAGTGGGAAATAGTAAGATCTGGAGAGGACAGAAGCTCCACAAGGAGAGCAACAGAACCAAAAAATCTGAACACAGGGATGTTCCCTGAGACTAATACTCTAACCAAGTACCATGCATGGAGATAACCTAGGACTCCTGCACAGATGTAGCCCATCCAGTTCAGTGTCCAAGTGGGTTCCATAGTAATGGGAACAGGGACTGGTTCTGACATGAACTGATTGGCCTGCTCTTTGATCACCTCCCCCTGAGTGGAGGGAGCAGCCTTACCAGGCCACAGAAGAAGACAATACAGCCACTCCTGATGAGACCTAACAGACTAGGATCAGAAAGAAGGAAAAGAAGACTTCCCCTGCCAGTGGACTTGGGGAGGTTCATGCTTTGAGAAGGAGGAGGAAGGGAGGGATTGGGAAGGGAGGAGGGAGGGAGCTACAGGGGGGATACAAAGTGAATAAAGTGTAATTAATAAAAAAATAAAAAATAAATAAAAATAAAACTCATGCAAACAAAGTCTATGACAGCTAAATTTCAACTTTATGGCATTTTACAATAACTCCCAGGACTCTGTATCATATTGTGAAAATCATTATGTTGAAATCAACGTAAATTTAGCAGTTAAGCAAGCGGTTTTTTAAAAAAAAATTCTAATCATCCTTACAACTCACTACTTAATTACCCATGCCTTTGTGTGGGAGAATGAAAAAAAAATTGCTACAGATTTTGCATATCAAAGTAACAAGCTTTATAACAGCAAAAGGGTATAATAAGCAAGTATACCCATTGATAATTTTGGCAGAAGTCTTCAAAATCAACATGTCTTGAACATATCATTTGAAAGTGTAGTGCTTTTTTGTTCATCTAGTAAAAATTGCATGGTTATTTAAAGTGTGAAATTATTGTCTTTAAGTAGGAAATGGCACTTCAGTTAAAAATGTTACATTTATTTTGACCACTTCTGCAATACATATATGATAGGTATATGCAGTAGTTTCTTCAAAACTGAAATTATACTTTACTTATACAACATTATTCACTATATGTTTACTTTATGCCTCCATTCTTCACATCCTTTTCGGTTGATTGTATTACTTTAGATGTTCTGCCTCCTGGCCTACACAGTACTGCTATGTTTATGGCACTGGATAGAGCTTTTCTTTGAAGATCTCACAGAAGTTAAGATTGTTCTTCTCCATCAGTGCTGAAAACATGGAGCAATAACTCATTCTGTGGAATAGTGGTGACTCTGGAGCCTCAGCTTTAGTAGGCAGCTCGACACCGGTCACATGTCGGAGCGGCATGTTTTGCTGCCACTCCCAGAGCGTGAGTTCGGGTAGGCAGTGAGGACGCAGATGTACCGGAGCAGATATTTAAAGATAGTCTTGATTTCATCTCTTTGTTTGTTTGGATCTGCAACTTGTTGTTTTGTCATTATTTCTGCTCTAGCATAATCAATATGAAAAGAAACCTAATGTTTCACAGGTTTGGATGCTGGCCGTTCCAAATCAGTGTTTGTACCTAGCAAGGACTGGATCATTTCATGACTGAAAGTGGAGATGAAAGAAACAAGAGAATTACCCTTCTCTTCCTTGCAAATTTATAGTCCTAGTGACTGTAAGGAACTCTATTAAGGGTAGTCATCTCTTAGGGCACTGTCTCTTAAAGTTATTACAATTGCAAGTCAGCTTGAATATGACTGTGATGACAGAGACATTCTGATGATACTACTCTTGTAGGGAGGATTTAACATCATTTAGAGCATCTAACTGTGACTCATGGTAGCAGAAATAAATGCAAACTTCCTCAAATTACCATTTACAAGGACTCCAGATTTGCCTTTTTGAAAGTGAAGTAGGTAGTAAAGGTGGGAAAGTACACTGAATAAGCATATGCTGCAGACTGCCAAGAACTTAGGTCAAGCTCTCACACGCACTCTCTCTCTTGCTGCAGTTTCCAAAACAAGATCAGAGTAAAAAACTACAGGAGTTTATTGTTCTATCCTTTCACCACAATGAGACATCTCAGTGATCTTGACCATAATCTAATTTAAATCTGTAGATGGCTTTTATTAGGTTGGTAATTTTTACTGTGTTAACCCTATAATCCAGGAGTATGGGAGATCTTTCCATTTTCTAAAATCTTCTTCAGTTTCTTTCTTCAAAGACTTGCAGTTCTTATTATACAGGTCTTTCACTTGCTTGGTTAGAGTTACATCACAATATTTTGTGTTATTTGTAGCTACTGGGAAGGGTGTTGTTTCTCTAATTTCTTTCTCAGCTCTTTTGTTGCTTGTATAAAGGGGGTAGGGGTCCTGACATTTTTGAGTTAATTTTGTATATTGACACTTTATTGAAGGTGTTTTTCAGCAGTGGGAGTTCTCTGGCAGAATATGGAGGTCACTTATGTATACTATCATATCATCTGAGAGTAGCGATATTTTGACTTCTCTTCCAACTTGTATCTCCTTGATCTCCTTTACTTGTCTTAGTGTTCTAGCTAGAATGTCAAGTACTATACTGAAGGGATACAGTGAGAGTGGGCAGCCTTATCTTGTCCCTGATTTTAGAAGGAACACTTTAAGTTAAGTTTCTCTCCATTTAAATTGATGTTAGCTGTACATTGTCTTTATTGTGTTTAGGTATGTTCCTTGTATTCCATATCTCTCCAAAACTTTAAATATGAATGGGTGCTGGATTTTGTCAAAGGCCTTTTCAACATCTAATGAGAAAATCATGTTTGTTTGTTTGTTTGTTTTAATTCAGTTTGTTTATATGGTGGATTATGTTGATGGACTTTTGTATGTTGAACCACTTCTGCATTCCTGGGATGAAGCCTACTTTATCATGGTGGATGATATTTTTGATGTGTTCCTGGATTCGGTTTGCAAATATTTCATTGAGTATTTTTGCATCAATGTTCATAAGGAAGGTGGACTCTATTGCCTGCTTTTGGACCACCTTGCCTGGCCTCAGGGGATAAGGATTTACTCAGTCCTTATGTGACTTGATATGCTAAGAGGGTTGATACTGGGGAAGGGGAGCTCCCTTTTCTGGAGAAAAAGGGAAAAGGAAAGGAAAGACTGTGAGGAGAAGAGGGAGGGGGCACCCTACGGGTATAATATAAATAAACTGAAAAGCATAAACGCAAAAAAGTTTTAAAAGAAACTAATTTAATCCATGTTTAAATCAGTTTCTCCTTATTAATGTACTTTACTGATGTCACTGTTCCCCTTTTCTTGTCCTTTCCAAAAATCTTAAATTCTTCCTACCTAGTAATTTTCTTATATAATCATTGCTTTTATTGTATCACTTCACCTTTACAATTTGATCTAAATGTTTCTATTTGACTCTACAATACCAAGAATGCCTTGAAGTGTCTGCCCCTGAATCAGGCAGAGAAACGATTTAAAATGAATCCTAACACTATTTATCCTAACTCCTAAGAAGCCTTCTAATTATATGTAAGAAACTAAGTTCTAAAAATCTCTGTCCAGTGAGTGCTGTGTGCCTGTTTGCTTCCACAAGCTTTCACTGTGTGCCCCATGTCTGCAGACTCAGGTCTATTCTTCTAATCACTATTCTCTGCTTCCACATACTGCTTGTTTTTCTAAGGAATTTACCTCCCTGTATTCCAGCTTAAATGCTATTTCTAGAAACATGGTTAAACAAAATGTCCATTTGGATAGTTGAGCATATTATGGATATATACCTAGGAGTGGTATAGCTGGGTCTTGAGGAAGCACTATTCCTAATTGTCTGAGAAAGCACCAGATGGATTTCCAAAGTGGTTGTACATGGTTACTTCCCACCAGCATTGGAGGAGGGTTCCCCTTTCTCCACATTCTCTCCAGCATGTCACTTGAGTTTTTCATCTTTATCCATTCTGATCAGTGTGAAGTAGAGTCTCAAAGTACCTTTGTTTTGCATCTCCCTGATGACTGAGACTGAACATTTCTTTAAATGTTTCTTTGCCATTCGATATTCCTCTATTGAGAATTCTTTGTTTATCTCTGTACCCAATTTTTTAATTGGATTACTTGGTTTGTTGGTGTTTAACTTCTTGAGTTCCTTATATATTCTGGATATTAGCCCTCTGTCAGATATAGGGTTGGTGAAGATTATTTCCCCAGTCTGTAGGCTGTAATTCTGATGACAGTGTCCTTTGCTCTACAGAAGTTTTCAGTTTCCTGATGTCCTGTTTACTGATTGTTGATTTTAGAGCCTATGCTGTTGGTATTATGTTCAGGAAGTTGTGTCCCATGCCAATGTTTTCCAGGCTCTTCCCCACTTTTTCTTCTAACAGGTTTAGTTTGTCTTGTTTTATGTTGAGGCCATGTCCCTCGCAGCTCTATTCATAATAACCAGAATCTGAAAAAAAACTCAATGAAGAATGTCCTTCAATGGAGAAATGGATAGAGAATTTATGTACACTTACACAGTGGAATACTACTAATCTATTAAAAACAAGGAAATCATGAATTTGCAGGCAAATGGTAGGAAATAGAAAAGATCATCTTTAGTGAGGTATCCCAGAATAAAAAAGATACACATGGTATATTCTCACTCATAAGTGGTTATTAGACACATAATATAGGATAAGCATACTAAAATTTATAGTCCCAAAGAAGCTAAACAACAAGGAAGATCCTTAGGAAGATGCATAATCCTCATTCAGAAGGGCAAAGGCAATAGACATTGGAAGCAGGAGAAGACAGGGAATAGGACAGGAGTCTACCACAAAGGGCCTCTGAAAAACTCTACAGAATGAGGTATTGAAGCAGAGTCTATGACTCATAGCCAAACTTTGGGCAGAGAGTATGGAATTTTATGAAAGAAGGGGGAGAGAGAAAGACCTGGAGGGGACAGCTCCAAAAGAAGATCAACAGAACCAAAAAACAGTGGGCTCTGGGGACCCTGCAGAGATTGATACCCCAACCAAGGACTATGCATGGTGAGAACTTAAAATCCCTGCTCAGATGTAGCCCATAAACTCAGTCTCCAAGTGAGTTTCCTAGTAAGGATAGCAGGGGCTGTCTCTGACATGAACTGAGTGGCAGGCTTTCTGGTGATATCTCCTTGGGGGGAGCAGCCTTGACAGGCCACAAAGAAAGACAATGCAACCATTCCTGATGTGACCTGATATGCTAGGTTCAGAGAGAAGGGGAGGAGGACCTCCTGTAACAGTGAACTATGGGGGGGTATGGGAGGGGAAAGAGGGAGAGAGGAGAGGAGGGAGGGGTCCACAGCCTGGATACAAAGTGAATAAATTGTAATAAATAATAAATATAAAAATTATTTCCACAGGACCACATCACAAATGTCTCTTTTATCCAGTTTTCACCTTCCATGGCTCCTAATAAGAATTTTAACTAAATATTTGGCATTAAAATAGAAAGGCTAAAAATTTACAATCTCAGTCTTGCTAGGCCACAGCCAGTCCTGGAGATACCTGATAAGCTAGGGTCAGATGGAAGGGAACGAGGACCTCCCCTAGCAGTGGACTTGGAAAGGGGCAGGGAGGAAATGAGAGAAGGAGGGTGGGATTGGGAAGGAATGAGGGAGGGGGCTAAGGCTGGGATACAAAGTAAACAACCAGTGATTAATATTAAAAAATAAAAATAAAAGATTTCCATTGGGGAAAAAAATCACAATCTCCACAAAATTTTTAACCATGACTGTTTTATTTAATTCCATACCTACACAGTTTATAATAAATTTTCTTAAAAGATGGTCAGTAATTTTAGATGTTTTTACAATGTGTTATAAAATGTACTTTGTATAAATATATGAACTCTCACTATTTCTAACATATACATCTTTATTTCATATACAATGTGATGCTTTGAGAATATTTCAGTAAGAATACATAAAGAAAATTCGAATATTCAGCTGTTTACATCCACATTAGAATTTTGTTTTTAATCTCACGAATAGGGAACATATCCTTCAGTCAAAGGTTTGCAAGGGTGAAAAGCCATTTTAAAATAAATTTTGTTACTTTTCATAAGGACGAAGAGCAAAGGAAAGAATTATGCATTTTTTATTGTAAGTCACAAGGATAAAGTGAATACAGAGAATGGCACTGGAGCGTGCCAGGTATGTAGGAAAGATGGTAATATCTACTTTCTGTTTATGGAAGAGATGTGAGCTCTTACTGCAGCCCAAGGGATAGGGATTTTGAATGGATATGTTCTCATTTTAGTATTCGGTGACAAGGAACTGACTAAACTGTACTTTTATTTCATGGTTACTTGTTTGTTCTTCAAACAGAACAGACCTAACCTTTAAGACCCAAAGCTTTGATTTCAAGACCTAGAAATCCATGCAAGTCTGTAACTGCAATTTGATCATCGACCCTTGACCTGTCTCAGTCATGAATGCTGTTAGCTGAGTTTCTCCAGCACAAGCTGCTTAAAGACAAATCATAGTGGTGTCAGGCTGCATCCACCTGAGCTGCTGAGGTGGATAGATAGCATTTTTATCCTGAGCAGAAGCCTGGAAGCTGTGGTCTTCGACCTTCAGGGTGACACCTCTTGTCTGATAGTCATTATTATCTACCTCCATCTCACCAGGATGCTTTGGAAGTGTAGTCATTAGGGCACCATAGGTAGAGTAAAAAGATGCCTGTGTGTGAGTGCGCGTGCATGTGTGTGCTGGAGGTACAGGCTTCTCCTGTCAGAATTGAAAATTGGAGAAGAAGAAATGTTCTGGAGGAAAAATATCTCTAAAGTTGCTTGTAATTACCCAAGGCTGCATTGCGCTCTCTCTCTCTCTCTTTCTCTCTCTCTCTCTCTCTCTCTCTCTCTCTCTCTCTCTCTCCATAACCATAAATCAGTGCTGCTGATTTCCCTGTGATTCTGAATTTCCTGAGAAACCATTAAATAGCTCCTCTAGAGCAGATAGACATCAGCCTTATGGCATCAGCCCTGAGAGTACTGCATGACATATCTTTCCCCTGAAATTAAAAACAAACAAACAAACAAACAAACAAACAAAAACTGCTTTTAAACAAAGATTAAAATTCAGTTAAATAACACATGTAAGAACACAGAAAAATTAAGCCTGAGGAATGAGCTGGATAGGTATGTCATAGTCACCAATCCAGAGGGAGATGTCAGTGTTGGGTGGATCCTGATATAAGCACATGGAGTGTGTTCTCCTGATTTCTCCATTTATTCTATTTCTTTTCCTCCATCTTCATCATTCAAGCAGTACTCTTGTCTTCTCCCTTAATCTCCATCTTCTTTCTTCCTCTCCTTCTTCCTATTTTGCTGCAGTATCTTTTCTTTAATGATCATTGATTGTTGAAAAAAAGTTTGATAATGATTCAAAGTTTCTAATCTTTTCATGTATGTTTTTTTTTCTAGGAAAAACGTGTAAGTATAAATGATTCTGAGCACACTTTTGTTTATATTTTTATTTGTTTCAATATCACATTTCTTATCTTGTTTCTTAGTGGAAGTGTTGTTGTTGCTGCTGTTGTTGTTGTTTACTGGTTCTTTGTGAATTTCATATCATGTATTCTGTCCCTCTCATCTCCCCATCCTTTCATATACACCCTCCACCCTTACAATCTCCCACCCAACAGATAATCGAAAATTTCACTGTGGAAGCTGTAGTGTGTCACAGTGGGTCCCACAGAATATCCTATCTTCTATACTTTGCTTGCAAATGATCATTGCAATGAGTCATTGGTCTGGTATGAGGCCCCTGGCTTCTGCTGTTCTACCAATACAGGAACCTCACTTGAACTCCTTTTGGATACTCTGTTGTTGCCTGGTGTCATGGAGATCCTATCGTTTTAAATTTGTAGGACTGGCCTCTTCATACACTCCAGCAGTTTGTTGCTGGGGTAGATGTTGGGGGTGGGCCATTCAAAGCCACTGATTTGGACCTAAGAGAGTTCTTGAGCTGGTTAGCACACTGGCTCTCCTGCTCTTGTGTCCTCTAGGCTGGCTCATTAGCAGGCAGGGCCAGCTTTACCCTGCTGCCTATGTGAGGTGCAGGGCCAGTTCTCAACTGTTGTGGCTGGTGAGGAACATGGCCAGTTCTCCCACTCTCATGACCCAGGGGCCAGCTCTCCTGCCTGCCATAGATGGCACGGGACAAGGAAGGGGAGGAGGGTGTCCAATCCACACCACTACCCAGCAGACAAGAGGCAGGGGCTGACATTTACATACTAATTCCCTTGGAGCCAACTCATCAGCAACACTCACACCCAATTTTATGCTACCCAGGTGAGGTGCAAGGCCCGCTCGCTCTCTGGAATACTGAAGCAGGTGAATGGCAGGAACCGATTTCCTGCCTGCTGTAGGTCACAAAGGGTGAGAGGGGGCCATTTCTCCCTCACCCATGTCACTACACAGCGCAGTTTTCCTCCACTCATGCCCTCAGGGCTGGTTCTTTTGTGCCCAGCACAAGGCTCAGGTCTACTGTACCTGAGGTGCAGAGCTAGCTCTCACTCGCGAAGGCCAGGGGCAGCTCTCCTGCTCTCAGCACCACAGGACCTGGCCTCCCACCTGCTGCATGTGGGGAGGCGCAAAGTCGAAGGAAGTTATCTCCCCCTTGTCCACACCCCACTGCACGGTGGGATCTGCTCTCCCACATTCCTATCCTCAGGGCCAGCTACCTGCAACTCTGCACACTGCAATGTGTGGGGCGGGGTAAATATCCAAGTACTTCAGATGGCTAGAGGTAGGCTCAGATCTCCTGCTCTCATGCCCGAAGGGCCAGCTCTCCCGTGATATGGATACAGACATGGCCCTAGGAGGCAGCACAGGCCAACACCCCACATGGTCTCAGCCGGCATAACATGATACACACATCAGGCTGTCCTCACTACTTTGCATCTCCAGTTCTGCCCTTCTTCAAGGTGTCCACATCTTTCTGTTTCTTTTCCCTTTCTCCATCACTTGCTTGCTCCTGTTAGTGGTACCCAGAATCTCTGACTTTCTGGGGTCATCTCAGGAAGTGGTATCAGGAGTGCAATGCCCCACTGGCGCATTATGGTACCAAGCAGGAGTCATCTCAGGCATGATCTGCCCCTAAACCCCATGCCTATTTGGGGAAGACTGGTGGTCACCTAAAGCTAGCTCCCTATCCAGGCCCCATTGTGCTGGTCAGGTGGTTATCTTGGGATCTCTCCTCACTCAGGCCCCCTGATTAGCTTTTTGAGAGGGTTGCCTTTTTGGTCTCACTCCTGCCAGGGTTCCATGGCTCATAATGGGGGTTCTTCTATTTTCGGGCTTGCTTCCCATCCTGGGAGCCTGTCCAGGCCTGCACATGACAGACTGGTGGTTGTCTCAGGCTAGTTCCCTGTCCAGGCCCCCTGATGTCAGACAGCTCACAGTCCATTCATGCTCATTTTTTTTTTCAGCAAGTGTTAGGCAACTAATCATTCAGATATTCATTGATCAGAAAACAAGTAAACACACAGAAGGCATGCAAATAGATCTTCACTCTTCTTACCTAAGTATAAGTTATAATCTCTTGAGGCTACATGGGTTTATATAATTTGTATTTCAGGTTAGTTCATGCATATTTTGATAATGAGAGAATTGCACTATTTAACACTGAAAGTGATCAATGGAAATAAAGCTTTACATTGTAAGACACATTTCGTATTATATAAACACATAATTAAAATAGTGAAGAATTCACAGAAAGAGATAGCGAGAGAGCCAGTGAGCTAGAGAGATAGACAGTGAAAGAGAGAGAAGAAACACTCATACCCTTGATTCCTGAGAAGCCTGACATTTAACATTGCTGTTATTTCTGTGTATTCAATTCCCTTCCTTTAGCTTAAGGATTTTGCCCTCTTTAGTGAAGCAGTATCTTCATGTTAGAAAACATCTTGTTATCTACCCGTTTCTCTATGTGTTCAATAAGGTTATCACATACCCATTTCATCAAATGAACAAACTTTAGGATCTACTTTTGTATTGTTCCTGCCACTCACATCTCATTTATATCATTTACATGAATATTTAACATTTCAAAGTACTGAATATTTTGGTCTGTTGGCATTCAAGAATCTTAAGTAATGTGTACAAATTAAATGTCTATTCATATTCAGTAATACCTTTTTAAATTATTCACTGATCTCATAGTGAAGCTGACAAGTACTGCCATAGCAACTGAAGTTCTTTTTGGATTAAAGACAAATGTTTGTGACTTCAAATAAAATGATTTGAGGTTCATTGTTTGTCTCTGTGATTAAATGTAAGTGAGTATGGGATCATCATGATTTTTATTTCACCATTACTGGTGTTTAAAATAGTAAATGGTAATTTTCTCATTGGCAATATTTATAATATCAGATATTTTATTTTGAACATAAAATTCACTGATTCTCTACTTTTATAGACTACATTTTATTACATGATGTTCTCTGTGTCTCCTTATTGTATTTCTTTACAATTGGCATTATTTTAAATAAACTTAGACTATACAGTTTGAGCAAATATTGCTATACTGATGCTTTTAAATATATTTCTTATGATAATAATGACTGACTTTTATTCATTGGTTATAAGCATTAAAGGCATATGGAAAACAGTGATATTACATTAATCTTCTGGGGGGAGTACACTCATATTAAACAGTTGTGTTTCTTGGCTTAATTACTTTGAATTGCTATAATAATAAGTAACAATGTTACATGGGTAAACAAATTGCATTACATGGAAATTAGAAGCAAGTGTATTGAATTTCTTACTTATATTGGTTTTTAATTATTATTCTAAAAGTAAAATAAAGATGACAGTTTTATTGAATAGTAAAATGAAAGCTAATGAGAGTCCAAAAGAGAAATATTAAGGAAGTTTTTTAAATTATTTATATTCAGAATGTTAGCCACATATTTTTCATCAGTTTGTATTTTAAGTATCAATTAAAGTGATATTATGGACAAGCAAATGAAGAAATCAGACCTTTTATTTTAAAATAAAACACAGTTAAGGTATTTCAGGGCCCTATTGAAACCTAATGCAGTAGGATGAGCGGGAGGCTGGAGTGATGTGAGATTGAAACACCCACCATTAGTCTACTCAATAAACCCACAGGTGAGATGACCCTTGAGCAGCTGCATAAGAAGGAGAAGAAGGAATTCAACACTGTTAGCTCTCAATGCTCACACAGACCGTCAAGAACAAAGTTCTAAAATAAATACACTTATGAACGCAATCTAATTAAAATGGCAAAATCGCAGGGAGATGTAATTTCATTTGGACATTGCTAGCCACCAAATGAAGCTTCAAGTGCCAGGAGTTGGTTACATCTAATTGAGTTGTTAACCGAAGAGTCCCCAGAAGAAGCCCCTAACAACTAAGGCTGTTGTCAAGGGTTTTGATGGCTCTCTACGAAGAGATAGTAAGGTCATATTGCAAAAGACAACAAACACCTACACAACTCATCAGATATGGAAAAGTTGATCAGGCTCCTACATAAAACCTCCACCCCTTCTGACGAATATTCTAGGTGCCAGAAGGTATTCTGTATGCTACCAAAGAAGAAATATAAGTACAAACCCACACTTGCTCAACCATGTTTATAGCAGCTCTATTTGTAATAGCCAGAACCTGGAAACAACCCAGATGTCCATCAACGGTGGAATGGGTACAGAAATTGTGGTATTTTTATACAATGGAATACTACTCAGCAATCAAAAAGGAGGAAATCATGAAATTTGCAGGCAAATGGTGGGATCTAGAAAAGATCATTCTGAGTGAAATATCCCAGAAGGAGAAAGACAAACATGGGATATACTCACTTATATAGACCTATAAGATATGATAAACATAATGAAATCTATACACCTAAAAAAGATAATCAATTGAGCGGACATGGGGTAAGATGATCTATCCTCGTTTAGAAAGACAGATGGGATGTGCATTGAACATATGACAGGAGTCTACTGAGCGCATCTGAAAGACTCTAACTAGCAGTGTTTTCAAAGCAAAGACTCATGACCAAACCTTTGGCAGAGTACAGGGAATCATAAGAAAGAAGGGGAGTTAGT
This sequence comes from Meriones unguiculatus, assembly GCF_030254825.1. NCBI lineage: Eukaryota > Metazoa > Chordata > Mammalia > Rodentia > Muridae > Meriones > Meriones unguiculatus. The sequence goes on from NC_083364.1 coordinate 81,226,820, forward strand.
CTGATGGGGAAAGGATAGGAGCTCCACAAGGTCCAAATATATCTGGGCACAGGGTCTTTTCTGAGACTGACATTCAACCAAGGACCATGTATGGATATAACCTAGAACCTCCACTCAGATGTAGCCTGTGGTAGCTCAGTAACCAATTGGTTTCCCAAAGTGAGGGGAACAGGGACTATTTCTAACAGGAACTCAATGACTGGCTCTTTGGTCTCCCCACCCCTGAAGGGAGGAGCAGTCCTATTAGGCCACAGAGGAGGGCTTTGCAGCCAGTCCTGAAGATACCTGATAAAACAGGATCAGAGGAATGGGGAGGAGGTCCCCCCTATCAGTGGACTTGGAAAGGGGCATGGTGGAGATGAGGGAGGGAGGGAGGGACTGGGAGGGAATGAGGGATCGGGACACGGCTGGGATACAGAGTTAATAAAACGTAACTGATAAAAAAAGAGAGTGTATAATTTCATCTAAGTTACTTTGTGTGAGCCTAGTGACTGCTTTCCACTGCGCTGTTGACCTTCTAGAAAGTCTTAGTCCGCACACAGATTCCTATTATTCCTATTCCCTACCACCTGGGAGCATTTAGACATTTAGTTTTGAACCTTATTTGTAACATGTACTTTTGGTGTGTAGTTTTACAGAAGTAATTTCTAAAGTAATGACCTTACATATGTGTTGTTTGTCTACCCTATTTTTATTGGTCAAGATCTAATAAAATCATTTTATGATAAAAAATGAAAATAAGAACACAACATAAACTAATAAAGGGAAATTGGAAAGAAATTTAGAAAGAAGAAATCAGGATCAAGATTTTACCTTATCTGTAAATGTAAATATCATGGTAATACATAATATACTCATATAAATCATATATATACAGGTGGACCACAGAATTACCATAATTTAATAATATTAAATATTTACTAAGATTGAATAATAACTTTTAGTAATTACATCATTTATTGGTCTTCCATTTTGAATATTTATGCTGATGATATAATTATGTGTAATGCAATGAAATGTGTAGTTTTAATCTCAAAGTAAAAGAAATAATTAAAATTACAATTGAATTTCTATAAAGATGATTAAGTGTTTCAAGTTTTAATAATTAGTATTTCAGTCTTGTATAATTTTATGAATCAGGTTTAGTGACTAATTCTCTAAGAATGTCTTTAAAAACTATATCTTATTTTTTGTTGTTATTTGACAATTAATAGATCCTTTCAACGAGATTCACAGTAAGTATCAAAAGTTCTTGAAGGTTGCATCTTTTAATTCTCTAATAGAAACAATTTGACTACATGTATTTTAAAATATAGTTTAAACCATTTAAATACTCATCATTTAAACTTGAAAAATGCAAAAAAAAATACTATAATCTAAGATGGTAAAACATATCTGAAAGATGCTCAAACATACAAAAATGACATTTACTCAACTATGTTCATAGTGGCTTTATTCATGACACCCAGAATCTGAAAATGACTTAGCTGTCCCTCAACCGAAGAATGGATACAATTATTGTGGTAAATTTACACAATGGAATACTTCTCAGGTATTAACAACAAGGAAATCATGAAATTTGCTGGTAAATGTATGGAACTAGAAAAGATCATCATGAGTGAGATAACCCAGAAACAGAAGACAGGCATGGTATATACTCACTTATAAGTGGATATTAGCTGTATATTATAGGATTAAAACATCATAAATTCTACAGACCTAAAGAAGCTAAATAATGAGGAGAACCCTAGGGAAGATGCTTAATTCTTACTCAAAAGGTAAAACAAGATAAACATCAGAAGAGAGGGAACCAGATATGAGCCTACCATATGTCTTCTAAGAGACTCCACCCATAAGGGGATGGAAGCAGATGCAGAGACTCATAATCCAACTCCCTGGACAGAGTGCAGGGAGTCCGATGGAAGAAGGAAGACATATAAGACCCAAAGGGTACAGGAGCCCCACAAGGAGACTAAGAAAAAAAAACAAACAAAACAAACAAACAAACAAAAAAAAACAACTTGACCCAGGGTAGATTGCATCAACCAAAGACCTTGCATAGAAAGGACCATTGCTCAGATGCAGCCCATAGACAGCTCAGTCTCCATGGCATTCTCTAGTACGGGGAGAAGAGTTAGTCTCTGACATGAACTGGATTGACTGCTCCCTAATCAGTTCTCCCTTGAGGGGTGACCTAGCCAGCCCACAGAGGAAGAGGATCCAGGAAGTCCTGATGGGACCTGATAGACAAGGGTCAGACAGTAGGGAAGGATGGCTTCCCCTACAGTGGATTAGGGGAGAGGGATAAGGGAGGAAGAGGGACCGAGGGTGGGACCAGAAGGGGATAAGGGAGGGTGTTACAACCAGGATACAAAATGAATAAATTGCAGATAATTAATAATAATATAAAAAAATATACACACACATTGTTGTAAGCACACACACGCACACACACACAGTCAATTTCCAAATAGACTTTTCTAGACAATTCATTCTCTCATTTCCATTTCCTCAGCTCATCCCATTATGTCCTTTGGTGGGGCTGTAGTTTATTATTTTCGACAGTTCTTTAGCTTGATGAACACCCCTTCCATGCTACACGTGCAGAGGAGAGCTGTAATATCGGTCCATCCCAGAGCATGCTCTCATTACTAAGTTCTGAATCAGGAAGTTCCTCTCCGGAGGATTACGCCTCATTTAACAGACCATTGCTCCTGCAATCACAAACTCACCAAATTGTGCCATTATACTTCCTTCTGGAGTAATCTCTCTTTTCCATTCAGGTTCAACTTTTCCCCTAGAGGCGAAAGAATCACTACCACTGCTTCAAGATCTGGCAATTAACCCCAAATTGCTTTTCATCATTAGGCTGAGCTACTTTCCTTCCAAAAACTTTCTTATTTGCTCAGAGGTGGAGAAGGTATTTGGGTGTCCCCTAATATATTTTCCTAAAGCACAGCATAGATGATATCAAATCGTTAGCTCTGGGTCACGTAGTGGCTAATGTCTTTTGTCTCCTCTTAATTCAAGGTGAAACTGAATTTCATTTCTGGGAACTATTGTATGTGTTTGACATCTGCCTTCATTCCTCCAGAGGGTCTGAACGGGAAGGTCAGAACTTTCACCAATGATCCAATTATATAGGACCAGCAAAGAATGAAAATTAAAAGAAAATATAATAAATTAGTTATCTTGTTTCTAAAAAAGGATAGCTGGGTCAATGTTCTTTTGTTTTGTTTTATTTTTGTACTACTGGCATCTAGTGTTTGATTTTTATGTGTTAAATTTTCCAGGATAGTAGTTACAACCTGATAAATCAGGAGATTTCTATTCAAAACTTACTGCTAACTTGCATAAAGTTGGATATTTTTAACACAATTTGAATTCTGATGATTTTTCCAAGCAGAGACATTGGATGTGACTAATTTATGCAGATGGATTTTTTTCTATTTAACCATAGTACAATTGTGCACATTGAAAAAAAAAGAAAAAAATTGTGTACATGAACTCTAAAATAATAATTTAGAACAAAATTACTGATGATGTCAATAATGGAGAAGTATATTTAACAATGAAATATTGAAGGTGACAGTAGCTTTGTCTTCCCTTTACTGGAAATCATATATTTGAAAATATCATAGTTGTAAATATTTCAAAAAATTGAAGGCAGAATTGAAAATACTTGATTTCCTTTCTTCCAGACATATTTATTCTCTCTGTGTACATTTGGACTCTACCTTTTCTGCTTTATAGAGTTACTGTTTAACATTTTCACCAACACATTCCTGTGTGTGTGCCTCTTCTTTTTTAGTGTTTAACCAAATAATTATACCATTAGTATAATGTTATTAAACATCAGTACTTACTATATGCACAGTATGCTTTTATAAAGTAATTTTTCAATCCCCACCAAGTCAAACTTTCAAACGGTGTTACTGACATTTATGCGCACATCAAGTACTTATGTGGATATACAAAGCCTATATTGACAAACAGATGGTTAAAGTCCACCTTATCTTTTCTTTTCTGGCATTTTCTTACTATCTTGGCTTGGAGTGCCATTTCATGAATTTTGAAGCAGGATTCTGATTGTCTTATTACCTTCAGAAAAACCACTCCACTTCCTTTTCTTCATGAGACACGCACAGAACTTAACAGCAATTACCCACTGCCACTCCTCAGAGTGTGGTCGGCATTGAAATCACACTGATGTAGATTTAAAAATCTCCTTACTTGACCACAACTGAGGACATCTTTATTTCATTTCATTTTATTTTTTTTCCCCAGTGTTAATTGTCTTTGATAAATGAAAGTATAAGCCAGTTGCACTTTGTCATAATTAGTGAAATTATTATCCCTGTTGTAATTAGTGGAAATTTTATTGTTTTATTTTATGAGACAAGTGGAGTCCTCTTAAGAAAACAATATCTATTTTTCTTATTGTGATATTATCCTTCCTGAATGTCTCCTGTGGATTTGAATTTTGACAAAAGTGCCTCAAAAGTTCATCTTCTCACATACATCTGGCTATTTAAAGTGGCAATATTTCATGAGTTAAACGGACTATTAGAATCAAGAATCTTACGGCTGAAGTAGAACTGCAGAGAAAGTCTTCAATGAACACTTCTCCAGCGACAAAAAGCAAAAACTAAATCTGTTTGTCATGTTTTAGGGAAAGTATATACCGACAATTGTAAAATCTCTACTTAGCTGTCATTGTCGACTCCAGTGTTTTTGAAAGTGTAAAGCAACATCGCGAAGCTATTCTCTAAAGCTCACAAAGATGCCAAACAAATCTAATGGGAAATGCATGATATTTAGTAGAGGGCTTACACAGAACTCAGAGGGCATCTGAAAATTTGTGTCCTTAGTTTATCACGCCAAATATCTCTAGATTATGCTAAATTAAATTATCACTTTTAAAGGTACAACCTGGGATTTCAAAAATTTACTTAAGAATGTGATTTGCTAAAGGCCCTTTTTCTCTTTAGGAACAGTGAAGCAAACCTGTAGATGTATATTGAAAGGGAAAAAAAAAAAACTTCAGAGTCAAAGTACTCAGACCTGTATCAGTTAAAAAATTCAGTGCAACTGCACTCAGGGTCAGCCGCTTTGGACCCAGAGAAGAGCATGTCTGATTGCATGCGGGTTGATGCCCCAGGTCCCGCCTCTGAGAAAAAGGTATCGGACGGGTCCGATGCTCTTTGGGTGGATGACACCTAAATGAACATCTGTACAAAGTCCCAATTTATTTCTAATATCAGAGATCAGACCTCTACTCTTGCCTGATGCGTCTAAAACAAAAAGGGGGAACTGTAGAGAGCTGCAGAATGCTATGCCTTAAAGATGGAGCTGGTTTCCGCCCTCCACCTTCCCGATGGTGAGTGCTCTCTGTCAGGAACAACTCCACATTTGGCTAAGGCCGAGGATCTGGCTTGCTTCCATGTATGTGGACCTATCTGCATTGCCCCCGTGGCACGCCTGGGTTGGCTACCCAGAGGCTATTTAAGCTGTGGGCTGGCTTTCCCCGGGGTCCGAGGATTGTTCAATGTTCCTGAATAAACTGCATTGAAAAAAAAAAAAAAATTCAGTGCAAGAACATTGTGTGTATTGGGAGTGTAGATTAGCTTGTATGCGTCTTTATTCATGGGCTATCTTATTTATCCACTATCTTCCTGTTTTATGTCACATCAAAATTCACATTCCTTTCAAAAGTAGATGAATACTTCTTTCTTTTCAATAATGAAAGCGTATCACTTTGGAAAACTGCATCCTTTTGAGTGCAAAGCATCTGAGAAGCAGGTCTTGGTGATTTATTAACACCATTTCTTTAACAGTACCACTAAAAATGAAATGCTATATTATTTATGAAGATTGGGAATTCAGAAAGAAAGCCCTTAGAGGGTTATTCCAAAAAGAAAAAAAAAGATTAAAAAAAAATTCAACTTTCTAAAGACCCTTCAAACCAATGTCACAGTTCCCATTAAAGCACTTCACTGTGTTTTCCATGACATCTTCCCACTATGAGGCAGAAATATAATTGGAATAAATCTGCAAACATTTTAAGATTGCTGCACTAAGTCTGCAGGAATTCACTTCAATTTATATGAAGTACATGCAATTTATGATGTCCCTGCTATAAAAACAAGAAGATATATTCAAGTCTCCCTAGGGTTGGCAATTGCTACTGGATTTTGATTCTATACAAATAGGACCCTTGCAGAACCACTTTGTCACCCACAGGAAAATGGCTCTCTATGGTATGAAATTCACTTACATTTGGGTACTTTGATAACATCTAGCAATTACGGATTTTTTCAATTCATGCAACTTTTATTTCTTTAAACATAAATAACCTTATCTACTTTTTTCCATTTACACTGTGAAAAATGTGCTCATCTTTACAATGTCTAGTATATCTCCCAGAAATTTATTTTAATTAATACGTAAAATTTATATGATTCTGCAGTACAAAATATGTCGCTATGGGATATGCGTAAACAAGGAAATAATTAAATCAAACTGATGAATATAGACAAATTCTAATATTCTTTGTTTCTTTCGATTAGAACCTTTAAACTATTTTCCACGACTATGTCAAATATATAAACATGATTGTGTTGGTACTGACCGCATTACACAAATGGTTATGCTGAAAATCTCATCCTCCCTGCATCTCAGTGCTCTCTTCAGCCTTGTTCAACCACAGTTTCACTTTGTGATTTTTTGATTCCCTTTCACTAAAGAAAGCTTACACAAAGTCTGAATATACTTAGAATATGCTTATTTGGGGGGACCATGACAATTGTCTTAATACGCTGAAAAAAATTATTTAAGGTGTTAGAGGCTTTGGAATCATGAAGACTTCTGCTCTTTTTTATAGCTGTAAATCTATCATTTGTACTGACATAGATTCTAATTAGGAGGAGACTGAAAATTAAAACAGAGGGCCTAAGTATGAAGACAGAAGAGCTACACTGGAATCTACTGACTGTGCTTGAGTCCTAGCAGCAATTACGTGCTCTTATGTATTTGTTGTATAATCACATGGTAGTTCACTTTTCTGTCAGTTGGAGGTAATCACAGTATTTATCTACTTCATGTGTGTGTGTGTGTGTCTCAAGAACACACATAACATTGTACCAGTTATTTTAACTTTTAGTGTACAATGCAAATCTAGAATATTGGGCTCCACACGTCTCCTTTTCCCAAGTCTGGTACAAGGTCACCAGCTCATGGCTTTGGTGATAAATCATGGAGTACATACTACACTAAACACATGCACTTCGAAGTTGATTCTCCTACTGTATCAAACAGCACACTCTACATAGTGAACTCTTATGCTGGCAGTGAATTGAAATGCAGATGAGGGAAGGATGGCCACTGGGAAGAGTTCCAAGTTCAACTTTCTTACCGAGTAAAACTCTTGAATTTATAGAACACATAATCTCACTTTTCCCCACATTTAAATTGCTGCTTGATGTTACTGATTTTGGTTTCAAATGTTAACTTGCATACATAAAACATTTATCTATCTATCATGTGTGTGTATCTGTGTGCACGTGTGCACACACATGCTTCCATGTGTGTTTTCATTTCTGGTTTTCTTTGAAGACCAAATTATTTCCTCATGGGGACACAATTCAATGTTTCCAATCAAGGATTTTTTTTCTTAGTCCATTTTGTTCACAGAGCTGACTCTTTATTACAGTGATACAATCATTTACTTCCTTAAATTTCTAGAGTTTGTTTACTTTTAAAGTAAAGTTGACCCTGTAAAGTTTCATGTATTCATATGCTTGTTATTTCTATTTAGGCTTAGTAACTGCATCACTTTCTGTTCATGTCTAGCACCTGCCTATACTCTCTTACACTTTCCTCTATTTGGTTGCCTATATTCTTAGCAGAAGTTGTAGTCACTGCTCTGAGCCTTCCAGGATTGGAAGTGCTTGTACACTTTTTGCTAGTTATGTAGATCGTTGGCCATTCTTTTCAGAATCATAGAGAATTTTGGATATTTTTCTTTTTTATTAATTTACTCATTTTACATCCCAAACACAGCTCTCTCTGTCTTCTCCTCCTGGTCCCACCCTTCCTTTCTCTTAAGTCATTCTTCATATTAGTTTTTTATTTTGTGAATAAGAAATATTAGCTACTATTAAATCCATGCACTATTTGAGGGAAAATATTAAAAATTGTTGTGTTCTTGAAGGTGCCCATCACACCAAAATAAATAAATGATTGGTAGAGACTTCTTTATTTTAAATTACCAGTATTTAATGTCGATGATGATGCAGCAGGTTATAATAAACTAATTTATTTTAGATAAGGTGCACAGCATTAAATAACATTCATTTTCTTTGTGCTAACTTGCTCAGATTTCATGGCTTAAAACATTTTACATGGTTTAGTTTTCCAACTTAGTGTTTCCGGAATTGAATTTTCAGCTTCAATAAACTGCTTAATTTTCTTCACAGATTTTAACCAAGTATTGTTTTCACTTTTAGGCTAAAATTTCTTTCTCATTTCTTGGGTTATAACCATACATGGCTTCTTCAGGTAACTCCCCTACCGCTGATGTCATTAACAAGAAAATTAAGAGCCTAGGTTTATAAGGATGAAAATTATTATTAAGAAGTTTGTGTTAGTTAATTAAAAATTGCACAAATTTAAGAACTATAAAACAGTTCTGCACATATTGCAAAAATCAAGACAGCTCCTGGACTACAGGCTTTTGTTTTTGTTTTCTATAACAATTGAGAAGAAACTAAATTTTTTGGTTGCATACTACTTCTTTCTCAAAATTTCCCATTTGTTCTACACACACACATACACACACAGTTTATGTGTGTGTAACATTCTATAGATTACAATGTTTGTGCTTTCACATTTTTAAATTTTTATTTTGAGTTTATATGCCTTTTTCTGCTTGTCAGTTCTTCTACTAAATGCATACAGGTGCCCCTTTTCCAATAAGGATATTGTATCTATTGCATTTTCCGGACTCAAGTTTCAAATAGTTGTGAGACATCTGATATGGGTTCTGTGACTTGTTCTCTGGACCTCTGCAAGAGGGGCAAGTATTCATTTTTTTCTTTTTTTCTTTTAATTTTTATATTAATTACAGTTTATTCACTTTGTATCCCAGCTGTAGCCCCCTCCCACATTCCCTTCCAATCCCAATCTTCCTCCCTCTTTTCTTCCCATGCCCCTCTCCAAGTCCACTGATAGGGAAGGTTCTCCTCCCCTTTCATCTGATCCTAGCCTATCAGGTCTCATCAAGAGTGCACTGACTTCCTTTGTGGCCTGGTAAGGCTGCTCTCCCCTCAGGGCCAGTAACTGAGCTCATGTCAGAGTCAGTTCCTGTTCCCCTTACTAGGGTACCCACTTGGAAACTGAGATGCGATGGGCTGCCTCTAAGTAGGGGATTTAGGTTATCTGCATGAAAGGGCCATGGTTGGAGTATCAGTCAGAAAAGATCCCTGTGCCCAGATTTTTTGGTTTTGCTGCTCTCCTTGTGGAGCTCCTGTCCCCTCCAGGTCTTACTATCTCCACCTTCTTTCATAAGATTCCTTGCACTCTTCCCAAAGTTTGGTTTTGAACCTCAGCATCTGCTTTGATACACTGCTGGGCTCAACCATGTTCGTAGCAGCTTTTTTCGTAATAGCCAGAACCTGGAAACAAACCAGATGTCCTGCAACTGAGGAATGGATATAGAAATTGTGGTACATTTACACAATGTAATATTACTCAGCTATTAAAAACAAGGACATCATGAAATTTGCAGGCAAATGGTGGGATATAGAAAAGATCATCCTGAGTGTGGTATCCCAGAACCAGAAAGACACACATGGTATATACTCACTTATAAGTGGATTTTCGACATGTAATATAGGATAAACATACTAAAATCTGTACACCTAAAGAAGATAATCAAGAAGGAGGATCCTAGGTAAGATGATCAATCCTCACTCAGAAGGCAAACAGGATGGACATTGGAAGAAGGAAAAAACAGGAAACAGGACAGGAGCCTACCACAGAGGGCATGTGAAAGACTCTACTCAGCAGCAAGTACTCTTAATTGTCAAGTTCTCTCAAGTCCCTGCCAATGACATCCTAAAGTACTAACTTTCTTTCCTATCAGTTAGTTGCCTTTTGTTCAATTATAACTTTGAGAATTTTCTACAGTGGGTTTTGAACATATTTCCCCTCCCTATCACAACACTTTTCAGGGCCACCCTCCTTTCCTTTCCCACTCAACTCTTCATCTTGTGCTGTCCAAATATCCTTTGATTGTATCCCTTTGAAATACAATTACTTGTCAGAGTCTAAATTTTTAAATAAAGTTGATTTCTCCTTTTTCAGAAGCAAATAAGTACCTGTAGTTCCTTGGTTAGTAATAAAACTTCTGGGTCAGCTTCCCTCTAAATCCTGAAATTTAGTCTCACTTGGGAATGTACACATCTTGTGCACTTTGCTGCAGCTGCTGTAAGTTCATATACATACTTGCCTTACTATAGCCAACAGACACTATCTTCTTGTAGTTATTTATCAGTGGTTCATAATTGCTTCTGTTCTGTCTTATAGATTTGTCTCTAAGCCAATGGTGGGAAGGATTTAGTGGAAATATATCCTTTAGGCCTGAACAGTCTGAAGCCATTTATTTACTATATCATGGCCAGTTATGAGACTTTGTGTTGGTCAGCATTTACATCAAACAGAAGTTTCTCTGATGATAGTTGATAGGTGGAGGTACAATGATAAGCTATTAGTTCTTAATACTATTTCTATTTAGTAGGAAATTCTCTTCTAGGGCCTATGTTTTGTCTAGTTATAGATTCTTAGACTAATCATGTTGCATTTATGGATTTCATCTTCTACAGCAAACCTTAAATTTAATCACAAAGTTATTTACTTCAAGGATGTTCCTGCCATTCTTGTTCCAGTGGTCATGTCTTGCCAGGTCATTCATTATTATAGTTTGTGTGCTTCACATCTACCTATGATCAATGGTGTATTTTTCTCAATGTAGTGTGTATAACAGTTTCCAGTACTATGAAGCCTAGAGAGTATAGAAAAACATTTGCACATTTGTACCAGCTTAGCTTACAAATGTTTTATCAAGTATGTGGTGCTCTCAATAATAGGGTCTTACTCTTTAGTTCTGAAGGGCTATCAGGAATATTGACAATTGTAACATTTGGGGATCTTTGTAACCTCAGTCATCAACAGCTTGAAAAGGTGTAGCCTGATCCATCCACTGGACCTTTTACTTCGTACCCTTTGTTGTTGAGTAGGGATATTGTTTCCCCCTTATAGGACAACTCTAATTTATCTCTTTTATGTCTGTGTATACATATATTGTATGAATCTACAGTATTAGATTTCCATGTTTTTTTTTTCTGAAAATCCTTTTTTAAGGAGATTTTTCATTTATTTACTTTTATTTTATGTGCATTGGTGTTTGCCTTTATGGATGTCTATGTGCGAATGTCAGATCTTGGAGTTACAGACAGTTTTAAGCTGCCATGTGGGTGCTGTGTTTTGAATGTGGGTCCCCAGGCAGAGTAGTCGGTGCCCTTAACTGCTGAGCCAAAGTCTGTAGTATTATTTATCCTTCCTTGTTTCCTTCTTTTACTCTGATCTCTTCCCAAACTCAGATTATCTAATTTTGTATCCAAATTCCTCTTTAATCCTGAAAAATACTAGTTTCTTTCTCCCCTTCGTTGAAAGCTCCTCTTCATGACCATTAATAATTTTCTGAGTTTAGTAGGCATTCCAACTGTAAAAAATATATCTAAGTGTTTAAAACACTATTCAAAGTGTTTAATAACTATACATGTGAGAAAACATGTTATGTTTGTCTTCCTGGGCCCGGGTTATCTCATTCAATATTATTGCTTCTCTCAATGTGTAAATATATCCCATTTTCATTATTTATTCATTATTGGTTGATTGACACCTAGGTTGTTTCTTTTGCGGAGTATTCTCTGAACAGAGCAGAAATGAACAAGAATGAGCAAGTAAATATGTGATGGGATATTTAAATAAATACTGAGGAAGTGAGGTTGAATGAACAAAACTTATTGTTCAAATATGATAAAAACTCATTGGGCATGGTTGAATCATGTGGAATCAAGGTTAGTGATATTAATCAAGGCACAGGGAATTGCAGAGTACCAGTCTATAAATGCTTAATTGCATAAGATGCATAGAGTATCAACTTATTGAAGAATAGTTTTTCCTTAAAGAATTAATAATTTTTAAATAAATGCATTAAATTATTTTCTCACATTGGAATAAGTATCCTGTTTTTAGAATCACCATCATTCTAAATGTCTTTCAGAAGGAATGTGTTAAATCTTCCTGGAACTTTAAGGGGGATAAAGGAGCTCTTTCTCTTGAATCAGGATTTAACTTTCTCTGCTAACAAACAGCATTTGAAGCTTGAAATGTAAGAGATCAATTTCCAACTCCAAATCTATGACAGTTGAGTAGGTGCTGCATTGGCAAAATTGTGTCCATCCATCCTTAAAGCTATTAGTTCCCAGGTCTGCTGATAGAAAGATCAATGTAACACAAAGAATAACAAGTTAATGTAAGATTGAGGCCCTTTCTATATCTTCATTATGAAATGAATATGAGTTAATCCTGAAACATGTATTTGAAATGAAAATATGTGTTAATATGATTGAATGTGAACTGGTTGCAATTCAAGGTTAGTTATATTGACTTGATAATGTCTATAATGTTGGCGAACACACCACACATGAACATACATGCACACTTTTATGCACACACACAGACGCTCACACACACAGTACTATGTAAGTTTAAGGAACCATTAAAAACTCTAAAAATATGAATGAAAGAATGTTTGTGTCAACATATGCAGCATATCTTTTTTTAAATTATTTTTATTTTTTATATTAATTACAGTTTATTTACTTTGTATCCCACCTGTAGCTCCCTGCCACATTCCCTCCCAATCCCAGCCTCCCTCCCTCATCTACTCCCTGCCCCTCTCTAAGTCCACTGATAGGGGAGGTCCTCCTCCTCTTCCATATCAGGTCTCATATCTTCCTAGCTTATCAGGTCTCACCAGTACTGGCTGCAATATCCTCCTCTGTGGCCTAGCTAGGTTGTTCCTCCCACAGAGGGTGGGGAAGTCAAAAAGCCAGCCACTGAGTTCATGTCATAGACAGTCCCTGCAACCCTTATTGGGGTGCCCACTTGGATACTGAGCTGCCATGGGCTATGTCTGAGCAGGGGTTCTAGGTTATATCCATGCTTGGTCCTTGACTGGAGAATCAGTCTCAAACAAGACCCCTGTGCCCAGATATATTTGTATCAAAGCAGATGCTGAAACTCACAACCAAACTTAGGACAGATTGCAGGGAATCATATAAAAGTAGGAGGCATTAGTAAGACTTGGAGAGGACAGGAGCTCCATAAGAACCAAATATATCTGGGCAGCATATCTTATAATGTTATATATAGAACATTAAAAGAAGCCATATCTTGATGAGTCTCTTTGCATACAGCATAGTATCAACTCTCCAACAGTATAAAGAAAAAAATCTATTTTCGATAAAAATAGTGAAAATCCTGGTCTAATTAGAAATGTCAGAGACTGTGAGCAAGACATGGTCATTACAGATTAAAATTTTGCTCACAGCAAATGAAGTAGGCTTAAATATATTTAGAAATTTGGATTTGTCTGCTGAAAATATTATTAAATACAAACAGTAAATTAACTCTTACTCCTTAAACAAAATTTTAAATTCTTTCTCTCTAGTTTTCAAAAGTCTAGTTAAATTGTAGTTCCATTGTCAAATACATGTATACTCCAAAAATGGAGAATGGTAAAAATTACCTTGATTAAGAAAAACATATTTGGAAGATTTATAAGACAGGGTTCAAACACATTTTAAGATACATTCATGAAGATAGTATTTTATTGGCAAAAAAACCAAACAGAATAGTAAGAAAGGGATAGAGTAAAGAAACATCTACATTGAAGAATGCATAGATATACACATTCAGTCACATACATGTAGACACACACACAAGCATTTCTTTAATTTTAGCATAGCAAATCAAAATGAAAGAAACAGGCACCAAAAATAAATTATAATAACCACTTTTCTATACATATTTTGGAGAAAAGTCTCCTTTTAACTTTCTTTAATTAAGTTAACATATTAAAAAGTAACTTTTGGCCAATTCATACAGTACAAATACATTTTTAAAGTTTTAACAATATGAAGAGGAGACTGTATTTTGTGTCTTGAAATGGCCAGTGAATTTACAAGCAAGAGATGAAAGATATGAATTATAAAATGATGAAACATGTGTTTGACACTTGACAATATACTAATCAAGTGAGAAAGAGCTGGGCTTAAACTTTGGGTAAATAGTGTAAAATTCTCTCATAGAAGTGCAGTTGTTAGTTCTGGTGTTCACAGAATGTCTTCATAGAGATCTTGGTAGGATTTAACCAAGAGAGATTGAATACTTTGTGAGGAAATATGGATCCTGGAACCTGGACCGTGTGATGCCAGTTGCTTGGTGTTAATGCTGATGTGGGCAATTTGGTTCCACTCCATCTTTTTCCTTTACATGGCAGCTTTATGTGCCCTTACTTTGGGAGTCTGCTTGTAAGTAGCTTTTCCTAAGTAGCCACTTAGGGGGTTATTTGACACTTTGTAACCTGGAGATTTACTCTTCTTGGAAGAAAAATCAAAGGAAGATTTGTTTTGAAATTCAATCAATAGGAGCTTATCAGACTCCCACATAGACCTGTATGGAGTCAGAGAACATGTACTATGCACACCTTGACAGAACTCAAGCTTATGAAAAAAAAAAATGATGGATCCAATGAGGCCACCACAGAGAACACAGCAGAAGGGAAGGTGGAAAGAGGAGATTTTCTACTGTGGAAAGCTGTAGGCTACAAATCACACTTCAGAGACGCACAGCCTGTCACTGGGAAATAGTCTCAGTATGGATTATGTGGGCCTTTAAATCATTGAAATGCCCATGGCCTTTAAGGTTGAAGATGAATCTCTCCAGAGACAAAAATTGCAAATGGTTACAACACAAATCAAATCTATGCATCATTGGAGAGGCTTACAACCATTCAAGGAGACCCGCTTGGTTAAATGCCTTGAAGTCTCTGATTTTAACTAAACATAGAAATTTATCCCACCCACCAAACCAGGACTCAAACACAAGACAGTCAATAAACTTATTGAGTGTCATACAAGTGCCATGCAGTCAAAGCTCTTGAATTATTGTCAACAGCATAACATTGCCATGAATAATTTTGTGGACCTTGAGGTCACTTCTAAACTCCATGAAGAAAGAATCACAGTGCCTAAGAGGTTCAAGCATTTTAGGATTCAAAATTTAACGATAATGGCCCTCATTCCTAAAATGCTATGTTTCTGAAAGGATCAAAGAACAGACTTTTGGCTGTCTTTTTTTTTTTTTTTCTCAATTAAAAAAATAAATAGGAATTTAAACCCCAAACAGCAATATCCACATTGATGAGATGCTTATTTGAACTGATCTTCACAGATGTCTTCATTTTACAATGAATAATGTCTGATATCTCTCTTGCATTTGTCAAGGAAGACCTTAGGCTATGTGACATAATAACAGATACAGAAATATAAGGAGTTTTCCTATTCTCAAATGAAGTCATAATGGGCAAAACATGGCACTTGGTGTTTGTATAGTGTAACTTGTTTTACCTACATTGAAGAAAACAAACCTATTTAAATCTTTTGCAACCTGCTAATATACTTCACTAGTCTACTAAGTTTCTAGTTGAAAATATTAATCTTTTTTTTTTTTTCCAGTGCTCTTCCATTGAGCCATCTCCCCAGTCTTTTTTTTTTTCAATGCAGTTTATTCAGGAACCTTGAACAATCCTCGGACCCTGGGGAAAGCCAGCCCACAGCTTAAATAGCCTCTGGGTAGCCAACCCAGGCGTGCCACGTGGGCAATGCAGATAGGTCCACATACATGGAAGCAAGCCAAATCCTCAGCCTTAGCCAAATGTGGAATTGTTCGTGATAGAGAGCACTCACCATCAGGAAGGTAGAAGGCGGAAACCAGCTCCATCTTTAAGGCATAGCATTCCACAGCTCTCTACAGTTCCCTCTTTTTGTTTTAGACGCATCAGGCAAGAGTAGAGGTCTGATCTCTGATATTAGAAATAAATTGGGACTTTGTACCGATGTTCATTTAGGTGTCATCCACCCAAAGAGCATCATACCCGTCCGATACCTTTTTCTCAGAGGCGGGACCTGGGGCATCAACCCGCATGCGATCAGACATGCTCTTCTCTGGGTCCAAAGCGGCTGACCCTGAGTGCAGTGCTTAGCCTCGCATCCTGAGCATATCATTTTAGCTTTTTATGGTATCCAACCATGCTTGGGGAGAATGTCCTGCTTCAATGGCTGTAAAGGCCTGAATGATCATGGCTGCATCACACTGTTGTATAATCTACTTACATGTATGTTCTCAGGGCTGCCCATAAGTATGGTTCTCAACCCACAAAAAGGAATCTAAAGAGATGAGGGAGTGACAGAGATGGTCTTTCCCAAGAATGGGACTGCTTATTTTATTTGTGAAGTATATTATGTAGTTGTAATGTGTATTGGTGTGTGTTGTACATGTGAGATTCGATCAAAGCAGACAAAAAAAAATGTACGTTACTCTCAACCTTAAAATTCACTTAAAGTTAATAGCTGACTAGTATCTATTCTGTAAATGTTCCACATTTTCTTTATCCATGCTGTGGTCGAGAGGCATCTAGCTTGCTTCCAGCTTCTGGGTATTACTAATAAATCTGCTGTGAACATAGTTGAGAAACTCAAAAAGATCATTCAGAGTGAGGTAACCCAAACCCAAAAAAGACATATGTGGTGTGTACTCACTTATAAGTGGAGATTAGTCATAAAGTACAGAATAACAATGCTACAATCAACAGACTCAAAGAAGCGTAGTTACAAGGAGGACCCAAGGGAGGATGCTTGACTCTCTCTCAGTAGAGGAAGTAAAGCAGGCATTGGAGGTGGGTGAAGAAAGGGAACTGCATGGGAGAGGGGTTGGGAAGGGAAACAGGAATGAGGATTAGGAGGAGAGAGAGATCTGGCAAGGGGGTATGAGACCAGAAATCAGAGGTGGGGATCACCTCTGAGTTTTACCAGAAAGCAGGGATGGTGGAGGCACCCCGAGAGTCTATGGGGGTCACATTAGGTGAGACTGCTAGCAGCAGGATATACAGAGCCTAAAGTGACCATTTCCTATAGCCAGGTAGGACTTCCAATATAGAGATAGGCACACTAACCCACCCAAAAGCTTCCACCCAAATTTGTCATGCCTAAACGATGTGCAGGGTCAAAGATGGACCAAAGTGGAGGGAATGGCCAACCAAAGTCTGACTCAAGTATACTTGAGACCTATCCCATGGAAGAGAACCAGTCACTGACACTATCAAGTTACTCTGCTTGGTTTGTAGCAGCCTTATTTGTAATAGCCATGAACCTGGAAACACCCCAGATGCCTCTCAGTGGAGGAATGGATGCATAAATTGTGGTATATCTACACAATGGAATAGTACTCAGCAATGAAAAAACAAGGAAATCATGAGATTTGCAGGTAAATGGTGGGATCTGGAAAAGATCATCCTGAGTAAGCTGTCCCAGAAGCAAAAATATGCACAAGGTATATACTCAGTCATATGGACTTATAATATAGGATAAACCTACTAAAATCTGTACACCTAAAGAAACTAATCAAGAGCGAGGACTTTTGCTAAAATGCTCAATTCCAATCCAGAAAGGAGAAGAGGCTGGACATCAGAAGAAAGAGAAAAGAGGGAACAAGTCAGGAGTCTGACACAGAGGACCTCTGAAAAGCTCTGTCCTGCAGACTATCAATATAGATGCTGAGACTTATGGGCAACCTTTGGGCAGAGTGTAGGGGATTTTAGGAAAGAAGTGGGAAACAGTAAGATCTGAAGAGGACAGGAGCTCCACAAGGAGAGCAACTGAACCAAAATATCTGAGCACAGGGGTCTTTCCTGAGACTGATACTCCAGCCAAGTACCATGCATGGAGATAACCTAAGACCCCTGCACAGATGTAGCCCATGGCAGTTCAGTATCCAAGTGGGTTCCACTGTAATAGGAACAGGGACTGTCTCTGACATGAAATGATTGGCCTGCTCTTTAATGCTGCTGAGGGGGAAGCAGCATTACCAGGCCACAGAAGAAGACACTGCAGCCACTCCTGAGGAGAGCTAATTGACTAGGATCAGAAGGAAGGAAAACAAGTCCTCCCCTATCAGTGAACTTGGGGAGGGGCATGCATGCAGAAGGTGGAGGAAGGGAGGGATTGGGACAGGAGGAGGGAGAGAACCACAGGGGATACAAAGTGAATAAAGTGTAATTAATAAAGAAAAAAAATAATAAAAGACCTCCTTTTTCTTAAAAATGTTAACTCATTCAGGGACACTGTGGTGTCATATGAACAAGGAACAAAAAATACCAAGATTAGCCATATAAGTAAATTCTATAACTATATCAAATATGAACATGGTTTTATGTCACAAATTGAATAATAACTGCAGTAACCTGGGCCTGAAGATATTTTCTGGGCCTAATGACAATTATCACTTTGGCTGTTAAGAGTTGGTAATACACTGCCTGGGACATAACAATCTTCCCAAGCTGTCTTGGAGATTTTATTTCTGTCTAGCCCTTGAAATCACGAGAACTACCGGCCTGAGAATGGGCTGTCATGCTTTGGTGAAATATGCCCTTGAACCTACAAGATTGTTAAAAGCTGGGTTGCACAGCTGATGAGGGAAAATAACTGTAAAACATAACTCTACTCAGTCACAATTTATCAATGATGACTAAACATGACCAAGAGGAAGTTGAAACATGTGTCTGGGACAAAAATATGATATGATCTGTGTTTTGGAAAAGCAGGCATCTATCCCTGCATCCTAAATTCTGTACACATAAAGAAGCACCTGGAAACTCCTCCCCCCCCAAAAAAAAAACATCCTCTTAAAGTCTATTTTATATAGAGCAGTAATCACATATTGGGAAACACCTGTTTTAATCAGGTGCTTCGGACATAAGAACTTGGTATGACAAGCAACATATTAAAGGGTCAGAGAATATGAGAGGAAGGCAAGAGGTACAAATCTTTCCTCTTTGTTTGTTTTAGCAACCATTGTATCCATGTTAAAAAGAGGAGGTGTGTAATTGAAAGGTGAAGCAAAATCTACAAAATCCTGAACCTCCTTCACCACAATTATTTCAACTGCCCAAAATACCCTGAGGGATAAGAATTCAACCCACTTTGAAGTGTTCATCATATTTTTCTCTATATGTATAACAGTGTTCCCAAATACTCACACTTTTGGAAAAGATCATTTTGTGCATTTTTAAATCAAAAGTAAATTTTCTCTTACAATATAATCTGATCACAGTTTCCCATCTCCCAGCTCTTCAGAGATTCTCCTCAACTCCCAATCCATGCTCCTTCATGCCTTGAAATAAGTTCAGGTTTTTACCCAGATCTTCATAATGAAGTGGAGAAAATACCTCTATTTATTTGGAAGCCAAGTCACGTGAGCAGTTTATGAAGGCATGTGTTGAAATTCGACAAAGACATAAATCTACTGCTGAAATTACTAGAAATATACAGGCAGTATTAGAGATCAACACAATTCCATACAAATCAGCTAGAAAATTATTTGCCTATAAATCTTAATCTACTATGATTTTATTTTCTTCTCATCTATTTGCTGTGTGGCACTGCTGGATTTAGGTGCTAACTCTATTACTTGGAAATAGGCTTTCCCTAATAAACCTGACATTTCTTAAAGGCTGCTTTTGTAGAATCATGTTCCAGCATCTGAGAACCCTAATTCAATACCTTTCACAGAGACTCAGTTCTTTAAGAGTACAATACTTGTACAAATGAAAAAGAAAAATGCAAGGACTGAAGAGATTAAATCAGGGTTAAATTCACAAAAGATTTTATTTCTTGTAATTCAAAATGCTAAAAAATTATTTAACATGCTTCCCTACTTTTCCTTTGCCTTTGGTTCTCAGTGAGGAGCAGGCAAACCTCGGGTTTTTAATTAGTTTTGGATACAATTTTTACTTTCATTGGGAGTTGATAAGGATTTAGTTTTCAACTCTTTTAACTCCAGGTTTTATCTCAAATAATTGGTTGATTAAATGTTACATGCATTCATTTCTCAAGTAAATAGTGAAATCAGTTTTCAAGTTGGCATTTTCTTCTTAAGAGCATAACTTGAAATAACATGACTAATTGGAAAACAGAGTGAGAAACTGAGTTTGCCTCTCACAGAAGTCCTGCATGCCAAGGATTCTTTCCAATTATACAAAGTCAACATTTCCTGTGGAAGTGTGAGTTTTAAGATTATATGACAGACTGCATTCTTGTATCCCGCCCCCCCGTGTGTGTACGTATATGTGTGAGCATGTGTGTGTGTGTATGTGTGTGTGTGTAGTAATAGGGATGAGCTCATGACCCTGTGTATATTAGCTAAACATGCTACCATTGAGCTATATCCCTAGCCCCAACACTTTGTCTCCATCCTCCTTTCTGTTTCTATGCCAATACCATGCAGTTTTTATTACTGTTGCCCTGTAGTACAGCTTGAGATCAGGGATGGAGATACCTCCAGATGATCTGTTGTTGTACAGGATCGTTTTGGAGATTCTGGGTTTTTGTTTCTCCATATGAAGCTGAGAATCTTTTTTTCAAGGTCTGTAAAGAATTGAGTTGGTATTTTGATGGGATTCAATAATCTGTAGATTGCTTTTGGCAGTATGGCCATTTTTACAATGTTAATCCTACCAATCCATGAGCACAGGAGATCTTTCCATGTTCTGATATCTTCTTTGATTTCTTTCTTCAGAGACTTGAAGTTTTTCTCAAACAGGTCTTTCACTTGCTTGGTTAGAGTCACACCAAGGGACTTTTTGTTATTAGTGGCTATTGTGAAGGGTGTTGTTTCCCTAATTTCTTTCTCAGCCTTTAGAAATGCTCATCCTCATTAGCCATCAGGGAAATGCAAATCAAAACGACCCTGAGATATCACCTTACACCCATCAGAATGGCCAAGATGAAAAACTCAAGTGATAACACATGCTGGAGAGGTTGTGGAGAAAGGGGAAACCTCCTCCACTGCTGGTGGGAATGTAAACTGGTACAACCACTCTGGAAAGCTATCTGGCACTTTCTAAAACAATTAGGAATAGTGCTTCCTCAAGACCCAACTATACCACTGCTAGGTATATACCCAAAGTTCGTTCAAGTACACAAAAGGGAGACTTGCTCAACCATGTTTATAGCAGCTTTATTTGTAATAGCCAGAACCTGGAAACAACCCAGATGTCCATCAACGGAGGAATGGGTACAGAAATTGTGGTATTTTTACACAATGGAATACTACTCAGCAATCAAAAAGGAGGAAATCATGAAATTTGCAGGCAAATGGTGGGATCTAGAAAAGATCATTCTGAGTGAGGTATCCCAGAAGGAGAAAGACAAACATGGGATATACTCACTTATATAGACCTATAAGATATGATAAACATAATGAAATCTATACACCTAAAAAAGATAATCAATTGAGCAGACATGGGGTAAGATGATCAATCCAATGTTATGTTACTTATTGACATCATATAAATTTTGAGATATTTATGTATAGGGCTTGCACCTCAGTTTGCTCACAATTAGAGTTTATTGTACACAGTCAATTCTTATTTCTCATAGGACAATGAGAATAAACGTTGGTATATAGCACCTTATTTTCTACATCTGAGTGGAGGTTCTAGGTTATATCCATACATGGTCCTTGGTTGAATGTCAGTCTCAGAAAAGACCCTGTGCCCAGATATATTTGGTCCTTGTGGAGCTCCTATCTTTTCCCCATCAGACTAACTCCCCTTCTTTCTTATGATTCCCTGTACTCTGCCAAAGGTTTAGTCATGAGTCTTTGCTTTGAAAACACTGCTAGTTAGAGTCTTTCAGGTGCGCTCAGTAGACTCCTGTCATACGTTCAATGCACATCCCATCTGTCTTTCTAAATGAGGATTGATCATCTTACCCCCTGTCCGCTCAATTGATTATCTTTTTTAGGTGTATAGATTTCATTATGTTTATATGATCAAAATTTAATCATGGAAAGTTGTTTTCCTCTTATCTTCTTATTTGATAAAATATTTAAATACCTCAAGCCAATGTTTCATGAAGTAGGTCAGTAAGAAAATTTCAAATCATAATCTTGGTACATGATTAAAGAATATTTTATAAAAAGGCCACATAATAGTGCTTAGATCACACAAACTTATCTATCAGAATTTGAATATCATTAGAGAAGTTTGTAAAATCGAGCATATACTTTCATATCATTTCAAATATGAAAGTTTGCATCAAACCATAGGAAAATTGTATAGAGCATAAGTCTTCACCACTGATGCTACAAGCTAAAATTAAAATGGTTGTGATGTTTTCCTTTATAAAGAAACAAATACTGATGAGTTTGAATAATGAGATTAAATATATACTAAAACATACAGGTCATTTAGATAGCTTAAGTTTCCAAACAAGATTTGGAATACCTTTCATATTTCTATATTTATGTCCAATGTAATAAAAATTAAATATACTATCTTAATCTATCTTTGGATTTGCTATTAATATTGAACATAAGTTTAAAAAATTTTTCTTTCTTCAAAAGTTCCTATCAAAGGACTTGGAAAACTTCTCGGTTTGTAGATAATAAACCATTTCATTGAGGTAAATTTTGTTTACAATATTTATATATTCTCTATTTAAAAGAACATTTTCTGTCCAGATGAGACCTGATAGGCTAGGGTCAGATGGAAGGGGAGGAGGACCTCCCCTCCAAGTGGACCTGGAGAGGCACATGGGAGGAGATGAAGGAGGAACTGGGGTATTGGGAGGGATTGAGGGAGGGGGCTATGGCAGGTATAACAAAGTGGATAAGCTGTAATTAATGTAAAAAATTAAAAAATATATTTTCACATATAATGAGGTGATTATTAAGCTTAAGAATATAATTTTCTTATTAATTCATGTGTACTCTTTTTAGTTTTTCATTTAAAATTTAAATTTCAAGTAACTAAATTGTGTATTTTTAAATACAGTAGCTTTAACTGGCTCATGTTCTTTTAGAGAGACAGGAAAACAGCTGTTTATTTTTTTATCAATATCTTCTCAGATAATTAGAGAAACACAATTATGTAAAATATTCATTTCCCCTTTGATATTGTTACAATTTTTGCCTTTTATTAGGTACCCAATGAGTCAGAAATTTTGTATTTTAAAAATGCTTGTACAGCCATGGAAACACGGAGCTACTATCAGATGTGTTACTTTATGTTTTCAGTTATTACATCAATAAGCACCACTGGCATAAAGAAATAGAAAGATTTTTATTAGATGAAATGAAACAAATGATTAAATATAACTCTGCCTCCAGGAAACTGAGGAGTCAATACTGTTGATTTCTTTTACCTTTATTTAGAATTTCAGTATCAGGTACAGGCCAAAGTTTATGCTGCTTTTGTGGTTACTGACCTTTTTACTTTTTTATTTTTATATTTATTTTGCTTCATTTGCTTAAAATGTATTCAACTTACCGTATATATGCTTACCTTTACTTAACTGAGTTCTTTATAAAAGATTAAGTCCTTCCCTTAGGTCTTTGGCAGTGAACCATCCAAGTTCTAACTATGACAGAAGCCGTTGTAGAAACTGTGATAGGTAATCATTATTTGCAGCTTGATTGGATGTAGATTCATCACTTTATAACTTGGAGACCCTGATGGAATTAAATAACGTAGAGGAAGCTGGCTAATTGCTTACATTCTTCTTTTCTCTCTTCATAGCTCACTATGACAGAAAATCACCATGCCTGTCTCCATGGTGGCCTAAATCCATCGAACTTGTGAGCCAAAATAAATCCCTATTTCCAAATTGTCTTTTTCTGGTCACCACAGGCATGGCAACTATGAAATAGAAGTACTTTTGACAAATTTCTTGCAGAAAAGTGATTGTATTGATGATGCAAAAGCTACCAGGATGACATAAGTTGTTGAGTCAAATCAGGGATTAATAGAAAGAAGAAACACTATTATTCTAACTGTGGAGAGACCAAAAAGTGATGCTGGAGAGCTTGAGCACAAGAGACCTGATTCCATATAGTCAGGGTTTGCTGTTAGTGCTTTAAAGTCAATCAGCTGCTCTTTTAAAAAATCTGGTAGAGAGTTAAAAGGAGAAGAGTCCTGGGAAGAACAAGTTCAAGAGAATAGAAGGACAGTGGAGAAAAGAGAGACTGAGGGTGAGAGTATCTCTGTGATAAGTTGGAGACCTAAGTCAGGGTAGGGTACTGGGAAGATATGACAGGGATTCAAGCAGAGACTCCCAGTAGCCAGAGGCCATAAAGACTGAAGAGGACACCCACTAACTAGACTAGTCTCTTGGCAGAGTGAGGGGAACACTAACCCACCCACAAAAACTTTGAGCCAAAATTTACCCAGCCTACAAGATGTGCAGGGATAAAGATAGAGCAGAAAGTGGAGGGGGTGGGAGGACTAAGGGGGTGTAACTGGAAGGGGAGGAGGGATGGGGCTACAACAAGGATGTAAAGTGAATAAAGTAAATCTGGTTGCCAGATTGATTTCCAAAGTGCTTGTCCAAGTTTACACTCCCACCAGCAATGGAGGAGGGATCTTCTTTTCTACACCCTCGCCAGCAGGTTCTGTTCCTTGAGATTTTGATCTTAGCCATTCTGAGTGGTGTGAGATGAAATCTCAGAGTCTCATTATGATTTGCATTTCTCTGCTGACTAATGAAGTTGAGCATTTCTTTAAGTGTTTCTGGGCCATTCAAGAGTCCTCTGTTAAGAATTCTCTGTTTAGTTCTGTGCCCAAATTTTTAATAAGGTTATTTTGTTTATTGGTGTTTGATTTCTTGAGTTCATTATATATTTTGGATATTAGCCTTTTGTTGGATGTAGGATTGCTGAAGATCTTTTCCTAATCACAAGACTATCATTTCATTCAAATGACAGTGTTCTTTGCCTTACAAAAGGTTTTCATTTTCAAGAGCTTCCATTTTTGGAAACACCAAACCACCCACAAAAATGTCAACCCAAGAATTATCCTGCCTACAAGATGTGCAGGGATAAGGATAAGGCAGGTAGAGTAGAGATTGAGGGAATGCTCAACCAATGCCTGGCCCAACCAAAGATCTATCCTAACAGACAGTGCCAACCCTTGACACTATGAAAGATATTCTGATAAGCTTCCAGACAGGATAACAGAGTTGTCCTCTGAGAGGCTCTACCCAGAATCACCTCAAAACAGATGCTGAGATTCACAGCCAAATAGGGCAATGCTTAAGGAGTCTTGTGGAAAAGTGGGAGGGAAGAGAAAAAGACCTGGAGGTGACAGAAACTCTAAAAGAAGACCAACAGAGCCAGGTAAGGCCCAGAGGGTGTTGCTGAGACAGAAGAATCAACCAAGGACCAGGCAATACTGGACCTATACCCCCTCTACAAAGAAGCAGCTGATGGGCAGCTTAGGCTTCATGCAGGTCCTCTAGAAAGGGAAGTAGGGACTGCATTGGACATGGAGTCACTTGTCAGCTTTTTGAAAACTTCCTTCTGGTAGGACTGACGTGCCAGGCCACAGGAGAAGAGGACAAGCTCAGTCCTGGTGCAACTTGATAAGCCAGGCTAGATGGGAAATGGATCCCCCTTTTCTGAAGAAAAGGAGAAGTGCGCATGCATGCTCAATTTAAAGGCTATTTGGGAGATTTCCAGAAGAAGTGAGATAACCTTTAATTTGATTGCTTGGCTCAGATGGGATGGGGGATTTAGGATTAGCTAAACATTTAAAAACCTTCCAGACTTGCTACAGACTTTTCCTCAGGTTTGCTAAATCATTATACTTAGCTCAAACCCATGTGTTGACCATTAATCTGATTGGGTGTTTGCAAGTGGCATTTTTTTCCAGAAACTGTTTTTCTATCTTCTAAGCGTGGATCTGATTAGACGAACAGATTAGGGCCTTCTGGGGGGGTCTCTTGGAGGCTTTGGAGTTTTGAGAACTCTCAATCTAAAAGCAATTGATCCACTGAGGTGTATATGGTAGATAAAATGACTTTACTAAATTCCGAATACAATCCATTATTCACAAAAGATGAGAAACAAATTCTCATTTCTCATCATATCTCTGCCTAGATACTATAGTGAACCTATGATACAATTTGGGTACAGGACTTGACTCCTAAACCATCATACAAATAAGTAATGAAAGGTGGGGAAATAGTAAATATCGGATAACTAGTTCTTAATAATGAATGAACGGGCCTTAAATGACTGAACAGGTGACTTAGTGTATAGTAGCAGGCTTTTCATATTGAGGACAGATTCAAGATAGCATCTTCTAATTCTGATCCATGTGATAAAATATACATAATTAAGGCTTCACATGCTCATCCAGGATATTTCTAAAAAGAACACGCTTAAGTTTCCTCTGTATCCTCTCAATGACCATCATATACACAGACACAAGGGACACATGAACATACACAGAGACACAGAGGGACATAAGGACACATACAGACACATATGTATACGGAGATTTTTTTCAATGTGACAGAATTTAAAATTAATGTAAGTGATCTATAAATTGTACACAGGATAACACATTTAGTGGGAGCCATACATTTGAGGCAAATAAGTCTGTTTATCTAACACTTAACTACCCCATTGTTTCTACCTTCTTCACCAAGAGGCACCTGTGTGAAGTGATGTCTTCTTCTGTGTCACTGATTTTGCCTGCTGTTTTCTGCAGGAATATTCCTGGGATCTGATCTACTGTATTGGAAACATAAGGAAGTAGGATTAGACAAAAGAGGATTAGACAAATTCTAACAGTTGTTATAAATAGATATCACAAGGTTTCACTTATTGTAAGCTGATTTTGACATAGCCACATTATTATTATAATCTCTCCAATTAAATATGGCTTTGCTAGTTTAATAACTATTATTGTTCTTTTTGCAAATGGTTATTACAGTTTATGCAACAGAAGGCTGGGATGGGAAGTTAATGACAAATTGGCTTCACAAACATCACAGAGGTTTTCATAATTAGATTGGTTTCAGTTCACTGAAAATTCATTTGAAAATGTACTAATACTACCATAATTATAAAACCAAAACATTTTAAAAAAAATAGCACTTTCCTTAAGAAATTTGAGTTTTATGTCTAGTATAGTGGAAATATGAAGAGATACAAAGTGTATGTGGCTGGTAAAAATAGTAAAACACAGCACCCACACGCACACACTCGTGTAAACATGAAGCCTACATGATGTTTTGCCTCGCCTTTTAACTTGATGACATTAAATAGCAGAGAGAAGAGTAAGTACACTATGGTAAGGCAACCACTTGTGGTACAGAAAAAAGAATGTCTAGAGAATGTACCTGGAACGCATCATTTGTGACCTGAAAAGTGTAAATGTCATTTTTATTTCCTCAGATGTTAGGGGATGAAATGAGAGCCCTACCCAAGCATTACAAATTACATGGCTTGGGATGAACCCAGAGTGTTTCTAACTAGTCCTAGGCCTAGGCCTGGAAGAGTCTAGCCTCTGTACAATCTTTTTTGACATATTTTTTATTAATTTTTATTTTTTTATATTAATCACAGGTATCCCAGCTGTAGCCCCCTCCCTTGTTCACTCCCAGCCCCACCCTCCCTTATCTCCTCCCTGCCCCTTTATGGATAGAACCTAGAATCCCTGCTCAGATGTAGCCCATGGTAGCTCAGTATCAACATGTGTTGGAAGCCGCATGATCGTCTCGCCGGCAGAAACGCAAGCGGACACAAGGATTCTTCCACAACAAGCCTTTATTACAGTCAAGCGATGAAAGGAGGAGAGGAGAGGGAGAGCCCCGATGTGGCGCTGTTTATATAAGTCCTGGTCGCACCTAAGTGATGTGTCAATACCCTGATTGGCTGCTCACTCTTTACCCCGTCTGATGACTCAGGCTTGGCGTGCTTAGCGTGTTTACGCAATGCGCGCATGCGTACTGGAGGTTGTTTACAGTTTTGAGGGTGGAATGTCAGCGTCGCCATCTGGTGACGTCTGAGTCTCAGCTCTCCACAAACATGGGTTTCCCTAATAAGAGGAACAGGAACTATTTTTGACATGAACTCAATGACTAGATTCTTTACCCCCCTCCTCCCCCCCCCCCCAGAGGAACAGCCTTGCTAGGTCACAGTAGAGGACATAGCAACCAGTCCTGAAGATGCCACCATACAATCTAATCTTCTGCTAGCCTGGACCTTGAAGGCTTCAGCTTCTAGCCTCTGTCTGCTAACCCAGACCTACAATGTTTTCATATATATTTCAATATTCTGAGACTCACTGCTAAATAAACTCATCCTTTTTAGCTCTTTCTCAGCTCTGGATGGCTGGTTCAACTCAGCTGTTCTGGCTCAAAATTCCTCTCCAAGCTGCCTCATTCAAACAGGCTTTTCTCTACTTCTAACTCAACTGTACTCAACTGCACCCAACTCCACCCAAATGTACTCTACTCTGCAACTCTACTGTCTCCACAAAATCTTCTGCTCTGTCTGCACTGCTCTTAAGTAGCCTCTCTTTCCTGTCTGGTCTCCTGAGAGTTGAGTTTATCTCTGACTCAATCTGATTTGTCCTTTTGTCTGCCCCTCAATTAGATGTCATTTGGAAATTAAATGTGTGTTCTAAAGGCAAATCAGTATTTCAGGCAGAGGAATTAAAGGTGTGTACTAAGGATGTGTCTAAAGTTCAGCCAGATCACACAAACCTAGGTCTTTGGGTGTGCCAGAATAGGCATGTTGCTGGATTAAAATTCCTTTACAAAAGAAAAGTTTGAATCATAGATTGTTAAAGATAACTTTTTGTAGGTCTAGATTTAGTATATTTTAAAAATAACTTTAGACAAATCAATGCAAAGTATTATGCTTATATATACTAATTCAAAGACAGGTCCATACAGAATTAATAGGAAAACATTTCAAATAAATTACTTAATCTTATAATCAAGTTATAATGCCTCTTATTCTAATACTGCAGTGAGATAAAAACATTCTACCAAAATTATATTAGGAAGGGATAAGTTATTGCTCAATGGTTAAGAACACTTGCTATTCATACACATAACTGGAATTCTGTTACCAATATCCATATCAGGCAGATCATTGTTTCCTGTAACTCCAATAAAAGGGAAACTGGAATCTTGCCTCTTAGAGCAGCTGTACATACATGCATATCAGACACAGCAACCTACACGTATACACACAAACCAAAAATAATAATTCTTTAAACCAGCACAAAATGAATAGAATAGAGTGTTAAAAGTTTTATATTGAACACAAACATATTGTAAGTCAGAAATAATGTTAGACATCCTAAATGAAGTATAAAATATACAGATTTTAAATTAGATGCAATGGGGACAAATCCTGTGCTATTCAAAATGAAAGGAAACGGTTTGTATTATATTACCTCACTCTTGGTCACTTATGTCAGAGGATCAGACAAAGAATTCCAGTTGCATACACTAAGTGTAAGGTCAATGCAAAACCTAGAGCTAAAGATAACTAATTATAAGATAAGTTACTAGATGAAATCCCACTGACATTCCATTAATAAATACATATATTTTAAAAATCAACTAATTATCTTTATGTATGACTTCTATAGATCTTGCTAAATCTGGAAATAAAGTAGGAAGAAGAAAGAAGAAGAGAGGGAGAGAGAACATGAGGAGATTATACATATCCCTCTAAGATTAATATATATAAGTAAGTAGCATCAAAATCAGGATAGAATATTTATCAGCTCATAAATCACCTCTCTTTGTATTGAAAACATGCATAACCTTTTCTCTAGACGTCCCAAGATAAAATTGCTTTTCCATAGAAAACATTACACTACTCTACAATAGAAAATGGAACTTAATTTCTTTTTTTAAATTCTTTATTAATTACACTTTATTCACTTTTTATCCCCCCTGTGGTTCCCTCCCTCCATACATCCCAATCCCTCCCTTCCTCCACCCTCTGCATGCATGCCCCTCCCCAAGTCCACTGATAGGGGAGGTCTTCTTTTCCTTCCTTCTGATCCTAGTCAATTAGGTCTCATCAGGAGTGGCTGCATTGTCTTCTTCTGTGGCCTGGTAATGCTGCTTCCCCCTCAGGGGGAGGTAATTAAAGAGCAGGCCAATCAGTTTATGTCAGAGACAGTCCCTGTTCCTATTGCAAAGGAACCCACTTGGATACTGAACTGCCATGGGCTACATCTTAGGTTATCTCCATGCATAATCCTTGGCTGGAGTATCAGTCTCAGGAAAGACCCCTGTGCTCAGATTTTTTGGTTCTGTTGCTCTCCTTGTGGAGTTCCTGTCCTCTCCAGATCTTACTGTTTCTCACTTCTTTCCTAAGATTCCCTGCACTCTGCCCAAATCTAAGTGAATTTTTGTACCTTTTTCTTGAGAATTTTGAATACCCACAACCTTTCACTAATCTCTTTTATGACATCTACACCAGTTTCTTATTGTTTGAGATCAACATTGAGTGTTTAATGGGACATGTGGTGTTTAACTCACTGCTCATGGCTTAGTTCATTCAAAAAAAAATCTTCAAGCTTGTATTATTGTCAGTGAGGAAATTTCATTGATTTTCTCTAGCTGAATCAAATATGTACAACATCCCTCATTTCTTTATCAACCATTCCTTCAACTGAGATGGATGTTTAATTCTTATCTTGAGTATGATGGACAATATATCCATAATCGTGGGACTGCACAGTTTTCTTTAACATAGCTAACTTGTTGATTATGGTGTTTCTGTTTAGTCTTGAGAAAGAAACAGTTTCCTATATTGAATATACTAATTCACTTTTCCACTGAACATAGGTTTATCCTTGTCTTTATCTTTAACATAGTCTATTTTTTGTCTTCTTAATAGAAAATATTGTAGCTGTATTGAAATATATTTCACTGTGGTTTGTAGATGAATTTTTCTGAATTAGTGTTATTGAGCCTTGTTCATCTATTTCATGTCCAATTTTATGTTTATTTTTATCAACATTGTTTTGGGTGATCAATCCATTTTGTAGAGGTACACGTCAGTTTTTGTAGATGGTACATTGATCTTCCTTTTACATGTTAGGAAAATACACTAAAATTGAGCTACAGCTTAAGCCCAACTCGTCAATATTAGTAACATTATCAGTATTTTATCTGTTTAGATTTTGAGTCCTTAAATATTCTGTATCCCAATTCCTTGTTTGGTGAATAACTTCCAAATATTTCTTCTTATCTGTGGGTCATTTCTCTCCTCTGTTGATTGTCCCATGGATTGAGTAGAAACAACTTTGCCCCGATGCAGACTTGTTTCTTCATATTTGTCACAAAATTCAACCTTGGAAGCCTAACAATGTACTGAAACATAAGTTCTCTGTTATTTTAGCAGTTTCAGATTTTCAAGTCATGAATTTACATATTGATCTATTTTAAGTGTGTTCCTCTAGGTTGAGAGGAGAGTATGGCTTCTTCTTTCTGTGGAGATGTTTTTTTCTCACCACCACTTTTTAAAACGTAGGTTCTTGGACTCTTTGGCAAGAGTCAGTTAACAAAAATTGGTATGTTTATTTATACATTGTTTTTCTCTATCATTGGCTTTTGTATCTACATTTTTGCTAGTATCATGTTACTCTAGTTAAAAGGACTTTCTACTTTGTTTGAAAATTGAAAATGATGATGCCTTTAGACGTGAAAAGGCTTAGCTTAGGGTTTCTTTTGCTAGTCTGGATATTCTATAGAGCCATATAAAGTCTAAGACTGATTTTATTTATTTGTTTCATTGAAATGGTTATATTTCTCCTTCAGCATGTTTAAATTACTAAATAATGTTTGAAATGATGAAGGCAGTAAGTAAAACTAAAAACATTAATAATAAATTATCCCTTTAATTAGAATAATCAGTTGTTTCTAATAAGAAGTAGTAATGATAAGACATGAAAATTATGGAAAAGGAGATATTAGAAAATTGGTATAGTTGACAGCCAGATTGTATAATGTTTTTGTTTTGTTTTGTTTTGTTTTAAATTAAAAACACCTGCAAAGAGGTAGCCCATGGCAGTTCAGTGTCCAAGTGGGTTCCATAGTAATGGGGAATGGGACTATCTCTGACAAGAACTGATTGGCCTGCTCTTTGATCACCTCCTGAGAGGGGAGCAGCCTTTCCAGGCCATAGAGGAAGACAATACAACCACTCCTCATGAGACCTGATAGACTAAGATCAGAGGGAAGGGGAGGAAAACCTCCCTTATCAGTGGACTGGGGGAGGGGCTCAGGTGTGGAAGAGGGAGGGACTAAGGGTGAGATGGGGGGAGAAGGGAGGGAGCTACAGGGGGCATACAAAGTGAATAAACTGTAATTAATAAAAATAATTAGAAAAACAAAACAAAACATAAAATCTAATGCCGCATTAAAATGTCATTGTTTTTGGATTAATAGTAGGAAACCAAATGTATTAAGCATAATATTGAAATCCTCTATATTGCATTAAAAGACCAAAGAGAATTAAATGAAATCTGTTTTTAATAGCTAAAATACATTACCTCATAGATGAAAATATATATTAAAATAATTACATTTTAATCTTTTTATGAGAATAACCATGAATACACAATCAAGAGTATAGCCTGCCACATTTTTAGATATATTTGAAACTGAGTTTGAAAAATTATTATGTATTTAAACTTTTTCAGAAACAAATTACTCCCTTTCTGTTAATATTTTAAAACACCTTAGAAATCTGTATACAAAATTGAATGTAGTTCTCTAAATGTTGAACTTTTGAAACTTTCAGTATGGAAAGTTTATACTCACATAGAAGTTAATATTAGCCATATAATATAGAGTAAACTATATCTACCAAACTAAAATCTACACACCTCATGAAGCTAAACAAGAAGGACCCTAGGGAAGATGCTTGATTCTCATTCAGAGGGGCAAACAGGACAGACACCAGAAGCAGTAGAAGAGAGGGAACAGGATGGGAACCTACCACAGATGTCTTCTAAATAGCTCCACCCAGGTGGGGATCAAAGCAGATGCACAGACTCACAGCCAAACTTTGGACAGAAAGCAGGGAGTTTTATGGAAGGAGGGACAATAGAAAGACAAAGAGGGGACAGGAGCTCCAAAAGGAGACCAACAAAGCCAAAAAAGCCTGGCCCAGGTGGGCATAGAGAGAATAATCCATCACCCAAGGGCAATTCATGGAGAGGACCTAGACCCCCTGCCCAGATGTAGCCCATAGGCAGCTCAATCTCTAAAGGGAGCAGAGACACTGTCTGACATGAACTCTCAGTTGCCTGCTCTTTGGTCACTTCCCCTTGGTGGGGTGACCTATCCCAGGTCAACCTAGGAAGAGGATCCAGGCAGTTCTGATAGAATCTGATAGGCTAGGGTCAGATAGTAGAAAAAGAGGACTTCTATCAATAGGTTATGGGAGAGGGATAGGAGAAGATGAGGGAAGAAAGGTGGGACAGGAATAAGGGTGGGACTGAAAGGATATGAGGGAGGGGGCTACTACTGGGATACAAAGTGAATAAATTATAAATAATAACAATAATAATAGCAAATAAAAAACAGTGAAACATTATACCTTATAATTATGAAAAGACCTAGATATATTCCATAAGAGTTCAAAATGTTAAAGTGCAAACATTGAAGTTGTATGATTTCCTTTGTAACATGCTTTGTGTGTGTGTGAGAGAGAGAGAGAGAGAGAGAGAGAGAGAGAGAAAGAGAGAGAGTGGAAAGAGAGAGAGAGAGAGAGAGAGAGAGAGAGAGAGATCTTCTGCTTTAGGATCCCTATTTTGTTTCCCATTGAGATGGTGTCCCACCCTACATCTCTGGCTTTGTTGGAATATACTATGTAGCCAAGGCTAGCCTGAATCACACAGCTATCATCTTGTCTCTGTCTTCTGAGACTTGAAATCTTGGGTTTAGGTACCATACCCAGCCAAGGACTCCTATTTTTAGTAGGAATAATCCATATTCTGTAACAGACTGAATAGGAAAAAGCCTATAAATTTATAGCATTTAAATCAGCAAAATTTAGTATTTTCCAAAGAAAAGTATATCCAGACAAAACTAAAATTAAACTATTTTTGATAATATTTTTATTGACATATCTTTCCATTTTTAAATGCAAAAATCTAAAAGGAAATACCTTCCAGTTAGTAGAATTTTTCCTATATAGGTCTCAGCTCCTAAAGAACTAGTATTTTCTTCTATTATTATTATTATTTATTACAATTTATTCAATTTGTATCCTGGCTGTGGCCCCCTTTCTCATCTTCTAATCCCACTCTCCATCCTTCTTCTGCCCCTATACTCCTTCCCTAGTCCACTGATAGAGGAGGTCCTCTTCCTCTTCTATTTGACCCTCGCCTATCAGGTCTCATCAGGACTGGCTGCACTGTCTTTCTCTGTGCTAAAATAAGCACAATATATAAGAAAAAATAAAATGCAAATTTTATTTTTAAATGCCTGTCTCTTTAAATATTATTTGTGTTAATATGGATGTAATAAAATATCAAAGAAGAAACTTTAACACTATTGTAATGTAGTATTTTATATAATCACATGCACATTGAATTTTATGACAGACAACTTGAGTAAATATCAAATATTTTTAATGTTCATATATTTTATATAAATAATAACTTAATGTTATCTAAATGAAAATGTACATTGGTTGCAT
This sequence comes from Meriones unguiculatus, assembly GCF_030254825.1. Lineage (NCBI taxonomy): Eukaryota > Metazoa > Chordata > Mammalia > Rodentia > Muridae > Meriones > Meriones unguiculatus. Next base: position 81,261,758 of record NC_083364.1, read on the forward strand.
GTATGCATATAAAATTATTTTGAACAGTATAGTTCCATAATCCTACTACTTTAAATGTTTCATTTAATAAATTTTTACAGTGATGTAATTTGAAATATTGTGACTCTCCTCACTTTTTAAGCATACCATTTGAAGGATAAATTGCCTCATTTCCCTTTCATTACTCAGTTTTTTTTCCACCTTCAATGAACATTTAGAGGTGGTTTATTCTAGTGGTAGAACAAACACTGACTCCTCTGGAAGTAGAGTTATGAGAGAGTTTTGATTAACATTCATATAGGTCACAGAATCTTACATTCTCACTTTGATTTTCTTGGCAAAGGAACAATCTCAGATCCAATTTGTAAATTCATGAAGGATATCAAACCCATAGAGATACAGCTTACATAATTCCAATGGACAAGCTGCTTCATCAGGCAGGGCAGCCCCCTACTGGTGCTCAGACTATTGTAAATCTTTCAATTATTTCTACAAACACACACACACAAACACAAGCACACTCACACACACACTCTCTCACACACTGACACAGGCAACCACACACCTATACACATACTCAGTAAAAGACACAAGCATGAATGTATACACATACACTCACATACACACATGCATGGAAACTCGCACACACCTCATGCACATACACACTCACATACATGCACGGATACAGGCACACATGCAAACACACACTCACTGACGAACATACACACTCACACACGCATGGACATAGGCACACACACTCACTTGCACAGACTCACACACTCACACATTCTACTATACCCTGTCTTTCTGAATCTATAGCCTCAGTTTTGTACTCTACTGAAGAAAGCTGTTCAACTTGGTGGTCTGAAAGACTTAGTTTTTAGACCATGCCTTGTAGCTCTGTGTCAAAGCATGCATAGAATGACCTTGTTTCTACTGAGAATAAGAACACAGCTTTGAGCTCACCTGCATATAACATAATAAAATACTACACCTCAGGGTAGTTGAATTTCTCCTTCTTGTCCTCCCCAGAATTCCCTAGAAAACAGGTTTTGAAGCACTATTGTATTAGAAGTCTGCAGAACACCAAGAGTGAAGAGAAGGATGGCTATAAGAAGGTAAATTATGACTGCGAGTGTTACTACGGCCATCGAAAATTTATAGCTTGTGTAACTGTATTGAGTGAAATGAGCTTGAATAGGGAAAAGTGAGTTTCTTTATTTCAGAACAATATTAGAAGAAAAAAGATCTGTTGTCTCCAGCCTCAATTCTATCCAGTCATACTACTTAGCTTTTCAAATTTACCAGGAATACAGAATGCCATGCAAGCTCATTGCCATTGTAGATTCGCAGGGTCAGTTCCCGTCAATGTCATTTGAAGGGACATGCAGTCGTAGCTCTGAAGACAATAGAAACAATGACAAGGTTTTATTGTCATAAAATGATGCTGGCATCCTGAATATTATTTTGTACCTAAAGTTTAGCAAGAAAGATATGTGCTTTAAAATTACATTGACATATTTTAAGTATCTTTTAAAATTACATTTTAATTTTTATTTGTGCACATCTTGGGGTTAAGGTGGACACAAGTCTGGTGTTTAAAGGTCTCTCCTTCCAACACGTACGTAGATTCTCAGCTGTGTTGGTAATCAGCCCAGACACCTTCAGCAGCTGTGCTAGCACTCACCCAATCTCAGAGGATTCATTATTGGTCAATGTATTTTATGTGACCACATGCAATTATTTGATAAATGGTTTGCCACAATATTACTTGAATATTGAACCTCAAATTGAGTGAAATTAAAACTGCAGTACAGTAGCAGAGTGGTGAAGGATTTTGGTAAACATTCGCATAGGTTATAGAATCATACTTTCTAGTTTATCTCTCCAAAGAAAGCAACCTGATTCCTCATCATCTCCCAAATTAATTGCTGTCATGACCTACAATCACTCTCATAGGAAATGCTTCCTGAAAGTTTTCAGAATCTAAGTTTTATTTATTTTTACAAATATATAGTTTTAAATATAATTTTGATAACTTGCAAATCAAAATTTTCAGGAGTTTACTGGAAGTTCTTGTTACAGCATGTATTTTTGCACCTTTATTAATGTCTGCATTAGTGGAAATAAAAAATATTTAAATGAGGGATACATTAAATTCCAGGTTTCACTGTCTAATTCAAAGACCAAGGCCAACATTTTGGAGCCTGATTTAAAATGGGTCATGTAGATTTGAAAGTAAATGACAATCCTTCTTTATTAAACTTTTTTCATCACAATTTTTCTACTTTGCATTTACTGCCTATTCATGTTCTTTGATGAGAAATGCAGACTGCAGCAGAGTGCCTAATGTGTTGACTAAAAATAACTCTCAACTACATTTTAGACAGCTATGAAGACTAGACTGTGTTATCTCTTGAAAGATCAGAACAAAGACCCTTTCACTTCAAGAAGAATGGATGATAAATTGCTCTAATTAGTTAATTTTAATCTTTGAAAGGAAGAAAAGTTGTCTACATAATATAAATGAGCATTTTTTTAGGGATTATAATTTTTTTCTTTTTATCTTTTTTTTTTTTGGAGGCAATGTACCAAACCACCTGGCTTAATTGTGGCCAAATTTACTTTTCATCATCCTCTTTATTAGAACATACAAAAACTTTGATGAGATTCGAACAAAAATACAATAAATTCAAAATGTGTCATAAAAACCCCTTCCTATTTTTTCTAGCTACTGATGTTTCTATCTAAATACCTACACTTTTCCTTTTTACATGGTTATATAAAAACCTCTCACCTTCATTTGTTCTTCAATTAGCCCTATTTCCCTGTGTTGATATTTTTCTCTTAAAACTGTGCTTTCCATGTTTTGGGAGTCAGGAGTAGCGAAGATGCATTTACTTTTCAGAAGCCTCCTATTTAAATGTCCAAAATCATTAAAAAAAAATGACATGAACTAGTTCAAAGGCTGACACAGAAAGTTACACATTCTCATTTGACCTGGACTGGAGTATCCTGAAGGCCCATCTGGGCACATGAGACAGTGTAACACCATTAAAAAAATAACAAAATAGGGTCTCCACAAGGAGAGCAACAGAACAAGAAAATTTGAACACAGGGAACTTCCCAGAGACTCATACTCCAACCAAGGACTATTCATAGAGATAACCCAGAACCTCTGCACAGATGTAGCCCAGGGCAGTTCAGAGTCCAATTGGGTTACATAGTAATGGGAAGAGGGACTGCCTCTGACATAATCTGATTGGCCTGCTCTTTGATGACCTCCCCCTGGGGGAGAGCAGCCTTACCAGGCCATAGTAGAGGACAATGCAGCCACTTTTGATGTGAACTGATGGACTAAGATCAGAAAGGAGAGGAGAACCTCCCCTATCAGTGGACTTGGGGAGTGGCATGCATGCAGAGGGAGGAGGGAGGGTGGGATTGGGAGGGGAGGAAGGAGGGGCTTATGTGGGGATGCAGAATGAATAAAGTGTAATTGATGAAAAAAAGTTAATAAAAAACTTAGATACAAGTAAAAGTAAATAAATAAATAAAATAAAATAAAAAAAAACAAAAACAAAAAAACAACAAAATATATAGGCTGTGCTTTGGCCTATAAACTAGAAACTGCTGTGTATAAATTCAATGTACAGTGACAAAGTAAAAAAAATCAATCAATAAATAGGTAACTACAACAGCAGGCAGTCTAATATTATTCTTTTTAGTTCTTTGAGAATTGGGCACAACAGCTTTTCATCACATGCGCCTCTTCACCCCTGCTACTTCCTGATCCAGTCTCCTATTCCATAAGCATCCAATTTTGTGTCTCCTTGCATTTCAACACATGATCCACAGTTGTTAGTGTTGTTTAGGGGAGGTGTAGGTGGTTTGGCTTCACTGAAGAAATAATGAGTCATTGATAACAGATACTGAGTTTTAAAAACATATACGTTTCCACTATGGTCTCCCTCTGCTTCATGACTGTGTCTTGTCATGTGAGATCTCAGCTTCTGTTCTATCACCTTTACTGATTGCTGCCAGGATGGAAACTTATTCTCAGGAACCATAAGCAAAAATAAAGCCCCCTTTTTATAAACTTTTTCCTCTTTTCTATTTTTTTTTTACTTATTTATTATATTTTCACACATTTAAACTTAAAATGTAGTTAACATTACCTTGCCTTACATATTCACCTTTCAGGATCCCCGAATCTGAAACTGATAGCTTCAGTTTCCTTAATTATTATTATTTCATATTTGTCTGCACCCACCTGTGTGTGCATATGTGTGCATGAATATAAAAATATAACGTGCTGAGCACATTTTTGTTGGTGCTGCATGTAGTTTTTGTGCTGACCAGTTTTGTATTGGATGAATATTCCTTCCCTCCTCAGAAGTCATTAAATGTCTGTAGTTCTTTGTCCAGGCATGGGATCTTGTGAAATTTTCCCTGTTCTACATTAACATGTGAACTGATATTGCCTTTGTTACAGTCTTGTTTATAAAGACATTTCTAGGACATACAGATTTACAGAGACTTCCTGTCATTCCGGCTCTTACACCCACATCCTTGATGCTCCCAGAGCCATAAACGAAGCGTCTCTGATACAGGTTTAGGAATCCCATCTTCTGATGTTCCCTCCATGTGTCCAGCTGTAGTTTCCCTGTGATTGTCTCCATTTGCTGTGAAGAAAGGCTTATTTGAAGAGGAGTGGTAGGTCCATGTCTCTGTGGCTACAGGGATAAGGTTTAGAAATATTATTAGAGCTAAGTAAATGACCCAACTGAAAACCATAACAGCTCATTTACTTAGCTCTAAGGCAAAGTGACAATGTCACCACAAAAAGCATATTATATTCTTCTGCTGTTCTCTGGGATCTAAATCAAATTCAGTTATCAGTAGGGATTTACAAAGAGAGCGAGAGATGCCCACCTCAACCATGGGGAACCTTCTGAATGATTCTGTTTATTAATCTTCTTTCTCTAAGAAATATATAACAGTTTTCATTGTTTATGATACACTGTATAGATATCTTGTGTATCTACAGTATAGTTTGATGATTTATGTTCAAGAATAAGAATACAGAATTTGATAGTATTGATCTAATTTCTTTCAAGGAGTTAGTAGTGGTTTTGCTAATAGGTTGTTTATTGGTTATAACCATATAATATATCCTGGTAAACAATTACATGGAAGAACCTATTCATAGGAAAACCTCACAGCTGGCAGGGAATTGCCTTCAGAGTTTATTTTCTGATTGGTGTCTGTAAGGGATTATTAGGGATTATGCTGGTCTAGTAAATGGCAGTGGCAGTGCTAGATTCCTTTCAACAATCCACAGCCTAAAGAGCCACCACCTGTGAGTGCCATTCATTTCACCTTAATTTCACTATTATTGTTCATAGGTGCTGCAGATGGGTAGAACAATTGATTGCTTCCCTCCATTTGCAGCTTGCATAGGATTTTCTGGTACATTGAAAGCTCGAACAGGAGAGAGGATTTCAGGTCATACTCAAATCTATACTTCTAGCCCTGAGTCTGAACTGTGCAATACCTTCAAGAATAGGGGTTTACATTTCTGATTCTGTTGCTCTCCTTGTGGGGTTCCCGTCCTCTCCAGATCTTACTATTTCCCACTTCTTATATAAGATTCCATGCACTCTGCCCAACACTTGGCCATAAGTCTCAGCATCTGCTTTGATTGTCTGCAAGGCAGAGCCTTTCAGAGACTCTCCCTGTCAGGTTTCTAGCTTGTTTCCTGTTTTCTTTTTCTTCTGATGTCCTTCCTCTTTGCCTTTTGGGATGGGGATTGAGCCTGTTAGTCAGGGCCCTCCCTCTTAATTAGTCTCTTTAGATGTACAGATTTTAGTAGGTTTATCCTATATTACATGTCTCTATGAGTGAATATATACCATGTGTGTGTTTCTGCTTCTGGGACAGCTCACTCAGGATTATTCTTTCCAGGTCCCACCATTTACCTGCAAATTTCATGATTTCCTTATTTTTCATTGCTGAGTAATATTCCATTGTGTAGATATACCACAATTTCTGCATCCATTCTTCAGTTGAGGGGCATCTGGGCTGTTTCTAGCTTCTGGCTATTATAAATAAAGCTGCTACAAACATGGTTGGGGTCTTCCCAGAGACTCATACTCCAAGTAAATACCATGCATGGAGATAACCTAGAACCCCTGCACAGATGTAGCTCATGGCAGTTCACTGTCCAAGTGGGTTCCATAGTAATGGGAAGAGGGACTGCCTCTGACATAATCTGATTGGCCTGCTCTTTGATCACCTTCCCCTGAGTGGGGAGCAGCCTTACCAGGCCACAGAAGATGACAATGCAGCCACTCCTGATGAGATTTGATAGACTAAGATCAGAAGGAAAGAGAGGAGGACGTCCCCTATCAGTGGACTTAGGGAGGGGCATGCATGAAGAAGGGGGTGAGACGGTGGGATCAGGAGGGGAGGAGAGAGGGGCTTATGGGGAGATATAAAGAGAATAAAGTGTAATTACTTAAAATAAAAATTAAACACACACACACACAAAAAAAAAAAGAATAGGGGTTTACTTTCAACCAGGGGTAGCAGCAAAGGTACCAGGCCACAGAGGAAGACACTGCAGCCACTCCTGATGAGACCTGATAGACTAGGATCAGATGGAAGGAAAGGAAGACCTCTCCTATCAGTGGACTGGGGCAGGGGCATGGGCGGAGAAGAGGGAGAGAAAGTGGGATTGGGAGGGGAAGAGGAGGGAGCTATAGGTGGGACACAAAGTGAATAAACTTTAATTAATAAAAATAAAATATATCTTAAAGAAAAGAAATACAGCTAAGAGATAATATGTGGTGCCTGTCATCTGGAGTGCCTCCATTTAATGTAATACTTTCTATGTCTATCTGTTTACCTGAAATTTTGTCCTTTCATATTTTTTAAAAATTGTATTTATTATTTATTAAATTTATTCACTTTATCCCCTTCTTTGTCACCTCTCAATACCACAGGACCTTCCTCTCCTCCCCCTTTGCCCCTTGCCTTGTCCACTGATATGGGAACTCATCCTCCCCTTCTATCTGACCCTAGCCTATTAGGTCTCATTAGGACTGGCTGCATTGTCTTCCTCTGTGGCCTTGTAAGGCTGCAACCCCCCCCCCCCGCCCCCAGGGAGATGTGATCAAAGAGCTAACCTCTGAGTTCATGTCAGAGACAGCCCCTGCTCCCAACTTGGAGACTGAGATTTCTATGGGCTATATCTGAGCAGCAGTATTAGGTTCTCTGCATGCATGGTCCTTGGTTGAATTATCAGTATATACTTTCACTTATAAGTGCATATTACACATATAATATAGGCTAAACATATACAATCTGTACTCCTAACCAAGCTAAACAGGAAGGAGGACCCTATGGAAGATGCTCAATCCTCATTCAAAGGGCAAACGGGATAGAAGCAGGAGAAGACAGGAAACAGGACAGGAGCCTACCACAGAGGGCTGCTGAATGATTCTACTCAGCAGTGTATCAAAGCAAATGCTAAGATTGATAGCCAAATTTTGGCAGAGTGTAGAGAATCTTATGCAAGAAGGGGGAGACAGAAAGACCTGGAGAGGATAGGCTAGGATACAAAGACCAGAAGGAGACCAACAGAGCCAAGAGGCCTGGGCCCAGGGATGCCTCCCGAGACCGGTGCTTTCACATTTTTTGTGTTGCGTATGTGTACCACTGGTTCACTATTCATATGTTTAAGGACATTTACGCTGTTTCAGTTTCCTTGATATTATGAGTGAGGCAGCAATGAGCATTGCTTGGCGATTATTTGTGAAGTAGGATGGCGAGTCCCACGGGCATATACACCAAGACTGGTACAGCCGGGTCCTGTAGTAGATTTATTTCTAGGGTTTTGATAATTCTTCACACTGATTTCTGATCTGCACAAATTCATGTTTTTTTGTCAGTCTTCAGTGAAGATTCTTCTTTCCTCACCTGTAAGCTAGCATTTGCTGTCAGTTGTTCTGTTCATCTCAGCTGCTTTGTAAAAGGAAAATGAAATCACAAAGTTGCTTTGGTTTTGGTTTTGATTTCCCTAAAATTTGCTTCAGGGTGATGAACATTTTTAAAGTATTTTAACATTTTATTTCTTGTAGTGATAACTCTTCATTTAGCCCATTTCAAACACAAAATATCACTTCATCTGTTTCTTTGACTTTTTTTGTTTAATAATTATTTATAAATTATTTATTTATGTAGGAACTTAAGCATTAAATATCATACCACTTGTGATTTATTATAGGAGTTTTTCCCCAAAAAACGTCACTCCTAGGAGGATTGAAAGAGTATTTTGGAAGTGTGGCAATGTGGTTTACATAAGTATTTCACAGTACAAATATACCGGGGATCCTAAGGGATTTGCCTTTGTGGAGTTTGAAACAAAAGAGCAAGCAGCAAATAAAGCCATTGAGGTACGCACATCTGAGGGACCCTGTAAGTAAACAGAACACAGGAGATTAGAGGGAGGGGCTGGGAGGGAATGAGGGATCGGGAAACTGCTGGGATACAGAGTTAAGAAAATGTAACTGATAAGAAAAAAATCCTAATTATTTAAAAAAAATTAATATTCTGCAATTGTTTCAGTTTCTTAACAACCTGCCTGAAGAAGCCCCAAGAAAGCCTGGCATATTCCCCAAGACTGTTAAAAACAAGCCCATTCCTTCCTTACGCGTAGCTGGTGAGTGCCTACTTAGACGGGAAATGTTCAAAACAGGAGCTTCCAGAGAATAAAACTATGCGGGCATTGTAGTTACAGAAGAGAGGGGGGAAGAAAAGGAAAAGAAAAAGAAAAAAGGCAGAATAAAGAAGGAAGACAGTGTACAGGTGGAAGAGTTAACTGTGGACACAGCAGCATGGCTGTGTGTAAAACTAAGTTTCCTAGGACTGCCTCCAAGGGCTCCAGGTAGAAATCCCTGAACCTCCAAAGCCACCTGCAAAGACAAAGAAAAAAAAGAGCAGGACAAGGCCGAAACATCCAAACATCCATGTTACCTGAAGGCAGAGCAGGGAAGAGGGAGGGAAGCAGCGCTGAGGACGAAGACTGCCTAGCCCCCAGGCCAAAAGTGAGGAGAAGAGCTCAGAAGGACTTCGCTGGTGAAGCCACTTCTGAGGTCTCCAGGGAAAGCAGAAGCACTGTCAGTGGGATTAGAAGTGCAGATAGTTTACCTGCGTCACAACCACAAAGAACACACGAGATTAGTGTATATATATATATATATATATATATATATATATACACTCCCTTAAGACCTTTGATATATATATATATATTATATATATATATATTAGACGTAGAATTCTGCTCTACTGAAGAGGAGAACGAGACTGAAGAGAGAAAAGATGATTCGCTCCTAAAAGTGAAAAGGAAGCATAAGGAGAAGCATAAAGGAGAGACAAAAAATGGGGGAAGAGGTGATACCATCGAGAGTGCTGTCCAGTAAGTGCCCGTTCTCTGTGGCCACTGAAACCAGGCTGTTCTTTGACTTTTTAATGAAGTTATTCATATATTCTATATATTAATCCTCTGCCACATGTATGTGATATAAGACAGATCAAAAAGATACATAAATTTTAAAAAGTCCAAGCACTTGAAAAGAGAAAATATATATTTCCAGAAAGTAATATATCAGAGATAATGACTCAAGAATAATAGAAGAAATACAATGAGGTAAATAAATATATAAAATAAATATGTGCAGCTAAAGCAGTACTAAGATGAAAATGTATAGCACTAACTTAACTCTCCTCACCTGCAGCTTGGCTCAAAATATTTATCCCACTTCCTGGAAACAGTATCTTAAGGATTAACTTTGTAAAAATTCACTATGTGTCATATTATATGTATATATATTTAGAATATAATAATACATTTGCATTATAAAAATCAACTCTATTTTATATGATTTATTGTTAAATTAAACATAACTAGCATGTGCTGCATATTTAGAGTTATTAGTGCTCATTTACTTTAGTAAAAGCAGAATCTGACAGAGAAATGGAATCCCAGCACACCAGCCTGATGCGAGAGCTGTGACACTCTGGCCTCATGTGCTGCTGATCACCTCTGCTGACACACTGCACTGTTTGTGTTCCAGGTGGCTACACACTAAAGATGAACCCAGTGGGGAGGTACGGCCTGATTAATGTCCTCCATACCCTAGGTGCAGATGGCATGACATTTATTACCTTAATTAATTTATTGGGCCTGCCATATGGGAGAAACAGCTTTCTTCTCCACTGGAATCACTTGGGAAACTGAAAGGACAACCCATTGCCATGGGACCTCATCAAATTACCAAAACCAGCTGATGATGAAAGAAATCAATGACGTGCTTAGACAGAATCAGTAGGCCCTGGCATTTCCCCACAGTTCACACTTTGAAAAGCAGATGGAATGCAGTCTGTCATGCCAGGCTATATTTCAAGTTTTTGAAATTGTTGTAAGAATTTGCATCAAGTGCAAATATATTTTATACTAAGTATACAGTTCCATTTGACCACTAGGAAGAATAGTTTAAAGTGAATATTACAAAAATGTTAAGGAATGCTACAGGCCAATGAGCAGATAGGTGCCCAACTTTAAAAGTGTGTATTTATCAATGGGTCTCAGACATTCCTTTGGTGCCAAGAAGAGAAATGATTAATTACTTGGCTACTTAGTTGTCTCAGAATTAATACATTTCATGTAGTTGTCTACCACTTTCTTAGACCATCTTCTGGACCTGTATTTTTAAGTTGAAGCCTTACAAAATATCCAGGGAAGGCAAGGAGTAGACATTTGTTGAATTTAATGATTTTCCATTCTGTTTCAAATTTAGAGACACATTTCCCTTTCTATTTCCTAGTTCATTAAGCACATGATTTCCTTATATCTGGAGTCTTCAAAATGTATGATTTGTACATTTTTTTAAAACAATGTTCTAGTTAATTATTAGTCTTTATTGAAACAATTTTATTATTTATTAAATCATAATATAAAACAGCATCATATATCTAAAGCATGTCTTAAGTAAGATATTAGGAATACACACACACACACACACACACACACACACACATATATATATATATATATATATATATATATATATATATACACTTTCTGAATTTTTTGGAATGCATTTATATTCATGTGCAAAAAATACAACCCAATCCACTATATTATCCAACCTTCTTTTCTTTGAGACATTTTCTCAGAAAGATAAACTTATCACGGTGTCTAAGCAAAACAAGCAAGTCATATTTCACTTCCTGTCTGAACATATGGAATTTATGCAATGCATGAATTGGACATTGAATGAATGGACCTTACTGGATCCTTGACAACAGGAATAAAAAGAACATTACAGTGAGAATGGAAAATGCCGGTATACTAGATTTCTCAAATCACTAACAATTGAAATAAAATATAGTTTGCATGTAAAAGGTGAATAAGTGAATTAATTTAATTCACTTCTTTATTATACACTGCTACTGACTTCTACCTTTTCACAGTCCAGTTTATACAGGTTATTCATAAATGCCAGGCATTTACTGATGCCAATCATTGCTCTAGAGACTGGAGATAGTATCAGAAGCAAAAGCACACAACTAAATTATAAGGTGCTCTCCTATTGACGTACACACAAACACAAAATGAAAACCAGTTAGTGAATAGCAATACTGAAAGGCAAGCTGGATACTGAACCATGTTTGCCCATGAAGTAGTGTGTTTATTGTGATAATGGCAGGATATGCTCTATTGTAAATTAAATAAAATTTCTCAAAAAGAAAGAAAAATAAAAGCACCAAAAGGCAAGAGAAAGCTAAAGTACCCCTAGATCTGAGGCCGTATGTATAGACATAGCTTGTGAATGCCATTTTTTCAAAAATTTGAAGTGTACAGTTTGTTTGGAAGAACAAAGAAAACATTCTCTAAAAATTTTAGTCTATGTCATAGGATTTTTTTTGTCCACAGGGAACAGCATAATTTTTATTTAAAACACCATACACAGAAATCAAGTGTTCAAATAGTTTGTGCCTAATGATGTATGCAACCAAAAGAAAGTGCACTTGAATGACAAGTATTATTAAGACAGTTCTCTTCAGTTCTGAACCTATATGAAATTTTTACTTCAGAAATAAGCTACTTGATGACTATATTTAAAGATAATGTCAATAATACCTTAGTCCCAGCTTCAAATTTAGACATGTTTTTGTATCTCAATTACACAATTTATGTATTGTTGTTGATGTGTCTCTTCCCAGTCCTTCCTCCTCTCAGTTTCTAGACTAGACACTGGCAGTTATCTGACTGTGCGTCTATGAGCTCAACATTTTATAGTGTAGTCTAAAGTGTTGAAACTATGCTGGATTGTTTTTCTTCTGTTTGACATTTCATTTAACCTGTCTTCTAAGTTCATTTAAGGTTGATATTAATAATTGTTTTATATTCATTCTTGTATTTTTTCTTTAAGTATATAGCAAGTAATAAAATTACTGGTTTGCAAAAACTAATTTTAAAATTTATTGCAGTATTAGCTTTGATTCTTCTGCTGTTTTATCTAATATTTATGAATCTGTATATCTGTAATGATTGAAGTAAAATAAATATAAATATGTCATAGGATTTTAAAAAGACAAAGCAACAACAACACAAATATAAATAAAACCTTTTAACATTTGCAAAGTTATTAAAAATTCTAATAATATACTACTTTTGATTTAAAAAAAACAGTAAATAAACTCTCCTTCTTTCTATTTTAACCAGACATATTTTGTTCTATGACCTATCATTGTCAATATGCAAATGATTGTTACTGTAACTTCCTCACCAAATAGTACTTAGTATTTGCAACACAATTCAGTTGAAAACTTGTCAAACTGTGTTGTCTAGAATTTGGTCCTGACTCACTCTTAAAAACATCTGATTTCCATCTAATTCCATGCAATGTATGGTAATGGCTACACAATGTTTTACTAAGGTATGTCTTCATTTTACTTTGGGGGCAGTTAGGGGATTTGTTAAAAGACACTTCAACATGCTCATCCTGTCATTGAATATTCTTCTCTTAGCACACAAGACTCTAGTAGAGGGTTCCAACCTCTTGATATTGAAATGCAACCTCTTTATTCAGAAGCTCACAGTTGAGAACATGTCTTCTAACTTCAAATAATGATAATAATAAAACTGTAATAATCTTGTGATGCTTTTTGTAGGTTTATGATTTTGTGTTGGGTCACAGAACTATTTTTGGACACATGGGTTTTATAAACTTTCCATTCTCAGGTCCTCAGTTATTACATACTCTTTCCATTATCTTTCATTTTCTTATCCCTCTAATGTCTAAAGATAGGAATAGTAATGGTAGTATTGTGGTTGAGGTTAAGGTTTGGATCCAGTCTTTGACTTTTCTCCCCTTTCAGTTATTCTCTGTTTCTTTGTTTTATTTATTTTAGTCTTTTTTTTTTTCTGGTATGGTAATAGAATGCCCAATGCTGTTTTGTTTGTTTGTTTTTGTTTTAATCAGCAAAAGAAGTTTTAGCTGACATTTATGGAAGTTTAATAACCTCTGTCCAGCAGTGACTCAGCTGTCATATGTCAGCTTCATATAAGAGGCAAAGATATGTAGAAAGCTAGAATGTGAGGAGAGAGGTTATGACCATCTTTCCCATGGACCCAACCTCTTTAGGTCTCATAGATGCGTAGTGAATCAACAAAGAGCTTCAGTACATGAAATTCTCTAATTGTTTTTATTGTGTGAAGTGTGTGCACGTTCATGAGTGAGCAGGTGAATGCGCATGTGCATCTTTGTACATACCGAGGCCAGAGAGCAACTGCAGGCTCTTCAAACCTGTATTTTTGAGGTAGGGTCTCCTACTGCAGATTCAGCTAAAACAGGTGACCAGCAAGTCACAGAGATTTCACATTTTTTAACCCCAAAGTTGAGATTACAATTGCACAAATCCTTGCCCAGATTTTTAAATAAGCTCTGAGATTATAAATAAATATATACATATATGTATGTATGTGTATATACAAACACACAGTTTGAATAGCTGTTGCAACAATTTGGGGACTTTAAATGTAACACTTTAACATTAACCTAGGGGCTCTGCAAATGTGGTGTAACTGATGGAGGTAATGTTACAGTTAATAGAAAGAAGAGGATAAAAATAGTATAAATAGTTGTTCTTGTGTCAAAAGGCTTTATAAATGTGAAAGAGCTTGGCATTATCTACAAAGAATTTCATACACTTGTAAGCCATAGGTATAGATGGATAGCCTGGGGGTTACTTAAGAGAACCTAAAAGAAAGACACATTTAAAGCACAGATGTAAGTAACAGTTATCTGATTACACATGCTGCGAAAACAGTGAATATGATGTGCTTTTGTAGGTCGAAGTCTAAACTCAGCCTTTTTAACAACTGAAATTGAAAAGTGCCTATCCACTGAATAGACTGAATCTTCTTGTTTACAATTATAAGTGAGTGACAAAACCTAAAGGGTTCTTTGTTTGACAATCTCAAATTAACTTATTACCTGTTCTGGGATTTTAAAAGCCCAATTAAGCTGTTTCTTTCCAGCATGAAACCAGTCTGTAAGCTAAAGACTAAAATTTTCTCAGTAGGTCTCTCATGCAGATGCTCTTCAATACAACGAGCTCCCCAACAGTCCCAGGTGCTTTCAATGCTGAGCCTCGAAGGCAAAGTAGTTTCAGTAGCATAATTCATCTCTCTTGTGCTTCTTTAGCTTATCTTAAACGCTTCCAACAAGCTCTTGAGCATATATGATTTTATTTAAATACTTCTTTCAATCCTTTGAGCTGGCCTCATTTGTTTCCCTTTACTTATTAACTCTACAGTGTTGAGAACACACAGACTTCGACTTTAGGACTCAGAGGAGAAATTGCCCTTGAGATGTAATGTGATAAGACAAACATGGGATATACTCACTTATATAGACCTATAAGATATGATAAACATAATGAAATCTATACACCTAAAAAAGATAATCAATTGAGCGGACATGGGGTAAGGTGATCAATCCTCATTTAGAAAGACAGATGGGATGTGCATTGAACATATGACAGGAGTCTACTGAGCGCATCTGAAAGACTCTAACTAGCAGTGTTTTCAAAGCAAAGACTCATGACCAAACCTTTGGCAGAGTACAGGGAATCATAAGAAAGAAGGGGAGTTAGTCTGATGGGGAAAGGATAGGAGCTCCACAAGGACCAAATATATCTGGGCACAGGGTCTTTTCTGAGACTGACATTCAACCAAGGACCATGTATGGTTATAACCTCGAACTCAGATGTAGCCTGTGGTAGCTCAGTAACCAATTGGTTTCCCAAAGTGAGGGGAACAAGGACTATTTCTAACAGGAACTCAATGACTGGCTCATTGGCCTCCCCACCCCCGAAGGGAGGAGCAGTCCTGTTAGGCCACAGAGGAGGGCTTTGCAGCCAGTCCTGAAGATACCTGATAAAACAGGATCAGATGAATGGGGAGGAGGTCCCCCCTATCAGTGGACTTGGAAAGGGGCACGGTGGAGATGAGGGAGGGAGGGAGGGACTGGGAGGGAATGAGGGATCAGGACACGGCTGGGATACAGAGTTAATAAAATGTAACTGATAAAAAAAAATAAAAAATAAAAAAAGAGATGTAATGTGATATGCTTTCAGAACCACTATGTTAGACGTTTGTCTGTTTCTGTATTTCCAGGGTGATATCAAGAGTCTTAATTTTTCAGTTTTTTCTGAGACTCGGTCTCTAATTCTGTAGGTTTTAAGCATACAGTTGTGTCAAGCTACTCTGAGAATTTACACATAATAAACAACTCAGCAGAAACTGACCCACAAGCAGTGATTAGGTAATGTTAATATCTACTCTCTCCATCTTTAATGCTCACAATAATGTAAAGGTAAAGTGAGGATTATCAGTCCATAAGAAACCAGGCTTTGGAAACATAGTTATGTTCTCTCCTTTTCAAGGAAGTGTGAAGAAGTCCTAATCAATGTTGAGATTATATAAGAGAAATGTTAAAACGTATTCTTTCTAAATCTAGCCATCAGTAATGAGTGAGCACAGCAGAAAACACCACTTCTTAGAAATTGCTATGAATGTTTTCCCAGGCAAAGCTCAGTTCTTCTATTAATAAAGCAAACCAGAAATAATGATGGTTTGAAAATAAAACAACATCCCCAAAGTTTCAGTAGCTCTAACAGCATATTTGATTCCTACTTGAACTAATGCCTGTGCTGAGTTAACACTCTATAATCTTTGTGGTTACAGTTAAGGAACACAGGCTTTCCAGACTACTTATCAATAGTGGCTCTCAAAAATCAGAGGCTGCCTCCAAATGAGAAAGGTAAATAGCAGCCTAGCTACTTTTTTTTTTTCTTTTGATATACAAGAGTGACCAGTCTGCAATATGCTGCTACAATAGAGTCACAAAGCTTGTGAAAGTAACCGGTCAATACATGATTTGACTTAAAGCCCACTCCATGAAATGGAACCCATAACTGATAGTGCTTGGATAGTCAAGAACTAGAAAACTGATAGAACAGGGACCTGGGAGGGAGGAAACTACTGCTTTTCATGAGGAGCAAAGCAGTGACACTTAGTGACATTCTGCTATATTCATCAGTGTCTTGGTCAGCCATCATCAGAGAAGCTTCCTCCCACAAAAGATGGGAATTAGCCAGGCAATAAGTAGAGAGTGAGAGACCTTGGAACACTCAGTCCTAAATTGGACTATTTAATCCTACCCTCCTTTTTTTTCAGAGCTTAGGGAATCCTGTGGAAGAAAAGGCAGAAAGATTGTAAGGACCAGTGAGGATGAAAGGCAAGGAGCAAAAGATGCTTTCTAGGCACAACAGGGCTGGTGCACATATGCACTAACAGAGACTGAGGCACCATGCACAGGATCTGCATGAGTCTGTACCAAATGGAGTCCTATAGCTAAAAGGAGTAGTGGACAAATGACTTCAACACTATTTCCAAATGATAGCATCTTACAAATGAAAAATTAATAATCTTTGAAGGAGCCTCGCTGGGGAACAAACTACGCTTAAGAGTAGGCCCCTTTCCCAGCAGAATATGTCCAACAGAAAATGAACTCAATGGCATCTTCAGAGGTTCTGTATCTCATAATGTTAAGTCTGGGACTTTGTGATGTTATTTGTTTTATGTTTGTTTCTTTTTTTTCTTTTTCTTTCTATTTTTTTTCTTTTCTAACTTACAGGTCCTTTGCAAATCTATTACAGCTTCTGGCTTGGGGGTTTAATGAGATTCTTGAGTGTGTACACTTCTCTGTTTATGTGTCTGTACACTTATTGTGGTTTTTGTGTTTGGATGTTTGGTTGATTTGTAATATTCTGATTTGTTAGTTTTTGTTTTATCTTATTTACGATTATTCCTAAGATGCCTGTTTTGCTTATTTCCTTCCTTCCTTTTTTATTTTGTTTCTTTTTTCCTTCCTTCCTTCCTTCCTTCCTTCCTTCCTTCCTTCCTTCCTTCCTTTATTTCTTCTTTTGTTCTTTCTTTCTTCCTTCCTTCCTTTCTTAAATTTATTTATTATGTACACAGTATTATACCTGCATGTATGCCTACAAACCAAAAGAGTACACCAGATCGCACTAGAGATGGTTATGAGCCACCATGTAGTTGCTGAGAATTGAAATCAGGACCTTGGAAGAACAGCCAGTGCTCTTAAACTCTGAGCCATCTCTCCAGCTCACCTTTTTATTTTCGAAGGAGGAAGAGAAAGGGCATAGATCCAGATGTAATCACAATATATTGTATGAAAAATATTTTAATATAAGAAAATTTCTCTCAGGAAAGAATTAAAGAAAAAGAATAACAGCAGTTAGAGTAAAGAAAGAGGGATTTTATTCCTCCACTTACTAAGAAAGCCTCTTTGAGGTATTTGGGATGCTATCTTGTTGCTAAAGACAGTTACTAATAACACGGGAAGGCACATGTTATAATCCTATGGTCACATGTTAGGAAGTGAATAATTATAAATTGTCCACATTTGTGGACTTAATTTAAAGAACTAATTTAAAGAATTTCAAAGCCAAAGTTGCAGAAATAGGTTTTTTTTTTGTACCAGAAAAAAAGAAACAATTTGTCACATATTATATAATGACTAAACATGAGAAATTTTTATATGACTTAGAGTCTTAATTCATCAGTAAGTACAGTCTGTATAAAGTATCATATTGTATGAACATCATTTGTCAAATATATCATAAATTCCGTCTTGCAAAGTGAAGTTTGCATCAACAAATCTGTGACTATTGTTTTTTTTTTGAGAAATGAGTGCTTTCCAGCAAAAAGGTGATTTTTTTTTTCCTAGTTGTTCAGAAGTTTCATTTTGAAAGATGATGTAGACATTCTCCCTTGGTTTTCAAGCTAGTCCTGACATTCTTTCTTTTTGTTTCCACATATTTTTTTCCTGTCTTGAGGAGGGTTAACTCTGTGCTCAAAAGAGCAGATGGCACTTCAGGAGAGACTAGGATGCACTCACTCATCATAAAAAATTAAAAAAAAAGAGATGCATTTAGATATTTCATATTCTTCGCTGATGCATTTCATTTTAATAGGAAAGTATGATTTCATGTAGCCTACTTTGGATTGTATTTTGTAAACACACCTGTCACAATTAGCCATATGCACAATTTCCTTTTTTCATAATGATCAGGAAGGGTTAGAATATAATTAATTCTGCTCTAGATTTAAAAAAAATGGATGAAAATACTACTTTTATAGTACTTGAAAAGGAACTAAAATAGATGCAATATGCATGACAGTCTCAGTTGTTAAAAAGTTTCAGTATATAAAGCATGACTTTTATTCTTAAATTAGAATAATATATTATTGAATCTGATTGCTTTTAGACTCTGCTTACTTTTACTGAGAGGTGTCAGTATAAAGAAAATGCAAGTTGCATACTTAAATGTTGTTTAGAAGCAGAAAAATTGAGATGAGCATATTTCCTAATCATTATAGAAATTGAGTTTGGAACACAAATCATAGTAAATATACATATATACCTAAATATACATTTATTACTCTTTTTATTTTATTTATTATTTTTATTTTTATTAATTACACTTTATTCACTTTGTATTCCCCATAAGTCCCAAACTCCTCCCCTCCCGATCCCACCATTCCACCCCCATCTTCACATATACCCTTCCCCAAGTCCACTGATAGGGGAGGTCCTTCTCTCCATCCTTCTGATCTTAGTCTATCAAATCTCATCAGGAGTGGCTGCATTGTCATCTTCTGTGGCCTAGTAAGACTGCTCTCCCCTCGGGGGGAGGTGATCAAAGAGCAGGCCAATCAGATTATGTTAGAGGAAGTCCCTCTTCCCATTATTATGTAACCCACTTGGACACTAAACTGTCATGTGCTACATCTATGCAGGGGTTCTAGGTTATCTCCATGCATAGTACTTGGTTGGAGTATGAGTCTCTGGGAAGACCCCTGTCTTCAAATTTCTGGTTCTGTTGCTCTCCCTGTGGAGCTCCTGTCCTCTCCAAATCTCACTATTTCCCACTTCTTACATAAGATTCCATGCACACTGCCCAACAGTTGGGCATACGTCTCAGCATCTGCTTTGATAGTCTGCAGGACAGAGCCTAGGTTGTTTCCTGTTTTCTCCTTCTTCTGATGTCCATCCTTTCAGGAAGGGCATTGAGCGTTTTAGTCAGGGTCCTCTCTCTTGATTAGTTTCTTTAGATGTACAGATTCCAGTAGGTTTATCCTATATTACATGTCTATTTGAGTGAGTATATACCATGTGTGTCTTTCTGCCTCTGAGACAGCCCACTCAGGATGATCCTCTCCAGTTCCCACCATTTACCTGCAAATTTCATGATTTCCTTATTTTTCCTTGCTGAGCAATATTCCATTATGTAGATGCACCAAAATTTCTGCATCCATTCTTCAGTTGAGGTGCATCTGGGCTTCTTCCAGCTTCTGGCTACTACAAACAAAGCTGCTACAAACAGGATTGAGCAAATGCCCTTACTGTAAACCTGAGCCTGTTTTGGATATATGCCTAGAAGTGGTATGGCTGGATCTTGAGAAAGCACCATTCCTAGTTGTCTGAGAAAGCACCAGATTGACCTCCAGAGTGGTTGTACAAGTTTACTTTCCCACCAGCAGTGGAGAAGGGTTCTCCTTTCTCCACAACCTGTCCAGCATGTGTTGTCACTTGAGTTTTTCATCTTGGCCACTCTGATGGGTGTAAGGTGAAACCACGGGGTTGTGTTGTCTTGACTTGCACCTTCCTGATGGCTAATGAGGTTGAGCATTTCTTTAAGTGTTTCTCTGCCATTCTATATTCCTCTACAGAGAATTCTCTGTTTAGCTCTGTTCTGCATTTTTTAATTGGATTACTTTGTTTGCTGCTTTTCAGCTTCTTTAGTTCTTTATATATACTGGATACTAGCACACTGTCAGAAAAAGGTTGGTGAAGATTCTTTCCCAATCTGTAGGCAGTTATTTTGTTTTGATGATGGTGTCCTTTGCTTTATAGAAGCCTCTCAGCTTCATGAGGTCCCATTTATTGATCGTTGCTCTTAGAGCCTGTGCTGTTGTGTTCTGCTCAGGAAACATTCTCCTGTACCAATGAGTTCTAGGGTCTTCCCCACTTTTTCTTCTAACTGATTTAATGTGTCTGGTTTTATGTTGAGGTCTTTGATGCACTTGGACTTTATTTTGTGCAGGGTGATAAGTATGGATCTATATGCATTCCCCTGTATGCAGACATCCAGTTAGACTAGAACCATTTTTGAAGATACCATCCCTTTTCCATTGTATGGTCCTGGTATCCTTGTCAAAGATCAAGTATCCATAAGTGTGTGGGCTTATTTCTGGGTCTTCTGTTTGGTTCCATTGATCCACCATTCTGTTTCTATGCCAGTATCATGCAGTGTTTACCACTGTTGCTCTATAGTATAGCTTAAGATCAGGGATGGAGATACCTCCAGAAGAGCTTTTATTGTAGAGGATTGTTTTAGCAATTCTGGGTTTCTTGTTATTCCATATGAAGTTGAGAATTTTTCCTTCCAGGTCTGTAAAGAATTGTGTTGGTAATTTGACAGGAATTGCATGGAATCGGCATATTGCCCTAGGCAAATTGGCCATTCCCACTATGTTAATCCCGACAAAACCATGAGCATGGGAGATCCTTCCATCCTCTGATATCCTCTTCCAATTCTTTCTTCAGAGACCTGAAATGTTTTTCATACAAGTCTTTGACTTGCTTGGTTAGCGTTACACCAAGGTACTTTATGTCATTTGTGGCTATTGTGAAGGGTGTTGTCTCCCCAATTTCCCTCTCAGGTCCTTTGTTTTTTGTATACAGGAGGGCTACTAATCCTTTAGAGTTAATTTTGTATCTGGCCACTTTGCTGAAGGTGTCTATCAGCTGTAGGAATTCCCTGGTAGAATTTTTGGGGTCACTCAGGTATACTACATATCATCTGCAAATAATGACAATTTGACTTCTTCCTTTCCAATTTGTATCCCCTTGATCTCCTTCAACCATCCCATTGCTCTAGTGAGGACTCCCAGAACTATGTTGAAGAGATATGGAGAGAGTGGGCAGCCCTGCCCTGTCCCTGATTTCAGTGGGATTTCTTTAAGTTTTTCTCCATTTGTTTTGATGTTGGCAACAGGGTTGCTGTATATTGACTTCACTATGTTTAGATATGTGCCTTGCATCCCTGATCTCTCCAATACTTCAAACATGAATGGATGTCAGACCTTGTCAAATGCTTTTTCAGCATCCAAGGAAATCATCATGTGTTTTTTTTTTTGTTGTTGTTTTTTGTTTTTTTCCTTTCAGTTTGTTAATATGGTGGATCACATTGATGGTCCTCTGCACATTGAACCACCCCTGCATACCTGGGATGAAGCCAACTTGGTCACAGTGGACAACATCTCTGATATGATCTTGTATTCGGTTTGCAAGTATTTTGTTGAGTATTTTTGAATCAATGTTCATAAGGGAGACTGGCCTGAAACTTTCCATCTCTGTTGGGTCCTTGTGAGGTTCAGGTACCAAGGTGAATGTGGCCTCACAGAATAAGCTTGGCAGTGTTTTGTGGAATAGTTTGAAGAGAACCAGAGTTAGCACTTCTTTGAAGGTCTGGTAGATTTCCACACTGAAGCCATATGGTCCTGGGCTTTTCTTGGATAGGAGACTTTCAATGACTGCTTCTATTTCCTTGGGGGATATAGGACTATTTAATTGATTTACCTGGTCTTGATTCAGTTTTGGTAAGTAGAATTGATCAATAAAATTGTCCATTTCATTTAGATTTTCAAATTTTGTGGCATATAGACTTTTGAAGTAAGTCCTAATGATTGCTTGGATTTCCTCAGTGTCTGTAGTTATGTCCCCCTTTTCATTTCTGATTTTGTTGATTTGGATGGTGTCTCTCTGCCTTTTAGTTAGCTTGGCTAAGGGTTTGTCTTGTTGATTTTCTCAAAGAACCAGCTCTTGGTTTCATTGATTCTTTGAATTGTTTTATTTGTTTCCAATTTATTGATTTCGGCCCTGAGTTTGATTATTTCCAGCTGTCTACTCCTTTTTGGTCTGTCTGCTTCTTCTTTTTCTAGGGTTTTCAAGTGAGCCATTAAGTTACTTGAATGAGCTCTCTCGAATTTCTCCTTGAAGGCACTTAGTCCTATGAACTTTCCTTTTAGCACTGCTTTCATTGTCTCCCACAAGTTTGGGTATGTTGTGCCTTCAGTTTCATTGAATGCTAGGAAGACTTTGATTTATTTCTTCATTTCTTCCCTGACCCAGCTGTCATTTAGTAGCAAGTTGTTCAATTTCCATGTGTGTGTAGGCTTTTTGCTATTTCTGTTGTTGTTGAAGTCCAGCTTTATTTCATGGTGATCAGACAGGATACAAGGGATTATTTCAATCTTCTTGTATCTGTTGAGGCTCACTTTGTGACCCATTATATGGTCTATTTTGGAGAAGGCTCCACTGAGAAAAAGGTAACTTCTTTTGTGTTTGGGTATAAGGTTCTGTAAATGTCTGTTAGGTCCATTTGATCCATGAACTCTGTTGGAGACATTGTTTCTTTGTTTACTTTCTGTTTTGTTGACCTATCTTTTGTTGAGAGTGGGATGTTGAAGTCTCTCACTATTAATGTGTGGGGATCTATGTGTGGTTTAAGTTTTATCAATGTTTCTTTTACAAATGTGGGTACTCTTGTATTTGGAGCATAGATGTTCAGGATTGTGATGTCTTCCTGGTGGAATTTTCCCTTGATGAGCATGAAGTGTCCTTCCCCATCTCTTTTGATTAATTTTGGTTGAAAGTCTATTTTATCAGATATTAGAATGGCTTGCTTCTTGGGTCCATTTGCTTGGAATGCTGCCCTGCTTCTGGGTTTCTTGCTGTAAATTTAATGAGCTGATGCTGTAACTAGTGTGTCCCTTGGTTTGGTCAGTTTTGTTAGGGATAACTGGTTGCCCCTTGGAGCAGTATCTGGGTTGATCTTGCGGATCCCGGGCTTTAGTAGGCCTGAGGTTGGGACTCTGTGCCCCAGTACCCAAGCGATAATCTGTTTGTGGGTGAGTATTCTTCTCCTGGTAGCAGCAGGCTACCTGGTGCACAGCAGGTCCCTGGGTTGGGCCAGTCTGTGGGACCTTTTCCAGGCATATACTGGGTGACCTAAGTCCATCCCCTTTGCTTTGTTCCCTGTGAGGATTTTTCCCAACAGTGTCTCTGGTGTCCTGGGGTGCACAGTTCTGTCTGTGAGGAATAGTTGGTTCAAAGCAGGTCTCTGGGCTTGCTGCATGAGCGCCTGGCTGCTAGTCTGCTGGACCTTTCCCAGGGATATACTGGATGACCTAATTCGGGATCCCGTTTCCTGCCTTCCCTGTGGGGTTTACTCCTGACAGGGACTCGCAGTCTCTGTTGCCCTGGGGCGCACAGCTCTGTGTGTGTACTGGAGAGCTGGGCGCCCAACGACTCTCTGTGCTCCAGGCTTGGGCCCAGTTCATTGATGGCGGCTCATACCCGCATATCTGCGAGACCTTCCCCAGGCAAAGCCTGGGTGGCCCAAGGCTTCCTTCCTTCCCTGTGGGGCCCTCTCCCGACAGAGACTCCCGGTCTCTCTCGCCCTGGGGTGCATAGCTTCGTTTCTGTGCAGGAGAGCTGGGAGCACAACCACTCTCCATGCTGGAGGTTTGAGCCCATTTTCAGTGACGGAAGCTTGTACCCACCAGTCTTTTTCCAGGTAAAGACTGGGTGACCAGTGGCCAGTCCCACTGCCTCCCTTCCCGGTGGTTTGACTTGCAACTCGGACTCTCAGTCTCTGGTGTTTTTGTGCCCACAGTTCAGCCTGGGAAGGTGATCAGGACAAGCAGGCGTGTGGCTCTGGTCTGGTGACCTATTGCCTGCTGGACCTGGGATCTCTTCCAGGTTCTGGCTGGGTGGCCTGAGAGTGGACCCAACTGATTCCCACAGGAAACATTCCCAACTGGGAAACATGATTGCTGTTGTTTTAGGGCCCAGAGTTCAGTCTCTTGGTCACTGTATGTGAAATATTGTTCTGCTCCTCAGACAGAGTGTTCTCCTGGCGCCGCCATCTTGTCCCCCACCCATATATTACTCTTAATGCATACATGACATGACATATTGAATAGTAAACTCAACTAAGATATACAGGTTTGATTATTTGCATATGTTGGACTTATTTATTTTAAGATCAAGGAACAAAGAAAACATGACAAGTTGTTCTGGATTGTTGTTAGCCAGTTGCTGAAATTGCTAAGAATGAAGGATAGCAACAAAACCAAAGGAAAAACTGGAAGCACTTTTCTTTATTTTTCTAGCCATGATAACTCAGAAGAGGACTTGAGATAGCCGTAACCACTACTTTAAGGGAAAAAAATATGAAGACTTAAATTTATAAAATGCCCAGAAAGAGATGAGAAAACTAAATGGTATTCTTGGTTTTCAAGCTACTATCAAAACCTGGGAGGATTTCTATCACTTTATATAAATATAAAAGGTATTGGAGATTAATAACAGCAACAAATAAAGTGAGGAGATCTTAACTGTTTTGTTTACCATATAATGGTTTTATATTTTGAAATCACTTATACATAATTTTATATGTCCTAAAAGAAACAAAGTCCCCTTGTAGAACCGTTAAGGTAAAATTATGAGACCTTAATTAAATTCCCCAAGTCACCTTTTAAAAATTTTAGAACAGTATACATTAAGTTTATACAATTCTAGCTTTTTAAAGAGGGTAATATATATGAATAAACCTTAATCATCCTTTTTTGAAATACACTCATCAATGGAAATAAAATACATTAGCATGCAAAAGACTAAAGATGTTATGACTTTTAGGTTTTATTTATCATTATTTTTGTTATTGTTATTTTATAAATAAATGGCCTATCCTTAAACATTTTCTGGTTCTCAACCTTTACAGGCTGAGAGTCACACATATTATTCAATAAAAGTGCAAGGTTACATTTCTTGTTTTAGTTACAATATATAAAGAACTTGGAAGTCATCACCCCTGTCCTCACTAAATGAAAACAATGCTGAAAGGACTAAAAATCAATGTTTATTTCTTAGATCTGTCAGAGAGTTGAGGTCACCAGGCTTATTGCTGCCCTGAAATACAAAGGTACAGGTGAGTACAAGAATCATAGTCGAGAAGAGATTTATAGGAACAGTGACACAGAAGGCAGAAGTGGGTAAGGACACTTAAAGGAAATTTGACAAATAGCTGCAAGATGAACTGGGCTGTCATAATACACTGGAAAATTCTCAGGTGCTAGCCTCATCTGGTGGTACATATACTCGAATGTGTCACCCTAGGAACCCAGCTAGTCATCATGGTGAATATTAGCACAAAGTCACCTCTTTGTGCAGAAGGATAGGTCAAGGGAAAAGTCCTCTTATCCTCTTTCATTGTTAGGTTGAAACTGCTTGACATGCTTGACTACAAATTATATATTTAAGTTTTCTACACCCATGATCAAATTAGTTACCATTTAATTCCCAAAGTTCTTAGCTCACTATTCAAGGGAAAGCATGCTGGTAGGCAGTAGAAGGCACTCAGGCTGGAGATTCATCACATCATGTAAAGCAGGATGCAGTGTGCAATTGGGGGACAGCAAGATCTGCCCTAGTGATAGGATTCTGCTTGCTATGTACCTCTGTTAAAGTCTCAACAACATCTCCCTCAACCCCATATCAGCAGCTGGGACCAGCACTCAAAGCATGAAGCAAAATAAACATTCTATATTTAAAAAGATAAAATTATAATTCTTAGATAATTGTTTACGTCCTTTTGTCTCACGTAAGATATAAAGAGAAAAGCTAAAAATACAAAACAAAACAAAACAAAACAAAACCCAACAGTCTATGACTCAGAACTTCAAAAATCCACGTTTCATGGTAACTAAAAACTATTTCCCCTGCCCAAAACTTTAAGATAATGGCAGTAAGGTCCCAATAAGAGAATGGTGGAGATTACAGATAAGAGAAGGGGTACTCAAAGTTCAATGACAAAAGGGATGATTGAAAAACAAACAAACAAACAAAACAAAAACAAAAAAAGAACTAAGGTGACTGTCTTCCAGCACTATAGTGAAAAATCATTCCACAGTGATAGCTTAGTTCTATTTCTTAATTAAATTTTTATTTTTATATTAGTTACAGCTTATTTATTTTGTATCCCAGCTCTAGCACCCTCCCTCATTTCTTCCCACTCCTGCCCTCCCTCCATCATCTCCTCCCAGCCACTCTCTAAGTCCACTGATAAGGGAGGTCCTCCTCCCCTTCCATCTTACCCTAGCTTATCAGTCTCTTCAGAACTATCTGCAATGTCCTCCTTTGTGGTGCAAAAAGGCTGATTTTCCCTCCGTGGTGGTGGTGGTTGTGGGGAGGTCAAAGAGCCAGCCATTGAGTTCATGTCAGAGACCGTCCCTGTTTTTCTTACTAGGGAAACCCACTTGGATACTGAGCTATCATAGGCTACATCGGACCAGGGGTTCTAGGTTATATCCATGCATGGTCCTTGGTTGGAGAAACAGTCTCAGAAAAGACCCCTGTGCCCAAATATATTTGGTCCTTGTGGAGCTCTTGTCTTCTCCAGGTCATACTAACTCCCCCTTCTTTCATATGATTCCCTGCACTCTGCCCAAGGTTTGGTTATGAGTCTCAGCATCTGCTTTGATACACTACTCGGTAGCTTATCTACATATGTATCAACCACCACATTCAACAATCACCAGCCATAGCCCCTATGATTTGATAAAGAATGGAAGAAGAGAGAAAGAAAAAGAAAGAAAGAAAGAAAGAAAGAAAGAAAGAAAGAAAGAAAGAAAGAAGGAAAGAAAGAAAGAGATAGAAAAAGGGCAACCATGGGAATGTTAATCTATAAAAGACACATTTCAGAGTGCCTGAGCCCACCAGCAGAGTCGAACAGTTCTTGGGTGGGGAGTGAGGACTGAAAGAAAATAAAAAAGCCAACACATTACCTATGGGATCAGTTCAAGAGGGCTGTCAGTAGAAACTATCATACGAGTTTATGTCACAATTTCTTTTTATAGTCAGAGGAAAGCACCTCCATACAATGAAGGGGTTCATTGAGAAGTCAAACTTGTTTACCTTGACCATTTGTCTGTGTGATCCTCACACAAACAAAAGGAAATGAACTTTGCAAAACATCCTGCCTATCCCTGTCTCCAGGTGAAGGCCAGAGTGAAAACAAGCAGCTCTCCACATCAGAGGACTGTTCTCCTGTTCTCACCATTTCCAATTACCTGCTGCTCTTTGTTTAGGGTTGAATAGCCCTGACATTTTCCCCTCCTACAATTAGCATTTTTCTTGGTGTTATTCTTGTTCAAGTCTCATTTAGGTAGTGAGGTTCCCGATATTTCATAGGCGAAGCTTCCTAGTAATTTCTAGGAGACACAATCTGAGGGTAAAATTTTTGGTTCTCTGACTCTAAAAATAAGGGTACATCTTCCTGGATGTTCCCTGAGCTTTGGCATAGGAGCATAGTAGCCACTTGACCTGGTACTCAGTGATCAGTTGTTGCCTTCGTTTTGTCGAGTTGTGGTTTTCTGTAAAGTCCTCTGTTGCAAAGAAACACTTCTTTAACTAGCGAAGAGAGCTACACTCACCTGTGTTTATAATGATAAATATGTAGAATAAACTTAGGAACCTATGCTGGTTTAGTAAATTGGTGGCAATTACCCCACTTTGTTGACATGCTTTAAAAAAAATATTCTTTCTCTTTTAATAGACTTAGTGTATCTGATTTTATATTGAGGTCTTTGATCCATTTGGACCTGAGTTTTGTGTAGGATGATGAATATGGTCCTATTTGCATTCTTCAGCATGCAAACATCCCACTAGACTAGCAACATTTGTTGAAGATGCCTCCTTTTTTCCATTGTATGTTTTTGGCTTTGTCAAAAATCAAGTGTCTATAGGTGTGTGGGTTTATTTCTGGGTCTTTGATTTGATTCCATTGATCAACGTACCTGTCTTTATGCCAATTCCATATGTTTTTTGTGGGTTTTTTGTTTGTTTGTTTGTTTGTTTGTTTTGTTTTGTATGACAATTGCTCTATAGTACAGCTTGAAATCAGGGACTGATCTTCCAGAAGATTTTTAATGGTGCAGAATTGTTTTGATTATCCTGAGCCTTTTATTTTTCTATATGAAGTTGAGAATTGCCCTTTCAAGGTCTGTGAAGAATTGTGTTGGAATTTTGATGGGAATTGCATTGGATCTGTAGATTGCTTTTGGTAGAGATTGCCCTTTTTAACGTGTTAATCCTACTGATCCATGTACACAGGAGACCTTTCCATCTTCTATCTTCTTCAATTTCTTTCTTCAAAGACTTAAAGTTCTTGTAATACAGGTCTTTCACTTACTTGGTTAGAGTTACACCAAGATATTTTATATTATTTGTGGCTGTTGTAAAGGGTGTTATTTCTCTAATTTCTATTTCACTCCATTTATTGCATGTATGAATGAGAACTACTGATTTTTTTAAGTTAATTTTGTATTCATTCTATTTCCTGAAGGAGTTTATCAGCTGTAGGAAATCTCTGGTAGAATTTTTGGGGTCACGTATGTATTCTGTCATAATATCTGCAAAGAATGATACTTTGCTTCCTTTCCAATTTGTATCCACCTGAGCTGCTTTAGTTGTTTTATTGCTCTAACTAGAACTTCAAGTACTATGTTGAAGAGAAACCAAGTGATTTTACTGGAATTGCTTAGGTTTCTATCTAGGAGATCTGTGACAGATTTGGCTCCCATGAGGACGTGGAGTTGATTATAGTTGTGGAAGACATGGAGATTGAAGTGGCCACCTCCTAGCCAGGCAGGATTCTAGTGGAGGGAGGATAACAACAAGGACCCACCCACAAAACCTTTCACCCCAAATTTACCCTGCCTACAGGATATGCAGGGATAAAGATCGAGCAGAGACTGAGGAAATGAATGGCCAACTAATGACTGGCCAAACCTGAGACCCATCCCATAGGAGACAGACAACCACTGAGACTACTAATGATGCTCTGCTATACTTGCAGACAATAGCCTAGCATGACTGTCTTCTGACAGGCTCCACCCAACTGTGGAATAAAACAGATGCTGAGACTCAGCCAAACATTACGTGGAACTCAGGGAACCTTGTGGAACAGTGGGTGGAAGGATAGAAAGTCTTGGTGAGGACAAGAACTTGTCAAGAAGACCAACAATGTCAACTAACCTAGGCCCATAGGGATCTATAGAGACCAAAGCACCAACCCAAGAGCTTGTATGGACTGAACCTAGGCCCCCTTACACATATGTAACTAATGTGAAGCTTGGTATTCATGTGGGTCCCCTACCAAGTGGAGTGGAGGCTGTATCTGACACAGACTCTTTTCCTGATTTTGGATCATTTTCCCCTAGCTAGTTGACCTTGTCTGGCCTCAGGGGAAGAGGATTGCTTAAGTCTGATACAACTTGGTGTGCCAGTGTCAGTTTGTAAAGGAGGGGGCTATCCTTTTCTGAGGAGGAGGTGAACAGATAAAGGAGGAAGAGGGTGAAAGGGTGGGACCAGGAGGAAATGAGGGAGAAGGCTGTGTTTGGAATGTAAAAGAAATAATTGAATAAACTTAATAAAATTTTTTAAAAAGGTACATGTGGCACCATGCCCACCTTAAAACATTCTTGGATTAATTTCTTTTTAGTTTAGTTTTATATAATACAAATTGATTAATATACAAAATAGATTTTAAACCTCATAAAGAAACAGTGTTTTTTTTTTTTTGACTTGGGACTTTCCATTTCATTTTTACTACTCTAACATTATTTTAAAAAGGTTATTTTATTACAGCCCTCAGATGTTTTCTGCAATATCCCACCTTTCAGTCCCCTCTCTTTGTGTCCTCCTTATACCACTGTTTACACTTACCTTACTTCTGATTTATATCAGTATCCAAAGCTATTCTCATGTTGCTCTGTCCAACATTTCTACAGCTCAAAGCTCTCAAGCAAGATGAACATGCAGAATGTATAATTATAAGCATTCAATATCTATCTGCTTTTATAAAATTTATTAATACTCTAACTTTATATCACCAGTTTTCCCCGGCCTATCCTCAAAGTAGACATTAATTACCTTCCCACTTACTTTGTGAAAGAAAAAACAGAAATTCATCATTTCTTCCTAGAAAAATGTGATAACTCTAACTGAAGTGTTGCTTTCTAGCCAAATGGGCAGGTGCCAATCTGAACTTTCTGTTTCTTGTTTTATGGCTGTGGTAACTACCTATATTTCTCCTTGTGTTACAAACATTGTTTCCTGAATTCCACATGCTCCTTCTTTTTTCTTCCTCTCCCTCAGTATCACCCTTGTTTGCTCTTTAACTGCCTATATCATAGTTTCAAACCATATCAGTTCTTCAGCACTTTCTTAGAAACCATTGTTTCATTTTCTTTTCTTTTCCTTCAGAAAATATCTGAGGTGGGGAGGTACTAGGGTGTAAAGTGAATAAAATAAATAAATGAGACAAAAAAAGAAGATATCTGAATATATTTTTGCACCTTCATAAATGTTTAGTAGAGCTAGATTTTATACAAATAACATTTACTTTCAGAGCTTTAAAGCATGATTTAATGCATCTGTGTTTTTTCCTTATTTTAAATACTGATTTTTATTGATACTCTCAGTTCTGATATTTTGACTATTTCCATTTGTTTTGATTTATTTTTTTGCTTATTTTTTCGCCAAACTGGTAGGTTGTTGGATAAATATTTTCACCAAGGATGCTAATAATTGTTATAAAAATGCAGGCCCAGTTGTACTTGGCACTTATCATCCCTGTAAAGATGAGGACTGAAATGATTTAGTCTATAGATTACTTTTTTGTTAATTTAATTACATTATTTCTGTTATCCTCTTCTTCCTACTTTCAAGTTTTATATCACTTTGATTAATTCACAAACTATTAAAAAAACAATTACCTTTCTAACCTAATCTCATCTCTTTGTTGTTTCTATTCTATTTCCCAGGAAATTTTCCTTATATTTAATCTTTTAATTTTACTATCATGTTTTAAAATTTCAAGGCAATTGCTCTGTTATCATAGTATCCCCTTGTATAGTATCTTGTCCTTGTATCACACTCTTAGAAGCTATTCATTATCAAACAGAACTCTAAGGTTTTATACTTTTGGCTACTTTGTTTCAGTTCACACTGAGTTTTTATATGGAATGATACAAATACAGATTTTTTTCACTTCTTTGAATCATATTCCTGGCTTTGGACAGGAAGGTAATTATTTTAATGGTGGCAGCAGGAGGCTCATGGCTCAACTACCTGTGGATTCATTGACTTCGGGGAAGCATTCCTGTCACATAATCTTGTGCACTGTGAGAAGCAACATGGTAAGGCTGATGTTTGCTAGTTTAACCAAACTGAAGCATTCTTCTCAGACAAGAATTATTTGTTCCAGATATGTAAGAGTTCAATCTCACAAAATTTTGGTGACATAGCTATACCCCAATGGAGAGTCTCAACAACACTGTGAGAAAAATTTTTCTGAAAAGACTACTTTTAACTCTAATACACACTGAGAAAGAAGTCTACAGACAACTGAAATTTAAGGCATTTGTTTATTTATGAACTCTCTATATCTCATCAATAATTGATTATCTAGTATGTGTAAAAGGCAATGCTATGCAATTAGGAAGCAACAATGAAGCATCATAGAGTCACAAGATGTCCATGAGGAAACGACAGCCTAGTCACAAACAGAACTGCAGTGAATAATTACACTAATAAGCATACAGCTGCAATCTGTGAAAACGATGTAGAAGCACTTTCATTATGAGCATATATCAGGGGATACAATCTGAAGCAGAGCCATATCTTAGGCAGGGTGATGTTTGACTAGAGAACTGAATAATGAGTTAGAAATACCTGGCAAAATGTGAAAGGATAAAATATCCTGTGCCTAGCAAACAGACTGCTAAATCTCAAATAGCAGAAAACATGGAAAGAACTAAAAAGAAAGCCGTAGTGAGTTTTAATTGGAAAGATCAAAATGAGTTCCATTATTCTAAAAAAGAGGAAAAAAAGAAAAAAGGTGTAGTGTTTTGCCTTAAATGTGATTACTTCTATCAAAGACCTCTAAATGCTTCTGCTGGGAACATCTGAAGAAAGAGTCTACAGGTTTCATCTGTGGCATAATATTTTATCACATAGAACCCATCACGTGGTACCTTCCCTTTTGTTTACTGTCCATAGGAAACAGTAATCATAAGCTTCATTTTATTTTATTTACTCCCCTGTCTATCTTATTGTTTATTCTGGCATGATGTTTAACAGTTTTCAGTTTAGGCCAAAAAATTGACAGAGGTAAGAATTACATAGAAATGCTGTAGGACATACGTAATTGCACTTTATAGTTCACTATATAATGGAATGAATAATTTAGCTGATTGTGTTGTTAGAGCCTTTGGATACTCAAAAATTAATAATTATATTTTTATATCATCACATTGGACTGTATATTAAAAATCTTTTACTTGTCAAATAAACCTGAGCCCAAGTACATGTAATAATTACATGAAATCAACATTGTGTGTTGATTTTTTGAGACTCAGTAATCATGAGTGACTGCAATAATATAAACATATATATTGCATGGGATAAAAAATCAAGTAACATATGTATGTATATACACATATAAAACATAAATTAAGGAGATACTATAGTATTAAAATGATAAGACAAATATAATTTATCAGAAATTGATCCAGGTCAGAAGACTTTTAAAGATTTTATTTCTAAAAATTCTGTCTATATGTGTTTATGTACATGCTTGTAAATCTGACATTAGCTTCTTGAAGGTCAGGCCATAGAATCCTATGGAGCTGGAATTTCGAGTAGCTGTTAGCCAACTAGTTCAGTGCTGGAAATCAAATTTATGTCTTCTGCAAGAGAATATTCATGCTTGAGCCAATAATTTGAGCCATTATTCTATCTCCTAGACAGGTGAATATAAATTAAGATGAACAGAGTATTCAATTAGATGAAATATTAAAAACTGGGAAATTTCTCTACACACATATACAGAAAAAAGACAAATATATAAATGCACATATATGAAAAATATGCTAATGAAATACCACTGAATGTATGCATTTTTAAATGAAAATATCAAACAATAAAAATTGTTATATCTAATAATAGGTTTTTAAGATGTTGAAGACTTTGCAAAGTTTGTCATTATATACAGGTAGGTTTATTTTCTACAATCAATTCTGGGTTAAAATTTTAGTTTGTGTATACAAAAAGTAGGAAAGTTTTATAGCGTCAGTGGTGAATCTCAATCTTTTTATACCAAGTTTACAGGAAGAAAGAAATATTTGATAATGAGTTGTTTTTTTTTTTTTAACAAAAGAAGATAACAATTCCTTGTTTCTTGAGTTTTTTGTTGCAGTTGTTTTCGTTTTGTTTGCTTTGTTTTGTTTTTGTTTTTACTTTATATATTTCTTGCTCTTGGATGTCTCCACGTGACACAAAAAGGCTTGTTGAAAACAGCTGTATAATATAGGATAGCCATACCAAAATCTAAAACCTACAGAAGCTAAACTAAAGACTACTCTAGGGAGGATGCTTAAATCTCATTCATAATGACAAACAGGATAAACACCAGAATCAGTGGAAGAGAGGAAACAGGATGGGAGCCTACCCAACAGGGGATCAGAGTAGATGCTAAGACTCACAGCCAAAATTTGAGCAGAGGACAGGGAGTCTTACAGAAGCAAGGGTGTGGGGAGAAAAGGGCATGCAGGGGACAGGACAGGAGCCCTACAAGGAGACCAACAAAGCTAAAATGTCTGAGCCCAGGGGGTTCTGCAGAGAATGATGCATCAACCGATGTCCAGGCATGGAAAGAATATAGAGCCTCTGATTGGCAGCTCAG
This sequence comes from Meriones unguiculatus, assembly GCF_030254825.1. Classification (NCBI taxonomy): domain Eukaryota; kingdom Metazoa; phylum Chordata; class Mammalia; order Rodentia; family Muridae; genus Meriones; species Meriones unguiculatus. Next base: position 81,296,276 of record NC_083364.1, read on the forward strand.
ACTCCATGTGGACTCCTGAGTAAGGGTACTGAGGGGCTGCTTCTTTCAAGAACTTTGTTGCCTGCTCTTTGATCACTTGACTGTAGCCATATTAGTCCACAGAAGAAGAGGAGCAGGGAGTCCTGATGAAACTTGATAAGGCAATGAGACTGGATTAGCTATGGGCATATGGCAAAGAGGCAAACTCCCCCTTTCAGTGCACTAGGGAACCAGGATAGGGGGAAAAAGGGAGAAAGGGTGGGCCTGGGAGGAGTGGATGGAAGGAGCTTCAATCAAGATATATAATGAAAAAAATTGCAAAAAAATATTAAAATTAAAAAATATAAAAATAAAAACAGTGATTGACAAAAAAGAAAGAAAAAAGAAAGAAAGAAAGAAAGAAAGAAAGAAAGAAAGAAAGAAAGAAAGAACAGTAAAACATTAGGTTTACAGAGTCTGTGGATATGTTTAATAGTCCTGCACTCAGTAGAAGCAGAATAAGACTGAGCAAGAGTCCAAGATGGCAGAAACCAGCCTGCACCTTATCTGAGGGGCACAGACTCCTAAACTCTGAAATGGGTGAGAGGAGTGGCAGCTTAAGCCAGAACATCGACACTGAGGCTTCCTGGGGAGAGGGGACAACCCATGAGCTAAGACACTTTCGATGCAGGTCACTTGTGGATGTCTCCAGGGACTGAGAGCTGCAAATATTCAACACCCTTGTACTTCCCCTTGCCCCAAATATGGGATTCCCTTCTTGGCGGAGGCAGCAGTGGTTGCCCCAAGCATGAGCCTCCACACTCAGTGACTGAAATGGCAGAGGCAGGCCTCTACCCCAAGTACAGGTCTCCCTGCCCCCATGGCCAAACAGTGGACACCACTGAGAAAACTGATCTCCTATACTCTTATTTGCCACTGTGGGCCCAAACCTGAAAGTAGAGAACTGGAGGTACCCTGTGCGTTTAGATTAGGCCTGCGAGCAAGTGTGGGAACCTTCAAGCAAGTTCATGCAGAGCCCAAGATCCAGGCCTCCATATCCTGCAGGTTAGAACCCTTCAGAGGCCCTCTGTGGTAGGCTCCTGTCCTGTTCCCTGTTTTCTCCTTCCTCTGATGTCCATCCTCTTTGCCTTTCTGAACAGGGATTGAGCATCTTAGCCAGAGTCCTCCTTCTTGATAATCTTTCTTAGGTGTACAGATTCTAGTATGTTTATCCTATATTATATGTCTAATAGCCACTTATAAGTGAGTATATATCCTGTGTGTCTCTCTGCTTCTGGGATACCTCACTCAGGATGATCTTTTCCAGTTCCCACCATTCACCTGCAAATTTCAAGATTTTCTTGTTTTTTACTGCTGTGTAGACGTACCACAATTTCTGTATCCATTCCTCAACTGAGCGGCATCTGGGCTGTTTCCAGCTTCTGGCTATTACGAATAAAGCTGCTAAGAACACGGTTGAGCAAATGTCCTTGTTGTATACTTGAGTGTATTTTGGATATATGCCTAGGAGTGGTATAGCTGGATATTGAGGAAGGGCTATTTCTAATTGTCTGAGAAAGCACCAGATTGATTTCCAAAGTGGTTGTACATGTTTACATTCCCACCAGCAGTGGAGGAGGGGTCCCCTTTCTCCACATCCTCTCCAGCATGTGTTGTCACTTAAGTTTTTCACGTTAGCCATTCTGTTGGGTGTAAGGTGAAATGTCAGTGTTATTTTGATTTGCATTTCCCTGATGACTAAGGACATTGACCATTCCTTTAAGTGTTTCTCTGCCATTCGATTCTGGGAACAGGTGTCTTTTCTGAGACTGATACTCCAGCTAAGGACCACTCATGGAGATGTCCTGGAACCCCTTCACAGAGGTAGCCCATGTCCAAGTGGGTTCTGTAGTAATGGATACAGGTACTGTCTCTGACAGAAACTTATTGGTCTTCTCTTTGATCACCTCCTCCCTGAGTGGGAAGCAGCCTTACCAGACCACAGAGGAAGACAATGTAACCACTCCTGATGAGACCTGATAGACTAGGTTCAGAGGAAAGGGGAGGAGGACCTCCTTTATCAGTGGACTAGGGGAGGGACATAGGAGGAGATGAGGGAGAAAGGGAGGGATTGGGAGGAGACAAGGGAGGGAGCCACATCTGGGATAAAAAGTCAAGAAATTGTAATTAATAATTAATAAAAATTTAAAAAATAAACTAAAATAAATGTTGTTAATCATGTTTTGACATTGATTCCTATAATTGGGTTATTGGGAGTTTTTTGTTGTTGTTGTTGTTTTCCAGAATTAAAAGAGAAAATAATAACTCAGTGGACTGGGGGAGGGGCACAGGTGGGTAAGAGGGAGGGGGTGGGGTTGGAAGGGGAGGAGGGAGCTTTGGGGGGGATACAAAATGAATTAACTGTAATAAATAAATAAATAAATAGAATCAAACAAAAAACCCGCATTTTATTAAAAATGTGTTTAAACAAATTTAAATATTTGGAGTCACTGCACTTTCTCTAACAATGAGTTTGATATTGTTTTCTTCTATTTATTTTCAAGACTGCAGAGTCAAACATATTGCAGAACATACAGTAGGAAAAGATTCTCAGATGTGGACAGATAATGTATTCCTTTCAGGCTTTTCTTTGTGAAAACTTTTAGTTAAGTTTGACACAGAATATTCTCATAAGGAAGAGGTAAAAAGTGAAGATTCTGGAATTTCAATTCAGACTAAATTACTCCTTTTGCTTATTAAACACCCTGTCTATTTCTTCCATGGCAAAAAGATCTTACTCTAGGAGCTGTATAAAACGAAGCACACATACACATGCACCACACACACTCACACACAAAGATCAACTTCTAAGAAATGGGCAATTAAATTGGAGTTTGATTACTATTTAATTAGCATACAGAGTGTTGAATTTCCTATGGAATGTATAGATCACTACACTTTCATATTATTTGTCCCTTCAAGTCTATTCTTGCTCTCATTCTTGATGTTTCCTTCTTCTCCTTACATAGTCCTTCTTTCTGGTTTCTTCTCACATATACTTCATTATTATGTCTTGCTGTCATACCAGCATCATATTCCATTTTTACCATCCTGCCATATACATGCTCACACATACACTCACACTCAGACACACAAAGGCAGAGGGAGACAGACAGACAGACAGACAGACACTTACAATGCATAAGAACTATCCCACTATCAGAAAGGGTAATTCTACAAATAAAAAAGTAGGATTGCATGAAATTAAAAATTCTCAGCAAAGGAAACATCAGAGTGAAGAGAAAATAAATGGAAAAGGAGAAGAACTGTTATCTCTAGATAAAACAGGAAATTCAATGTTAGAACCTATAAACTACATCTTTATACATGGTTTCTTTTTATAGGTCTCATTTGAGTGTCTCTTCTACCAAAAAATTAAGTAGAAAATGGTTGTCTCTAAAAGCATACATAAGTAATAATATATGGATTTAAAAGATTATATTTAGAAATATATATGTATATGCAAATATATACACAAACAATAACAACTAATAAAAGCAGGTGCTAGGAATTTAAAGGAGAATGGGTGAGTGTGTATATGAAGGTTTGTAGAGGTGAAATCTCAGGGTCGTTACACTCATCAGAATGCTTAAGATCAAAAACTCAAATGACAACACATGCTGGAGAGGATGTACAGAAAGGGAACCCTTCTCCACTGCTGGTGGGAATGTAAACTTGTACAACCACTTTGAAAATCAATCTGGTGCATTATCAGAAAATTAGGAATAATTCTACCTCAAGATCCAGCTATACCACTGCTAGACATATATCGAAAATACACTCAAGTACACAACAAGGACATTTCCTCAACCATGTTTGTAGCAGCTTTATTCGTAATAGCCAGAACCTGAAGAATGGATACAGAAATTGTGGTGAATTTACAAAATGGAATACTACTCAGCAACTAAAAACAAGGAATTCATGAAATTTGCAGGGAAATGGTGAGAAACTATAAAAGATCATCCTGAGTGTGGTAATCCAGAAGCAGAAAGACACACACGGTATATACTCACTTATAAGTGGATTTTAGCTATATAATATAGGATAAACATGCTAAAATCTGTACACGTAAAGAAGCTAAGCAAGAAGGGGGACCGGACCCTGTTTGAGATGCTCAATCCTACTCAGAAAAGAAAATGGGGTAGATATCAGAAGAGGGAAAAAAAAAAAAAACAGGGAACAGGACAGGAATGTACCACAGAGGGCCTCTGAAAGACTCTATCCAGAAGGGTATAGAAGCAGATGCTGAGATTCATAGCATAACTTTGGGCAGAGTGCAGGAAATCTTATGAAAGAAAGGGGAGACAAGGAGACCAATAAAACAAACAAAGAAAAACCTTGGCCCAAGGTCTTTGCTGAGACTGATATTCCAACCAAAGACCACACATGGAACCCCTGCATGAGCCCATGGCAGCTCAGTCACCAAGTAGGTTCCCTTTTAAGGGAAAGAGGGCCTGTCTTTGGCCTGAACTCAGTGGCTGGCTGTTTGATCACCTTCCCCTGAGTGGGACAGGCAGCCTTACCTGGCCACATAGGAAGACACTACAGCCACTCCTGATGGAAGGGTCTGATGGAAGTGGAGGAGGACCTCCCCTATCAGTGAATTTACGGAGGGGGATGGCAGAAAAAGAGGAAAGGAGGGTGGACTTGGGAGGGGATGAGGGAGGAGGCTACAGCTTGTATACAAAGTAAATAAATTTTAATAAATAAAAAATAAATAAATAAAAAGGAAAAATGTTTGTGGAGTAGAAAGGGAAGGAAATATAATTAAATTACAATCTCAAAATAATCACTTTCATTTACATGTAAGATAAAAAATGGTATATCAAATAAACTTTTCAATTAACCATAGTTTACAACTTATCCATAGATAGTAGTGCTTTTCAGAAAAGAAGTATCTTTTTGGTAAATTGTTTTAATATTTTTTCTACTGTAAATGAAAGATTTCCTCTACAAGCAGAGCTGCACTATGAAATCTGTCAGTAATGGATGCACTTTATTAGCATCTCTGTGAAAAAGGTGTTATGGCCTTACCTTTTTATTTATGAGTCATTGGCAGTTTTGGAAAACAAACAGCTGCATCAGTTTTTCCAGGATATTAAAGTCACTTTTATTGATGCTTTTGAACTTGATGTATGATCTCATAGGGACACTGCAAACAAAACCCTAGTAAATACACAATTTATTAGCTAGGAGCCTATTTAATGAATGTGTCTACCGTACATTGTGATATGCTACAATGTCTGTTTTGGTAAATATTCAAATCCTGCCTTTAATTATTTGTTAATGTGACATGTCTTGGATTTTCCTCTTTATATTTTTCTTTTATCCCAGAAGGATAACTCGATTTCTTCTCTATTGAGATCACAAGCTTTAAACATTAACAAGAAATATGTATTTGAATTACAAGTGTGCTATACAAACATACCTTTGATACATACACATTTAATAATATGTCTTTATACATTCCCTAAATTAGCTGAATGAATCTCATAGTTAACAGTGCACATTCAGTTAGGAGTTATTTCAATACGGTATATCTTTAAAACAATTTCCACAAAAAGTGAAACAGAAACATTATATTATTATTAATCACTAAAATACAGTGTGCACAGATGAAATTATTACTATGTCTTGCTTAAAATTGAAATAAAAATTAATTTATTATAAATAATTTTAAGGATTTTATATTATGGCCATTGTATATTTTTGGAAGTAGTTACAGTTGATCCTAATATTCTACTTAAACTTAGACAATTATTTCAGGATAAGACAATTTTTGAAATGGTTCAGATTATAACATGACTAAAAGTGAATTATTTTTAAAAAATAGATATTCTGAATTAATTTCAAAAATTAAAATTAAAACCCATATATATGAATAGAAATTATTTTGAACTCTGACTTATCTTATGAATTATTATATTCTCTTTTAAATTCTGGAAAACAGCAACAAAAAAACCCAATAACCCAATTATAGGAATAAATGTCAAAACATGATTAACAACATTTATTTTAGTTTATTTTTTAAATTTTTATCAATTATTAATTACAGTTTCTTGACTTTTTATCCCAGATGTGGCTCCCTCCCTTGTCTCCTCTCAATCCCTCCCTTCCTCCCTCATGTCCTCCTATGTCCCTCCCCTAGTCCACTGATAGAGGAGGTCATCCTCCCCTTCCCTCTGACCCAAGCCTATCAGATCTTATCAGGACTGGTTGCATTGTCTTCCTCTGTGGCCTGACATGGCTGCAACCATCAGGAGAAGGTGATCAAAGAGCCTGCCACTGAGTTCATGCATGAGATAGCCGCTGCTCCCCTTACTAAGGAACCTACTTGGAGACTTATTCTATTGGCTACATCTGAGCAGGGGTTTTAGGTCCTCTCTGCATTGTTCTTTGTTGGGGTATCAGTCTCTGCAGAGCTCCAAGGGCCTAGTTTTTGTTTGTTTGTTTGTTTGTTTGTTTGTTTTGTTTTGTTTGGCTCTGTTCCTTTTGGAACCTCTGTTCCCTCCAAGTCTTTCTATCTTTCCCCTTTTTTCATAAGATTCTCTGCACTCTGCCCAAAGTTTGGCTATGAGTCTCAGCCTCTGTTTTGATACTTCAATCAGTAGAGTCTTTCTGTGGCCGTCTGTGATAGGTTCTTGTCCTGTCTCCTGTCTTCTCCTCCTTCAGATGTCTATTGCATTTTGTCCATCTGAGTAAGGATTGAGCATCTTCCCCAGGGTCTTCCTTGATGTTTAGCTTCTTTAGGAGTATTGATTCTGTATGTTTATCCTATATTATATGTCTAATAACCACTTTTGTGTGAGTATATACCATGTGTGTCCTTCTGAAATATGTTTTTTGAGGAGATTTTACTTTAATCAAAAAATGTTGATAAGGAAAGAATAAGAAGAAAGAAAGAGTAAGGGAGTGAGGGAGACAAAGACTGATATGAGATAAAACCTGTGAGTTATTAGTTCTTAGTAAAGAAGAGAAAACAAGGTGATTATACATAAAGACAACATTAGAATGAATCATGAAAGAAAAAGCTACTTAAAAGTGAGGTTGAAAACACAATAGATGCTGTATTTTTAAAACCGAAAAAATAAAAAAATATAGAATATATATTCAAAATACTAATATATGTAATATAGCATATATATGCATTTTTTTATTCATTGTATATTAATATACATATAATAACACATATATGTATATTAAATGTGGATAAACCTGGGAAGAAAGCAGGAAAAAATGAAGAGAGAATGGGAAGCATACAGGGAGGGGGAAAGGGTTTACATAGCCACTGCACTTGAAGCTACGCTGTTATCAGAAATGAAATCATAGGGGAAAAAATCACTGTGTTTTGGCAAAAAATACTTGAGATCCTTTCATGTTACCAGCACAAACGACAGTTCAGGGAGCAGCGTGAACATCAACTGCAGCTCCACGGGGGGACCAGGAGCAGTGTGAGCTCTCGGGAAGTGAGGAGCCTATTCTGGTGATGACGCATAAATATCAGGACGGCGTTCTCCGTCTCAGTCATAGCCACATGTTCACAAGTAAGGCAGCATGGGCATTAATATCAAGGTACACAAATTATCATTTTATATGCAGTGGTGCAGATAGTACATATATAATTGAGACAGACCTGCTCCTCCCAGGACCGGAGGCCTGAAGGTAAGCTTGAGCTGTGCCATTCAGGAAGGATGATGAGCCCCCAACTTGGAGAGGTGGAGGCATTGCCTGATAGAGGAGGCCAGGCACCTTTCCAGATACTGCAGCCATACCAGGCCACAGAAGAAGACAATACAGCCAATCCTGTTGAGACCTGATAGGCTAGAGTCAGATAGAAAGGGAGGAGGACTTCCCCTATCAGTGGACTAGGGGAGGGGAATGGGGGGAGATGAGGGAGTGAGGATGGGATTAGGAGGGGCCAAGGGAGGGGGCTACATCTGGGATACAAAGAAAATAAATTGTAATTAATTAAAAAATAAAGTAATTAAAAATAAATTAAAAAAACAAAAAAAAGTTTCATTTATCAAGTCATCCACAAGTAGTATTGAACTGTGTTGACTCTGGTGCATGGCATAAACACACAGACAAAAGGCTACTAGGATTTCTCCACAAGAGAAAGTGACTAAGATAGAGGCTGCAAATACAGCCAGTCCTCATGAGACCTGATAAGCTAGGGTCAGATAGAACGCCCCTATCAGTGGACTTGGAGAGGGGCATGGGTGGAGATGATGGAAGGAGGTTAAGATTAGGAGGGAATGAGGGAAGGGAGCTACAGCTGGGATACAAAATGAATCAACTGTAATTAACATAAAAAATTAAAATAAAAAATAACATTATTTCATAGTTACTGATACTTTAAGTCTGTTTCTGAAAACAATAGTATAGACATCTGATCTTCAAAGTATAATAATGAAAAAAAACAACAATAACAAAGAGTCTCAGGAACTTTATGGCTTAGTAGATAAAGGATCTCTACAATTCCAGGGCTTTCCAAAAATATTTTATGCTTAAGTCTATTTATTCCTTGATAGGTATAAAATGTAATTCCTGTAGAGGAAAGTTTCAGGCTCAGACTCCTGCTTATCTACACATCATGAACCATGCACTTGAAAATGGTTGCTGTGGTTTCAAGGTATGTATATTTTAATACATTATGAAATTGAAAAGCAAGATAAAATACTACATAGTTACTTCTTAAACTTCCTAATCCTTTCATGAAAATTTTATAGACACACATTTCTGATAATTTGTCTTTAAATTTTACAAGGAACTGATTTGAAATGTTAATTTCAGAGGTAGATCATTTCATACATAGAAATACTAGTTACCTCTTCCTTAAGACAGCTAGATTTTACACAGGATTGTATAACCAAAGTGGCCTGTTGCCTTATAATTCTTTTCTTACAATTAATTAATTTATTTTTATTCCTTTACATACTAGTTGTAGCCCCATTCCTCCTCCCCTCTCATGTTCACCCTTCTTTCCCCTCCCCCTCCCCTATTTCTTGGAAAAAGGGAGCTCACTTTCCGATTCACCCCAGCTCAACAAGTTGCATCAGGACTGAACATGTCCTCTTCCCCTGTGGCCTGGAAAGGCAGTTGTGCCAGGAGGAAAGGATCAAAAAGCTAGCAAGTTTTTTTCCTTCTTCCAATGTCCTTCCCTTTTGCCTTCTAAGTGAAGAGAACAGGAGCTCCACAAGGAGAGCAACAGAACCAAAATATCTGGGCTCAGGGCTATTTTCTGAGACTGATACTCCAACCAAAGTATAGTCATGGATATAATGTAGAACCCTTACTCAGATGTAGCCATGGCAGCTCAGTATCCAAGTGTGTTCCCTAGCAAGGGGAACAGGGACTGTCTGTGACATGAACTCAGTGGCTGGCTCTTTGACCCCCCTCCCCACGAGGGAGGAGCAGCCTTGCCAGGACACAGCAGAGGACAATGCAGCCAGTGCTGATGAGACCTGATAAGCTAGGTTCAGATGGAAGGGGAGGTGGACCTCCCATATTGGTGGATTTGGAGAGGGGCATGGGAGGAGATAAGGGAGGGAGGGTGGGATTGGGAGGAGATGAGGAAGGGGGCTACAGCTGAGATGCAAAGCGAATAAAATGTAATTAATGTAAAAAATAAAAATTTAATTAAAAAAAAAAGCTAGCAAGTGTGTCTGTGTTCATTGCAGCCCCCACTTTCCCTTACTAGAGGACTCACATGAGGTCTAGCTGCCTATCTGCTACATCTTTGTAGGGGCCTAGATCCAGTTAATGCATTGTCCTTGGTTGACATTTCAATCTCAGGAGGCCCCTCTGGACCCTGATTGGTTGGCCCTGTTGGTCTTTATGTGGAGCTCCTGTCATCTTCTGGTCATTTCTCTTTTCTCCCACTTTTCCACAAGACTCTATAAGCATCTCCCAGTGTTTGGCTATGAGTCTCAGCAAATGTTTTGAGGCACTGCTGGTTTCTCAGAGGACAACTCTAGAAGGAAATGTGCAAGCATGTTCTTTAAGAGAGTTAACTGTCTAACAGTTTACTTCAGTAAATTTATACTTGGTCATTTACATAGTGTATATAACAATTTTCCACATACCTGGTCATAGTAATTTAATTTTTGTCTTGTGTCTCAATGACCTAAGAAATTCTTTAAGCCCCCCCCCATATAATTTTGTTTCTAGAATTCACATTAGATTTTGTCTTACTAAATGTAAATACTGGGAAAAGGGTGCCATTATGGAGAAATAATAAGTTAAAAAAACAATTTAATGAGAGATTATTTCATTTTTTCGATAAATTGGAACATGACCTCAGCATAATGAGCGTCAACATTATAGTTTAATTATGAAATAAAAATTTAAGAAGCATAGTGGTAGGCTAATCAAAATATCAATGACCCCAAAACATTTTTAGAGATCATGAATATGAAACATATCAAGATTATAGAAATTGTTTTATTTCTATGATATTTTCTTCTTCTAGAAGTAAATTAAGGAATACAAAGAAAAGTGGAGGGAAATGTAGAAGGATTTGGATGCAACAGGAGCTGTACAAGAAAACCAACATAGCCAACTAACCTGGGTCCAGAGGGGATTGTGGAGAAGGGAGTTCCAGCCAAGCTCCATGCGTAGACTGGACTTAGGCCCTCCACACAGATGTAACAGGTGGGCAGCTCAGGCAGGGATCACAGAAATTCCAGAGCCCTGAACTCTGTTGGACCTCACACTGTGCATCTCTCCATCCGCCATCCATTTGCACCTTTAATTATTCATTATAACATGTCGATAAGGCTTGTATTGATTCATGTTTATTTGAGATCAGTTACTGGGGGAGTCCCTGCGGTGGCACCCATCTCTGATAGAAATGTTTTCTATGGACACTTGCATGTGGCCAGCATCTCCTGGGAGGGCATCCTGGAGACTGGGCCTTTAAACAGCTGGATTGTCAGAATTCACAGTACACCCAAATTTGAGTTGGATTATTAATAAATTGGCTAGTATCTGGGATTAAGGGGCAGCTAACACAGGATTACAAGCAAAAATAGAACACTTTTTCTCAGTAAAGCAAATATTTTTATGAGAAACTATAGCGATTTAAAAAGATATGTAAGCTTGAAAGTCCTTGACTCCTGAATTGGCTTTTCTCTGTCTTTGTACATCTCTGTTTCTGTCTGTCTCTCTCCGGCTACATCTCCCTGTGTGGATGTTATGTATTGCAATGCCTTTGTTATTTTCTTAGCATAGAACATTTTATTGTACTTTCTAGACATAATCATTTTTTAATATTCTAAGAATAATGACTAAAATGTAAAAGAAGGAACAATTTAGAGTATAAATTAACCAGATTATAAATTATATAGAGTATAAATTAACCATTAAAACACATACTGGTTTCCTGGGTGTGCAGCAAACTATAAAAAAAGATACTGCAAACTTTCAGGCCAGTGTGAAGATACTAAAGAGACCTGTGGCAAATAATTTTGTCATCTCCTAAGCACACCACACCCCTCCTGTCAACACAGTTTTATCAGAGCAGAAGGGCTGTATTTGACTAAGTATAAGTCAGAACAGGTAGATTTTGAGCAGCATGTGTCTTTTTTTTTAATTGTTCAGGAATCTTTATTATTATTAGTAGTAGTAGTAGTAATAGTAGTAGTATTTACAATTGATTACTTTGTATCCCAGTTGTAGCTCCCTACCTCATCTTTTCTATTCTCCCTCCCTTATCTCTCTCCACTATTACACAGATAGAAGAAGTTCTCTTCCCCCTTCTGTGTGACCCTAGCCTATCAGGTACCATCAGGACTGCCTTGATCCTCTTGTTCTGTGGGCTGGCTAGGTTGCCCCACCAGGGAGAAACGATCAAGGAGCAGACAACTGAGTTCATTTTAGAGACTGTCTCTTCTCCTTTTATTAGGAAAACCGCATGGAGACTGAGCTGTCTATGGGCTACATCTGAGCAGAGGGTCTAGGTCCTCTCTATGCATGGTCCTTGGTTGATGCATCAGTCTCTGTAGTCCTCCTGGGCCCTGCTTTTTTTGTTTTGTTGGTCTTCGTATGAGGCCCCTGTACTCTCCTATATCCCCTTCTTCCATAAGACTCCCTGTGTTCTGCCCTAATTTTGGCAGTGAGTTTCTGAATGTTTTGATCCCCTGCTGGGTGGAGTCTTATAGAGAACATCTGTGGTAGGCTCCCATCCTGTTCCCTCGCTTCTTTTGCTTCTGGTTTCTGTCGTATTTTCACTTCTGAATGAGAATTAAGAATCTTCTTTAGGGTCCTCCTTGTCATTTAGCTTCTTTAGGCCTTCAGATTTTGCTATGTTTATCCTATATTATATGGCTAACATCCACTTATAAGTGCGTGTATGTCATGGGTGTCTTCCTGCTTCTGGGTTACCTCACTCAGGATGATCTTTTCTAGTTCCATTTAACTTTTGTGTGAAAGAAGTGAATTTTAAAGTTAAATTTTAGCACTTTTTCTTTTTTTCCCCCTTATACTACTTGTGATGTAACTCTGGGCTACTTTCTGGTGCCATTGCTTATTTTATTTCATTATGTATTTAGAATCTGCATTCTGTTAATTAAAAGCATCTCTAATTATGATTTTCATAGTATGAGATCCTGAAAACTAAAATACTGGAATTCAGGAATCATTACTTGCCACAGGAAAATAGAGCTGCAATTTGTCTATTCCTTATATTCAAAGACATGAGAAATGACTTAGTTGTGCACTATTCTAATTTCAATTTGTCCCCTCATTGATTGTCATTTTATCAGCTGCATGTTCCTTTCTTCCTCTCATAATTGCAAGAGGACTTTAGTCCCCCCAACACAGTATGCCTTTTATTTCCTACAGTAATATGTGGTAAATTTTAATTATGTTGTCCTTTTGGTTTCCTTTCCATCTGTCTTAATTACACCCACTTTTATTTATTTTCTTGCATCCATCTGTACAATTATCCTGTATTTTTATCGGGGGATTATACTTCCTCTTGTTAATCTAAGGGAATGTGAAAAAATAACATATAATTACTTAAATTATTTTTGACATACATACTATCGTCATCCATTATGTTTGGCTTATTTTAGATTTTACATTTATTTAATTTAGTATCATTATGTCACCACTAGTTGAATGATACAAATTAGGTATTTACATCATTCCTAGGTCTCTACCTTCACTTTGATTAGTAGGCTTCCTGACTCATTATTGTAAATGTCAATGATCAGTGCTTAGATTCTTCTCTATATAAAAATGCAATTCTATAACATAAAAATGAAAGCCAAGGGATAATTTTTCCTTTGTGAGAAAACCTTTTGTTTCTAAGGATGTCAATCACACAAAACAAATATGCTTTTGCATTTGTATTTGGATTGGCAGTAATGTGTTTAATGGGAGCAACGAGTCTTAATTTATTTTATCTCATGCATTAAGAGATTAGGTAAATTTCTTAACCTGGTCTTTGTCTAAGTCTTCAAAGACACCGAGTTTGCTGTTATCAGCTGTAGACGATTGTGACTTGCAGATGTGGTGGCTCTAGGACTTTGGCTTTAAGGTAGGAATTTAAACTAGGATCTGCACACATGAGACTGGTAAGTGTTCATATACACTCTAAGCATTATTTTCATCATTTAATATGCTGTGTACCATTCAGTTGTATTCATGTATGTTGAGAGATGTAATGTGGTAACAATGCTGCAACATCCTGTGCAGCTGAATTAGCCCCTAATAATCTAGTTTCTCAGCTTTAAATTGAATAGAAGGGAAACCTTGGAAATCTTCCTAAAACCTGAAGAGTCCATATGGATAATATGTAATATTACAAACAGATCAGGAATATATTTCCACATCTTCTCACCTCCCCTACTTACGACTGTGGTGAATATCCTAATGTATAATGAGTTCATCCCCACATGAGCTGACCTACACAGTCTAACCCACATAGAATTTATCACTCTATTAGCATAGAAGTCCCATGGTTATAACTTAACAGAGAAAAGATAAGAGCATTTTATTATGAAGTCTGTCTGACTAATTCTCTAAATATCTTTATTTAGGTAAATAAGTAAAGAGTTAATGAAGGAGAAAAAGAATATTTGGTTTCTTGGAAGTTATCAACTCTGAATTATATTCTGAGATTTGGTTTCAGATGTGCCACTGATTTTCTAGTTAACCATGAGTAATTTACTTGAAAATTCTGTGTCTCAGTGTTCTTCTGTTAATCAGAAATTACTGCACCACCAACTTGGTAGATTCTCAGGAAGTTAAAGAAAGTAATCACTGACTCACTGCACATAATTCCTGGGGTGTAGAGTCAGAATAACTAGACTGCTGTTCGTTCATTCTTGGTATTGGTAATTGTTGAAATTATAGGTAAATTGGAGATTTATGCTTGTGCAATTAAATTAAGATTTTTGTTAAAAGACAGTAACAATGTGACTTTCTATAGATCACAGCATTTACTTTTGGTTTTCAATCAGAGTCAGATGACTTCTACTATTAAGAAGTTTCAGATTCAGTTATCTTTAGAAAATTGCATGTTCAGAAATGTTGGCTTGCATATTAAATGAATAGAACTAATTTCAAAATTTGCAACTCATTCCAGGAATGAGTAAGACTTGCAATACATAATATTTAAAAATAAAATTACCTTGGTGACCATCAAAAATTATATTTTATTAGCAGAAATGATAATATGCATTATTAGATTATATTTTGTATTATATTCGTAAGTATGAGTTTTCTTACATGAATAGATCACTTTCCGGGTTATACAAAAACAAGAATAAATAACAAAATTTTGAAATTTAGTTTTCATTATTATTATTTTCTACTGAAATCTTCCTTCCTGACTTTCAGTTGGCCATCTTCATTATTATCCTCTATAATCTATTCATCAATGTCCTAAATTATCTTTCATTAGTGACTGGTCTTAGTGGAAAAATATTCACTCTAATGACTTCATGTTAAATTAGGTAATCCTCTTAAAATCCTGTATTCAAACAGTCTGGAATATCCAAGTAGAGATCTGTTCAGAAAGCAAAGCCATCTTAAAGATTAATATTAAAAATTAATAGTATGTTTATGTAAGTAAAGCAAAGTAGATATAGATATTTATGTTTTGTCACAAAGAAGATAGTGTAACAAGATTGGGGTTCACTCAGTTTGCTTGGCACGTTATCCTACGAAGAGAAAATGAGACAGTGAAAAAGGAGAAAATGAACAAAGGATGAGTTAACCAATTGTAATTGTTTAAATTGGACTCATTTATAGCAGTGAGCTAATGGCAGCTATGTCAGCCACATTAGAAGAAATCCTTAGGAAACTAGGGAGAGGAACTGGAGAGATGGAAAAGTGGTTAAGATTGCCTGTTGGTCTTACAGAGGACATGTAACCACAGAAAGCCTAAAAGTTAAAATTCAGAAAGTATACCATCTCCCAGGCAGGAAGTCATGGAGAAAATTAAAGCATAGCATTAGTCAGATACTAATCCCTTTCCTGCTTACTCAGGCTATTAAAATTGTACATCATATAATTCCATTTAACTGAATGATTTTAATGCATGCTTGAAGTTTGAATGACGCTACAGAATGCTGTGTCCAAGGCTGACACCCTAGAAAAAGTCAGCTTCTTTTCTCAGTTACTTCTTATCTGTGCTGTGACAGAATTACCAGCAATAGTGACTTATAGTAGTTTCTTTTGGCTCACAAATTGGAAGGACAGACTATCATGTCTACAACATCCTGGCTGCAGAACCCTGATAGAGCTGATTACATTGTATCTGCTATCAGGAGGTGGAGACCTAGATTCTGGTGTTCACCTCTTTCTCCACTTTATTTAGTGCATGATTCAACTCATGGGCAATCTTACTCATATTTACTATGAGCTTTCCTGTCTCAATCAGGCTAATATAAAAACTGCCACAAAGACATGACAATTGGTATGTTTTCAGCCCATTCAAGATTTTCTCTCCAAGTTGGCAATTAAGATAAACAGCAGAAGTCCATGCTCTTTCTAGTTGAAAGCAAACCATATCACTTTTTAGTAATAACCTTCCAGATCTTATTACCAAATTTTTTTTGTTTCAACACTTTTGAAATTCAAATGTATCTTCTTTTTTATTTTTTATGTTATATTTATTTATTTATATTTTTTCTTTATTAATTACACTTTATTCACTTTATATCCCCCCTGTGGTTCCCTCCCTCCTCCCATCACAATCTCTCCCTTCCTCCACCCTCTGCATCCATGCCCCTCCCCAAGTCCACTGATAGGGGAGGTCTTCTTTTCCTTCCTTCTGATCCTAGTCAATTAGGTCTCATCAGGAGTGGCTGCAGTGTCTTTTTCTGTGGCCTGGTAATGCTGCTTCCCCCTCAGGGGGAGGTAATTAAAGAGCAGGCCATTCAGTTCATGTCAGAGACAGTCCCTGTTCCTATTGCAATGGAACCCACTTGGATACTGAACTGCCATGGGCTACATCTGTGCAGGGGTCTTAGGTTATTTCCATTCATAGTCCTTGGCTGGAGTACCAGTTTCAGGAAAGACCCCTGTGCTCAGATTTTTTGGTTCAGTTGCTCTCCTTGTGGAGTTCCTGTCCTCTCCAGATCTTACTATTTCCCACTTCTTTCCTAAGATTCCCTGCACTCTGCCCATAAGTTGCCCATAAGTCTCAGCATCTGCATTGATAGTCTGCAGGGCAGAGCCTTTCAGAGGTCCTCTGTGTCAGGCTCCTGACTTGTTCCCTCTTTTCTCCTTCTTCTTATGTCCATCCTCTTTACCTTTCTGGATAGGAATTGAGCATTTTAGCAAGAGTCCTCCCTCTTGATTAGTTTCTTTAGGTGTACAGATTTTAGTAGGCTTATCCTATATTATATGTCTATATGAGTGAGTATATACAATCTGCATCTTTCTGCTTCTGGGATAGCTCACTCAGGATGATCTTTTCAAGATCCCACCATTTACCTGCAAATTTCATGATTTCCTTGTTTTTTTATTGCTGAGTAATATTCCATTGTGTAGATATACCACAATTTGTGCATCCATTCCTCCCCTGTGGGGCATCTGGGCTGTTTCCAGCTTCTGGCTATTACAAATAAAGCTGCTACAAACACGGTTGAGCAAATGTCCTTATTGTGTACTTGAGCCTCTTTTGGATATATGCCTAGGAATGGTATGGCTGGATCTTGAGGAAGCTCTATTCCTAGTTGTCTGAGAAAGCGCCAGATTGCTTTCCAGAGTGGCTGCACAAGTTTACATTCCCACCAGCAGTGGAGGAGGGTTCCCCTTTCTCTACAACCTCTCCAGCATGTGTTGTCTCTTGAGTTTTTGATCTTAGCCATTCTGATGGGTGTAAGGTGAAGTCTTGGGGTCGTTTTAATTTGCAGTTCCCTGATGGCTAATGAGGTTGGGCATTTCTTTAAGTGTTTCTCTACTATTCGATATTCCTCTGCAGAGAATTCTCTGTTTAGCTCTGTACCTCATTTTTTAACTGGATTACTTGATTTTTTGCTGTTTAACCTCTTTAGTTCTTTATATATACTGGATATTAGCCCTCTGTCAGATATAGGGTTGGTGAAGACCCTTTTCCAATCTGTAGGCTGTTGTTTTGTTCTGAGGACAGTGTCCTTTGCTTTATAGAAGCTTTTCAGTTTCATGAGGTCCCAGTTATTGATTGTTGCTCTTAGAGCCTTTGCTGTTAGTGTTCTGTTCCATTGATCCACCAGTCTGTTTCTATGCCAGCACCATGCAGTTTTTATTGTTGTTGCTCTATAGTACAGCTTGAGATCAGGGATGGAGATACCTCCTGAAGATCTTTTACTGTAGAGAATTGTTTTAGCAATTCTGGGTTTCTTGTTGTTCCATATGAAGGTGAGAATTTTTTTCAAGGTCTGTAAAGAATTGTGTTGGCAATTTAATGGGAATTGCACTAAATCTGTAGATTGCTTTTGGTAAGATGGCCATTTTTACTATATTAATCCTGCCAAACCATGAGCATGGGAGATCTTTCCACCTTCTGATATCTTCTTCTAATTCTTTCTTCAGAGACTAGAAATTTTTTTTTCATACTACTCTTTGACTTGCTTGGTTCAAATGTATCTTCTGAAACTGAAATTTATCTCTTTATTGTGGGCTCTTATAAAAGCAAAAATACCGCTACTTATTTTTAATGTACCCATGGCAGAGATGAAAACAATATTTACATCCCAAAAGGGAAAAAAGTAAGCTTAGCAAGTAAAGACCAAAACTCAGCAGAGCAAACACTACTCCTTTAGTACCTGTCTGTCATAGGATTTATGATGTAATTCTGTACTCCAAAGGGTTTGAGTAGTCTGCCTGCTTCAGTTCTTCTGAGAGCAGTGCATTGCTCCATTCCCTATCCAAATGCTTTTTCTTGAAATTTTGTTGAGCAAACATGTAAGTCTATTGCCTCTATATTCAGCCTTAATCAGCTTTTAGGGACATGCGCAAAATGCAGACATACTCTTTGCCAAAGTGTAGCCTGGTGTACTATAACCCAGTTCAAGATGCCGTCATTGTCTCCTTCTGAAACCTCTAGGTCTTCACTTAACTATTTCAGTTGGCATTCTCGTCCTTCAAAGTCCTATCAAGATATCTCAACACACTCTGACTGTTGTGTTCTTGGGATTATTGTTTGGTTGGTTGTTTGGTTTTCTTGTTTTATTTTCCCAGCACAATGTTGAAAATTCTGATTCCTCTCACAAACCAGTTCCAAATGCATCAGAACAGCATAGAATAATCTAAAATATGAAAAGCTCCAATCACAATACTGTTTTTGTGTTAGTTGCTTATTTCTGTGAAAATGAAGGGTGAAAAGTTTAATCTTGGCTCACAGTGTCTAGGTACAGACATTCAAATTGAGGAAAATCATAGTATCCAAAGCTCAAGGTAATTGTCATATTGTGTGCCTTTAATATGGGTTTGATAGCATGTAGAGGACCTTCCAGTCCTAAGAACCAGAAGAGCTCTAGGTAGATACCAGACTGACTCCCTATGTTTAGTTGCGTAGTAATTATGTACAACAATAAGGATTTGCCTTTAGTTTCTGGAGAGTTACATATATTTTGGCAACATCCTGGGTTTTTGTGGATTCTCATGGAATCCCTTTGACCAACTCAATCAGGGTAACCTGTTCCTAGTACAGGAAGTTTCATTTGGGGATGAGAGACATCTAGTTGGTGCTCTGACTCCCCTTTACTTGGCAATTTTACTTATGTCACCTTCGTCTATGTATATACTTAAGAAAACTTTTACTGTATTATTTCCAAACAACTCCTCACACATCCATTTACTTTAGCTGTTCCTCCTGAATTCCCTCCCTCATGCTTCTTTCCCTTCCTATTTGAGCCTCTTGTCCCAGTCCCAAGAAGCAAGGAATGAGTGTCTCCCTATTTCTCATTCTTGACACCATGAACTGTCATCAGTTTGTATTGTTCTTGCCCATTTTAACTGGTATAAGATGAAATTTCAATGTGGTTTTTATTTCCTTACTGAGTAGAAATATTAAACATTCCCTTACATGCATCTCCTCCATGTGATTGTCCTTTTTTTTTTTGAGAAAAAAAATATGCTTAAATATGTACACTATTTTAACTGAATTATTTCTTTTCTGGATGTCCACTTAATTTAGTTTTTTTTATATATTTTGCATATTAGCCCTCAATTGGATTGTAGTTGGCAGTTTTTTTCTTTTCTGTAGGATGCCACTCATTCTGAATAATGGTCATCTTGCCATAAAGACATATCTAGGATAACAATAGTAGCATTGTAAAGTAAATTTACCATAAGATCACAGCCAACTTTAACTTGAAAAGAGAGAAACTTAAAGCATTTCCACTAAAATCAGGAACAAGAAAAGATTAGCTACTCTCTCCATACTTATGCATTGTAGTATGTAATGGCTTCTATCAAGCAGTAAAACCAGTGAAGGAGATCAAGGAAATAGAAATTTGAAGGAAAAAGTTCAAAGTATATAAATATATTTGCAGATCATATGATGGTATACATAGGAGACCCTAAAAATTCCCCCAGAAAATTGCTATAGCTGATAAATACTTTCAGAAGGCAGCAAATACAATAGTAATTCACAAAAAATAAGTAGCCTCCCTATATATAAATGACAAAAGGAATAAATAGAAATCAGAGAAACAAAACCCTTTTAAATTGTAAATTATCTGCTGTTACTCTAGCCAAGCAATTGAAAACTTGTATGCTAAAAGCCTTAAGATACTGAAGAAAGAAACTGAAGAAGATACCAGAAGACAGAAAGAATCCTTATTACCATGGATTGCAATGATTAACATAGTAAAACTGGCCATTCTACCAAGAGCAATCTACTGATTCAACCTAACCCCCATCAAAATTCTAACAATTCTTCACAGATCTTGAAAGGAAAATTTTCAAATTTACATAGAGAAACATACACAAAACAGTCCTGAATAATCAAAGTGCTGGAAATATCACCATCCCCAACCTCAAATACTCTTACAGTGCTATAGTAATAAAACCAACATGGTATTGGCAAAACAACAACTAAACAATAAAAAAAAAGCGAAAGAACAAGCAGAAACATCTATCAATATTATCAATGTTATCAAACTGAAGACCCAGACCTAAAGATCATATACCTATGGAAACATGATTTTTAATAAGAAAGCCAGAAATGCACATAGGAAAGAAAGATAGAATTTTCAACAAATAGTGTTAGCCAGAGTGGATGGCTGCATATAGAAGAATCCAAATAGATCTATACTCTTCACTCTGAATAAATATCAACTGCAAATGGATCAAAGATTTCAACATAAGATGGGACATCATGAAAGTGGAAACCTAGTGTTTATCTTAATTTCAGAATAACCAGTAGGAAAGCATGTTGGGTCTAAGATAATTTGTATGCATTTTGAGTTTTTACTTAGTTCAAAAAACAACGAGTGACTATGTTTTAATCTAACAGAACAACTAAAAATATTTCTATTTTCCTTATGGCTATTGAAGAGATATTTATTCAGACCGGTTAAGCCCTAACTCTAACAGTAGGAAGCTAGTAATTAAAATGTAATTGATTTATGTGACTTATATTCTACATAGTATATGACCTCTAATTATATTAAGGAAGGTGACAGTGTAATAAAAACTAAACAAGCACTGGTATAAAGTGTTGAATATAAGCTGCATAAATGCAAAGTATTCATTCACAGTAAGTTAAAATAGTGGCTTAAACATAAAATAGTTTCAATCAGAAGAAATCTATAAAACAGGAAAACTAGTCAGTCAAGAAATGGATTAATTGTACAAGAGCAAATGTGAGGAGATGTGTGAGGTGGTTGCTGGTACTGAATGCAAAGTTTACCCTTTTGAAGTGGAAAAACTGCTGAAATGTGTCTATGGTGATGGTTAAAGTATTCTGTAAATAAACCAACAAAATTGGGTTATATACTTCAATAGGTAGATATATGTAAATTATACCTTAGCCTGTCTATTAAAAATAAAAGTTAGGTAATTAAAAATTTGTGCAGCAATATAGCAGCTCAAATCGTAATGTTCTTCTGCCTACTGTGTTGTTGTGAAGCAAAATGTGGCTTATCCTCAGACATATGTTACCTTTGTAATGGCACAGCAGAAGACTAGGAAATTAGGATTACTGTTAGAGTTTATGAGAAGCTCAATCATAGTCTTGATGAATTTTACAAAGGTTAATTATTTTAGGAATCTAAGTATTCCTATTGAAGTTAAAAAAAACTTTTCTTTCCAAAAATGATTTTTCTATGTTTTCATACTTAATTATATGAACAAACTACATGATATTCTGGATGATAAATCTCCCCTATCTATAGTCTTGGCCTTTGGGGTATCAATAGGTGGTATGGTATATGGAGTTTTAGGTGGTGTGGTCTTGTTGGAGAAATATATGACTGGATTCAGCTTTGAGAGTTTAAAAGCTAGATTCAGCTTTGAGAGTTTAAAAGCTAACACCACATCTAGTTTTCTTATCTCCTTGTCGTATAGTTTAATTCTATGCAAATCTATCGGATAGTACCATCTAATACAGAATACTCCTAGTCAATCAAAAATCCCCATTTTAGAAGTGTTTGATTATTTTATTTGTTGCACATACTTTGAGTGCTACTTCTCTATTTTGAGTTCTTTCTGGTTAGGGTCACTGTCATGACTGACAGCTTTGAGTTTAGTAAATATTAATCTTCACTTCTTTTTCTTGGGAAAATCAAGGAATGTCAAGTTTTTGTGAAATCCATATTTCATTCAAATCTAGTTTTGTCAAAAGAGGTGCTGGGGAATCTAGATCTCCACAGGGGAAAAAAATGAAATGATTCCATCCTAGCACAAAGAACGAAACCATGAATACCTAACTCAGATCTCTGTTTTGAAAGTCTCTGATGCCAGCACTTGACTAAATATCCTGGTGCTTCAGGTTCTCATAGGCCTATGTATATGTGGTCAATAGCCTTCCTATCCAACACTAGAAAATAAGGATAATAACAGCTACAGGAATCATGACTGATGCAGGACTCCTGAAGCATCCCATGTTTGAATAGGGTTTCTCACTTCCTGGAGGTATGATCCTTTAGAACTATGCTGCAACCAGAGATGGCATCTATGTGACTTTCATCCCTTTGTCTCTTCTTCCAGAAAAAGCTGAAGGCTCACCAAACCAATCCCTGCTTTCAACTCGATTAACTTTCATAGGCCCTTGCTACAGGAAATTTAATACATATCTAACTTAATAATCCACATAGCTTTGAAAAGGGAACCACATTGACATAAATGGAGGATGACCATTTTCCCAACTTTCTTCACTGACTAATCTTCCTACTTGTCTCATACAAGAGAACAGTTCTCTGAATTGTTATAGTTATATTATACATTTAAAAATTAATATTATAGTTTGTTTCAAACAACATACCTAAAAATTTAATGTTTAATAATAGAATTTATACTGAAAAATGGATTTTTCACCCATACATTGTTTCTCAGCCTCCACTTCTTCAAGACCCCTGCTATTTATCTTCTACCCCAGACTCACTCTCCCTCTGTTTCCTTTAGGAAAAGAGCAAGCCTCAAAGAGATGGCAGCTAAACATGACAAAACTGGATACAACTAGACATGGCAAAAGCCATGATATTGAGGCTGGACAGGGAAACCAAACAGAAGGAAAAGAGGCCAGGGAGCAGGCAAAAGAATAGAAGATATACCCACTTCCAATATTAGTTCACAAAAACTCCAAACAGTGGACTTGGAAAGGGGCAAGGAAGAGATGACAGAGGGAGGGTGGGATTGAAAAGGAATGAGAGAGGTGGCTATGGCTGGGATACAAAGTAAATAACCTGTGATCAATATAAAAAAATAAAAATTATCAAAAACAAAAACAAAACTATGCAGAGGAGCTGGTCTCAGGTAGGCCCCGTGCTTGATGCTTTAGTCTCTTTGAGCCCATATGAGCCCTGCGAATTTGATTTAGTGGACCATGTTTTCCCGGTATCCTCCAGCCTTTCGGACTCCTACAGTCATTCTCCATGTTTCCTACTGGTTCCCTGAGCTTCTAGGGGAGGAACCCCATGGATACCTACAATTAGACTCCCTCTTTCTGTGAATGTCTGACTGTGGGTCTCTGTACTTGAACTGCCTGCTGCTGGAGGAAGCCTGTCTGATGATGACTGGACAATAAACCCACTCTTCAGTATAGCAGAATATCATTAAGAATCATTTCATTTATTATTTATATTATTTTTACATGGAATTTCTATCTTACTTTTACTGTTGTCTAAGCGTAGATACTCTGGTGGTTAGTGCTGTGATGTGATTCAATTAAATACACCTTAATTTTTAACCAAAATATTCTAATTTAAAATTTTATTTTGACTGTTTTCTACCTCTTCCATGGTCCATCCCATTTGCCTTTATGAGCAAGGAGTACTGGTGAAAGACTCTACCCAGCAAGATATCAAAGGAGATGCTGAGACTCATAGCCAAACTTTGGGCAGAGTGCAGGGAGTCTTATGAAAGAAGTAGGAGATAAGAAGACCTGGAGGGGAAGGAGAAAGACAAACACAGTATATACTCGCTTATATAAACCTATAAGATATGATAAACATAATGAAATCTATACACCTAAAAATGATAATCAAGAGAGCAGACATGGGGTAAGATGATCAATCCTCATTTAGAAAGACAGATGCGATGTGCATTGAACGTATGACAGGAGTCTACCGCAGAAGGCATCTGAAAGACTCTACTTAGCAGTGTTTCAAAGCAGACACTAAGACTCATAAACAAACCTTCAGCAGAGCACAGGGAATCATATGAAAGAAGGGGAGTTAGTATGATGGGGAAAGGATAGGAGCTCCACAGGGACCAAATATATCTGGGCACAGGAACTTTTCTGAGACTGACATTCAACCAAGGACCATGTATGGATATAACCTAGAACCTCCGCTCAGATGTAGCCTGTGGTAGCTCAATAACCAATTGGTTTCCCAAAGTGAGAGGAACAAGGACTATTTCTAACAGGAACTCAATGGCTGGCTCTTTGACCTCCCCACCCCACAAGGGAGGAGCAGTCCTGCTAGGCCACAGAGGAGGACTTTGCAGACCTGATAAAACAGGGTCAGATGAATGGGGAGGAGGTCCCCCCCATCAGTGGACTTGGAAAGGGGAAGGGCGGAGAGGAAGGAGGTAGGGTGGGATTGGGAGGGAATGAGGGAGCAGGATACAGCTGGGATACAGAGTTCATAAAATGTAACTAATAAGAAAAAAATAAAAATAAAAAAAAGAAGGAGGGGGCAGGATCTTCACAAGGAGAACAATAGATAAAAAAAAATCTGGGCACAGAGGTCTTTCTTGAGACTGATACTCCAACCAAGGACTATGCATGGAGATAACCTAGAACCCCTGCACAAATGTAACCCATAGCAGCTTACTCTCCAAGTGAGTGCCCTAATAAAGGGAATAGGGACTGTCTCTGACATGAACTCAGGAGCTGGCTGTTTGATCACCTCTCCCTGATCAGGGAGCAGCCTTACCAGGCCACAGAGGAAGACAATGCAGCCAGACCTGTTGAGACCTGATAGGCTAGAGTCAGAGTGAAGGGGAGAAGGACCTCCCCTATCAGTGGACTTGGGGATGGAAGAATATGAGGCAGCCAAGATGGGATTGGGAGGAGATGAGGGAGGGGACTACAGCAGGGATACAAAGTGAGTAAAATATAATTATTTTTAAAAAATAATTAATTAAATAAATATATGTTGAATTTTTTCCCTCTCTGGATGTCACTTAGTTTTGTATATAAAGTCAAATTACTTTGGGTTGGAACAACTGTGATCTCAATCAGTATGCATAGCCTTGTGGCAACAAGCTTAATTGAACAATTAAGTGATAAAAATAAACATCTAAAATGCATTTGAGTATGTGACCTTTTATTTTGTCTCAGGTTTTCTGTTTCTTATTTTTATGTGAGTCAAAGTACAAAGAATTGAACAAGCAACACAGGCAAAGAAAAGATATACCTAAGTAAGACAATGACTGGAATGGATGTTATTAGAAAGTTGTCTGAGCCAAAACAATTCTAGTAAGTGACTTTAAATCAGTAAAGTATTGATGAAGGAATCAAAAAGATGCAAGAAAAATAAAGTGTAAGAAAATTTCTGTGTACTTTATTGATTTTTATGAAGTTCTGACCCTAATTTTAGAAATTTGATTTGCTTCAAGATATTCACTCAAGTAAAGAGCTATTATCTCTTCTGAACACATGACCTCAGAATAACCAGTGCTCCTACAAATATTATAGAAAGATGTTTTGTAGATAGAGAGAGAAAAAATAAAACCACATTGAAAACTTATAAATCTAAATTTTAAAAAATACAGTATATAGAGGCCTGCAGAGACCAGTACTCCAACCAAGGACGATGCATGGAGAGGACCTAGACCCCTGATTCAGAGGAAGCCCATAGGCTGCTCAAGTGGGTTCCCTTGGATGGGAAAGAGGCTGTCTCTGACATGAACTCAGTGGCCTACTCTTTGATCACCTCTCCCTGGGGTGTGTAGCCTTGCCAGGCCACAAAGGAAGATGATGCAGCTAACCCTGGTGAGACCTGATAAGCTAGGGTCAGATAGAATTGGAGGAACATTTCTCCTATCAGTGGACTAGAAAAGAGGCATAGGGAGTGAAGAGGGAAGGTGAGCAGCGCTGGCAGGAGATGAGGGAGGGGCCTACAACAGGAATACAGAGTGAATAAATTTTAATAAATAAATAAATAAGAAAAATAAATAAAAGTAAAGTAAAATGAATGTCAAAAAGAAAACACAGTATACATAATTCATGTGTCTGTGTGTCTCTGTGTGTGTTTGTGTGTTAATGTTAACATTTTCTATTAAGAACTCAATATTTAGGACATAGTATGTTGTGGGAACACTTTAAAGGTAGAAAAACCAGGTCAGGGTATTTTAGTAATTTGTCAAGGGAAATTAGAATAATCAATAAGGGGAAAGCCTTTTTAAAATGCTGATTTTTACAACATGCTTTATTGTTCATATCATTCAAAATAAAGTAATATGCCTTACCCCTCCCTCCAGTCCCTTGCCTGTTGGGTCTACCTGGGGCAGAGATAGCAGAGGTGAGCTGTACCCATTCAGCCCCCTGGGTCTATCTGCCTCCCATTGGAGTCCTTCTGTCATCAGGACCATCCAGCCAACACTGAGGACAATGGTTTGCTAAAGGCAAGCATAAAAATACAATCAATAGGAGGCAGGGCAATATGTCATGGTCAGAAGCCAGATATTCTATTACAGTACTAGCTTGATATGCTAACAAAACTGAAGCACAAGAAAATGACCTTGAATACAATCGTATGAAGATGATAGGGGCCATTAAAGAGGAAATAAATAAATTCCTCAAAGAAATATAGAAAAAAATACAATCAAACAAGTGAAGGAAAAAAAATGAATAAAACTTTTCAAGATCTGAAAATGGAAATAGAAGCAATAAAGAAAAGACAAAGTGAAGAAATCCTGGAGATGGAAAATCTAGGAAAGAGAACAGGAAGTACAGATGCAAGTATCACCAACATAATACAAGAAATGGAAAAGAGACTATTAGGCATACAAGATACAATTAAAATAAAAAACACAATACATCAGTCAAGAAAAACGTTAAATCTAAAAAGTTTCTGGCATGAAATATCCAAGGAGTCTGGGACACTATGAAAAGACCAAATCTAAGAGTCATAGGAAGAGAAGAAAAATCCCAGTCCGAAGGCCCAGAAAATATATTCAACAAAATTATAGAAGAAAATTTCATCAGCCTAAAGAAAGAGATGCCTTTGAACTAAAGAAAGAGATGCCTATGAACATACAAGAAAGTTACAGAACACTAAATAGTTTGGACTAGAATAGAAAATTCTTCCTCCACATAGTGATCAAAACACTAAATGTACAGAAGAAAGAATATTAAAAGCAGCAAGGGGAAATGGCCAAGTAACATATAAAGACAGATCTATCAGAAATACACTTGATTAATCATCAGAAACTATAGAAACCAGAAGGTCCTGGGTAGATGTCTTGAAAATTCTAAGAGATCACAGATGTCAGCCCATACTTCTATACCCAGCAAAATTTTGATTACCATAAATGTTAAAAAAAAGATATTCCAAGACAAAAATCAAAGTGAAACAAAATCTATCCACTCAACCAGCCCTACAACAGAAGGAAAACTCAACCCAGTGAGGTTAACTCCACAGATGCTGAGCCTGATGGCCAACTGTCGGGCAAAGTGAATGGAATTTTATGTAAGAGGTGGGAAATAGCAAGAGCTGGAGAGGACAGGGACGCCACAAGGAGAGCAACAGAACAAGAAAATTTGAACACAGGGAACTTCCCAGAGACTCATACTCCAACCGAGGTCTATTCATGGAGATAACCCAGAACCCCTGCACAGATGTAGCCCATGGCAGTTCAGAGTCCAATTGGGTTACATAGTAATGTGAAGAGGGACTGCCTCTGACATAATCTGATTGGCCTGCTCTTTGATCACCTCCCCCTGAGGGGGGAACAGCCTTACCAGGCCACAGTAGAGGACAATGCAGCCACTTTTGATGAGAACTGATAGACTAAGATCAGAAAGGAGAGGAGAACCTTCCCTATCAGTGGACTTGGGGAGGGGCGTGCATGCAGAAAGGGGAGGGAGGGTGGAATCGGGAGGGGAGGAGGGAGAGGCTTATGGGGGATACAAAATGAATAAAGTGTAATTAATAAAAAATTAAAAAAAGTTAAAAAAACTGTGATACAAATAAATGCGCAAATATGCAAAAAAAAAGAAGACACAGGAGTTAATTCACTCCACAGCAGCAAAAGCAAAGGAAAGAAAACACACATACACAACCACCATAAATATCCTTCCAAAAGCAACCTACATATTCAGAGCAATTACCATCGAAATTTGAACACAATTCTTTTTTTAATTTATTTTTTTTATATTAATTATAGTTTATTCACTTTGTATCACAGCTAACGCCTCCTACCTCCTTCCCTCCCAATTGCACCTTCCCTCCAACATCTCCTCCCATTCCCCTATCCAAGTCCTCTGATAGGGGAGGTCCTCCTCCCCTTCCATCTGACCCTAGTATATCAGGTTTCATCAGGACTGGATGCATTATCCTCCTCTGTGGTCTGGCAAGCCTGCCCCTCCCCCCGGATGGGGGTGGTCAAAGAGCCTGCAACTGAGTTCATGTCAAGACAGTCCCTGTTCCACTTACTAGGACACCCACTTAGATACTGAGCTGCCATGGGCTACATCTGAGCAGGAGTTCTATGTTAGTTCCATGAATGGCCCTTGGTTGGAGTATCAGTCTTGGAAAAGACCCCTGTGCCAGATATTTTGGTTCTGTTCATCTCCTTGTGGAGCTCCTGACCTCTCCACATCCCACTTTCTCCTCCTCCTTTCATAAGATTCCCTGAACTCTGCTGAAAGTTTGGTTAAGGGTCTCAGCATCTGTTTTGATACACTGCTGGGTACAGTCTTTCAGAGGCCCACTGTGGTAGGCTCCTGTCCTGTTTCCTGTTTTCTTCTTCTTCCAGTGTCCATCCTGTTTGTCTTTCTCAGTGAGGGTTGATCATCTTACCCAGGGACCTCTTTCTTGTTGAGCTTCTTTAGGTGTACAAATTTTAGTATGTTTATCCTATCTTATAGGTCTAGTATCCACTTATAAGTGACTATATACCTTGTGTGTCTTTCTGCTCTGGGATACCTCATTCAGGATGATTTTTTTTCTAGATCTCACCATTTGCCTGCAAATTTCATGATTTCCTTGTTTTTAATTGCTGAGTAGAATTCCATCGTGTAAATGTATCACAATTCTTGTGTCCATTCCTCTATTGTTTGACATCTGGGTTGTTTCCAGCTTCTGGCTATTACTAATAAAGCTGCTATGAACATGGTTGAGCAAATGTCCTTGTTGTGTACTTGAGCATATTTTGGATATATGCCTAGGAGTGGTATAGCTGGATCTTGATGTAATGCTATTCCTAATTGTCTGAGAAAGTGCCAGATTGATTTCCAAAGTGGTTGTATAAGTTTATATCCCCTCCAGCAACGGAGGAGGATTCACAATTCTTTACAAACAATGAAAGAAAAATTTCTTAAATTTGTGTGTAAAAACGAAAACCCAGCGTAGTTAAAATTCCTGTATAATGAAACAAATTCTGATATCCACTTATAAGTGAGAATATACCATGTGTGTCTTTCTGCTTCTGGGACACCGCACTCAGGATTATCTTTTCTAGTTCCCACCATTTGCCTGCAAATTTCAAGATTTCCCTGTTTTTAATTGCTGAGCAGTATTTCATTGTGCAAATGTACCACTATTTTTGTATCCATTCCTTAACTGAGGGACATCTGGGTTGTTTTCCAGATTCTGGCCATTATGAATGAAGCTGCTACAAACATGGTTGAGCAAATGTCTTTGTTGTGTACTTGAGCATATTTTGGATATATACCTAGGAATGGTATAGTTGGATCTTGAGGGAGCACTATTCCTTATTGTCTGAGAAAGTGCTGAATTGATTTATAAAGTGGTTATACAAATGTACATTCCCATCAGCAATGGAGGAGTGTTCTCCTTTCTTCCCATCCTCTCCAGCATACATTGTTACTTGAGTGTTTGATCTTAACCATTCTGATGGACCCTGGGTAAGATGATCAATCCTCATTTAGAAAGGTAAACTGAATGGATATCTGAAGAGGGGAAAAAAAAACAAAAACAGAAAACAGGACAGGAGTCTACCATAGAGGGCCTCTGAAAGACTCTACCCAACAGGGAATCTTATGAAAGAAGTGGGGAGATAGAAAGACCTGGAGGGGACAGGAGTTCCCCTTTTGCAAACACCTTTTGAGCTGGAGTAGGCTTCCTAAGTCATCCCACACTCAAGCTAGTATTAGGAGAGCAACAGAACCAAAAAATCTGGATCCAGGGTTCTTTCTGAGACTGATACTCCAACCATGGACCATGCATTGATATAACCTAGAATCGCCGCAAAGTTGTAGCCCATAACAGTTCAGTGTCCAAGTGAGTGCCTTAGTAAGAGAAACAGGGGATGCCTCTGACATGATCTCTGTGGCTGGCTCTTTGATCACCTCCCTCAGAGGGGGAGAGGAGAGTATACTTACTAGGCCACATAGGAAAACAATGCAGCCAGTCAGGATGAGACCTGATAGGCTAGGGTCAGATATAAAGGGAAGAGGATCTCCCCTATCAGTGGACTAGGGGAGGGGCATGGGAGGATAGGAAGTTATGATTGAGAGGGGATTAGGGAGGGACCTACAGCTGGGATACAAAGTGAATAAATTGTAATAAATAAAAAAATAAAAGTATTTTGAACCAAGCTGAAAAAAAAATGGAAAAAGAGCTAAACAGAAAATTCTCAACTGAGGAATATCTAATGGCCAAAACACACTTAAAGAAACGAGACTCTTCATTTTGCAGCTAATGGAAACATGCAGAAACTTACAGGCAATCATGACCAGAGCTCAGCTGCCTTGTGGAAGAGTTGGGGGAAGGATTGAGAGAGCTGGAGGGGTCAAGGACACAACATGAAAAACAACAAAGTCAACCACCCTGGGCCCATGGGGCCTACCGAAACTGAACCACCACCAAAGATCATGCATCAGCCGGACTTAATCCCCCAACACATATGTTGCAGATGTGAACTTGGTCTTCTTGTGTGTCCCCTAGCAATTGAAGCGGGGACAATTTTTAACTCTATGTACATTCTTTGGATCCATTTCTCCTACCTTGGCTGCCTTGTCTGTCCTCAGTGGGAGAGAACGCACTTAGTCCTTCTGTGTCTTGATGCTTCAGGGTGGGTTGGTACAAAAAGGGTCCTTCTCTTCTCTGAGGAAAAGGTTGGGAGAATTGGAGAGAAGGGTTTGAAGGTGAGGCTGGAAGGAGAGGATGGAGGCAGTTATTGGGATGTAAAGTGATCATAAATAAGTAAATTAATGAAAAAGTAAACCGATATATTTTCAAAATAGTATTAGCAAATATGTATTTGTGTATTTCTAAGAAATATGTCTGTAGATTAATGTTATATTTTTACTATGTATGAGAATCCCGTGTTGTCAATGGTCATACAACTCTGGCAAGCTCAACAATGATACTTAACATCACTGATGTGACCTTGGATCCTAGATGACTGGATTCACTAATATTTGACCCAACAAGTCCTCATTGCCCACCTGCATTTTGACCAGTCATTTCAACGACCCCTCCTGCTGCTATCCATTTTTTTGGTACTTGATGATACTTGATAATTGATGATGAAAAAAATATTAGCAACTCTGATACCTATAAAAATTTAAAAATATTTCTTATCATTTTTAAGTAACGGCTTGATTTTTTTTTTACTTCAGAGACACAAAAATTAAAATGTACTAATGAAATTATGCTACTGTTATATTCATATTGTAAAATATGTTTAAGTTTTTCTCCTGGTGTACAGTAATTTAACTTGGCATCTGATATTTAAACATAATCTCACTTTAATATATATTTTTAAAACATATGTATGTTTTCCTAATAAAGAACTTAAAATATTGAATCTTCATATATGTACATGATTATTTTTTATCAGGTTCACCAGCATTTCTATTTTTCAGTTCCTCCCAAGCCCCTTGCCTCCCAACTTCTAATGTTTTACTTTTAGGTTCACTGAGTCCACTTACTGTTTTCCTTCTGAGCATGAGAATAGAAGCATCTACTTTTCAAGTGTGGCCTCTTTATCATGCTCCATCCCCAAGCAGCCATCAATTGCAAACACCTTTTGAGCTGGAGTGGGCTTCCTAAGTCCTCCCACACTCTAAGCTAGTATTAGGCTTGATTCTGAGCATGACTTGAGTATGTAGTCACAGCTGCTTTGAAATGGCCTAGTCCTTCCTCACAAATACTGTTTCACTATAGAAGTCCACCATGAAAGGGGAGGAGTTCCTCCCAAATCAGTGGACTTGGAAAGGGGTAGGGAGGAGATGAAGGAGGGAGGGTGGGATTGGGAAGGAATGAGGGAGCAGGATACAGCTGGGATACAGAGTTAATAAAATGTAACTAATAATAAAATAAATTAATTAATTAATTAAACAAAAGAAGTCCACCATGTCTGGCTCCCACCAGCTTTCTGCATTCTCCTTGATCATCCTTGGGTCTTGTGTGTCTATGTGTGTGTGTGTGTGTGTGTTTGTATTAATCATTGTTTACTACAAAAATATAACTGATGCAGGTTGAAAGATGACCTAATTAATAAGAGTGAAAATGTATGAGTTTATGACTATGTCCATTTAGTAGAATAACAGAGTTAAGTTCTCGTGTATGACTTTAAAGCACCACAAGTTTTTGATTAACAGTCCAGGCATGATTCCACCTTATAGTTCAGGTCTTTACTCAAACTCAGAAAGTTTTTTTATTATTTCATAACATTCATACCAACATCACACCACTGAATTTACTCCACCATGCCAGTCATTATTGTAAGCTCAATATAGTTCACATCTAGTTAAAACAGTTAGATTAAGTTTTCTCCCAAAGGAGAATGTATAAAACACAATAAAAGCTAGGCAACAGGTCTGAAGTTTTCAAGCATATACCTGTTTGATTCTTTAAAATTCACTGACAAAATGTGTGGCAGTTTCAACCAGTCTTATTATCAATTACTGGAAGGTAACAAATAACAATGGGGATATCCTTAATGTTTAGGATAGGAACTATCTGATCCCATTGAAGAATAATTTACAAAAGGTTTTCCATGCTTGGTATTAAAAAATGTATAGCTAATGAGGTTTGGAGAAATATTTTTCTCCTTTAAAAGTATTTAAACTCCTTTTATATATGTGTATGTGTGCATTTTAGAAAGTTTATGCAGTAGTAGTCATCCAAGTGGCTTTTTCTTTTTTTAATTTAATTTAATTTTATTAATTACACTTTATTCACTTTATATCCCCCTATAAGCCCCTCCCTCCTCCCCTCCCATCCCCACCCTCCCTCCCTCTTCTTCAAGCATGCCCCTCCACAAGTCCACTGATAGGAGAGGTCCTCCTCTTCTTTCTTCTGATCTTAGTCTATCAGATCTCATCAGAAGTGGCTGCATTGTCATCTTCTGTGGCCTGGTAAGGCTGCTCCCCCCTCAGGGGGAGGTGATCAAAGAGCAGGCCAATCAGATTATGTCAGAGGCAGTCCCTCTTCCCATTACTATGGAACCCACTTGTACACTAAATTGCCATGGGGTACATCTGTGCAGGGGTTCTAGGTTATCTCCATGCACGGTACTTGGTTAGAGTATGAGTCTCTGAAAAAAAAAAAAAAAAAAAAAAAAAAAAAAAAAAAAACCTGTGTTCAAATTTTTTCTGGTTGTGTTGCTCTTCTTGTGGAGTTTCTGTTCTCTCCAAATCTTACTATTTCTCACTTCTTGCATAAGATTCCATGCACTCTGCCCAATAGTTGGCCATCAGTCTCAGCATCTGCTTTGATATTCTGCAGGGCAGAGGCTTTCAGAGGTCTCCCTGTAGAGGAATATCGAATGGCAGAGAAACACTTAACGAAATGCTCCATATCATTAGGCATTAGGGAAATGTAAATCAAAACGACATTTGCTCAACCATGTTTGTAGCAGCTTTATTTGTAATAGCCAGAAGCTGGAAACAGCCCAGATGCCCCTCAACTGAAAAATGCAGAAATTGTGGTACATCTATACAATGGAGTGTTACTCTGCAATGAAAAATAAGGAAATCATGAAATTTGCAGGTAAATGGTAGGACCTGGAAAGGATCATCCTGAGTGAGCTGTCCCAGAAGCAGAAAGATGCACACGGTATATACTCACTCATATAGACATATAACATAGGATAAACCCACTAAAATCTGTACATCTAAAGAAACTAATCAAGAAAGAGGACCCTGACTAAAACGGTCAATCCCCATCCTGAAAGGCAAAGAGGATGGACATCAGAAGAAGAAAACAGGAAACAACCTAGGAACCTGCCACAGAGGTCCAAGTGGTTTTTTCATATGTTTTAATTTTTAGCTATACCTGCTCATACTTTCCCCTCTACCAGTTCTTCCATCCCACCCCATTCTTATCCAACCCCTATAGTTTCATCATTCCTTACACATCGTCTATATTTATCACTCTTTTTTGATAACCCTGTAACCCTTTAATATATTTACAAAATTTTAAGTAAAAATATAAACATTCAAAGCTATTGGATACATACACACTCTTGCTTCATCTTCTTTCTAACACCCTTTCCATTACTAACCTCCAAGAGATCATTTTATTTTTGCTTCCTCATGTAAATGAGAACATGAGGATGATTACTTCAATTTCCTTTCTTACCCCACAAACACATCCCAAAGAAGGCAAAAGATGTGGACAGGAGAGTAACTGTGAATAATGTATTTCTGAGTACTTTAAATATCATTTCTAAATCAACAATGAAACAAAAGACTACACATTGCTGATGTTTCAAAGTTCAACCATCACAACTATGAAGCAAAATTCACTTGGTAAACATCAAATGTAATTTAAATTAAGTTTAACAACACAATATTGACAATAAAATCTTATCTATCATAGCTCAGGGAAATGTAGCTTTTATGAGCCTAGCAGAATGTCAGCTGGAAAATGTGTCCTTTGGTATTTGCTGGCACATTATTTTTTCCTAGAGGTTCGTCTAACATACACTACATTAATAAAAGCTTAAAAATATTTAAGTATGTAGGAAAGAAAACACTTCATTCAAATCACCATTCCAGTGCTTCAAAATGAAGCTTTGGTTACTCAAAGCCCAGTATACTCATTTCAATCATTTATATTTATCAGACTAAAACTCATAAAATAAAAACTCATTTTTTTCTATAAATTACTATGGCTTACACTACAATAAAGGTTATAATTGCTGTTACTTCTTTCAATTTAAATTAAATATATGGATGCTATGGCTAAGATATAATAAAATAGTATAAATTTATTTTTACTGGTTTAGATAAATGAACACTATGACATGGCATAGGGTGTTTATTTGGAGGGATTTATATTTTTGGTTTCTCTTTTTTATTAATTACACTTTATTCACTTTGTATCCCCCATAAGCCCCTCCCTCCTCTCCTCCCAATCCCACCCTTCTACCCCCTTCTTCATGCATGCCTCTCCCTAAGTCCACTGATAGGGGAGGTCCTCCTCTCCTTCCTTCTGAACTTAGTCTATCAGATCTCATCAGGAGTGGCTTCATTGTCATCTTCTGTAGCCTGGTAAGGCTGCTCCCCCCTCAGGGGGAGGTGATCAAAGAGCAGGCCAATCAGATTATGTCAGAGGCAGTCCCTCTTCTCATTACTATGTAACCCACTTGGACACTAAAATGCCATGGGCTATATCTGTGCAGGGGTTCTAGGTTATCTCAATGCCTGGTACTGGGTTGGAGTATGAATCTCTGGGAAGACCCCTGTGTTCAAATTTTCTGGTTCTGTTGCTCTCCTTGTGGAGTTTCACTTAACATTAAT
Organism: Meriones unguiculatus; assembly: GCF_030254825.1. Lineage (NCBI taxonomy): Eukaryota > Metazoa > Chordata > Mammalia > Rodentia > Muridae > Meriones > Meriones unguiculatus. The sequence continues at coordinate 81,332,346 of NC_083364.1, forward strand.
CCACATTTCAACAACAGTAAAACCAATGAAAGAGCTAAGTATGCCATATTCATTGTTGGATCACTTATTAGAACCCAAAGATCACATGATTCAAACTCCACTGAGGTGAAGAGTACTGATTCATAGAAGATTCATATCCAGTAACTTGCAATTTATGTGAAATTTTTGTAATAAAGAAACAGAATATATTATTGTGCCTTAGGTTGAACAGCATTTAGCAGAAGCAACCTCTATGACAATGACTGTAATAAGCATGACTTTTCATTTTAAGCTAGCAACTCTACAAGCACACCAACAGAGTCAAAAAATGTGGCCCCAGTGGGGCCTTCAGAGACTGATACTCCAACCAAGGACCATGCATGGAGATAACCTAGAACCCCTGCACAGATGTAGTCCTTAGGCTGCTCCAAGTAGCTTCCCTAGTAAGGGGAGCAAAGGCTTTCTCTGACATGAACTCAGGCTGGCCCTTTGATCATCTCCCCCCTGGATGGTGAAGCCTTGCCAGGCCTCACAGGAAGACAATGCAGCCAGTCCTGATGAGCTCTGATGGGCTAGGGACAGATAGAAGGGGAGGAGGCCCTCCCCTATCTGGAGACTATGGAAAGGAAAGGGGAAAAGAGAGAGGGAGGGTGGGATTAGGAGGAGATGAGAGCAAGGACTATAGCTGGGATAAAAAGTGAATAAATTGTAATAAATAAACAATTAAAGAAGTAAATAAATTAATTTATTATTTTTCTTAGTGAGTGATTCAGTTTTAGTCTTTTATACTCTTCTTTTTTTAACTTTATTTTTCTTATTAGTTACATTTTGTTAACTCTGTGTCCCAGCTGTATCCCACTCCCTTATTCCCTCCTCAACCCCACACTCCCTCCCTGGTCTCCTCCCTGCCCCTTTCCAAGTCCACTGATAGGGGAGGACCTCCTCCCTTTTCATTTGACCCTGTTTTATCAGGTATCTTCAGGGCTGGCTGCAAAGTCCTCCTCTGTGGCCTAACAGGACTGCTCCTCCCCTAGGGGGGTGGGGAGGTCAAAGAGCCTGCCCTTGAGATCCTGTTAGAAATAGTCCTTGTTCCCCTTACTTTGGAAAACTATTTGGTTACTGAGCTACCACGGGCCACATCCGAGCAGAAGTTCTAGGTTATATCCATAGATGGTCCTTGGTTGAGTGTCAGTCTCAGAAAAGACCCTGTGCCCGGATATATTTGGTCCTTGTAGAGCTCCTATCCTTTCCATATACTCCCCTTCTTTCATATGATTCCCTGCACTCTGCCGAGGGTTTGGTTACAAGTCTTAGTGTCTGCTTTGAAACACTGCTAGGCAGAGTCTTTCAGATGCCTTCTTTGGTAGACTCCTGTCATACATTCAATGCACATCCCATTTGTCTTTGTAAATGAGGATTGATCATCTTCACCTGTGTCCACTTTCTTGATTATCTTCTTTAGGTGTGTAGATTTCATTATGTTTATCATATCTTGTAGGTCTATATAAGTGAGTATATACCATGTTTGTCTTTCTCCTTCTGGGATACTTCACTCAGAATGATCTTTTCTAGATCCCACCATTTGCCTGCAAATTTCATGATTTCCTCCTTTTTGATTGCTGAGTAGTATTCCGTTATGTAAAAATACCACAATTTCTGTATCCATTCCTCCGTTGATGGACATCTGGGTTGTTTCCAGGTTCTGGCTATTACAAATAGAGCTGCTACAAACATGGTTGAACAATTGTCCTTATTGTGTACTTGAGCCTCTTTTGGGTATATGCCTAGCAGTGGTATAACTGGGTCTTGAGGTATCACTATTCCTAATTGTCTGAGAAAGGGCCAGATAGACTTCCAAAGTGGTTGTAACAGTTTACATTCCCACCAGCAGTGGAGGAGGGTTCCCCTTTCTCCACAACCTTTCCAGCATGTGTTGTCACTTGAGTTTTTGATCTTGGCCATTCTGATGGGTGTAAGGTGAAATCTCAGGGTCATTTTGATTTGCATTTCCCTAATGGGAGGTTGAGGCATTTCTTTTAGTGTTTCTCTGCCATTCTATCGAGAATTCTCTGTTTAGCTCCATTCCCCAGATTCTCAGCTCCATATGGAGAAACAAAAAACCCAGAATCTCCAAAACAACCCTGTACAACAACAGATCATCTGGAGGTATCTCCATCCCTGATCTCAAGCTGTACTACAGGGCAACAGTAATAAAAACTGCATGGTATTGGCATAGAAACAGAAAGGAGGATCAATGGAACCAAATAGAAGACCCAGAAATAAACCCAAACACCTATGAATACTCGATATTTGACAAAGAAGCCAAAACCATTCGATGGAAAAAAAACAGCATCTTCAACAAATGGTGCTGTACCAACTAGATGTCTACATGCAGAAAAATGAAAATAGATCCATATTTATCAACCTGCACAAAACTAATGTCAAAGTGGATCAAGGACCTCAACATAAAACCAGATACTCTAAATCAGTTGGAAAAAAAAGTGGGGAAGAGCCTAGAACTCATTGGCACAGGAGACAACTTCCTGAACAGAACACCAACAGCACAGGCTTTAAGAGCAACAATCAATAAATGGGGCCTCATGAAACTGAAAAGCTTCTGTAAAGCAAAAGACACTGTCATCAATACAAAAGGACTGCCTACAGATTGGGAAAGAATCTTCACCAACCCTTTATCTGACAGATGGCTAATATCCAGTATATATAAAGAACTAAAGAAGCAAAAAATCAACAAACCAAATAAATTTATTTTTCAAAGTAAAAAATAGAAAAAAGAAAAAGAGAACATTGTTGTAGTATGACACTTAAACTTTCAAAAAGTAATGATTATTGGAAATTTAACTGCACATACTGTTGTACATCACTCATTCTACTTGTTATAAATATTTTAAGTCAGCAAAGCAGTATCTCAGAAAAATTCCACAAAGTCCCCTAAAGAGATGATCAGTGAGGGAGCAGGATACAGCTGGGATACAAAGTTAATAAAGTGTAACTAATATTAAAAAAATAAATGAAAGAGATGATCAAAATTATTCTCTCAAAAACAGAATTGAACTTTAAGCAGTTGCAATGAATGCCTTCAGTTTTCACACTTTAACAACAGAATTTAATATTTTCTTCTGAGGCAGCTTTGGTTTTAGTTAACCTTAGCCTTGTTAAGGGTGGCACTTTGGGAGAGAATTGCTAGGCTTTCAACACAGTTGCTTTCTTACTCATGAATGGCAGAGAAATTTGTTTTTAATAAAGAAAACACTCTTCATGAAGAAAGATAACATGCTTTGAAAATGAAGGAGAAAAAGAACAAAAAATGGACATTATTTTTATATTTATGGAAATAATACTCTGTGCATGTATTTACCTGTAAACAGTTTCAATTCCAACTGAAATAAATCATTTATAGAATAGATATAAATAAAATACTTTAAGTATTTATTTTTGTATCATAAATATAAGCATATATTCATGAAATGTATGTGTAAATCCACTTTTATTAATAATAAACATATTTCTTGTTAGGAAACCTTTTGTATTGTCACATCTTAATCCAAGCTCAACATTTCCAACATGAGTTTTTTTGTTGGTGATGGGTTTTTTGTTTGTTTGTTTGTTTGTTGTTTTATTTTGTTTTTTGGACAATGACTAATTTCACTAATGTAATCAATAATTGTGTTGTTGCTAAGTGCAGTAGATATATGTTTATATATCTATAGAGGGAGTTATCATAGAATATGTCACTCTTGGACCATCCCAAGTGCCACGCACATTTCTCTTTCTTCACATTCTGTCCAAGCACATTTCTCCAAGGACTGTTTTAGTTTTTCTCTCCAAACTCACTTTGACATACTACAGTCACTCAATCTCAGTGTTCTCCTCTGGGAGTTACATGTTTTCTTTTGACTAACTTTGCCACAGATACTATTGATTTGCATATTTATGTCTCCAGTACAGAGTGACATTTCTTGAATATGACATTTCTTGAATATGTTAAGTACCATTTGAAAATAACATCTCCTAGTATTTCATCAACCACTAACTCATGTTGACTTCATCTCCTAAATGTCACAACCTTCTTTCCACTTTGCTATAAAAATTGATTGCTATTATGCTAAACAAATGATATTTTAAACATTCATCACAAATGTTGATTAGAATTCCAGAAACCAAACTGTTTACATTCATTTTATTATACATATTTCAAACAGGTGGTATTGTTGGAACTACCCATCTCTTCGAGTAGATTGGCCACTTATATATTTAAGTTTTCCACTTTTCTCTGAAGAGAAATGCCGAACTCTAAATTTTATTTTCCGACATTTTCAATTTCCTGCCTTTCTTTATACTTGTTTTCGACATCATATCTTCCTGCCATTCAAGACTAATCTAATGTTGTGTTTCCTTTATATTTTTTGAGGTCTTTTTTTTAATTATTATTATTTCCTATGCTACCTCTTTCACCTTCTACTTTTTTGTGAAGGATTCTTAGGACTTCATGCTAGCTAGCTAGAGTGGTTGGGTAAATATGCTAAATACCAACAAATCAGGAGATTTATTCTGTTATCGATGGTAAAAGTATCAGTCATGTATCTATATGCCTGTCTCCATTGTGTTTGTGAGAAATAACATGAACTATTAAATCATTATTAGAAAGGCTAGATTATAACATAAAGGCCACTGAAATGTTATGTAATTGCACAATTCTGAAGCCTGTCTACATGAAAAGCATAATCCCGAGCAGGTGCATGTGAGATTTCCACTACATCAATTGAACAAATGAAGTATTGTTGAATTACTTTGTGTATTACAATGTTACTTACATTTCTTCTATAATTAATAGTTTCTTTTCAGTTAATACTGCAAAAGAAATACTCATCTTAAACTCAGATGTACATATTTGACTTATAAGTGCAGATAATTTCTAATTAAAAATGAATATAATATTCTACTCCTCAGAATGAAGTATATACCTTTAATTTTGGACACTTTCACTACTGCTGTTCATTAAATCTTTACCCAGGCTCATATACTTGCTCTTTCAACCAAACATCTAATTGTCCTTTTTATTCTCTGCTTTATAATAGCTGTCATTGGGTAATGGAAGAATCAATCAAACTTCTTTTATTTTTTTTCCTCATGTCCCTGCAGCAACAGAACTTTATTATTTTTACTCCAGTGACACTGAGAAGCCTGAATCAATATTGACAAAACATCAGATCTCTTTGAAAAACTTTACTCTGATGGCACTCAGAGCTTAACCATTTCACATCTGTTATAGACTAAGAGACACGGAATTTGTTTTCCTCACAAGCACATATATCTTAATCTCATGGAAAAAAATCGTTCTGCTGCATTAACATTGCAGTCACTTCCAAAGCACACAACTTGGATTCATTTCTGTATCTCAGAACAGAATCTGGCTATACACAAAGGAAACCTCATAGTCAGTTTTTCAAGATGAATGTATCTCCAGAATGAGAAGCTAGTGTGGGAAGCAATCTGATTTTATTCCTGCAACTGATGGAGTATGTAAACGTCTATCTAATGCAGTAGAAAAATGTATTTGTATATGAATAGAAACTTTAACTAAGGGCAATTCACACCGAAAAACTGTTCTGCACTGATATTGATCACTTGAAGAAACTATCTGAAAGTAAACACTAGCACTTTCATCTCTTATATTATTCCAAGAAATAATATTTCTGTTTTTATTTCCAAGTGTTAAGGTAATTTGTATAATACTTGTACTTGACTAGCTTACAGACTATATTACTCTGTCCCAAGTCTTTCTCAAAATATTATCTTGAAATCCAACACCTGAATTCTGAATTTTGTTAACATTTTTTGGTTCTCTTGGGCTTGTTTATTTTGCTACATCCATGAGAGAATGCATTGGAATTTCTAGCCTTGCAATTAAGTTATGATTGTCAGAAAATAGAAGTCAATAACTTAATCCCCTGTCATTAACTTAAAACCTAATAAAAGCTAACATTATTAAGCTTTGTAATGCAGTCAGAGGAAAGATTGTAGAGAAAGAATGTTTAGAGATGTGTTTTGTACTGTTTACATAGTCTGTCGTCTTCCCCTCAATAAAACTTATGCTTTGATGAAATACAATTCTACTAAACACACAGCTTGTGATGTTGGCATCCTGTCTTTGCAAATGTAGATGCAAAGACAATGTAGTTATCCATCAGTTTAAAAATGTTTCAAATGTTGAACTAGAAACCAAGTGTCCAAACATTAAAGTATTCATTTCTATTATTATACTGAGCTTTTTTTACTTCATGAGATCATTTTCCTGAATCCCTTGCTCTACTTTCTTATTGTTCTTTTCTATCAATGGCTACAGTATTTGAGGTAACTATATTCTACATTAAAAAAAATGTGTTTTCAAAATTAGAAAGTGTTTAAGGTTTTCAAACTTTTACATATTAATTATAGCACAACTGTTCTCATAATGAAACAATACTGTTCTTCAGAAAAAATAGTTAAAATGTAATTTGAGAATATTTTGATGAGAACCTTTTAAATAGACAGAGACAGATAGTCGAGCCACATTCGTGGTAAAATTAGTGTTAATGAGCTTTGAATCCAGAGATAAAATATTGATTTTTACATGTAGTGCATAATGGTAGCTGTGTTAAAATTTGAGGCATTTTAAAAAACAAACAGCGTCAAAATTCCTTTATTTATTTATTTTTTTATCTATCTATTTATTTATCTATCTATCTATTTACCTATCTATCTATCTATCTATTTATTATTACAATTTACTCACTTTGTATCCTAACTGTAGCCCCAGTTCTCATCTCCTCCCAATCCCACCCTCCCTCCCTTTTCACTCCCTATACCCCTCCTCTAGTCCCCTGATAGGGTAGATCTTCCTCCCCTTCTTTCTGACCCTGGCTTATCAGGTCTCATCAGCACTGGCTGCCTTGTCTTCCTCTGTGGCCTGGCAAGGTTTCACATCCCAGCAGGTAGTGATAAAGAGGCTGCCACTGAATTCATGCCAGAGAAAGTCCCTGCTCCGCTTACTAGGGAGCCCATGTGGAGACTGAGTCTATGGGTTACATCTGAGCAGTGGTTTTAGGTCCTCTCCTTGCATGGTCTTTGGTTGGAATATCAGTCTCTGCAGGACCCCAGGGCTCAGGTTTTTTTGGCTCTGTTGGTCTCCTTTCTGAGCTTCTGTCTTATCTAGGTCTTTCTATCTCCCCTTCTTTCATAAAATCCAGTGCACTCTGCCAAAAGTTTGGCTATGAGTCTCAGACTCTGCTTTGATACCTCAATCAGTCGAAATTTTCAGTGGCCCTCTGTGACAGGCTCCTGTCCTGTTCCCTGTCTTCTCCTGCTTTTAATATCTATAAGGTTTGTCCTTCTGAATGAGGATTGAGCATTTTCTCTAGGGTCTTCCTTGCTGTTTAGCTTCTTTAGGAGTATACATTTTAGTATGTTTATCCTATATTATGTGGCTACTAACCACTTGTGAGTGAGTATATACCATGTGTGTCTTTCTGCTCTGGGCTACCACACTCAAGATGATCTTTTCTAGTTCACACCATTTGCCTACAAATTTTATGATTTCCTTTTTTTTTAATAGATGAGTACTATTCCATTGTGTAAATGTACCACAGTGTCTGTATCCATTCCTCTGTTGAGGGACATCTATCTAGGTTGTTTCCAGATTCTGGCTATTACAAATAGAGCTGCTCTAAACATGGTTGAGCAAATGTACTTGTTGTATGGCTGGGCACCTTTCAGATATATGCCTAGGAGCGATTTAGTTGGATCCTGATGTAGCACTATTCTTAATTGTTTGAGCAAGCACCAGATTGATTTCCAAAATGGTTGTACAAGTTTACATTCCCACCAGCAATGGAGGAGAGTTCCCCTTTCTCCACATCTTCTCCAGCATGTGTTGTCACTTGAGTTTTTTATATTAGCCATTCTGATTGGTCTAAGGTGAAATCTCAGGGTCCTTTTGACTTGCATCTCTTGGATGACTAAGGATTCTGAATATTTCTCTAAGTATTTCTGTTCAATTTTGTATTCTTCTATTTGGTATTCTCTTTTTAGCGCTGTACCCCAGTTTTCAATTGGAAAATTTGGTTGTTTTGGTTTCATTTCTTTAGTTCTTTATATATTCTGGATATTAGCCCTCTGTAATATGTAGGATTGGTGAAGATCCTTTCCTAATCTGTGACTGTCATTTTGTTTGGATGACTGTGTCCATTGTTTGTTTGTTTTTTTTTTAATTTTATTTTTCTCATTAGTTACATTTTGTTAATTCTGTATCCCAGCTGTATCCCTCATTCCCTCCCCATTCCCACCCTCCCTCCCTCATCTCCTCCCTGCTCCTTTCCAAGTCCACTGATAGGGGAGGACCTCCTCCCCTTTCATATGACTCCCTTTTGTCAGGTATTTTCAGGACTGGCTGCAAAGTCCTCCTCTGTGGCCCAATAGTACTTCTCCTCCCTTGGGAGGTGGGGAGTTCAAAGAGCCAGTCATTGAGTTCCTGTTAGAAATAGTCCTGTTCCCCTTACTATGGGAAACCAATTGATTACTGAGCTATCACGGTCACATCCGAGCAGAGGTTCTAGGTTTTATCCTCTCATGGTCTTTGGTTGAGTGTCCATCTCAGAAAAGACCCTGTGCCCAGATATGTTTGGTCCTTGTGGAGTTCCTATTGTTTAAAATGAGCTTTACAGTTTCATGAGGTCCCTTATATTGATTGTTGATCTTAGAGCCTGTGCTGTTGGTGTTCTGTTCAGGAAGTTGTCTCCTGTACTAATGAGTTTTAGGCTCTTCTTCCCTTTTCTTTTAACAGGTTTAGTGTGTCTCATTTTATGTCAAGGTATTTGATTCACTTGGATTTTAGATTGTGCATGGTGATAAATATATGTATCTATTTTCATTTTATAGTATATATGAGTGAATCCAAAAATTCAACCAGAGAACTCCTTCAGCCAATAAACTCCTGCAACATAGTGGTTGGATACGAAATTAACTAAAAAAAGTCAGTAGCCCTCCTGTATACAAAAGACAAATGGGCTGAGAAAGAAATTACGGAAACAACATCTTTTACAATAGCAACAAATAACATAATGTACCTTGGTGTGACTCTAACAAAGCAAATGAAAGAACTGTATAAAAACAAACAAACAAACAAAAAATTTCAAGTGTCTAAAGAAAGAAATTGAAGAAGATATCAGAAGATGGAAAGATCTCCCATGTTCAATGATAGGTAAGATCAACATAATGAAATTGACCAATTTGTCAAAAGCAATGTACAGATTAAATTCAATTCCCATCGAAATATCAACACAATTCTTTACAGAACTTGAAAGAACAAATTTCATATGGAAAAAAAAAACAAAACAGAATTGCTAAAACTATCCTGTACAACTATCTGGAGGTATCACCATCCCTGATCTCAAGCTGTATTATAGAACAACAGTAATAAAAATGGCATGGTACAGATAGAGAAACAGTCTGGAGGATCAATGGAATTGAATAGTACTCCTAGGAATAAACCCACGCACCTACGGATCCTTGATTTTTGTCAAAGGAGCCAAAACAATACAATGGAAAAAAAAGATATCATCTTCAACAAATGCTACTCATTTAACTAGATGTCTACATGTAGAAAAATGCATCACAATTCTTAAAGAAAATATAGTCACATGAATGTATCTATACATATACATGAGTGCATTTCCTATTTCTAACTTTTGGTATCATTTTATGCATAATATCTATGTATAACATGTATCAGTATACATATAAATATAAAACTGTGTCAATATTTGAAATTGGCTGTACTGTTTTTATATGTAATACTATAGTTTTAGATTGTCTTCACATGCACTGATGACAAAGAAACCTGGTACTTCCCTCTGTCCTGTCTGTCAGACAGTAGTTAATGTTTCTTGTCTCTCCCCAGAGCCACGCTTCAACCCATCTTCTCATCCCCTTTCCCATTACATCTTCTTATTCTAATTTAAAATTGTATTAAAAATAGTTTAATTGTCTTATTTTTTTCCATCTATGCCCAATGATTGAAAAAGTTTCTGAAATTTAGTGATTTTTCTTTATCCTCTCCTGAGTTCACATTAAAACAGTTGTCAATAACATAATATCAGCCAGGTCTGAAAGTGATCAGGGAAAAACTGTAGTATGCAGGGAACCAGTGGTGAGAGCAAGCCTTTTAACATATTCACTTCATTTTCAACACAATTACTGATGTCATGGACTCTTTCACACTTTCACAATTTCATACAATATAATTCTCAGGGTAATTATTGGTTGTTCTAAATGGGCTCCTTGGCAACAGTCTGATGCTTTCTGCCTTGCTTCTGCACGGCACATAAATCAATCATGAATTTAAATCATCAACTTTTTCTGTATTTTGATGCATAACAGTTACGAAGCAATGCAAATTTGCTTCAAACATCCATTTTTCGTGGGCATTCTGTACCAATAGATTAGTATTACTATGCAGTGATCAACCTCAAGACAATTTTGAAAAAATCAGTCTCTATTTTTTTTTTTCTTTGGGGGATTTCAATTCTTTTCTTTAATTTTTCCAATTCTATCTTCAGGTCTTGAGTTGTTTTGTTTACTTCCTTCACCTGTCTGATTGTACTTTCCTGTTTTTCTTTTAGTTCCTTCAACTCTGTTTCTATCATTTCATTCAGTGTTTTAAGCATTTCCTTTCTACAGGCCATAAACTGTTTGGCTGCAGCTTCCTCTATTTCTTTACGGATGGCAATATTCTGTTTGAGTTTATCTTCCTCTATGTCTTTACGAATCTTATTTGTTTCCTCTGTTATCATCTTCATGAGCATACTTGTTAGGTCATCTTCTTGGATTTCAGTTATGGTGGGGTGTCCAGGGCTACTTGCCCCTGGGTAACTGGGTTCTGGAGATGCCATATTGCTCTGTCTTTTGTTGCTTGAGCTTTTACGCTGGCCTCTACCCATTATGTTATCTTAGGTGTTTGGGGTTATTTTCTGGTGGTTCCTGGGGATCCTGTGGTGGAGAGAATCCCCTTTGCAGAAAGCTGGTTTTTCCTGAAGGATGTCTTCTCAGCTTTTTGGGTATAGTCCCTGGATGGCTGGTGTTTTTTCAGGAGTTGCTCACCTCAGGGATATAGACCTGAGTGGTAACTGTGGTCTTTGTTAGTCGAGAGGGTTCTCCTCTCACCCAGGGAAGTCCTGAGGGCAGCTGCCCTGTTTCTGGGTTTCTTGTTGTAAATTTAATGATCAGCTGCTGTGATCCAGTTGGACATCAGGCGCGCCTCAACTGTTTGTGCCTGTGTCTGGAGCACAGCTGAGTGCTGGCGCCTCGGCCCCACTAGACTGCTAGACTTTTTCTAGGGAAGGATTGGGTGATTTAGGTCAGTACAGTTTCCTTCCTTCCCCGTGGATTCTCTGGAGACACGGACTCCCAGTGTCTTTTTTTGCCCTGGTGCACACTGCTCAGTGTCCGCTAGCTGGCTGGCCGCAGAAACTGCCTGTGCCTGGAGCACAGCTGTGTGATGGCGGCTCAGTCTCTGCCAGCTGTCTGGTGCGCAGAAACTGCCTGTGTCTGCCTTTGCGGCTTTTGGGAGCCTGAGTGCCTCCCTAAGCTGGGTAATTTTCCGGGGACCTTTTCAGGTTGGGGGTGAGCTGAGTGCTCTGAGATCAGACCCGCCGTTTCTATGTCCGGCAGCGAATCAGGCGTGCAGGCAGGCAGGGCTCTGTGCTGGAACCTGGGTCCCCGGCTCTGGCTCCGGGCTGGCTCCTGAGGTGCCCGTGGAACCCGCCCGAGTCTTTTCCAGGGGATGTCTGGGTGACCTAAGGCCGGTCCCAATTGTTTCCTGTACCCTGGGGTTATCTCTCGACTGAAAATTCCACTCTCTGATAGTGTGGTGCACACCACACGGTTCAGTCTGGGACCGTGACCAGAGACACTGGCTTGTGGCTCTGGGCTGGGGCTGGGGCTGGCGGCCGGCAGCCAAGCGTCTGGCGGAACCGGGATCTCTTCCGCGGTTTAGCCGGGTGAGTTAAAAGCTGATTGAATCCCCCACTGTGGGGTATCCTCTCACCTGGGAAACACAATGACTGTGTTTTATGGCCGAGAGTTCTGATTGATGGTCACTGTGCTGATCCTTCTGTGCTGCTGCTCAGAATGAGAGTCCTCCCGGCGCCGCCATCTTGCCCTGGGATTTCAATTCTTATGTCACGCTTGATTCTTGAAGAAATTTTTTCATTTTTTTTCTATTTTTTTGTGAATGTTTTTTTTTTCCTGGATGAATGAATGTAAATATAGTGGACTACTGTAAATCTTCTTACAGGATATACATATTTAAAAGGAATTTAAATGGAGTTGCCCTGTAATAGAGAGGCAATGCCCTAAATAGACACCTTACACCAAGTAAAATCTTCAATGTTAGGAATGGGTTACATCTTGTTGAACCATTTGCCTAAGAGGTCCTTAATACATTTTCAAACAACACAGGTTGGTTCCAGAACTGTTAGTTACTCTACATAAACTTATACTAAGGTATTATTGTGGAAGACACCACTAACTTCTGTCCTTGGACACAGTGAAAACGAACCTAAGCTCCACTTGCAGCTTCATCTCTACTGACTAGCATTCTAAGGTAGTCAGCACACTACCAGAGGGAAAAAGTAATCATTAATATGGTAAACTCTGTTACCTACAATAGTGATCTGCCTGACAGACAGAGTGAGAAATAGCGGCCCAATGGTATGGGAGTAACCAGACTATTTTTGTTTGACTTAAAGAACACTCAATAAACCTGAACTCAAATCTGACAAGGTATAAAATAAAGAAAAACCTGAGACTAGAAAGTCCCTAAGCTTAAAGGAAAAACTACTACTGTTATTATCAAAAAGGAACATAGCAGAATATAGCCTAAAAAAATCTCATCAGGGCTGGCTGCACTGTCTTCCTCTGTGGCCTGCAAAGGTGCACCCCACAGAGGTAGCTGATCAAAGAGCCAGCCAGCCACTGAGTTCATGTCAGAGACAGACCCTGTTCCCATTACTAGGGAATTCACTTGGACACTGAGCTGCCATAGGCTACATCTGAGCAGGGGTTCTAGGTTATCTCCATGAATGATCCTTGGTTGGAGTATCAGTCTCAGAAAAGAACCCAGTGCGCAGATATTTTTGGTTCTGTTGCTCTCCTTGTGCAACTCCTGTCCTCTCCAGGTCTTACTATATCCCTCTTCTTTCATAAGATTCCCTGCACTCTGCCCAAAGTTTGGTTAAGAGTCTCAGCATCTGCTTTGATTCATTGCAGGGTAAAGTCTTTCAGAGGTCCTCTGTGGTAGGCTCCTGTTCTGTTTTATCTTTTCTCCTTCTTCCAATGTCCATCCTGTTTGTCTTTCTGAGTGAGGATTGATCATCTTATCCAGGGTCCTCCTTCTTGCTTGGTTTCTTTAGGTGTACAGATTTCTGTAGTTTTATCCTATATTATATGTCTTGTATCCACTTCCAAGTGAGTATATACCGTGTGTGTCTTTCTGCTTCTGGGATACCTCACTCAGAATGATCTTTTCTAGATCCCACCATTTGCCTGCTATTTCATGATTTCCTTGTTTTTTTTTAACAACTGAGTAATATTCTATTGTATAAATGTACCACAATTTCAGTAACCATTCCTCAACTGAGGGATATTTGGACTGTTTCCAGGTTCTGGCTATTATAAATAAAGGTGCTGTGAACATGGTTGAACAAATGTTCTTATTGTGTACTTGGATATTTTGGATCTATGCCTAGGAGTGGGTTAGCTGGATCTTGAGGAAGCACTATTCCTAAAAGTCTGAGAAAGCACCAGATTGATTTCCAAAGTGGTTGTACAAATTTACATTCCCACTAGCAATGGAGGAGGGTTTCCCTTTCTCCACATCCTCTCTAGCATGTATTGTCACTTGAGTTTTTGATCTTAACCATTCTGATGGGTGTAAGGTGAAATCTCAGGGTTATTTTGATTTGCATCTCCCTGATGACTAAGTAAGTTGAGCACTTCTTTAAGTGTTTCTCTGCCATTTTATATTCCTCTACAGAGAATTCTCTGTTTAATTCTGGACCCCATTTTTAATTGGATTACTTGATTTGTTGCTTTTTAACTTCTTTAGTTCTTTGTGTATTCTGGATATCAGCTCTCTGTCTGGTATAGGTTTATTGAAAATCCTGGATCGTTAGAATTTACATAGTGAAAATGGCCATACTGCCAAAAGCAATCTACAAACTCAATGCAATTACCAACAAAATATCAACATAATTCTTTATAGACTTTGAAAGAAAAATTCTCAACTTCATATGGAAAAACAAAAAACCCAGAATTGGCAAAACGATCTTTTACAACAACAGATCATCTGAAGGTATCTCTATCCCTGATCTCAAGCTGTACTAAAGAGCAATAGTAATAAAAACTGCATGGTACTGCCATAGAAACAGAATGGTGGATCAATGGAACTGAATAGAAGACCCAGAAATAAACCCATACACCTATGGATGCTTGATTTTTGACAAAATCAAAACCATACAATGGGAAAAAAAAGACAGCAACTTCAACAAATGGTGCTGGTCTAACTGGATGTCTACATGTAACAAAATGCAAATACATCCATATTTATCACCCTGCACAAAACTAAAGTCCACATGGATCAAAAATCTTAACATAAAACCAGATACACTAAATCAGTTAGGACAAAAAGTGGGGAAGAGCCTAGAACTCATTGGCATAGGTGACAACTTCCTGAACAGAACACCAACAGCACAGGCTCTAAGAGCAATAATCAATAAACGGGACCTCATGAAACTGAAAAGCTTCTATAAAGCAAAGGTCACTGTTATCAGAACAAAAGAACAGCCTATGGACTTGGAAAAGATCTTCACCAACCCTATATCTGACATAGCAAGCAAGTTCTAAAGGTAACATAGGAATACTGAGGAGCTAAATAGGGAGTTTTACCCATGGAAAAGCCCACCTATTGGCTGTCCTGGAGCACATGGTCTGTCCTGAAAACTAATTTGAAAGAGAACAAGGAGGGATCTATGTGAGAAGTTAGGGAGAGAAAAGAGAAAAAGGACACTTGGAATTAAATTATAATGTAAAAAAAAAAACAAAAAAAAACTTTTCAGAAAATAATCAAAAAATGTCGATAGCCTCTCTATCCAAAAAAAAGTAGTTATTATCTGCAACATAGGCTAGTTAAGAATTGGTTCATTAGCTCAGGGAGAATGTAAGATGAGTGTTTTGAGATAATGATTATTTCACTCCCATTAGACCCTTATTTAGCTTTGCTTTTAACAGGTGTCAGAAAAAAACAGTGGTAGACCTTTTTCTCCTGATGAGTCCAGTTAGTCCTCCCTCATTTTTTTTTCCTTATCTTCAGAAGCTTAAGTGGCTTCCTGTATTTCTTCCTGAATCTTCAAAGCTGTAACTGTAGCATCATTAGATTATGATCTCACCATGATTTCTCCTCACTCCCCTTCTTATTGGTTGGGTCCATTTAGATAACCCATAATGAAATTGGCATATGACAGTCATCTATTAGTTCACACCTTAAAATTATTTTTGATATATCAACGAATCCACAGCTTTGTGTGGTTTGAATGCACTCTCATTTATGAACGACACAGTTCTGTCCATTGAAGATGAAGTATGCATGAAGAAAATCTGAACATTTCTTCTAATCAAAAGGGGCTTTCTCTCAGGTTTGCTGTGTATGTGTGTGTGTGTGTGTGTGTGTGTGTTATATGCATTTGTGTAGCCGTAGTTGTGGTGGTAGTAATAGGAATAGTGGTAAAAATAGTGAAGATGGTGATTTGGTGATTGTAGTCATTTAAGAGAAGTTCACTAAGAATTTCATTATAATGGCCTAACTTCATGCCTTATATGGTCTTGATTGGTGCTTCAATATCCACAAGCCCTCTGCTTGGCTCTGTTGGTCTTCTTGTGAAGTTCCTGTATCCTCCAGTTCCTTCTATCTTTACCCCTAGTCTTCCACAAGTTGAGCAATAGAACCAAAAAATCTGGGCCATGGGGTCTTTTCTGAGGCTGATTCTCCACACAAGGACAATGCATGGAGATAACCTAGAACCCTTGCACAAATGTAGCCCATGGCAGCTCAATATCCAAGTGGTTACCCTAGTAAGGGGAAAAGGGACTGTCTCTGACATGACCTCAGTTGCTGGTGCTTTGGTCACCTCCTCCTGAGTGGGGAGGAGCCTTACCAGGCGACAGAGAAAGACAAAGCAACCAGTCCTGATAAGCTCTGATAGGGTAGGGTCAGAGAGAAGGAGAGGAGGTCCTCTCCTATCTGGGGACTAGGGAAGGGGCATGGGAGAAGATGAAGGAGGTAGGGTGAGATTGGGAGTGGACAAAGGAGGGGGATACAGCTGGAATACGAAGCGAATAAACTATAATTAATAGTAAATAAATAAAGTTTAAAATGACATGAATAAGACAAAATATCCTCTGTAAATTTACATTAAAGGGAATGTGGTACATCTATTGTTTGAGAATGACATACATAGTTACATTTTAAGCATGGTTAGTTAAGTATCATTTAATGCCTATCTAATACATAGAGGCCATTTAAATAAATAGCTAGTATCTGGGAATGAAAAGGGTAGTTTATCCAACAGTGGTTCTATATTAAGTTATAAACAGGCAAACATGGACACTACTCGTACTGTTTACTGGCATCATATGAAGAATGGTTTAAAGGAAATGACACTGATGGAACTGTTCTTCTTCACAGAGAGGGATAAAATTATGTTAGATACTATTTTGTTGCAATAGCTATAGATTTTCCTCATGCCCTAAACATTTTTTTTTTGCTAAAAGCCATAAAACACTTGTTTCTGACTTTATTTATCAATGCTGAACCTTTTCTGTATCTCAAAAACAATGAGAGAAAAATAGTTGATCTTCAGGGTCAGTTTATAACAACAACAACAAAAAATATTGCACATGAAGGGAGCAGAGACAAATGGTTTTTATTTTATGTGCTGCTCAGGTCTAACAAGCACTCTCAGGAAGTAATGTGAGATGGAAGGCCTGTAGAGGGTAAAACCATGGTGGCTTTAGTTCACTAGGTGTTCTCATCCCATTAGACTTTGTTTGTAGATGTTGTGAAATTATTCCTTTGGATTAAAGCAGTCCTTTTAAGGAATGGAGGGGACAAAAGATTCATTAAAGTAACAAAGGCCCTGATACCTGAGGCCATTCCCTGTGGCTATATATGGGTAATGTCATAGGAAAGAGGGGACTTTCCAGTGGGGCTACCTCCAATTTGGGGAAAAGTTTCTGGCAATGCAGCGTTTGTAAGTCATCAGCCACAGGGGAATGGTATTTCAGTTTCATCAGAAACTGCAGACAGGCCATCATCACTGCTCAGCCACTCTAGTCAGTTCTCAAGCCTATAAATCCTGGTCCTTATGACTCTTCAGTTTTACCACTTTTTTCCAACAATGTTGTTTTAGTTGAAGCCCCAACAGAAATAAATTCAATTTCAACTAAAAGTACTTGTGAGCAAACACTTTAATAAGCTAAAGCAATCAAACATATTTGCAGCATCTTCGTGTCCCACTTAGGCCTCTATCGAAAAAGTCAGCCAAACTAAACAGATTTGAAATCATTCTAAAATTCTTGAGTCATATCAAAATCAATTAGGTTCTTCATTGAAAGCTCTTATTTTCTTTTCTCTTCCACACAGTGTAGATCATCTTGATGGTTCTTGCTCTACACTCTCCCACTCCTTGAATAGTACACTCACTATAATTCGTTACTGGGAGTAGTGATCATGGCCACTAATCTCAACACATTGGATGCTGAGACAGAAGAATTGGTATGAATTAAATGTCAGATAAGCTAAATAGCAAGATCATTTCTCAAGTAAGATCTGGAAGGGACAGGAACTCCACAAGGAGAGCAACAGAACCAAAAAATATGAGCAGAGGGGTCTTTCCTGAGACTGAGACTCCAACCAAGTACCATGCATAGAGAAAACCTAGAACCCCTGCACAGATGTAGCCCATGGCAGTTCATTGTCCAAATGGATTCCATAGTAATTCGTACAGGGACTGTCTCTGACATGAACTGATTGGCCTGCTCTTTAATTACCTCCCCCTGAGGGGGAAGCAGCATTACCAGGCCACAGAAGAGGACAACTCAGCCATTCTTGATGTGATCTGATAGACTAAGATCAGAAGGAAGGAAAAGAAAACCTTCTCTATCAATGGACTTGGGGAGGGGCATGCATGCAGAGGGTGGAGGAAGGGAGGGATTGGGACAGGAGGTGGGAGGGAACCACAGGGAAGATACAAAGTGAATAAAATGTAATTAATAAAGAATTAAAAAGCATCCACATAAACAGCCAATAAATTATGACATTTTAAAAATATTAATTAATTAGTTATCTAGGTAACCCTCTGTTTATTTTCACATTCCGGCATTTATAAATATTGCTGTGTCTGTAAATTACCATTCTTCACACACACACATACACATACACACACACACACACACACACACACACTCAGAGAGACAAATGGAAAGAAACATAAATTATGGAGAGGTTAGAAATTCTATGAATACTACCATGAAGAACCAAATGTTCAAAGTTTTATCATTTTGTACTACATTTAGATGTATTTTCAGTTTTGTTTTTTTTCCTCATTTTTAAAAAAGTGAATAAGTTAACATATTTTTAGATTTTGTATTATTTTATTTTCATTGTACATGAGTGTTTTACTTCCATGTTTTTCTGCATACCACATGCATGCCTAATGCCAGGAAGGCCAGAAGAAAGTTTCACAATTCTTTTTAACACATTTAATTTTAACTTTATTTTTATTAATTACAGTTTATTCACTTTGTACCCCAGCTGTAGCCCCCTCCCTCATTCTTTCCAAATCCCACTCTTCCTCCCTCTTCTTCTCTTATGCCCCTCCCCAAGTCCAATGATAAGGGAGGTCCTCCTCCCTTTCCATCTGACCCTCATCTATCAGGTCTCATCAGGACAGGCTTCATTGTCTTCCTCTGTGGACTGGTAAGGCTGTTCACCCCTCAGTTGGAGGAGATCAAAGAGCTAGCCACTGAGTTCATGTTAGAGACAGTCCTGTTCCTATTACTAGGAAACCCTCATGGATGCTGAGCTGCCATGGGCTACATTTGTGCAGGGTTCTCGGGTATCTCCACAATTGGTCCTTTTTTGGAGTATCAGTGTCACAAAAGACCCCTGTGCCCAGATTTTTGTTTCTGTTGCTCTCCTTGTGGAGCTCCTGTCCCCTCTAAGTCTTTCTATTTCCCCCTTCTTTCCTAAGATTCCCTGCACTCTGCCCAAAGTTAGGCTATGAGACTCACCATCTCATTTGATAACCTGCTGGGTAGTTTTTTAGAAGTCCTCTGCTATAGCCTCCTGTCTTGTTCCCTGTTTTCCCCCCTCTTGCAATGTCCATCCTTTTTCCTTTCTGAAAGAAGATTGAGCATCTTGCCCAGGGTCCTCCTCTTTCTTAATTATCTTCCTTAGGTGTACAGATTTTAATATGTTTATCCAATATTGTATGTCTAATATCCACTTATAAGTGAGTATATACCCTGTGTGTGTTACTGCTTCTGGGATACCTCACTCAGGAATATCTTTTCTAGTTCTCACCATTGGCCTGCAAATTTCATGATTTCCTTGTTTTAAATTGCTGAGTAGAATTCCATTGTGTAAATGTACCAGTTTCTGTAGTTTTCATTCTGATCATAAACCACTCCTCCCTTTCCTACCAGTCCCACTCTCTCTCCCACTTCCCTATACTCCCTGTCCCTTACTTCTCAGAAAAGGGGACACCCCTCACCAATTGATTGGAGCACAGAAGACTAACCACATCCTCTTCTCCTGTGGCTTGGAAAGGCAGCCCTGCCAGGGGGATGTGATCAAAATGCATGCAACCCAGTCCATGTCAGAGACAGCTCCTGCTCCCTTGATAGGAAACCCACAGTAAGACCAAGATATCCATTGACTACATCTGTGTAGTGGGCTATGTTCATTCCAAGCATGGTGCCTGGTTGGTGCTTCAGTTTCTATAAGTCCCTGTGGGCCCAAGTTAGTTGGTTTCGTTGAGTTTTTAGAGCTTCTGTTCTCTCTGGATTGTTCTATCCTTCACCCCAACTCTTCCACAAAGTGTCAGATTTCTTGTAATTAGACTTGTTAAATCTAAAAAACTTCCTGACACAAAACATCCAGGAAGTCTGGGGTACTATGAAAAGAGCTAGCCTAAGAATAATAGGAGTAGAAAAAGGTGAAGAGTCCCAGCTCCAAGTACCAGAAAATATTGTCAACAAAATCATAGAAGAAATTTTCCCCAACCTAAAGAAGTAGATGCCTATAAATATATAAAAAGCATACAGAACAACAATTAGATTGAAGCAGAAAAGAAAATTCTCCAGCCACACAATTTTAAAAGAGAAAAGCAAATTCTCACAGCTTGGTCTCAAGTTAAGTATTAAAATAACAAAAAATATGCCATTGTTGAGTTTTGTCTAAAAACAATAAAGCATTATTTAAACTTTCTTTTCAAATGTAGTGACTAAATGATATTTAATTATGTGGAATTGGATTTATGTGTATGTGTCCAAATTGTCTAAAACTGAGAGGTGGGTGGAATTGCATTATAATCCAGAGAATGAGTTTTCATAAAAAAGATAAAAATACTGCAATCCTAATGTTTATGTCTCAAGCTAATAATTTTGTAATTATGTGCTTCTTTACCTTTTGTGTCATTTTTGCTTGATACCTTTGTGTTAGATTATATGGCTATCTCCTCAATAATTTAGAAGCCTTGCCTTGACTTTTAAGTGTTCATTTATAGTGCTTCACTTTGCATTATATTTGCCGTTAACAAAGTTGAGGACAATAGTGAACTCTGATCTATTTTTTATTATAATTTTTATTTATCTTTTACTTTTTAGGTGAATACTTTTTTTTTCTATTTTCCATGTTTTTTTTTTATTTATTTTTTTTTAATTTTTTTTATCAGTTACATTTTGTTAACTCTGTATCCCAGCCATGTCCCGATCCCTCATTCCCTCCCAGTCCCTCCCTCCCTCCCTCATCTCCACCGTGCCCCTTTCCAAGTCCACTGATAGGGGGGACCTCCTCCCCATTCATCTGATCCTGTTTTATCAGGTATCTTCAGGACTGGCTGCAAAGCCCTCCTCTGTGGCCTAACAGGACTGCTCCTCCCTTCGGGGGTGGGGAGACCAAAGAGCCAGTCATTGAGTTCCTGTTAGAAATAGTCCCTGTGCCCCTCACTTTGGGAAACCAATTGGTTACTGAGCTACCACAGGCTACATCTGAGTGGAGGTTCTAGGTTATATCCATACATGGTCCTTGGTTGAATGTCAGTCTCAGAAAAGACCCTGTGCCCAGATATATTTGGTCCTTGTGGAGCTCCTATCCTTTCCCCATCAGACTAACTCCCCTTCTTTCTTATGATTCCCTGTACTCTGCCAAAGGTTTGGTCATGAGTCTTTGCTTTGAAAACACTGCTAGTTAGAGTCTTTCAGATGCGCTCAGTAGACTCCTGTCATACGTTCAATGCACATCCCATCTGTCTTTCTAAATGAGGATTGATCATCTTACCCCATGTCCACTCAATTGATTATCTTTTTTAGGTGTATAGATTTCATTATGTTTATCATATCTTATAGATCTATATAAGTGAGTATATCCCATGTTTGTCTTTCTCCTTCTGGGATATTTCACTCAGAATGATCTTTTCTAGATCCCACCATTTGCCTGCAAATTTCATGATTTCCTCCTTTTTGATTGCTGAGTAGTATTCCATTGTATAAAAATACCACAATTTCTGTACCCATTCCAGCGTTGATGGACATCTGGGTTGTTTCCAGGTTCTGGCTATTACAAATAGAGCTGCTATAAACATGATTGAGCAAGTGTCCTTTTTGTGTACTTGAACAAACTTTGGGTATATACCTAGCAGTGGTATAGCTGGGTCTGGAGGAAGCACTATTCCTATTTGTCTTAGAAAGCGCCAGATATCTTTCCAGAGTGGTTGTACCAGTTTACATTCCCACCAGCAGTGGAGGAGGGTTCCCCTTTCTCCACAACCTCTCCAGCATGTGTTATCGCTTGAGTTTTTCATCTTGGCCATTCTGATGGGTGTAAGGTGATATCTCAGGGTCGTTTTGATTTGCATTTCCCTGATGGCTAATGAGGATGAGCATTTCTTTAAGTGTTTTTCTGCCATTCGATATTCCTCTGTCGAGAATTCTCTGTTTACTTTTAATTATTAGATAAATAAAATACCTTAAAAGTATTTGTATCTGTTTTGTGCAAAAAACTTTCTGTTGAAAAAACTTTTGATGTATCTTCTGAATACATCAAATGAGTAGCATCTTACAGCTTCTTACCTTTATGCATCATACAATGCTAAATGATTTATATCCAGGTTCCCATCTGTTTTTGAGAAAAAGTGATGAATAAGCATTTGGCATTACCACTTTACAAGTGAGTGAATTGAGGTTTATAGGCACAGATCTATCTTTGGTTCTAATTCTGCAAACTGGCAAAGTTGCATTCAAACATACTATTTTTATATCAAAATTTATCTCAGGAAACATGGTAATTTTTTCCACCACTGAAACTATTGTATTGTGTATATTTTGTATATATTTTTTATTTTTGTCCCAACAATATCAATTTTGCTTTAATTTATATTTACATTTTCTGTATTTTGTCTCTCATTCGAATTGTCTCAATTGATAAATGTGCATGTATGCATGTATTTATCATCTATCAACTATCTACAGTCTATCGTCTATATTATTATCAACTATCTAACTATATATCTAAATGTATATCTAAATATATACATAGAGAGAGAGATAAAGAGAAAGATGTGTGTGTGTCCCTCACTCTCTCATAAACACTCATATAGTGTTTGTATCACTAAGTCTAGCCGTTTCCATTTAACATACACATTTATATTTATATCACTTCTGGTCATGACTTCATTTTTATACACACCTGAAAAAATTTTCACTCCCTATAAATCTGTTGAGGAGAATCAAAGCTAGCTCCATTTCTTTTTTAAACTGTATTAATTTACTTATACATTTTAAAATCTCAGTAGAAGCCCTCTTCCTCCTCTTCTGATCTTTCCCTCTACCTCCCTCTCCCACCCCTCAGAAAAGTGGAGTTCCCCACATACACACCTACCCATCCTAGCACATCACATTGCCTCAGGACTGAGCACATCCTCTTCCACAGTGGCCTGGCAAGGCAGCCCCATTAAGGGAAAATGATTAAAAAGCATGCAACAGAGTCCTTTTCAGAGACAGCCCTAGCTTCCCTTACTTGGGCAACCACATGAAGACCAAGATACCCATTGGGTAGATTTGTGCATAGGCCCTGGTCCAGTCCATGAATGATCCTTGGTTGCTTCTTCAGTCTCCACAAGGCACCCTGGGCCAGGTTAATTGGCTCTGTTGGTCTTGTTGTAGAGCTCCTGTGTCCTCCAGGTCCTTCTATCCCACTTTTTCTCAAGGCTAAGTTCCACACAGTTTGTGGCTTTGAGTCTCAGCATCTGTTTCAATGTGTGCATGTAGGCAAATGTTTTTGTGTACTATGTGAAGATTCAAATGTTGGTTTCTGTGCCCCCGTATAGTTGTAATCCTTGTTCTGAGAATATCTTGTCTCAACCTGTAAACACTGCTTCCTAATTATCCCCTGATATGCCAATGAAGTAGCTTACAACCAGTCACTGAGCAGGGGAGAGAATAGGGCCTGACTTTTTAAAAACTGCGGGAGATGGAGATAGAGATTTAGCCTTACCAAAAGTCCAGGAGATATCCAGAGAGAACAGCTGAACAGAGGAAGATATAAATGAAAGTATCTTGGAGATCTTGGAAAAGAAGAAGTCAGACTTGTTTAGAGAGTTAAGAATAAAATAATATTGATCAGTTGTTTTGCCATAAAGCTTATTAAACAAATATAATATTGAAGTCATATTTGGGTGCTATCTGGGTTAATAGAGCAACACACACACACACACACACACACATGCACACGCACATTTTTAAAACTACCATTAACACATGCATACCAGAACTTCTTCATCTTCTGAGCCATGATAATCCACATTTTTTCTGCCTTCTGCTTTCTTAAATATCCAGTGGAACCGTAAATTAAGTTGGGCTTAATTTACAGCAGTTGAAAGATTTTCTATCTAAAGTTTCAGACTCTTCCCCATTCTTTCTGCAAACTAGTTCCAAGGGCTTTATAAGGACATTGTTGTGGTTATCAAGGCTTTAGCCTCACTTCTTTTACTGCTTGCAGGAGAAAGATGTTTGGTCTCATTGCAGCTCTATGCAGGAAGCAATGAGGGAATAGAAGTAGAGCTAGGCTGTGAAGATGCAGAGCATACCCCAATATCTCAGAATATCTGCCCCTATTACCGAGTCTTCAAATTTCTAAAATTCAGTTCTCAGCCATCTGTCAAATGCCTTTTGGAAAATGTATTTACTTTTAAAGTTTTATTTTTACTTTAATAAACAATTATAAATATTCATATGTTTAGTGTTTGAAAAGTTATCAGAAAAGTAACTGAGAAAAGGGTCCACTCTGTTTTTATTTTTGTCCAAACACTTCCAGAGAACTTTCAACATAACTGTGAAATCACCTATGTCTTGTTCATCACCAAACATAATAAAATTTTGCCTTCAGTTATGTCATTTCCTGTTCTGAGCTACACCACTCTTAGACATCAATTTATGAAACAGAGAACTGCATATATGAATTAAATGAGAGCTCACTATTAAAATATCTTGCATTTTAAAATTAAATTGAAGTCATGTGCCGCATTATACTATAATGAAATGTTAAGTATTTCAATTCTGCAGCTAACTCTTACACACTAATGCACTTAATTGGCGCCAATTACTGAGAATACAAGAAACAGATTTCCTAGTGTTTTCAGAATGGCAATTTGATTCTAAGTCAAAAATTGTTTTATAATTGGTACATTGTCAATACTAATTTAATAGAGATGAGACATAATTTACTTTATAACATCGTTATAAAGATGTTCATAACTTCTGACTGTTCTATCTTTATTCTATTTTTGTTAATTGCTATTTATTTGGGGGGATTTTTGTGTATACATGTGAACACATTTTTGTTTCCTTAATTATCATTAATAGTGGAGAAACTCAGACATCTACTTAAAAGACAACTTTACCAACATCTGTTATTTACTGTCTATTATCTTTTTCTCACATTTAAGCAATTAAGTTTTGTTCAGTTTCAGAGAATGGGCTGCAAATCTCTTTCTGAGGCAACACCCGAAGAACACCAGGTGAGACAAATATAATGAGATAAATATAGGTAATTCTTAAAGGAAACTAAAACACATACAGTGAGCGTTCATGCACGTGTGTGTGTGTGTGTGTGTGTGTGTGTGTGTGTGAAGAAGGCTGAGGAATACATTTCTTAGAGTTTTACTAGGTTTTCTTTTTCCTTTTATGTTTAGAGTAGAATGGCAACAACTAAGATCATCACACAATCTTTCAGATACAGATAAATATGTACATATATACATATTCATGTATACAAATGAACTATGGACAGTAAATGTTTCAGCTTCGTGTTTGGACTTACAGTGTGTAAACTTGCTAGAACTAATTAGTTCCTATTTGTTTTTCACACTTTCAAAATCTCAATGTTTCTCTTTAAATGTAGACTGCTGTAAAATAAATGGAAATCTAGATTTGGGCACTTAGAAAACAGCTCAGGGAGCAAAGTATCTAGTGTGTAATCATAAGGATCTGAGTTCAGATTCATGGCATATATGTATAAGTAACTCAAGATAAGGCGGAGACAGACAGGTCTCTACAACTTGCTGGCTGACTGGTATACTCTAAAGGGAGAGCTTCGAGTTCCGTGACTAACACCGTCACAGCACACACGGGTATATGTGACTTAGAACTATTCAGGGATCCTTCGAGGAACAGAACTTATAGAATGAATTTATTTACAAAGGTGGCTTATTAGAGCAGTTTACAAGCTGTAGTCCAGCTATCCTAACAATGGCTGCCTACCAAAAGGAGAACCAAGAATCCAATAGCATTTAGTCCACAAGACTGTACATCTCACCTGGTCTTCAGTAAGTATAATCCCAGATAAGTTGGCTATAATGCCAGCGAAGGCAAAACCTTTAGTGTTAATATTCAAGTGAATATAGGAATCAAATGAAAGAAAAAAAGAAGAGTTTGAATTATGCATCCATAGAGTTAATCATAAAAAATTAATTTGGTTACAAAGCATGACCAATATTCTAAATAGTATATATAACTTAGTGTTTTTAATTTAATTTTTAGTAGAAAATGATCTGAAATCTTTAGATGCTTCTTAGGGAGGAGCAGCTGTTGTCATAAGAGGAAAATAAGCCACATTCTGTAATTATTGTTGACAATATTCCTCTTTTGTTCTACAGATTTTCATCCATTAAAACTCAGGATTCCTTCAGATGATTCATGGCTGCAGCAATCCATGATGATAATCCTGTGGCTAGTCCTGCGTCCACTCTGGTAGAATTTACTGTGACAATGGCCACTCTCAGCTGCTCCATCGTAGTATCGAATTCTCCAGTCCAATTACCTAAAATATAGCTCGACAATTGTTTAGACAGATTTGCAGCACAGGAAAAATTCTCATGTTATATGCTAGTGATTCAAAGTCCAGCATATTTTCATTGATAGCCAAGTTGAGCGATTTGCCATAGGGTATCAATTTGCTCCTGCACGAGGTCAATCCTCTGATTGAACACCATCAAGTTTCCTTTTAGTTGAGCATTAATTCCTTTTTGTACAACTAAGTGATTGCTGCAGCCATGAATCATCTGAAGGAATGGGCAGGCATGGGAGCGTTAGCAGGCCTTCTGGTTTGCCTGTGGTATATATGCAAGATTAGAGTCTCACAACAACGTAATGCAGCCATGACCATTCAAGCCTTTACTGCCATTGAAGCAGGACAGTCTCCCCAAGCATGGTTGGCTACCATAAAAAGCTAAAATGTTATGCTCAGGATGCGAGGCTAAGCACTGCACTCAGGATCAGCCTCTTTCGACCCAGAGAAGAGCATGTCTGATTGCATGCGGGTTGATACCCCAGGTCCCGCCTCTGAGAAAAAGGTATCGGTCAGGTCTGATGCTCTTTGGGTGGATGACACCTAAATGAACATCAGTACAAAGTCCCAATTTATTTCTAATATCATAAATCAGACCTCTACTCTTGCCTGATGCGTCTAAAACAAAAAGGGGGAACTGTAGAGAGCTGAGTAATGCTGCGCCTTAAAGATGGAGCTGGTTTCCGCCTTCCACCTTCCCGATGGTGAGTGCTCTCTGTCACGAACAACTCCCCATTTGGCTAAGGCTGAGGATCTGGCTTGCTTCCATGTATGTGGACCTATCTGCATTGCCCACGTGGCACGCTGGGGTTGGCTACCCAGAGGCTATTTAAGCTGTGGGCTGGCTTTCCCCAGGGTCAGATGATTGTTCAAGGTTCCTGAATAAACTGCATTGAAAAAAAAAAAAAAAAACAAAAACAACAACAACAAAAAAAACAACTCAGTATTACTCAGTACTAATTCAGTAACACAGATATTCTCAAGCATGTGATTACAAAAGAGAAGCTAGTGCAGATCATGTTGAAAAAATACTTAGTAAAAATGTGCACTGATATTTGTGATTTCCTACTCTCTGGTCCTCTATCTCAGTACATATATGATCATAAAACTAGTCATAAAATGATAATTAAAAAATAATACACACAGCAAAGGTGATAGCATTCAAAACACAATGTCCTCTTCACATATTGTCATCGGCCATTCTGTCTGTGCTGCGCCTGATCATAGGGACCAATGTGAAGACTGCACGTGAGAGGTCCTGTATCCAGTGCAAAATACTACAAAACAAAGAATCACTTCTTTGATATACTTGTTATAGGAACTGAAGGTTAATGGACTACTGCCTTGACAGTGTATCATGTCTGTATTCATACTAAATGATGTAACAGTCGAATCTGCTGTCACAGATTTCCACATGCTTTGCTCCATGTACATTGCAAGACCTGTTTCTACTTTTCACTCAAGACAGAGTTGTTTAGAATTATGAATTAATGGGAAAGTGTTAATGGTTATATGTCACCTGAGCTGCAGGTGACATATAAAACCACAGAGTTCTCATAGGCAGTGTAGCAATAAGGCTTGTTTTCCTTCATGCTTCCTACCTCTCAGTTTCCATTTTGATTAGGACATGCCTGCGGCAGGTAAGAGGGCAGGTCAAGTCACAGCAACAGCAGAGGCAGCCTGAGATCCTCTGAAGTGTCTTCTGTGATCCTGTTTTTCCTGTGGAAGTGCTTCTCACAGGCTTTATCACCATTACCTCCTGTTTTCCTTCATTCTTTGATTGATTTTGGAAAATGAGATATAACTCCAATATTTAAAATGATTTTCTGTGTATCGGCTAAACTAATTAATTTTTTCTCCATCTACATCAATGTTCTGGTCTCAGTAAATTATGAGCAATATACAGAGATAGGTAAAACATCATGTGTTATGTTTATTTCAGGAGCATGGAGTGTGTTCAAGTAACTTCAAGGGGAATGAATTATTACAGGAACTCAATTTTGCCTATTCTCTTGGGAGGGCTGAGGAAGCTGTAATTGCAGTTATGAGAGGACTCTGCTTTCTTAGGAAAGCTAGAAGTGCACACATGACTGGCCATGACCAGCTAACTTGGAGACAAAGGTATGGTCCTCAAGAAAGGCAGAAGGTATAGCAAATGCTCATATATACTGATCATTCCTGTTAATATCATCAAGCTATCACAGGTGTACATAAGATAATTAGTTTCAGAAGCAGTATCTCTGTGTTTTTATTATCATCATAAGGGATGCGAACAAATTTTATATTAAAACTTATTTGTATCTCAAAATATCTGCAACTTGGCAACATTTTGAACATTGTTGCTACAAGATATATAATTTGCAAGTGAATATATATCATGTGTGTCTTTCTTCTTCTGGGTTACCTCACTTGAGTTAATCTTTTCTAGTTCCCACCATTTGCCAAAAAATTTCATGATTTCCTCATTTTTAATAGCTGCATAGTATTCCATTGTGTAAATATACCACAGTTCTTCCACTGAGGAATATCTAGGTTGTTTCCAGATTCTGGCTGTTACAAATAGAGCTGCTCCAAACAAGGTTCAGCAAATGTCCTCCTGTCAGGAGTGGAGCCCTTGATCTGGCAGCTGCTTTGATATTTAAATCTCAGCAGAAAGACTGCTTTTACCAGGCTTTCACTGAAGACAGGGAAGAATTTGCAAGTCCATCTCCTTTAGTTTGTGACAGCAGGTGGGATAGCTTGTGAAGATCACACCTCTTGCTTCACCTCCTTGTAAATTTAACCCATTGTTTTGAGCTGTTTTTACTCTGGCTTAAAAGATCTCTGCAATAAAGTCAGGCTGCTGCTGGCTGGTCTAGTCCGGGGCCTCTGGGAAAAGTCCCATGTGTGTTGTGTGTTAGTTTATTAATTTTAATCCTCACTGCCAACTCAAGAACCATTCGACTCTGCTGGCGGGCTCCGGCATCCTTGTTGTATGGTTGAGCACCTTTTAGATATATTCCCACGAGTGGTATAGCTGGATCCTAAGATAGCGCTATTCCTAATTTTCTGAGAAAGCACCAGACTAATTTCCAAAGTGGTGTACAAGTTTACATTCTCACCAGGAAAAGGAGGAGGGTTACCCTTTCTCTACAACCTGTCCAGCATGGTTTGTCCCTTGGGTTTTTGATCTTGGCCATTATAATGGGTGTAACATGGAATCTCAGGGTCATTTTGAGTTGAATTACTTGGATGACTAAGAACTGTGGGCATTTCTTAAGTGTTTCTCTGCCATTCCATATTCCTTCGTTGAAAATTCTGTTTAGCACTGTACCCCATTTTTTTAACTGGACTACTTGGTTTATTGGTGTTTAACTTCTTGAGTTCTGTATATATTCTGAATATTAGCTCACTCTGAGATGCAGGGTTAATGAAGATTACTTATAAGTGGATGTTAGCCATATAATACAGGATAAACATACTAAAATATATAGTCCTAAAGAAGCTAAACAAGAATGACCCTGGGAAAGATGGTTAGTCTTCATTCCAAAGGCAAACAGGATAGACATCTGAAGCAGGAGAAGACAGGACAGAAGCCTCCCACAATGGGCCTCTTGAATGACTCTACCCAGCTGGGTATCACAGCAGAGTGCAGGGAATCTTATGGAAGAAGAGGGAGATAGAATGACATGGAGGGAACAGAAACTCCACAAGGAGACCAACACAGCCAAAAAACGTGGACCCTGAGGGTGCCTGCAGACACTGATACTCCAACCAAGGACCATGCATGAAGAGGATTTATACCCCCTGCTGAGATGTAGCCAATGGGCAGCTCAGTCTCCATGGGGGTACCCTACTATGGGGAGCAGAGGAAGTCTCTGGCATGAACAAGGTTGCCTGTTTTTGACCACCTCCCCCATGCAGGGTGTCCTTATTGGGATACAGAGAATGGGGATCCAGACAGTCCTGATGAGACCTGATAGGCTAGGATCAGATAGTATGGGAAGAAGACTTCCCCTATCAGTGGATTGGGGGAGGTGCATAAGAGGGAAAAAAAAATGGGATGGTGGAACAGAGAGGAGTTGTGGGAGGAGGCTACAGCTGGGACACAAAGTGAATAAATTGCAATAATAATAATAGATATAGCT
Source organism: Meriones unguiculatus (assembly GCF_030254825.1). Lineage (NCBI taxonomy): Eukaryota > Metazoa > Chordata > Mammalia > Rodentia > Muridae > Meriones > Meriones unguiculatus. Next base: position 81,363,186 of record NC_083364.1, read on the forward strand.
TCATTAAAAGAGCAAACATTACAAAGACTACATCAGTTTGTCTGTATGTTTCCATGTCATTTATTAGATTTTTATTCCAAAAATAATCTAATTAAACTTAAAGGAAACAACTAATATTTTCCCTATGCCTGTCATCAGCTCCTCATGACTCACTGCTACAACTGCATTTGCACCTCTCTCATAAGAGGTCTTTCTATATTCTGCAGGATAAAAATTTAAAAAGGCGTGTATGACAGTGTGAGTTGCTATGCTTTCAACCTGGGTAACTTGTGATCAAGAGCTATTTACTGTGGTTGAAAAAAAAAAAAAACTATTCAAATTCTATTTCTGCCATCGTGTTCCAGAGCTTTTGTTTCTGTTGTTGTTGATTTTATTGGTTTGGTGTTTTTCTCAGTATTTAGTCAACAAAATTGTTTTTTTTATTATTAAAACATTATATCTATAACATTTTCTCAGTAAGGAAGACTCAAACATTTTTAAATTCCATTGCTGTGAAAGTTAATGCTAAATTGAAAAGTCTTGGTTCAGAGTCACTTCTAAGACGAGACCAGACAGCAACTATAATGGAGGCTATAAAAATGCATATGAAGCCAAGTAATTCACAAGTGATTAATGATGACAATGATATAGATAAACACATAACTGGGTCTAGAAAATACAACAAGGAGTAATTAGACTAAACAGAGTTATAAACAATGAGCATGTTAAAAAGATAGCAAAAATAACAGATTTTAATATTATGCTTGTACCCCTGAAAGCATAAATTTTTTTTCATAAATGGAAGAACTAAGTTGATTTAAGTACTTTTGAAGCAGAAAACTCATTTAGCTATTTTACGAGATAAAGACTCTCATTGTAAATCATTCCTACATTTGTATGAGGGCAAAATAAATTGCCTTGATAAAATCAAACTGATTTAAGGTACACTTCTTTAATAGCACTGGATGAATTTTAAGTGTCCCATATCTTGGATCAAGGATAAAGCAAATTTCTTGTTCACACAGAAGCAGATATACCGACACTATAAGTTCATAGCCTCACAAACCTTAACCTCATAATTTACCCTTAAAGATAAATTCACAGCTAGTTTCCCAATTTTCTTTTGCTTCTCATGGAGTAAAAAAATTGCATCTAAGTTTTAGTTCTTCACTGTAGTAAATACTCCTCATAGTAACCTCAGAAACAATAATGCTCATTGAAACTGAGCAATGATCAAATATCAGTTGAACGTTTATATACATATATATTATATGATAGTTAGATATAAACATAGATGATTAAACAGCTTCTAAATGTTTTCTAGATAAAAAAAAAAATTGCAGTTCCTAAATTAAGCACCAAATCTCTCTGTAGCCTCAGTACTTTTGTAAGACTGGTTGTGAAGGTAATTTTTATAGGCTTAAACACTTGTCTGGGACTGGGGAAGAAGCCTTCAGCAGAACCTTCTGAATTCAGTATCTTTCATGACTATACAATGAGTACCATGTACTCAACTCTGCCAAGCTCTGACACCAGCTCAGTTTGGAGCCTGGAACCCTGGAATCAAGGTTTCAGCAGGTTCTGTGTGCAGACCCTGGGAAAACACTTCCTGGGTAGTTTCTTTTTCAATACAGATTCCCTTCTATCAAAGGCATTAAGTTTTCCTCGTCTAGAGGCTTGATGGGTGGCTCTCTCTTTCGGGATATTATCCTTGTGCCCAAGTCTAAAGTAGCCTTGTTATTCTTCACAAAACACGTTCTTGTTTTTTAATGTATTTTATCTTTTTTTATCTTCACTTGTCCTTTTAACTACAGAACGAGGTAAATATTGTGAACAAAAACTATGTCGTAGCTTGAATATCTTACTCCCTTCAAATTTCTTCTACCAAACACACACGTAGAATACTTTGAATTTCAGACTTAACCGAGAACAATGGTAGAATGCAGCTACTTTATTTGCCAGAGTGTTACCATTCAGCCTATAATTCATTCCTGGATAGAGTCCTTGTTACCCTTTTAAGCATCATAACCTAAGCACCCTTCTACATTTCACTCAGCCTTCTGGTTTTCTAAACTCCCTCCATAATGGCTCACGAAACCATGAAACTCTGCCTCTAAGATTTATTAGAGTTTCTGTCACTTCCACATCACCCCCCAAACCTCTTTCAAAGGCCCAAGGGCCATAGGATCAGGTGTATCAAAAACAGCCCTGCTAGGCCACAGAGGAGGACATTGCATCCAGTCTTGATGAGACCTGATAAGCTAGGGTCAGATGGAAGATGAGGCAGACCTCCCCTGTTAGTAGACTTCCAGAGGGGCAGGGAGGAGATGAGGGAGGAAGGGTGAGATTGGGAGGAAATGAAGGAGGGGTATACAGCTGGGATACAAAGTAAATAACCTGTAATTAATATAAAAAAATTAAAATTATAAAATTATATAAAAAAAACAAACATATCCCCACCTCTCAATGCTAATTTTCTCTTACCTTCTTACAGGTGTGACAGATGATGAACAAGTAGTTATTAGGGCTTGCAGTTCAGGGAGATGCAATCATGACGGCAAAATAATGGCAGCAGGGACAGAAGGCATGCTGGTCACCTAACATCTTCAGTTGAGATGCAGAATGTGAACAGGAATTCAGGTCACACTATGAAATATCAAAGCTTGTCCCCAATGACTCACTTCCTCCAGGAAATTTCTACTTTCCAAAATTTCCAGAGCTTTCCAAAGAAGTGACACTAGAGACAAGTTGACAAACATAGGAATTGAGGTGGGGGGCATTTCTCAGGAAACCACAAGATAGATTATCTTGGGCTGGACCTTGACTGTTAGGTTAGATTTGTAGCTGCCTCCCTCTACTGCCCTGCTCTAAGTAAGACCATGTGGTACATTTGTACTTATTTATGTTTTCTTGTTGTCTGAGGATCAATTCCAGGGCCTCAGATTTTCTAGATATCACTTTACCAAAGATATCTCCTAGGCCAAAGCTAAGTCACATATTTTTTTTAAAACACCACTATGTCACATTTTTAAAACACCACTATGTCACATTTTTAAAACACCACTATTTAAAAAAAATTTCCTTTGTGAAATAAACGTTATAGCACAAACTTCAATTCTTTTTATTGTGCACTGCTGCTACATAAAGAAAATTAGTTAATAAAAGTGTTTGTTTAAAAAATAAAGAAAATTAATTTCATGATTTAAATTTTAGGAACAAAATATATCCTAGAGTCAAAATTATTTCTTTTTAGTGTAACATTAATAAAAATGATCATCAGACTTCACACTTATGTTGTTTTGTGTAACTATTTTTTGAAAAAAATCTGGTAATTTAAAAAAATGAACACATCTGTGAAGCACTGAAAAGAAATACTGAATGCATGCTCTGAAGCTGAGCTCTCTTCACCAGGGATACATTGCATTCCACTTCTCCTATTTTTGGATGGATGCAACTCTTCATTTACACCCAGTAGGGAAATAAAATCTCTCTGCTTCTACACAATGAGGTAATATACAGCATAAATAGTTCATGTAATTTCTGGTTGTGCATCATCGACCCAATAACAATCCATATAACATATGAAAATGTGATATCACTGTTTTTAGAAATAAATGTTTATGGAGAGGTGATTATTTTCTCCTTTCATGGATTGTATGGGGCTTTAATGCCTTCATATCTCAAATTTGATTATTTTAATATTCAGCAATAACACCCTACATTGATTTCTGCTTACATAAATTTTCTCTTTGAATATCTCTTATTCCTCTTGCCTATTCCAGGTCTTTCTTTCATTGCTGCATATTTTAATATTTTATTCTATTCTTATTTGGAAACATTACATCATTGTAAGACTTTTTATTTTTTACACTAATTTCTAACATTAGGACATATACTGCTACATCGCAATCAGACGTATGTTGAGACTTTTGTTTTATAGTAGCGCATACAGTTTCTAAAATGTATCTTATAAAAATGAAATACTCTATTTCCTTCAGTGAAGACTCTACATCCACTTTTTGTTATCCTGTCTGTGTGACACAATCCGAAACTCAACACCACTCATTTCCTTTTCCATACATGGCTCTGATGCATGGGAAGACCTGTTTACACTATTTTTCATCACTCACACTCGCATTTGAAAGGGAATTTTCTAAATACCACCCGAGTCTTTTGCAGCTTCAGACAGTTGCAATTTTTTTTTCTCTGAAATTCTTGAATAATTCTGTTTCTCCTAAGGATAAGATATAATCTTATATTCTTTGCTTTCTAACTTTTTATTAACTAGTATTGTATCCATATATACAGTTTTGAATTATCATTCATTACAAATTTATTTGAAAATTCACTTTTCCTAAAATGTCCTCATTCCCATATCCTTAAATAACATGAATTAATTTTCACATGATTTCCTTTGTAAGACTAAACAGGAGGGGAATGGCTGTGTATATTATTTAATATTTTCAGTTCACTGAGGACTCAGGAAAAGATTAAGAAATGAACAGTTGATTTTTTCATGGAGATATCTATATTTCATTTGTCTTCTAAACGGAAATGGGTGTTAACACACTGAGGTACTAACTTGTTGGGAAAAAGCATTTCCATCAACACGTTTCCTATGGAGTAGTACGCAGACTGACCTTTTCTGGGGAGGTCAGAGTGCAGAGCTCTTCCCTCCTCGGACAGCTGACTGTGAAAACACAGTCTTGCAGAGTCTTCAGTATGCAGATGTACCATTCACAAACACCGCATGTATACAAGCAACGAGATAATCCCATTAACTAGTTACGATGTGAATGTCAAACTATGCTTGCTAGTGTCTTGTTCACAGTGACTTCTTTGTATTTAACTTTATTTCTCTTCTATAAATAAACACTGATCTGATATTTAGCGATAACTAACAATTAGAAATAGTAAATTGTGAGAAAGGAAAGAATGTCTACAGGTAACTGCTTTTGATATTAGTTAAATATCAAAATTAATTTAAACAATTATTTTTTGCAATACTAACTTGAAAATTAGGAAAGTTACCATTCAAATTTACAACAATATATTTGCACTGGAAATTTGGATGACAATATATATTGATTGCTATGAACATAAACACACATACAATGTGAGTGCTAATGGATATTTTAGTTATCATGATTGGGATAATAATCCATAAAGTATTTAAAAACAGGGGTGTACAATACACATATTATATTAGCAATGTGAAGCAGTATTACAAATATAATACATTATATATATTTGTATTCATATTTACAAACATACACTAACACAGACATGCATACACACACACACACATATATCAGTTATTCTTCAGAAAACAGAGTAAAATAACAGGGGAATACTTTCAGAGTGACTAAGCTCAGAGATGCAAGGCAAACTAAATTTCCAAGGTATATTCTCAATGTTCCTTGAAGAAATATTTCATACTTACTGACTGCATCTTAGGAACCACAAGGGCCAAGCATAATACTGTTCAGTTTGTACAAGGCTCATTTTCTTCACTGGAAGTATTATTTCTGTCTTGAGTTATGATTTCCTCTGTGTAATGTCTTAACATCTGCTGATTCATCAAATTAAATATAATAAACAATTAGATAATATTCATTTTCTGTGTCATAGGTATTAGTTGCTCTAATCATAGGTATGATATGCTTTCACATCATGAGTGTGCCTTTATTATATCTCTTGGTAACTAAATATGTGTAGGAAAACAGTGCAGAAATAGTGGTTTTTATATACATGGAAGTAAACTCAGAAATAGCTGCAACCAAGACTTTGGAAATATCATTAGAAAGGCTGTAAACTCAGTGGCTCTCATTCACAATTCTAAGATGAAAGAAATAATTGACAATTTATGTCAAGGACACAGATTTCTCCCTTGAAGGAACTGATCTCTTTATGTGGCCACTTCTCATCAGGAGGCCGCCATTCTGGTGCACAGGACAGATACAGTAAAGGAATAAATGCTCCCTTGGTGGAATGAAAGAAGTATTGTATTTCTTCATTACTAGACCAAAGCAAACCAGACAAAGTCAGTGAGAGGGTGAAATTGATCCCAGATCACACTTCCCCTGTAGAATTAGGGGTTGAGTAATTCTGTCTTATTTTCCCACTATCACTGAAATCACTCTAGTTTAGCTTTCCAATTATGTTTCTGCCTTAGGGTGTTTTTGCCTTGAACAGGATAGGCTTTCTAGATACATCTGGAGAAAATATTCTCCATTGAAACCAGCTGGTACAGCTTTGATAAAATCTAGAATTCCATTGACATGTGGGTGAGGTCTTCACGTAAAGAGACATAGGGTAGACAATTTTACTTTGTTTTAATAATGACTGGTGTTAATCAGAAAACACTAGCAGATTTGCTCTGATATATTTAAATACACAAGTACACTAATTGAAATGTATGGATGACATTCTCATTCAAACAGTTAATAAAGGCTACGCGGGAGACCTTATGTTCCATAGTAGAGGGAAACTGAGTTTTGGCAGGAGCACAGGACAGACCCTACAACATTTGAATGCTGTTTTAGCAACATTATGGCATCATTACAGGTAACAACTCTCCTAAGACTTAGGGAGTGTCACTGGAAGCTTATGACATGCTGCAACACTGAGAAAGAGATGCAGAGAAGGAAGAAAAACAACAGGAGATAGATGAGGTTTGACATACCTCTGATTTATAGGCATACCTATCTGTCCTTCCTGTTCCCTATTTTACTATATTCATTTGGCAGAAAAGTAGTAGATTTTCCCCTAGGACCATGACCTATCTATGTTAGTTTCATTGTGAACTGCCTATACATATTTATATGCTGTACTTTATACTTGTTTGCTCTCTCACTTCCTTCCCTGACTTCTCTCACTCAGTGATATTTTTTTAATATATAATATTTTTATTTTTTATTAATTACAGTTTATTCACTTTGCATCCCCCCTGTATCTACCTCCCTTCTCCCCTCCCAATCCCACCTTCCCTCCCCCTTCTCCACCCATGCCCCACCCCCAGTCTACTGATAAGGAAGGCCTTCCTTCCCTGCCTTCTGATCCTATTCTATCAGGTCTCATCAGGCCTAGCTGCATTGTCTTCTTCTGCGGCCTGAAAAGGCTGCTCCCACCTTAGGGGGAGGTGATCAAAGAGCAGGCTAATCAGTTCATGTCAGAGACAGTCCCTGTTCCCATTAATATGGAACCCTCTTGGACACTGAACTGCCATGGGCTACATCTGTGACATCAATGATATTTTTTTTTAATTTTTATTAATTACACTTTATTCACTTTGTATCTCCCCATAAACCTCTCCTTCCTCCCCTCTCAATCTCACCTTCCCTTCCCCTTCTCCACGCATTCCCCTCCCCAAGTCCACTGATAGGGGAGTGTTTCTCTCCTTCCTTCTCACCCAAGTCTATCAGATCTCATCAGGAGTGGCTGCATTTTCTTCTTCTGTGGCCTGGTAAGGCTGCTCCCCCATCAGGGTGTGGTGATTAAAGAGCAGGCCAATCAGTTCATGTCAGAGGCAGTCCCTGATAGTTTTTGAAGAGAGCTTTGTAAGCAGTAATAATGGAGTTCTTGCAAATAGTTGCCCAAAATAGGAAGAACTGTGTCACTCTATTAGATACCTTCTCCAATTACATACAACTATATTGGTATCTTACATATTCTTAGGCATTTAAAACTGGTTTCTAGGAAGAATGTGGAAAAGTTTAGAATACTGACCTAGAAAGGTCTGCACATTATGGAAGCACTGATTTATAGGCCATTCATATGGGTGCCATGAAAGCCCAGCTCACAAAGTTTCACAGAGGAACAGGGGCTGTATCAGAGCAGGATGGGGTGATTTATGTGTTAATTTGTACATTAATCTAGCTTCATCCTGTCAGGAACCTGAGCATCTGAGTAAAATTGAATTTAAAGATAATGGATCAATTTGCTTGACGGAGGACCTCAAGACAGGAGAGTATCCAGCCTGGTGCTGAGAAAGCAACTGTGATTGTCACAAATATCAGACCCAGTAAAGAGAAAATTTCATACTATACTAGGATAATAAGAAAAGTGTCCTGAGGGCAAAACTTCATACCAAAGCAGGCAAACAGAAAATGCTTTCGTATCCTAGGATACAAGTCAGCTTGCACCATACCCATGCCCTTCTCCAAACATAATTCACCTGAGACTTGTCTGCAAAATTGCAGACAAAGCCCAACTCAAACAAAGCTGGTAGCAAGAAAAAGACACCCATCAGAATCTAGCTGAGTGCACGTCCTTCTCTGAATAATGGACTGGGTTTCTATACTGTAGTGACCAACAACATGTACTAGTTAAACTCAAACATATTCCCAATATACCCAGGCACAGGAAAGAACAGCAGGTAAAAACTTGAATGATCATTGATGCATGTTGATTAGGTAAAAACTGTGTCTTAAAGTGCACATCCTCCTGATGTTGGTACTGGGAAATGAACTCTGGTCCTCTGAGAGAGCAGCAAGTGCTCTTAATCTCTGAGCCATCTCTCTAGCCCCATTCTTTGAGGTTTTAATTATGAATGAAACCTTACCATGTCTTTTGTATGAGTCATGTATAAGGACATTGGTTCTTAAAGAGAAAAATAAAAAAATGTGGACTATTCAAAAAACAAGTGCACTATGGGAGCATTTCCAACTTAACCATGCTAAGCCTAAGTATAACTGGACATGTATATGGTTAAAGTTAGTTGCGTTATGGAAAGAGACATGAACATAATCCAAAGAGTTATGTAATTCATACCCATTAGTCAAAACACAAAACCATGTGACCAGTGTTGTTAGCAATCAAACTCCTCTACTTCTTGAACCATATAAGAGGAACTCCAATCACCTGGGTCATTGAATACCCTCATTCATGTAGCCCACTATCAGTTTTGACAGGGTATTTTTTTTTATATTTGTACCATGACTTGACTTGAGTAAGGTTTCCTTGCTACTTTAACAGATTTCTTTGAGCCTTTATTTTCGTTTGAATAAGAAGACACCTGAGAGTAGACCACAGGTACTTGTGACAATTTTTTTGGAAGCTCCATATTATAAGGATTTAAATTCACTCGAAGGAGGAAAGTTTAAATTATTTAAAGTTTAAATTATTTAAATTATTTAAGGTTCCCCAGTTTTTCCTAAGCAACTACAAAGGAAAGTATTTATACAAAATGGGATGCAGCTACTGTCCAAGAGAGATAGGCTCCATCCTGAGCTAGCAGCAAATCATGGCACCATGTATGTGATGCTGGTTTTGAAGAAAAGAAGGATATAAGATTGGGACAGTCATGGAGAGAAGCTTAGAGAGGCAAAGCAAGGCAGGGCCAGAATCCTGTAAATTGAAGCTTCTAATTTCATTTCTGCAGGAATAGAAAAAAAAATCTGCAATTTTTTCCTTAAGTTTAAAGAAATGTCATATCAAAACTGTGAAAAAGGTGATTCAAGTGCTGATATAGACTGTCATTTTATCAATATTAAAATGAAGACCCCTTTGCTTCTTATCTCAGGCATCTCACCAGCTACAAAGATAAGGTTCTGAAAGTGATACATGGAACCCTTTTTGTCAATGTAGAGACTGACTCCTACAAGTTGTGCTGTGACTCCCACACAAATCCAAGGAATACACACAAGCCCAACCTGACTACCGAATATTATAAGTGTAACATAAATATGTTAAGTTTTTCACTTCCTATCCTGAGCATTAGTTTCAGAGGAAAAAAAGCAGCCTTACCAGGCAACAGAGGAAAACAATGCAGCCAATACTGATGAGACCTGACAAGCTAGGGTCAGAGGGAAGGAGAGGAGGACCTCCCCTTCAGTGGACTTGGGAAGGGGCATGGGTGGAGATGAGAGAAGGAGGGTTGGATTGGAAGGGGATGAGGGAAGGGGCTACAGTGGTGATGCATAGTGAATAAACTGTAATTTATAAAAATATAAATAAATTTTAAAAAGTGAAAAAAAATCACACATACACAAATTCATTACAGTAGGGTCCTTCCAACACTAAACCTATTAGAATTTGACTTTAGTCAATTTATCCAATTAATTTATAACTGTTAGGTATTGATTACAAATTCCTGCTTTAGATAATAGATGAAAGACAGAGGGATGCATGTATATATGTATGGACGGATGCATGGATGATAGAAGAATATAGGATGGATAGATAGATTTGATAGATAGATAGATAGGCAGATATAGATAAGTAAATATGTAGACAGGTGATAGATGATAGATAGATAAATGATATAGTATAGATAGGTAGGTAGATATCTATACAGTTGATAGATAACAGATAGATATGGATAGACAGATACATAGTTGCATTATATGACATACTTGTAACAGTATGTGTCTTCACTTATATGAGAATATGTTAAAATACATCATGCAAATTTACATGTTGAGGTTTTGTTCCCCCTTTTCCCATGTGATTGTTTTTGACTATAGCACGGTCATATATTACAGAGTCCCCTTCATGAGATCTGCTGTTTTTCTCTCACTAAAGTAGATGTCCCGAGACAAAAATAAATAAAAAAATTAATTAAAGGGAACTTCCCAGAGACTCATACTCCAGCCAAAGACTATTCATGCAGATAACCTAGAACCCCTGCACAGATGTAGCACATGGCAGTTCAATGTCCAAGTGGGTTACATAGTAATGGGAAGAGGGACTGCCTCTGACATAGTCTGATTGGCCTGCTCTTTGATCACCTCCCCCTGTGGGGGGAGCAGCCTTACTAGGTCACAGAAGATGAAAATGCAGCCACTCCTGATATGATCTGATAGACTAAGATCAGAAGGAAGAAGAGGAGGACCGACCCTATCAGTGGAATTGGGGAGGGGCATGTGTGAAGAAGGAGGTGGGAAGGGTGGGATTGGGAGGGGAGGAGGGAGGGGCTTATGGGGGGACACAAAATGAATAAAGTGTAATTAATAATAATAATAATAAAAAGAAAAAAATAAATAAATCTTCATCTTCAGGAAGTAGTATCTTCACATAAGAAAATTAATCAGGTCCAGTTGCCACAAGTGCCACTTAAGCTTTCTTCTGTAAAATTCAGGGTAATTTGATATCTCCCTATTTTATAGGAATGTCTACTCTTGGTTCTGGCCATATTCCTAATCCACAGCTGCATGCTCAGGCCTACACTTACTACTATGTGATATTTCTTTTCAGGGCCACAACAACCTTATTTTCCCTATAAGGACAACTAAAGCAACTAATTTTTCAGTATGTTCTTTTTTTTTCCAGAGAGAAAGTATATTAAAATACAAATTTGAATGACTTCTTGAAAAATACAGATTTTACTTTTTATCCTTGCATGCTTGAAAAATACTTTTACATATTTTTTTTTCAGATTATGGTTTTCTTGTATTTGGAGATTTTTTTTTCTTTTTTTTTTTTTTTTTTTCATCTTCCAGGAAAAAAAAAATTACGCCAAGTATTTAAATGGCTATAATTACATTGGTAACACTGTGATCTTTCCAAACAGTAGTCATCCTGTTAGATTACATAGCAAGAGTCTGTAAAAATTACCTCTCTGATTATGTTATGTATTAAACAGTTTCAGTGACTTTTGGTCCCCAGCAGTCACTAATAATCTTAATCCATTGTGCTTTATAGATTAAAACTTCAACTCTATTATGTCCCAAATTTTTATATGTTATATTTTCTTTTCTTTCATGAAGTAATGAATGGGGATGTACTTGAGTTGCTGGTTGGCCTAGGGATCCAAACCATGTCCACCTCTTGTGTGATATTAAATGCTTTATATTTTTCATATAGTACATATTTATTACTTATATTTTTCATATAATACATAGTTATTATTTATATTTTCTCATATAATACATATCATGATCATGTTTTCCTTCTCTAACTTTATTTATCTAACTTTGTTTCTCTCTCTCTTTTTTTCTCTCTCAGGCAAAACCACAAAGCAGAAATTGAAACAAAGAAAACGCAAGTAAGACAAAAAATGTCCAAATAAGCAATATAAAGAGTCACCAATTTTATTCACACCTAAATATGTACATAGGTGTGCATATATAAATGTATATCATATATCCGTATATGTACAAATGTCTATACATAGACATATATATGTGTCCATGTGTACTCCATAAGATAAAGACACATATATATCATGGGAATCATATATATGAGTTCATTATGCATTATCTAGATATATCTGCCCATGAGGTCTGCTCTGGACTGTGGTTGATATTCCAGTTTAGAAAACTGGTTTTCTTTTCTTTGGTGGGTATCAACTGCAAATTGCTTCCTGTTTTTTTGCCATGCTAGGTTTTGAACCCAGTGCAGTATTCAGGGAGGGAAAGCATTTTACCAACTAAGCTATATACCCAGTCTACTGCATATTTTATTTTTTAATTCATGCAGAATCGATACAGAGCATGTACAAATCTTAAGTGTACACCCTAATGTCTTTCTAATGTATCCCTTCATGTAATCACTATCCACATCAAGATAGAGTATTTCAGCTCTACAAACTCCTTTTCAGTCAATATCCTTTTGCCCAGAAGCAACTGCTATTCCAGCCTCTATCACCATACATGATTTTTGCCTATTTGAATGTTGTAAAAAGGGAATTATGTTCTTTTGTGCCTAGTTTTTTGTTAACTATTTCTATGATATGTGTCCATATGGTTGTATTTTGTTTATAGTTTGCTCTTTTTGGTTTTTGAGACAGGGTGTCTCTGTGTAGCCATGGTTGTCCTGAAACTAACTGTGTAGGCCATGCTGGCCATGAACTCACAGAGACCCACCTGCCTCTGCCTCCAAAGTGTAGGATTAAAGGCCTGGGTCACCACCACCCGACTTAGTTTACTATTTTCATGGCTGTACAGTATTACATTGTGGAACAGTCTATTGGCCACTCTACTCTTTGTTTGTCTATTCTCTTATTGATGGATGTTTGGTTCCAGATTTTAGCTATTACAAATAAAGCTGCAGTAAACACTAAAAAAAAAAAAAAAAAAGTGAGACCCTGTGTCCATTTCTCACTCTTAGTACTGGGACTCCATATGTCTTGAACTTTTTCAGATCTTCTGTATTTTGTCACATTCTCTATGAGCTTCTATGTGTACTAGTCCTACTATGTCTGGAATACATTGTTTCTTTGGAGTCAGTCATCACATCTGGTTCTTACAATTTTTCTGTCTCTTCTTGTGCATAGATCCCTGATTCTTGAAAAGAAGTGCTTAATGAAAGATTTCATTTAAGACTCAATGCTCTAAAATCTCATATTCCCTGTACTTTGTCTAGTAGTGTTTCTTTGTGTTAATTCTCATTTACTGCAATATGAAACTTGTTTGATGATGTTTGAGCGATGCACTGAACTATGGGAACAGCAATATGCCAGTAGGAATAACTTTATTGCTGTGTATGTTGCTTTAGCAGAGTAATAGTACAAGGTATACCCCTATTTATGTGACATATCTATTCTCAGGTACTTGGCTATTTTAGCATTGCCAGGTGTTATTTCCATCTCATCGAGTTGGCATTAAACCCTCCAAAATGAAGTAGTTGTTTATTTTCTTATCCTATGTGCCACTATTGTGTCAATGTACCTTGCAGTCATTGCTTTTGCAGGCTGCCAGTTGTGTATCTGGGTGAGAGGGACAATTACCATTCTCCTCTGGCAGCCTGCAGAACAGGCTGCAGCATCATAAACAGTAGTCAGTGCACTTCCTTTTTGTGAAAAAAAGGACTGATCATATGGTCTCAACCCAATTTGCAGAGATCTTGAGAAACACAAATGACTGGGGATTATTCTGTGAAAAAAACTATTGGGGTCTAGATGCTTAATTTAATGAGACAGCAAGGTTTTCACAAAGATTTTTCATATAGATGCAAGCTACACAGAGGTCTGATTAAAAGATAAGAGATTAAAATAAGTTAGATTGGTTACAAAATTGTTACAAAAACTTAATTCAGAATGAATTGTGTATCTACTGTAAGAATTAAAAGGGAAATGTTATAAAACATGCTAAAGACATACTTGTTAAATATAAACTAATAATTTATCAATACAAATGCTAAATATATACTTTAAAACCATAGGGTAACTATTTGAAATTCATTCAGTACCTAAAAAAAAATATTCTGTGTATATGAGGATAGCACTTTCACCATGTTATATCTGACTATTTAGGGTATAGAGAATTGACTGTGGCTGATCATAAAAACAAGTTATGATCACACAGTTAGTTCCTATATGTTTGGGTAAATAATGAAATTTAAGGAAGCTAATCAAGACAGAGGGCCCTGGTAAGAAGCCCAATCTTCATTCAGAAAGGCAAAGGAGATGAACATCAGAAGAGGGAGAAAACAGGGAACAGAACAGGAACCTAACACCGAGGGCCTCTGAAAGACTATACCCAGCAGGGTATCAAAACATATGCTAAGATTCATAGCCAAACTTTTTTTTTTTTTTTATCAGTTACATTTTATTAACTCTGTATCCCAGCCGTGTCCCGATCCCTCATTCCCTCCCAGTCCCTCCCTCCCTCCCTCCCTCATCTCCACCGTGCCCCTTTCCAAGTCCACTGATGGGGGGGACCTCCTCCCCATTCATCTGATCCTGTTTTATCAGGTATCTTCAGGACTGGCTGCAAAGCCCTCCTCTGTGGCCTAACAGGACTGCTCCTCCCTTCGGGGGTCCAAACTTTTTACAGAGTGCAGGGAAACTTATGAAAGAAGGGGAAGAGAGAAAGACCTTGAGGGAACAGGAGCTCCACAAGTATAACAACAGAACCAAAAAATCTGGGCACAGGGGTCTTTCTGAGACTGATACGCTAACCAAGGACCATGCATGGAGATAACTTAGAAACCCTGCACAGAAGTAGCCCATGGCAACTCAGCGTCCAAGAGGATTCCCCAATAATAGGAATAGAGACTGTCTCTGAAATGAATTCATGGGCTGGCTCTTTGATCACCTTCCCCTGAGCGGGGAGCAGCCTTACCAGTCCACAGAGGAAGACAAAGAAGCCACTCATGATGCGACCTGATTGACTAGGGTCAGATGGAAGGTGAGGAGGACCTCATTGGACTATCATTGGACTGGGGGAGGGGAAAGGAGAAGAAGAGGGAGGGAGGTGTTGGATTGGGAGTTGATAGGACTACAGCTGAGGTAAAAAGTGAATAAACTATAATTAATAAAAAGAAAAGGAAAAAATATATACATTAAACTCAAAAAAGTGTTCATTAGTTTTACTAAAGAAGCAAATTAATTAACTGGTAGGACAAAAATTTAGATATTCTCTGTTTTCAGTCTATGATGTCTGTAAAAATTGAAGTAATTTACAAGTAACAATATGCATTTTTAGTAAAGCTGTTTTATAAGAAAAACTCTAAATGTAGATCGCTCTATAATAATTAAGTGAATCAAAAAATTATTGTGTTACAAAGCTAAATATGCTTATAGGTAGTAATTATTCTAACTTTAAAATAATGTATCATTACTATGCATACTGTAGTTGAGATGATGTTTCTTTAAAATTTATGTTTATGTCATATTTCTGCTCAAGCCTATATTGTTTTTTGTTTCAGAATGTGACACAAGAATTAAAACATAAGGTATTATTAAATGTTCTTCCTATTATGAGTGAATATTATATCAACTATATCATGAAATTAAAAATAACTTAAAGTGATAAGCAGGTACCAGTTTCAGAATAATATTTTTTTCCTTTCTTTGATGGAGAAGTTAATACAAAATATGGGAAAGAGGATAAAATGCATTATTGATGTAATTAGTAATTAACTAATAATTATTGTATATGGTACTAGCTTTCTGACCATTTCTTAAAAAGACAAAGGGAAGATTGTTCTCAGTTGTACAATCATTCTGTATTGAAATAAATAGAAGGCAACTTTTTTAACTTGAAGGAAACAAGCTTCTTCCCACAGCAGTTTTGAGACAGGAGATGTGATCCTTGCACAAAACACAGCATTCCTTATTCTAAGTACAGTCCTGTCCTCCGTGAGAGTTAGAACAATGGTCAAGCTAAGTTTTGAATTTGAAGTTCATGTCTTCTAAAATGGCAAGAACACTCCTAACACCTCAGAAATTTATTCATACTTCAGGGTGCCACTTTAGGAATTCTTTATTTCGGTAGCAACAGTATGATCATACAGTTTTGTTTTGTCTCCACATAAGTATATTTATATGAAGGCTACTCAATTTGTAGGACAACAAGGGAAGCAATGGAGAGATATTCTGACCTGTCTCAGCTGTGGTCTGTTCTTCGCTGGGAACTATTAATTTACTCACCACCTAAACAAAAGGGCAGGTAGATGGATGAATTTTTTTTGCAAGGTAATATAAGATAATTAAAAGTGGTAACTGCAGCCCATTACATCTGGAAGTCATTGCCTTTTGTAAACACTTGTGTGCCTTGGTGGCCATTCCCTTTCAATTTAGTCTAATATCATAAAGGAACAAAAACATGAATTATAAATCTAACAGAGAATTTGTGTTCTGTGGGACTAAGCTAAATAAATTTGCATTCTAAGCCTTCCTATAACTAGTTTAATGTCCAGGCTCTCTCTGAGGAAAACATTTTCTAGATTAATATGTTTTCAAAAACAAAATCCAGGATTCTTACTTCTTACAAATTCCTGTAGAAAAGTATACATAGTAATTTTACACATCATTTTAATCAATGATAAATTACGGTAACTCTATAAAATAAAGAGAAAAATAAAAGGTAATGGTATTGCATTGAAGGACTATCTGGGTAAAGATGCATGATAGGTTAGGGGAATGGAACCAAACAAAATCAAATATTTGTAAAAAACTGATATGAAACTTATTACTCCATAAGCTAAATTTAAAAATTAAATAAGTATGACAAAGTAAACAGCAGATGATGGGTATATTACTTAGTATATTACTTAGCATTATAAAAGGAATTCATAGATATTTTATATCCAAACTTTTCATCTAATTATATTTTAATCTAATTTTATATTTCATAAAATTATATTGTATAATTTCTTTTTTCAGAAATAATAAAATATGAAAATGATAAAAATGAAGAGAAAGCTGACTCTGAGAAGATTTTCATATATAAATTAGAAAATTAGACTTATAAATTAGTACATATGTATTTGCCTAAACCAAAATTTATGATAAAAGTAGTATTTGTTTTAAAAATATGAAATAAAACTGAAGTGAAAAATTAGCAAAAATAGAACTCATATCGGACTATCCTACTGGTTTAGTTTGTTGTTTTTTCTCTAAAATACTACGTAAAGAATTAAAATGCATTCTAAGCCCCCAATAGAAGCTGAGTATAATCTAAATATTTCATATTATTTCCTAATTTCTAGTTACTATTCATATTTTGAATTTTTGTTCTATGTTTACAGGCACACCAAATTTACATATACATTACCATATAAGATAAGAATTAAGAAAACTAAATATATACATATCCATGGTTCTAAAATGCAAAGTAAGTAAAGGCATAAACACAGAGGTGAATATAAATACACATATGTATACATCAATTCATTTAGCTTGATTTCTAATCATGGAGCTGCATGTATTCATGTGCATACACACATATGTCTCTGTACCTTGTTGTAGATGTGAACATGTTTTTGTTTTGATCCCAGGTGTAGGATATGGGACTGATACAGATTGTCCACAGCAGAAAATTATCTGCCTCCTGGGGGCTCTTTGCCAGCTGCAGATAGTTTAATGCTGAGGACTCTGGAGAGGGAATAAATCCCAGAGCCCAGAGAGTGTTGAGGGGTCTCAAAGAAAGAAGGCTGCTTCCCCCTCCTCCCTGCTGCTCTTGATTGCTGTTGATATAGATAAATGACAAAAAGTTGGAGGTATCCTGAAACAAAGTTTGGACTTGACCCAACGAACATGGGAATCTAACTAGCAGCAAGTAGCAAAATAGAACTCCACCCCGTCTCCTATCTAACCTTTCTCTTCTATCTGGTATTGGAGTGTTGGAAGGAGTTGGTGTGGAGAAGGGAAGAAGACACATAAGAAACCAAATAAAATAGTTTTAAAAAGGGGGCAAGAAGTGACACGCAGACATTGGGCTTAGAATAATGGCTAATGCTGTAGAGGAGACAGCAGGGTAAATGAATATACTATTTCACGATATGAGCAGAACGTTTATTGTGACTGCTGCTGTTGGTTTCTCTCACGCTTTACTCTTGAGAGGGAATGGTTTTGCTTCGTTATCTTCCTGTATTCTGCTTCAGAAAAGGTTGGACGAATTGTTGGATAACAGGAAAAGTTGCAAGTAAATATGGAGGGATATGGGAAACAAACAAACAAAATGGATGAAATCAGAAATGTCACTCAATTCTCTTGCTTTTGGAAAGATTGCAGAGCTGGCTGTGCAATTAGAGAGTTTGCAGGTAGAGGTGGGAGCATTTGTGAAGTGAATATTGCTGCTGCGAAAAGGAGATAAAAAGAGTTTAAACCTGGTAAATGATAGCCCAAGTTTCCCAAAATTGCTGCCCTGCTCTGCCCTGCTGTGCTAGTGCTCAGAGCACTCTCAGCACCAAGTTCCCACAGGCTCTGCGCAGCTTGCTAAGCTTGCTGGATTTCTGGCTTCCTGGCCTTCTGGTTTGTTGGTTACCTAGAATCTGGATCATGAAGACTGACATTGGTATTGTCCCCAAGAGTAAGATGATCAGTCCTCACTCAGAAAGGCAAAAGGGATGGACATAGGAAGAGGGAGAAAACAGGAAACAGGACAGGAGCCTACCACAGAGGCTACCTCTGAAAGACTATACCCAATAAGGTATAAAAGCAGATGCTGAGACTCATAGCCAAACTTTTGGCAGAGTGAAGGGAATCTTATGAAAGAAGGGGGAGATAGAAAGACCTGGGGGGACAGAAGCTCCACAAGGAGAGGAACAGAAGCAAGAAATCTGGACCCAGGGGTCTTTTCTGAGACTGATACTCCAAACAACGACCATGCATGGAGATAACCTAGAACGCCTGCACACCTGGGCTACGGTAGCTTAGTCTCCAAGTGGGTTCCCTAGTAAGGGAAACAGGGACTGTCTCTAACATGAATTCAGTGGCTGGCTCTTTGATCATCTCCCCCTAATGGGGAGAGCAGCCTTACTAGGCTACAGAGGACAATGCAGCCAATTCTCATGAGACTTGATAGGCTAGGATCAGATGGAGGGGGAGGACTTGGAGAGGGATACTGGAAGAGATGAGGGAGGTAGGTTGGAATTGGAATGGAATGAAGGAGGGGCTACAGCTGGGATACAATGTGAATAAACTAATTAATATAAAATAATAAAAGTTAAAACTAATAATAATAATAATAATAATAATAATAATAATAATTCTAAGACCCTACCCAACAGGAAGGAGTAAAGAGAGATATGTCTCTTTTCCCTTCCAACTTTCTTTTCCCCGTACCTGTGATTGGGGGTGTTGGAAGGGAGTTATATGTTTTAAAGAACCTGAAAATAAAGTAGTATTTGAAAAACTATTGCTATTTCTTACAGTACCTATCTGTAACAATATAATTAATCAAATGAATAAAAACAAGGTGTTACCTTTTCTAATATAACATCAGTAAATATTTGATCCATGTTTGGTAGTATATGCCATAACTCCAAGTATTTAGAAAGGTAAATCATGATGATTACCAACTAGAAGCCCCACGAAGCTTTAGCTAGGTTCAATCTGAGAAACTGAATTATATTTTGTTTGGAGTGTAGGACCAGTACTAGAATTCCATGTAGATGGCAGCATATCTTTCCATATATGCACAGGTGGAAACAAAACATTATGGAATCATTTTGAGTATAGGTGGAGACAGGTATTGGAGGGGTATATATGATTATATTTTACTGTATACATGTAGGACATTTCCAAGAATAAATGAAAAGTTAAAGATAACAAAATAAGAACACATAAAAGTCTTTTATCTAGAAGATAAAAGAATACATACAAAAATAAAGTACCTTTTACAAAATCTATTTTCCTAGCTTTTTCAACCTTCAGAAACATTATGGTTTCCTTATTTTTCCACTATAATTATAAAGCAAGAAGACTGTAGAAATAGCCCAGAACACAGACGTAAATGGTATTAAAAATACATATGTGGGGCAGCAAAACTTTCACTTGTGACATTTATGTATCAATTGGTAAGTGTTCTAGATATTACTCTAGAAATTCATTATTTTTTTATAAATTAATCTTGAACATTTTAAGCTTTGTTCAGTCCTGTATATCTTCCATTTCTAACTCCTAACTATTTATCATTCCTGTTTTATTCATCTCAATATCTCCTGTTTTAGACATTGGTGCTTATATTATTTTTCGTTAACAATAAATAACAAATCTGTCTGATAATTTTAGATGACAATCAACATATTGATGTTATATCTATTCTGATTTAATGCCATATGATCCTACAAGAGCCCCATCTGAATTATAGATGAAGTTTCAACTTCCATTAAATCTGCTTTCTAATCGTCACAAATTCTACCTTTTATATGAGAGCATCAAAAACACCTAAATAAAATAAGAAAGAACTATTTGTGGCAAAGCCAAGCCATTACTCATCAGAGTTACGGGAAGGGAGAAGAGTTTTTTTTTTTCTCTCTTTCTCTCTCTCTTTCTTTGATTGAATATATTGCCTTTTTTAGCAATGATTAATTCAATATTTTGGTTTATTTTTTTTACCGGAATGTTAATGTCAGTAAAAATTTTAGTTATCATAAATCCTCAAGCTTTTACTCTTGTTAAAATAGATAAAATAAAAATATAAAACTTTAAATAAGTAAACTATGGCATAATACACCTAGACTCCTTCTTTCTACTCACTGGCCTGCAGTATGTTGTGGAATTTTATTTTGTTATTGAATTCTATACCTTAGAATACAAGGGTAATACCAGAAAACAATTATTTAGTTTGTACTAGTTAGAGACCCCTATATTAAATATTAAGTTTACTATCTTCATTTTGTAGTGCAATATGAAGACCTGTGAGCATGAAAAAAATCCTTTCGAAATGTAAAGCTAAGTAATCTGAGCTCAGTGAGTCCTGCAGAGACTGATGCACCAACCAAGGACCATGAATGGAGAGGAACTAGACCCCTGCTCACATGTAGCCAATGAACTCAGGCTACTCCATGTGAGTTCCTGAGAAAGGGGTGGAGGGGCTGCCTCTGTCATGAACTCTTTGATAACTTGCCCCTGGCAGTGCAGTCTTGACAGGCTACAGAGGAAGAAGATCCAGGCAGTCCTGAGGTGTCTTGTTAAGTTATGGGCAGTTGGAAGAGGAGTAGAACTCAGCCTTTTAGTGGACTAGGGAAAAGGGGTAAGAGAGAAGAGTATGGGAGGGTGGGACTGGGGGGAGTTGAGGGAGGGGGCTTCAATTGGGTTATATAATGAATAAGTTGTGAGAAAAAGAAAACAGGCATTAAAATGGAAATATTTGTTACAAAGAAATACTTCTTTTAATGATAGTAGCTTGTCTAAGGTTAAGAACACTTCTCATAGGAATGAATGTATTTTACACCTTTTCCAGTTTAGAACACCAGGGTCTGAGTAATTAAACACAGATATTTTATTTATCAAATGGGTGTGTGGTAAGGGTTTTGAATTTTTTCATCCTATTTATTAATATATATCTTTATTAATTTGGGTTCTTCAACAGAAACAATTATAATTCAAACTAGGAGAGATGACAATTAGAAGTACTTTAGCAGATATTTTACTTATAAAATAAGCTCAGTGTAATTATGTTTATTGATGGCAATTGACTTCTGACACTGTTGTCTTGTGATCTTCCTTGCTCTGATGTAAATGTTAAGTTCTTTATGTTCTTCTATCCAACACACACACACATACAACATACAACCACAACACACAAAAAGGCTAAAAATAACAAAATAAAAGCACATAAAAATTTTCATCTTGAAGATATACGAATGCATATAAAATGAACTATCCTTTTACAGAAGTTGTTTTTCTAGTCATTTCAGTCTTCAGAAACATTATGCTGTTCTTATTTTTCTTTTTTAATTTTTTCACAATTTATTCATTATACATCCCGATTGAAGCCCCCTTCATCAACTCCCCCGGTCCCACTTTCCTTCCCTTTTCCCCTCATCCCCTTTCCACTAGTCCACTGACAGGGGTAGTTCTCCACTACTGCCATCTGCCCATAGCTTGTTAAATCTCATCAGGACTGCTGGATCTTCTTCTTCAGTGGCCTGGCAAGGCTGCATCATCAGGGGCCAGTGATCCATGATCTGAGACCAGTCAGCTTAGGTCATGATAGAGGCAGCCCCTGATCCCCTCCTTCAGATTTTGATATGGAGACTGAACTGCCAATCAGCCACATCTGAGCAGGGGTTCTAGGTCTTCTCCATGCGTGGTCCTCCACTGGGGCATCAGTCTCTGCAGGACCCCCTGGGCTCAGATCTTTTACCTTTATTGTTTCCTTGAGGGGCTCCTGTCCTCTCCATGTCCCTCTTTTCCTGCATTAGACTCCCTGTGCTCTACACAAAGTTTGTCCCTGAGTCTCAACTTTCCTTTGATCCCGTTTTGGGTGAATCCTTTCAGAGGACCCTCTATAGTAGACTCCCATCCTGTTTCCTCTCTTCCACCGCTTCTGGTGTCCCTCAGTGGAGGAATGGATACAGAATTTGTGGTACAACTATACAATAGAATACCACTCAGCTATTAAACAAAAGGAAATCATGACATTTGCAGGCAAATAAAAGGAACTAGAAGAGATCATCCTGAGTGAGGTAACCCAGAAACAGAAGACAGGCATGATATACACTCACTAATAAACGGATATTAACTATATAACATAAGACAGCCATCTACAGACTTAAAGAAGCTAAACACTAAGGAGGACACTAGGGAGGATGCTGTCCTTATTTTTCTACTATCAATTTAAAGCATGAAGATTACAAGAATATTCTAGAAGAAAGACATAAATAGCATTAAAAATACACATGTGAGGCCAGAGCTGTTCCATTTGTGAAATCTATATACTATTTAAGTGTTCTAGACATTATTCCAGAAACTCTCTGATTTTTAAATTATGTATAATTATGTATGTATGTATGTATGTATCCTTACCCATGACATTATGGAAGAAAGAAGCAGACCATTTAGACTGGACAGAGTGATGAGACTATTTGATCAGAATCATGAGGAAGTCCATTCATACATTTCAGCTTCATGATGATGTAGCAGAGTGTCTCCCTGCATGAATGAGAACAAGATTCTCACCAAACAATGACACTATTGACATTTTGAGTGTAGGCTTCCCACTTCCAGGATTTTGAACAAAAAAAAATTGTTAACATTAAAAGAAAATTTGTGAAGTAAATACATCTTTTTACTGTTTATACATCTTTATTATTTAATGCAAATCTCAATTGATCTTAAATAATTATATATTGTTTATTGTTGAAAAAAACACACCTTTAGAACACAAGATTTAAATAATCAGGCTATAACCTAAAAACCTCCTTATAGTGGTCTAGCTTCCATAGTAACAAAAAGTACATGAAAGCTGCCAAGGGAAAGTAATTAATAGTCCTATCCTGCTGTCATGCCTTAGAACCACACCAATAAGCCTGGCACTATCACAGGTCAAAACCTGTCACTCATATGTAACAGTAACCAACAACTGTCTGCTTGGACTTAAGGCCCACTCAACCTGGGTGGAACTGTGTCTGATATTTAGAAAATGTGACGGTCTTGGCTAATGAAGACGTCGATCATAGAAGGCAATCTGACACCACTACTTATAGGTTGGTAACATTTATAACTATATCCTGAAACTCATCTGTGTGCCTATAGATAAGAGTAGCTTTCATTCCTTAATGAAGATTCTCTTTACCACAGATGGAGACAGCTACAGAAAAATGAAGCAAGACATATGGCAGAACTCAATGGATTGTCAGTAGCACACACCCTGAAGTGCACTCACTCCTGATTGTAAAGCTCAGGGAAAACCATGGCACAAAGAGAAGAAAGATTATAAAAGCCAGAGAATCAGATGTCAACTATGGGATTATTTCTCCTAGAAGTGACTGCAGATACCAGATCTAGACAACTGTAGTAGCTCTAGTTATGCTAGTGCCAACAGAGAAGAATCAGGAGACAAAGAACTAAAGGCAACTAATGGCTGCTGCAAGAGAAGTAATTATCCTTTCCATGGGACAAACTCCCTTATTTGTTGTCTAAAGCAAAGCAGTCAGACCTGAAATCATTTGAGCACAAACAATACAAAGATTCAGCTGTTTATATTTTTATTTTTGCCTGTCTGCCTGCTCATCTGTCTATCTATCTATCTATCTATCTATCTATCTATCTATCTGCTATCTTTCTAACATCTATCAGCTATTTATCTGTATTATCTGTCTTTCTAACATCTAGCTATCATCAATCTATCAATCTAACTATGTACCTATCATCTATCTATCATTTATCTATATATCATTCTTATATCATCTACCCATCTTTTTATCATCTATCATGTGTCTTTACTCACACACATACAGAGGGAGAGAGATGGGGAGAAATAGTAATAATCAAAGAATATCAAAACAGTAATAATCAAAGACAATCAAAACAGTAATAATTAAAGAAAAAGAGTCCATCAATTTAAAAAAGAGATGGAAGAGAGTGGAGGGGTATGAAGAGTTGAATCCATATTTCCAGGCCCTACACCAGCCCAGCCTGATGCATACTAGAATCCTGTACATACATACAACAAGAGAAAGAACTTCATGTGCCTTAACACAGTACTGAAAAACTTAAAACAATGTTTCATGGAACACTTTTCCATTTGCAGGCATTATCAAAAGACAGTGTGATCAACCATTTCAACGTTATAATTGAAACTACACAATTAGTTAAGGTGTGTGTTATAGCCCTTTGGGTTGAAGCTGGTAGAGTCAGTGTGGTGTACTGTTGATGTAAAATGCTTCTATATTAAACTCATACAGTCAATCCCTTTTTAAGGTTTGATATCCAAATCCAAAGCCCAATTTACATTGTTTTCTTTCCATTTTAATTGCTTATTGGTATTTTCTTATCTTTTCTCTCTGTTTTGTTATTGGACTATGTTATTTTGACACAAAGCCTTGTTGTTGTTGTCTCTCTCTCTCTCTTTTTTTTTTTCAAATAAAGTTAATTGGAAATGAAAACAAGAAACAGATTTAGGAAAGCCGAGTCTGCCATGCTTATGTTGGTGCAGGTAAGCTTTGCTGTTTTTATTCTCCCCTAATCAGGTGATTAGAAAGCAACAAGAAGTAGATGAAAAACAATTAATTTCTTTTGTTATTTTTTAATTTAAGAAGTAAAAACAATTAATTATGTTGCCAAAGGAAAATAGATTATATCTGTGTTACAGAATATTGCATCTCTCATCATTAATACTCTTGTAGAATCAGTTTCTTTATCATTTGATATGCAGGTCACATTATTTGCAAGCTTTTGGAAAAAATCACTGAAAACAGTTCAAATAGCATCATTTACAGTGACATTTCAGTCTTTTGTACTTTATAATGCATTCCTGCTATGTTATTTCCTTCAGACAAGAATTAATTAAAGGATCAAAACAAATAAAGTAAAAAAAATTAAAATAA
The DNA here is from genome assembly GCF_030254825.1 of Meriones unguiculatus. Taxonomy (NCBI): domain Eukaryota; kingdom Metazoa; phylum Chordata; class Mammalia; order Rodentia; family Muridae; genus Meriones; species Meriones unguiculatus. The sequence goes on from NC_083364.1 coordinate 81,388,830, forward strand.
GCAAGAGTATGTATTTATATGGATAACTTCCAAACCTCTGCCAAATGAGAGAGAATGTCAATAAATATGAATTATAATTGGGTATGAAGAAAAGTTTGCTACATTAGGCTTTAGGTTGAACTTTAACATTAATCATTTCTTCCTGACTTTTCCTCTAACCGAGAAAATTGTTTCAGTCCTCTGATCACATACATTGGAACAGCTTGGTCGAGGCAATTTCAACATACTGAGTGGGTGGCCTGCCTTGGGTCTATAAAGAAAACCTAAATAGTCAACTAACCTAGGCCTATTGGGGCTCACAGAGACTGAAGCACCAAACAAAGAGCATGCAGATCCTGAGCAGCATGGCTGCATTAATAGATTAACCTTTAAATATTTTAAAAATGTGTGTGTGTGTGTGTGTGTGTTTGTCTATGTCTGTGTCTGTGTGTGTCTGTGCTCATGCAGCCTTGTGGTAGTTTATCCTCTCATTCAACTATGTGGGTCTTAGGATCAAATTCAGGTCATCAGTGTTGGCAGCAAGATCCTGTGTCCACTGAGCCATTTGCTGACACTCCTATGACTTTTAAGGGAACTCTTCCAGAAAACCTGCAAGCCCGAGATGTAAGGGGTGAAGAAGGGCCTCTGTAGTTAACATTTCAGATCAGAAATTATTTAGCAGGTACACAGAGGCTTTTGATTCAATAATGACCTTGCAATGATGCTTGGCAAGTAAATAAAAATCTTCATTATACAAATATTAAATACTACAGATTACTATGAATGTGATGGACAGTGACTGTCTTTTACCTAACCCTATTTTAGATGGAAACAGTGATTATCTGGCCTTGTTGAATGTCTATTGGATGCATGTATCAATTTTCTACACTCTATCCCATAAATATAAATAAGTAAACATGTCAGCTAAAATACATTTTTTAAGAAGAAGGGATTCAATATTAGATGTAGTTTTTAATTTTTTTTAAATCATCTCTGCCATGTTCAAGGGTGGTTGTGCAAATATACAAAAGTACAGAGGAATCATTAACCAGCAAAACTCAAATATTTAAACTGATATTAGAAACAACCAGCCAGTCAAGAAGAAGCCAAAGAAAAGAAGAAGAAAGGTGAGAGGGACGAGTAGAGAAAGTAGGGGGAGAGGGATGGAGAAGAGCGGGAATTGGAGGAGCAGGATGAGGAGGAAGATGAGGAGCAGGAGGCTGGTGGCATCAGTAGCAGCAGCAGTAACCAGCAGTTGACAGCATGCGTCCAATTCTACCTTGTAGGGCTCTCAGCTGAGACTCCAGTGGTTCTCACCTCCAAAATTCTGACTTTAAAAAATGTCTCCCAATAAAAATATGGCATTTTAAGCCATTAATTTTATGAAAATTTCTTACATAATAGATAACTGTATACCTTGTGTTTTCACACCCATCCAACAATAGAACTTGTGCTTTCACCCCTACTGATGCTTTTATTTGCTTATTACATAAAACAAATGACTTATAAAAATAACAAGAGTTTAATAAAATAGTAAGTATGCATGTACCAGAGAAAACAATCATGCCAAAAGTTGATTGTGAAAATGTATAGACTTAGTATTTCTCCTGTGAGAAAGATAACAACATAATGTTATGTCACAATTGGTGGATTTCTAATTCCCGCCTGATTTCCTTTTGCCAGCTCTCCTCACACAATTTCCCATTTTCATTAGCTTGTTCTGAATATTTGGTCATTTGTTGCCTCAACATTTTGATTTAATTTTTAATTTCAATTTCTAAGAAGTTAAAACTTATTCCAACATTTAAATTCTGCTTTGATGAAAGGCATACTCACATTCCCATCATTAATTTTATGTCAGATTCATTGCTTTAGTGGCTAAAATTATTTGCTTAAATATTAACATATATCTAATCATCTTACTGATATGATTTTAGTACTATATGGTCTATATACATATATATGTACCTGAATTATATTCACATGATAAAATAAAATTTAAAGTGCAAAATAATAGGCATATAAAAGGAAGTTCATAATGGAGTATTAACAAAATTTATGTGTTTTCCATTCATGAATTTCTATTTTATTCTCATCATGAATGGTTAAGTGTTTAACTCCTTATAAAAATGGCATATCTGTTATGTTTGTGAAATGTCCTACTTATTTTATTGTTATTGTGAATAAACTTCTTCTTTTAAAACTTTATAAAAAATTAATGTCAAATTTCATTAAGTACATAAATACATAAACATCATCTGCAATAAATATTTAAATTGACTTTAAGTATAATACCAAATTATAAAAATTATTATTGAAGGGGCAGAAAATGAATTATTATGAATAATGACCAACATGGAGGTCTTGTTGCTAGGTATACTATTTAACCTGACAATATTTGTAGCTTCTTATCACTGCTTAGAATTGATTTCAATTTGTATCATATGTATTTTTTATGCTAAGACAAAATCATTCCAATAAGTATATATTTTGCTGCCTTGTTTCCTTCAGCCATATTTTTTTCAATTCTTTTCTTAAACTTTTTTAATATTAATTACAGTTTATTCGCTTTGATCCCAGCTGTAGCCCCTCCCTTTTTTCCTCCCAATCCCACTCTTCCTCCATCCCTTTTCTCCTCCCATGCTCCTCTCCAAGTCCACTGATAAGGGAGGTCCTCTGTCCCTTACATCTGACCCTAGCCTATCAGGTCTCATTAGGACTGTCTGCACTCTCTAACTCTATGGCCTGGCAAGGCTGCTCCCCCATCAGGGGAAGGTGGTCAAAGAGCCAGCCACATAGTTTATGTCCCTGTTCCCATTACTAGGGAACTCACTTGGATACTGAGCTGCCATGTGCTACATCTGAGCAGGGGTTCTAGGTAATATCCATGAATGGTGCTTGGTTGGAGTATCAGTCTCAGAAAAGACCCCTTTGCCCAGATATTTTGTTTCTGTTGCTCTCCTTGTGGAGCTCCTGAATTCTCCAGATCGTACTAACTCCCCATTCTTTCATAAGATTCCCTGCACTCTGCCCAAAGTTTAGTTAAGCGTCTCCTCATCTTCACCCATCTTTTAAAATCAATATAAGAAATTATTGACAATTTTGCATAAAAATTTAAAATACATCTGTTCAGTTAGTAAATATATGTATTGATTTTGAGCCTATATATTAGTTCTTTGAATAAAACTGGATATATAATTAAGATGTCCTAGCAGGTAAAAGCAGTTGCTGTTGATTTTGAAAATATTATATTAAACTCTTGGGAACCTAGATAAAGGTAGAATCATAACCAAATCTATGAAATTGATGCTCACAAATGCACTGTGGCATGCATGTATATAAACACATGAATAGTTCAGACTAATTATCTATATTACACACACACACCTATATATATATATATATATATATATATATATATATATAATTTTTTTTCCATACAGGGTTTCTCTGTATAGCCTTGGCTGTCCCAGACTTGCTTTGTAGACCAGCCTGGCTTCAAACTCACAGTGATTTACCTGCCTCTGCCTACTCGAATGCTGGGATTACAGGAGAATAAATATTTTTAATTTAAATGCTCACTAGGCAAACATGAAGATGTGAATTTAATATTTTTCATTTGTTTGTTTATTAGTGTCAGTGGAGAGTGTTTAATCCCAGTGTGGGTGAGAGAGAAACAGGAGCATCCTGTCCCTTACTCTCCAAACAGTCTAGGCTACCTGAGGAGGTCCTGGCCAAAGAGGAGACTGTGTCTCCAAAAGCAACATGGAGAGCTCCTGAGCAATGAAGCCTGAGGTTGTCTGCTCACTGTCTCAAGCAAGTTTGTGCACGCGCGCAAGTGTACACTAAGAACCCACCCTTCCAATGGATACCTTCCTTAGATCAATTTACTATAGGTACAGCATCAACCTTGAAAACTTAAAAAGTAGACACTTACAATAGTTTTGCATCTATTTACAGGCCAGAGTCAAAACGCGTTTGCAATAAATGCATTCTTATTAGTCTCACATGTGTTCATTTGACAATCTCAAAGTGCAGGCCAGTAGCTGAAGGCTGAAGTACCATGTCAATTACCCTGGATTCAATATAAAGAGCAGCGAATTTTTTTTAAAAAAACATATTCAAAAACTGATTTTTATCACCATGTTCTTGGTAACACTTTTATCAAGGACAGGTAAAATATAGCCACAATATGAATGTGCACTATAAATGCATCAATATTTTATAAGCAGCAACTGTTTCATTCTGGAGAAGTTTTTGATGATATCCTAAGTGCCTTTTTGTGAAAATATAAAAGATCACTATAGTCATTTTAAACTATTATTGTATTTTAATATGGGCCTGTCATGAAGCTTTTAAGTTAGCTCTAATTAATATTTTCATTTTTTATTCTTTTTAAATTCTATTATAAATTAAATAACTGTGTGACTCAAGTTTTTCAGAAACTCTTTATAGAAAGATAGCTTGGGAGGCATTTATTTCAAGAAACAACCACTTGAAATGGTAGCTGTTTAAAAAGCTGTGTAAGATCACTTTTAAAATAAACAAATTAATTAATTAATTAAATGACTTCTATATGAAATTTAAATTGTTTAATTTTATATATTTGTTTATTACAATTTATTTACTTTGTATCCCTGCTGTAGTGCCCTTCCTTATCTCCTCCCAATCCCACCCACCCAACTTCTTTCCCCTCTTCCCCTATGCCCCTTCGCTATCCCACTGATAGAGGAGGTCCTCCTCCCCTTCTATCTGAACTCAGCCTATCAGATCTCATCAAGGCTGGCTGCATCATCTTCCTCTGTGGCCTGGCAAGTTTGCACCCTCCAGAGGGAGGTGATCAAAGAGCAGCCACTGAGTTCACGTCAGAGATGGCCCCTGTTCCCTTTACTAAGGAAGCAATTTTTAAAACTCAGAAAACATGAAAAACTCAACATTGAAAATTTATATTCTACATTAAAACTAAATAATTATTGACTAGAATGCCTATATAGCCACCATGTTCTCTTCATTTTATTTTAATTTATGAATAAATGCTGCACAAAACTTAATAAAAACCATGATTTTCTCTTTGAGGATAGCAGACTGTAGATTGTTCCTGTGAATATCCCACCAGATATCCAAAACCTAAAATCATGAAAAGAAAAGAACATTTAGTAAGTATGTATTTAGACAAATTATATTTTTGTTTTCATGCTTATAATTCAACAATGTAGGTTGGTTCAGGCTACATTTTCATTATGATTAATATCATTGGAAAATAATTTTATTTCCACCCATACTTATAAAACATATCATATTTAGTTTCAAATATTAAAAATAAACTAACATTGGAATATAAATTCTAGTAAATTTGTTCCATTTTATGACTATTGTTAAAAATAGAATAATATAAATACATTCCACGCTGATCTATGCTTTTAATACCACAGGGTTTCATTTTCCAAACAAAAAGTGACTTAATGACATACATTTCTTCCACAGTATGATTGAAAGATTAACTAATATCTGAGTATAGCAACTTAGCATTTGCAGAATTCCAGTAAATAAACCATAATTCTCCCCATAACAGTGAAATAAGTGACTTTCCATCAAATAACTAAGAAAACATACCCCTAAAACGACAAATACCTTAAATGATAAATATATTATTTCTTTAAATGCTTCATATATTTTATTTTAAGAAAAAGAAGAAAAATGAGTTTATAGTGTATAAAACACATAAGACATAAACAGATATTTGGAAATACTAGTGTCTGTATTCTGATTCCGTATAGATAGACTTTGGAAGTCCTCATCTAAGAATAAGTAAAAAAAATAAAAAAACAAAAAGTGAATGAAAATTGTTTCAGTTCATCAGAATACAAACGTACATTGTCAATGCACAAAGCTCTCTCTCTCTCTCTGTCTCTCTCACACACACAAGAAGGCAGCACTAACAGAATCCCTACTACATCCACATTGTGAGTACTAAAGAAAAAAATCTCCTTTATATCTCACAACAGAAGGATAAGACCACCCAAGGCTTTTTCAATGAGCTCAAACTATTCAAATTGACTCAAAAGAATTGCCTTGTTTTCAGAACCTAATTATCCTGTTAAGTAATATAATCAACTCTAACCATCATGTTTGGTCTATCTTCAAAGCACTTTTGAATGTCATGGTTCACATGTACCATACAGATGCTCACAAAGTGACTGGGGTTTGCTAATACGAACATAGCATCCTTCATTAATACAAACATGGCCTCTGCATCCTAAATTTCTATTTAGAACATTTCCATTATTTAATGCATAATACTGATTATCATGTAAACAGATTTTAAGGCATTACAGGAAGGCAAAAGCACAGTTTGAAGACATTAAACAACTGTCAAAATAAAATAAAACTCAGATATGCACAAATATTACGATGTTCAGAACAGGAATACAAAAGCATTTAAGATTAGTGTCCTAAAGACAAAAGGGCCGAGAAAGAAATTAGGGAAATAACACCCTTCACAATAGCCACAAAGGACATAAAGTACCTTGGTGTGAACCTAAAAAAGCAAGTAAAAGACTTGTTTGAAAAAAAGTTCCAGTCTCTGAAGAAAGAATTAGAAGAAGATATCAGAAGATGGAAAGATCTCCCATGCTTATGGCTTGGCAAGATTAATATAGTGAAAATGCCATCTTACGAAAAGCAATGGACAGATTCAAAGCAATTCTTATCAAATTACCAACACAATTCTTTACAGACCTTGAAAGAAAAATTCTCACCTTCATATGGAACAACAAGAAACCCAGAATTGCTAAAACAATTGTCTACAGTAAAAGATCTTCAGGAGGTATCTCCATCCCTGATCTCAAGCTGTACTGTAGAGCAACAATACTAAAAACTGCATGGTACTAGCATAGAAATAGACTGGTGGATCAAAGGAATCCAATAGAAGACCCTGACATAAATCCACACACTTATGGACACCTGATTTTTGACAAAGATGCCAAAACCATTCAATGGAAAAAGAGAACCTCTTCAACAAATGGTGCTGGTCTAACTGGATGTCTACATGTAGAAAAATGCAAATAGATCCATACTTACCACCCTGCACAAAACTAAAGTCCAAGTGGACCAAAGACCTCAACATAAAGCCAGACACATTAAACCACTTAGAAGAAAATGTGGCGAATACCCTTGAACCCATTGACACAGGAGACAACTTCCTGAACAGAACACCAACAGCACAGGCTCTAAGAGCAACAATCAATAAATGGGAGCTCATGAAACTGAAAAGCTTCTTTAAAGAAAAGGACACTGTCCTCAGGACAAAACAACAGCCTAGCCTTTATCTGACAGAGGACTAATATCCAGTATATATAAAGAACTAAAGAAGTTAAACAGCAAAAAAATCAAGTAATCTAATTAAAAAAATGGAGTACAGAGTTAAACAGAGAATTCTCAATAAAGGAATATCGAATGGCAGAGAAACACTTAAAGAAATGCTCAACTTCAATAGCCATGAGGGAAATGCAAATTAAAACCACCCTAAGATTTCACCCATCAGAACGACTAAGATCAAAAACTGCTGGAGAGATTGTGGAGAAAGGGGAACCCTCCTCCACTGCTGATGGGAATGTAAACTTGTACAACCACTGTGGAAAGCAATCTTACACTTTCTCAGACAACTAGGAATAGCGCTTCCTCAAGGTCCAGCTATACCACTCATAGGCATATACCCAAAAGAGGCTCAAATACATAATAAGGACATTTGCTCAACTATGTTTGTAGCAGCCTTATTTGTAATAGCCAGAAGGTGGAAACAGCCCAGATGCCCCTCAGTGGAGGAATGGATGCACAAATTGTGGTATATCTACACAATGGAATATTACTCAGCAATAAAAACAAGGAAATCATGAAATTTGCAGGTAAATAGTGGGATCTGGAAAAGATCATCCTGAGTGAGCTATCTCAGAAGCAGAAAGATGCACATGGTATATACTCACTCATATAGACATATAATATAGGATAAACCTACTAAAATCTGTACACCTAAAGAAACTAATCAAGAGGGAGGACTCTTGCTAAAATGCTCAATTCCTATCCTAAAAGGCAAAGAGGCTGGACATCAGAAGAAGGAGAAAAGAGGGAACAAGTCAGAAGTCTGACACAGAGGACCTCTGAAAGGCTCTGCCCTGCAGACTATCAATGCAGATGCTGAGACTTATGGGCAACCTTTGGGCAGAGTGCAGGGAATCTTAGGAAAGAAGTGGGAAATAGTAAGATCTGCAGAGGACAGGAACTCCACAAGGAGAGCAACAGAACCAAAAAATCTGAGCACAGGGGTCTTTCCTGAGACTGCTATTCCAACCAAGGACTATGCATGGAGATAACCCAAGACCCCCGCACAGATGTAGCCCATGGCAGTTCAGTATCCAACTGGGTTCCATTGTAATAGGAACAGGGACTGTCTCTGACATGAACTGATTGGCCTGCTCTTTACTTACCTCCCCTGGAGGGTGAAGCAGCATTACCAGGCCACAGAAGAAGACATTGCAGCAACTCCTGATGACACCTAATTAACTAGGATCAGAAGGAAGGAAAAGAAGACCTCCCCTATCAGTGGACTTGGGGAGGGGCATGCATGCAGATGGTGGAGGAAGGAAGGTATTGGGACAGGAGGAGGGAAGGAACCACAGGTGGGATACAAAGTGAATAAAGTGTAATTAATAAAGAATTTTAAAAAAAGTAAAAAAAAAAAAAAGATGTACAGATGTAAATAAAACAGAAGAACAGAGGCCTATCTAAAGAGCCCATACGAACAAGTCCTTACAATAAATGGAAATAGTCTGCTTAGAGTTTAGAATTAATTTATACTTTAGTTTTAACTATCAAGCTGGTAAGGGTCATTTAAGCCTGTAAATACACTTAAAAATGTAAGCTTAACTGAAATGTATTTTTAAAACTATGTGTAAAATTAAAATGAAAGTATTGTGTATATTTAAAAAAAAAAGAGAGATTACTGTCCTAATGTCTCTAAGAATTTGCTAGACAACATGCCTGACTACAGAAACATGGATGGTGGTGTTTCTCATTTTGGTACAGAGATAGTCTAACATAATTGACTAATCCTTAGCATCGTGGGCACACAAAGGAAAACAACAAATTATGGGGAAGAAACATAACACACTTCTTTAAAAAGATGAGTAATATAAAGAAAGAAGAATAGGAAATATTAAATGAGAGCACAAAATAGCTGAAATAATGCTGCGACACAGATATTTGTATGTTGGAATCTATGAGTTTGAGATGTCAAGAGAAATTTTTGACAAAGATAAAAGCTACTAAGGGAAAAAGATGTATCCATGAACTTTGACACAATTAGAAATGGTAATAATAAAGATTCTCAAAGAAGAACAGGCAGGAACAATATGTAAAGCAAGATTTATCACAAAAATCAAGAATAAAATATTCCAAATGATGAAATTCAAAAATAAAACTAACAACTCTGTAGACCCACATAGAGATTCAGGCTTCAGAAATCAAGAATAAAGTACACAAGAAAAACACTGAAGGAAAATTTAGACTGGTTTCTAATTTACTCTTAGACGCCATGCAGACAAAAAGATAGTTGTCCTTAGCATTGATCAAAAACTTCTTTGCAGTGGACAGCTCCTATTAGTTTTGAACTAAGATTTATATCCTCTTTGATATTTTCAAAACATTTTCATTGTTTCTATTTGAATACTGTATGTTTTTTGTTAAATTTTTGTCTAAATATACAATTGCACATGACCCAAGAATGCCATCATATAGCACTTCTCACATCACAAGAAGAGCGACAACTCTACACTAAAATGCACGTACTCCTTTGTTTCAAGGAAACATAAATGCCTACTGCGAAATAAACAGTGCAATGGGAAAGGCCAGTGCAACTGTGTGATTCTAAAAGGTCAAATTATGGCAATAGGAATAGGACCTGTGATTGACATGAATTATTGGAAAGGTAAGGATGGATAGAAAGCTAGTAAGTTTTAGGACAATAAATTATTGTATATATCAATGTCATAAACACATTCGATTAGCCATTGTTAAGATACATTCAGTATAAAGTATCAAGAATAACTTCGAATGTAAACTACCGGTCTGGAACAAAAATGATTGATCAAGTAGGTTATTTCTAATGTGTTCCTTTTCCTTCCACCACCATGAGATGTTTTTCATTCAGAAACTACAAGCAGTCTCCACTTTGTAGCCTTACAAAAATTTGTCTTGACAATTAACTCAGAAAGAACAATATGTAGTTTTCAAAACTGTATATTAAATTTTAATTATCTGACAACCATGGAGCAGCTGTATGTGAGCATCTTTTTGTCTCCTCTTTTCCTCAACTATTCTGTTTTAACAGACACTTTGGCAAGACATAATCTTGTCCTAAATAGCATAAATATCTGCTCTATTATGCTCGTTCAGATGTCATAAGGAACAAACTGAGTAAAGACCTTTGCACAAAATTTGGAATAATGTTTTGTTTTTCTTTCTGCATGAGGAAATACTACAAACAAAGCTATCTTTTTTTAATAAATAAATAATTTTTGAGATAGCCTTTAGAACAAAACATGGGCCAGAAGAGGAAAATGGACCGTGCTGGCTTAAGAAAACACTTCAACAAGTATGTCAGGCAACATCTGCTGTGAAGGCAAGCCATCACCTGCCAGTGGGCAGCTCGGCAGACAACAAACATGAGGCATCCTAAGGTTTCCTATTCACTGTGACAGCATTCATTTTAGGTTTGATTTATGAAATTTAGGATGTTCTTTATCCTGATGAATTATTTTAGTCCAAAGTGTAATTTGAAATTTTAATGACCCATATCAATGTATAAATGTTATCATATGTCAAGCAACATATGCAAGTGCTCTGTTTCTCAGGTCTTAAAACTGGTATACATCATTGTTTCATGAATAGAAACTTCCAAGCATTCTGGGAGCATGTTGTTCCTACTATTACAATATAACGTGGATGCTCTGTCTGCTTACTTGCTCATTCTTGCCTAATCGCAGAAGTAAGCTTAAATATCTATAGTAAAAGGGGTCTTTCTAAGTTTACAAAGCTGAACATCAGAGGACTGAAACTATGAGGAACACATCATGATCTCTATGAAATTCTAACCATAGGTAGGTTATAATGCAGAACCTTTCAGTTTATATAAAATGAACTCACAGAAAACTTAGAAGTAATTTTTTGAGGATTTAATACATGAGTGCCTGGAATTTATATGCATTTTCACTTCTCTTTCCCTTTTCAACTCCTCTCCCTTTCCCCATTCTCTTGTATTTTTGATATCTTCTATTATTTTTATACATGTATATGGGACTGACTACATGGAATAGTATAAACTGTCAGGAGGCTCATGGGTGGAGATGAAGTATTTTCATTCCTGAGTAGCCATTGCCAGCCTATAGCTCCTCTTTTATGGTGAAGTCTTGTGCAAATTTCCTTTATCTATATCAACATGTTCACTGGCACTGTCATTATTCAAATCTTTTTTGTAAAATTCTTTTTTTCCAGGTTCTAGCTATTAAGAATAAAGGTGCTACAAACATGGTTGAGCAAATGTCCTTATTGTGTACTTGAACATCTTTTGGATATATGCCTAGGAGTGGTATAGCTGGATCTTGAGGAAGCCGCTATTCCTAGTTGTCTGAGAAAGTGCCAGATTTCCAAAGTGGTTGCACAAGTTTACATTCACACCAGCAATGGAGGAGGGTTCCCCATTCTCCACAACCTCTCCAGCATCTGTTGTCACTGGAGTTTTTGATCTTAGCCATTCTGATAGGTGCAAGGTGAAATCTCAGAGTCATTTTGATTTGCATCTCTCTGATGGCTAAGGACGTTGAGCATCTCTTTAAGTGTTTCTCTGCCACTTTATATTCCTCTACAGAGAATTCTCTGTTTAGCCCCTTACCCCATTTTTTTTTAAATCAGATTGCTTGATTAATTGCTTTTTAACTTCTTTAGTTCTTTAGATATGCTGGATATCAGCCCTCTGTCATGTATAGGGTTGGTGAAGATCCTTTCCCAGTCTGTAGGCTCTCATTTTGTTCTGACAACAGTATCCTTTGCTTTACAGAAACTTTTCAGTTTCATGAGATCCCATTTATTGATTTTTGCTCTGAGAGCCTGTGCTGTTGGTGTTCTGTTCAGGAAGTTGTCTCCTGTGCCAATGAGTTCAAGGCTCTTCCCCACTTTTTCTTCTAACTGATTTAGTGTATCTGGTTTTATGTTGAGGTCTTTGATCCACTTGGACTTTAGTTTTGTGCAGGGTGATAAGTATGTATCTATTGCTTCACAAATGTTTCATGGCTGTAGCTTCCGCTTCCTTGTCATGTCTAAAATATCCTGTCTTGAACAAAATGTCCACAAGGTTTTTCAAGGTGGAAGTGTGAAGGTTTCATTGTTTATGAACTGATGGAGCAGGAGAATTCATGACACTAATATTCTGCATTTTGAACAGTTGTGGATCTCTCCAAAATATCCTCATGCTGAAAAAAAAAAAAGAAGTTTCTTTGATGAGCGTTATGATTTACACTTGTGAAGAGAGGAGCAGCCTTGCTAGGCCACAGAGGAAGACAATGCAGCCAGTCCTGGTGAGACCTGATAAGCTAGGGTCAGATGGAAGGGGAGGAGGACCTCCCCGATCAGTGGACTTAGAGAGGAGCAGGGAGGAGATGAGGGAGGGAGGGAGGGATCGGGAGGGAATGAGAGAAGGGGCTACAGCTGGGATACAAAGTAAATCACCTGTAATTAATATAAAAAATAAAAATTATAAAAAGTTGCACTTATCATTGTTTATAACAATAAATGTTGAGAATGCAATAAGAGCTATATATATATATATATATATATATATATATATATATATATATATATTGGGAAATAGTTGTAGCAGTAGTAGTTTTTCGTTTGTTTGCTTTCCTCTAGAATACATAGACACTCAAATGATGGGTCCTTGTCCCAGCTTATATTAACAAACATGAATCCCCTCCTATTGATAGTTCCATCTGTTGATACAACTGTTGTTTCTCTAAAGATATAAGTAGCACTATTTTATCATTTGGTTTAACTTTTAGGTTGGGCAATTCTGTGGGATTCAGATTTAGTAATGGAGTAAGACTACTTATTATTCTTCTCTGTTTTTGAATATAAATATTTATTATTCATTTATATTTTAGTTAAACAGTGGTTATTCCTAAAACAGCTGTATACCCAAATCACCACAAAGAGAGTAGGATTTATTTAAGTAACCTAGAGCACAATGCTGGGCTATAGTTACTCAGTTCTTTTTTTTTAATTTTTTATTTTTTTTATCAGTTACATTTTATTAACTCTGTATCCCAGCCATGTCCTGATCCCTCATTCCCTCCCAGTCCCTCCCTCCCTCCCTCATCTCCACCGTGCCCCTTTCCAAGTCCACTGATAGGGGGGACCTCCTCCCCATTCATCTGATCCTGTTTTATCAGGTATCTTCAGGACTGGCTGCAAAGCCCTCCTCTGTGGCCTAACAGGACTGCTCCTCCCTTCGGGGGTGGGGAGACAAAGAGCCAGTCATTGAGTTCCTGTTAGAAATAGTCCCTGTTCCCCTCATTTTGGGAAACCAATTGGTTACTGAGCTACCACAGGCTACATCTAAGTGGAGGTTCTAGGTTATATCCATACATGGTCCTTGGTTGAATGTCAGTCTCAGAAAAGACCCTGTGCCCAGATATATTTGGTCCTTGTGGAGCTCCTATCCTTTCCCCATCAGACTAACTCCCCTTCTTTCTTATGATTCCCTGTCCTCTGCCAAAGGTTTGGTCATGAGTCTTGGCTTTGAAAACACTGCTAGTTAGAGTCTTTCAGATGCGCTCAGTAGACTCCTGTCATACGTTCAATGCACATCCCATCTGTCTTTCTAAACGAGGATTGATCATCTTACCCCCTGTCCGCTCAATTGATTATCTTTTTTAGGTGTATAGATTTCATTATGTTTATCATATCTTATAGGTCTATATAAGTGAGTATATCCCATGTTTGTCTTTCTCCTTCTGGGATATTTCACTCAGAATGATCTTTTCTAGATCCCACCATTTGCCTGCAAATTTCATGATTTCCTCCTTTTTGATTGCTGAGTAGTATTCCATTGTATAAAAATACCACAATTTCTGTACCCATTCCACCGTTGATGGACATCTGGGTTGTTTCCAGGTTCTGGCTATTACAAATAGAGCTGCTATAAACATGGTTGAGCAAGTGTCCTTTTTGTGTACTTGAACAAACTTTGGGTATATACCTAGCAGTGGTATAGCTGGGTCTGGAGGAAGCACTATTCCTATTTGTCTTAGAAAGCGCCAGATAGCTTTCCAGAGTGGTTGTACCAGTTTACATTCCCACCAGCAGTGGAGCAGGGTTCCCCTTTCTCCACAACCTCTCCAGCATGTGTTATCGCTTGAGTTTTTCATCTTGGCCATTCTGATGGGTGTAAGGTGATATCTCAGGGTCGTTTTGATTTGCATTTCCCTGATGGCTAATGAGGATGAGCATTTCTTTAAGTGTTTTTCTGCCATTCGATATTCCTCTACAGAGAATTCTCTGTTTAGCTCTGTTCCCCATTTTTTAATTGGATTACTTGGATTGCTGCTTTTCAGCTTCTTTAGTTCTTTGTATATACTGGATATTAGTCCTCTGTCAGATAAAGGGTTAGTGAAGATTCTTTCCCAATCTGTAGGCAGTCGTTTTGTTTTGATGACGGTATCCTTTGCTTTACAGAAACTTTTCAGTTTCATGAGGTCCCATTTATTGATTGTTGCTCTTAGAGCCTGTGCTGTTGGTGTTCTGTTCAGGAAGTTGTCTCCTGTGTCAATGAGTTCTAGGCTGTTCCCCACTTTTTTTTCCAATTGATTTAGGGTATCTGGTTTTATGTTGAGGTCCTTGATCCACTTTGACTTTAGTTTTGTGCAGGGTGATAAATATGGATCTATTTTCATTTTTCTGCATGTAGACATCCAGTTGGTCCAGCACCATTTGTTGAAGATGCTGTCTTTTTTCCATTGAATGGAATTGGCTTCTTTGTCGAATATTGAGTATTCATAGGTGTGTGAATTTATTTCTGGGTCTTCTATGCGGTTCCATTGATCCTCCTTTCTGTTTCTATGCCAATACCATGCAGTTTTTATTACTGTTGCCCTGTAGTACAGCTTGAGATCAGGAATGGAGATACCTCCAGATGATCTGTTGTCGTACAGGATCGTTTTGGAGATTCTGGGTTTTTTGTTTCTCCATATGAAGCTGAGAATCTTTTTTTCAAGGTCTGTAAAGAATTGAGTTGGTATTTTGATGGGAATTGCATTGAATCTGTAGATTGCTTTTGGCAGTATGGCCATTTTCACAATGTTATTCCTACCAATCCATGAGCACGAGAGATCTTTGCATCTTCTGATATCTTCTTCGATTTCTTTCTTCAGAGACTTGAAGTTTTTCTCAAACAGGTCTTTCACTTGCTTGGTTAGAGTCACACCAAGGTACTTTATGTTATTAGTGGCTATTGTGAAGGGTGTTGTTTCCCTAATTTCTTTCTCAGCCTTTTTGTCTTTGGTATATAGGAGGGCTTCTGATTTTTTTGAGTTGATTTTGTATCCTGCCACTTTGCTGAAGGTGTTTATCAGCTGAAGGAGTTCTCTGGTTGAATTTTTGGGGTCGCTCATGTATACTATCATATCATCTGCAAATAGTGACACTTTGACTTCTTCCTTTCCAGATTTGTATCCCCTTGATCTCCTTTAGTTGTCTTATTGCTCTGGCTAGGACTTCAAGTACTATGTTGAAGAGATATGGGGACAATGGACAGCCTTGTCTTGTCCCTGATTTCAGTGGGATTGATTTAAGTTTCTCTCCATTGAGTTTGATGTTAGCTATAGGCTTGCTATATACTGCCTTTACTATGTTTAGGTATGTGCCTTGTATCCCTGATCTCTCCAAGACTTTAAAGCTGAATGGGTGTTGGACTTTGTCAAATGCTTTTTCGGCATCTAAGGAGATGATCATGTGGTTTTTCTCCTTCAGTTTGTTTATGTAGTGGATTACATTGATGGATTTCCGTATGTTGAACCACCCTTGCATGCCTGGGATGAAGCCTACTTGGTCATGGTGGATGATATCTTTGATGTGTTCTTGGATTCGGTTTGCAAGTATTTTATTGAGTTACTCAGTTCTAAACCTCCAAGCCCGCATAGTTTCCTCCCATTCAGAAATTTCATCATACTTGCTTTTAGTCATACTTTAGGTTCAGTTCATCTCTCCTCACTGCTCTATGTCCTCTCCTGTTGATCTCTCTCTGACTCTCCCACTCTCTTCTTTCTCCTCCCTTCAGGAGCAGCATCTCCCACCCTATTTTCTACATTGTACAGCATTGGCTGGTTGTTTTATTGAAAATACAGAGAACAATTGGTGGCATGTTTACACAAACTTGAGACAGGTGATGCTTAGAATAAACATCATAATGCAATATCTGGATTGAAACCAGATAGTGGGGTAGAGATATCAGCATTGGAATGAACAAGGGTAAATCGTATACATTTCACAAGAACATTATACCAACACTTCTCCCTCAACTGTTTGTATCGTACCTATCATGTATTAGTTTCATCTCTTCAGGAATGCATGAAAAATTTTTCATCATAAACTAAAGTACTATTTTCTGACAAAATACATCTGGGGATGGAGGGATTCTAAGTCTTTAAGGGGACATACTACTCGTTCAGAGATTCCAAGTTCATTATCCACAATGAATATCAGATATCTTTGCACATGTAATTACAGATTCAGGAGATCTACCCCCTCCAGCTTCTTTGGACACATGCACATACAGACACATACACATTTAATTAAAGTACAATGAAATATTTTTAAAAAGCAATATCTATATTCTCTAGAGTACAGGCAAACACTTGATTTAAATGTTAAGTGTGAGCAGAGAACTTTAAAAACAATTACCATATTTTGTTAATGTTATTTAAATTAAGTGGTAGATAATTTTCATAAGTATTATAATAATGCTGATTATCCTGTCTTTCTTCCTGCACTACCTAGTTGACAAGGGCTGGGATACAGGGCCTATGTTTAAACATTTCCTATCTGCATACATCTCTAATGATGCATTTCTGTTAAACTGAATCAAAGTTACAGCACAGGTCAAATGAAGTTTTCATTCCACTCTCTTTGTTGATCTATCAACAACCATTCCCAACATCTTCATGAAAGGACACTTAGAGGACAATCTGGGAGCCTATGCGTGGAGAATGTGCATTGTCTGGTAGCTTTTAAGTTCCTCTGCATGTGTTAGGATAACAGAGGAGCTCTCTTTCAGAAGAATAATTAGTAGCTGTGTTGGTAGGCTTAAATGAGCTTCTTAAATCTTCACCTTTCCAGGGTCTCAACAAATACAGCTCTGGTTGAGCATAATTCAGTGTATTCTTTCAGAAATTGTTTCCTCTGATCACAAGACTAGTTGCTAAAGGACACATCTGTTGAAGTGAGGTTGTATAGATGACAGCAAAATTTGTTTCACAAAATGTTGAGAATGTGCCATTTGCTGGAGTTTGTAATTATATTAGTCAGGTACTCTCTAAGGTACAAATAGTTTAGGACAAGGACTTCTTAACCACGTTCCTTGTTCTTTTCCTGACACTGGACAAGCTATGGGATCAACGTGGTGAGTAATAGCTTTATTTAATATTTTCTAGCCTTGGTTCATTGACTACTATACGAAGGCCCAGGTCAGAAGCTTCTGTCAAGTATTAACTGAGATAAAATGTTACAAAATCATTTCTGAGTATTATAAAATTGATGAAGAGGGAGCTAGGCATATATCTGTTTTTAAAGTGATTGTTATGCAAACATGAGAACCTGAGTTCCAATCCCAGCACTCATATAAAAACAGAGCACTGTAATCACAGAACTGGAAGAGGACACAGGGGGTCATAAAAGCTTGCTTCTTAGAAAGAATAAACAAATTATCAAGCTCTACCCATGTCAGTGGAATACCTGTTTTAAAAAGATAATGGCTCTTTCCCTAGTCCACTGATAGGGGAGGTCCTCCTCCCCTTCTGTTTAACCCTAGCTTATCATGTCTCATCAGGACTGGTTGCTTTGTCTTCCTCTGTGGCCTGGCAAAGCAGTACCCCCTAGGGGGAGGTGATCAGAGAGCCTGTCACAGAATTCATGCCATAGACAACCCCTGCTCTCCTTAGGGACCCCATTTGGATACTGAGTCTATGGACTACATCTGAGCCTAAGTTTTATGTCCTCTCCATGCATTGTCATTGGCTGGGGTAGACTAGGGGAGGGGCAAAAGGGGAGAAGAGAGAGGGAAGGTGGGATTGGGAGGGGAGGAGGGAGGGAGCCGAGGGAGGGAGCCACAGCAGGGATACAAATTGAATAAACTGTAATAATAATAAAGATAAAAGATAATAATAATAAAGAGAAAAGTTAATGTCAATACAATTTTCAAAAACTATTAAAGCTCTAAATTCATAGAATACCCCTTTTAAAAAGTGGTTGCATGTTTTTCAATGTACACAGATATTCTTGGGAAAAAAAAATCACTAGTTAATGATGCCTAGAGATATTTCTCATTCGCTAAAGAATGAAATTGAAGTTAAAATTTGAATTGCATTCAAATTTGTGTTACATACTCCAGATATGTTTTCTATTTAAGTATTTCCAACCTGTCTTTTCTGTTGGATTTCTTTTAATATTCACTTAAGTTAAAAATGGATGGCAGGTGACTGTCTGCTTGAGAAGCAGTAGGGAGAATGAGGCAAGAGTGGACAAGGAGACTGGTCTCATGTGCATAGTGAGTTCTATCACTGCTTAGTTTGAACTGTGAAACCCTCACTCAAGCTAACAAGTGACATCACAGCCAAATGAAGATTCTGAAGTCCTTGCATATAAGTTTCTCCACATAGACTGTGCAAATTGGTTGTGTACACACTGAAGCCTTAATTAAGGAATTTGTTTTATCTTTAACTATGCATAAACACAATGTTAAAAATTTAATTTAGTACATGAAATTTTAGTAAATCATAAATATACTGAGTAGGTTATGAAAACAAAGTAATGACAGGTGACATAAATAATGGATGAAATAAAGTACTATCTGTAATTATTAGCTAAAATACTCGTAATTATTATTAACAAAATAGGTCAGAATTGAAAGACTATAGACCAGGCCGAATAGTCAAACTTAACATATACTTTTCAAATTTTAAATATACTTTAAAGTTAAATTTAAATGACATTTAAGTAAAATGACACTAATATATTATCAGTGCTTATGTGTGTTTTTTATTTATTTTCTAAGACTTTATAATGGATATTAATTCAAAATCTGTGAAGTAATACATAATATGTACTTCCATATAAATTTGTTTACATTTTAATTACACTCTATATTAATATTTTCTTGTGGTACAGTCTTACTTTCAACATAAAAATATAAATACTGTAATAGAGTTTGATGGAATTAGGTTATGTGAAGAAAAGAGTTTAGGCATGAAGAGGAAATAAGGTTCCTCACATGTAGGCAATTAGCATCACAGTATGCTGCCCATTATACTAATATGTAACCATTGAGAATGCTAAATAAAGAAGAAAATTGCTTTCTGTAAACTGGACACTGTAAGCACACACAGAGCATGTAATTAATAGAAGGAACTTCTGTTATAATGAAAATAATTATTCTTTTTCATAGAACTACTGATTGAAAACTAAGTTAAATGCATCTTTTCAGAAGATGTATTTTGTACCTCAGTTAGAGGTACAAAAAAGTACCTCTAACTTTCAGAGCTAATTCAAGCTAACTCAAATACAATTTTGAAATTGTTCATATATATAGTTTATTATATATATATATCGTGTATATATATAAAGTTACCAAGTTATTTGTTTTATTTGCAGTGACATATTCTAGGACAATACAACCAAATATTAGGGGAATACAATCAAAATCAAAAATTTCCCTCTTCAAGTGTAATAGTTTCTTATATCTTTACTTCACCATAAAAAAAATTAGTCTGTACTGGTTATAATAGTGTTTCTATTATATGCACTATTTTACATGGACATGTATTTCATGACGATTTCCAAGCATGTAAACAGACCTGTGAAATTATATTATGGCTGTCCTGTACTCTAAGCTGGTTTTGAACTATGTAGCTATGTAGTGGAGGCAGACCTTGAACTCTTAATTGAAAGTAAGGTAGACTTTTGTTATTATTTTAAGTTCAAAATATAATTCTCTACACACACACGACACCAAGCCACACAAACATGCCCATGCATTCACATATATAGGAATAGTATATAAATTTATGTGTATATGTATGAAAGTGTATGTATCTGATATTTCAATGCATATTTATACAGTATTTGTATATGCGTTATTTATATGTAAGTATGTACTTATCTGGGAGGGTTGCAACTCTGCCTGGAACAAGGTGTTTTCATATTTGCTGTGGCTGTTTAAAAAAGCGATTACCAGGAACTGGAGAAATCAGGAAATCTGTAAGGTCTGACCAAGGTGCTCTATATACAAGTTATAGCCGAGTAGTTTGGTGTTCTTGTGAAAATCCTAACAGTGGGAGCAGGGGTTGTTCCTCACGCTTTTCCTACCTGCAGAACCCTTTTCCCCTACTGGGTTTCCTTGGCCAGCCTTGATGTGGTGGTGTGTGCCTGCTTTCATTAAAGCTTGTGATGCCCTGGTTGGTTGATGTCCCTGGGAGGCTGTTTTCCGAAGGGAGGTGAGAGTGCTGGGGCACAGCAGAGGCAGGGAAGGATCTAGAGGAGATGAGGGAGAAGGTAGGAGCCAGGGAGAGAGGGGAAACTGAGGCAGGGAAACTGCTGCAGGATAAAATCTATGAGAGAAAAATAAAAAGTATACTAATATGTATACTAATATAGAGATATGATAGATAGATAGATAGATAGATAGATAGATAGATAGATAGATAGATAGACAGGTAGAAAAGGAAATGTTTTCCAACTCCCATGGATTTGAACACCTGATTCCTAGTGCATGACACTGTTTGGGTAGATTATGGGAATTTAGAATGTGAAGCTGAACTGAAGACAGTTCATCTTTGGTGCTTGCTCTGAGCATTTATACACTCAACTTCCTGGCAGTTTGCACTTCCTGTGTGATGAGATATGACTAGCCGTATTGCCGCTCTGGCTGCCACATGCCATACCTCTTTCTCCACAGTGGACTATCCATATTTAATCACTAAAAAAGGAAAACTCCATCTTTCAGAAATAGAAGGAGTTTTGGTCATGGTGTTTTATTACAGGAACAGAAAACTAACTAATACATTTCTTCTGACAAGTAAATATAGAAATCACACCTCATTATGTTTACTTCATAAAAGCACATCATGAATAAAATATACCTATTTCTTAGTCATCCCAACTAAATGTAGGAGTCATCAGTGACAACATTAATATTCTACATGTTCTCAGCAAACAAAACAAGATCCATTTAATTGCATTTCAAGTTACATAAAGTTGTCTGGCCTGTCCTCCTATAAAATCACAAGATTTAAAGAATCCATTTAATTTTCTACATCCTATACTTAGTTCAGTGAATTTCTGAAAAAAATAAATACTAAAACAGATAAGCCATCCTCCTCCTCTCTCAATACACTAAAGTTGGATCAAAAAATGGATTAAATTAAGTGAGCCATTTTGGAGAATGTATGAGAATATAAACAAACTTCTGTTTCCACAGGCCAAAGAAGCATGATAGTCTACCCTCTAACTCTCTGCCTTATTCATTTGAGATAGTCAATCTCTGAGCCTAGAGCTAGGCTAGCTATCAAAATGTTCCAATAAAAGGCCTGTCTCTGCCCAACACAGCACTGTAGTTACATGATAGCTTTTTATATGAATGCTGAGGATTTGAACTCAGGTCCTTATACATAGGTATCTTATAAAATGTCTGTGCATTAGCATCTGTTTTAGAACTGTTTTTATAAAGACACTCCACTTACATTAATAATTACGCTATCTCTCCTCTAACTTCCACATTCCATCACATTTCGAAATACCAAATGAAAGAGTATAGAAAACAATGTTTCTTATTTTCAGTTTTATCTGTAAATTAATAACTTGTCACTTTTTCTTTTTTTATTTTTTTTAATTTTATTTTTTTCTTATCAGTTACATTTTCTTTTTCTTTCCTTTTTTTTTTTTTCAATGCAGTTTATTCAGGAACATTGAACAATCCTCGGACCCCGGGGAAAGCCAGCCCACAGCTTAAATAGCCTCTGGGTAGCCAACCCAGGCGTGCCACGGGGGCAATGCAGATAGGTCCACATACATGGAAGCAAGCCAGATCCTCGGCCTTAGCCAAATGTGGAATTGTT
The DNA here is from genome assembly GCF_030254825.1 of Meriones unguiculatus. NCBI lineage: Eukaryota > Metazoa > Chordata > Mammalia > Rodentia > Muridae > Meriones > Meriones unguiculatus. Next base: position 81,411,242 of record NC_083364.1, read on the forward strand.
CGTGACAGAGAGCACTCACCATCGGGAAGGTGGAAGGCGGAAACCAGCTCCATCTTTAAGGCATAGCATTCCGCAGCTCTCTACAGTTCCCCCTTTTTGTTTTAGACGCATCAGGCAAGAGTAGAGGTCTGATCTCTGATATTAGAAATAAATTGGGACTTTGTACAGATGTTCATTTAGGTGTCATCCACCCAAAGAGCATCAGACCGTCCGATACCTTTTTCTCAGAGGCGGGACCTGGGGCATCAACCCGCATGCAATCAGACATGCTCTTCTCTGGGTCCGAAGCGGCTGACCCTGAGTGCAGTGCTTAGCCTCGCATCCTGAGCGTATCATTTTAGCTTTTTATGGTATCCAACCATGCTTGGGGAGAATGTCCTGCTTCAATGGCTGTAAAGGCCTGAATGATCATGGCTGCATCACACTGTTGTGAGACTCTAATCTTGCATATATACCACAGGCAAACCAAGGAGACCAACACCAGAAGGCCTGCTAACACTCCCATGCCCGCCCATTCCTTCAGATGATTCATGGCTGCAGCAATCCATGTTGATAATCCTGTGGCTAGTCCTGAGTCCACTCTGGTAGAATTTACTGTGACAATGGCCACTCTCAGCTGCTCCATCGTAGTATCGAATTCTCCAGTCCAATTACCTAAAATATAGCTCGACAATTGTTTAGACAGATTTGCAGCGCAGGAAAAATTCTCATGTTGTATGCTAGTGACACAAAGTCCAGCATACTTTCATTGACAGCCAGGTTGAGCGATTTGCCATAGGGTATCAATTTGCTCCTGCAAGAGGTCAATCCTCTGATTGAACACCATCAAGCTTCCTTTTAGTTGAGCATTAATTCCTTTATGTACAACTAAGGCATGAGCTACATTGGCTAAATGATTATTCAGGGTCTGAGCAGTCTGTCCAGTATGACTCATGGCTAATGCCCTGGTGGTAGCTCCAACAGCCGTCAATGAGATGGTAGTAACAATGGTGGCTGTAGTTCCAAGATCCCTTTTCTGTCTGAAGAGAGTCATAGCGTGAGGGGCATCAATGGGCATAGGCACCCAGTGAGGCATGTGAGTAACCAGGGCATACCTAACTTTACTAGCATTCCAGCATTGGGCAAAAAAGCAAGTATCATTACCACAATTACTTGGCTCTATCTGGCTAATAATGAATAAAAATGGGGGATATAGACAAACAGGTGTGGGCTTATAGGAAATATTATGAGAAGCCTTAACCCCTCGTTGGAACATCCTGCGTCAGTTCTAGAAATAGCAGTGGTGGTGTCTGAGGTCTGAGTAGGTTCAGGAGACCATTGCCCCCAGGGGCGAGATGTGCTCCATGCCAATTGACTAACTCCATGTTTTCCTCCAATTTTGAAAGTCATTTAAGGTTCTTAAATTATTTTTTCCCTTTTTTCTTAAATTTTTCATCAATTACACTTTATTCATTCTGCATCCCCCCATAAGCCCCTCCCTCCTCCCATCCCAATCCCACCCTCCCTCCTCCCTCTGCTTGCATGCCACTCCCCAAGTCCACTAATAGGGGAGGTTCTCCTCTCCTTTCTGATCTTAGTCTGTCAGTTCACATCAAAAGTGGCTGTATTGTCCTCTACTGTGGCCTGGTAAGGCTGCTCCCCCCCCCCCCCCAGAGGGAGGTGATCAAAGAGCAGGCCAATCAGATTATGTCAGAGGCAGTCCCTCTTCACATTACTATGTAACCCAATTGGACTCTGAACTGCCCTGGGCTACATCTGTGCAGGGGTTCTAGGTTATCTCCATGAATAGTCCTTGGTTGGAGTATGAGTCTCTGGGAAGTTCCCTATGTTCAAATTTTCTTGTTCTGTTGCTCTCCTTGTGGAGACCCTGTCCTCTCCAGCTCTTACTATTTCCCAGTTCTTACCTAAAATTCCGTTCACTCTGCCCAACAGTTGCCCATCAGGCTCAGCATCTGCTTTGATAGTCTGAAGGGCAGAGGTTTTCAGAGGCCCTCTGTGGTAGGTTCCTAGGTTGTTTCCTGTTTTCTTCTTCTTCTGATGTCCATCCTCTTTGCCTTTCTGGATGGGGTTTGGACGTTTTAGTTAGGGTCCTCTCTCTTGCTTAGTTTCTTTAGATGCACAGGTTTTAGTGGGTTTGTCCTATGTTGTATGTCTATATGAGTGAGTATATACCATGTGTGTCTTTTTGCTTCTGAGACAACTCACTCGGGATGATCCTTTCCAGATCCCACCATTTACCTGCAAATTTCATGATTTCCTTATTTTTCATTGCTGAGTAATATTCCATTGTGTAGATGTACCACAATTTCTGCATCCATTCTTCAGTTGAGGGGCATCTGGGTTGTTTCCAGCTTCTGGCTATTACAAATAAAGCTGCTACAAACATGGTTGAGCAAATGTCCTTTTTGTGTACTTGAGCCTCTTTTGGATATATGCCCAGTAGTGGTATGGCTGGATCTTGAGGAAGCGCTATTCCTAGTTGTCTGAGAAAGCGCCAGATTGATTTCCAGAGTGGTTGTACAAGTTTACATTCCCACCAGCAGTGGAGAAGGGTTCCCCTTTCTCCACAACCTCTCCAGCATGTGTTGTCACTTGAGTTTTTGATCTTGGCCATTCTCATGGGTGTAAGGTGAAATCTCAGGGTTGTTTTGATTTGCATTTCCCTAATGGCTAATGAGGTTGAGCATTTAAGTGCTTCTCTGCCATTCGGTATTCCTCTACAGAGAATTCTCTGTTTAGCTCTGTTCCCCATTTTTTAAGTGGATTACTTGGTTTGCTGCTTTTCAGCTTCTTTAGTTCTTTATATATACTGGATATGAGACCTCTGTCAGATAAAGGGTTGGTGAAGATTCTTTCCCAATCTGTAGGTGGTCGCTTTGTTTTGATGACGGTGTCCTTTGCTTTACAGAAGCTTTTCAGTTTCATGAGGTCCCATTTATTGGTTGTTGCTCTTAGAGCCTGTGCTGTTGGTGTTCTGTTCAGGAAGTTTCCCCCTGTACCAATGAGTTCTAGGGTATTTCCCACTTTTTTTTCAAGCCGATTTAATGTGTCTGGTTTTATGTTGAGGTCTTTGATCCACTTGGACTTCAGTTTTGTGCAGGGTGACAAGTATGGATCTATTTTCATTTTTCTACATGTAGACATCCAGTTAGACCAGCACCATTTGTTGAAGATGCTATCTTTTTTCCATTGTATGGTTTTGGCGTCTTTGTCAAAGATCAGGTGTCCATAAGTGTGTGGATTTATTTCTGGGTCCTCTGTTCGGTTCCATTGATCCACCATTCTGTTTCTATGCCAGTACCATGCAGTTTTTAAAACTGTTGCTCTATAGTACAACTTAAGATCAGGGATGGAGATACCTCCAGAAGAACTTTTATTGTAGAGGATTGTTTTAGCAATTCTGGGTTTCTTGTTATTCCATATGATCTTTTTTTTTTTTTATCAGTTACATTTTATTAACTCTGTATCCCAGCCGTGTCCCGATCCCTCATTCCCTCCCAGTCCCTCCCTCCCTCCCTCATCTCCACCGTGCCCCTTTCCAAGTCCACTGATAGGGGGGACCTCCTCCCCATTCATCTGATCCTGTTTTATCAGGTATCTTCAGGACTGGCTGCAAAGCCCTCCTCTGTGGCCTAACAGGACTGCTCCTCCCTTGGGGGGGTGGGGAGGCCAAAGAGCTAGTCGTTGAGTTCCTTTTAGAACTAGTATTTTTTTTTTAAATGATTTTAGTTATTCTTTCTGAGGAAAGATGGATTATAAAAGAAGTTTTTAATTTGTCTTTCCCTGACATATTAAGATGTTGAACAGATTTTAAAACATTGTATAAATTGTTTGAGGAAATGTATTAAAATCTTAAAAATGTAACTATCATACGACCCGGAAATTTCCTTCCTGGGCATATACACTACCTCTTTGTTTTTTGTTGCTTTATTCACTAATGCAAATAATACAAACAATTGTAATTATCCAATACCATTCAACTCTAAAGAAAATAAAATGAAGAAAAGTATAATCACGACATTTACCACACAGTGATTTAATGTGACCATATACTATAAAATGAGGTCACATAATTTCAGAAGAAAAAATGTTCTACCTCATGTGCAGAACCTATTAAATTATATATATATATACACACACACACACAATTATATAATTTTGTTATATAGTTACATAATTACAATTACATATGTAAATAAAGCATACATTATTACAGTGTCACTTGTAGGAAATGAAAGATAAGAAACTAAATAATAGGGAATGAGCTAATGGACACAAGTTATCAAAGACAATGTAATCTCAATTGATTCCTCATTCTATCTTCATTTCTGATGGTCGATGTGTACATATAAATGTTTTTTGTTTGTTTGTTTGTTTTTGTAGTGGAAGTGTTGAATACAGTGTGCATCTCAATACCTTCTCTTTGGAAGAGATAATCTTACCGTATTTCTATTGATATAAATGTTCATTGATAGGTGTAGAATTTGGGCCTGTTTATTTTCCTGAGTTATTATTTTAAGATTCCTAAAAGTTATAACATTTATAAATGAAAAATAAACTTCTTAGTATTTGTACTTCTTTTGAGAACTCTCTGTTAAGTTCAATGCCCATTTTTCCTCATTGGTTAATTTGCCTATTTAGTATTTATTTCTTTCTGTATTATAGAGAGCAGTGCTCTGTCATTTGTCAAATGTATAGCTCATAAAGAGGTCTTATTTTTAATCCTATAGGCTGCCAGGTCACTTGACTGATGGTAGTCTTTATATACAAAGCTTTTTAGTTTAATGAGGTACCATTTGTCAATGGTTGTTCTTAATGCCTGTACTACTGAAGACCTTTGCAGAAAGTCCTTCCCTGTACCTTAAGTGGAAGCATTTTCCGTGCTTTCTTTTATAACAGTGTCATAGTATCAGGCCTTATCTTAAGGTCATTGATGGATTTGGGCTTGACATTCTTTTGTATTGAGGGCGACAGGCAATAGATATACTTCTTTGTTCTTTCTTCTACATGCAGATATTCAGGACTGAAAACATATGTGATTCCAGATTCTGACTATTACGAATAAAGCTGCTATGAACATGGTTGAGCAAATGTCCTTGTTGTGTACTTGAGCATCTTTTGGATATATGCCTACGAGTGTTATAGCTGGATCGGGAGGTAGAACTATTCCTAATTTTTTGAGAAAGCACCAGATTGATTTCCAAAGTGGTTGTACAAGTTTACATCCCCACCAGGAATGGAGGAGGGTTCCCCTTTCTCCACATCCTCTCCAGCATGTGTTGTCATTTGAGTTTTTTTCTTAGCCATTCTGATACGTGAAATCTCATGGTTATTTTGATGTACATTTCCCTGATAATTAAGGACGTTGAGCATTTCTTTAAGTGTTTCCCTGCTATTCAATATTCCTGTATACTTTGGGCAAAGTGCAGGGAATCTTATTAAAGAAGGGGGAGATGAAAGACCTGGAGGGGACAGGAGCTCCACAAGGAGAAGAACAGAACCAAAAAAAAATCTGGGCACAAGGGTCTTTTCTGAGACTGTTACTCCAAGCAAAGACCTTACATGGAGATAACCTAGAATCCCTGCACAGATGTAGCCTCCTGGCAGCTAAGTATCCAAGTGGGTACCCTAGTAAAGGGAACAAGGGCTCTCTCAGACATGAACTCATTGGCTGGCTCTTTGATCACATCTTCCTGAGGTGGGAGCAGCCTAACCAGGCCAGAGGAAGACAATGCTGTCAGTCTTGATGCGACCTGATAAGCTAGGGTCAAATGGAAGGAGAGGAGTACCTCCCCTATCTGTGGACTGGGGGAGGGACATGGGAGGAGATGAGGGAAGGAGGGTGTGATTGGGAGAGGACAAGGGAGGGAGCTACAGCTGGGGTACAAAAATTAATAAATTGTAATTAACAAAATTAAATTTATAAAATAAAACAGGGGATGATTTATCTTTTTTTTTTCCAATCTTTGTTTAAAAAAAAAAAAAAGGAGAAGGCAGGTGTAGCAGTTTGAGCTTACATCCTTATATCTAGATCCTAGATTGTATTCCATAGGTCAATGTGTTGATTTTGTGAAAGTATCCTCTTGCTTTCTACCATATCTCTGTAGTTTAATTTGATACCAGAAAGGAAAATCCTGTAGCAGTGTTTTTATTCCTTTTTATTTTATTTATTCATCAGTCCCCTGATTCTTCCCATGTATTTTTTTTATTGATATAAAGGAAAACTACTGTTTTGATGATGTTTTTTTTTGTTTGTTTGAGTGTGAAATATGTATCCTGCTGCTTCACTGAATGTGTTTATTAGTTGTAGAAATATTCTGGATATTCTATGTATAGTATCATATCAAGTGAAAATAAGGATATTGTGACTTCCTTTTGGTTATTATTTTCTGTCTAAGTTAGCATTCTGATCTAACTAAAATCTTCCAGCACTTATTGGAGTAAACTGGACATCCTTTCTTTCCTCCTGATTTTAATGGAAGTGCTTTTAATTTTTATCTATTTAGCATAATGTTGCCTACAGTATTTTTGTACACTGCCTTTATTATATTGAGATGTGTCCATACATCCTCAGATTTCCCAGAACTTTTATACTTATAGGATATTGCATTTTTGTTAAGGTCATCATCTGAAGAGAGGGTCATGTTTCTATCTTTTAGTTTATTTAGGAGGTATATCACACTGATTGATTAATGTATGTGTAGTCATTCCTACATCACTCTGCTTGTTTTAGCTTGTTTCTCTTCTGCTGGGATAAAACAAATGTTAAAAAATCCACTCTGGGAAGAATTGTTTAGTTTTTTCTTATAGGTAACAGGCAATCTTTGATTGAAGCCAGGACAACAATCAAGGCTTGAACAATGAGGCAGCCACTGACGGAATGCGTAGAAGATCATTATTTACAGGCTTGTTCTTCTGGCTTGCTCAGCTACCTTTGTAATAGAGATTACGGCTACTTCCCAAGAGTGGCAGCACTCACAGTGGGCTGGCTATTTTATGGCTTTTAGCAATTAAGAAAATGCCTCACAGACAGTTGCATGTCAAGCAGATTGAGGCAGTTCTTCAGATGAGGTTACCCCTTTCCAGGTAACTCTAGGTTTGTGTCAGCTGACAAATTGGTAGAAAAGCCTCACAGCAAACACCCTGATCCTTAGGATCCTATACTTCTTCCTCTTGGTCCTCTGCAATGATCCCTGAGACTTTGGGTGCTGGAGTTGTGTAATAAATTGTAATAAATGTATCAACTCAAACAGGACTCCACAGCTGTGAATTTTGATTGGGTTTAGTTTTATCTATGTACTTTATGTGTATGAACGTGCTTCCTATTAGTGCCTGGGAGTTAAAGATGTTTTTGAGACATCATGTCATTGCTGAGAATCAAGCATATGCCCTGTGCAAGAGCAACAAGGGCTCTGAACCACTAGAATCATCTCTCCAGGCCCTGCTGTTCCTGCATTTATCTTCTTTAGGTATATATATATATGTGTGTATATATATATATATATATATATATATATATATATAATGGGGGCATCATAAGAATGGGATTCCATTTCTTTTTATGGAACAGATTCAAAAGCATCAAATATTGTTCTTTCAGAATATAGTAGAGTTCTAGTATAAACCAATCTTCTTGGGGTTAACTTTTGTTCAAGACATTTTGGGGGATGTTTTGTTGTTGTTGTTTGTTTTTTGTTTGTTTGTTTGTTTGTTTTGTTTTTTTATTTCAATCCAATCCTTGGCATAGAATTCCTTGAGTTGTTTGTTTTCTGATTGTTTGTTTGTTTATCTCATTTTAACTTAACTTTGGCTTGCCATAGGTATTAAGAAACTAATCATTTCCAGTTTGCTCCAGATAAGGTTTTGGAAATATGTGCTTATAGTCCTTTATTGTTACTTATTGTAGCTTTTGCTATTCGATTTTATTAATATGAAGTTTCTCTTACTGTCAGTTAATTGGATATTTTGCTGATCTTTCCAAAAACAACCAACTATTCATCACATTGAGAACACACACACATACACACACACACACACACACCTTCCCTTCTGTTTCATTAACTTCAAGCTAGAGTTCATTATCTTTTCCTCTCAACTATTTTTAGGCTTGTCTGTTCATGTTTTCTAAGGCTTTCAGGTATACCTATCTATATTATTCTATTTAGTTGAAATCTCTCAAAACTTTTGGTACAAGTATTTAGATATATAAACTTTTCTCTAAGTACTACATTCATTGTCAGTGACGAATTTTTGGTGTGGGTTGTTTTTTTTAATTTTCATTCCATTCTAGGAATTCCTCAATTACTTACTTGATTTCCTCATGGTTGAAATTATCTTTTAGATGTATGTTGTTTAGTTTCCATGCCTTTTTATGGTTTTTAGAACCAGTTAATTCTACTTTTATTTTACTATGGTTAGATAGAATGCACAATTTCATTTCAATTTTCCTGTATTTCCTGAGATTGTTATGTATCCTTGTAATGATCTATTTGGAAAATCTTCTATTGGTTGCTGAGAAGAATGTGTATTATTTAGGTTGTTTGTACAAAACACTGTGATTCAAAATTTTATCTCTATGAAACCCCATAGTGTCATTTTATAGAAAATAAGCTTTAAATATGTTATAACAAAAAAATCTATTAGATATATATGAAAAGAAATATTTAACTTAACCATCATAAAGAGGTATTCTCATTTCTGTTAAACTCCTGCACAAGACCTGCAGAATATTTTTACAAAAAATATGTTCCAGTGAATATTTTTCTTATTCTTGATAACATTCAAATTTCTCATGGGTGGTTTTTACATATAAATGTTTTGAGTCCATGGAGACATTCTCTACAATCAAGTTCAGTTTTCTTGATATATTGAAACCTAAATGGACAGCACTTACTGAAAATAAGACTGACATCACCGGCCCATTCCACACACCATATGTCACTGAATAGCCTCTACTCCTTGCCAAAATATAATTTAAAGCAGTGACCTAGAAATAAAAGACCACATATACCATTACCAATCAATCCCCTGAGTCATTCAGTCTCCACTCAGCAATATTTTAATAAATCATTGCAGTTTATATTGATGAGCTGTTAACACAAATTGTAAGTAAAAGGACAGTTGACTTTTATTAGCAAAGGCATGAATATATAATGTTACACCAAAAATTTCATGCTCACTCTGCTCACTATGACACAGCATATCTGATTCACAAAGTTAAAGGATAAAATACTAATAATTTTTAATACTTCATGAACTCATGTGGAAACATTTCCTACAAAACCTTACATTGTTAAATATATTTATATGGTTTACTACAAACTCAGATTTTATATTCCATTCTAATATTTTCTTAGTTGTCTGTTTTTAATCACCTCATGTTAACAAAGATAGCATAGGCAGGTAAGTTCTACCTCATGAATTATTTATGTACTTTTCCTCCTACTGGTTTCTTGATTTATTAGAGAAAGAGTAACAGCAGTTAACAATTGTAAAAGTAACTTTTATTTGCTGGATGTAGTTGTTGTCTCAGAGGCTTACTAACTCAATCTACTAACCTATACCCTGTCCGCGAAGCTTCTAGTCTCCATACAGTTTAACAGGTTTCAGCTTCTGAGACTTACTGTTGAATACGCTTATATATCTGGCTCTGTCTAAACTCTGGCTGGCTGGTTCAACTCAACTGTTGTGGCTCAAACTCCTCTCTAAGCTGACTAATTCAAACTGGTTTCTCTCAGCTCTTGATTGAAGTGCTCTGCTTGACCTCAAATTGACCTCAACTCTTGCAGTCTGTTCTAATCTTATGGATCCTTCTCATTCCCAAACTCTTTCCTTGTCTTTACCTGTGTCTAGCTTGTTCTATCCTCAACTGTCTCAGCAAAGCTCTCTCATTAAAGTTGCTTCCTTTCTTTATCCCTCTGTGTAGTTCTGTCTTAAGTTGCCTCCTTCCTTTATGTCCTTATGAAAATTGGTCATAACCTTTTCTGTCAAATAATTTTCTGATTCACCACTTTGTCTTCATTTCAGTTAGATATCACTTTTAAGCATTGTGCTTCCTTCTACAAACTAATTTTACATTGTTTGGGATTAAAGGTGTGTACTAAAGGAGTGTTTGTATTCCAGTCTGAGGGATTAAAGGAATGTGGTGTAACTCCATTCCAGCCAGACTATAGAGAACTGGAAGGTCTTTGGATGTGATAAGAACATCCATGATATCAATGCATTAAAATTCCTCCAAAATAAGGTATTTTTGAAGCTTTGAAATTATAAAGTAATATTATATTTTAAATATTTTATAAATTCCACTATAATTCTTACCAGACTCTGTGAATGATTTGTTACCACTTAAAATAGCAGTTATAAATACATGCTATTTAGAGTCTGATTTTTGCTTCCATATTACCTGAAATATTTTAGAAATACCCATATTTAAATTATATGTTATAAATACTAGAGGTACAAAACTAGAGGTATAAAAGAAAAAATGATCTTCTATAAGCATGGTCCTTGGTTGGAGTATCAGTCTCTGCAGACCATTTTTGGCTCTGTTGGTCTCCTTGTGGAGTCCCTGTCCCTTCCTGGTCTTTTTTTCTTCCTCTTCTTCTATAAAGTTTCCTGTACTCTGCCCAAAGTTTGGCTATGAGTCTCAGTATGTCCTTTGATATCCTGGTATGTAGAGTCCTGCTCAGAAGAAGCCCACAGGCCACTCGGTTTCCAAGTGGGTTCTCTAGTAATTGGGGAAGGAGCTGTCTTGACATGAACTCAATGGCACTTTGGTCACCTCCCACTGAGGGTTGCAGCCTTGCCAGGCCACAGAGGAAGATAATGCAGCCAGCCTTGATGAGATCTGATAGGATAGGGTCAGATAGAAGGGGAGGAGGTACCCCTCTATCAGCAGAGTAGGGAAGGGCATAGTGGGGAGATGAGAGAGGGAAGAAGGTTTGGACTAGGAGGAGATGAAGGAGAGTGTTACAGCGGGTATACAAAGTGAATAAATTGTAATTAAGAAACACTGGATTTACGTTGTCATTTGAGGGGTCTTGTTTAGTTTGTTGGTATCGATGCCTAAATTACATGCACAGATGAAGAACACAGATAAGAGAAGGAGCAAGGAAGAAGTGCTAGTCATTGAATAACAGTCTTAAGTATCATGTTACATATGATGCTATAGCATTTCCAGACAAGAAGATGAATCATGGGTGTATATGATACTTAAATTGTCAGCCATGAAGAAAAAAAAAATATCCTGTGAAGATAAGAATTTATTTAAAGACCAAACAATAGCACCAGGACCCAAATGTAACTTATGACTAAAAAGTACTTTCTAATATACCTAAGAAAAACTGTAATTATTTATATATAAATTACATCCTTAAAATTATATGTCTTATTGTTATAGGAGAATGTTTCAAAGTATGCTGCAAACCAGATTATTTAGGTCACCAGTTCCACCCAGATCCATCCCCTTCTCTGTCCCCTTAACATTGTTTATGTTCTTTAAAAAAAAAAAAAAACTCACAAGGAATAGTTGGTGCTTTCTATATGGTCTTGGGTGTGTGCCCTTCCACCAAAAAATAAGACTGCACCAGAAGACATAGTATCCAAAAATGGACTCCCATTTTTCCATCAGCTATTAGCTGTCAATAGTTCCCTAGCTAGGGTAGGATTTATCCCATCACCACCCTCCACCCTAGGATTCTGCTTTGCTTGAGATTGTATGGATCTTGTGCATGTTCTCCCAATTGCTCTGAGTTCATATGGGAAGCTTCACATATTTGTCTAGGAAACAGTTTCTTTGTCATTACAAAGTGCCTCTGCCTCTTACAATTTATTTGCTCCCCAGTTTTGCAATGATCTCTTCCCTTGTGAGAAATAAGTATGATGCATATATCTTAGGTTGGCCTGAATCTTCTTTATTCTCTTGTTTTCTGCACCTAAACCTGTGATAAATATCTGTGTTAACTATCATGTACTGAATAAAACAAACAAATCAAAGAAGCATGTGTGATGAAGGTTGAATGATGCACTAATCTATGATTGTAATGATAGATCATTAGGATTAGGTTTAACATTATACTCATTCAGCAGAATGATCTTAATAGGTTCTACCCTAAGACCTATGTCCTGTGGAACCAAAGGTTCTTGGCCCTAATATAGGTACCAGTTACAAATTTCCACTTGTGGGGTGGGCCTTAAATTCAACCAGACAGTGACAGAATTTTCAGGGAGTATCCAAACACTATCTGATTGAAAAAGGATGAGGGGTTACTTACAGGAACAGAAATCATCCAAAGACAGTAATACACCACTCTTCAGGCTGCAAGGTGTCCTTTCCAGTTAGCTCAGCTGGTCTAACATACTTGCAGGAAGGTTATCTGGACTCGTGCTTCTTCTAGACAGTTTGGTCTGAGCCTCTTCTAACAGCTCAAGTTGTCTAAAATTGACTTTCAACAGCCTTTGCTGTTAATTTATTTTTGGGAAGAGAGAAGTCTGGTGAATCTGGTGAGTTTCAGAGACTTCCTGAAGTTATTTTGAATTGCTTACTTCCTATCTTAAGGAGCATCCCTTCAGGATAAAAATGTATTACCTTATTGCTTTTCCTCTCAGTAAACATCCTGTATCTCAAGGAGCTTTCTCCTAAGATGGAATATTTAGACACAACAATGTCACTAGGCTCTTTATTAGTAAGCTTGTACTGTCTAGCATGTGTACTTTTGTCTCATTATAGGTCCTTCCATTTGAATTCTTTTCATAGACATGTCTGCTCTTAATTAAAAGAAAAATAGTAATATGGTTCAGAGTATACAGCAAATACTGAACTAGACATTTGGCAATGCACAAACCTTATCAACTCTGATTTTGTTCATAAATTTGGCCACTTTCCTCATTAACATCATAAATGTCTAAGTTTCTACTCTGTTTTGCATTCTTTAGCTTTTTCACACTGTATGAGAATATACAACTTTGTATATTTGTACCTTCATGTTCTGCACAAAACTTATCTTCAGAAACACTGCATCTTCAAAACCATCAGGGTCGATATAAATAAGCATCACTGTAGCACAAACTGTTCTATTTACAAAGCCCTCTGCTATACTTACACAACGTGCCAGGTGTATAGCTGTATATGTGAGTCCCAGGAGATACTTGTTTTAAAAATTCTAACAAGTTTGTCTTAGTTTTCATATTATTATTCATGTCAGTTTGCGTTTGGTAAAACACAAGAGCTCCCTTCCAGCTTCCACATCTTTGTTTTTTAATCCTGAGCGAGATATGTGTGATGATTGAAGAAATAATTTAACTCTTTGCTGAATCGGAAAAGCAGTTTTGACAGTTCCTTCATGATTAAGTGAATGTCCTGCTTTGAAATATGGCGAACTGCTGCATAATGATGAAAAGAATCATACTGAGAATCTAACTGTCAAGTATCCTGACTCACTCCTGATGCAAGCGATGCTAAGAAAGGCTGTCTGTGCTGCAGTTTTTGTCGGCAACTCTATGTACCAGAGTCTCACAGTCTATGCTGGGTTTGCTAGGAGTGAGAGAGGCAGAGAACCGATGGATCATCAAGAATTAGTGCACGAAGTGAAAAAGGAATGGTTGACCTAAGCAAAGCCAAAACAATATTAAGATATGCCAAAAAAAAAAAAATCATGGTGAGCCATGTGCTTTCCAATGTATGCCTCAGAATGCATTTGTTATAGCAGAGTTGTAACTATATAGCATACCTCTTTATACTTAATACATTTCACTCTCTAGTGGCAGTTGTCCACAGTAACTAATGCCACACCCAGGATTTTTTAACTCGTCAACAGAAAGTAAACATGCCCGTATTTGACATGGTCAGGTTCAAAATTTCAAGTAAAGCACTCTAGATGGAAGTAACCGAACAGTGGTTTTGGTAGAAATTATGAAAGAAAAAAAAGCCATAAACATTTTCATGTAAATCTCTGATGTGAACATGTGTTCAAATCTTTTACATAAATATTGAGGAGCATAACTTTTGCATATTATGATAATATTATTTATATAAGAAACTGCTAATTAGTTTTCTAAAGCAGAATTGTTACAATGAAATATTTCATTGAAAAGAGATATTCATTTAAAATGAGTGGTATATCCAAGACTAAACACAAGTGATGTGCTCAGTAGCAAAGCATAGAAAACACCTCGTTGTGGAGGCTGAATTATGACACAGTATGCCTCGAAGTATGTCCCGCAAATGTTCATTGCAGTGAGTCTTTAGTCTGTTTCAGGGTCTCTGGTTTCTGTGAGACCATCGACACTGGGTCCTCAGCAGAGCTTCTCCTAGGCATCCTGTTGTTGCCCTGTGTCAGGGAGATCCTGAAACCTTGCAACAGCAGGGCCGGCTCTTTCACATGTCCCGTGTGTTCACAGATCATATAGACTTTGGGTTGGACCAGTTCAGAGCCCTGGACCTGGGTCTGGGTGGTTGCTGAGCTGATCAGCTTATTGAATGACCAGGGTGAGTTCTCCAGCACTGTTGCAGGTAGGCTATAAAAGGCCACCATCTGCAGGAGGCAGTGTCAGCCCTCCTGCTCCCATGCCCTCCATGGCTCACTCCCCTTCCCTCCTCTCGCCCCACTCCCCAGCAAGTTCCACTGTGCTGGCCAGTGAAGGACGCCCACTCTTCCACTGCGGCAACCTGCCAGGGCGTGGGAGAAGTCTTTGACTCAGGAATGGCTTATACCTGCCTTAGCCACCAGGGCCAGCTCCACTATGCTGCCCAGTTGAAGTACAGTGCCCACTCTCCCAAGCACTGCAGCCAGTGAGGGTGCAGGAATAGGTCTTCCATGCCCTCAGAGCAGGTGGCTGGGGATCGGAGGATGGGCGGGGTGTGTGTGTCCATTCAAATATTGAAGGACAAAGTTCCTTGTAATCTGGTAGAACAAGTGTTACATGTTCAACCTAGTTGTGTTTAAACATTCGGTTTCAGTAAATGCTCACAGAGTGAAGCGATGAATGATCCTTTGGAAAGATAATCCTCTACCATAGGGATGCCACTGTAGCCCAAGGCATGTTTTATTTCTAAGTATATATGGTCTTCATTATCACATTTTATTTTAATCTACTAAAAACATCCAACAGTGTGTTAAGTTACCTTCTCATGCAGCATTTATTAATTGCTCATCTATTTAGTTCACTTTCTTTTCACCTTGTGATAAGCAAAGTTTAAAACTTCTATTTCACAGTAGTTCAATTCTTACCTACATCACATTTTAGCCAGCTCTTAACACATGCTATAAAAACACTCATATTTCAAGTATTTCTAATGTAGTTATCCTAAGTAGAGCAATTTCTCTCTTGAGGATTATAGCACTACTTGATTTAATTAGGCCAATCAAATTAAAGTAAATGGTGGTGTAAGCCCTAGAGTAATGTATATTGCAGTTATAGAAATGGCCAGTACAGCGATTATATACCACATTTGATATACTTTCAGAACCTACTTTGCAGTATATTCAATTAAATAAATAAAATTAATGCTGGGATTCTAAACAATCCAGTTAACTTAAAATGCATTTATTTATAACCAAAATTTGTTTACAAAAATTATTTCCTAAGTTTTTGCTATAATATATATATATATAAATACATGAGAACATAGAAATATTAATATGTAAAATAATTTTAAAATGTTAAGTAATATTACAAACTCTGATATACCCTGCTTTCACATTTACTTAAGAATGAATAAAAAATAAAAAATAAAATTAAAAAAAATCCAAAAAAAACCAAAAGAATGAATACATCATTATCACACTGGAAAAAAATTTGTTAATCCTTGCTATACAGAAAGAGATGATAAATTGATAAGCTTAAAAAATGGTTAACAAGCCAATGTTGTAGTTCTTACTTTACTTCTCATGTCTTCCAGTTCTAGCACACTTAACGATTATTATAATTATTTTATTTATGTTGAACAAAGATTTTTCAAGGAACTCTTTAATACATAGATTTGTGGAAAATATTTCCTTCTATATGGTAGGTATATTCATGAACTATATTAACATATCCTTAAGTATAAACAATGATAAAGTGCTACATCTTATGTATATATATTTTTCCTATTGTAAGGTAAATACTACTGTGTGTGTGTGTGTGTGTGTGTGTGTGTATGTGGTACAGTTTTGTTCCCTTGTGTCTATAGGTGTGTCTGATTTATATGAGTCCCTGTTTATTCTTGTGTGTGTACTCCAGAAGGTAAATTTCAAAATTCTAATGTGGTCTCTGTTTTGTGCACTGACACTGGTAAAGGGGACACTTTGTTGCCATAGTTAAGAGAGTTAAGTCTGCCTAACTTACCTGTCACAAAGGTGCTATTTTAGAGTCTTGGGTAATGTTTTTATAAAGTAACCCCCTAGAACTCAGGTAAAGCCATGGCTTCTGAGACAGTCACAAAGCTGTCAATCCTACCTTTTGTAACAAAACTATTTGAAGTGATAGACCATGCATTAGGCCAGATAGAAAAGAAATTGACACCAAGAAGTGGTAAATAGATCAAAAGTTAAGGGACAGACTGAGAGCTTGGAAATCCCAATAAGACTATAAAGCAGTTATAGTGAAAATTGCAGAAAGACAAACCTGAAAAGACATGATTGCTAGCAAATAATGGGGTATTGATCTTTAAGGCTCAGAAATGATCATTGCATCTTTCTGGGCCCACCCATTCTACATGGTGTGCTGATCACCTTGACCCAGACTGTGAGAAAAATAGCAATAAGCTTTTCTCAATCTCTCTCCAATGCATTTTAAATCATTAGTAAAAAAGTCATGGTATTGAAATAAAGACATACTTGGCATTTATAAATAAATATAGATATACTGTGAGAATTGACAGGTTGGTAGGTAATTGAAATCCATAATTCTAAAACTTCCTTCTACTCAGTTAGTAAGCCAAAATGGAAAATAAAAATATCTACTTAATGGAAAAGTCTTCTCGATTCTGATTTCTATATATACATGAATGTGTTCATTTTTCTCCATTCCAAAGCAAATTATTTTTTTTTACTGAACTTCCTTCCAATTACATCTAATTTGCCTTTTCCCATCTGAATGTGACAAAGCACCTTGATGTTTTAAAGCTCTTCATTGATTCTTTCTCTTTATTGCATATCCACATTACAACTGATTGGATTTATGCCTCCTTCCTGGTCACATGCTATTCCCTGTTAATGGATATACAAGCAAATGTCTGTTTGTATATATCATATATGCATATATATATGCATATATGATACATTAGTAATGTTAAAACATTCACAGAACTCCCTGGATACTAGATTATGTTTGTTAAAGTTTTGATTTCTTTAATGAAATATTGAGTGTTCCTTTTCGTAATGCTTATGCAAACTTTTATAGACAGAAGATATTAAATATCAGAATTCCTCTTGTCTCTGGTTAGTTTAATACTTAGCTTGATCAAGAGCTTTCTTATTCCAGGATATAATGTGTTTATTTGTTTTTAAATGTAGATTTTTATTTTAAGACACAGCTTATCACTTCTCATTTCTTTTTCTGTAACATATTCTAATAAATATTTGCCTTTTGGCTTATAAATCCTTGAAAATGGCTTTATGTCTAATACAATTACAGTAACTTATTAAAATAAAACTTATGTAAATGCAATAAAACAGAATGGAAAGATCCTCATAGCATCACATATTAATATGGCAAATTGTGCATTTTTATTTGCTATCTTATTTTATTCATCTATATTGAAATTTTCATTATTTCAGGCATTTATTTGGTCATTGCTTATTAAATCAATTTCTTAAATAGCCATTATATTTTATACAATCATAAGTTGAGCTTTATCATATGCATTTATAAGTACATAAAATTTAATTATTTTATACACAAAACATTTTATAAGCATGTCTACTGTCACTCTGTAAGGCCTAATTATTCTAATACATGTCAGTTTTTATAGATGTTATGTAACATGCATTACTTTCTGAAAGTATAAAACTTACATCTAATTACGTACATGTGAGAATAAAAATGTTGGATTGTTGGATTAAAACTACTTTATATTTTATGGGAACAAGCATTTTGCTTGTATATAGGTATGTGCACCTATGTCCATTCCTGGTGTCCTGCAGAAGAGGCCAGGAGAAAGCTTTAGGTTATCTGGAACTTTAGATGGTTGTTGACTAACATGGGGTGCTAAGAACTGAACCTGGTTCCTCCGCAAGAACAGTGACTGCGCTTAGTCATTGAACTATTTCTCCTTCCCTGGTTATTTAACTTAGATTAAAACTTTATATGAATAAATTAAAAAAATTATGTCTCTGGCTTTACTTGACTTTATTATTATTTTCAAATTTTATACCACTGAAGATATTTTGATATGTTTACAAGTCTAGGACTGATGGGTATCTGTCTTTTAATAATTAGAGTCAGGTATACATTCATCTTACGTTGAAACTATCACACTGCACAGTATGTTTTATTTCATTTTGTTCTGAGATTGATATCATTCTGAAATACATCTTAATAACTAACACTGAAATAATCTTGATGATTTATTCCTTAACACTCACTGCCTGTTCAAGTATGTCACTCCTTAGGCACAGTTAAGCCAACATTTCTATTTTTCACTGTTTGTCAGTGTATCACCTCATAATCAGACAGTCTTCATACATTTATACAGAGGGATTTTAATCCAGCGATATGGATTCTCTGGCAAGGGATCAGACATGCTCTGGATTACATATGGTCTTGCTGGAATATAGACACACCCTGAGTACACAATTTTAATCCCATACAGTGAAAGTAAAGTTAATTCACAGGAGAAAGTAGCCATGTTTGAAAGTGACATGTAATTGAGGAGCAGACAAAGCAATAAATAAGATAAAGACTTGACAGAATGAGTCAGAGAGAGAACATACTGAACTCTGAGGAGGACAGGACAGAAAATGGAGGCTACTTAAGAGAAGTGCAGATAGAAAAGGTTTTACCAAGAATTTCTTACCAGGACAGTTATGCAGAGACAGATTGCACAATGACCCAGAGAAGAGAAAGAGCAAGAAAATTAAAACATATTGCCAGATTCAGTTTGAGGCCAGGCAGAGAAATTCAGTCAGAAGCTGAGAGATTCAAAGAAAAGTTTAGGCCAGAATAGCTTGCGTTGAACTAGTCAGAGAGAGTTCAAAAAGATCTAGAAAGGCCAGCGTATGGCTTTCATTTCATCCACTTATCCTAGAAAATAAACACAGCATTTGCACATTTATTTTTAATTTTTAACTCAAAACAAAGCACAAATATATTTATTACAAATAGCACTACATATCCTTCCTTTATGTATTTGACATTGTAGTGAAAGTGAAAAGCTTGTACACTGCCTATGATAATTTAAAAGTGTGCACACACTTTAGAAAATGATTTGAATTTTATTTAATAATTAAACACAGGAAGCATATGATACAATTATTTTCATCCATAAAATATAAAAATGCATCTCCACACAGAAGAAAAACAGAACTAAATACTAGAAAACTATGAAATTAAATTTCAGCTTATATATTTTCATAGCTAATGTTTTATGATATAACAAACTGTTTTCTAACTTAGATATTTAGAGAAAGTGAAAATGAAGAACCAAATAGAATTCTTCATCAACAAGAACTTTTGAAAATCAGTTATGCTTAGTTCTTGTGGAAATACATCCGGTGCTTCTTAAGTTCTTGCTGTGAATGTACACCTACATTCAATGAAATATGCAATCACCTGTCTTCTAAGATTTTCCATCGTCTTATGATCGCTGTTTTTTTTTAAGCTGTTTTAAGATGTTTAAAAAAGAAAGTACTTTTAAAAAGTCATGAAGGACAATATAATTAGTGAAACCTTTAATGAGTTAAAGTTTTAGAAGTGTGCTTTTCTCTGGCATCTTACTGAAATATCCAATTAAAAGATAATTAGGATAAATCATACTGAGAATGGAGATAGCCTCATGAACAGACCATCCCACTTCACATGAAATTTTCAAGGTGACTCTTTGAGAATATTGGAATTATAAAAATTTGGAGTCATGATATACAAAGAGAGATTTATTTTAACATAAGCAGAATTATATTTTAAAAACTGATATGTACATTTTTCAAGAGAATATGTTTAACAACATTTTACTAAAATTAAACAGAAAACACTTGGTCAATTATTTCTCCAGTAGTCTTATGATCAGTTTGTTTTATTCAGGTTTGTAACTCATTTGTTCGTCATTCCGTTCTTCCTTCACTCATTTTACAATGAATGCCAACAGTGCACCAAGAAGTTATAGGTTAGAATATTTCTCGCAATTTTTTTTTTCAATGCAGTTTATTCAGGAACATTGAACAATCCTCGGACCCCGGGAAAGCCAGCCCACAGCTTAAATAGCCTCTGGGTAGCCAACCTAGGCGTGCCACGGGGGCAATGCAGATAGGTCCACATACATGGAAGCAAGCCAGATCCTCGGCCTTAGCCAAATGTGGAGTTGTTCGTGACAGAGAGCACTCACCATCGGGAAGGTGGAAGGCAGAAACCAGCTCCATCTTTAAGGCATAGCATTCCGCAGCTCTCTACAGTTCCCCCTTTTTGTTTTAGACGCATCAGGCAAGAGTAGAGGTCTGATCTCTGATATTAGAAATAAATTGGGACTTTGTACAGATGTTCATTTAGGTGTCATCCACCCAAAGAGCATCAGACCCGTCCGATACCTTTTTCTCAGAGGCGGGACCTGGGGCATCAACCCGCATGCAATCAGACATGCTCTTCTCTGGGTCGAAAGAGGCTGACCCTGAGTGCAGTGCTTAGCCTCGCATCCTGAGCATATCATTTTAGCTTTTTATGGTATCCAACCATGCTTGGGGAGAATGTCCTGCTTCAATGGCTGTAAAGGCCTGAATGATCATGGCTGCATCACACTGTTGTGAGACTCTAATCTTGCATATATACCACAGGCAAACCAAGGAGACCAACACCAGAAGGCCTGCTAACACTCCCATGCCCGCCCATTCCTTCAGATGATTCATGGCTGCAGGAATCCATGTTGATAATCCTGTGGCTAGTCCTGCGTCCACTCCGGTAGAATTTACTGTGACAATGGCCACTCTCAGCTGCTCCATCGTAGTATCGAATTCTCCAGTCCAATTACCTAAAATATAGCTCGACAATTGTTTAGACAGATTTGCAGCACAGGAAAAATTCTCATGTTGTATGCTAGTGACACAAAGTCCAGCATACTTTCATTGACAGCCAGGTTGAGCGATTTGCCATAGGGTATCAATTCTTTAAAAAAAAATCATCTTACATATTTATTTTTGGATTAAGTATCTTCTCAAGGGTCTTCTCTGTTGTTTATCTTCTCTAGGACTATAGATATAAGTATGTTTATCCTATATTTTATGGTTAATATTCACCTATAAGAGCATATATACCATGTGTGTCTCTCTGCCTCTGGGTTACTTCATTCAAGATAATCTTTTCCAGCTCCATCAATTTGCCTAAAATTTCATAGTTTTTAACTGCTGAGTAGTATTCCATTTTGAGAATTAACCACAATTTCTGTATCCATTTTTTTGGTTGAAAGACATCTAGGTTGTTTCCAGATCTTGGATATTACAAATAAAGCTGCCATGACCATAGCTGAGCAAATATCCTGGGTGAATGGTGGAGCATCTTTTGGATATATGCCCACGAGTGGTATAGCTGTGTCTTGAGGTGGCACTATTCCTAATTTTCTGAGAAAGAGCCAGGTTGATTTCCACAGTGGTTGTACAAGTTTACATGCTCATATAAACCAGCAATAGTCATTCAGAGGGGAAAATGAGATGGGCATCAAAGTGGGAGAAGACAGGGAACAAGATAAGCACCTTCCACAGGTGGCCTCTGGAAGACTCTACCAAGCAGGGAGAGAAGCAGATGCTGAGACTCATAGCCAAATCTTGGGCAAAGTGCAGGGTATCTTATGGAAGAAGGGACAGATAGAAAGACCTGGAGGGGACAGGAGCTCCACAAGGAAATCAATAGAGCCACAAATTCTGGGCCCAAGGTTCCTACAGAGACTGATGAATCAACCAAGGATCATGCATGGAGAGAGTCTAATGCCCTACTCAGATGCAGTACATGGACAGCTCAGTCTTACACCCATCAGAATGGCCAAGATCAAAAACTCAAGTGACAACACATGCTGGAGAGGTTGTGGAGAAAGGGGAACTCTCCTCCATTGCTGGTGGGAATGAAAACTTGTACAACCACTTGGAAAATCAGTCTGGTGCTTTCTCAGACAATTAGGAATTGTGCTTCCTCAAGATCCAGCTATAGCACTCCTAGGCATAAATCCAAAAGAGGCTCAAGTACACATGGACATTTGCTCAACCATGTTTGTAGCAGCTTTATTCGTAATAGCCAGAACCTGGAAACAACTCAGGTGTCCCTCAGTTGAGGAATGGATACAGAAATTGTGGTACTTTTACACAATGGGATACTACTCAACAATTAAAAACAAGGAAATCATGAAATTTGCAGACAAATGGTGGGACCTAGAAACGATCATCCTGAGTGAGGTATCCCAAAAGCAGAATGACACACATGTTATATACTCACTTATATAGACGCATAAAATAGGATAAATATACTGAAATATATCCACCTACAGAAGATAAACAAGAAAGAGGACCCTGGGTAAGATGATCAATCCTTACTTAGAAAGACAAATGAGATGGACACTGGATGTAGGAGCAAACAAGTAACAGGACAGGAGCCTACCACAGAGGGCCTCTGAAAGACTCTGCCTAGCAGTGTATCAAAGCAGATATTAAGACTCATAACCAAACATCCGGCAGAATGCAGGGAATCAAAAGAAAAGGGTGGGGGGAGTTAATACGACCTGGAGAGGACAGGAGTTCCACAAGGACCAAATATATTTGGGCACAGGGGTCTTTTATGAGACTGTTTCTCCAAACAAGGACCATGTATGGATGCAACCTAGTGCCCATGCTCCGATGTAGCCCTTGGTAGCTCAGTATCCAAGTGGGTACCCTATAAGGGGAACAGGGACTGTTTCTGACATGAACTCGATGGCAGGCTCTTTGACCACACCCCCCAAGGGAGGAGTAGCCTTGCTAGGCCACAGAGGAGGTCTTCGAAGCCAGTCCTGAAGACACCTGATAAACCAGTATCAGATGTAAGGGAAGGAGGTTCTCCCTTATCAGTGGACTTGGAAAGGGGCACAGAGGAGTTGAGGGTGGTAGGGTGGGATTGGGAGGGAAAGAGGGGGTGAGATACAGCAGGGATACAAAGTTAACAAAGTGTAACTAATATTAAAAAAAAATTAAAAAAAGGGGGAGGAGATCCTCCCTTATCAGTGGACTAGGGGAGGGGCATAGGGGGAAAAGAGGGAAGGAGGGTGGGATTGGGAGGAGACAAGGGAGGGGGCCACAGCCAGGATACAAATTGAATGAACTATAATAAATGATAATAATAAAAAAATTTAAAAATTTTCTCAAATTTCTAAATTTAGGTTGCAGAACAAGCCAAAAAGGAGCCAGAAGAAATATTGCCATAATTAGTTTGAGGCCTTGCAGAGAATTTCAGTCAGAAGCCAAGAGATCACTTGTTTTGATTGTTGTCCAAGAAGTCACTTGTTATAATAAATACATCTCTAAATCAGTATAGGTTTGAAAGTAATTTTGTCTTTAGTTCATATATATTACTACAGAGGCCAAGACACTTGAGGTAGATCTTATATTGCTTGTAAAATATTTAGGCCATCAAAGAAAATAAGTGAGAAAATTAACATACTCATTTTGTTAATAGTACCAGCTGATATTGAGAAAAAAAATCTGGAATGTTTTCTGTCTAAAATTTTGGAGTCTTTTCATGGAACCTCAATAAAAAAAAAAAAAAAAAAAATCACCGTATGGTACAATCTGAAGTTTTACTTTATTATTGATTAGTGACCAAGTGTCCTTGATAATACATTTTCCAAAGTTAATTATCTTCTAAATAACTTTTAGGGAAGTGATTATGGTTTTACAGAACAGGTTTTATAACTGTTTGAAGATTAGACTATGAGACAGTGTACTAAAATGACTTCTATTGTTTTCTAATCTCCTAGCCTCTCTGTCTTTAATTCCTGAGTGAACATGTTGATACTAAAATTTAAAGTCATCTTTTGATTCCTGTAATCCTTCATGAATAATTTCATAGCGTTTTTAGGACAGGATTTTCTGTTTCCCTTCTAATAGCAACACTTGTCTTATTTTACTGTAACAGGAGATTTAACTCAGCTCCAGATAGACATAGTATTTTCAAAGCTTCCCTTGAATTTAGGACTATCTGTTGAACTGGGATCAGACTTATGATGTGTAATTGGCCATCTGGCATCTGGCCACCTGGCAGCCTTTGAAAGTTGCTCTAATGAGCTGGATGATGTGCCCTCCTCACACGCTTTTTCATAACCTCCTCCTTCCTGCTTCCAGAGAAACAGATATAAGAGCTGTCAACATGGGCTCAGGGGCTGAGAATCACAGAATAATTAATTGTGCATTGTATTTCCTTAGGATAAAGTGTGATGTGAAACACATACACAGAGACCCATATGCACACATATACACACGCTACATGTATAATATATTATGTATATTATATATTTATATAATATACGTTTATTTAATCTTTGGTAAGTTATTTCAGCAAAAACAACAAGAAGATGTACCAGCATTTAGTTGTTTTTTTTCTTCCCATCATCTATGTTACAATGTTCCTTGTGCACATATTCTCATTGTTAACTCTTTGACTAACCCTGAGCACAACATAAAACTCATCCCCTAGCACTGTACCAAAGTTCATTCACTTTACCTTATACTTCCACCGTGTGGGCTACCCTCTAATGAATTATTTAAGTTTTATACTTTATATGTCACCACATTTTAAATTCTAAGAGATCTTCATATATTTCATTTACTGGTATTCTTCATGAGTAGCACAACATACAAGATATAAGTATCAATTACTGTATTTGAAAGAAGTTAGAAAAATTAAATAAGGAAAAGATGAGATTCTACATGTAATAACTATGAGTTTGAACTATTCTAAAACAACCCATTTTCGATTATAAACATTTTATAGAAGGAACAGAAAATAGAAAAATATCACAAATGGAAGCTTGAGTATTTAGAAGAGTATTTATTGACAACAATACAAAAAAATGCTAGAATTCTAGGCAGGGACAGGGAAAATTCAATGAAAAATCATCATCTGAGAATCGATAGTCATATTTCTAGGATGGATACTGGGCATGCAAGCAGTACAAATCCTTAGCAGAGGAAAATGGAACACACCAGCATTAGAAACAATGACGCAATACATTAAATGAATGGAAAACATTTTTAAATATATTTAAATTCTAAATATAACAGAAAAGCATGTTAAATAGTATTTGAAAGAGAAATTTCAGATGAAAAACAGTAAGCAAGAATGAACGTTTAATGACCACGTGATATTTTAGAGAAATTTACCAATCAGTATGAGGTTTATAATATGATGTATTCAGACTAATGCTTAATCCTTTTGAAAAGCTCATGTAGATGAATGCGAGTACACTCTTTTTTTATTTTTTTTATTTAACTTTTATTAATTACACTTTATTCATTTTGTATCCCCCATAAGCCCCGCCCTCCTCCCCTCCCGGTCCCACCCTCCCCCCCCCTTTCTGCATGCATGCCCCTCCCCAAGTCCACTGATAGGTGAGGTCCTCCTCTCCTTCTTTCTGATCTTAGTCTATCAGTTCTCATCAGAAGTGGCTGCATTGTCAGGGTTCTAGGTTATCTCCATGAATAGTCCTTGGTTGGAGTATGAGTCTCTGGGAAGTTCCCTGTGTTCAAATTTTCTTGTTCTGTTGCTCTCCTTGTGGAGTTCCTGTCCTCTCCAGCTCTTACTATTTCCCACTTCTTACATAAAATTCCATTCATTCTGCCCGACGGTTGGCCATCAGGCTCAGCATCTGTTTTGACAGTCTGTAGGGCAGAGTCTTTCAAAGGCCCTCTGTGGCAGGTTCCGAGGTTGTTTCCTGTTTTCTTCTTCTGGCTTTCAGATGCCCTTTGTAGCATGTTACTAAAATAGGAAGAACTGTCACATTTAAAACAGTCAGTGGCATGAAGATGATGAAAACTATGTTTATATTTGTGCATGGCCCTTAGTATCACAGAGAAGCAATTTAAGGTTCAGGTAAGAAAAGCAGTATGCTGCTGGTCCAACAGCAAATAAACTCAGAAACAATTTTTCACTGGGAAAGTCATTCATATTTAATTCCATGTAAGTAGTTATAAGCTTTACTTTGGATGCACATGGCTGACATTCAGAATTTACCCTTCATGATTTTCTCTGGGGACTATTGGTAGAGCATTTGTTAACATGTCAGACGCTTATAAAGTGACTCACATAACATCTAGCTAAAAATGAGTTGTGGATGGCATACTTTTAATTATTTTTTTATAATCAGTCTAGGAAAACTATGTGATTACTGTCAAACTCAGTCAACACAATATCTTCTATTTAAATGCTGACCGTTTTAGAAATGAGGAGACTAAACCACCATGAGAAACCATGGTAAAGCTAGGCATGATAAGATATGCTTAAGAAAGAACATCGCCTGCTAACACTCTACTGTGGCCTGGTAAGGCTGCTCCCCCCCCCCCAGAGGGAGGTGCTAGCAAGTTAAAGCTACCTGGTGAGACCGAAAATCTTTTACAGTTGAATGGGCACTTTTTTTAGAAGAATCTTTCAGATCATTCATTGGGATAGCTTGCACCTAACTATTCAGTTGCAACATACAAGTCCAAGCATTGAATGTGTGTTTTTTTTTTTTTTTTTTTCGGCTATGTGATGTGGCCAGTGTTTTCACTCCACTTAATGAGGTTCCCTAGTACAGTTTCATGGCGCATTTAGCAGCTCCATTATGGTAGTATTACAAATTGAAGTAGTGTTCAATTAAAAGTACCTGATCTCTCTTACTGTTTCATGAACATTTTAAATCTCTCTTTTACTTTGCCTGATTTTCCCTTTGCAAAGTAAATCACCCATAAGCTGGGACTGAGACATTCTAGACATGTTTTGTACTGAAAAGTATGTATAGAATATATGTAAGGCATGTATGTTGAGGGACCGGAGAATAAACTTGGCTGTAATATGTAGACTATGCCTAGATTTTTTAATACATTCAGTCTGAGTATCCAATAATTATGTGACAATGACAGTAATATATTTTTCTTATAGAGATACTATTTATTCTGGGACTATAATTATAGGTTATAATCATAGGTTACTGCAAATAAAACTCTAGTCATCCAGAAATCAACCTGTATATACTGTTAGGCATTGGGACACCTCTCCAGCCTATTCTTATTTCTGTATGAACTATCAAACTCAAATGATTTTTAGGAGAAATTTAAATTTCTAGACCAAAAGAAAAAAAAAAACTTCCTCATATTATGAAATAATATGCTACTGTTGTGAATCTGTCATTAACAGTCTTCTTAAGACACCTTGGTCACATAGGAATAAGTTGAAATATCAGTCATTTTTTTGAGAAAATTTGAACATCATGGAAAATATTGCCATAATAATTAAAACATTCAGTTGAAATATTAATGACTTTGTATATGTCAAAGTCTTAAGTATTTTCATCTTATATTATCTCAAAGACTCATGGTAATTGTGATTAACTCTGTGTTGCTTTTTGTCATTTACAATGAGCTAAAATAATCTGCATTTTAAATCATCCTCAGAAGCAAGCATTATAAACATAATTGTAACTACAATCAAATTCACCTGCTCAACTTATAGTCAAGTGGAATTTTTTATTCACTGTGAAGTTGGGAATAGAATCTTGACACACTAAATAGAATATAGCATCTTAGACTTCAATGACTCTGAGCAATAAAATGGAAACGCTTAACAAATGACAACAACCATAATTTCATAAAACTACTCTAAAGCTAGAAGCATTAAGTGATATTTCCACAGCAATTAGAGAATTCTATTATTATGTATACTTGTAAAAATTGAAAAACTATTAACAAAGAAGTGATAAGACATATAAGTTTGGTTTGTGATAAAGCACAGATTCAAGTAAATAACGGCAAATATTTCTTGAAATTAAAACACTAGTAAGGGTAGCACAGGCTGTCTCTGGCATGAACTCAGTGACAGAGTCTCTGATCCCCTCTCCCTAGGGGGAGCAGCCTTCCCAGGCCACAAAGAAGACAATGCAGCTAGTCCTGAAGAGACCTGATAGGCTAGGGTCAAATAGAAGGGGAGGAGGACCTCCCTTAACAGTGGATGAGGGGGAGAAGAGTGAGCTAGGATGGAAATGGGAGGCGATTAGGGAGGGAGTCACAGCCGGGATACAAATTGAATAAATTGAAATAAATGATAATAATAATAATAAAAACACTACATTGAGGAAAATATTCCACAGTAAATTTGGCCAAAACATTGATTCCAATTTAAAAAGTTCTTAAGAAGTATAGGTGCAAATGACTTCAAAACAAGTCAGTGACAGATGTTGATGAAAGAGTATTTGAATTAAGTTAGGCTTCTAGAGTAAGAGTTAGGAATTTATGTGGATTAACAAATATAGCCTAATGACTTTTATGTAGGGTTCAAACTATTGTGCATTGGGCACAGATGACAGAAGACGATAACAGTGTAACTTTAAAGACTCTCATCTAGAGGCTCAGCGATCTTAAGGAGCTTGCAGCTGTTATCTGAGATTGTTCTCTAGAAAATCCGCCATAATCATTTGTGAAGTGAGATTTATGAATCATATCCTCAGAGCTCAAGTATCCTTGACTTAGACCTTTTCTACAAGCAAAAATCTGTAGAGGTTAAAGGCTTCTTAGAAAGTAGATAACAGATGTAGCCCATAGCAGTTCAGAGTCCAATTGGGTTACATAGTAATGGGAAGAGGGACTGCCTCTGACATAATCTGACTGGCCTGCTCTTTGATCACCTCCCCCTGGGGGGGAGCAGCCTTACCAGGCCATAGTAGAGGACAATGCAGCCACTTTTGATGTGAACTGATAGACTAAGATCAGAAAGGAGAGGAGAACCTCCCCTATCAGTGGACTTGGGGAGTGGCATGCATGCAGAGGGAGGAGGGAGGGTGGGATTGGGAGGGGAGGAGGGAGAGGCTTATGGGGGGATGCAGAATGAATAAAGTGTAATTGATGAAAAATTTAAAAAAAAGGGGAAAAAAGTAGATAACAAGACACTTTCTGTTGGATCTCCATTAAAAGTGCGGTTTCACTGGGCAGGTAGATCATGATTTCTTAGCTTCACTGTCACTGTTTTTAGTGGCCCACATCCTTGTATATGGAAGGCTGATTTGAAGAAGATATTATAATGAAAATGCATACTTTTTCAGCTTAAGTAAAAATAAAACTACATTTGAATTTTAAATTTGCCCATGGCAGTTCAGTGTCCAAGTGGGTTCATAGTAATCGGGACAGAAACTGATTGGCCTGCTCTTTGATGACCTCCCCTGAGGGGAGCATCCATTCCAGGCCACAGAGGAAGACAATGCAACCACTCCTGATGAGACCTGATAGGCTAGGATCAGAGGGAAAGGAAGGAGGACTTCCCCTGTCATTGGATTTGGGGAGGGGCATGAGTGGGGAAGAGGTAAGGAGGGTAGTTTTCAGAGGGGAGGATGGAGGGAGCTACAGAGGAGATACAAAGTAAATAAACTGTGATTAATAAAAATAAAAATAATTACTAAAAAACAGTGTTACCAGGAAAAAAAAGAACCAATAAGTATTTATTATTTCATAACAACTATAACTCTTTAAGTATATTACTTACTTGTAATACATGTGAACCTAAATATGTGAAAGAACTCAATTCCTTTAGAACATTGATGAAAAAAATATACTAAATATTTGTTCCCCTTCTTGCATCCCAGGAATTTCCTAAACATTTTCTGTCTCAAAGCATTGGGATGTTATGAAATATTCTAAGACTTAGTCTACAGCTTTGCTTCATGATTTAGTGAGTGGCTTGAAACCTGAAACACTGAAATGGCAATAAGGGTTAGGTAATGAATCCAGGGGAACATGTTACTAAAAGATTTGCTTTCAGATTTAGTTTTTTAAATCAAAACAACAAATGTAACTAAACTAGCAAACAAACTATGTCTCACGTTCTTTCTGGGTGAACTATGTGATATTATATTTGTTAACATTATAGAAGTTTATTGGCATTAGGTAAAATCATTATTTATTTTAACATTTTAATATGTATATATGCATACATATATACACATATTTTTTAAAAATAAAAGTTTTTATATTTTTTAAGTAATTTATTTTTTATTATTTACAGTTTATTCACTTTATATCTCAGCTGTACACCCTCCCTAGTCCCCTACCAACAGACCCTTTCTCCACCCCTCTTCTCCCCCATGCCCCTGTTATAGTCCACTGATAAGGGAGGCTCTCCTCCCCTTCTCTCTGACCTAGCCTATCAGGTCTCATCAGGACTGAGTGCATTGTCTTCCTCTATGGCCTGGTAAGGCTGACTCCCACCCTCAGCGGGAGGTGATACAAGATCTAGACAAGGAGTTCATGTAAGAGACAGTCTCTGTTCCCTTTACTAGGAAAACCTTTACTAGGAGACTGAGCTGGCATGGGTTATATCTGTGCAGGGGTTCTAGGTTATCTCCATGAATGGTCCTTTGTTGTAGTATCAGTCTCAGAAAAGACCCCCGAGAATAAACTATTTTTAATGGATTGCACCGTGTGAAAGCTGTTCTTTAATCATACAAGCTCAGCAGTAGAGCAGATAAAAGGTAAAATGAGTCTGGCCACTGTGATAGAAAACAAAACAACTGGAGATACTTCTGAGAAAAGATAAAGCTTTCTATTAATATATATTTATTATAAGCATAGAAAAAAGATGACTACTTAAGAATGAAAAAAAATTAACTCATGGCTTGTACTCAGTTTGAGATTGAGTTATATCTGAATGAAAACCATTTCCACTTTGAGACATTAGCTCCACTAATAAGAAGAAAAGCATGACACACACAATTTGATAGTCTCTGCTTCAAGGTAAGATATGAGAGATTACAATCAGTCTCTCTGTGCTAGTGCTGAAACTAAAAGTAGGAAGCAGGGCTGGGTTTTGTCCTCTTGAGGTCTCATGAAGAATGGAGTAGGTATGAAAATGAAAGAAAAACTTATCTTCTTATATTACTTTGATTCTTTAGTATATAACTGTAATTATGAAAAATGTAAGTGGAAAAGACTTGCTATCTCGTTCTACCTTGAATTTGTTTCACATTTTTTACTAAGTTAACAATATATTTCAGTTGATACATATAGTTTGCATTAACTAGAAACAAACTTGTTCATTCACAAAAAATCACTCAAAACACTTTCAGATTAAACTAGAATACTACAATCACAGTAGTGTTTATGGACACAAATAATAATGCCTGATTATGCAGAGTGGAAATACTTTAGGGAAACAGTGGATTTATGTTTAAATGTTGTAATATGAATATATATGTATATATGAAGAGCAAGAAACAAAACCTCCCAGAGACTGTTAAAATTATTGAAACATTAATGTTTCCTATTTCAAAGATTAAATATATAGGTGTTCTAGTATATATACATATGCATATATATGTAAAACAATTAAAGAACAATTTTTTAATCCTATGCAGCACCATAAAGATGGTCTTACTGTAAGAAAATTTTCTCTCTTATCAGTCAATAATGTACTATGAGCAAAGTTTTGTCTCTTTTTTTGTTATATAGTAATCTGGTGTATTGAATAGATTGTTTTGTCAACATACATGTAATAACAGTTAAAACTGCATAAGCTTGTAAGAAAGAAAGAAGGAGTGTTTGGTAAAGTTTGGAGGGAGGGGCAGAAAGGAGGAAATGAAATAATTATATTATGATCTCAAAAGTAAAAAAAACAACAACAAATATTTCAAAACAAAGGAAGAATAAAAGCGTAGTAAACTTATTCATGTGTAGAACTGTAATAGATACACAAAGTGGAGTCAATAGGCAGAATCTATTTTACAAGAAAATTCACTTCATCTCTTCTCATGCAAAGAATTTACAGGTACAATTTTGGGGTTAATGCAAGCCCAGAACTTTCTTTTATCGTGTAAGTGGTTGTGAAAAAAAAAAAAAACCTTCAATGTTTATTTACTATGTTCATGATAGCAATTTGGGGTTGAATCCTATTTGTAATAAAGCAAATAGGATTCGGCCCCAAAAGATAATGTGCTCCATTATTAGTTTAAAAGTCACAAAGTGTTGGAATATAGTTTCCTGTATTAAAAAAGAAAAGACAAAAATCAGTTACTTCAGGGTCTAATCGTGAAGAAAAGACATTGCAGGTTTCCATAGCAACTAAGTCCTGAGTATTCTTCGTTCATCTCTCTTCTACTGGAATCAGTCTCATTATGGTGAAAAGAAATTGAGAATGACATCAATGAAAACTCTAATATTTATAGACCACACTGTAGTTTTTCTGCCCAGAGTGATGAAATGAATATGCTGAAATCCAGCATTGGCTTGAACAAGAAAACTTAATTTAAATGTGAGGACCATGCTTTCTCTTGAATTTTACTCATGTATTCAGCATCTATTATTTGAGCATCGAGAGGATGTTTTTTTTCATAGACTTTGACAGGCTCAGCTCTTTTGCGAGTTTATTTTATCTCCTCTCCTTGGAAGCTGATTTCAGTAGCACTTCTGGCTCAAACTTAAAAGTCAAAATACAAAAGAACTAGCACATTTATTCTTGTCTGGCAAAGAAGAGATTTATACTGTGCAGTGTAAAAACACCTGACAAGCTATCTACTTGGTACTGAACTTTCAAAATCCTTCCAGACTATATTTTCTAGTGGGAAAATGTGTTAACATAATTGACTATGTGCCTTGCTTCCTACAAGTGCATATTAAAGGTATATAATTTCCTGTTACTGTGATCTAATATAATTTGATGGCACTGCCATTTTTTACTGGCCCATGTACTTATTTGTTGATTAAAAATCCAAAGCCACTGTTTTATTTTCTGAGCATAATTCTAAATATCTTGGCTTTGTCATATAACAATTATAAAGCTCAAATGTATAATTTTTACAAAGGTATCTTTTACAGCCTCAAACTCTGAGAACATTCTGGTTCAATGATTTAGTTCTGAAGATTCTCTCCATAGTTTTGTGTATTTAATGTGGTGGTTTGAATAGGAATGGCCTCTATAGTGTCATATATTTGAAAGCTTGGCCCATCGGGAATGACATTATTAGGAGGGGTGGCCTTGTTGGAGTAGGTGTGGACTTGTTGGAGAAAATGTCACTGTGGAGGTGAGTTTTGAGGTCTTATATGCTCAAGCTAGGATTAATGTGACAGTCTCTTTTTGCTGTCTGTAGATCAAGATGTACAACTCTGTTGACTGATCTTTGATCACTCACCTGTGGTGATGCAGCCTTGCCAGGTTAAGGTGGAAGAGGATCCAGACAATCCTGATGAGACTTAACAAGCTAGGAGCAGATGGCAGAGGAGAACTCCCTCTTTCAGTGGACTAGGGAAAAGGGAAGGGGGGAAGAGAGAAGAAGGACAGGGCTAAGGGAGGTGAATGAGGGGGCTTCAATCAGGATATATAATGAATAACTTGTGACAAAAATAATGAAATTAAAATTTAAAAAATGATGTAGAACTCAAAGCACCATGTCTACCTGCATGCTGCCATGCTAAACCTCTGAACTGTAAGCTAGCCCTAATTAAATATTTTCCTTTATAAGGGTTGCTTTGGTTATGGCATCTCTTCACAACACAACAACAACAACAACAACAAAAAAAAAAAAACCTAAGAAACCTATGTAAATATATTTCATCTGTTATTATTGATCAAACTCTACTTTCCAGTAGAGAGTATGTCTTTTGTTTTAAACTTAACATATTTTATATACGGGCATTTTAAAATGATCATATGTTGAAGGCTCAATTTCCAATATAAAAACAGATAAAAGTGATTGAATAAATTTTTGATTAATGGAAGAAATGTGTACATTGAAAATAAAATTGTATTACCCAGGTCACTATATGGGCAAATTTCAGTAAGCATTTATTTCAATATTGTTGCCTTTAGACACAGATTTAGGAAATGGATATACTTAGATATAAATGCATTAAGAATATATCTTATTATTGTTCACATTAAAGCCAGAAAATTTGGTAGGTTGTTTTGCTGGTTGGTTTTTGTTTTGTTTTGTTTTTACTATTTGAGACAGAGTTTCTCTGTGTAGTGTTAGCTGTTTTGACTTGCTTTGTAGACCAGGCTGACCTCAAAATCACACAGATACACCTGTCTCTGCCTCCTTAAGTGCTGGAGTTACAGGTGTGCCACTGTACCTGGCAATTCGCTACATTTTATAATAAATGTTATGTGCAAGCAGTGAGCTAATCAAATATCATAGGCAAACAGTTTGGAAGTAGGTACTCATAAAAACACTAATTATATGAGAAATACTTTTAAACTTAGTTTGCTTACAGCATTGAACAAACATTCCCATATTTTAGTAGGATTACAAATTATGGAAAGATAGAAAAGAAATGCCAGAATGACACTGTTTTCTAAAGAGGCATCAACGTTTCAGCAATGAGATTTTTCTAATTTTAATTTTATTTTTTATATTAATTACAGTTTACTCACTTTGTATCCCAGCTGTAGCACCTCTCTCTTTCCCTCCCAAACTTGCCTTCCCTCCCTCATCTCCTCCCATGTCCCTCTCTAAGTTCACTGAAATAGGGGCCTTCCTACTCCCCCTCCATCTGACCCTAGCCTATCAGGTCTCTTCAAGAGACCTGCATTGTCTTCCACTGTGGCATATGAATAGTGAGCTCAGGAGGCAAGTTGAGACAGGCATACTATGAAAGAAGACTTCCAAAGAAAATAGACAGTTTTTCTGTGATAAAAAGTGTTTGAAACATTTGAGATATGGTCACAGACAGAAGGTTGTACTGAGTGAGCCAAATGGAGGGTATTAGGATATAAATTCTCACAGTTAATATCGAATGGAATCATTTCCTGATTTGAAAATTGTGATTGTTGGCTGGATGCAAGCAGAAGAAAAATGAGTTTTGGTTGAACAGTTAGCATCACTCCACTTGTTTACGGACAAGGAAATTTATACATAAATATTACAATAGTGTAGTTGAGAACTTTTTCACTTGGATCAAGGTCTGAGAACTGGAAAAGGAGAAAATGAGTTGAATTCTTAGCACATTTAAAGATAAAAACAAGATTTGCTTTTGGTTTGAATGAAAAACATGAGACAAACAGGATACAGGATTAAATCATAGTTTGGGGTCTGAAAATTGTAAAGAAGATTTTCCATTAACCACTGTGTAAGTGTATATTATATAAGTATATTACATAAGTGTATTTCCTAATAATCAAATATGGTAATTTTAAACATGGATTGAATTGAAATAGACAGTTTTGCATACTTTATACATGATAAGCATTTTAATTTTTTCGCTTGTTATCTAATACACAAACTTACATCTTCAAACAACTACAGATGCACTTTCAATCTATAATATTAAATTGAGCATTTTAAAGGTTTCAAATGTATGAAGAATATAGTACATAACCTGTAGTGTTCTTTTTTATCAAATATGGGAATAGTCGAAATATTAATATTTCTTTATACAGTAGTATTTTTAGAGCTATATTATAATGATATATTACAGATTGGCCATTTATAAAAGATCATTCTTGTTTTTTTTTTCTATATTATTTTATTCCAAATCTAGAGTAAATCATACGGAGTGAAATTCGTAGGCTATGTATGTTGTAAGTGAAAGCATAATGGAAGATGTCAACACATTGTTTTCCAAGTATTCATTCCATTTTTTGTATTTATCACACAAAAGAAATTTCTAGGTGCTACCTTACATTATCAAAGCATAAGTTTTTATTTGCTTATCCTTCTGTGGTTCCAATTTCATACCATGATACCAATAAAAATTTTAGTGCCCTGTTGGTTACTTTTACTTCAACTTGACACAAGCTAAGATCATCTGGGAAGAACAAATCTTAATCAAAAAGATATTTTCATAGTATTGGGTTATAGGAAAGTCTGTAGGGCATTTTATGATTAATGATTGATTCCTACAGATCCAGCAAACTATATGTGATGCCATCCCTGGGCTGTAGGCTGGCTGAACAAGCCATGAAGACCCAGGAGGTAAGCACCACATTTCCATGAACTCTCATTGGCTCTTGCCTGACCCATTTGAGTTCCTGCCCTAACTTCACTAAGTGATAGACTAACATAGAACTTCAAGCTAAAAAGAAACTTTTCTTCCGCAAGTTATTTTGGTCATTTTTTTTCACAGTAGTAGAGACCTAAAACATTTGACAGTGTTCATAGCGCAAGTAAGACAGCCTTTTTCTTCTATAAAAAAGATCTGTATGTCAAGGTTAACAAGCAAGGAAGAAATTCACAAAACTAGGAGAGACAATGAAGGTACAGAGAATCTACATTGGACTTGTCTATGGAATTTGTGGCAATGGAAGGATGAAGAGTCCTAATCTTTTCTCTGATTTAGATCAGCCTAGTGGTAGGACTGAAAGTAATATAACGTACCTGCCTAGTCTTCAGTGTTATTTATTTGGTGTATTTGAAGCCATTCTTAGTTCTCTAAATGTTTTTAAAAGGTAAATTTAATTTTAATAAAAGGCCTTCTGAGCTATTTGATTAGGATTTCATAGAGTACATAATTGATTATCCATAAAATTTTCTACTTTTTAAAACAGTAACACATTTTATTCACATGGCTGCCACAGGTGAGATGTACTTCAATGTAAATTAAACTCAACACTAAAGAAACAAATAAAAGGAAGCTTTTTAGCTTTTTAATAGCTGGGTATAAACCCATGATACTGATGTTGAATTCTCATTCAGAAGAACAAACGCGATAGCTATCAGGAGCAGGAAAACACGGAACAGGACAGAACTCTACCAGGTATCAAAGTAGAGGCTGAGATTCATAGCCAAACTTGGGGGAGAGCACAGGGAATCTTAGGAAAGAAGGGGGAGATAGAAAGGCCTGGAGGTTACAGGAGCTCCTAAAGGAGACTGTAGGAGCCATAAAAACTGAGTGCTGGGGGGCCTGGAGATAATGATATCCCAACCAAGGACAATGCATCGAGAGGACCTAAAACCTCAGCTCAGATGTGGCCCATAGACTCATTCTCCACGTGGAGTTCCTAGTAAGGGGAGCAGGGAATTTCTCTAGCATGAACTCAGTGGCAGGCTCTCTGATCACCTTCCCCTGAAAGGTGCAGCCTTGCCAAGCAACAGAGCAGGACAGTGCATCCAGTCCTTATGAGACCTGATTAGGCTAGGGTCAAATAGAAGAAGAAGAGGATCTCCTCTATCAGCGGATTATGGTAGAGGTATAGGAGAGAAGAGGGAAGGAGGGTGGGATTGGGAGGACACAAGGGAGGGGTCCACATCCTGGATACAAATTGAATAAGTTTTAATAAATGGTGATAATAATTTAAATAGTGAAAAAAAGTGTCCTGAGCTTGAAGGACTTTCAGGTTTCTATATGGATCTATGTGATACCTTCTTGGTTTTGTTTCTTGGCACATATTTCTTACTTAGAAAATAAATTTAAACGACAGTTCTTTTTGCAACTAGGGCAAATTTCACCTCAAAGTCATAGACTCATCATCCTGTGAAAACTTGAAATGAAACCTGGCACACACATCCGTGGAATATATTGCTAAGCTGTAGGAACTGAATATCTCAAGTGGTTAAAGAAAAGATTTTTTTTATGACAAATTTTCTAACATAAATGCTCCAAGAACTGGGAAATGGTTTTGAGACATCGGATTTGGCTGAGCAAACGGACAGTTTTTTTGTCAGTTAAGGTTTTTCAGGGTAGTATTTTAAGATGGGCGAAGATGTAGTCAACCCAACAGAAGTAATATTAGAGATTGGTCAGTACTAAAGATATGAACCTGGGCCAGAAATATGTCTCACCATGCAAAGACAGAATAGATAAGGACATTGTGAAAGTCTTGTAGTTCGTGTTTTGGGAGATTTATTATTATTATTTCACATTTTCTTGTGTTCAAACATGATATACTTCTAGAAATGATTTTAATTTTTCCTTTATGCATTTTTAAAACACATATTTTAATTATTAGGCTTATTATGATCTACTGGTATTTTAATTTATGATAGGTTTATGTTCAAATATTAAAATGTAATTATTTTATTTAGTATACTGTTACTTTGAAAACATTTCCAACTGTTTATTTTCTTCCTTGTATTTCTACTACATCACAAAAACAAAAAATTACAAAGTATTCAAAGTATTTTAATTGTCAGTCCGATAGTAACAATACATGCCTTTGTGTTTTATTAATCATTTAACGCATGTCCATCTCAGTGTTTTTCAATAAGAGTAATGTAGATATTTGTAAACTATATGAGACATATTGCAAACCTCAGAGTCTGGAACCTAATCCAATTCATTGAAATATTGAATAAAGGAAAATATGCAGCAACATTACCTACCTGCAATCGATTTATATAGTTAAAACATTCCTCATTTATATGAATTTTAGCTACATCTTTTAAAATGAATTATCACCTGTTTTTGAAATAGGAACGGAGAAAGGAATAGAAATTCAAGGATGAGCGAAAGCACAGTCGAAAGCAAATTGAAAAGGAAATCTTATCAGACAATTGTCTTGGCAGCTCTTTCTTCTGCCTCAGTAGAAACAATTTGAGTAGAAAAACAGCTTTCATTTTCTAATTATTTTCAGCATCTAACTGCTGGTATAAATTATTTAGGAATTCACTCGCATGCATTCCAAGAATGGTCTATAAATGCCATTCTGAATCATATATTTGAAGTGTATGTTATATTTTTCAACTTGTTGAAAATGAAATTTTTAAAAGGTCAATATATATATTGAAAATAAACTCTACAAATTTCATGATTTTCTTATTTTTCATTGCTGAGTAATACTCCATTGTATAGATGTACCAACAATTTCTGCATCCATTCTTCAGTTGAGGGGCATCTGGGCTGTTTCCAGCTTCTGGCTATTACAAATAAAACTGCTACAAGCATGGTTGAGCAAATGTCCTTATTGTGTACTTGAGCCTCTTTTGGATATATGCATAGAAGTGGTATGGCTGGATCTTGAGGAAGCGTTATTCCTAGTTGTCTGAGAAAGTGCCAGATTGATTTCCAGGGTGGTTGTACAAGTTTACAATCCCACCAGCAGTGGAGGAGGGTTCCCCTTTCTCCACAGCCTCTTCAGTGTGTGTTGTCACTTGGGTTTTTCATCTTGGCCATTCTAATGGGTATAAGGTGAAATCTCAGGGTCGTTTTGATTTGCACTTCCCTAATGGCTAATGACATTGAGCATTTCTTTAAGTGTTTCTCTGCTTTTCGATATTCCTCTACAGAGAATTCTCTGTTTAGCTCTGTTCCCCATTTTTTAATTGGATTACTTGGTTTGCTGCTTTTCAGCTTCTTTAGTTCTTTATATATACTGGATATTAGCCCTCTGTCAGATAATGGATGAGTGAAGATTCTTTCCCAATCTGTAGGCAGTCGTTTTGTTTTGAGGACAGTGTCCTTTGCTTTACAGAAGCTTTCAGTTCATGAAATTTGCAGTTCAATGGCAGGACCTGGAAAGGATCATCCTGAGTGAGCTGTCCCAGAAGCAGAAAGACCTACACAGTATATACTCACTCATGTAGACATATAAC
The DNA here is from genome assembly GCF_030254825.1 of Meriones unguiculatus. NCBI lineage: Eukaryota > Metazoa > Chordata > Mammalia > Rodentia > Muridae > Meriones > Meriones unguiculatus. The sequence goes on from NC_083364.1 coordinate 81,451,083, forward strand.
ATAGAATAAACCTACTAAAATCTGTACATCTAAAGAAACTAATCAAGAGAGAGAACCCTGACTAAAATAATCAATCTACATCCCAAAAGGCAAAGAGGATGGACATCAGAAGAAGAAGAAAACAGGAAACAACCTAGAAACCTGCCTCAGAGGTCCTCTGAAAACTGTCCTGCAGACTATCAAAGCAGATGCTGAGACTTATGGACAACTGTTGGGCAGAGTGCAGGGAATCTTATGTAAGAAGTGGGAAGATCAGGAGAAGATAGGAACCCCACAAGGAGAGCAACAGAACCAGAAAATTTTTAACACAGAGGTCTTCCCAGAGACTCATACTCAACCAAGTACCAGGCATAGAAATAACCTAGAACCCCTGCACAGTTGTAGCCCATGGCAATTTAGTGTCCAAGTGGGTTCCATAGTAATGGGAAGAGGGACTACATCTGACATAATCTGATTGGCCTGCTCTTTGATCACCTCCCCCTGAAGGGGGAGCAGTCTTACCAGGCCACAGAAGATGACAATGCAGCCACTCTTGATATGATCTGATAGAGTAAGATCAGAAGGAAGGAGAGGAAGACCTCCCTTATCAGTGGACTTGGGGAGGGGCATGCGTGAAGAAGGGGGAGGAAGGGTGGGACCGAGAGGGGATGAGGGAGGGGCTTATGGGGGGATACAAAGTGATTAAAACGTAATTAATAAAAAAAAGAAAGAAAATAAACTAACAGTCATAAGAAAAGCTAGCAAATATTTTACAAATAAAGTATGTGCAGTATACATATTTTCAAATTAATACTTCAAGTAATATAAAATATAATTGAAAATATTTTCTTTGTATCTCATCTTTTTAATGTAATGCATAATTGAAAGACAGTCTAGATAGAAGGCTCAGCGGTAAAGAACACTTGCTACTCTTCCAGAGAACCAAGGTTCACTTCCCAGAACCAAGGTTGGACAATTCACTTTATCTCCAACTCCAGGGGGAGCCAACACCTTGCACTGTCCTCTGCAGGAACACACATGTACATATATTTGTACGTGTGTAATCATGCTCCTCTCTCTCTCAAATCAAAATCAGACACACGCACACATACACACAAATACATAAATAAAAGAGAATGCAGTGTTATAAAGGAATGAAGGCTCTCTGCATAGATCCACAGCCAAATATTAGGGGTCTTTCGAAAAGCCACATTTAAACCTACTACTGTAGAAACTTTCTAAGATACAGACATATGTGAACGAAATTTTAATGCAATCACCATATAATGAGGGGAAAAGATACTCCAACTAGTTACCAAAAGCTAACAACAAAAAAGGCACCATCAACTGGTTATACTTTTTGATTCCTAGGGTAAAGCGTCCTCATAGATTTCTCCAAATACCGCTGGCTACATCTGAGCAGGGAGTCTAGGTCCTCTCCATCTAAGGTCTTTGGTTGATGCATCAGTCTCTACAGCCCCTCGAGGCCCTGCTTTATTTTTTTGCCTTTGTTGGTCTCATTTTGGGACTCCTGTCCCCTCTGCTTTCAGGGTCTTTCCTTTTTTACCTTCTGAATGATAAGTAAGCATCTTCCTTAGGGTCCTCCTTGTTGTTTAGCTTCTTTTGGTCTGTTGAATTTAGTATGTTTATCTTATATAATATGGCTAACATCAACTTATAAGTGAGTATATATATACCTATACTATACATGTCTTTCTGATTCTGGGATACCTCACTTGGGATGATTTTTTTCTAGGTTCATCCATTTGTCTGCAAATTTCATATTTTCCTTACTTTTAGTAGCTAAATAGTATTCCATTGTGTAAACGTGCAGTAATTTCTGTATCCATTCTTCAGTTGAAGGACATGGAGGTTATTTCCAGATTCTGGGTATTATGAGTAAAGCTGCTATGAACACAGCTGAGCAAATGTCCTTTTTGTATGGTTGAGCATCTTCCAGATATATGCCAGGGGTTGTATAGCCTGTTCTTTTTTATGTGTATTCTTTTTTTAATTAATTGAGTTTTAAATTAATTATGTATTATTCACTTTGTATCCCAACTCTAGTCCCTGTCCTCCTATCCTCCCAGTCCCACCCTCCTTCCCTCATCTCCTCTTATGTCCCTCCCCAAGTCCACTGATAGGGGAGGTCTTCCTCCCCTTCTCTCTGAGCGTAGCGTATCAGGTTTCACCAGGACTGGCTGCACTTTGGCCTGGTAAGGTTGCTACCCCACTCTGGGGGAGGTGTTCAAAGTGCCACACACTGAGTTCATGTCAGAGACAGTCCCTGTCTGCATTAGTAGGATACCTATTTGAAGACTTAGCTGCCATGGGCTACATCTGTGCAGGGTTTCTAAGTTATCTTTGTGAATGGTCTTCATTTTTTTTTTTTTTTTTTTTTTGGAGTATCAGTCTTAGAAAAGATCCCTGTGCCCAGATTTTTTGGTTCTGTTGCTCCCCTTGTGGAGGTCCTGTTCCTTCCATGTCTTTTGAGACTCATAGCCAAACTTTCGGCAGAGTGCAGGGAATCTTATGAAGGAAGGGATTGCTGGATCTTGAGGTAGCACTATTCCTGATTGTCTGAGAAAGTGCCAGATTGATTTCCAAAGTGGTTGTACAAGTTTTCATTCCCATCAGCAATGGAGGAGGGTTCCCATTTCTCCATATTCTTTCCAGCATGTGTTATCATTTAAGTTTTCGATCTTAGCCATTCTAACAGATGTGAGATAGAACTTCAAAGTCATTTTGAAAGTCATTTCCTTGATGAGCAAAAAGTATTTTACAAAAGCAGAATTTTTCAGACACAAAATGGCAGATGCACATAAGAACTCACAAAGACTGTTCCAGCATGTAGAAGACTTTCACAAACAAGTTAGATAAAATTCTACACATGAAGGACTGCAAGTAGGTATAAAGTCCTACTCATGGTCAAGAATTTTCATTGCTGTAGTGAGGAAGATCTGTTTTTTCAGTACCATGAGAACCGAATATAGTAACCACCCTTTAGAGTGTCCCCTGCTCAGTAGATGTTGGCTGAAACAACTCAGACACTATGTTTTCTTTTCGTAATTTCATACCCTATATTTTGATCACATTCTTTCCTTACTCCAACACCTCCCAGATAACCCCATCATATTTCATCTTTCTCACTCTTAAAAAAAGTACAAGACAAAAAAAAAAAAAGAACAGTCTATTAAAAATACACAGAGTGCAGTTTAGTTTGGACAACTACGGCAGAATATGAGGCTAATCTGTTAATATGATTAATGTATCCAGATTCAGACCATTTAAGAATATTGATTTTCCCTATCTTAATGAACTGGAAATAGGTTTCTGGCCAAGGGTGTGTTTTTTGTGCCCACTTCCCCTTTTCTATGATGTGATTTTTTGTTTTGAACTTGTATATGTATCACAGTCTCTATTTATTAATGCCTTTCACCATTTCTTTCTCTTTCTGTATTTATTTATTTATTTATTTATTTATTTATTTATTTTTTAGTGAGAGAAACAACATAAATTTGTTGTGGAACAGAGGATCTGAAACAAACTGGAAGAAAGAAAAGAATATGATTAAAATATACTGTATAGCAGAAGTCTTTTCTGAGACTGATACTCCAAGGCCCATTCATGGATATAACCTAGAAACCTCTGCACAGATATAGCCCATGGGAGCTCAGTGTCCAAGTGGAAAATCCCTAGTGAGGGGAAAAGGGACTGTCTCTAACAGGAACTCAGGGGCTGGCTCTTTGACCACACCCTTTGTGGGAGGAGCAGCCTTGCCAGGCTACAGAGGAGGATTTTGCAGTCAGTCCTGATAAGACCTGATAAGCTAGGGTCAGATGGAAGGAGTGGAGGACCTCCCCTATCAGTAGACTTGAAGAGGGGCCTGGGAAGAGATAAGGGAGGGAGAGTGGGATTAGGAGAGAATGAGGGAGAGGGCTACAGCTGGGATACAAAGCAAATAAAATGTAATTAATGTAAAAAAATAAAAATTTAAATAAGAATATACTGCATAAAATCATATTAAAATAAATTATAAAATTAAAGGACAACAAGCATTTGTTAACAGCCATAAAAATAAAAAGGAAAGAAAGAAAAAAAATAATTACATAAAGAAAGAAAGGATATTTTTTAAAAGTATGGTGAAAGAGAGAAAGAAAAAATATGCAAGAAACTCTTAAATATGCCAGTTCATGTACAAAAAGTTGACATGAGAGTAGAAGGGGGCATGTTGGGAGGAAGAAATATTTCAGAAGTAAATGTGGGTACGTGGAAAAGGAATGATGACAGTGAAAAGGACTAAAATTTGTTGCATGCATGTTTGAAGTTAGCAAATGATAAAGATAAAAGTCATGAAGTAACCAGAAGAGCAAAATACTGTTATACCTATTAAAAGAACACATGTTTGCAATTAAATTTATTGTCTAAAAATAAACTGTGAGAAAAGATGCAACATGAATTATTTGACTGGATCATAGTTGTCACCTTAACAATGAGACTATGAAATAAGAAGAAAAATAATTATTCAAAAGAGAAAGAAAATGATTGAAGAGGCTCTTCCAGTAAAATAATATGATGTAAAACAAACTAAAAAGAAAAACATAGGTTCAGAGCATTCACCAAATTTGAAATTTGCAACAAATCATTGATTCTGAGTCTGAACTTTTCCTTAGCTGGATTTGATAGTGTTTATCTTTTAAAATTCTAACAATTTATATGTGAGTTCAAATATTAGAGACACATCCATTAAATAAATGTAATCTATTCATTATTAATTTATGTGTTTTATAATGCTTTACTTCAAGTGTGAACTATATTCATGGTTTCTTTTCCAGTTTTTTCTTTTCTTAATATGATTTTCAGGTATGATTCATTAATAAGCATCTCTGTGTTCATCATTTCACTTAGCAACCAGAGTACTTAAAAGTACCTTTGAGCAGTGAATGTTGAAATATATTTAAAAAAATAAAAATAATAAAAAATAGAATGGCTGCGTACCATGAGTATATAGATATTATAAATTATCCTTTTAAACTTTAAGGGACAAAATCACCTTAACTTAAACCTCAAGAATAAATTTCTGTAATACAAACTTCTGGAGAAATCGTAAAAGGACATTTTGGACTGCTATGGCAATGATATATGTGATTTTTAAAATTCATGCCTCCCCTGTGAATTATATTATTGCTCTAAAGAGTGTGTGGGCAACCATTTTGCTTCACAGAGCAGAGCAGGTATTAGTTTTGATATGTAGCTCAGTCCTTTACTATCTTTAAGACCGTTTTTCTTCACCAGTGCAGCTATAACCTTTGAGTATCTTTAAAGTGTTTCTAATGTAATATTCTTTGAATTAAGGAGCTGAGAGCTGAATGAGAAGTATTCAAGGAGGAAGATGCTTAACATAATATGATTCTTAGCTCAAAATTTCACTCATTGCTATGAAAAGACCCAAGGCAACTGACCTTGAGGTCAGGGGAACAAGTCACACTTTATAGAGAAGGATGATTTCAGGTTAAAAAACAGGTCATTATTTCTCTTTAAAGAATTCGTAGTTGTAAAGCATAGTAACTATTAACCAGTTTGACACAATGTTTTGGATGGTTTGACCATAACATGTGTTAAGAGGCCCAGAGAGTATAGGAAAGTAGAGTTCTCATCACCCATAACTCTATGATTAGTTTATGATTCAGCAAGCCTATGCCACACCTTTTTAAAGCAAATGAGAAATATGAGAAATTTTCATTGTCATAACTGAAAAGAAGTATGGTAAAACTTCATGTAAGAAATTTGTTTACAGGCTGCACTTTGTTATTTACAAAGCAAAATAAACAAAGGAACAAATATATAACTTTTTCTTTGATATTATCCATGATAACCCAGTATTTAGGTATATAAGGAATTTGAAAAGTGTATAGTGGTTTTCTAGGGATAGATATTTTGCATTTGCACTTTGACATCAGTTTGAATTTCAAAGGGATACAATTTTGATTTTATCTCTCTGAAATATTTCAGTTACTATTCTGTCATTATGACCAAAATACTTAAGAAAATTCTTTTCTTGATTTATTTATTTTTTAAATAATTATAGTTTACTCACTTTGTATCTCAGCTGTGGCCCCTCCCTCATCCCCTTTAATCCTATCCTCCCTCTCTCTTCTCCTCCCATGCCCCTCCCCTAGTCAGCTGATAGGGAAGGTCCTCCTCCCCTTCCCTCTGTTCCTAACCTGTCAAGTCTCATCAGGACTGGCTGCATTGTCTTCCTCTATGGCCTAGCAAGGCTGCACCCTCTCAGGAAGAGGTGATCAAAGAGCCAGCCACGGAGTTCATGGCAGAGACAGTCCCTGTTCCCATTACTAGAGAACCCACTTAGAGACTGAGCTCCCCTGGGCTACATCTGTGTAGGGGTTCAAAGTTATGAGGAACTAGACAAGACTTCCATCCACGTTATTCATTCGGCCAGGCATGGGAATTGTCTCATTCTGATGCACCTGAGAATGTGGTGGAGTTTCTTAATAACAGTGGATCACAAGATAGAAAGTATAACAGAAACCAGGGGGTCACCACAACATGAAGAACTGTATTAAAGTGCCCGGCCTTAGGAAAGATGAGAACCAGCAGCCTAGCTGGAGAAATTAGAATTATTTTGGTCCATTCTTTAAACATGTTTGTAGTACTCTGAAACTACAAGGTGAATTTTAATAAGCATTTCTTTTGCATAACACCAGCAAGCTTGCTAGAGCTGTGTGTTTCTCAGTTGGTCATCTGTTTCAACCTTGTGGGTAGGCAGCTGTTCTTCTCCTCTTGCATATCCTGCAGAGCAGATCTGAGAACAGAACTTCTTTGAAGCTAACATGCATCTCACGCTAACACCAATTCAAAGGTGTGTGTGCTCCTTTCTACCCTCTATGTGCCATGTCATTCTGAGGCTGCAGGCTTTTAATTTTAGACCCAACTTCTTAAATAACTCTCAAACAAACATAAGTTTCATGAAGATTATTTAGCTTCTATTTAAAGAGTATCATATTTAATAATTAGTTATTGATTTTCCATAGAAGTTTGATTAGATAACTTTATAAATTAAGTATATATCAGTAACACTAAAATTATGTTTTGAGTAATTTTTATTTTAACAACATTGTTGAATGTAGTGACATTAGATGAATGCCAAAGATGTTGGTCTTCCACAATGAGGAAATATTATATAGATGCCCGACGTAAGACAAATAAATGGTGGTTGGTAGATGGCCTAGTGCATAAGAATATTTTCTCTATAAGCACGAGAAACAGTGTGTGAATCAGTAGCAATGAGGTAAAATAGACAGATATGGTTCTGAGTACCTAAAACCCCAGAAGAGCGCTGAAGGCTTCACTGGAAAATAAAAAGAACAAGTCTTGAGCTAATATGGTAGAAAGCATGGTAGAGAAAGACATCCACCACTCTTTTGTGTATATGCTTAAAGAGGTACTAGAATCTATATTCTCACACTCACATGAATGTACCACACACATTCAACACACACACACACACACACACACACACACACACACACAAGCACACATAAGTGAAAGATTCAAAAAAGTGATCTTAAAAATACAAAAAGGAAATAATAACTTCTGTGGGCAATAATAATTTTTATTATCTTAGGTTTTAGTCATATTAATGAAGACCAATGTTTCATATATTTTATATTTTCAAACATGCACACTGGTTCCACTGATAAAATTTAACATCTCTTTATCCTTTCCCTCATTTTGAAGCAGTCAATGATCACTGTAAGATAAGGTATGTCTATGATTTCAGATACAATAAGAGAGAAGCCATCAGACATTTGTCCTCAGTGTGGCTTTTCTTCACTTAATAACATGCTCTACCATTTTATTTGTTTTGCTGAAGAAGACAAACTTTTATTATTCTTGTGACTGAATATTATTTTATTTTGTATATACCACATCTTCTTTCTACATTCATCTATTGATACTGTCCCTCTGGTTAGAGATTCTTAGCATTTTTGAGGAGTTCTACAGGAAACATGCACATGCAGATATCTGATATGCTAATTTAACAGCCTTTGGATAATTACCCAGTCACTGGAAAACATTATCACTCAGCAGATCTGCTTTTAATTTTTTTGAGGACCCTCTGTACTGTTTTTCATAATAACTGTACTAATTAGCATTCTACCCTGCAGTTGGTAATCACTCTCCCTATAACTTAGCCACCATTCATTAACTTACTTTTCTTGATAACAGTCATAACAAATAGAGTAATATGATAGTTTCATATAGTTTCAGTTTACATTTCCTAGATAGCTAGTGATTTTCATATATTAGTTTTCTGTCAATATTTAAAATGTTAATAAGTATAGTACAAAGTAATCCATTTGAAAAAACCTGGATTACAATGGACTTGAATCAATGCTTTTAAAATAAAGCATCTTTATTTTTTTTTTTTTTTGGATAGACAAATACATTGTTTAGTATTCCATGTCACACCTGGCATTAGTTGCTAATAGTTATATTTGTAGGGCTGAGACACCATGAATTTCTTTCTTCCATTTAGCATGTCTAGTATTATTAATAATAATATCATCATCATCATCATCATCAATATTTATCTTTCTACCCAGCTGTATTATTGAGGTATTGTGGGTGTAGCTTTCCTGTCATTTCATCTCCTCCCCTTTCATCTGACCCTGGTTTATCAGGTATCTTCAGGACTGGCTGCAAAGTCCTCCTCTGTGGCCTAACAGGGCTGCTCCTCCCTCGGGGACGGGGTAGGTCAAAGAGTCAGCCATTGATTTCATGTCAGAAATAGTTCCTGTTCCCCTTACTAGGGTACCCACTTGGCTACTGGACTACTATGGGCTACATCTGAGTAGGGCTTCTAGGTTATAGCCACACATGGTCCTTGATAGAGTGTCAGTCTCAGAAAAGACCTCTGTGCCCAGATATATTTGGTCCTTGTGGAGCTCCTGTCCTCTCCAGGTCATACTAACTCCCTTTCTTTCATATGATTCCCTACACCCTGCCCAAGGTTTGGTTATGAGTCTCCATATCTGCTTTGGTACACTGCTAGGTACAGTCTTTCAGAGGCCCTCTGTGGTAGGCTCCTGTCCTGTTACTTGTCTTCTCCTACATCCAATGTCCATCCCATTTGTCTTTCTAAGTGAGGATAGATCATCTTACCCCAGGTCCTCTTTCTTGTTTATCTTCTTTAGGTGTATAGATTTCAGTATGTTTATCCAATCTTATAGGTCTATATAAGTGAGTATATGCCAAGTGTGTTTTTCTCTTTCTGGGATATCTCATGCAGCATAATCTTTTCTAGGTGGTCCCACCATTTGCCTGCAAACTGTTTATGATTTCCGTGTTTTTAATTGCTAAATAGTATTCCATTGTATAAAAGTAACACAATTTCTGTATCCATTCCTCCTTTGAGGGAAATCTGGATTGTTTCCAGTTCTGGCTATTATAAATAAAGCTGCTACAAACATGGTTAAGCAAATGTTCTTGTTGTATACTTGAGCATCTTTTGAATATATGCTTAGGAGTGGTATAGCTGGATATTGAGGAAGCACTATTCCTAATTATCGGAGAAAGCATCAGATTAACTTCCAAAGTGATTGTACAAGTTTACTGTCCCACCAGGAATGGAGGAGGGTTCCCCTTTCTCCACATCTTCTTCATCATGTGTTGCCACTTGAGTTTTTGATCTTAGCCATTTTGATGGGTGTAAGTGGAAATCTCAGGGTCGTTTTAATTTACATTTCTCTGATGAATAAGAACTTTGAGCATTTCTTTTATTTTTATTTTTATTTTTATTACTAGCTATATTATATTAACTTTGTATCCCAACTGTATCCCACTTCCTCATTCCCTCCCAATCCCTTATCTCCCTGCCCCTTTCCAAGTCCACTGATTGGGAAGGACCTCCTCCCCTTTCATCTGACCCTGTTTTATCAGGTATCTTCAGGACTGGCTGCAAAGCCCTCCTCTGTGGCCTAGCAGGACTGCTCCTCCCTTGGTGGAGTGGGGAGGTCAAAGAGCCTGCCACTGAGTTCCTGTCAGAAATAGTCCCTGTTCCCCTTACTAGTAGAAACCAATTGGTTACTGAGCTACCACGGGCTGATATCCAGAATATATAAAGAATTAAGGAAGTTGAAAAGCAATAAATCAAGTAATCCAATTAAAATATGGGGTATGGAGCTAAACAGAGAATTCTCTGTAGAGGAATATAGAATGGCAGAGAAACACTTAAAGAGATGCTCAACCCAGATAGCCATCAATGGAGAAATGGATACAGAAATTAGGATATTTTTAAAATTTATTTATTTTTTTAATTAATTACACTTTATTCACTTTGTATCCCCCCATAAGCCTTTTACTCCTCCCCTCTTGATCCCACCCTCCCACCCCCTTCTTCACCCATGCCCCTCCCCAAGTCCACTGATAAGGGAGGTCCTCCTCTCCTTCCTTCTGATCTTAGTCTATCAGATCTCATCAGGAGTGGCTGCATTCTCATCTCCTGTGGCCTGGTAAGGCTGCTCCCCCCTCAGGGGAAGGTGATCAAAGAGCAGGCCAATCAGATTATGTCAGATGTAGTCCCTCTTCCCATTACTATGTAACCCACTTGGACACCAAACTGCCATGGGCTACATCTGTGCAGGGGTTCTAGGTTATCTCCATGCATGGTATTTGGTTGGAGTATGTGTCTCTGGGAAGACCCCTGTATTCAAATTTCTGGTTTTGTTGCTCTCCTTGTGGAGTTCCTGTCCTCTCCAGATCTTACTATTTCCCACTTCTTATATAAGATTCCATGCACTCTGCCCAACAGTTGGCCATACTGTCTCAGCATCTGCTTTGATAGTCTGCAGGGCAGAGCCTTTCAGAGGCCCTCTGTGGTGGTTTCTAGCTTGTTTCTTGTTTTCTTCTTCTTCTTCTGATGTCCTTCCTCTTTGTCTTTAGGGATGGGGATTCAGCATTTTAGTCAGGCCCTCTCTCTTGATTAATTTCTTTAGATGTACAGATTTTAGTAGGTTTATCCTATGTTATATGTCTACATGAGTGAGTATATACCGTGTAGGTGTTTCTGCTTCTCAAACAGCTCACTCAGGATGATCCTTTCCAGGTCCCACCATTTATCTGCAAATTTCATGATTTCCTTAATTTTCATTGCTGAGTAATATTCCATTGTGTAGATGTACCACAATTTCTGCATCCATTCTCCAGTTGAGGGGCATCTGGGCTGTTTCTAGCTTCTGGCTATTGCAAATAAAACTTCTACAAACATGTTGAGAAAATGTCCTTATTGTGTACTTGAGCTTCTTTTGGATATATATGCCTAGGAGTTGTATGGCTGGATCTTGAGGAAGCGTTATTCCCAGTTGTCTGAGAAAGTGCCAGATTGATTTCCAGAGTGGTTGTACCAGTTTACATTCCCACCAGCAGTGGAGGAGGGTTCCCCTTTCTCCACAGCCTCTACAGCATGTGTTGTCACTCGAGTTTTTCATCTTGGCCATTCTGATGGGCGTAAGGTGAAATCTCAGGGTTGTTTTGATTTGCAGTTCTCTGAATGCTAATAATGTTGAGCATTTCTTTAAGTGTTTCTCTGCCATTCTATATTCCTCTATAGAGAATTCTCTGTTTAGCTCTGTTCCCCATTTTTTTAATTGCATTACTTGGTTTGCTGCTTTTCAGCTTCTTTTTTCTTTATATATACTGGATATTAGCCCACTGTCATATAAAGGGTTGGTAAAGATTCTTTCACAATCTGTAGGCAGTAGTTTTGTTTTGATGATGGTTTTTATTTGAGGAAACAAATAAAATGTGTAAACACCTACAGGAAGATAAACTCAAATTGTGGTATTTTTACACAATGGAAAACTACTCAGCAATCAAAAACGAGGAAATCATGAAATTTGCAGTCAAATGGTGGGATCTAGGAAAGATCATTCTGAGTGAGGTATCCCAGGAGGAGAAACACACACATGGTATATACTCCTTTATAGACCTATAAGATATGATAAACATAATGAAATCTATACACCTAAAGAAGATAAACAAGAAAGAGCATTTCTTTAAGTGTTTCTCTGCCATTCGATGTTCCTCTATTGAGAATTCTGTTTAACTCTATATCTCATTTTTTAATTAGGTTACTTGTGATTTTTGCTGTTTACCATCATAAGTTATTTATATATTCTGGATATAAGCCCTCTCTCAGAGGGTTGGTAAAGATCTTTCCCCAGTTTGTAAGCTGTCATTTTGTTTTGATGACATTGTCCTTTGCTTCACAGAAGGTTTTCAGTTTCATGAGGTCATATTTATTGATTGTTGTTCTTAGAGCCTGTGCTATTGGTATTCTGTACAGGAATTTTTGGTTGTTTATTTATGTATTCTTTTTAATTTTATTTATTTATTTATTTATTTATTTATTTATTTACTCTTTCTTTATTGCACAGCTTGAGATCAGGGATGGAGATACCTCCAGAACATCTTTTTCTGTAGAGGATTGTTTTAGCTATTGTGGGTCTTGTTATTCCATATGAGGTTGAGAATTTATCTTTCAATGTCTGTAAAGAATTGTGTTGATAATTTTATGGGAATTGTATTGAATCTGTAGATCGCTTTTGGTAAGATCTCCATTTTTACTCTGTTAAAACTGATATATTTTTCTATTTCTTTCTTCAGAGACTTGAAGTTTTGTTTTGTTTTATTATTATTTTTTTAATGTCTTTGACTTGCTAGGTTAGAGTCATACCAAGTTACCTTATGTCCTTTGTGCCTATTGTGAAGGGTATAGTTTCCCTAATTTTTCCTCTCTTTCTCTCACTCTGTGTGTGTGTGTGTGTGTGTGTGTGTGTGTGTGTTTGTGTTTGGTTCCTCACTTATATTCTTATCCATGATTTTAACCTACTAGTATTGATAAATCTTCAGCTGATCTCATTGATTTTATCAATTTCCCTGGGAAATTAACTTTTTGGTAAAAGACAATGACCATAGAAGATGCTTTTGCAACCGTAGATTGCTAATTTTTCTGTTATATCTTGCTTAGTGAGTATATTTGTTAATCTCCTTTTATTTCTGTTCATTTTTATCATAAATTGTTTCAGTGAACAGATTCATTTTTTTCCTTCTTTTCCCATTGCTGTGACCAAATATCTAAGAAAAAGCAACTTAAAAGAGAGAATGGTTTTGTTTGTTAGTGGTATAAAAGTTAAGTCTTTCTTGATAAAATGCTCAATTCCTGTCCAGAAAGGCAAAGAGGATGGATATCAGAAGAAGGAGAAAAGAGGGAACAAGTCAGGAGCCTGACACAGAGGACCTCTGAAAGGCTCTGCCCTGCAGACTATCAATGCAGATGGTGAGACTTATGGCCAACCGTTAGGAAGAGTGCAGGGAATCTTAGGAAAGAAGTGGGAAACAGTAAGATCTGGAGAAGACAGGAACCCCACAAGGAGAGCAACAGAACCAAATAATCTGAGCACAGGGGTCTTTCCTGAGACTGATACTCCAGCCAAGGACTATGCATGGAGATAACCTAAGACCCCTGCACAGATGTAGCCCATGGCAGTTCAGTATCCAAGTGGGTTCCACTATAATAGGAACAGGGACTGCCTCTGACATGAACTGATTGGCCTGCTCTTTAATTACCTCCCCCTGAGGGGGAAGCAGCATTACCAGGCCACAGAAGAAGACAGTGCAGCCACTCCTGATAACACCTAATTGACTCGGATCAGAAGGAAGGAAAAGAAGACATCCCCTATCAGTGGACTTGGAGAGGGGCATGCTTGCAGAGAGTGGATGAAGGGAGGGATTCAGACCAGAGGAGGGAGGGTACCATGGGGCGAAACAAAGTGAATAAAGTGTAATTAATAAAGAATTTTAAAAAAAAGATTACAAAAAAAAAAGTTCAGTCCTTCATGATTGGAAAGGCGTATATCATTAATGGCAGCTTGTAGCTGTGACAACACGAATACAATCTTCTAGTTAGTATTTGGTGAAATAGAAAACAGGTACATGATAATGCTTTCTCAATTTGGTTTTCTCTGAGGTTCAGGCCAAGACACCAGACCATAGCTTACTGTCTCCCTTTTTCAGGCTGAGTCATTTCTTCTCTGTTAAAGACATGTTCAGAGGAGTTTCTCACAGATGGATGTGAATGCAGTCCAGTTGGTAATGAAGACTACCAATTGCAGATGACAATAAATGTAATACAAGCATTGAAAAAGAACTTGCATTCTAGGACTGCTAATCTTTAGAGCTCTTAGAATTCTTTATGACTAACAGTGGTGGATTGGATGAAAATGGCCCCTGTTGGCTCACTAATTTCAATAGTCCTCTGCTTATAGTGCTCTTCCTTTCCATCATTAGACATCAGTTAAGATAGCCTCTCAATGACATGGTCACAGGTGAGTATAATATGGGAAATTCCTCAGATGAAACTATCACAAATTCTAGGATATGTCACTTTTAAATTTTTATTTTACATTTATTTATTTTTTTATTATTTTTATTTTCATTCTTTTGTATCCAAGCTGTAACCCCCTCCTTCTTTCCCTCCCAATCCCAACCCCCCATCTCCTCCCTGCCCCCTTCCAACTCCACTGATAGGGGAGGTCCCCCTCCCCTTCCATATGACCTAGCTAATCAGGTATCTTCAGGACTGATTGCAATGTCTTTATCTGTGGCCTAGCAAGGCTGCTCCTCCATCGGGGCGGGGGAAGGAGAGGAATGTTTCCCTTACTAGGGAACCCACTTGGATATTGAGCTACCATGGGCTATATCTAAGCAGGGGTTTTAGGTTATATCCATGCATGGTCCTTGGTTGGAGAAACAGTTTCATAGAAGACTCCTGTGCCCTGAGATATTTTGTCCTGGTGGAGCTCCTGTCCTCTCCCCGGTTATACTAACTCCCCCTTTTATCATATGATACCCTGCACTCTGCTGAAGGTTTGGTTATGAGTCTCAGCATCTGCTTTGATAACCTGCTGGGTAGAATCTTTCAGAGCCCTTTGTGGTAGGCTCCTGTCCTGTTACTTGTTTTCTCCTACTTCCAATATCGATCCCCTTTGTCTTTCATGCTGGAGAGATTGTGGACAAAGGGGAACCTCCTCCATTGCTGATGGGAATGTAAACTTGTACAACCACTTTGGAAATCAATCTGGCACTTTCTCAGACAATCAGGAACACTGCTTCCTCAAGATGCAGCTATAACACTCCTAGGCATATATCCAAAAGGATGCTCATGTACATAACAAGGACATTTGCTCAACCATGTTTGTAGCAGCTTTATTCCTAACAGCCAGAACCTGGAAAGGATCCAAATGTCCATCAATGGAGAAATGGATACAGAAATTGTGTTACTTTTAGAAAATTGAATACTACACATCAATTAAAAACAAAGAAATCATGAATTTTGCAGGCAAATGGTGAAATCTAGAAAAGATCATCCTGAGTGTGGTATCCCAGGAGCAGAAAGATACACATGGTATATACTCACTTATAAGTACGTATTAGATCTATAAGATAGGATAAACATACTAAAATCTGTACACCTGAAGAAGATAAACAAGAAAGAAGACCAGGGGTAAGATGATCAATCCTCAGCTAGGATATGTCATTTTGAAAGATGAAGACATCAAGGACAGAAGAAGCTTACTTGGTAAAGAAAGACAAAGCAAACATGAGACATTTCAGCTGTGCTCCTTAGACCAACTGCTACTTTGTCAACTACCAGCCACGTTTTCAGTTACTTAGACCATTCAGTAAACAGCTGTCCTACAGATTGACACTGCCATAAGAGATAACTCTGCACATATAAGTTTCTTATGCTTTCCACATGGCCTAAATAATAAAAAGCCAAATAACATTGTTGCTTTAAGCTACTAAATTTTGGTAGGCTGTACAGAAAAAAAAAGTGGGTGATGAAGTTTAAAATATAGTAAAATGTGTTACAAAATTATTTTGTTGGTAAACATAATTAATCTAACCATATAAGTTTCTCTTTCTTTTCATGTCACATATTTTAAAAGTAAAATATAGGAAAAGTGTAAGTTAACCTTTCAAAAGAAGACTACTTTAAAAGATATTTTAACAGAAATTCAATATTCTTTCTAAAAATAAAATTGAAGGTTTTATGTATTTTATGTAAAAGTATTTATGTATTTTTAGCAGCATAAAAATTATTGCAACAGGGTCTGATGCATTTATTGCAGTGAAATAAGAAGTACAACTGTGGATACTAATTGTATATATAATATTAATCACTTGTAAAAGGATGACACTACTTTAGCAACAATCTGGCAGTCTCTGACATGAACTCATGGACAGGCTATTTGATTACCTCCACCTGGGGTGGGAGGGGGCATCCTTTCAGTCCACAGTGGAAGACAAAGAAGCCAGTCCTGATGTAGACTAGGGTCAGAGTGAAGGGGAGGAGGACCTCCCCTATCATTGGAGTGGGGGAGGGGCATAGAAGAAGAGGAAGTGAGGGTGAGATTGGGAGGGGATAGAAGAGGGGGTTATAGCTGGGATACAAAGTGAATAAACTGTAATTAATAAAAATAAAATAAAATGTTAAAAAACTCATTCTTTTAAGTATTATAAGTAAGAAGCTCAACTTAAGTGAGTTTTCCTGCCAGGGAATTATTATTGTTATTATTATATACCAGTGTGGAAACTGAGGGGTTAGAACATATAAATATGCTGATAGAGAGGAAGTATGAAGGCACATTGGACAACTCGGTGGAATGAAATATTTGTGTTTTCTTTTCCTCTAAAGACATCCACCAGAATATATTACCTCCCCAGTTATTACAAAAGCACATTTCTATATCTATGAAAAGAGTTATTGCCAACCTAAGTACATTAGAAGGGATTTAATAAATGATTGCAGCTTATGAATGCTCCTCTGATGAGGAGACCACATAAACACATGGAAGTTATTAACAGCAAAGTATTGATGTAAGCATTATAGTATCATCAGAGCCATTCACAAGGAACAAACATAATTATGAGGCTTATTCACTGTTTATGCAGAGGCCTACTGATTCCTTATGCTTATTTATTATGTTTATGTTTATTTTACCATTGTATGATTTAAAATGCAACAATACTGCTGCTGTAATGGCTCTGCCCAGCCATGCTTTTAGAAACTTTCCCCACACATCCTATCTATTTTGCTTGCCAGGAAATAAGCAGTTCATGTTATGCATGGAGACACCTGACTGTGAAATGATTAATATTTATTCATTCATTAACTCACATACAGTAATTAGAAAAGTAACAAGGTCAAATAAAATCCATTAATCATTTGCATATTTTACTTTGTAAAATGCTTCAAATATATGAGTTATCCTACAGGTATAAACTCAGATACACTGAACCATTTATTCTTGCAAGTGATTCCTGTGAAAGAACATACATTAAATAAAATAAGGAACATCACTAAATCTGTGAAATGAGAGTTAGATAGTACCTCCTGTTACCTAATATTTTCCTAGCTACTAACTGTAATATTAAAATTGTGTGATTTTAGGTATACGCAGAGATATAACTGCATTTCACTGTACATACATAGAGACTAGTTATAATATTTCTGTACAGTGATAATGTCTCTATTTTCAGTATTTTTCAAGAATAAAAAACCTTCATTTATACCTACCATGTAACCAAAAATAACCAAAATAATTTAGAGTGTTCTGAATACTAAAATATCATCAGGACATTTAAGAACTAACCAAAAGGGAATGTGGATTAAACTTCTTTGTCTGGATTTTGCCTGGGGGTTAGAAAAGGTTAAGAAGGGAGTAACTCATCTGGGCCAGGATATAAAAGCAGATTTAGATGGCTTAGGAATTTGAAAGCTAAAGGATGAGGCATCATCCAGAATCAAATATTGAAATGCAGTAAACAAAAAATATATATATATAATTTAACCTTAGGTCATAAAAAATACTTTTTTAAACGACTATAATTTTAGACACAGAAAAGAGTATACCTCATGTAGCAAATAACTTTTAGCTCCATGATATTTTTTTTTATATTTTTCTGATCACAGTTGCCACTTTAAAATATGTTATGAGCAATTTATTAAAATAAGGAATACATAGATAGAAACAGTTGGTTGCTCTCAATTCTTTTACCCAGAATCCACATAGTCTGAAGAAAAAACTTCAGGGTGGTCTGTGCTTTCTGCAGGCACTGCATACGCATAGTCTAGAGACACATCTGAAGATAAAACACACATGCACAGAAGAATAGAGAAAGACTGAATTATATATTCAGTGTGTGGATGACTTTAGCTATCAACCTTTCCATAACAGCTTAGGCAAAGATCTTTAAGTATCTGTTTATTTAGTTTGTGTGAATGAGTGGTCTGCCTGCATGTATGTTTGTGCACCATTGTATACAGTGTTTCGGGGCACATAGAGGGTGTCAGATCCCTTAGACTGGAGTTACAGACTGTTGTAATCACAGTATAAGTTCTGGGAACAAATCTACGTCTTTTGGAAGAAAAGCAAGTATTGTTGTAACTGCTGAACCGTCTTTCTTGCCTGGGTAGCCTATATTATTTAATTAATCACTGATTGGAGGGTTTCTTAGACCATGATTTATGGATGTGTTCAAGTATGACTATGTGAAAGAAATTAACTTTGAAATTTGCGCTGTATTCTTCAGATTGTCCGTTACCTTAAAAGCAAAATGTCAGATAGCAGGGGAGGAGGAACACCCCAGTCAGTGGACTAGGGAAGGGACATGGGGGGGAGGAAGAGAGAAGGAGGGTGGGACCTGGAGGAGATGAGGGAGGGGACTACAGTCTGAATACAAAGTGAATAAATTGTAACAAATAATAATAGAAAAGAAAATATTAAAAATAAAATGTAACAGTAATAGTCTTTCTTTCTCAAGTCTAACATCACTTTCTTGAACTGATGATTGCACTACAGAATTCCAACTTCATTGCACCCCAAAAATGTATGAATCCATTCCTTAAAGTAAATTTTTCATATTTTCATCTATAGAATAACTGAAATCTAAATTTTGATTTCTAAATCCATTTCTTATTGGTCCTGCTTTCTCTGGAGCACTATAATTAATATTGATTTTGGTACTAGTGTGTGGTATTCCAACAATACATAACTAAAAATATGTAAAATGTCTTTGGAGTTGAACAGTGGGTAAAAGCTAAGGGTATTTTCAGATACATAATGCAAATACGTGTGTGTGTGTGTGTGTGTGTGTGTGTGTGTGTGTGTGCATTCATGGTTGGCTTGAAGATATTACTTTAGAAATCACTATGTGAAATTTGATACTGTTAAACTCACAAGATTTGGATAAAATTTCTACCAGCTTGAAGAACGCAGTATGATAGTATGCAGAATGTCACTAAAATATTAATATTCAAGATATTTCAGGTAAATAATTATTGATATAGAAGAAAAAATATCCTTTATATGCAAGTGTGGTGTTTTGAATGTGAGCGGTACTCTGTAGGCTCATGTATTTGAGCACGTTGGTTCCTAGATGGTGATGTCATTTGGGAAGATTATGGGGGCCTCCCAAAGTTGTACCTTTGCTAAAGAAAATACAGTATTGAGCTGAGTTTCGTGTCTTCATAGACAGGCTCCACTTGCTCCCCTTTCTCCTTTCCTGTGTGGCACTAATTTTCCCTGGAGCCTTATGTTCTTGTTCCTATGCCTTCCCACTGTCATGGACTTAAAAGATAATGAAAATGTAATGCATTTACATGGTAGAATATTATTAGGCTACTCAAAAATGTAAATGATGAAGTATACAATTAAATAGGTGGGCCTATAATTATCCCGAGGAGGGTAACCCAGGTCAACAAAAACAAGCATTGCCCATCTTCTTTCATACCTTGATGTAAAGCATTTATGCTTTACCTATGCGTTTTTCATGATAATTCCCATGAGCCTAAGAAGTTAGTGGGGACCATGGAGGAGATGAGAATCACCCAAGAAATGGGATGTAGACAAGAGTTCTTTAAAAGAATAAAGAGAACATTAAAACAAGAGGAGGTAAAGAAGCGGGAGACGGGAGCACAGGATAGATAATGGCATAGGGTGAGAAAAACCAATACTGAATTTCTTTTGAAAGACATACAGAAACCCGTTACTATAGAAGGAGCCTAAAATATACAGATATTTAAAATAAATTGAAACTAAGCCACCATTTAATTTCAGAGACAAAACCTTAAATACACATCATGTGCTACCAAATAAAATCCCCAGCACCAGGAATGAGGTTCTTTGGAGTTCTTGCCCAAAGGCTCCCATAGACCTTGCAAATACTTTAGGCTATTGCTAAGGTATTTCATACCTTCTACAATTTGATGATAATACCTGATTGCTGAAGACATAAAATACCAATGGCATATGACATTAGTAAATCTAGCTGACCTAATCTAGAAGCTTCCCTCCTACAGGTAAAGTTCATAGTGCCAGCAAATACTGTACACACTGGCAGAGGAGAAACACAATGACCAGTCTTACCTAGATAAGAACCAGTTAGGAATAATAGCTATCTGCAAGCAAGATATGCTTACTGTCACAAAAGCAGTACACATGTGTAGGAGTACCCAAGTACTTTTTGATTGGATTTAAATTCCACTGCATGAGAAGGATTCCATATTTGATTTTTTTAAGAGAATAAGAACCTTAGACTAGATACAAGATGATCCCAAAGAAAAATCTATCATGACAATGTTTTGCTAAGTGGACACAGTACTAAAATAACTCATAATGACTTATTGCTATACCTGTATGTCAGTGCATTGCTTTAACCTGATCAAAGCAGCCTCTTCTTGCCATTTGCACCAATTAACAAGGAAACCCGCAAGTGGGAAAATACTCAGAGTAAGAGACTTTGGAGTATTTGGCCTTGAATAGCATAGTTCATCATATCTCTCCTCTCAAAGCTCAGGAATCTATACATAACAGCAAGCAGAAAACATGCAAGAGTCAAAGATGGTGGTAAGTTTTAAGGATACATCATTTTCCAGACATAACAAAGCTGGTATACATATGTTAGCATGCACAAGGTGTGCACAAACTCAGTATATATATATATACATATATCTATATCCCAGTACAAAGAAAAGGAAGTGGGCAGAGTCCCACTGCTAAGGAAGAAGAGACAATAGCTGCTGGTAGGGAAAAATAACTTTTCTCCAATGGAATGCCAATGGGTATGTTAACCACACTTAGGAAGGCATATGCTCAGGAGTAGATGGTCAATACAAATTGGACTTCATGTCTTTCAGTGCTCTTTGTTTTGTGTTGGTTTTGTTTGTTTTTAAAGAGAGAGAAAGAACATGAACTTATGTAATAAGGGGTCTTGAAGAAAATGAGGAATGTAAAAGAATATGATTAAAATATACTGAATAAAATTTCAAAAAAAAAAAAAAATGAGCAGCCAATGGGCTTCCATACAGGTCCTCTCCATTCAAGATCCATAGTTGGATTATTGGTCTCTGTGGGCCACCATGGAGCCAGGTATTTTGGCTCTGTTGTTCTCCTTGTGGAGCTCCTGTCCCCTCCAGGTCTTTCTATTTCCCTCTTCTTCCATTAGGATTCTGACATTTTGCCTAAAGTTTGGATTACTTGAGCATATTTTGGATATATGCTTAGGAGTGGTATAGCTGGATCTTGAGGTAACACTATTTTTTATTTTCTGAGAAAGTGTCAGATTGATTTCTAAAGTGGT
This sequence comes from Meriones unguiculatus, assembly GCF_030254825.1. Classification (NCBI taxonomy): domain Eukaryota; kingdom Metazoa; phylum Chordata; class Mammalia; order Rodentia; family Muridae; genus Meriones; species Meriones unguiculatus. The sequence goes on from NC_083364.1 coordinate 81,472,788, forward strand.
TGTACAAGTTTACATTCCCACCAGTAAAGGAGGAGAGGTCCCCTTTCTCCTCAACCTCTCCAGTATGCATCATCCCAAGGGTTTTTTATCTTAGCCCATCTAATGGTTGTGAGGTAAAATCTCAGGGCTATTTTGATTTGCATTTCTCCAATATCTAAGGATGTTGAGCATTTCTTTAAGTGTTTCTCTGCCATTCAATATTCCTCTATAGAGAATTCTCTGTTTAGTTCTGGACCCCATTTTTTAAATTGGATTACTTGGATTGTTTATGTTTAACTACTTCAGTTCTTTATATATTCTGGATTTTAGCCCTCTGTCAGATATAGGGTTGATGAAAATCTTTTTCCAATCTGTAGGCTGTTTTGTTCTGATGATAGCATCCTTTGCTTTACAGAAGCTTTTCAGTTTCATGAGGTCCCATTTTATAGTTGTTGATCTTAGAGCCTGTGCTGTTGTTTCTTCTGTTCAGGAAGTTGTCTCCTGTGCAAAGGAGCTCAAAGTTTCCAAGTAGGTGCCCTAGTAAGGGGTACAGGAGTTTTCTCTGACATGAACTCAGTGGCATGCTCTTTGATCACCTGCCCCTTGGGGATACAGCCTTGCCAGGCCACAGAGGAAGATGATACAGCCAGCCTTGATGAAACTTGATAAGCTAGGGTCAGATAGAAGGGGAGAAGGTCCTCCCCTACAGGGGAGTAGGTAAAGGGCACGGAGGGAGAAAAGGGAGGGAAGGTGGGACTGGGAGAAGACAAGGGAGGGGGCTGCAGTGGGGATACAAAGTGAATAAATTATAATAAATAAATATATAAATAAAATTAAATTTAAAAGATTCAAAGAAAAAATATTTCAAGAGGGAAATAATATCTTTACAGAAGTGAAGTTCATAATCTTTACTGGAGGCACTAATTTAAAGTAAGAAATTTTTGGTGAATAATCATGAAGAATTTACCTATATTTTACCCAGGCATGGTGGTTCACACCTGTAATCCAAGCATTCAGGCAGATCATTGTGAGTTCAAGGCCAGCCTGGTCTCCTAAGACAAGATAGTCAAGGCTGCACAAAGAAATCTTGTCTAGAAAAGAAAAGAAAAAACAAAAAAGTTGAGTAGACAATGAAGTGATTCTTAATTAGAATAGCTATTTAAAATGACAATAGTTACTGATATACTGACATCAAAATATAAAATACTTAATAGGAAATAAGTTCTTATTAATATGTGGGTAGCTAGAAGTACATAAGGCCTATGTTTTATATTAAAATAAATAAAATATGTAAGAATAGTCATAATATTTTGCATTTGTCTCTGGGTAAGAAAATGAGGACACTTTTCATTATCAAACATTCTTTTATCTTTTCCAATTACCCTGCAGTTTTAAGAGAGCACGTTTTCCCCCATTTAATTAAATTTACACATGATCAGCTTTAACTGGTAAGCACAAAGCTATTTAATGCATCTACAAATATCTGAAGCCTTCAGAGCATCTTAGTGCTTGTGATAAGCCACCAAAGTGAATCAATTCATGATACTCCATGATCAGTGCTGTGTTTTAGGTGAGTATAGGTACTGACCATAGATCACTGCTGTTTTTTTATAGCACAACACACACAGCTTTTGATGTATCATTTCAGAAATCATAAGGTTTATATTTTATCCACAGTTCTTAATTTATACTACAAAAACTTTTATATGAAAGCCACATATTACTTCATAGACAATGATAAAAATACCAACTTTTCACCACTTATTACACACAATGCTGTTATATGAACATAATAGAAATGAAATCATGCTAATATTCCAAGAAAAGAGTATTGATGACAACAATGTCTACAACAAAAGTGCTGCATCATAATATAATATTGTACTTGGAGCTGTACCAGGATTTCAAAATAACTACATGGGAGAAAACATTTAAATTCAAGTGTTTGTGCTTTTTTTTTTTTTCATAGAGGTCATCTAGGCATGGCTATTTACCATATAAGAAAGACAAGGATGATTAACAGTGACATGATGAGAACAGTTGTTGATGACTATACCACTGCATCTAGATAACATGAAATGTTAATGTGATGTATATATATTCCATATTCCATTATTTGTCAGTTTGTATTCATATTCAAAAGCACATTACCTTTTTCCTTATTTTGAGTTTGCTCTGATATTGAGATGTGCAGTGGGACCTATGGAGAGAATTTTGAACATATCCAGCTTAGAATACTTAGGCATCTAAAGTGAAACCGTGAGTAAGCGTCAGGTTTAAAATTGTGAATTTGAGGAAGATGTAAATTTAGTAGTTGTCAATTTTTGAATAATATTTAAGAGTATGTTACTGAATGAAATCAGCAACAGTGAGATTCTACTCGATGATTCTACTCGATGATGATGTTGATACAGGGCAGGGTGGATTGGAGGTATATTGGTTGCATTTGGAAGGTGTTTTACAGCAGGCCAAATGTCTACCTAATTAGACAGCAACACCTGTTTGAAGTAAATTAATTTCACCAGACATTATTGAGTGTTCAACAGGATGACACTAATCTTCAGCTGAAAAATCACAGCATCACATAGAGGAAGTAGTTCAAATTGCAATGATTTTCAAATGTTATTCTCCAACGAGTGATTAATTTTAGAATATCTCACTGTGATACTGCAGGTCAAGAACACAGTTTTGTTCTATTCTGAACTTTGATAATTGGATGAAGCTCATACATACTATACATACAAAACAAAATATTTTTCACTGAATCTGCACATTTAAGGATTAATTTTCCTTTAAATGGCCTTACATATTAATATTAATGTTTATAAGATATCTAGATATGTCATTGCACAGCCAAGTTGAAGCATTAAAATACTATCCCACAATGAGATAGAGTGGCACACACCTATATTACCAACACTAGGGGAGGCAGAGGCAGGCAAATCTCTGTGAATTTGAGGCCAGCCTTGTCTACAAAGCGAATCCAGGACAGCCAAGGCTACAAAGAGAACCCCTGCCTTGAAACACCCTCTGCCCTTTCCCCCCCAAAAAAATACTATCCCACTGTAAAATTAACCTGTGATAATTAACTATACTGCAATTATAAGTCAGGGGTATATTCCCTGAAATATTCAATTCTTTAAGCATGTGGATAGATTGTACACATTAAAATTGTTATGGTACGGATCATCATATATGTTCATCTTGGAAATTATTCACTGAAGCAAAAAAGGACAACAAATTTATAAAGCACACTAACAAAAGGATAGTAAAATAAAAAAAAAATTCTACTGCATTTGGAGATAATGAGATCCACATAGTTAAATCAAAGGTGCTTGAAAAAACAGGTATTAGATTATCAAAAGAAGCCTTGTGTCATAGCCTTGTGACTGTAACTGGGGATTTCATATCTCTGAATCTATGCCCCAAGGAAAAATGTTTCTATTGTTAGAATCAATCTGTCAGGTCAGAGCACTGAGTCCCTTTGAATCTAAGAAATGTGTCATTCTTCATTAGAAAGCCAGCATGAGGTTGGGAACTGACTAACTTGTAAGTACTTTGAAGGTACCCAAAGGTATTCATGTCAGAAATGTACTGTTTACCAGTCACAAACCTCAACGTGATCTAATAAGGAAATCTGTAATCTGAAAATAGGATTATTTCATATCACAGTGCAAAGGATGTAATTGTCTTTAAATTGCCCTCTTTTTTCTCAGATCTGATCTCTGAAGCCTTAAATGAAACTTTAGCATTTTCAATTAAATTTAAGCCTTCAAGGTTTGGTTAGAACTAAGGAAATGATTTATGAAATTCTTTCTAAACTCCCCCAGAAATAAGCTTCAAGCTGTTAAAGATCTTCTTAGAATCTCAACCAGTTTTCCAGTATTGAACGTTAGTCATAATGATCCAGTCATATGATTATAAATATACATTGAAATAAATCTTGTTTTGTTTTAGTACCTAACTTTTTCAAGTGTAAATAAATAATTATGCTGTTGCAAGCACTATTTAGAAGTAGGGAAAATGAAAACGAATTTAAAATATATCTTGTCGGCTATGATTTGATGCTAAGAATTACAACTCACTTTGTGCTTTTAGTTTTATCCCAAATCTGCCAAGCCTCTTCAGATATTTCTAATCCAAACAAATCTCAGATAACTTAACAAACTCACTTCCTTGCTTCTTTATTTAACAGGTGACAGCAAACTTTTACCACATTCATGAGCGAAGGGTTCAGACATGTTTTCAAGATGTCAACGATATAGGATTATTACATAAACACATTTATAAGTTATGTTATCTTTCATTTTGAATAAGAAATCATGCACAAATACTGATCATATCATAGCACATTTTTCAGCCAAAGTCTGCAAACTAAGTCATATGTTCTTAATTCTATTGTATATTTACCCATTGATATCATGTTTTAGAAGTCATACAATCTTTTTTCTTTATATTTTCTACAGAAAATTCTTGAAAAATAATCGCTAAGACAGTGTGGTACACATTGAAATTCAAGAATTTGGGAAATAACATTCTACTGGTCTTACCAGTAGAAGACCCATCTTTTTTTTATTTTCTGTGTAATATCATTATTATTTATTACAATTTATTCAATTTGTATCCTGGCTGTGGTCCCCTCCCTCATCTCTTCCCAATCCCAACCTCCCTCTCTCTTCTACCCCTATGCCCCTCCCCTAGTTCATGATAGAGGAGGTCCTCCTCCCTTTCTATCTGACCATAGATTATCAGGTCTCATTAGTACTGGCTGCATTGTCCTCCTCTGTGACCTGGCAAAACTGCACTCCCCAGGGGGAAGTGTTCAGAGAGCCTGACACTGAATTCATGCCAGAGACAGCCCTTGCTCCCCTTATTAGGGAACCCACTTGGAGACTGAGTCTATGGGCTACATATGAGCAGGGGTTTTAGGTCCTCTACATGCATGGTTCTTGGTTGGGGAATCAGCCTCTTCAGGCCCACAAGCCTCCACCATTTTTTTTTTCTGTTGGTTTTCTTTTGAAGCTCCTGTCCCATGCAGGTCTTTCTATCTTCCCCTTCTTTCATAAAACTCCATGTATTCTGCACAGATGTCTATTTTGTTTCTTCTTCTGAGTGAGAGTCATGTTTCCTCCCTTGGGACCTCATTTTCTTCTTTGGGTCTGTGGATTTTAGCATGGTTATCCTATACTTTATGGCTAAAAGTCACTTATAAGTGCCAGCAAATTGCATGATGCCTTTGCTTTTAACAGTTGAGTAGTATTCCATTGTGTAAATTTACCACATTTTGTTGTTGTTGTTGTTGTTATGTTATCCATTCTTCAGGTGAGGGACATATAGGTCATTTCTAGTTTCAGGCTATTATTAATAAAGCTTCTATTAACATAGTTGAACAAGTTTCTTTGTGGTATGATGGAGCATCTTTTGAGTATATCAAGGAGTGGTATAATTGGGTCTTGAGGTAGATCTAGTCGCAATTTTCTGAGAAACCTCCAGAATGATATCCAAAGTGGTTGAACAAGTATTCACCTCCAACAGCAATGGAGAAGTGTTCCCTTTCCTCTACATCCTCACCAGCATGTGCTTGACAATGTTCCTTCCTTTACTGTTTTGTGGAATAGTTTGTATAGTAATGGTATTACCTCTTCTTTGAAGTTCTGGTAGAATTCTGTGCTAATATTATCTGGCCCAGGGCTTTTGTTTTTGCTGTTGGGAGACTTTTTAATGACTATTACTATTTACTTAAGGGTTATAGGTCTATTGAAATTTCCAGTGGGGAATATTATCTCTGTAACTTAATTGATGCATTCAGGTATTCTTTTGTTTTGTTTTGCTTTTTATGTTTGTTTGTTTTTAATTTTTTTATTATTCGTTACATTTTATTAACTCTGTATCTCAGCTGTATCCCCCTTCTGCAATCCCTCCCAACCTACTCTCCTCCCTTATCTTCTCCCTGCCCCTTTCCAAGTCCACTGCTTGGGGAGGACCTCCTCCCCTTTCATATGACCCTGTTTTATCAGGTATCCTCAGGACTGGCTGCAAAGTCCTCCTCTGTGACCTGGCAGTACAGCTCCTCCCTTGGAAGGTGGGGAGGTCAATGAGTCTACCAGTGAGTTCATGTAAGAAATAGTCCCTATTCCCTTTACTAGGGAAAACCATTTGTTTACTGAGCTAGTATGGGCTACATCCAAGCAGAAGTTTTAGGTTATATCCATACATGGTCCTTGGTGGAGTATCAGTCTCAGAAAAGATCTCTGTGCCCAGATATATTTGGTCCTTGTGGATCTCCTATCCTTTCCACATCCTACTAACTCCCCCTTCTTTCATATGATTCCTTGCACTCTCCCGAGGTTTCTTTATGAGTCTCAGTATCTGCTTTGATACACTGCTAGGTAGAGTCTTTCAGAGGCCCTCTGTGTTAGGCTCCTGTCCTGTTACTTGTTTTCTCCTACGTCTAATGCCCATCCCATTTGTCATTCTAAGTGAGGATTGATCATCTTACCCTAGGTCTTCTTTCTGGTTTATCTTCTTTAGGTGTATAGATTTCATTATGTTTATCATATCTTATAGGTCTACATAAGTGAGTATATACCATGTGTGTCTTTCTCCTGGGATACCTCACTCAGAATGATCTTTTCTAGATCCCACCATTTGCCTGCAAATTTCATTTTTTCCTCATCTTTGGTTGCTGAGTAGTATTCCATTGTGTAAAAGTATCATAAGTTCTGTATCCATTCTTCCATTGATGGACATCTGGGTTGTTTCCAGGTTCTGGTGATTACAAATAAAGCTGCTACAAACATGGTTGAGCAAATGTCCTTGCTGTGTACTTGAGCATATTTTAGGATATGCCTAGGAGTAGTATAGCTGGGTCATTCAGGTATTCTTGATACAATCTTTTCATCTGATAACCAGTGAGGTAAGACTATCATGGCAAAGAAAGTATGTAGAATTCTCTTTAATTCTTTTCCTCATTTCTGAAATAATAAAGTGTAAACAAAATCGTATTTTAGTATATGATGGATATCAGAATCACCCTTAACAAGTCTAAGAGGTGATAATAAAAGTTCTAATAAATGTGTTATTACCTTGTCATACAGACAAGTCAGATGTAGTTTGCACTCACTATGTTGAGATTTGGGGGATAAGCCCTATGAAGACTTTGAGACAGCAGGATTTTGATAGTTGGTTTTCTCTAATAATTTCTCCACTGTATTTCTAATCACATAGTATACACCTCTAAAAGTGTATGTTTTAAACATTTTTCCAAGGAAATTTAACACAGGAGGCGAGACTGGATTTAATGTAGGTCAAGTTCTGTAGTGAATTATCGAACAAGGAGGGCCTAACTTGTTCGATAGGGAGGGGACTAACTAAACACCACTATGCTTCTGTTTATCCTGCATGATCTGTCCAGATAAGGACAGGGTGCTTCACACTCCAGGTTGTCATGATGTACTTGCTAGTTTTATGTTAGCTTGATACAAGTTAGAGTCATCAGATAGGAGAAAGCAGCAATTCAGGAAATATTTCCATAAGAGTCAACTGTAAGGCATATTCTTAATTACTGCCCACAATAACTTGTGCCATCATTGGTCTGGTGGTCCTTTGGTGCTATAATAAATCTCTCTGAGCAAGCCATGTAGAGCAAGCATGGTATTAGTGCTATTTCATTGTCTCTGTGACAGCTCCTGACTCCAGCTTCCTATCCTGTTTGAGTTCCCACCCTGACTGTTTTTGATAATAAACTGTTTTTTATTTTATTTTATTTTATTTTATTTTATTTTATTTTATTTTATTTTTTTTATCAGTTACATTTTATTAACTCTGTATCCCAGCCGTGTCCCGATCCCTCATTCCCTCCCAGTCCCTCCCTCCCTCCCTCCCTCATCTCCACCGTGCCCCTTTCCAAGTCCACTGATGGGGGGGGACCTCCTCCCCATTCATCTGATCCTGTTTTATCAGGTGTCTTCAGGACTGGCTGCAAAGCCCTCCTCTGTGGCCTAACAGGACAGCTCTTCCCTTCGGGGGTGGGGAGACCAAAGAGCCAGTCATCAAGTTCCTGTTAGAAATAGTCCCTGTTCCCCTCACTTTGGGAAACCAATTGGTTACTGAGCTACCACAGGCTACATCTGAGTGGAGGTTCTAGGTTATATCCATACATGGTCCTTGGTTGAATGTCAGTCTCAGAAAAGACCCTGTGCCCAGATATATTTGGTCCTTGTGGAGCTCCTATCCTTTCCCCATCAGACTAACTCCCCCTCTTTCTTATGATTCCCTGTACTCTGCCAAAGGTTTGGTCATGAGTCTTTGCTTTGAAAACACTGCTAGTTAGAGTCTTTCAGATGCGCTCAGTAGACTCCTGTCATACGTTCAATGCACATCCCATCTGTCTTTCTAAATGAGGATTGATCATCTTACCCCATGTCCGCTCAATTGATTATCTTTTTTAGGTGTATAGATTTCATTATGTTTATCATATCTTATAGGTCTATATAAGTGAGTATATCCCATGTTTGTCTTTCTCCTTCTGGGATATTTCACTCAGAATGATCTTTTCTAGATCCCACCATTTGCCTGCAAATTTCATGATTTCCTCCTTTTTGATTGCTGAGTAGTATTCCATTGTATAAAAAGATAATAAACTGTTATAAGCACCTGTGAAAAAAATACACTCTTTCCTCCCTGGGTTGCTTTTGCTCATGTTTTTTAATCACATCAACAGTAACCCAAATCTAGAAAAAGTCCTTCCTCCATTGTACATTCTTATTCTATATAATTAATAAAGTATTTAATCTCATAATTTTTTTCTGTCCAATATTTAGTAAATGCTATTGGAAGCATAGATAGTATTAATGGGCTAATGATCTGGAAATTGTTAGCGTATCTATTCTAAAATGTTTATCTCTAGGAAAACAATAGTGCAAAAATATTTTGTATACCTGAGGACAGGTGGAGAAATATGGTGATAATATTTGTTGTTACAAGTAGGAAGTAGGAAGGCATCCAGGACATTGAGTCTAGAGATTCTGGTAAGTCAGTAATACAAAGAGAAGACCTTGGAAAAAAAAGTCTTATCTGATCTGAAATGTCAATAGTTCTAGAATTTAGATGCCTTATTCTAAAGATATAATTTAGTTCTACTTTACATCATTTACATTTCTTATACGAAATATCATGTTTTTTTCAATTTAGAACCAATCTCAAAAAAAAATGTCTGTCTCAGAACTTTTACTGGTATGCCCACAAACATTCCTTTAGCCTCCATAATAGCCAAAGTACTAAGTCAAATATTTTTATTTTCTACAATAGAACAGGAATGTTGTGCTACTAAATAACTGCTAGACTTTCTGGATAATTCTTCCAGGAAGATGCAACAGGCAAGAACAGATACTCAAAATTCATAACTGCTTAATCTTCTCATTAGCAGCCTGTAAACGGGGCTAGGATATCTCTTGCCCTTTCCATTCATGGGGCATCTGAATGATAAAATAAGATACCAATCTACAACACACCCTGACCTCTAGGACTTTGTCATTTAGGTCAAGCTGGCTTTTAACTCACACCATCTCTCCTGCCTTAGCCTTAGGAATGTTGTATGACAATCAACACCCAATCATGTTTAAAGTTTGGAGAGATCAGGGATATAAGGCACATACTTAAACATAGTAAAGACAATATACAGCAAGCCTATAGCTAATATCAAAGTAAATGGAGAGAAACTTAAATCAATTCCACTGAAATCAGGGACAAGACAAGGATACCCACTCTCTCCATATCTCTTTATCATAGTACTTGAAGTCCTAGCTAGAGCAATAAGACAACTAAAGGAGATCAAGGGGAAACAAATCGGAAAGGAAGAAGTCAAAGTATCAGTATTCGCAGATGATATGAAAGCATACATGATACTAAAAATTCAACCAGAGAACTCCTTTAGTTGATAAACACCTTCAGCCAAGTAGCTGGATACAAAATTAACTAAAAAAAAAAAAATCAGAAGCCCTCCTGTATACCAAAGACAAAAGGGCCAAGAAAGAAATTAGAGAAACAACACCCTTCACAATAGCCCTTAATAACATAAAGTCTTTAGTGTAATTCTAACCAAGCAAGTGAAAGACCTGTTTAAAAAAACTTCACTTCTCTGAAAATATAAAATTAAGAAGATATCAGAAGATGGAAAGATCTCCTGTGCTCATGGATCAGTAGGATTAACACAGTGAAAATGTCCATCCTACCAAAATCAATTTACAGATTCAATGCAATTTCTATCAAAATACCAACAAAATTCCTTACAGAATTTGAAAGAACAATTCTGAACTTCATATGAACAAACAAAAAACCCAGGATTGCCAAAGCAATCCTGTACAACAACCGATCATCTGGAGGTATCTTCATCCCTGATTTCAATCTGTACTACAGAGCAATAGTAACAAAAACTGCATTGTACTGGTATAGAAACAGAATCATGGATCAATGGAATCAAACTGAAGACCCAGAAATAAACCCACACACCTATGGATGCTTGATTTTTGAACAAAGAAGGCAAAACTGCACAATGGAAAAAAGACAGCATCTTCAACAAATGGTCTAACTAGATGTTTGCATGTCAAAAAATGCAAATAGATCCACATTTATCACCCTGAACAAAAACAAATTCCAGGTGGATCAAAGACTTCAACATGAAACCAGACACACTAAATCTTTTAAAAGAGTGGTAAAGAGCTTTGAACTCATTGGCACAGGAGATAACTTCTGAACATAAAAACAACAGCACAAGCTTTAAGATCACCAATCAACAAAGGGGATGTCATGAAACTGAAAAATTTCTGCAAAGCAAAGGACACTGTCATCTGAACAAAACAGAAGCCTACAGACTGGGAAAGGGTCTTCATCAACCAGAAATCCAATAGACAACTAATATCCAGAATATATAAAGAACTCAAGAAGACAAAAGGCAACAAATCAAGTAACCAATCAAAAATGGGGTACAGCGCTAAAGAGAGAATTCTCAATAGAGCAATATCAAATGGCAGAAAAACACTTAAAGAAATGCTTAATGTCCTTACTCATCAGGAAAATTCAAATCAAAACAAGTCTGAGATTTCAACTTACACCAATCAGAATGGCTAATATAAAAAACTCAAGGGACGATGCATACTGGAGAAGATGTGGAAAAAAGGGCATTCTCCTCCATTTCTGGTGGGAATGTAAACTTGTACAACCATTTTGGAAATCAGTGTTCACTTTCTCAGACAATTAGGATTAGTGCTACCTCAAGATATAGCTATACCAGTACTAAGCATATATCCAAAAGAGGCTCAAGTATACAACAAAGAAATTTGATTAACCATGTTTGTAGCAGCTTTATTTATAATAGCCAGAACCTGGAAACAACCCAGATGTCCCTCAGTGGAGGAATGGATGCAGGGATTGTGGGACATTTACACAGTGGAATATTACTCAGCAACTAAAAACAAGGAAATCATGAAAATTACAGGTAAATGGTAGGAACTAGAAAATATCTTCCTGAGTGAGGTATCCCAGAAACAGAAAGACATACCTAGCATATACTCACTTATAAGTGTATATTAGACATACAATATAGGATAAACATACTAAAATCTGCATATCTAAAGAAGCAAGAAGGAAGACCTTGGGTAAGATGCTCAATTCTCATTCAGAAAGGCAAACAGGATGGACATAAGAAGGAGATAACAGGAAACAGGACAGGACCATACCACAAAGGGCCTCTGAAAGACTCTACCAAGCAGGATATTAAAGCAGATGCTGAGGCTCATATCCAAACTTTAGGCAGAGTGCAGAATCTCACGAAAGAAGGGGGAGATGAAAGACCTGGAGTGGACAGAAACTCTACAAGGAAAGCAACAGAACTAAAAAATCTGGGCACATGGGTCTTTTCTGAGACTGATAAGACCAGGGACCATGCATGGAAATAACCTATAACCCCTGTACAGTTGTAGCCCATGGCAACTCAGTGTTCAAGTGGGTACCCTAGTAATGGGAACAGAGGCTGTCTCTGACATGCACTCTGTGGCTGCCTGATTGATCACCTCTCCCTGATTGGGTAGCAGCATTTCCAGGCCACAGAGGAGGACAATGTAGGCAGTCCTGATGAGACCTGATAGGCTAGGGTCAGATGGAAGGGAAGGATGACTTCCCCTATCAGTGGACTGGGGGATGGGCATGGGAGTAGAAGTGGAAGAAAGGGTGAGATTGAGAGGGGATGAGGGAGGTGGCTACACCTGAAATAACAAAAATGAATAAATTGTAATTAATTAAATATAATTATTTAAAAACGAATGTTGTATTACAGGTGAAAATTATTATTATATCTGAATTTCTGAAGTTCAGGTGTTATCTCAATGAAATTTAATTAGATAATATTTTACTGCAAGATTATTTAAAGAGACTATATTACACATTAGAAAAGTGAAAATTCTAAAATTAAATTAATAGTTTTTTATTTAAGCTCAGCAACATGGACCTCAACATAAAACCAGATACTCTAAATAGGTTAGAAGAAAAAGTGGGGAAGACCCTAGAACTCATTGGCACAGGAGAAAACTTCCTGAACAGAACACCAACAGCACAGGATCTAAGAGCAACAATCAATAAATGGGACCTCATGAAACTGAAAATCTTCTGTAAAGCAAAAGACACTGTCGTCAGAACAAAACAACACCCTCCACATTGGGAAGGATCTTCACCAACCCAACATCTGACAGAGGGCTGATATCTGGAATATATAAAGAACTAAAGAAGTTAAAAGGCAATAATCTAAGTAACACAATTAAAAATTGGGGTATGGAGCTAAACAGAGAATTTTCTGTAGAAGAATATAGAATGGCAGAGAAATATGTAAGGAGATGTTCAACATTCCTAGCTATCAGAGAGATGCAAATAAAAATGACTCTGAGATTTCACCTTACACTCATGAGAATGGCTAAGAACAAAAACTCAAGAGGTAATTCATGCTGGAGCGGCTGTGGAGAAAGGCGAACTCTTCTCCATTACTGGTGGGAATGTCAACTGGTACAACCACTATGGAAATCAATCTGGCGCTATCTCAGACAATTAGGAATAGTGCTACCTCAAGATCCAGCTATACCACTCCTAGGCATATATCCAAAAGATGTTCAAGTACACAACAAGGACATCTGCTCAACCATGTTTGTAGCAGCCTTACTCATAATAACCAGAACCTGGAAAAAACCCAGATGTCCATAAATGGAGGAATGGATACAGAAATTGTGGTACTTTTACACAATGGAATACTACTCAGCAATTAAAAACAAGGATATCATGTATTTTGCAGGCAAATGGTGTGATCTAGAAAAAGTCATCCTGAGTGAGGTATTCCCAAAGCAGAAAGACACACATGGTATATATTCACTTATATAGACCTATAAGATAGAATAAACATACTAAAATATGTACACCTAAAGAAGATAAAAAAGAAAAATGTCCAGGGATAAGATGATCAATCCTCATCTGGAAAGACAAATGAGATGGACATTGGAAATAGGAGAAAACAAGTAACAGGACAGTAGCCTACCACGGAAGGCACCTGAAAGACTCTACCTAGCATTGTATCAAAGCAGATACTGAGACCCATAACCAAGACTTCGGCAGAGTATATGGTATCATATGAAGGAAGGAGGAATTAGTATATCCTAGAGGGGACAGGGAGCCCCACAAGGTCCAAATATATCTGAGCACAGGGGTCTTCTATGTGACTGTTTATCCAACCAAGGACCATGCATGGATATAACCTACAACCCCTGCTCAGACATAGCCCATGGTAGCTCAGTATCCAAGTGGGTTCTCTATACGCGAGACAGGAATTGTTTCTGACATGAACTCATGAGCTTCTCCTCCCCGCTGAGGGGGGAGCAGCCTTGCTAGGCCACAAATAATGACATTGCAACCATCCTGAAGATACTTGATAACCTAGGAACCTAGGGATAGAGGAAAGGAGAGGAGGACACCCCCTCTCAGTGGACTCAGAAGGGGACAAGGAGGATATGAAGGAGGGAGGAGAGGATTGGGAGGGAAAGAGGGAGTGGGCTACAGCTGGGATACAAGTGAATGTATAAAATTATTTAAAAATAAAATATTAAAAAAAGAAGGAAGACAAACACACCCCACAAAACTTTCAACCCAAAATGTAACCTGCTTACAAGATTTTCAGGAGTAAAGAGGGAGTAAAGATTGAGGGAATTGACAACTAATTACTGGCTCAACCTGAGCGCCACCACAGGAGAGAGTTAACCCCTGACACTATTAATGATACTCTGCGATGCTTATAAATAGAAGCTTAGCATAAATGTCCTCTGAGAGGCTCCACCCAGCAGCGGATCCTCAGAGATGCAGATACCTAAAGCTAAACATTAGCCGGATCTCAGGGACTTTGATGGTCTTTGTTTTACTGTATCTTATTTTATTTTGTAATACTTTATTGTTATCCTTTATACTTGTGTTCCATTCTAATAAGAAAGAAGGGAGTATATCCAGATGGGAGAAGAGGTAGGGAGGAACTGGGAGTAATACTAGTAGAAAAAAACAAACAAACTGTAATCATGTTATTTTGAAAGAGGAAATCAAAATCATTATTGGTTACTTTTTATATTAAACATAATGATTACTTTTATGTATGTACTTTTAACCAAAACAAATGAACAACAACTAAAAATGTCAGAGTCAGAAATAGATAAGGCCCAAAACATCAGTAATACTGACTGAAAGGTTTAAGAAGAATCTCCATTTCATAAATATTGTGCACTTTGAACCCATTTGTATAAGCAGAGTAAAAGAATTTGAAGCTGTATCATGGAGTGGTCTGATAAAAGCAGCAAATTTAAGGACTAAATTAAACACTGAGTAGCAAATATAACTTAGCAGGCACATTCACTTTTCTCATATAATAACGGTACCCATCAGTTATAACCACAAATTTAGGCTTTATATATTTCATTTGATAAAGTTGAGGTTTAGCGAAACTGAGTAATGTCCTATGTGACAGTATACTTTCTGCTTTGAACATACAATAAATAGCCCTTGCTTTCTGTATTAGACTGCCTTTTCCATTTACCTCCCCCTATTTGTCTTACAAATACCATAAGTTTTTTTCAAATTATTGTTGAAACTGGGTAGCCAATTTTTGAGGACAAAATGCAGAACTGTACCATTGATCCACTACAGTGGGAAAAATCAGAGCCGTAAGTTAGGCGATTGTGTTGACGTGCTTGTCTCCTTAGGAATTTGAACAGTAGTTGTTTAAATAAGTTACCACAGGACAGGGGAGCTCTAGCTGTTTTATTTTGCTTGTGGCAGGTAAATTTATTGTTCAGGTGGTATGCAAAAATCCTCTTCTTTCTTCAATGTTTTGTCACACGTTCTATGAGTGACTGGCATCTTCTTTATCCTTTAAAATCTTATGTTGCTTACCACTGATATACTCTTCTTATGCCTTGCCCGTTCTTGTGGAAATGGACAACTTTTTAATATGATCTCTTTCATGGTGGAATTAAAACTCAGGATAAGAGGAGGATGAGCTTCATCTCTCTCACATAATGAGGCATACCTTGAACACAGTGAGAATGCAACAGCATGCCAGAAGCTAAACTCTTTAAAATTAGAGTATTTTCTTTCTTTAACTTCCAAGATGTATTTCAGTACCTAATACCATATTTGTGGGGGGAGAAAATAAATTGGAAAAATAACAATACTTAACAATGCAAGAGCCAATATCCACCACTTTGTTGGCATAATTTAATGATAACAAAATGTGAAGAGAGCTTCTCAGTTCCTGGAAAATCACTCAGTGTCATTTATCTTAATAAGTATAATTTTAACACTCTTTCCCATGAGCTCAAATCCAGTACCATATTTCAATATTCCACAGTACAACACTTGAATCTGTACAAAGAAAACTCAAATTTTGTTTAAAATGCTTTTATGAAATACATCTGTGAAGATTTGCCTTTTTAAATTAATTTCCTAACTTTGAAAACTTTTGCTTTCATATATATTTATTATTTTAGATACAAAAATGTACTTTTATTGTCATATAAATTTGTACCACTATTTATTCACTTATTTTATTGACTTTAAAAAAGTTATGTATGTGTTTTACATACAGATTTATGTACTGTGTGTGTGCTCGTGCCCTCAAATGTCAGACGTTTCAGACCCCTGTAACTGGAGTTACACATGCTTGTGAGCCACCATTAGGCTGCTGAGTCCTGAAGAGGTCCTCAGTCAGTACTCTTACATGTTAATCAATCTCTCTAGCCTCTTAACGTAGTAATTTTACGTAAATTTTAAGAAATTATAACTTGTCTATTTCTGAGTTTATATTACTTGAATTAAAACAACACAAAGCAATGTATGGAATGAAACCTGTTCTTTGAATGTTGGTGTCAAAATGAAGAGTTATGGAGCCCAGTACCTGTAAATACATCTACAATACACTCGTGCACTTAAAACTAAGGGAACATTATGGAAGATATGTTGGAAGTGCTGTATAGGCTAAAGGATCAGGAAGTTGCCATAAAATTATGTCTCCTATTAACGTCAGAAGCTGTACATGAGATGTCTCTCCAGCATGCCTGCCTAAGTGTGAGCTGAACCAGAAAAAATACAGTTATTCCAAGTGGAGAAAGGGAAAGCTTATGACTCGTCAACTCTATGCTTAGAGCTTTAGGAAGCTGAGCAATGCTGAGAGTTGGAGAACAATTGTTCCAGGGGAAGAACACAAGAATTGGATATCCATGACCAAATGGTCATTTCTGAAAACATTACATTACAACAAAACATTACAACGACTAAGCAGGTTACAGTTATATTTTTGTACCTACAAGCATGCAGCAGCAATTAGCTAAAAGGAGACCATGAATTTAAAAGAGAGCAAAAAGGGATGTATGGAAAGGTTTGGAGGAGGAAAGTGGGTGATGATGTAATTATAATCTCAAAGTTAAAAAAAATTAAAGGTAAGTATAAATAAAAGCCATGATCCCTACATTACACTGCATGTTGAAATACATATATATTGAATATCTAATACTGACATCTGGTGTGCTTGTGCCTTGGGAACAAGACTGTTAATCATTCATAACATTAAATTGCCTTAAATAAATTTTTGGTTGTTGTTGCTGCTGCTGCTGCTGCTGCTGCTATAGAACAATATTTTTGTGCATTTTTATGCAAATTTCTGTATTGTTACAATGGACATGACAGTCATAAACAAATTTATAATAAATGTATTAAATATTTTTAAAGTGAGCTATTTATGTTTTCTTCTGTTTTCATACAACTACCTATTTCTTCCAAGCTTTGCTACATGAATTTCAAAGGACAGGGATTAGGTTCAATAGAAACTACAATTTTGCATATTTCTTCTGTGCTGATATTTTCATTAATATATGATGAATTTCCTTGTCTTTATTACACATATAATGTCCTTCCTTGTCTTTAGTAGACTTTTCCCTCAAAGTGTGCTTTGTTTTATATTAGTTCAGCAACATCTACTCTACTTTAGTTTTTATTTGCATATGGTATGTCTTTTTCAACATTTCAATTTCAGTGTATATGTCTGAATGTGCAGTGAATCCTTGGTATTGTTAGTTAGACATACTTTCCTCCTATCTCTTTTCCAATCTCTATCTTTTGATTAGATAAATATTTAATATTATAAATATTTAAGATACATGTGAGTCACTGCCATTTTATTTTTATTTTTAAATTTAATTTTATTTACATATTTATTTATTACAATTTATTTACTTTGCATCCCTGCTGCAGCCCCTCCCTTGTCTCCTCCCAGTCCCACCCATCCTGCGTCTTCTGTCCCAATGCCCTTACCTGAGTCCCCTGATAGGGGAGGACCTCCTTCCCTTCTATCTGACCCTAGCTTAACAGGTCTCATCAAGGCTGGCTGCATCATCTTCCCCAGTATCCTGACAAGGTTGCACCCCACAAGGGGAGGTGATCAAAGAGCTGACCACTGAGTTCATGACAGAGACAGACCTTGTACCTCTTACTAGGGAACTCACTTGGAAACTGAGCATCCAATGGGCTTCCTTTGAACAGGGGGTCTAGGTCCTCTCCATGCAAGGTCATTAGTTGGAGTATCGGTCTCTGCTGGCCCCGTTGGGCCCAGGTATTTTGGCTCCTTGTGGAGTTCCTGTCCCCTCCAGGTCTTTTTATCTCCCTCTTCTTCCATAAGGATCCTGGCACTTTTAGAAAGCTGTGTTTATGATAATCCACATTATTGACTTATTATTTCTTTATCATAGTTTTTGCAAAAATGTAATATCTTTTCATACATTATTTTGTATGCTTTCAATAACTATTCATCTTTGGTTGTCATGAAGATTGCTTTTGTTTTCATAGATGATAATTCTATAAATCAGCAATTTATTGACCAAATTTCAACAGTATAAAAACTTGCTGTTTACAGCTCCATATACCTGCATGTTTGTTGATGTCACAAAATTTTATCTTTGTATATTCTGTTGGACAAAATATGAAATAACAATATCTCTCTTAAGTTATGTGGAATATAGATTGAAGACTGGTTCTAAGTTTGTTGTAGACTAATTGAATAATCAAGCTTGTGACTTAGGAAAAATAAATATCACTGTGTTTAGGAAAGCTCCTATACTTTTGCTTTTGTGAACTGTTTCACAAAGAGTTGTTGTTCTCTCACCTCTCCGTAGGAACACTTTCTGTTCACCAAGACATACACAAACAGCAGTCCTAAAAGGCTTGACATTTTATAATAGCATGTGAAACTTAGTGAATATTTGGATTTCAAGTATTCTTGTAGAGCTGGGGATGTTGGCTACTCGTGCAGCCACAAGCATATGTCTAGAATTGTCTCTGCAGAATTATCACAGTGTTTGTTTACATTTTTATCTTGCCAAATAAGTGCTTCAAGAAAGGTTTTCATAATCCATTTCTCTAGTATATCCAGTCAGAATTCAACAAATTATGTTGCTACTTTCTTGGGGAGCAGTTATCATGTACATATGTAAGAGGATACATTTTGTGTTTTTGCATTTTCATATGTGCCAGCAAACTTGCATCACGTGATATGGATGGCAGCAGGGTCTTGCTTCAAACCTTTCTACTTAATCCACTGAGGCAGTATCTTGCTTTTTGGTTTCAGCTAATTTGGCATCCAGTTTGCTCATATGATCCTTTGTCTCTGCTTCCCAAGCTCTGCTACTGCATGCAGACCAGTGTGAATGTCATGCTTTTCTTTTATAAGAGTTTCTGGGAATGTGAACTCCAGTACTCACACTGGAACAAGAAACACTTTATTAATTGAGTATCTTTATGACTTCTATAGTTTTTTTCTAATTATCCTTTCCAAATACCTTGAAATTTATAATACAACTTCTTAGTGATGGAAGTAAAAATACTATATTTTTAAGAAGAGTGCCTTATCCTTCTGCTTGCTTTTTTTGTTCAGAATCTTATTGAAGTGATTTTTATACATTATAATTTGATTATATTTCCCCTCCCCAAGCTATTCCAGGATTCTCCAAACCACCTACCCTCTCAACTACATGTCTTCTTTCTACCTCTCTTCAGAAAGCAAGCAGAGATAGAAATAAATTCGTTTTCAATTTCAAAAAACCTATTAACAAAACAACAGTAATCAAAAAATTACAAGAAACAGACATGCAGAGAGAGAAAAAACAGGATGAATAAAAACACAAAATCAGGAACCATAATGTATGAAAGGACCAGAAACACACACATACAGACACACACACAGTTCCCCAAATCAGTGAGACAAAAACTACAGTAATAATACCATTGACAACATTTCATGTTGACTGTCTTTTACACAGCATGATACCTATATCATCAGAGACCCTGCTATCCCAGTAGGTATTAACTAACACAGAAATTTATGATTGAACAACATACATTAGTGGCACACATACCCAGGCAGTAACCAAGTGCTCTCCAGTGGACTAAAGACCCACTTAAGAAAAGGAACACAGGTCTTCCTATTGGATACCTAGTTAATTACTCAGTACTAGAGAAATGCCTATTGGAGGAGAATCTACCACCACAAATTTACTAAACCGACATAAAAACTAACGGCATCTGAACATTTTTCTTTTGCCCACAGATAAGTATAATCTTTTCCTCATCAAGGAAATTTCTCCCTGCAGCAGGCTGGGACCACTTTAGAAAATGACAACTTGTAAATATTCTGAGTTGCTGTGTTCTTCAGTCCCAAAAAATACTCGCAATGAGAGCAATGAGCAAAAGAGTTGGAAGGCGTGTAAGAACCGGAAGACCAGGGATTTCACAGTGAGATAGTGTCTCTTGGTAGCAAGAAAAGCTACTCTTTTAAAGTTTCACCAATATAACCTCCCAAATGATTGCTGAATGAGGAGGATGAAAAGGAACACTCCAGCTGCATAGGGAACAGCCCACAAAGTTTCAGCCCTACAAAAGGAACAACAGGCAACAGAGCAAAACTGGGATTTGGAAAGATGGTCCCATCCAGGGAAGAACACACCTTGGTTGTCCAGCGCCAACAGATCAGTTCTGAAATCACACATACAAGTAACATCACATGGGCTCAACATGTTATATTTAAGAATATATAGTTTTATATAAGTACACTCATATAGTCAATAACAATTGATAAAAGAGGTCATGAGTTTGATGGATAACAAGTTAGGGCTGTAGGTGAGGGCTTGAGGGGAGAAAAGAGACTAAATAGTACTGATTCAAATACAATCTCAAAACAAATGAGTAAGGAAAACAGAGTGGTTGACATGGGCATAATAGCCTCACAGAAACTCTCTAGAAACAAAGCAAATAATTTTATCATGAGTAAACTTTTGGACTATTAGGAAGCTAAAATGCATAAACATTCAAACTCATAAACTTCATTTACCCAACAGAACGATTTTAAAGATACCACAGTGTCAAAAAAGATATGAAGAAGAAATATATATATATATATATATATATATATATATATATATATATATATCAAGCCAAAACTAATTAGGAAAAAAATTAGAAAGAAAAAGGAATGCGAAAAGTAATAATTAAACTATTATAATACCTATTTAAAAGTATGCAAAAGAACTCACATGCCTCACTGGGTGCCTGTGCCCGTTGATGCCCCTCATGCTATGACTCTCTTCAGACAGAAAAGGAATCTTGGAACTACAGCCACCATTGTTACTACCATCTCATTGGCGGCTGTTGGAGCTACCACCGGGCCATTAGCCATGAGTCATACTGGGCAGACTGCTCAGACCCTGAACAATCATTTAGCCAATGTAGCTCATGCCTTAGTTGTACATAAAGGAATTAATGCTCAACTAAAAGGAGACTTGACGGTGTTCAATCAGAGGATTGACCTTGTGCAGGAGCAAATTGATACCCTATGGCAAATCGCTCAACTTGGCTGTCAATGAAAATATGCTGTACTTTGAGTCACTAGCATATAACATGAGAATTTTTCCTGTGCTGCAAATCTGTCTAAAGAATTGTCAAGCTATATTTTAGGTAATTGGACTGGAGAATTCGATACTACGATGGAGCAGCTGAGAGTGGCCATTGTTACAGTAAATTCTACCAGAGTGGACGCAGGACTAGCCACAGGATTATCATCATGGATTGCTGCAGCCATGAATCATCTGAAGGAATGGGCAGGCATGGGAGCATTAGCAGGCCTTCTGGTGTTGGTCTCCTTGGTTTGCCTGTGGTATATATGCAAGATTAGAGTCTCACAACAGTGTGATGCAGCCATGATCATTCAGGCCTTTACAGCCATTGAAGCAGGACATTCTCCCCAAGCATGGTTGGCTACCATAAAAAGCTAAAATGTTACGCTCAGGATGCGAGGCTAAGCACTGCACTCAGGGTCAGCCGCTTTGGACCCAGAGAAGAGCATGTCTGATTGCATGCGGGTTGATGCCCCAGGTCCCGCCTCTGAGAAAAAGGTATCAGATGGGTCTGATGCTCTTTGGGTGGATGACACCTAAATGAACATCGGTACAAAGTCCCAATTTATTTCTAATATCAGAGGTCAGACCTCTACTCTTGCCTGATGCATGTAAAACAAAAAGGGGGAACTGTAGAGAGCTGCGGAATGCTATGCCTTAAAGATGGAGCTGGTTTCCGCCTTCCACCTTCCCGATGGTGAGTGCTCTCTGTCACGAACAGTTCCTCATCATTTGGCTAAGGCTGAGGATCTGGCTTGCTTCCATGTATGTGGACCTATCTGCATTGCCCACGTGGCACGCCTGGGTTGGCTACCCAGAGGCTATTTAAGCTGTGGGCTGGCTTTCCCCAGGGTCCGAGGATTGTTCAAGGTTCGTAAATAAACTGCATTGAAAAAAAAAAAAGTATGCAAAAGAGAAGACTAATAAAGAAATCAAAGACAAATATGCCATAAAATAAGTTAATTAGTATTCTAACTCCAAAACATGAGATTTTCTTCATGTGTTATTTAAATTCCTCCAGAATATTCCATAATCTACATTATGACAGAAAAGGATTAGAAATGTATAATATTGTTATAGCACATATGACTGAAATTGGTCTGTATAGTCAAGTAGTCTCTGACAATTTCTTCTTCCTTTTGTCAGAATTGACAGGCTGATTTTAAATTTTTATGGAAATTCCAGAGCCAGAAAGGTAAAGCATGCTTGGAAAATATCAAAATTTTATACATCAAATAACATACAGTATTTCATTTCAAATAAAGTATATCATAAAAAGACATCCAATATAACATAACCACAGATTTAAAAAACTAAAGATATACCATTACAATGTACTCAATTAATTTTGTCAAGAGACCTATGAAAATTAAATGAACTAAGCCATTTCAAAATTAGATATCTCAACGATCATATTTTAAACAATGTGGTTGTGTCTCCTTCCACAACATTATTGTTTTATTTCAGAAATTGAAATTGACTTAATGTAAAGTTATATTTTTTAAAGTTATAAATAATAGCTTCACAAAATGTAAATTTTTATTTCCTTTGATACTTGATTATTCTCTCAGTATGCCTAGGTTACTACTGACCACCAAAATGAGAACTTTTCTTGCATTTTATCTTTTTTCTTTTGTAAGTTTGGGGCTTGAGGCAGCACTGCTGTCAGAGTCTGCATGCTGTCACTATTTTAGCCATCATCCACTGCCATCACCGTGGTGTGGAGTTAACTTATGTGGTAAGAAAGCATTCTACATAATCTTTTGAGCAAGGCTGTTAATTTAGGAAACATATTTCTTTGCTCCATGACTGTCAGATATTTTCATGTCTCTGTGTGTGTGTGTGTTTGTGTGTGTGTGTCTGTTGTTACTGTTGTTAGATTAGAAAGAAAGTAGAGAAGCCGTTGAGTGGAGGAAATGTGCCCTCCCAAGGAATCGGTCCTGTTCACTGGCTTCTCTAAACCATCAGTTCTCAACACGTAGGTAGCAACCACAAAGAGATCACAGATAAGATAGCCTGCATATCATATATTTATGTTGTAATTCATAATAGTATCCAATTTATAATCATGAAGTAACAATGAAATAATTTTGTGGTTGTGGTTTGTTATAACATGAACTGTACTAAAAAGTTGTAGCATTTAAGAAGGTTGAGAACCACTTCTGCACTGTAATATCTCCCTTACCTACACTATTAGGAGAATTCTCAAGTTCTCAGTATGGGTATCCAGAGGGAAAGCTCATAAAATACTGCCCCTTAAACAAGAAACTGAAGTTTCTGTTAGTCATTCTTCTGCTAGCACACTCTGATTTCAACAGCATTCAATATGTATCTTCTTGATGTGTTCATGCTATATTTTGGCTCTAGCAGTCAAATATTTGTAGACAGATCTCAACCTTCTTTCATGGTACCTTTGTGAGTCCTGAATTCTAGAGTAGCAATTTGGCCTGAAATACTATTTTCTGTCATGCCAAGTCACACCCACAGGTTTCAGTTTGTATAACTACTTCTTTTTTTTTCTTATTTATTTTTAATATTTTTTCAAATTATTACAATTTATTCACTTTGTATCCCAGCTGTAGCCCCCATTCTTCAGCCCCTCCCAATCCCACCATCTGTCCCTCTTCTCCTCCAGGCCCCTCCCCCAGTCCACTGAAAGGGAATGTCCTCCTCCCTTTCCATCTGACCCTAGTCTATCAGGTCACATCAAGACTGGCTGCATTGTCTTCCTTTGTGGCCTAGCAAGGATGCACCTCCCAGGTGGAGGTGATCAAAGAGCAATTGGAAATAATGCTACCACTTCTTGTTATAGGACAAAAGTGATAGTATCTAACACTTCCAAAATTGTCATAAAAGTAAGAAGCTCTTTTTTTTTTTGAGAGAAAGTAAAATCTATTTATTTACTTACTTACTTACTTATTTAATTTTATTTTTCTTTTTAGTTACATTTTGTTAACTCTGTGTCCCAGCTGTATGCCACTCCCTCATTCCCTCCCCAACCCCACACTCCCTCCCTGGTCTCCTCCCTGCCCCTTTCCAAGTCCACTGATAGGGGAGGACCTCCTCCCCTTTCATTTGACCCTGTTTTATCAGGCATCTTCAGCTCTTTAATAAACAGTGATCTACTCTTGGAATTCATTGTGTTTCTGGGCACAATATTTTTTTTAAATTTTTACTAATTACACTTTATTAACATTGTATCCCCCCATAAACCTCTCCCTCCTCCCCTCCCAATCCCACCTTCCCTCCACCTTCTCCATGCATGCCCCTCCCCAAGTCCACTGATGGGGCGGTCTTCCTCTCCTTCCTTTTGATCCTAGTCTATCAGATCTCATCAGAAGTGGCTGCATTGTTTTCCTGTGTGGCCTGGTAAGGTTGCTCCCCTCTCAGGGGGAGGTCATCAAAGTGCAAGCCAATCAGTTCATGTCAGAGACAGTCCCTGTTCCCATTACTATGGAACCCACTTGGACACTGAACTGCCATGGGCTACATCTGTGCAGGGGTTCTAGGTTATCTCCATGCATGGTTCTTGGTTGGAGTATGAGTCTCAGGAAAGACCCCTCTGCTCAGATTTTTTGGTTCTGTTGCTTTCCTTGTGGAGCTCCTGTCCTCTTTAGATCCAACACAATTTTTCAAAGACCTTGAAAGAAAAATTCTTAACTTCATATGGAATAACAAGGAACCCAGAATTGCTAAAACAATCCTCTATGATAAAGGATCATCGGGAGGTATCTCCATCCCTGATCTCAAGCTGTACTATAGAGCAACATTAATAAAAACGGCATGGTCCTGGTGTAAAAACAGAATGGTGGATCAATGGAATCTAAGAGAAGATCTAGAAATAAACCCACATTTATGGACACCTAATTTTTGACAAAGATACCAAACAATGGAAAAAAGATAGCATCTTAAACAAATGGGCACAGTATTTTTGACCCATAATTAACATTTCCTTTTGTTCTGTCAGCTTTCGAGTTGTTGAAGAAAATTTTGTATAATTTAAATTTCATCCAAATATGGTGTTTCACTTTATCCTTTACAATAAACTCCCATGAATCCTATCTCCTCATAGTCAACTAAGATTTCTCTCAAGTTAAACTTATCAAACATCTCCTAATAGCCAACCTGACCATTCCAGATTCCTCTTTTGTTCATCAATGGGAAAGTATTTTTTATTGTTATTTACTAAACCCACTTAATAGGGCTAATAGGTATCTGCTTCTGCCAATGTGTCTGCTACACACTATCATGGTTAATATTCAGCTATAGTGACATGAATAAACAATATGGACAATAATGCTATATGAAAGATTATTAAATAACTATTAAATTACAAACATTTCTTATCTATTTTAAATGCATATGATGCAGAAAGGTACATTTTACTTTTTAAAATATTAAAATATCCTACTTAAAAATCCCCTTGTTTTCTAATGACAAAGTGTGCAATCTTCAAACTGTTTTTTTTTTCTACAAGCCAGAATAAAGTGCAAGAAATATCTCATCCAATTTTGTCAATTTTAACACATTCCTATTAGAGACAGGACAGGGAGCTCCCAAAAATAAAGTGAGTAGCACAGATTGACCATCTCCCGATTTATAGATGGGTGCTCTTTCATTATTTCATTCTGCCGCTGAAACCTCTGAGCTATTTGCTCGTGGTAGACAGACAAATGGAGGCTATGCACTGCACAGTTCTCAGGCAGGGCAGATTTACCAAGTAATGTTACCAACGACATCCCCCTCAGACATATTTATTACCACGCTTCATTTTGCTCTGCATCAGCAGGTCCATCTGGCAGTAAAGGATGGACCAGGTGTTCTGGGGAAAGTTGGCACACAAATGCCTTGCATATTGTGACACTAACAGGAGGAAGAGATTTTTGAAATGAGAGGAAATTAAATTATTCTTGGTATATGTGATGCTACAAGACATTTTTAGGTGGTAAAAATTATGGAACATCTTTTTAGCCTTATCTGTAGCTGGTTTTGGGCTTGGTCTGAATTATCAGAATGAGGAATAAATATCCAAAATAATGGAGTGTATAAGCACTTATGGAGTGAATAAACAAAACTGTAAATAAGCCCCTTTCAAATTTTGCAGTGAGGCAAATCAAAAGACCAACCCATAAAACCATTAGCTAAATCAAAAAAATTAACAAAACCTCTTTTTTGATTACTCTTGATTAGTTGGTACCTAACCCAGCTTTCACAATCAGATGCCAAAGAGTATAGTTTACAAACAACCTTTCCCCTATCAAATTTAATTTTGTGGCCAGAATTAGTTCCTTTGTTTCCCAGAGTGAACAATTTCCTGCGTATTTTAGCTTATCAAAGCAATGAATGTATTAGGAGCCCAGACCTCACTCTAGTGAAGCAGAACTTTTATTGAATAACAATTGTAGTACATGTTCATGGCGGCTTCCCTCATTCCCTAGGAAGCTTCAGCCGGACAGTGAGAAGTTGTTTATGTAGTACGTCTGTTTTCCTTCCCATATTAACAAAAAGCCTCCAGTGCCAGGATCCACGATATGCAGCTCTCATTTATTCCATCAGGGAAGAAGAAATATCAGACTAAGGATCATGTCTTAATCTTGAACCATATATATGCTATACTGTAAAATTCCCAACTATACTCATCCATACACGCACACACACACATACACACACACACAAACACACACACATATATATATACTATTCTACACATTCATTTTAACTATTACATCCTCATACTTGAAGCCCTACCACTGATTAATGCATGTTAACTTCTAAAAAATTTTAACTAATATTTGGAAAATATTATTAGAATTTTTAAAAATGAAAAAATGTTGTTTTTAACATTTATAACTGTGACTATACCATAATAATCTTGGTTCTTTATTGCTAGATATTTAAAGTAAAACATTTCTATCTCCCACTTTAATCTAAAATACTGTCTAGTGTAAAATAAATATATAGAAAGTATATTTAGTGTATAGTATAATTTTGTTTGTTTTCTTGTTTTGCTTTATTTTTTCAAAGAACGTCTTCCTTATGCAGCCAGGGCTGGTTGGAACTCACTGTGTAGACCAGGATGATCTTGAATTTATAGAGCTCTGGATTCAGGACCTTTAGAGATAAGATTAAGGTCATGAGTCACCATGTTGAGCAACTTTCTAATCCGTTATTGATATAACGATGAAAATAAAATTAAATTTATTGAGATTTGATGAAGCAAAAAGAGGTCACACAATTATATTTCATTGCTTCTTAGCTTTAATCTCTGGATTTAGGAATTGGATGTGAGAAGAGCCAGGCTATGGTACCGAATTTTGGAAAGGAGAAATTGGTTGCTGGCTGCTGGCCTATCTTCTCACTAAAGCAGTTGGAAAGCAAGTGACAGTGACTCCTGGTTCAAGTGATGGTACTATTCTGAAGATGCAACACAAGATTAACTTGAAAGATTTTAACCTAACTAGAAACAGTTGAAACTTCTTTTTCACTTTACAATGTGCTGAGACATTTCTATTTTAGCAAAGAAAAACGAGGACAAAACTATGTTGGCTTTAAAAAATTTAATAATGTCTCAAACATAATTTATAAGAACACTGTGCTCCCCCTGTGGGCTTAATAAAACATTTTTATTTGCTCTTAACATTGCAGTGAGGGGCTCCTGAAATTTTTAATCATTTTATTGGAATTACATTGCTTCTTGCAGAGGAAAAAAAAATGTCACTTCTAAGGAAAAGGGTTAAAAGTCACTATTGTTGAGTTGAGCTTAAAATCTTAGAGGGAAAAAGCATATGCTTAAGTATAAAATAGTGAATATACATCTGAGCAGCCTACATGTTAAGCCCATATCAATCATATTATATTTCTTAAAATAAGTAATATAGGATTCTGAGCATAGTAACAGTCCCTTAGGAATAAAAGCTCTTTTTTAATTATTTTTTGTATTAATTACAGTTTATTCACTTTGTATCCCAGCGGTAGCCCCCTCCCTCATTTCCTCCTAATCCCACCCTCCCTCCTTCAACTCCATCTATTCTCCTCTCCAAGTCCACTGATAAGAGAGGTCCTCCTTTGCTTTCATCTGACCCTAGCTTATCAGGTCTGAAAGCTCTAAAGAACATCAGTTTTGCTATTGTCTATTGTCTTTTTTTTCCTTTATTTGCATATTTAAAACACTTTACAGCCTGTTCACAGTCCCTCCCCTGTTCTCTTCCCAGCCCCACCATCATGCTCCTTCCTTCCATTCCTCCCTCTTCTTCTTATGAAGGGAAGGCAAGGGGTACCAGTACAGCCAGGCACCTCAAGTCACAGCAGAACTAAGCGCATTCTCTACCACTGAGGCCCGACAAGGCAGCTAAGCTAGGAGAAAGGGATCCAAAGGCAGGCAAGAGAAGGAGAGACAGCCCTTACTTCCATTGTTAGAGGACTCACATGTCGAGCAGGCTGCACATGTGCTATGTATATGTGTAAGGGGTCTAAGTCCAGCCCGCCTGCTCTTTGGTTGGTGGTTCATTCTCCGTGAGGCTCCATGGGCCCAGTGTAGTTTACTCTGTAGGTCTTCTTGACCCTTACAGCTCTCTCTAGCCTTACTTCCACTCTTCCACAAATCTCCCAAGATGGTAATATTGTTTGGCTATGGGTCTCTGTGTCTGTTTCCATCAGCTGCTTGGTAGATCCTCTCAGAAAACAGCTATGCTAGTGTCCTATGTGAAAGCAGAGCAGAGTATCATTAAGAGTGTCAGGGTTTGGCTCTTTCCCATGGAGTGGGTCCCAAGTTGGGCTAGAAATTGGTTTGCCATTCCCTCAATCTCTGCTCCATCTTTATCCTATACTTCTCGATTTATGCAAGTAGTCATTTAGATTAACTTTAAAAATTAGAACTTACTTTGTTCTATCTTGTCCCTAAGATAGGT
The DNA here is from genome assembly GCF_030254825.1 of Meriones unguiculatus. Taxonomy (NCBI): domain Eukaryota; kingdom Metazoa; phylum Chordata; class Mammalia; order Rodentia; family Muridae; genus Meriones; species Meriones unguiculatus. Next base: position 81,502,183 of record NC_083364.1, read on the forward strand.
TCTACCTACAATGAATTCTAAGGAACTTCTTCCCTGTTTTACTGTTGCTTTTTCTTTCTTTTTTTATTTTTATTAATTACACTTTATTCACTTTGTATCCCCCCATAAGCCCTTCCCTCTTTCCCTCCCTGTCCCACCCTCCCATTCCCTTCTTCACCCATGCACCTCCCCAAGTCCACTGATAGAGGAGATCCTCCTCTCCTTCCTTCTGATCTTAGTCTATCAGATCACACCAGGAATGGCTGCATTGTCTTCTTCTGTGGCCTGGTAAGGCTGCTCCCCACTCAGGGGGAGGTGATCAAAGAGCAGGCCAATCAGACTATGTCAGAGGCAGTCCCTCTTCCCAGAGACTCATGCTCCAACCAAGTGCCATGCATGGAGATAACCTAGAACCCCTGCACAGATATAGCCCATGGCAGTTTAGTGTCCAGGCTTGCTTATTTTTTAACAAGGTTAACTTGAACATAGAAGATTTTTGATTTTCACATATGTCTTTTACACTCAGATGTTAAGAAACCCCAGTGATTCTCAACCTTCAGAAGATTTTTGATTTTCACATATGTCTTTTACACTCAGATGTTAAGAAACCCCAGTGATTCTCAACCTTCCATAATTACATCCTGTAGATGTGATAGGGAGCTAATAATAAGTCATGATAAAAGAGCAAGGAGCTGAAGATGCAATAAAATCATGCATAAAGTTGAGATCATTGACAGGTCATTTTTCGGTGCTCATTATATTGAGAACTCTTAAATGTGTTCTTGGTTTTAAGAAGAAACCACTTTCTATATTTTGTAAAGGTTAAGAGAGAGCACCACATGGTGGGAGGACAGCTAATGGATGCCAAGGGTAGTTCTTGTCTGCTATAAATGAGGACATTGGGACTCTCAATGAAACTGAGACAGAAGAATGTGAAGTGTTGAAAACAAGGACCTTGGAATCATTATTTGTCAGTTCATTCTCTGATGAGGCCATAAGCACAGCCAAACAAATTTTGGAAACACTGATACAGGAAGACAGGGAACACAGCTGGCTGATGACTAGATCCTCTCCTGAGATACATCTTTATATAATCAGTGCATGCTGTTTTAAGCCAGAGAGTGTGTATAATTTATTATTATACTGTTATTAAAACACATGTCCTTTATTATCTGGAAAAATTTGGTTCTGGTGTATAGCAAGAGTTTCTGAATTCCATGTGTTGTCAAAGACCCTTACATAAAGTGATACATACAAATATTCTAACACTCCAATTAATTATAACTATTTTAATACCCTAAATGTAAGTGTAATGCAGACATTTGTTACACTATGATGTTCAATGAACGATAACAAGAAAAACAGTTGTGTATACTCAATACACATGTAACTTAATTTTATTGTGTATATTTAGTTCAATATGCAGATGAAGAATCTGAACTCCAGAAGACTAACAAGAACTTGTTGATTTTATTCTAGACTCTTTGTCTCTCTTGCTAAAATTCATTATTTTGATTCATCTTATCTTTTGAGGTTACATTTTATTTCAAATGCTGTTAATAATATATCTCACAATCAAATGATTCAAACAGAACAAAATTCATCCTTCACCTGTCAGACTCTGAATATTTCCTTACATTTAGCAGTGGAGGGCTAACTCAAGTATGCATGCTTCGTAGGGTTTTACTTTAATGAAACTTTTCTCATATATACTCAAAAATCTTGAAACTTGCTACTACATGTGGTCTTTTGACATTAAACAGTTTTGGTATATATGGTTAGTTGAAAATGCTCATCTTGTTGAATTCTTTCTTTCTTAAGGTCAGGATAATAAAGAATATTAAGCTAACTGATTCTTTGAAATAAAAAGACACTTAATGCTCCTTATATGCACAAGTGCCATCATCTGCATGTTCTATTTTACAGAATTTCCGGATATCAGCATGTACGCCATCCCTGACATTTTCACTGTCATGTTTCCAGGTTGCCTAAAGTTTGCTCATTTCAAGGTTTGATTGAAGCATAGATAACTTAATTTTCAGTCAAAGGTATTATACTATAGTATGAAAATAATGTGAACTATATTAATAGAGCTGCAATAAAATTAATTAAACATTTTCATAGCCACTAAAACAAAATGTAGAAACTTTAAACTAGATTTTCTTTGAAATGACAATTTATTCAGAAATCCATAATGCTATAATAAAATGCCATAAAATAAATGATTTGAATTCAATTTCTTATCTGATAGGAACTAATAATTCTATATAGCTTAATAAAAAATACATTATAGTTTCTCTTTTATTTTAATTATATTGAGAACTACATTTTAGTCTGAAATGAACCAAGGGTCATAGTCAGAGAGAATCATTACCTTTTACTAGACATCACAGCCAAAATATTCACTAGGATTTACTACAGTTTTATGAGTTTTATTAACATCAATGATGACACTGTAGAAAAAAGTTACTAATTGAATTACTTTTGTCATATTGAAAGTTTTCCTTTTTAAATGATTATTTTTGTGGTGGAAGTAATTGCTCATTGGGCTGAGGTTAGTAAGATTTGTTCTTCAAATAAATAAGGAAATCTGTATTGTCTGTTACCAATGATGTTTGTAGCTAAACTTTTTTGTGTTAGTAGACAAAAGTTATAATGATATGACAAACATTGAAATATATCACTTTCATTTCTTTTGCATCATAACATAGATATTATTAGCATCTAATATTGGTCTTTGCATTGCTCTTTAAGCATTCAATATATCATAAGAACAGAATGAGCTGGGAAAATAATATGCCTATGGTTTGTTAAGACTATCCAAATAAATTCTGAGCCAGCATAACTGAAAGATATCAGTCAGAAGACTTTTAATGTCTTGCAACTAAACTTTATCAAAAAGGTGAATCTGTATGTAGCAGGATTTTTAAAAACTTATTTTTGTTTTTAGTTGTGGGTGTTTGTGTGTGTGCAGTTGTACAGTGAGTCTAGAAGAGGGTTTTGTATCCCCTAAGTAGGAGGCATTGATATCACAGAGCCACCTGAAGCAGACATACTCAGATCCACTACAATGGGAGTACACAATCCTAGTTGCCAAGTTATTTCTTTAGCAGGAACGATTTTGTTTACCAGCACAGTACTTTTTGTAACCACTGCTACTGGCATTTTCGTATCAATTTTCTTATTAAAATATTTGTAGTTTAAAAAAAATGCCATTATTAGCCTTCTCAACCAGATGAGCTTTCATAGGATTGTTATCTCAATTCTTAGGAAGTGGAGGCAAAGGAATGAGGAGCTCTATTTCCTGGTCATAACAAATTGATGTTCACCTGGGTGATAGGAAGGCCTAGTCAAAAAACAAACAAACAAGGAAATAATAATAGATTTTATCAAATATTTAATCTCAAACAAATACTTTGTGTAAAGAAGCCAAAAACTGATGAGATTATACTAATTATGGGACCATTCTGTGGGTTGTACAAAATAGACAGCATCTCCATGTAATTTATCATTTTAATTTTCAAGCATTTGCAACTTTTCCTGCACCACATAAGCTTGCTGTTTTGGTTTTGATATGAGGATTTTAATTTTTTCTCTTTGTCTAATGAATGATTACAGTAATAATTATCTTAAGTATTTTTATTGGGACTGAACTTATTTCTTAATCAAATTTCTAATAAATGAACTAAATTTTCATTATGGCTTTGAAATAAACATAATTTATCATAATCTTTACAAAATTAAAAATTTTTGGTCAAGCCCCTCTGTCTTGTCATAGTTAAATGATTCTGGGTCTCAGGACTTTTAAATTTATTCTGGAAGGTTATTTTCTTAAACTTTGAAGACTTCCTTATAGTGCACGCCAGCTATCTTTTCTAAATTTCATTTTTCAAAAAATTTTAACAAATCATTAGTTTATGCATATTTTCCATCTAATATCTTACCGAGACTTTGAAATCTCCTCATGGTTTCCTTAATATACAGGGGGAATTGAGGCCCACTTTGGGTTTTCATAGTCACCTTAATAATACAACTTAAGAACAGATTCAAAAGGTAGTCTAAAATTACATTTTAAAAAGTAAAACCCACTTCAATGACAGTCTCCCCAAGCATGGTTGGCTACCATAAAAAGCTAAAATGTGCTCAGTAGACTCCTGTCATATGTTCAATGCACATCCCATCTGTCTTTCTAAATGAGGATTGATCATCTTACCCCATGTCCGCTCAATTGATTATCTTTTTTAGGTGTATAGATTTCATTATGTTTATCATATCTTATAGGTCTATATAAGTGAGTATATCCCATGTTTGTCTTTCTCCTTCTGGGATATTTCACTCAGAATGATCTTTTCTAGATCCCACCATTTGCCTGCAAATTTCATGATTTCCTCCTTTTTGATTGCTGAGTAGTATTCCATTGTATAAAAATACCACAATTTCTGTACCCATTCCACCGTTGATGGACATCTGGGTTGTTTCCAGGTTCTGGCTATTACAAATAGAGCTGCTATAAACATGGTTGAACAATATCTGGGCACAGGGTCTTTTCTGAGACTGACATTCAACCAAGGACCATGTATGGTTATAACCTAGAACTCAGATGTAGCCTGTGGTAGCTCAGTAACCAATTGGTTTCCCAAAGTGAGGGGAACAGGGACTATTTCTAACAGGAACTCAATGACTGGCTCTTTGGTCTCCCCACCCCCGAAGGGAGGAGCAGTCCTGTTAGGCCACAGAGGAGGGCTTTGCAGCCAGTCCTGAAGATACCTGATAAAACAGGATCAGATGAATGGGGAGGAGGTCCCCCCTATCAGTGGACTTGGAAAGGGGCACGGTGGAGATGAGGGAGGGAGGGAGGGCCTGGGAGGGAATGAGGGATCGGGACACGGCTGGGATACAGAGTTAATAAAATGTAACTGATAAAAAATAAAAATAAAAAAAAAGCTAAAATGTTATGCTCAGGATGCGAGGCTAAGCACTGCACTCAGGGTCAGCTGCTTTCGACCCAGAGAAGAGCATGTCTGATTGCATGCGGGTTGATGCCCCAGGTCCCGCCTCTGAGAAAAAGGTATCAGACGGGTCTGATGCTCTTTGGGTGGATGACACCTAGATGAACATCAGTACAAAGTCCCAATTTATTTCTAATATCAGAGGTCAGACCTCTGCTCTTGCCTGATGCGTGTAAAACAAAAAGGGGGAACTGCAGAGAGCTGCGTAATGCCGCGCCTTAAAGATGGAGCTGGTTTCCGCCTTCCACCTTCCTGATGGTGAGTGCTCTCTGTCAAGAACAACTCCACATTTGGCTAAGGCTGAGGATCTGGCTTGCTTCCATGTATGTGGACCTATCTGCATTGCCCACATGGCACGCTGGGGTTGGCTACCCAGAGGCTATTTAAGCTGTGGGCTGGCTTTCCCCCAGGGTTCGATGATTGTTCAAGGTTCCTGAATAAACTGCATTAAAAAAAAAAAAAAAAAGTAAAACCCAGCACAGGCTAGCTGTAGATTTTAAGGGCTGCTCAGAGGAGGAGACTAAAAAGAGAGGGTATTAAAGCTGGATAGAGGTCAGACTCATGGAATACAAGCAGTTACACTGTATCTCATTAAGTGCCTAATTATTGAACCTATTTCTTTACTATGGCTTAAGGGGAGTCCACCTCCATGGACTGGGAGACTGTCTCCTTACGAAGCAATTGACCGTCTCCAACACATAAAATTGGACCCCTCCAAGCAGTATCCTATGTCTCCACTCAACCTAGAGATTCTGTTCTCTTGGCCAGAGGAGATATTCAATTTTTCTACTTTAAAAATTGAACTATGTATTCTAAAGAGCACTTTCTAGCCTACTGTGAATATGGTCCAATGACAATGGGAGAAAAATCTGAAATCTTCAATTACTCATCAATTACCTGAAAAGCAATGAACTTTAACAGTTTTCATCATTTCCAAATTGATATGGTAAAATCAGTCACCATTTATAGATTAATAAACCAGTATGAGACTTAAGATAAGTCATGGTCATATAGGTGATTTGAGTTGTGATACTCTAATTAACAGTTACCATTTCATTTTCATGTTGCTAAGAAATTAAGGTTATATGCATGTGAGCAATTAAGAAACAATTATAGAGATTCCAATTATGTGAGTATAATGTGGATGTAAATCAATTAATATTCCATTAAAACATATTTTAAAAATTAACATATTTAATTTAAATGCAACAATCATAATTAGAAGAGAATTAAATTACTTAATATCTTCAATATTGTCTAAAAATATTATTGGTGACCTAGAGGGCTCAGCTATCCTATTATTGGCTAGGATCACAAAGATAGGATTAATGGTACAGATTAATGTTTTGTTTTGATTCACTTTTATGTAGGCAAGCAGTGACTGGTTAGAATGTAAGAAGCAGGTATATACAAACAATCACTAATATTTCAGGAAACTGAGGTGTTGAGGTTGTTGCTATAGAGCTTTACCATTTGGACAGCACTGAATTGTAAAAGTAAGCACTTACATATTCTGAATTCGGTATACAGTGAGAAATTTCGGTTAAGACAGAAGACATAGTGTATGTGGACCTATCTGCATTGCCCCCGTGGCACGCCTGGGTTGGCTACCCAGAAGCTATTTAAGCTGTGGGCTGGCTTTCCCCGGGGTCCAAGGATTGTTCAATGTTCCTGAATAAACTGCATTGAAAAAATAAAAAATAAAAAAAAAAAGACAGAAGACACAGACAAAAATAACTCCATGTGGTCACAAGATATATATAACAGAAAAGAGAGTGTGATGGAATTTTTCATTTATGTAGAGAGAATAGGATGAACTCTGGAGACAACATGAAGAACTGGGATTCTGCTGCAAGTGGCAAAGTGGAAGTTCATGGATGGAAAATTACTAAGACACCATGTCAGTATAATAAAACTGTGGCTTAGTCTAACTAACTGGATTTTCAGTGAAACAGCCCAGGGTGTTAAGCCCTCATTTGGAGGACAGAAGCAGACAAGTCCTCTGATCAGCTATGGAGACACTGATACATTAGACGGAGGTGCTTGCTGGTATACGGTTTGTGTTAAAGTGATGTAGTAGGGTTGTGTTGGGATTTATAGTGATATATACAAAAGGGCCAAGGAGAATATTCAATAGGCTAACTAATCTGCCATAGGCAGACACGTCTGAAACATATTTGCAGTTAATGTTACTTGGAAGAAGTGATGGCTGAAGTCTCTTTTGAGCCAGGCAGCCCATTAGGGTAGCAAAACTTAGTATATACTTGCTAATTATGTTATACTACAAAATATTTCTTGCCTCTGATGTTGATGTTTTCTAGTTTTGGACTCAAGGGACATAGCTTTGAAAAGTAAATAGAATAGGACTGCCCTGTATCTGCATCTCTTGTGATAAGAAAGTTAGGTTCCTTATCACTTGTTAAAACAGTAGTTCTTGAAACTTTGAGAAGGGGACAGTCTCTGACTCTATTGCCTCCTTTGGATTCCTTTTCCATAGCAGCTGCAACTTCATGTGCCAGGGTACGTTGGTACCTATTGGTGGTCTCCCCTTCTTTGAAGAAAAGAAAAGGGGGAAGTGATGAGAGGTGGTATGAGGGTAGGACTAGAAGGACAGGAAGTAGAGGGCTGTGAGCTGTAAAGTGACTAAATAAATAAATAAATAGAAACAAACAAAAGGTTGTTCCTTTAGGTTTGTGTATGTAGGCTGAAGTATCCAGAGAAGCCAGGCCAGTAGAAAGGGATGAAAGGAACATGATTTCCAGAAGGATCTCTAAGGGAGCTCAAGAGGAGTCAAGTAAGAGACAGGCACTATGAAGGAAGTAATGTGAAAAAAAGGGGACTTTAGGGAAGGTGCAATGAGGGTTCTACAGAGAAAGAGGGAAGAGGGAAGACAAATAACATGAAGGGTGTTTTAAATTGCATGCATATACATATTTATGTCTGCTTATGAAATATGTACATTATACAAAATATAAAACATGTTGCTCAATGTAACATGTCTGTTACTCTCTTAAAAGGCACAGATACTCATTATTGTGAGAATTGCCAATAATTACAGTACTTTGTAATTTGTTAGTTTGTGAATTTATGAGTTTGAAGTGAGTCTAGGTTATCTAGTAAGAATGACTCTACCCGTCAAGGTATGGAAGGAGATACTGAGACGCAGAACCAAACTTTGGGCAGAATGTGGGAAAGCTTATGGAAGAGGAGGGAGATAGAAAGATCTAGAGGGGACAGGAACTGCACAAGGAGACCAACAAATCCAAAAAACCTGAGGACAGGGGGTCCTTCAGAGACCAATACTCCAACTAAGGACCATGCAGGAGAGGACCTAGACCAATGCTCAGTTTCTAAGCAGGTTACCTAGTAATGGGGTAGGGGTTGTCTCTGACATGAAGTCAGTGGCTGGTTCTTTGATCACCTCTGCATGGTGGGGGGAGGTGCAGCCTTGCCAGGCCACAGAGGTAGATGATGCAGCCAGTCCTGATGAGACCTGATAGGCTAGGGTCAGATAGAAGGGGAAGAAATCCTCTCCTATCAGTGGACTAGGGAAAGGGCATAGGGGGAGAAGAATGGGTGGGACTGGGAGGACATGGAGGGGCATACAGCTGGGATTCAAAGTGAATAAATTGTAATAAATAAATAGATAGAAAGATTAATAAATCAATAAATATAATAAACTATAAAAAATGTTTTTCAATTTCATCCACAAAGTACCCAGTTTTTATTCAAGTGTATCCCATATAACACCTTATTGCTCATAGTACTCACCTGATCTTGACAGTGAATAGATGTATGCTGTTTTTCTATGTGCTCACCCTATTTTCCATAACAAGCCATCTAGCCCTAATCCATTAATGCAACTGTCTGACCTCTATGAAGTAGGTAGTTATGCTACTGAGACAAGCCAACCTTCTTTGAGACTCAGTTATGTCTTTTGTTATCTTGTTTTGATTTGCTCTTCATCAGGACATTGGGGTTTATTTTATCAGTTCTTCTAATTTTGTCCTGTGTAAGATAAGCTTCCTCCCTTACTTCCCTCCTTCCTTTCTTCCTTCCATCCTTCCTTCCTTCCTTCTTTTCCTCCCTCCCTACTTCCCTGCTTCTCTTTTTTTTCTTCCTTTTTTCTTTATATTTAAACTGTTTTCTCTTATTCTTTCATAATTACCTATACTTATTTTGCATCAGACATATTAAAATAATAATTTTATAAAAATATTTATACCAAGGTTCTGGGGAGTTGGATCACTGTATGGATTGTTTGCTGTGCAAGCAAGAGAATCAGAGTTCAGGTATCAATCAGTACGTGAAAAACCAAGTGTTAGAGCACAAAACTGTAACTGTAGCATGGAGGACAATGTAGGCAGGAAGATCACTGGGTCTAAATATGAGTGAGCTTTAAAAAAATCAAGCAAGGCAAATCTCACAGCAAGATAGAAAGTCACTCAAATTCGATTTCTAGATACCACATGCATGTGTTCATGCACTTGATACAATACCCATACATGCACACAGACATACACACACACACACATACAAACACACACAGAAAGAGAGAGAGCGGCAAACACACACATTCATAAGAGAATTGGCATGCACTACTATTAAAATTGATTTTAAACCTTAGTGTGGTACTGTCAAAGGGCCTGTGAAGTAAAAGAAGATACAATTCTTCTTCAAATCACAGCATGAAATATGTAAGCCCATTTTAGCTACTACCTAATCTGTGATATTTTAATACCTCTAATAGGACTGTAAATGATTTAACAGAAAGCTAATACACACCACACACTGTGCTGAGTGCCTGATGTGTACCCTGAACAATTACAAGTACAATGACAAGCTCTCAACATAGAGCTAATGAATTTTGTAATCATTTAAATCGGTTTTTCAAAAGAAATCTATGTTGTAAATTCAGAGCCCCTTAAATATGGATATTAATTTTTCTGCTATTCTGTTAATTGGCGTAAAGTTAACAGATAGGCACTCTATTAAGTGATGTAAATATATTCATTAACTGTGCCAGCCTGAGAGTTCTTTGCTTACCGCTTTTCATGCAGCGAAAAGATATATTTGTAGGGCACATGGCAAAGCAATCAGTACAGTAATTTCTATTTTATAGATTAAAGGCTAGCATGTATATGACCATGCAATGGAAATTTCAAAGTGTTTATGTTTTTACTATATTAAATGTTTTGTGTAGAGCATTCTTAATTCAGAACACTACTAATCCCTCTGGCTGGATTACAAACATGCCATTAGCACATATCTCTCAGCCAAAATAATGACTTCTAATCAAGGGACAGACAAAGTGACAAATCAGAGGAAGATTTGAAACAATGAGGTACTCCCAACTCTCATGAGAACAGCACAGGAAAGAGAAGTGATTTAAGAGAATAAATGGAGAGGTAGTTCGAGTAAGTTGAGGCAGCCAGTTGGGAGTCAGCTGAGAGGCAATGCAGGTGAATCGATTTGAGGTCAGGCAGCTGGCATTCAGGAGTTGGGTTGAATTCAGTCAGTTAAGGTCAGTCAGTTCTTGGAGTTTGATGCAGTTAAATTAGTTCAGTGCAGTGGAGTTCAGTTTGGTGTACTTCTGTTCCGGGAGTTCAGAGACAGTTTTCCAAACAGAGCACTACAGTGAGAAGCCAAGAAGCCAAACGAAATCAGTCAACTTGGAGAGAAGTTTGAGTCAGAAGTGCCCAATTGAACTAGTCAGCCTGATTTCAGAAAGAACTAGAAAAGGGGCAGTGACTCAGCACTAAGCCACTGAGATGACAATTACATCTGGCGAATAAAAAAATACACTTACATTTTTGCTAATAATTTTCTTTTACTTCTTGAAATTATCGTAAAGTTGTGTAATTTCTACCCTTCTCTTTTTTTTTCCTTAGAACACATCCAATACCCTCCTTGTTTGTCTGTTTGTTTGTTTTTCAAATTTATGCCCTCTTTTCCTTTGTTATGTGTGTGTGTATGTGCATGTGTATATAAATGCATTTATATTCTGAAATATATAAAGGAAACATATTCAGTATGTATAATGTTACTAGTATGTATATGATTTAATGAAGGCTGGTCACTTGTATTGGATAAGCAATTGCTGTGCCCTTCCCTGGAAAATACCATCTCGCCTACTCTCTACATTATTTTAAATAAATTAATAAATTTATTTACTTTATATCCCAACTGTAGCAACCTTCCTCCTCTCCTCACAGTCTTACCATCCCTCCCTTTTCCCCTTATTCCCCCTTTCCTACTTTTCAGAATCAGAGACAGCCCCTTGTCCCCTTACTAAGGAACCCACAGATGCCCAAGTTGTCCACAAGCTACACCTGTGTAGTGGGGCCTATGTCCAATTCATGAATGGTCCTTGGTTGGTACTGCAGTCTCCACAAGTCCCTTTGTGCCCTGGTTAGTTGGCTCTGTTTTTCTTCTTATAGAGCTCTTGTAACCTTGAGGTACTTGTATTCTTTCCCTCCCCCCAAAAGACTATGGTTACCCCAATGTTTGGTGGTGAATCTCAGCATCTGTTTTGATCTGCTGCTGGGTGCAGCTTCTTAGAGGACAGCTGTGCTAAGCTCCTTCTCCTATCTGCAAACATAGCAGAATATCGTTAATAGTGTCAGGGGTTAGCTCTTTCCCATGGGGTGGGTCTCAGTTTGGACATTGTTTGGATATTCCCTCGATTTCTCCTCTATCTATCCCTGCACAACCTATATATACCTCAGCCAAAGAATGGAAAAACAAAAACAAACAAAAAAATCCTGTAATACATTTGCACAGAGGAATACTGCTCTCTACACTCATTATTTTCCTGTAGTTCTTTGTCTAGTGCTTGTTTAGTGAAAGGTCCTTCTTCTGCCATTGGTTACCTATTGTTGTTGTATAGGTCTTGTTTGGGCAGCCTTGTTAGTGAGCTTTCCCTGACATTTCTAGAACATACAATCTCAAAGCAAACCTCAATTTCTCTGACACTTATGGGCTTTCTGTCTTGCCTTCTGTAGTTTAATAGACAGCGGTAGAATATGTTTCTTTTGGATTCACCTTTGGTCTAGAACATCATTTTACCATAATGAGACAATTCAATTGTTCAGTAAAACAAATTGCTGTGAAGTTTCAATGAAAAAATAAGTAACAAACAAAATGGTTTCTATGCTTTCTTTGCTTTTTAATTCTTATCTCCTGATTGATATAAAAAATGAGTTAATAACTGTGATATTATCATCAATAAACAATTATACAAGTATCTCCTGAGTTTTTTTTTATATTTTTCCAGCAAAGATGTTGAGTGATTTTTATGATCTGTATTTTCAAGAACGCCCATAGAGGAATCATCTTTGGATGATGGAGACATCATTTGTCACCCCACTCCATGCCTCAGTAATGAGACTATGTCAGATTTGCACACAGCTTTAAATGATAATGTTACTTCATGAACATAATAATAACTCATGTATGTGTGAAGGATAGAAAAAAAATTATCCAAAATATTTTACTTTGAAAGTCATTTTTAGCTAGAAGTACTTTAAAAATATGATTTAAATTGTTACTTCTTTTTCTTTATTTCCTCCACATACTTTTGCATTGCCTCTACTTGTTCAACTTATAATACAAACATTCATCTTCACATTTTGAGGGTTTCTTTAGCTCATAGCTTTAGTAATGCTACTGTAGTATGCCAACTCATGCTAGAATTTTTTATGTCTCAGTAATCAATGTTGTACCAATTAATTCTAAAGCTAAGTTACAACTCTAGGAAAACTGAAGGAATTATTTCTTCTTTCCATATACAAACTACATAGTATTACAAATTTAAATATGTAAATCTACTTTTCTTCTTTCTATAATACAAGACACTATATAGAAACATCTCATTCGACATCTCAGTTGCAAAACTCATTGTAAATGGAGTCAACTTGACACTCTTAGCTTCTGCTTTTTTGATGACTAATAAGCCATTTGATTTTAACCCAGAAACTGTGAGGTCCCCTCAGCAAATGGGAGGCATGTTGGCTGGAATGCAGGTAGGACTTGGATACTTCAGAATTCTTACCAATCACTTCTGAACCATCAGACATTGGAGATAGTGTATATATCAAATGTTAGAAAGTGACATTCTTCATCAGGCTGCCCAAAGAACAAGAATAAAGAGGAATTCACATTGCTCTTCCAGAGCATAAAATGACATAATTATATTTTCATTTCTGACCCATTGTTGGGACTAAATGACTTTTTATTATATGCAACTCAAAATTATCTAGATCTTTATTCCTATCACAATGTCCTCTGTGTCTTCAGGATTGTGCTTTTGTTTCCTTCACAGTGATAACATGAATAAAGAAAATGGTCCTTAATGGAACAATACAATATGTTTATAGATAAGTATCATCCCAAAAAAGTAAATCTCTGCCTATCTATCTATCTATCTATCTATCTATCTATCTATCTATGCCTATGTGCTTTTAGTATGTTTCTTTATCCATCCCTATATGAGGGTATATAACTAGTCTAGTTGTAAATTGTTATGCTGTGTTCAGTTGATATTCCAGAGAGGCTTGATAATTTTTGAAGGTACATGGAGGAAGATTGGATCTGGGAAAGGGGAGATTGCTGGAACTGGGAAGACTGGAGGGGTGCGAATTTGCAGTTGGGAGGTATTACATAGGAGATTAAGAAAAAAGTTATTTTGATTTTAATTCTTTTCATTACTACAAAAAATTTTAAAAATTGCTTCCTCAATATGTATCTTCAGAACATAGTTATACAAGGGCAGGCAGCCCTGTACACCCCAGCATAATTGAAATTCAAGAAGATGATCTTATATCTATGCCTATGAAGAGGATAATAGAGAAAACAAATAAAATGCGTAAAGAACTAGAGGAAGACAATGTCAAACAGATTATGGCCATCCATAAAGAAATACAGGAAGTTGCAGCCAAACAATTTTTGGCCTTTAGAGAGGAAATACTTAAATCACTGAAAGAAATAAAAGAAACAGAGGATTGTTTAAACAAATCCTTTAAAAGCTGAAGGAATTGAAGAAAAAACAGAAAAATAAAGTCAAACAAGTGAAGGAAATCAACAAAATGGCTCAAGATCTGAAGATAGAATTGGAAAATTAAAGAAAGAACAAATAGAGGAAACTGTGGAGAGAAAGAACTTAGGGAAGAAAACAGGAACTACAGGGGTAAGCATAACCAATAGACTATAGAGATGGAAAAAAGAATCTCAGATGTGGAAGATACAAAAGAAGAAATTGATGTACTGGTCAAAGAAAATGTTAAATCTAAAAAATTCCTGTCACAGCCTGTGCAAGAAATCCAAGACAACATAAAAAGACAAAACCTAAGAATAATAGGAATAGAGGAAAAAGAAGATTCCCTCCTCCAAGGCACAGAAAATATTTTCAACAAAATCATAGAAAAAAATTTGCCCAACTTAAAGGAGAGGCCTATAAGAATACAAGAGTCCTACAGAACACCCAATAAATTAGACCATGAAAGAAAATCCTCCCGTCACATAATAATCAAAACAGTAAGTATACAGAACAAAGAAAACAATACTAAAAGCTGCAAGGGAAAAAGGTCAAGTAACATATAATAGCAAACCCATCAGAATCACACCTGTCTTCTCAACAGAGACTATGACAGCCATAAGGGCCTGGACAGGTATCACGCAGACTCTAAGAGAACACAGATGTCAGCCCAGGCTTCCATACCCAGCAAAACTCAGTCCTCATAGATGGAGAAAACAAGATATTCAACAACAAAAACAAATTTCAACAATACCTACACACAAATCCAGCATTACAGAAGATACTAGAAGGAATAATACAACCCAAGAAAACTTAACTACTTTCAATAAAACTCAGGAAATAATTAACCTCACTACAGCAAAACAAATCTAGCCAAACACACAAACACACTACCACAGCCACATCAAAATCGAAGGATTTAACAGCCCCTGGTTATTAATCTCTCTCAACATCAGTGGACTAATTCTCCAACAAAAAGATACAGACTAAGAGAATGGATGTGTAAACAAGACCCAAAAATCTGTTGCATATAAGAAACAGACCTAAGTCACAAACATAGATATTACCTGAGAATAAAGGGTTGGAAGACAGTTTTCCACGCAAATGGACCCAAGAAAAAATCAGGAGTAGCCATTCTAATATCTGATAAAATAGACTTCCAACCAAAATTAATGAAAAGAGATGGGGAAGGATAGTTCATACTCTTCAAGGGAAAATTCCACCAGGAAGACATCACAATCCTGAACATCTATGCCCAAAATATAATGGTATACACATTTGTAAAAGAAACATTAATGAAATTTAAACCACACATAGATCCCCACACATTAATAGTGGGAGACTTCAACAACCCACTCTCAACAAAGAACAAGTCAACAAAACAAAAAATAAACAAAGAAATAATAACTGACAGATGTCATGAATCAAGTGGACCTCACAGACATCTACAGAACCTTTCACCCAAACTCAAAAGAATTTACTTTCTTCTCAGCACCTCATGGAACCTTCTCCAAAATAGACCAGATAGTTGGTCACAAAGCAAGACTCAACAGATACAAGAAGATTGAAATAATACCATGTATCCTATCTGATCACAATGGGCTAAAACTGGACCTCAACAACAACAGAAATAGCAAAAAGCCTACACAGACAAAAAGCCTGAACAACTTGTTACTAAATAACAGCTAGGTCAGGGAAGAAATAAAGAAAGAAATTAAAGCCTTCCTAGAATTCAATGAAAATGAAAACACAGCATACCTAAACTTATGGGACACAATGAAAGCAGTGCTAAAAGGAAAGTTCATAGCACTAAGTGGCTTCAAGAAGAAATTCAAAACATATCATTCAAGCAACTTAATGGCTCACCTAAAAGCCCGGGGGCAGGGGGGAAGCAGACATACCGAAAAAGATGGTGGAAATAACCAAACTCAGGACTGAAATCAATAAATTAGAAACAAATAAAACATTGCAAAGAATCAATGAAACCAGGAGCTGTTTCTTTGAGAAAATCAACAAGATTGACAAACCCTTAGACAAACTAATTAAAAGGCAGAGAGACACTATCCAATTAACAAAATCAGAAAGGAAAAGGTGGACATAACAATAGACTCTGAGGAAATCCAAACAATCATTAGCACATACTTCAAAAGTCTATATGCCATAAAATTTGAAAATATAAATGAAATGGACAATTTTCTTGATCGATTCGACTTACCAAAGCTGAATCAGGACCAGGTAAATCAATCAAATAGTCCTATATCCCCTAAGGAAATAGAAGCAGTTATCAAAAGTCTCCCATCCAAAAAAAGCCCAGGACCAAAGGGATTCAGAGCAGAATTCTACCAGACCTTCAAAGAAAAGCTAAAGCTAACTATAGTTCTCTTCAAACTATTCCACAAAAAAAAAAAAAAAAAAAAAAAAAAAAGCAGAAAGAACACTACCAAACTCATTCTATAAAGCCACCTTGGTACCTAAACCTCACAAAGACCTAACGAAGAAAGAGAATTTCAGGCCAATCTCCCTTACAAACATTGATGCAAAAATACTCAACAAAATACTTGCAAACTGAGTATTAGAACACAACAAAGATATCATCCACAATGACCAAGTAGGTTTCATCCAAGGTATGCAGGGGTGGTTAAATATACAGAAAACCACCAATGTGATCCACCATATTGACAAACTGAAAGAAAAGAAAACCACATGATAATTACCTTAGATGCTGAAAAAGCATTTGAGAAAATCCAACATCACTTCATGTTTACAGTATTGGAAAGTTCAGGGATACAAGGCACATATCTAAACATAGTAAAGGCGATATACAGCAAGCCTATAGCCAACATCAAACTGAATGGAGAGAAACTTAAAGCAATCCCACTGAAATCAGGGACAAGACAAGGCTGCCCACTCCCTCCATATCTTTTCAACACAGTTCTTAAAGTTCTTGCTGGAGCAATAAGACAATTAAAGGAGATAAAGGGGATACAAATTGGAAAGGAAGAAGTCAGAGTATCACCATGTGCGATGCAATGATAGTATACCTGAGTGACTCTGAAAATTCTACCAGGGAACTCCTATAACTGATAAACACCTTCTGAAAAGTGGCCGGATACAAAATTAACTCAAAACGGTCAGTAGCCCTCCTGTATACAAAAGACAAAAGGGCTGAGAAAGAAATTAGGGAAACAACCTAATTTCCTGTCACAGCCTGTGCAAGAAATCCAAGACAACATAAAAAGACAAAACCTAAGAATAATAGGAATAGAGGAAAAAGAAGATTCCCTCCTCCAAGGCACAGAAAATATTTTCAACAAAATCATAGAAAAAAATTTGCCCAAGTTAAAGGAGAGGCCTATAAGAATACAAGAGTCCTGCTTCAATGGCTGTAAAGGCCTGAATGATCATGGCTGCATCACACTGTTGTGAGACTCTAATCTTGCATATATACCACAGGCAAACCAAGGAGACCAACACCAGAAGGCCTGCTAACACTCCCATGCCCGCCCATTCCTTCAGATGATTCATGGCTGCAGCAATCCATGTTGATAATCCTGTGGCTAGTCCTGCGTCCACTCCGGTAGAATTTACTGTGACAATGGCCACTCTCAGCTGCTCCATCGTAGTATCGAATTCTCCTGTCCAATTACCTAAAATATAGCTCGACAATTGTTTAGACAGATTTGCAGCACAGGAAAAATTCTCATGTTGTATGCTAGTGACACAAAGTCCAGCATACTTTCATTGACAGCCAGGTTGAGCGATTTGCCATTGAAGCAGGACATTCTCCCCAAGCATGGTTGGATACCATAAAAAGCTAAAATGATACGCTCAGGATGCGAGGCTAAGCACTGCACTCAGGGTCAGCCGCTTTGGACCCAGAGAAGAGCATGTCTGATTGCATGCGGGTTGATGCCCCAGGTCCCGCCTCTGAGAAAAAGGTATCGGACGGGTCTGATGCTCTTTGGGTGGATGACACCTAAATGAACATCTGTACAAAGTCCCAATTTATTTCTAATATCAGAGATCAGACCTCTACTCTTGCCTGATGCGTCTAAAACAAAAAGGGGGAACTGTAGAGAGCTGCGGAATGCTATGCCTTAAAGATGGAGCTGGTTTCTGCCTTCCACCTTCCAGATGGTGAGTGCTCTCTGTCACGAACAACTCCACATTTGGCTAAGGCCGAGGATCTGGCTTGCTTCCATGTATGTGGACCTATCTGCATTGCCCCCGTGGCACGCCTGGGTTGGCTACCCAGAGGCTATTTAAGCTGTGGGCTGGCTTTCCCCGGGGTCCGAGGATTGTTCAATGTTCCTGAATAAACTGCATTGAAAAAAAAAAAAGAAAACAGAGAAAAAAAAAAAGAATACAAGAGTCCTACAGAACACCCAATAAATTAGACCAGAAAAGAAAATCTTCCCGTCACATAATAATCAAAACAGTAAGTATACAGAACAAAGAAAACAATACTAAAAGCTGCAAGGGAAAAAGGTACAATAGCACAAAGGACATAAAGTAACTTGGTGTGATCCTCACCAAGCAACTCAAAGACTTTTATGAAAAAAAATTCAAAATTCTGAAGAAAGAATTAGAAGAAGATATCAGAAGATGGAAAGATCTCCCATGTTCATGACTTGGCAGGATTAACATAGTAAAAATGACCTTCTTACCAAAAGCAATCTACAGATTCAATGCAATTCCCATCAAATTACCAACACAATTCTTTACAGACCTGGAAAGAAAAATTCTCAACTTCATATGGAATAACAAGAAACCCAGAATTGCTAAAACAGTTCTCTACAATAAAAGGTCTTCTGTAGGTATCTCCATCCCTGATCTCAAGCTGTACTGTAGAGCAACAGTTTTTATTACTGTAGAGTAATGAAAACTGCATGGTACTGGCATAGAAAGAGAATAGTGGATCAATGGAACTGAATAGAAGACCCAGAAATAAAACCACACACTTATGGACACCTGGTTTCTGACAAAGATGCCAAAACATATAATGGAAAAAAAGATAGCATCTTCAACAAATGGTGCTGGTCTAACTGGATGTCTACATGTAAAAAAATGCAAAGAGATCCATACTTTTCAAAGTTCTTAGTCATCAGGGAAATGTGATTCGAAACAACCCTGAGACTTCACCTTAAACCCATCAGAATGGCTAAGATCAAACACTCAAGAGACAACACATGTGGAGAAAGGGGAACCGTCCTCCACTGCTGGTGGGAATGTAAACTTGTACAACCACTTTGGAATCAATCTGGTGCTTTCTCAGACAACCAAGAATAGCACTTCCTCAAGATCCAGTTATACCACTCTTAGGCATATATACAAACTACGCTCTAGCATACAAGGACATCTGCTCAACCATGTTTGTAGCAACTGTATTTATAATAGCCAGAAGCTGGAAACAGCCCAGAATTTCCTCAGTTTTGAGGAATGGACAGAAATTGTGTATATCTTCACAATGGAATATTACTGATTGATAAAAATCAAAGAAATCATGAAATTTGCAGGTAAATGGTGGGAACTGGAAAAGATCATCCTGAGTGAGTTATCCCATAAACACCAAGACACACAGGGTATATACCCAATCATAAGTGGATATTAGACATATAATGTGGTTTAAACATGCTGAAATCTGAACACCTAAGAAAGCTAATCAGGAAGGAGGACTCTGGCTGAGATGCTCACTCCCCATTCAGAAAGGCCAAGAGGGTGGACATCGGAGGAGGGAAAAAGCAGGGAACGGGACAGGAGCCTACCACTAGGGCCTCTGAAAGACTCTTCCCTACAGGGTATCAAGGCAGATGCTGAGACTCATAAACAAACTTTGGGCAGAGTGTAGGGAATCTCGAAAAAAGTGGGAGATAGTAAGACCTGGAGAGGACAGGAGCTCCACAAGGACAGCAACAGATCCAAAATTTCTGGGCACACGGATCTTTTCTGAGACTGATATTCCAGTCAAGGACCACTCATGGAGAAGGCCGGAAACCCCTGCACAGAGCTGGCCTATGGCAGTTCAGTATCTAAGCGGGTTCCATAGCAATGGGGACAGGGACTTTCTCTGACATGAACCGATTGGCCTGCTCTTTGATTACCTCCCCCTGAGGGGGGAGAAGCCTTTCCAGGCCACAGAAGAAGACAATGCAGCCAATCCTGATGAGACCTGATAGACTAAGATCAGAGGGAAGGGGAGGAGGACCTCCCCTATCAGTGAACTGGGAGAGAGACACAGGTGGGGAAGAGGGAAGGTGGGACTGGGAGGGGAAGAAGGAGGGAGATACAGGGAAGATACATAGTAAATAAACTGTAATTAATAAAAATAAAAAATAATTACAAAAAGATAAATAAATACATAAATAAATAGCTTCCTCATTAGAACATGGTATACTGCAACAGCTGAATCTGTGTTCCTGGACCAAAATGACCCATATTTGATTCTAAGTGTGCATGAGTGTGTGCGTGTGTGCATGTGTGCGTGTGTATATGTGTGTGTGTGTGTGTTGTAGTTGAAAACAGAACACTGGATGGTACCACCCTTAGTGCTTAGGGAGGTATTTTTGGAAAATTTAAAAAGTTGAGTATGCATTAGAAGCCAATAAAGAAGGTTTGTCTATGATCATGCTTCAAATTTTGCCTTCAGGTACGTGCCTTGAGCTCTTGTTATATAGATTTTATAGGTTATAGGTTGTAAACTGGAAGTTGAAATAAATTGTTTTCTCCCATTTTGCTTTTGGTTAGATTTTTTTCTCATAGTAAAAGAAAAATGAGCAAGAACTGTTATCAAAACAAAAGGATATGAAATTGGAAAGTGTGTGTTGGTTGATACAATGGGGATTGAATGGATTAAAAGAAGGATTTTTTAACATACATAAAATTATAAAAATAAAAAAATTTAACAAAAGAACTGATGGATATACTTATTTTGCCTTTTAGGCACCTTTGGAAAGAACTGTATTTATGATGGTTGACTTGGCTCTTAAAGGCCTTTTGGACAAAAACCTCTCATAGCAAAATAGCTATCCTACACTTAGAAACATATGTATAGAATTCATATATATATAGAATTTTTGGATTCTTGAATGACCTCTATTCTTTCTTGCATCTTAATAGACAATTCAGTATCAATTTTGGTATTTTGAAAGAGAGGATATTAGAATGTGTGTATCTGGAGATGACAGAGATAGCCAAATTTAAAGAGAAATATCAAAAGATACAAAGATTAAAAAAGTTTTATTAATTGTATCTTATTTGTTTGTGTGTATGTGTATATTTTTCATTTTTCTTGGTAAAAGGTTTCACTGTGCAACTCAGGCTGGCCTTAACCCTACTATCTTCAATCTCCTTAGTACTGGGTTCACAAGTTTGCATTGTTATTTCTGGCTGATAACATAAATATTTGAGAGCATCTTGTTTAGAGTAATTAAATGAGATGATTACTGGTGACAGTCAAGTAAGCATATGTGCATTGTCTTTCTTTATTTGTCTCCTATAAAATATTGCTTAACATGTTAGACTTTTGACTATTATATAATATAGTGCATCTTGTTTTATTACTATGTATTTATTTTTCATAATGAGTACATTAATAAATATTTCTAGTTGTATTGTAAATTGTAATGCTTCAGAAAAGTTTTTAACTCACTATATTTTTAAAGCAGTAATGTTTAAAAATAAATGATGGCTACCTATAACTATGGTTCTAGTGGAAGTGAGATACTGATCTTTGTTTTTTTATGGTTTATTAAATTCTCATCTGTTTAGTATGCAAATGAAAAATCACAATTGAGTAATTATTATAGTAAAAAAATAACAAGTGTTAAAATTTCCAAAGTGAGCGTAAAGGTCCTATAATGTCTTTTTTAGAAGGTATTGTTGGTATGGGAGTTTCACATGTTTGGAAAAAATCTAGTAAACAAAAACTGTGAAGTAGGAGAGCACTGGGCTCATAATGAAGCTGAAGTGAAGGCAGAAGAAAGGTGATCAAGAGGAACTGCTGCTAACATTATAAATCATAGGTTGTTGAATTTTGATTATGACTGCCTTTGCTAATGCTTAGTAAATGCCAATAAGGTCTTGGAAACAAATCAGCTGCACCAGTGCGGTTCACACAGCCATCTAGTTTATTTGCTTTTTGTTTCAAATTGATCTCAGTGGAATTATTAACTCATGGATATTAGTTCTCCAACAAAATAGTTTCTGTCCACTAGAATTATACTAGTAAATCTACAGTATTAATGTTGAGAGTCTGGAAAGCAGAGAACGCTTTTGCTGTCTTTTGCAAACTTAGGTTTCTGAAAATGTAAGGTTTCCCGTAATGTAAGACAGACTTCTATATCACACTCACCTGTTCTGTTTTGTTTTGGCCTCTCTTTAGGGAGTTTGACTTTGCCACAGACTCTGAGACTCAGCTTCCCTGCATGATCCCATAACCTTTGGAGATCCACTTCCTCGGAAGTTGCACCCTCACCAAGGGTTCCTCCTTGCCTTTCTTTAGGCACACACTAATCATGCCATACAGTGGCCCCCTCGGGTCTCCAAGACTTCTTAATGTTTTCCAATCCATTACTATGTGGGAGATTCTTAAACACTTTTCCAAGTTCAGCTCCTAGTTTGAGATATGGTTTTGGGCTTGTCTGGACCGTTGCTTATATGTTATGACCCTAAAGAAATACCCTCCAGAAGAGATCACTTCAGTGACACTAGTATCTTTTTAATCACAAGTGAAGTTTCACTTGAGCTCACCAGCACCCATTATCCCTGGAAAACAAAATTTTGCTTTTACTGATTTTCTTTGTTAGGCTCTTCTCTTTATTTTTATTTTCTTAGCTTTTCATATTATAATATACTCACATCATTTCTCCATATTATCTTCTTCCTCCAAATACTTCTGTATAACCCTCCTTGCACATACTATGTACTATTTTATTAATTTTCTTATGTATATATTATACACATATATATCATACAAACAAAACATTATACATGTATATAATAGATAGCATATATAAAAATTATATATCCATACATAATCCTAAATATAACTTAGTCTCCAAACGCTACTCACATATATGTATGCAAGGCTGACGATTTAATTTTGAATCTACAGATTCTTATTAAAGAATGTATCACAAAAATAGACATAATAAAAATATTTGAGAAAATTTCAAGCATTTTTTCTGTAACTTCATAAGGCAAGGCTCTATCGTCTGCATTTGAGCAACATTCCTGTGGTCGTTCCTACAGAAACACTTCAGTAAGATCAGATCACTTACATCTCAAAGTTCCAGATGTTTCCACAATTCTTCCTGAAAAAAAAATGCAGCAACAATAAAACAATGGTCAGGTCAATCTGTCTGCACACTACCAAAGGATAAAGGTAAATACCAACCCAGCTACAAACTCTTTGATGTAGAATGGTGACATGATACAATAGTAACACAAAGTTTATGGTATAACAAACAAAGTTATGATTTGAGTTAAGGTCCACTAAATGAAATGAAACCCAAAGCCAATTCTATTCTGGTGGCCAAAACCTGACACTAGACAGAACAGAGTTCAAGCATTTTTTTTTTTTTTTTTTTTTTTTTTATAATACGGTAATGTGTGTTGATCTCCATATAGTGTGAAATGATTTCAGGTAGTCAATGTAAAAATAAAGTATTTGTCAGTTGAATGACTTTACAGCAGGTACTTAACTTCATATCATTTTATTCAATATATAGACTGCATTTGGAAAAATTATACAGTTGAAGATTTTAAATCATATTCATGAAATCCCTTTCATTTTTTTGTACTGATTCTTCACAGGGCCCAAGTGACCGTTAGGTTGAGATAAAATATAATTCACTATTTCTGTACCTTTGAAGTCTTGATAGTAGTATAATTGTTTGGGATGGTACTATAGATGAACTATTTTTTCTTTTTCTGGATAATTTTTCTTTTTCTTTTTCATAGAATCAGAATCTGTCCTTGCTATATTGTCAACTTGACACAGCCCACAGTTACCTCACAGAACAGCCTAAATTGAAATGTTGCTTAGCTCAAATAGGAATTTAGGCATGTCTATGGGAGATTGCCTTGAGTATTCACTGCTGTAGGAGGGCTCAACTCACTGGGCACAGCACCATCCCAAGGCATGTGGTCAAGGATTATATAACAACGCCAACTAAATGTGAGACAGAAAGCAAGCCAGGGAGTCTGTCAGCAAGCCGGTCCCTCATTTTCTGCCTCCAAGTCTCTTTATTGAGTTCTAGTTCTTGCAATGACCTTCCTCAGTGGGTGGATTGTGACAGAAAGGATAAGCCAAATAACCTTTATTTCCAAGTTGCTTTTGCCTGTTTTATCACAGCCACAGAATGAAACTGGTAGAGTCTCCACTCTTTCCCTTATCACAACAGCCTTTACTCTAAGGAGCAAGATTCCAATCTGAATATTCCAGAATGATATATGGATGCATATAGATCCATATATATGATGCATACAGATTTCAACTCTGAATTCAGAACGAAGAAGAAAACTTCTGACTAACTTTTCAAATTTATCCTGTCTACCTCTGAATGGTTTCAGGCCAACATTTACTTTTCAAATGACCTTTTAAAGCCTACGCTTAGAAAAAAAACTTCAGTGGCCTTTTGGGTTATTAAGAATTAATGCCAATTGAAAGCTAGCATAATGAACAACGTATAAAAAGTCTAGAAAATTTCCCTCTTTCCAGACAAGGTTACATTTTATATGTTCACAAACTCCTTTGAAAAAAAAGCTGGAAACAAATCTCAATCATATAACTGCCAAAATTTCCATGGCATATTTTCATTGCATGCATATTATTTTGATTATGTCAAGAGTTTGCTTTCCATTAGACACAGACTTTCCTTCCTCCCTGGTTCATTGCTGGGAAGCAGTTTAAAGTCTCTTGATTGTTCGTATCAGTGATTTTTTTTTTTCCAGTGTATCTATTCTACTTGGGTATCTCTTGTTTTTCAACTTCAATGTACATTGCAGACTTCAATGTACATTTGATTTATTTTATTTTCATCAAGGTTATATCACAGGTGGAGTAACCTCAGGGCATTTGTTATAAGGTACAACTTACCAAATTGAAGAAATCACAAGTCAGTCTTCCCAAGAGTGTTTTGCTGTGTAATGTCGGGTCAGAGTCTACAGTCAAACAAGCAGAAAGAAAAGATAACAAGAATGCTGAAGTCATAAGAGAATATACTGACTCATAGTTCTTGTTGCCTTTAAAAGTAATGGTCATAGCATTCTATAAAGTCCTAAAAGTTAACATTCTTTTCCAAATGAAGATCAAAAGCAAACAATTTCAGTGCCTTTTTATTTTGATAATATGCCAACTGATTATATTTCAAAATATTTACTTCTTCCTTCTATTTGTCCTAATACACACACATGCACACACACAAACGCACACACACACACACACACAAACACTAAAAGGGAATTTTGGTCTGGTAGACTGATGTTGACCCTTGCTTGCTACAGGAGAATCACAGATTTGGGGCTTCTCAGGGCTACAGAGTAAGTTCAAGGTGAGCACAGACAACTTAGTGGTATCCTAACATAAAAATTTTATGGAGCAAAATAATAAATAAAGTTCTGTGGATGTAGTCCATTGGGAAAGAGCTTGCATAGAACAAGAGGCCTAAGGTTTAATTCAAGTAAAAGGATTGTAGAAAGCAAACCAGGGAGTCAGTTGGCAAGCCGGTCCCTCATTTTCTGCCTCCAAGTCTCTTTGAATCTGAGATTCAACTTAGTGAGTTGGCACAGGACAGACATATTAGCATGTTCTCATAACTAAAAGCACCTTGAACTATTAGCATGCGAAGACTCTGGGTCAAACTTCACATGATACTGCTGCAGAATTTCTTGGGACCTTGCAGACCAGACCCATTCCAGTTGAGCTATACCAATCTTCAATAGTAAACTACGAAAATAAAGGAAGCCAAACGTACAATGGCGGTCTTGCCAGCCTGTGACTACCAGGCATTTCATCCTAAGCATGACTGTGCTGCTCTTACCTTTAAGTTTCTAAGCCTCTGACCATATCATCACTCATTCGTAAGGAGAATATCCTCCTCTCTTCTTGAAAATCAAATTTGCTTGAATCTATCAGTGAATGGCAAAACTATTGACAGTAGTGTCTCTATCTAATCACTTGGGTTTTATTCCCTGTATAAAGCAAAATTAAGTTTCTTTTTTTTTTTTTTTAGAAATAGTTAATTTTATTTTTTTTATTTTTTTACAGATATGTTGACATATTTATTTTTTTTATCAGTTACATTTTATTAACTCTGTATCCCAGCCGTGTCCCGATCCCTCATTCCCTCCCAGTCCCTCTCAACTTATTTGATTTAGGTTCACATGGAGTCTGCCAAGCACATCAGTGGAACTACTCATCACTGTTAAGTTATTACCTGCATTAGTAATTTAACACCATGGAATGCTATGATTCTATTCTTCCTTAAAATAACACACCTGTAATTTTTCTGCCATATCCATACTGGTTTCTTCTTTGTAATCTTTTCAGCAAGGGTTCATGCAGAAAAGGAAACAGGAAACAGGAACTGAGACAGACACTCTGGGGGAATCTGTTTATTGGCTTTCTCCCTGGCTGGGATAGCAGTGCTGGGCCGTCCACATCAAACATTAGTCAAGAGGGAAGAGATTGGAATCATGATGTAAAGTGAACAAATATATAAATAAACATAAATTTCAAACAATAAAATGCCTTATAATTGCTTTATAGGCTAATGTAATGGAGACATTTTTTAAATAGAGGTTCTGTTTTCCTTTTTTTTTTTCCATAATACTAATTTATTTATTTTTTCTTTTTATTTATTTATTTTTTTTATCAGTTACATTTTATTAACTCTGTATCCCAGCCATGTCCCGATCCCTCATTCCCTCCCAGTCCCTCCCTCCCTCCCTCCCTCATCTCCACCGTGCCCCTTTCCAAGTCCACTGATGGGGGGGACCTCCTCCCCATTCATCTGATCCTGTTTTATCAGGTATCTTCAGGACTGGCTGCAAAGCCCTCCTCTGTGGCCTAACAGGACTGCTCCTCCCTTCGGGGGTGGGGAGACCAAAGAGCCAGTCATCGAGTTCCTGTTAGAAATAGTCCCTGTTCCCCTCACTTTGGGAAACCAATTGGTTACTGAGCTACCACAGGCTACATCTGAGTGGAGGTTCTAGGTTATATCCATACATGGTCCTTGGTTGAATGTCAGTCTCAGAAAAGACCCTGTGCCCAGATATATTTGGTCCTTGTGGAGCTCCTATCCTTTCCCCATCAGACTAACTCCCCTTCTTTCTTATGATTCCCTGTACTCTGCCAAAGGTTTGGTCATGAGTCTTTGCTTTGAAAACACTGCTAGTTAGAGTCTTACAGATGCGCTCAGTAGACTCCTGTCATATGTTCAATGCACATCCCATCTGTCTTTCTAAATGAGGATTGATCATCTTACCCCATCCAGTATATACAAAGAACTAAAGAAGCTGATAAGCAGCAATCCAAGTAATCCAATTAAAAAATGGGGAACAGAGCTAAACAGAGAATTCTCGACAGAGGAATATCGAATGGCAGAAAAACACTTAAAGAAATGCTCATCCTCATTAGCCATCAGGGAAATGCAAATCAAAACGACCCTGAGATATCACCTTACACCCATCAGAATGGCCAAGATGAAAAACTCAAGCGATAACACATGCTGGAGAGGTTGTGGCGAAAGGGGAACCCTGCTCCACTGCTGGTGGGAATGTAAACTGGTACAACCACTCTGGAAAGCTATCTGGCGCTTTCTAAGACAAATAGGAATAGTGCTTCCTCCAGACCCAGCTATACCACTGCTAGGTATATACCCAAAGTTTGTTCAAGTACACAAAAAGGACACTTGCTCAACCATGTTTATAGCAGCTCTATTTGTAATAGCCAGAACCTGGAAACAACCCAGATGTCCATCAACTGTGGAATGGGTACAGAAATTGTGGTATTTTTATACAATGGAATACTACTCAGCAATCAAAAAGGAGGAAATCATGAAATTTGCAGGCAAATGGTGGGATCTAGAAAAGATCATTCTGAGTGAAATATCCCAGAAGGAGAAAGACAAACATGGGATATACTCACTTATATAGACCTATAAGATATGATAAACATAATGAAATCTATACACCTAAAAAAGAGGTTCTGTTTTCCTAGATGAAGAAATCTTGTGTAGCTTGACAAATAAAATAAATAAGTAAATAAACTATAGCACATTCCTATTCAAAACATATTATTCCAATATGAAGACATTCTCAAGTAATTGTCATCATTTCCTTCCTTCTATTTTCAGTTTCCCCCTTGAACCTACTTAGATCATAACTGAAAAATAAATAAAAGTAAAATCTATCTTATTATCATCACCAAGAACAGCAATATATATATTTGTCATGTTTCCTGCTAATATTTAGAATTTTCAAGCTTTTAAACACTTCATTTGATATTTTTAATGTATATGCTTATCCACACTTTCTTTTTTAAAACCCTACTATACATTTTAGATTTTACTACAGAGAAGTGCTCCTATTGCTTCTCCAGTAATACTATGCCATTTCTTGCATAATCATTTACTGTGTGACCTTCTTTTCCTGAAAACCCTGGAGCTTTGTCTAATTAACTGTTCTTCACTGCTTTAGGATGGGACAGGTACCACTATGACAAAGCCAGGTCTTCATTCTCTCTTCACCGTAATTATAAGACTATAGTTCTTGAAGTTTTAAAAAGACTGCTTCAGGTTTGATTCCTAGCAGGCGATTTAACACACTGTCCATTAGTGTGAAAAGATATCAAATATGTACTTCTCAATAAATAAAACTTGAACATGTCTCTTATTTTTTTTCAAAACAAATTATATTTCTCATGATCATTTTGATATCAAGATTTTTAAATTTTTATTTTTCCTTCTTTTTGAGGCGTATTAGACAATTGCTTTGATTTTTCTCTCTGGAAAAATTTGCCAGTAGCAGTACTTTCTGTTTTAAACTTTAACAACTCAAACAGTGTTCCTCTTCCTTCTAAAATGACAAGAAATTTATTTATCAAATTTTATAGCCAGAAACATAAACATCACATGAGGTTGTACTCATTTGCATATTTTTCTATTCAATAAAATATCATAGTTATTATTTATGTGAAAAATAAAGTACAGTTTACTTTCTTTGTCAATTTTTGTAGCTCATTTTCAAATATTTACATACCACTTATTAAAAAAATTTAAATACTTTTTATTAATTGCAGTTTATTCACTTTGTATCCAAGCTGTAGCCCTTCCCTCATTCCCTCCCAATCCTACCCTCTTTATGAATATCCTGTCCCCTACAGGTCTTTCTCTCTCCCCTTTCTTTCATAAGATTTCTTGTACTCTGCCAAAGTTTGGTTCTGAGTCTCAGCATCTCCTTTGATACCCTGCTTTGATCAGAGACCCTCTGTGGTAGGCTCCTATGCTGTTCCCTATTTTATTCCTCTTCTGATGTCCATTTGGTTTGTCTTTCTGAATGAGGGTTAGTCATCTTACCCAGCATCCTCCTTCTTACTTAGCTTCCTTAGGTATATAGATTTTAGTGTGTTTATCCTATATTAAATGTCTCATATCTATTTATAAGTGAGTATATACCATGTGTGTCTTTCTGCTTCTGGGATAACTCACTCAGAATGATCTTTTCCAGTTCCCACCACTTGCCTGCAAATTTCATGATTCCCTTGTTTTTAATTGCTGAGTAGTATTCCATTGGGTAAATGCACCTCAATTTCTTTATCCATTCCTCCATTGAGGGACCTCTGGGTTGTTTCCAGGCTCTGGCTATTACAAATAAAGCTGTGTGAACATCGTTGAGCAAATGTTTTTGTTGTATACTTGAGCATATTTTGGATATATGACTAGGAGTGGTATAGCTGGATTTTAAGGAAGAGCTATTCCTGATTGTCTAAGAAAGCTCCAGATTGATTTCCACAGTGTTACAACCTCATTCTGCCTTTCAGTTTTTCTCACCCAAATTCATTATCCACTTTCCTAGTTGTCTCATTGTTGCAAATAAAAACATGGTGCTAAATAACTTATTTTTAATTTGGCTGGATGTTTAAAACTATTTAGGTTCCAAAAGATAGGATATCAAAAGTCCATTTTGAAGGTTGGCTTTACCCCAAGTGTTTGTCCCAAGTCTTTGTTTTAGTGAGCCAGGATTATGAACAAATATCTGTAAACTTATTCTTCTCTGCCAAGAAGGTTGGAAAGACAAAAACAAAACAAAACAAAACACCAGAAATCAGAATGACTTCATTATCTGTCATCAGAGAGATAAAATGCTGTCCTTAATTCATAAACTTATATGAACGAAATGACATTTTCTTTCAAGGTTCTAAGGTTCTCATACATTAAAGGGGACTTACAAGAAATTGGCAAAACAGAATTTGAGGTTATATGATAGAGTTCAAGAAGAATAAAGAAAACAATAAGATGGAGCATTTTGTTACTTCAAGACCCAGCTATACCACTCCTAGGCATATACCTGAATGATGTTCCATCATAAAAGGACATTTGCTCAACTATGTTCATAGTAGATTTATTCATAAAACTCATAATTTCGAAACATCCTAGATGTCTCTCAACCGAATAACAGATACAGAAATTGTGGTATATTATACAATGGAATACTACTCAGCTATCAAAAACCAAGGAAATCATAAAATTTGCAAGCAAATGGATGGGACCTAGAAAAGATCATCGTGATTGAAGCAAGCCACACCAGAAATACACACATGGAACATATTAACTGATAAGTAGATATTAGCCGTATAATGCCAGATGAGCATACTACAATCCACAGACCTAAAGAAGCTAAATGCAGAGTTTCATAGCCAAAATTGGGCATCTTATGAAAGAAGGGGGAGATAGAAAGACCAGCAGGGTTCAGGAACTTTACAAGGGGAGCAACAAAGAAATCTGGGGCCAGGGGTCTTTTCTGAGACTGATTCTCCAATCTAGAACCCCTGCTCAGATGTAACCCATGGCAGCTCAGTTTCCAAGTGAGTTCCCTAGCAAGGGGAACAAGGACTGTCTCTGACATGAACTCTGACCTACTCTTTGATCACCTCCCACTGAGGGGGGAACAGCCTTACCAGGCCACAAAGGAGGACAATGCAGCCTGTACTGATGAGACCAGGTAGGCTAGTGTCAGAAGGAAGGGGAGGAGAACCTCCACTATCAGTGGACTTGGAGAGGGGCTTCGGAGGAATGGGAGAGATGGTGAGATTGGGAGGGAATGAGAGACAGGGCTTCAGCTTGGATACAAAGTGAATAAAATGTAATTAATATAAAATTTTAGAAAATACAATAAAAAAAGAAAAGAAAGAAGCCAAATAATAAGGAGGATTCTAGGGAGGATGCATAATTCTTATTGAGAAGGGAAAATAGAATGGACTCTAGAAGCAGTTGAAGAGAGGGACTAGGATAGAAGCCTACCATAAATGTCCACCCAACAGGAAATCAAAACATATGCTAAGATTCACAGCCAAACATTGAGCAGTGCACAGGGAGTCAGAGGAAAGAGTTGTAGAATAGAATTATTCTTGTGCATGATAAATTGTTATTTATAGATAGATAGATAGATAGATAGATAGATAGATAGATGTGTGTGCATGTGTTTTATATATATATGTGTGTGTGTGTGTGTGTGTGTGTGTGTTATTAAGCATTATATGTGGACAAAATTCACTGCACAGTCTTGCACAGACAATACTTCCTTTATCTTGTCAATACAACTCAAACTATCTTCTATTAAGGTCAAATTGTGTAGGTAAAGAAAGTGAGCTCTTCTAGATGAACGGACCAGTAATAGAATTTGAATACATTCATACAGGCATTTCAGGTATAATATCTGAGCAGAGTTTAGCCACTACACCTTTCCCAGATTATTTTAAAAACACTTCCTATTCTTTATGCACCTCTAAGTATGGTCCAGTTTGAAGGAATCGTTCTTTTTTAGCTTCAGAGTTGAGACAAATGCTTCATTTAATTTTGATTGTAAATTGTAGCTAATCTTAAGGACATCCTCATTAACATTTGGAGTTTGTGTGAGAAGCTAGAAATTACAGGGGGAAACTGGTAACCAATAATATCCTAAGAACCTTTTGTGATGCCGGAAACATTTTTATCCTCTGTTCTTTTATATTTATTCTACTTTCTTCAATTGAACTTAACCACCCAAATTTTTTTCCAGTTGAAATTTAGCTCTTTAGAAATGCTGAAATAAAAACAAATTTACAGATTAATTCTTCTTTATTAATAATATATTAGCATTACTGAAAAATATTTTTTAGTCTTCTTGATATTTCTTTAAACATCCAGAATGGATAGAGGTGTTTTTTTGTTTTTTTTGTTTGTTTGTTTGTTTGTTTTCTCATAAAAGCTGTGGAAAATTTTCTGAGGACTTCCCAATAAGGGGTATTTCCTTTAGATTCCCTGGATGAGATATGAATGTCTGTATAAATTTACATGCTAAGGCAACATGTAGTTATCTATATGCCATCAACATGTAATTACACTTGTTCAATCTCTTGGAAAGAAGTTCTAGTTGAATTATAATGGAATCTTTTATTATTTGTAATTTGGGAATAACTGTTATTAACTCATTTATTTTTTACTGAGTTATGAGTCTTATATAAATTTCTATTACATATAGAAGTATTAAAATAAAGCTGAAAAATATCCAATAAGTTAACAGTGCAAAATTCTTCACAATATTGGTGGATTAACAATTCTCAAATATCAAAACAAAGAGGTCACTTGGTTTAAGTAACATTATACACTATAGTATTAAACATGACAGGACACTGACAACAAATTTCTATTATTTTAGAATTTTTTCATAGGTGACTCAATTTTAGAGACACATAATAGTGATTAACATGGGAAAGGATAGGAGCTCCACAAGGACCAAATATATCTGGGCACAGGGTCTTTTCTGAGACTGACATTCAACCAAGGACCATGTATGGATATAACCTAGAACCTCCACTCAGATGTAGCCTGTGGTAGCTCAGTAACCAATTGGTTTCCCAAAGTGAGGGGAACAGGGACTATTTCTAACAGGAACTCAATGACTGGCTCTTTGGTCTCCCCACCCCCGAAGGGAGGAGCAGTCCTGTTAGGCCACAGAGGAGGGCTTTGCAGCCAGTCCTGAAGATACCTGATAAAACAGGATCAGATGAATGGGGAGGAGGTCCCCCCTATCAGTGGACTTGGAAAGGGGCACGGTGGAGATGAGGGAGGGAGGGAGGGACTGGGAGGGAATGAGGGATCGGGACACGGCTGGGATACAGAGTTAATAAAATGTAACTGATAAAAAAAAATGAATGCAGTAATTTAAAGTTAATTTCAATTATGTGACATGATTTAGAGTTAATATATTTTTTAAATAGTGTAACCTGCCTTAAGAAAATTATATAGAAAGAGAACAAATAATAAATATAAAAGGTCTCTCTCCACAGCTGCATTAAGACATTTTGTTATAAAAATATAAGATATAATTGTTGATCTTAAAGCCTGTGCTATTGCTGTTCTGTTCAGGAAATTGCCTCCTGTGCCAATGAGATCAAGGCTCTTCCCCACTTTTTTGAGACCATTGATGTTAATAGATATTAGAGAACAATGTTAGTTCCTTTAATTATGGATTTGGTGGTGATTGTGTGTTTGTGTGTTTATTTTCTTTTGCTTTTTTGATGTGATAGTGTCTTTATCCTTTGTTTTCTTGGGTGTGGCTGATCTCCTTGGGTTGAAGTTTTTCTTTTACTATCTTCTGTAGAGCTGGATTTTAACATACAGATTGTTTAAATTTAGTTATGTCATGAAATATTTTGTTTTCTCCATATATGTTGGTTGAAAGTTTTGCTGGATATAATAGTCTGATTTGGCATCTCTGATCTCTAAGCTTCTGCATGATATCTGACCATACGTAGAAGAAGACAAGGAACTAGACAGAAGCCTTCCACAGAGGACCCCTGAAAGACTCAACCCACTGGGTTATCAAAGGAGATACTGAGACTCATGCCCAAACTTTGGGCAGAGTGCTGGAATCTTTATGGAAGAGGAGGGAGCTAAGAAGACCTATAGCAGACAGGAAATCCACAAGGAGAAAAACAGAGGGAAAATACCTGAGTCCAGGGGTTCCTGCAAAGACTGATACTTCAACCAAGGACCATGCATGGAGAAGACCTAGACCCCCTGTTCAAATGTATCCCATTGGCTGCTCAGTTTCCAACTGGGTTCCCTAGTAAGGGGTATAGGGGTTGTCTCTGACATGAACTCAGTGGCTGGCTCTTTGATCACCTCCCCTTGGGGATGCAACCTTGCCAGGCCACAGAGGAAAATGATGCAGCCAGCTTTGATGAGACCTGATAAGCTAGAATCAGATAGATGGGGAGGAGGACCTTCCCTATCAGTGGACCAAGTTAAGGGCATAGGGGGAAAAGAGGGAGTGAGGGCCGGACTGGGAGCAGACATGGGAGGGGGCTGCAATGGGGATACAAAATAAATAAATTGTAATAAATAAATATAGAAATAAAATAAAATTAAAAATACAACAAATATATAATTTGTACATTTGGTAGTTAATCCCTTCCATCATTTAAAAGTAAGCCATAGGCATTGGACCATGGCATCAATCGTTTGTTTTCTAACTAACTGCCTCCACTGCAGACTAACAAATGTAAAGTTAGCAGTGAGTTTTCCAAGCCTTGTTTGTCCGTGCCTTTCAGTGTCCTTTCTTCTAAATGTAACATTTCATTCTGTCGCTCTTGTACTAGTCATGAGGTCAAATGATTGTTCTGTGGAACACTAAGTGCAGTCGAATGGCCTTACAAGTAAACATCCTTTACAAGTCAAGCCGCTAGGTAGTCCATAATTCTTCTACCTTGTTGAACTTCCGTGACAGAGCGAGAAATACTGCTTTGAAGAGCTGTAGCCAACAGCACTTTACATTCACAGGCTGACTTTCACTTCACTTCCCAGAAGCAATCACAGGCTTTCAAGAGATATCTCTCTGTTTTTAGGAGTTCTACTGTTTTCCTTTTTAAAGGATAGGACCTGAGAATGTTTTTTAATATATGTAATATTGAGAAATAGATGATTAATGGCAGTAGGAAGAACTACATAGTAAATAACAGTGATCTAAATGAGACTATTTACATTTCAAATCAATGTAAGCTTACATACAAATCAACTAAAAACAGGTGGGTTTTCCCCTTTAAGCCAGTGTTTAAATTCTAAAAGGAAAATACAGTATTTTTTCTTTTAATTTGACCATTGCAATGACTACTTTATTTGTTCATTAGGAAAAGACACCTGAGAAGAAGCCCTTCTGGAGAGGAGAGGCTTATTATGCCTCACTGTTTGAGAAGAATGCAAGGGAGCTTAGAATGTGAGGCTGCTCAAGCTCAGCAACCCAGACAGCAAATCCGGAATAAGCAGTTACCATAATCATCCCCAGTGTGTGTCTGTGTGCATGTGTGTATGTGGGTACACGCATGCATGCATGTGTGTGTGTGTGTGTGTGTTTGTGTACAGGTGGGCATACCTGTGACTATATGTGTGAAGGAAATACATCTCCACCTTATTTTGGAAATCACGTCTTTCACTGCACCTGGAATTTAGGATTTCAGATAGATTGGCTGACCAGTTAGCCCTGTAGATTTATCAATCTACCTTACCAGCACTGGACTCATGAATGCATGTTACCATGTCAGGCTTTTTAATAGGTTGGGAAAACACATTCTTGCTTTTTCACAATAAGCACTGTGGCACGAAGGTTTCTTTTGAAATTTTGGGTTTTACTCCTTCCTTTTTTAAAGTGAGGTGAGTTATAATTTGTTTCACAAATTGAAGGGATATGGCCTATCATATGCTAGGGCATATGGTCTAAAAAACTGTAACTGTCCAAAAATACAACATGATTACTCGAAATAATAGGGACTGTTACTAATGCTCCATTGCCCACCAGAGCTTAATGGCAAGACCCTATTGCTGAAGTTTTATGCACTCGCCTCACCAGGCTGTCCTGATGGAACTTGATAGGCTAGGGTCAGACAGTAGATAGAGGACTTCCCCTATCAGTGTACTAGGAAAAAGGGATAGCGGAGGAAATGGGAGGGAAGATTGGACAGGGAGGAGATAATGGAGGAGACTGCAACTAGGATACACAATGAAAAATTGTAAATAATAATAATAATACTTTTAAAGTCCAAACAATTCAGAAAATTATGTTTTAAAATAGACTAAATGTAAATTAAAGAAAGCTTTATTCAATTTGTAAAGTAAAATAATGGTCAGAAGAATAACAGGAAGATTAATTGAAAAAATGTTTGTCTAGCACATATTTTCATATTAACCATATAGAATAAGGAAATGAGACCACTACACTAAGTACAGCATTGCCTTACATTCTAAAGTGCAATAAATTCATTGGGAATGTTTCTCCAGGCCAGAGATCGATAAGTAGAGTTGCAAAATTCTAGTGGCCTTGCATTATTCAGTGTGATACAAAGTCAAAAAAGGATCAATTCTTTTAGACAGTTAAGTAATCCATGTTTGGGCCATTTAATAGGACTGTCAAATATAGAATATACACATATAATTTCACCCTTTATTTCCAAGGCATAGTTCATATGTTTCCTTCAATCTCCCTCTATTTCATTTACAATCATCTGAATGTCACCTACAATATCATTTCACTATTATGTTGGAAGGTTTTAAGGTGGTTGAAGATTATTGATGAATAAATACAGCTTCACTTAACATGTACCTGTAAGGTAGCGTGTTTATCAAGATATGAAATGTTATAAACTACATCTCCCAAGTATTTCAATATTTGTAGAATGCTAAAAGATATTTACAAGCTTTAGATGATAAAATTAATACAAGGAAGGCAAAATACTCTCAAGTAACTGTAATATTGCTTGTATAAGTGTTGAGAGTGCCCTCATACAATAAAAATAATAGAAAATTATTTCATAGATAAGACTAAGGGTCCTGTTCAACAACTATTAAATTCATGAAAACCTTTTATTTAAGCCACATGCCTTAAACATCGTAAGTATAAAAATTGATTAAACATATTCCAATGGCATCGGGAATAATTTTTCAAGTGTTATGCTGCTCTAGGTTTTTCTCTCTCCGTGAATTTGGAGTTATATTTTGTGCTGTGCTGTATTCCTCTGATAAACTTTCATGAACATATTGGAGGTAATAAAATCATGGTAAATGGTTTTCTTCTACACCAGAAATTACCCTATTAATATTTGCTTTCTTTCATGGTAAAGTATGATGCTGACTTTGTTGTCATCCCACCATGCTTGCTGAACCACACTCATGGTTCTTCTTAGTAACTTAGGAATTATTAACTTCCCAAAATAATAGTTTAATGTAAATTATATCTCCAGTGTAATTTTTAGACATTACCATGGGACACCATTGTATTGAGAAAACAAATAGTTCTGCAAATACAGTGGTTGTGTATTTTTCAGTGCGGTTCAAACATTTCATCATTTAAAAACAAAGGACACTGGAAATGAATGAAATATGTTCACAGGCTTTAATAATTCGTTTTGTATTGTTTCAGTTCTTTTATAGATTTTTTTTACCTCATCCTTTCAAATGGAAGGGAGAAAAGAAACAATTAAGAGATTTAAGTCATTATGCACAAAGGGAAATGCTCAGGTGAACTCCTGACTCTTTTCTTCCACTCCTTAGAAGGATGAAAAACATGCTTCATTCAAGTCTTTATTGTATTCTGAGCTTTGTTTTCTGTTTATTCTGTTTGCTCTTGGAAATTAATCATTTGTATTGACTAAGGTTGCTAGCATACATTAAAAAAAAAGTAATAACAATTTACTTAATTGAGAAAAATCTCATTTCAGGGTAGAAGATCAAAACATTTCCACTGTGATTTTTGTGAAATTAAGAGGTTAAGAGGTCAGTGTTTTTAAATATGTGACTACATGCCGGGTAGGAATACAACAGCACTCACTTACTCATAATTTTACTTTCTTTATGTTGAGTTAAGAATGGCCAAACAAGGTCTGCAAATGTCAACTGGAAAATTCTCTTAGTTAATAAATTGCAGTTTTAAAATAACTTTTATCACAGGATAGTTATAGTTGTCTCACTTGCTATTGTTGCTAAATTAACTGATACTATAACCCTTTTTACAGGGTCTAGACATATGTAAGAAAAACATTAGATCTGAAGGTTTATCCCACATCTGGTTTCTAGGACTTTTGAAAGTATATAATATATCTTTATGAAGTTTTCTTTCCATGTTTATTCTTGAGTTAGGAAATGAAAAGTCTTTTTAGATTTTTCAGGAAAAAAGTGATCATGGTTCTTCTTAAAACTAAACAATAAAATTTTGCCTTTGAAAACTGAAACCTACATAATTAATAAAATTTCCTTTATTTCTCTTATTTAGCATCATATATTTCTTTTCAGGTTCTCCCATGTGTGTTAAATTACTACTGCATGGCCCATTCCTCTTATAAAACAGAACTTACCAAAGTGCTTTTCTCGATAAAGTATTATGCAGGGTATGCAGAAATTTTCCCACGTTAAGGGAGTATGGAACTAGTCAGCTGCAAAACCGAACGTACAGTCATATCCTTTATACATTTCAAATCTCCAGACTTCGGTTTACCAAAAACAACTTGCCTCAAAGAATGAGTTATTTAAAGCCCTTCTGTCAAAATATGATGAGTGTGTTCTTTGAATTGTGATTTACACTGACATTATAAGGTGACCCTACAGTATACTTTTCATGCTCTAATTATGCCTGCCTCTGCCTTGTCAGTTAATATGACTGTTGAATTTTTAAAGGCCTGTTCAAAGGCATCCAAGATGGAGAACATTCAGATGAGAGGGAGATTTGCAGTATAACTTTGAAAACATTAGAGTAAAATGAATGTGACATCTCTATGAAAAAGAGAAACATGGAGAAAGTTTCAATTCAAACAGAATAGAGAAGGAAACTACACATGTGAAAATGGATAGGCTTTTAAATCCACAGTGCTTTGTAAAATGAGGGATATATATTGGGATTTAATGAAAGTTCAAATGATGTGCAAATTCAACACAGTGATTAATAAACCTTATCTGTTCTCTGTAGAAATTTTCCAGTTCTAGTCACAGGGACAACCATCAAGGTATCACCTTGCCCTGGGTATCTTTTCGGAGTGCATTACCACTTCACCCATTATTTTTTCATTCATTTTGAAAAAAGTTCTCTGCAAAAGACAGAATAAGCAGAGTGGAGAGAGAAAAAGTTGCAAACCTCTAGCACATCGTCTTCACATTCAGTTCATCAAAGAGAAGGCTGACTTCTGACTTGCTTCCTCTCATTGAACATGTCTGCAGTGAAGTAGAAAGGGTT
Organism: Meriones unguiculatus; assembly: GCF_030254825.1. NCBI lineage: Eukaryota > Metazoa > Chordata > Mammalia > Rodentia > Muridae > Meriones > Meriones unguiculatus. The sequence continues at coordinate 81,541,681 of NC_083364.1, forward strand.
TCAAGACTTCTCTCCCTTATTTTTCCTTGTTATCTGCTGAAAAGATGTCTCGGTTATCCCATCAGAGAGCAGGCAGAGATCAAATCTGGGAGACCTGAGCCATCTAAAACCAGGTGATGCCAGTCATTGCACAAACCATGTCAGAGCCACACACCACAAGCAGAGCTCTGTCTAAAAGCGTCTGCTGCAGATAAAGTACTGAGTCATCGCAGACACAAAATATTCACTGTACTGAACCACAGCCTTGTGAATAAAGGCCAACAGCATTGCTTGTATTAATTGATGTTGCAAAAAGGTTAATCCTGAGAGAGATATGAATTCCTTATCAAACGATTTTTTGAAGTCATACACTCAGGTAAAGGAGCCTAAGTGTTGCATAAAAAGGCAGAAGAATGAGCCTCGGCAGAAACTTCAAAACGGAACTGTGTGAGCACAAAAGACTTCCAGTGAGCTAGAAGAGCTAGGTAGAACAAAAACAAAGAGAAATATCTGTGAGTGGAGAACAGCAGCTTTGAAAAGATAATGGGAAGGAATTGAGGGGTTCACATAAATTCATGAACACTATTAATGTGTCTTTAATCATTTTGTTACTTGATAATTAATCATTGTATTCTTTATCATTGCTACAAATCATTCATTAGCCAGGATGACTTAACTTTTAATACTTTTTCAGTTCTAAGGTAGTTGAACTAATTTAAAATTAATGAAGTATGCACATTTAGCAGTGCCTGAGATATATATTGATTTGTAAGGCATTAGTTTATGGAGTTCCGTTAAATAGCTCATAGAAAACACAGAAACCATGTAAGGAATATTTACATGCTTAACCTTATGATGGATATTAATGAAAACTATGAAGTTAAGGGATTTTTATTCTTTTACAGTTAACTGATAAATAATATTTGTATAAGTATTTCATCTGAATTATCGAATTGGAGTAAGACTCACTTGCATGCCAAGTGCAGTGATATCAACCTGTATTTCCAGCATTTAGAAAACAGGAAGGAGGAGCCCAGTTTTAAGGTCATCTTGGACACATAGGTGACTTTGTGACAAAACAAAGCCATCACAGAAACACACAATTTCTACTTTGGGGAATGAAACATTGAAGTAAATGTGTACTACTATTTTTGTTGTACAATATATTATATGTAGAAATAGACTCTCATTTGGTGGTGGGCCATGTTATGCCAGACTCCAAAAGCTGGCCCTGTGAGTACAAGCCAGCTAAGTCTATATACTGAGATCAAGACCAGAAAATGCTACGTAGTCAGTCAAGAATTTAGCAATAGATTTGATTTGAATCTAACACACATGATTTAACAGTCAAATATGACTACAATACTATTTTACATTCATCTGTGTAATATTTTGCATCTTTTATACTTTACTACTATGCTTGTTATCAACTCTACAGTGAGATGTGATATTCATCTAAAATGGTACTTGATATATGCATTTTGTAACATGGGTTAGCATTCACTGCATTCACTGTGTAGCATTATGAGGCATACAATGTCGAGAATTTTTGTTGGACATTTTGTTATTTTCTTTGTTGTTTTCTTTTCTGTCTTCATTAAATTCTTCTCTTACATATTGCAACTGGACCTCATTTACCTTCAATCTATTCCTTCCAGTCTCTTCCCTCATCTCCCCTCTCCCCCAGATTCAATATTCTTTTTTTTTAATTCATAAATCAACAGACCTCCCAGGGAGATTAAACCAACATGACATACCAACTCAAAATAAGGCTAGGAACCTATTCTCATATTAAGGCTGTTCAAAGCAACCCAGTCTGAGGAATATGGTTCCAACAGCAGGCAGAAGAGTCAGCAACAACACCTACTCTCATTGCTAAGTTTCACAGAGTACTAAGCTACACAAAAATAAATTATATGCCAAGGACCTAGCTCAGAGACTGCCACTACAGTCTCTATGAGCCCTTATAAATCCTGCTTAGTTGATTCTATGGGCCATGTTCCTTGATATCCTCGACCCTTCTGACTCCTACAATCCCCTCTCCCTATCTTCCACAGGATTCCCTGGGTTCCACCTAATATTTGGCTGTGGTCTTGTATCTGGTTCCATCAGTTGCAAAATGAAGTCTCTCTGATAACAGTTGGGTTAAATTCTAGTCTATGAGTATGGCAGAATATCACTAGGAATTATTTATTCTATTGACTTTTTTTATGGCAGTCATGTTTGGTTTTATCCTAAGTATCTAGTCTATCCAGTCAGAGCTTACTGGAAGTATCACTAAGGCCTAGGTTATTTCTCCTTTTTAGGAATATCCACGCTTCTACTTGTGATCTGGCCCTGTAACTTAGCCTCTGTGGGTCTGTGGATTGTAGCATGATTATCTTTTGCTATATTTCTATTACAAACAATAAAATATTTTCACATCACCCTGTATTCAAAGAATTTGAATTATCTTAGCAATATCATAAGGAGATAATCATTTAAATTTAAGTTTTCAAATTGAAATAACTCCTGAAAGAAGCATATGGTAAGGTACAGAAGCTGTAATGATGGTGTGTGTGTGTGTTTAACTGAAAGATAATTTATATGTTTCAAAAATATTTAATATTTACAAGTCAATAAAGTATTTATTGCATGAAATTCAAAAATTAAAAGAGCGAAAAAGCTGGCCAAAAGCTGCATGGGAAATGAATCCTATGTGCGTTAACATCAAAGACTCATTCGCATGAAGAATAAGAGCTAAACTAGTCACTTATTGCTGAAGCACATAGGCATAATACAGTATTGACTCCTTGTACTGACTTTTTCCCTAAATAAAATTAAACTAAATTTCATTTGACTATAGTGAAATATTTGAAAGCAATTAAATGGTTATATTTGATAAACTATTTCTAATATGCACTTACTTTCATTTCTATAGTCATTCGCTTCATGGACTTCTGTGATGAACTTCCTCAGAGACTTTATTTTTAATCTTTGAAACACCATATTCAGTGGGATATATTCTCATATTTCCCATTTCTTTCCAACTTATGGATGATAAGCCTTGAGTAAAAGTCTATTTTATATAAGTTAATGTTGCAAGAGTATATCACATTTCATTTTTATTTAATTCACCTCTATTTTTAGGTCACTTTTTCCTACACCAAGGATTTTGGAATCTGTTTCAGTATTGATTTGTTCTTTTCACAATAATCTTCAGAGATTCAAGTGACTATTCTGTCTCTTATAATGTCTTATGGTGCTTCAAAATTTTTGATATATATTTAATGAAAATGTAATCTGTTTCTGTGTGAAATATAGAAAGAAAAGAGTTGAAACAAATGCCATGCTGGGCCCCTGGATCAGTGAAAGATTAAAAAAGTGAACTAAAGTTGCTTACATCCCACAGATGACAGTACCAGAGAGAAGACATGAAGGAAGAAAACCTGTAGAATAAGACCTGTGGCTCGCCCAGTTCAGAACACGTAACTCTAATCAGATCGTTATCAACTTGACATTGATTTTCTGTTCATCTCATCTACTACATATTCTCTTTTTTTCTGTTTCTACATTTTAATTAGTATGGATATGGAATAATTAATAATCATTTTTTACCTGTGCTCTGTTATTGGTTACAGTAATTTTTATTGTGATGCTTTTGTTAGAATTATTGGGAAAGATTTTTGAAGTGCTGCAAAAAGAAATTAGTTGGGGATGCTTCTGTAATTTTAGTTAGTGTGAAAATAAATATATTATTTGATTAAATTATTATATATCATCTGGTAGCCTTGACTTTGTCCAGTTAGAGCAGCCATGCCTCAGCCAACCTGAAGCTGTCAAATGACCAGACCACACAGAAAGTGCCCCGGCCACTACATGTCCAAACAAGGAGAGAAAAAAAAAAGCTGTAAGGAAGACCATGTTCTTTTCAGTATGAAAACAAAACAAAACAAAACAAACAAACAAACAAAACTTTGTGCATTTTGCAGAACTAAACTCCACCTGATTAACCAGTCTTCCTTTTCTCCAAGTAAGAAGTTTGATTTCGCTCAGTTTTTTGTTGTATTGTGTTTGTTCCCTTCTCTCTCTGGCTCACTCTTTGTGTGTGTGCATGTATGTGTGTGTGTGTGCTTTTGTGTGCATGCACATCTTATGCACACGTGCACGCCTGCCAGTCAATCACAAGTTCAGTGGCTGCAGCCATTAAGGATCATAAATCAGCCCACGTTTTGAGTTATTTGGAACAATATAACTTTTTCTCTCCTAGAATGCTTTATGTAACATTTCGCATCTTTCTCCCAACATTGCTTCAGCTTTCTCTAAAGCCTGTTTCCCAGTCATGGGGATGGTAGTCTGTCAGGTGTCAGACCTGAAGCTCAGCTTCAAACACCCTCATTCCTTCCTTCCTTCATTTGCCTCTTCCAGGTAGTGGATGGGGGTTTGCAGACTTCCCGGCCTGGTCTTCTCCTTTTAAACCTGAATGAAATATTCCTTGTGCTTCCAGCTTAGTACATTCTTTTATCTATCTATCTATCTATCTATCTATCTATCTATCTATCTATCCATCTATCTATCTATACTTACTCACTCACTCACTTACTTACTTACCTATTTTTACATTCCTACTCCAGTGCTAACTAGACTCTAAGGAACTTTGAGAGGATTAATGTCCTGTTTCAGCAAATCATATGAAAACTTCACAACTACACACTTCTAGTTCTCTTCTCAATACTTATACTCTTGTGTTTTATACTTTTATCTTATAAAATGAAACTCTTTTTAAAATGTTAGTCATCATTCTGGAAATGGGATTACACCGGGGGCTCTGTTCCATTTGTATATTTTTTTAAACTTCAATAAGTGTCTCCCTATCTTTAATATAAAAATTAAAACTTATTCATTTTTTAAAACAAGTAAATTGGATTCAGAAACTTGAGAGATGGCACATTTGTTAAGGACATACACTGTTCTTGCAAAGAGCTGAGTTCAGTTTCTAGCACCCATATATGGTGACTGAGACTACCTGTAACTCCAGCTCCAGGGTTTGTGCCCTTTCTGGAATCTGCAGACACCTGCACTCATGTGCACACATGCATAGGCACACAAAACACCAATAAGCAAAAACAATAAAAGTGAATTTTAAAAGGTTTTAATTTTAATGTTGAAAATCTTTTAACTGGATTTGCAGTCATGAGGTGAAAGTAATTATATTAATATTTAAATAACAATATCTTGGAGATTTCTACACTTCACTAATTCACTTCAAAATCTTCTAAATCTGAATATGAATCCTCAGAGTAAAAGGCTGGAAGAAAGGTAAATTGTATTCTTATTAATTTAAAATATTTTTGTATCACTTATTAAAATATCTCATCTTTGTTTTCTGACTTTTTAAAGAACTCCAACCATTTATATATTACCAACCTTTGGAATTGTCTTATAGCTCATTGAGTTGTTGTTGTTGTTGTTGTTTTTAAGGTGTTTACTCTTATTTTTTATAATTTCTACATTCATTAGTTTTCTATTTAAATATTTATGTTTCAGTATGTAATCATCTATTAATCCTATGTAACTTATCTTTTCTACTCTGAAGAAGCTGCGATTTAAGTTACCTGTAAATGTTTTATTTGAATTTTACAACTTCCACATGTCCACAAAAGGCCTTTACCTGTTGGGATAGCAACATAATTCGAGCAAATGTTCCCTGGTTCTTTACATGGTGGATCATATTTTTTGCATAGCTTTCCATGGCAAGTAATTTCTATCTGGAAGCCAGGCACTGATTTGTATTTTGCATAATAATAGATGGTTTCATTTTTAAAAGTTTTTGTGAACATGGTCTGCATAAAGTTGAGCATCTTAAAAATATTTTGTTTTGCTTTTGATTGTAACAACCTTTCTAGGATCTGGCTGAAGCTGCATGAACATATTTTTTTACATATATACGTTTTTGACCCTTCTCTCTAATGATTCTGGGTGGTTCTCTTTTCTAGATTTGGGTTTGCTTACATGGAGAGTTCTACATAGATTTCTGAAACTCTCCCTAAAGCTCTTTCGAGTACTCTGTTCTCTATATGATAGCTTTTTTTTTTTTTTTTTTTTTTTTTTTTGTGGTTGAAGAATCCCAACTATGGTCTCTGTGTTCAGGGAAACTACCAAGATTTTCAGATGTGTTATATTCGCTGGAACTTTGGCCTACATACTCTTCCAGACATAAAGTATGACTAAATGCAAAGACTCACCCCATTTCATTCTTGTCTCTTGGAGATGATTAAACTCCGTTGCTTATTGTCCAATATCTTAAAAAACTATTATATCATGTATTTCGTATGATTTTGTAATTTTATATGTTAAAGGAAAAATCTACTCCTAATTTCATAAACTTAACTTTAAATGGTGTAACTTAGAGTTTTTAATATTTCCTTATTGATACATTCTTTGCAGATTGATGTCATGCAGAAATGAGTCAATGATCTTTTATTCCAGGAAAGTAAATAAATATAGAGTGCCTTTGAACCTGAAATACATGGCTTCAATTATGTTTTGAAACAAATCACTTTCATTTTAAAATTATTGTTTCTTTTGTTAAGTGATCCAGATTTTAATACAGCTGCAATAATAACTAGCATTACTAATGTGATTACAATCTCCTTCTACACTAACCCTCAGTTTCCTACTGGGTGATGGTACTTTGGGCTTACTGTGAAATGGTTCTAGTATTTGACACTGCTGGATAATAATTCTGCAGCCTACACAGCTCTGTTGTGTTTTGTTCCCAGCAAGAACATGGCAACATTTCTAATTTTGCTATGTATTTCTCATCTTAGAAAATGTTGAGGAGGTTGTATCCTAGTCTACATAAAATCATTACTGTTATCATAGAATGTCATTCCTAGTTTTCTCTCTTAAGTTCGTAGTTGTCTCAGAAGACAGTATCTTCAAATGGATATATGTAATTTCCCATGCAAGAGGTGAAATGTGTAAGTCTTGGTCAAAAAGACAAGAGACAGGGTCATACCCTTATTTCATTAGAGGAAGAGCTTAGATTGAGCACCTTCTGATGTACATCTGGCTCCTGTGTGATAAGTTATTAGTGAAAATATCCCTGTGTACACTGAGGGTGGCCTCCATGACTTAAATCTTGGGACTTAAATCTAGCTAACTTTTCAGTATGTAGAGCAATACGCATAAATACCCAAAGGAGAGAAAAAAAAAATTAAACACAAAGCCTAGATTCCACCAAAGTCAGGCAGGCATGCTCTGGAACATAACATTTTTCATTTGGGGAGATTTGCAGCATGCAAACAGTGGGTTCTAATAGTCACTGTAGAAAAATAGAGGTGTCTGCTTTCAAGTTATGATGAGTCACTAGGTATTTGTTTCCAGAAGAGCTCAGCAGCCAGCTAATGCAGAGCATTGAAGGATAGTACAACCTGTGAGTAGGTCCTATGTCTGTCACCTCAAAGAATGTGGCAGGATGAAGGCCACCTCCTTTTCCTGTTGTCAGTCTCAGAAATACCATCTGGCTCGATATTTACTACAGAGAAAAATGTGTTCATTCTCCAAAATTCTTTTTTTTTCCCCCTGAGTTTGTAGGCTTTCTCTTGTAACTAATTTAAATTAGTCTGATAGAAAGCAGGTTTTTTCTTTGTATCTGATGAAACTAGCTATGTCACCCAGGTCAATTTTTTACAGTTTTCTCTGTGACATGTTGAGGAGGGTATATTCTTTTGTGTTTGGGTAAAATGTTTGGTAAGTGTCTCTTAGATTCATATTTGAGTCGGAATGTCTGTTAACTCTGTTATTTCTCTGTTTAGTTTTTGTTTGGATGATTTGTCTATTGGTGAGAGTGGGTATTGAAATAAATCTGCCTCTATTAATGTATGGGCTTCAATGTTTGATTTAAACTTTAGTATTTTTTTTTTTTTACAAATGTGGATGCCCCTGCATTTGAGGCATATTTATTAAGAAATGAAAAGTCATCTTGATGAATTTTTCCTTAGATGAATATGATTTTAATTAATTTTGGTTGGAATTCCCAATCCCACCCTCCTTCCCTCATCTCCTCCTTGCCCTCTTCCAAGTCCACTGATAGGGGAGGTCCTCCTCCCCATCCATCTGACCCTAGATTATCTGGTATCTTCAGGACTCGCTGCAATGTCCTGTGGTTGCAATTATCTGTGGCATAACAAGGCTGCTCCTCCCTCGGGGGAGGGGGAGGGGGAGCTCAATGAGCCAGTCATTGTGTTCATGTCAGAAATAATTCTTGTCCCCCTTACTAGGGAAACACACTTGGATACTGAGCTACCATGGGCTACATCTGAGCAGGGATTCTAGGTTACATTCATACATGGTCCTTGGTTGGAGAAACAGTCTCATAGAAGACCCCTGTGCCCTGAAATATTTGGTCCTTGTGGGGCTCCTGTCCTCTCTAGGTCATACTAACTCCCCCTTCTTTCATATGATTCCCTGCGTTCTGCCAAAGTTCCAAAATTCTTGTCTCCAAAATGTTGATAGATTTCATCACACATCTCTGCTGATGGAGATGCAATAGCATTGAAGTAGAAAGATGGAGAATGCTGCTACCATCTTGCAAGACAGTGGAAGATCAATATCAATTATACCATAAGAGTCCCCTCTCTCCTTGCATCTCTTCCATGATCTGATTTATCCTAATAACTTCAAGCATATAACCCATCAACTCCTACATTTGATTCAGGTACAAAAGCAGCAAACAGCACATTAAATTCTCAACAAAATCTTCAACCTATAAAATCATGTCTTCCTCTTTTAAAATGTCACATAATTGTCATTATCTTTTCCTGTAGGCATCATAAGAATTGTTGAGAAGATGCTGTATCCATGCATAGATTTTGTCAAAAGGTGTGAGGCCATGGATCAGAAATAGATAACCTTGTTAAACACAGGACATCAGAAATATTAACTTTAAGTCGTTTTTGGTTCCATTTGCTTCAGAAATCCTATGCAAATGGTAAAAGGTTGGGGGGGACACCTTGTGGTTTAATACTTGTCATAAAGTACTTTGCTTTTATCCAGTCAGAAACCCTCTCACTTATGTTCCTCAATCCTTTAAGATGTATTATAATAATATGCTGGACAATAATAATCTTGAACAAAACTATCAAAAGACTTTAGAAATATCACAGAAAACTTCCCTCCTGACAATGCTCTTTGTACCTTTGTCTGAGTTAGTATATCCAAAAAAGATGAGCAGAAGTGGGAGAGACCTTTATGTAGAGTTTGAAGTCTGCCTTTCTCAATTCAAACTACAGTCCTGATGTACCTGCAACATTGCCCTGAACCTATTCCTTGGGGATAATTATAGAACAGGGTGGAGGAAAGACTGTAAGAAGCAGAGTAACAGGAGCTTTTCTAGAGATTGTGGCCTTGAAATGTCAGAGGAAGCTACAGCCATGATGCATCACTAATATTACTGCCTAGACATGACCTGAAGAAGGCTGATACCAGCAGACTTACTAAAGATTTGGAATGGGGAATGGGACAGTCACAAAAAAGAGAAAAAATATTTAATTGGAAAATAAAGAGACACAGTTGGAAGTTTGTGTATGTGTGTGTGTCTATACCTAAAGATTTCTATATATACATTAGTGTTTGTACATATATATATTTCAAGGTTTTCTTATATCTGTATATATTATTATTTGAATTTGACATTCTTTCTGTTTTCTTTTTATTTGTAATGAATAATGCCAATAATGTAAGTCATGATAAGGATATGTTTTGTCAATGCATGCAAACAAACTGATCACCAAAGAATCATTAACAGAATAATGAAAACTAATAAAATAAAATATTAATTAGCTTCTCTTTTATCATGAGAACATGAATGGATAGAATCTCTTTTAAAACTACAAGAGACACAGGCTCTAAGGAAAATTCAACCACCTTTGATGGCCAAGATGTGAAGAATAAAATTCCTTTAACTTTTGACAACTTCAGTGCTTGCTTTATTGTAAAATCTCAAAGGCTGAAAGTGGGAGACAGAAGTGTACTTGAACTTTGTAGCTGATAAACACTTTACAAAGAAAAAAAAAATGTGCTCTGCCTATGAAGGCTGACACTTGAACACAGCCAAGACCATGTCTCTCATTCACCCTGAGCATCCAGCTTCATGTCAGCACCTGTGTCTCAGTGCCAAAGATAGGTTTAGAGATGGAAGATTTATCATTTCTTTCTCTTTCCACTACATAATTATCTGGCCTGTATTTGTGTCCTCTACCCTAAGAAAATGTGAAAGACAGAAGTGCCAGAAATAACAAGATGAGCAATTTTTCTCCTTCAAGAGATACAGAGGAGTAAGGATACGTGTATCTGCAGATTTTATGTACTTTTGAATACAGATGTGTATTGCTGGATCTGACTTCTTAAAGCTATAGGAAGCATTTCAAATATTTCTGAATTATCAGGTGGCAATGCAACAACAATACATCTTAGAAAAAATTTAAGCTGAATACCAACATAAGTTAACATTGAAAATCCTCACAAAAATACCCAGGATCTCCATCTAGTCCTCTCGTAGGTTAGAAAGACTTTAATGGTACTTGGTACAAAGGAATAATTTGTGACTCAGTAAGCAAACTTTCAGTTTAGCTAACATCAGTTAGAGCTTTGTCTTTCTAGGTAATACTCTAGATGATGGATTTTAGTGACGAACAAAACCTACATTCTGCCCTAAGGAGTCAAAATTTTCATAAGTTAAAAGAACATGGTGGTGAGATGTAGTATGTGAGAGAAATTAGGCACATATTATACCATGTTTTAATAATGTTAAAAATACAATTAGTATCATCTATTACATTTGAGAACATTTTTGCTGGTTACCGTATTTGCTGTAGGACTTATTTTTACTTAATATTAAGATCAAGTCAATGTGAAGATCAATAAGAGACCAACCACACAGAAGAAAGACCTGGAGGGAACAGGAATTCCACACAAAGACCCACAGAGCCAAAAACTCTGGGCCCAGGGGTCTTTGCAGAGACTTGAACTCCAACCAAGGATTATGCATGGAGATAAACTAGAACCTCTGTAATGATGTAGCCCATGGCAGCTCAGTCACCACTTCGGTTCCCTAGTAAGGGGAACAGGGACTGTCTCTGACATGAACTCAGTGGCTGGCTCTTTTTTTACCTCCCCCTGTAGGGTACAGTCTTGCCAGGCCACAGAAGAAGACAATACAGCCAGTCCTGATGAGACATGATAAGCTAGGGTCAGAGGGAAGGGGAGGAGGGCCTCTCTTATCAGTGAACTAGGGAGCAGCATAGAAGAAAAGGGAAGAAGGGTGGGGTTGGGAGGTGAGGGAGGGAGTTACAGCTGGGATACAAAGTGAATACATTGTAATGAATAAAAAAAATATATTAAAATAAAAAAATAAAGTGCTGCTCATCATAAAAATTTTTGGAGGTGCCCATAAGTGGAAAATTTGAATTGAGAATAAATAAAATCCTTCTATATACTACTGATATTAATTTTTCTTTTACTTTTGAGATTACACTATAACTACAATACTTCTCTATCCCTCCCCTTCTTGCAACTTCTCCCATATATTCCTCATTGCTGTTTTGTAAATTCATGGCCTCTTTTTATTAATTATTGCTATACGCACATATGTACCTGTATACCCACACATTCTTAAATATAATTAAATATGTTCTTTAATGCATCTACATATCCTGTATAATGTTACTTGTATGTATCCTTCTGGGCTTGCCAATCATTCCCAATGTACATTAAATAATTAAAATGTGAAATGAACTAAAAACGTCTGAAAGAAGCATCTACCAAATGTGTAAGTGTCTATTTAGAAAATATAAAAAAGGCCAACTGCCTGATATTTCATTTAGCAAAGCAGAGCAGAGCTTAATCTCTTGAGTGAAGAAAGCGAGAAAGAATGAACACTCTGTTCCTTCAAGAGTGAAAGGTGCAAGGATGGGAGGAAGAGTTCACAGGGGGACGCTGACAGGAAGTGGTGCAAGATGGTGTGGACAGCACTGAAGAGGCAGTGGAGTGTGAGGGTGGAAAGAGTTGGTCTCACTGCTCTCCCTGCTTTGCTAAGCTAGCATATATTTCTTACACTAGACAAATGTTGGAGTTAAGATCTTCTAGAAATTTTGAAAGTTGGCCTCATTTTTACTTGGGTTATTCCTCATGGTAGTTCCTTGTACTACTGTGAATTTATGAAGCCATGGGTGGCAGTTAATCTTATATATTATCCTCTTCATATCAACGATGATAAAATATGGGATACAGTATACTTATTGAGAAACCATGTTCCACTTGACTTTGGTCCTCAAAAAATTACATTAGGGTTTTTGCAGCTGAATTAAAAAAAAAAGCTGATAATTGTGAAAATGATTGATTATATACATTGATTATATCATTACCTAACAATCCACCACAAAATTCAGTAAATAATTCAGTCAATATTTAAGATCTGTCACACAAAGTAGGTTGTGGTGGCTGTAGTTTAACTTTCTAAGTGGACAATGAATGCCAGAAATTACAGCAGAAACAATTTCCCATCTCCTTCTTTTCCATCCGATCTCTTAAGCTGGACAAACTGGCAGAGCTTTCCTGTTGATTTGAAACATCATAGATCTGGTCCTTGAGCCTCAGAGCATTTGAACTGAGAAACATATATCACTGTCTCCTCTAGTTTTAAAAATTTCTACTATTTGCTTTCTTCAGCATAGAAAGGGACAAGTGTAGGACTTCTTTGCCTTCACACTAAAACTCCTTTGCTCTGTCTCAAGTTTACTTTGTTTTCCTGGAATATCCTTATACAGAACTAAAAAAGTCATAAAAGGATGCTAGTGATAACTATAATGTTTTCATATAATGAGTCCATAAGCTTAAGTTTATGTTTGTCAACTTATTTTTTAAAATTAAATAGTATTTAAGGTAACTTTTCATATGATACTTTGTAAAGAGAAGAAGACATCTAAGGCATTAATACAATAAACTCATTGTTATATTCCAGAAAGAAATACATGTGTGGTAATCAAGAATTCAGAACACAATGCCTCAAACAGCTCCCAGGGAGCAGATTTTTCCTTTTGCTTGCTAATGATATTTTCCTCTCATTAAACACTGGTATCTCCACATTTTGGTTTCTACTGCCCAGAGCCAAATGAATAATCCTAATTGTCTTACTATCTCTATTTAACTCATGAGTATTTTTGCCAAAGGTCTAACGATACCAACAACTCATTTTATGGCATTATACCTAAAGGCAGAGTTATTATAAACAAGCAGTTATTTCTTAAATTGTTTCTGGATTCTCATTTAAGAGGTAAGTGTGTGTAATCTAGTTCCTTCTGTAGTGTGTGTGTGTGTGTGTGTGTGTGTGTGTGTGTGTGTGCGTGTGTGATCATTCATTGGGTTAGTGAGATAATTTAGGATTCTTATCTCATGTACTATATAGAGAGCAAATCAGTATTTGCAAATTGAGGAAAAATAAAAATCACTAGGGCATTAAGGTGTGAAAAGTGAGATAACCCCTCCAGTATCAAGACTGGAGGTAAGAATCACATTTAAGATTTAAACTCACAAACTGTGATGAGAAAACTGATTATTTCAATATTTAAGAAATTACATCTCAACTGAAATTCGTGACAAAAGAAAAACTTTATTTAAAAAATAAACAGGTTATTGGTAACGTTGATTATTTCTAAATGTCGGTAAAGGTAAAGATTTGCCATAAATACAGACTTGGGAAGGAGGAGAATTCACAAGTTGTTGAGAGGAAGTGGTAGATAAAGTAGCCAGGAACAGAGACGTGTGGAAGGCATGACTTAGCCTGGGTTGCAGCTTCTGTGGGAAGCTGATGTGCCGGAGCATCAGGTATTTGCCTTACAAGGTGGCACTAGATGTTTCACATGCATTGCAAAAGTAGGTCATCCCCTATCAGTGGGCAAGGTGAGCGGCATAGGGGGAGAAGACGGAGGATGGATGGGAATGGAAGGATACAAGGTACTGGCTACAGCTGGGGTACAAAATCTATAAATTCCAATAAATAATAATAAGTAAATTAATTTTAAAAATTAAAATAATTATAATCAGAATTACTTACATACATACATATATGTAGTACATATTATATATATATATTATATATATATAATATATATATATAATATTGGCAAAGTTATATAGAAGACCCAGTGCCTCAGACTCATGGGTAATTGTAAAGCTCCCTGTTGATGGTGGCACTGAGGCTCAGAATGGTAGCAAAGCTCTCTTTAGGGCTATGTGTGAATTCTGACACTGTGAGTAGAAAATGCCCACGAGAGCCTTCACCAGCCCCTCCGGAATGGCTCAACGACTGCTCCTGCTCAGATTAGCTAATCTTGTCTCCTTACTCTGCTCTATAGAATTAGTCGGCCTCCTTGTTTATCTGTATCTAATAACTCCATTTTCATATTCAGCTGTATATAATTACCTTGTTCCTCGGTTTAGCTGTATATAATCAACATGCTGAGCCTCCAGAGCGCTGTATAAATTCATGATATGACTGTTCTAACATATGGTAAAAAGGAAGTTTTTATTGTAGATATGAGGGAGAAAACAGCCAGAGGCATCTGGAAGAGTCCAGAGCAGGAAACAAGTAGACTGCCACTGACCAGCAGACTGGGCCAAAACAGGAGAGAAGCAGGAGCAGAAAACAGGGGAAAAGGGCTGAAGGAAATGAAGACAAAGAGTGAAGGAAGAGATGACTAAGAGAGCCGAGAATGAGCGTAGCTGAAATAGCAGAGTCAAATGTAGAAATGAGTAGCTTGAGGAAGGGAAGCTTCTGTCCCGGAAGAAGATTACGGTGAGGTAGGGAGAAGGGCTGAGAAGAGCGAGGATGCTAACATGCTAACAGATCTGTAATCTGTAACTGGCACTTGCGGTATTGAGACAGGCTGGAGGGCAACTTGTGCCTTGATACGCTAATAGGTACCACAGAGAGCCAGTAGTACCTTCTGCGTTGATCCTTTGGTAGAAGGGAAACAGATTCACAAATTCCTGAGGGATGTTGGCTTTTTTTAGTAAATGCCAGCATTTGGTAAAAATGGAGTTTACTTTGAACTAGGCATTTTCTTCGTCAGAGAGTCTAGTCCATGTGATGCCAGCTATTTTATGTGTCTGTGTCTGTGTCTTTCTTTGTATTTCTATTTTACTCCATCCGGTATCACCTAAAGCCATGAATCTAGGCACTCATATGAGGGATAACCATAACTGCCGTCATTTCTTTTTTTTTTTTTCAATGCTGTTTATTCAGGAACATTGAACAATCCTCTGACCCCGGGGAAAGCCAGCCCACAGCTTAAATAGCCTCTGGGTAGCCAACCCAGGCGTGCCACGGGGGCAATGCAGATAGGTCCACATACATGAAAGCAAGCCAGATCCTCGGCCTTAGCCAAATGTGGAGTTGTTCGTGACAGAGAGCACTCACCATCGGGAAGGTGGAAGGCGGAAACCAGCTCCATCTTTAAGGCATAGCATTCCGCAGCTCTCTGCAGTTCCCCCTTTTTGTTTTACACGCATCAGGCAAGAGCAGAGGTCTGACCTCTGATATTAGAAATAAATTGGGACTTTGTACAGATGTTCATTTAGGTGTCATCCACCCAAAGAGCATCAGACCCGTCCAATACCTTTTTCTCAGAGGCAGGACCTGGGGCATCAACCCGCATGCAATCAGACATGCTCTTCTCTGGGTCCAAAGCGGCTGACCCTGAGTGCAGTGCTTAGCCTCGCATCCTGAGCATATCATTTTAGCTTTTTATGGTATCCAACCATGCTTGGGGAGAATGTCCTGCTTCAATGGCTGTAAAGGCCTAAATGATCATGGCTGCATGAACCTTAAATGACTTTCAAAATTGGAGGAAAACATGGAGTTAGTCAATTGGCATGGAGCACGTCTCGCCCCTGGGGGCAATGGTCTCCTGAACCTACTCAGACCTCGGACACCACCACTGCTAGTTCTAGAACTGACGCAGGATGTTCCAACGAGGGGTTAAGGCTTCTCATAATATTTCCTATAAGCCCACACCTGTTTGTCTATATCCCCCATTTTTATTCATTATTAGCCAGATAGAGCCAAGTAATTGTGGTAATGATACTTGCTTTTTTGCCCAATGCTGGAATGCTAGTAAATTTAGGCCCTGGTTACTTGCATGCCTCACTGGGTGCCTGTGCCCATTGATGCCCCTCACGCTATGATTCTCTTCAGACAGAAAAGGGATCTTGGAACTACAGCCACCATTGTTACTACCGTCATTTCTAATAAATGTGTAATAACTGAATCAGCCTTTTCAGAACTTTAGTCTGTTGCCCATCAAAACCCTGGATATGTGTCTATAGTATGGTGCACATATTTCAGTTTACCCAACTCTGTGAAAGAAAACATGTCCATTTGCCAAATTTTGTTTCTTTGGTTACCTTTAGCGTTATTTCAAGTAGTGGACTTTGTTTATATAAAGAACAACTGGGACATTTTCTTACATTTTTTTTTGGCTTGTTGCCCAAGTAATATAAAATTCTTTTTAAACCGTTGCCCTTAACATGGCAATTTCTATGAAATTCTAACTGACTTCTATCAACAAAGGCTCTAACGGGCTTCCTATCAATAGCTGATCAGTTTCATCATTGCCTTGTACTAGAGGTCCTGGTAAACCCATATGACCTCTGATATGTGTTGTATACAATGGATTATTTCTATTTCGGATTACCTGTAATTGAAGAAACTGTGAAGTATGAATTATGCTGAATTAGATCAGCAGTTTCTACATGCAGAAAAATTCTTTCTGCTTATTGAGAGTCAGTGACTATATTAAGAGATTCTTGAAAATCTGATAACACCAAGTGAATTGCATAGAATTCTGATTTTTGAACTGAATCAAGGACACTCCATGTTTGGCACCATTTTCTGTTGATTATAATATTTATTATTGATTTATCTTTTAGCTAAACAGTGGTTATTCCTAAACCAGCTGTATACACAAATCACCACAGAGATTTATTTAATTAATCTAGAGCACAATGCTGGGCAATAGTTACTCCATCCTAAACCTCCAAGCCTGCATAGTTTCCTCCCATTCAGATTTCCCACACTACACTTGCTTTTAGTCATATCTTAGGCCCTCCTGGTTCCAAGTCCTCTCCTGCCAATCTCCTCCCTGTGACTCCTTCCACTCATCACTCGCTTTCTTCTCCTCCCCTCTGGAACAGGATGTCCCACCCTGTTCTCTCCATTGCTCAGCACTAGCTGTTTTGTTGTTGTTGTCGTTGTTTGTTTGTTTGTTTTAATTTTATTATTAGTTACATTTTATTAACTCTGTATCCTGCTCCCTCATTCCTTCCTAATCCCACCCTCCCTTCCTCATCTCCTCCTTGCCCCTTTTCCAGTCCACTGATAGGGGAGGACCTCCTCTCCTTTCATCTGACCCTGTTTTATCAGGTGTCTTCAGGACTGGCCACAAAGTCAGCCTAGCAGGAATGCTCCTCCATTGGGAGGTTGGGGCAGTCAAAGAGCCTGCCATTGAGTTCCTGTTAGAAATAGTCCCTGTTCCCCTTACTAGGATAAACCGATTGGTTACTGAGCTACCATGGGCTACATCTGAGTGGAGGTTCTAGGTTATATTCATACATGGTCCTTGGTTGAATGTCAGTCTCAGAAGAGACCCCTGTGCCTAGATATATTTGGTCCTTGTGGATATCCTATCCTCTCCATGTCATATTAACTTCCCCTTCTTTCATATGATTCCATGAACTCTGCCGAAGGTTTGGTTATTGACTATTACAGAGAACAAATGATAGCATGTTTACACGAACTTGAGACAGGTGATGCTTACAACAAGCATCACAATGCAATGTCTGGATTGAAACCAGATAGTGAAGTACAGAAATCAGCATTTGGATGACTAAGAGTAAAATGTCTACATTCCAGAAGAACATTATACCAACACCACGCTAATAAGATTTCCTTTTAATATTTTATATCAACATTCTAATTGAACATTAGGCCCAATTGGTTGGATGGAAATCACGCCTTGTACTGTAAAACTAGCCAACTATCCATGCCTAGAAATGTCATATGCTAGAGGAGAGCTGTTTACTGGTATATTTACTAAGTAAATATAGCTTTCTATTTATTCTTAAAGTCTATTTTTTTTTTGTAAGCAAATATTATAGCTCTCATTCCTCATCAAGCACAGGCTACGCAAAGCTCCATAAAATAACATCTTTTCTCAGCAGATACAAAGTACTACAGAGTTCCTGGTCTAGATATAGAGATGTAGTGGTGAACTCTGGAGCACACTGTACCGACTGCTATATGAATTCTATGTAAGGTTCAAGGAGTATCATGGAAGAGAAGACTAGACTACAAAAGCCAGGGGATCAGGAAATTTGCTGTAAGATGACATCCTTTAAACATGATATGGAAGATACACCCACAAAATATCAGCTATTTACCAGACAGAAACTTACTTAACAATCAAAATTATTATTATTATTATTATTATTATTATTATTATTATTATTATTTTAGAGTCAGGTTCTAGGCAGTACTTTTACATTCTCAACTATAGTCCCTACATTCTTTCTATACAGACAAGATTGTTCAATCTTGTTTCAGTTACACGTGAAATTTATGTTTTCTGAGTAAAAATTTATATATTTAATATTGTCTTTAAAAAGTGTTCTTATTGGAAGGGGAGGTATCATTGGACTGAGGGAGGAGCAGAGAAGAAGAAGAGGAAGGGAAGGTGGGATTGGGAGGGGTTGGGAAGGGAGCTACAGCTGGGATACAAAGTGAATAATCTGTAATTAATAAAATAAAAATAAAGTAAAAAAAAGTGTTCTTATAAACAGTAAGCAAAACTTTAATAATGTGGGCTTTACAGATTCTACTTTAACATAGATGAACATACCAGGACTCTAAAAACTTTCTTTTGTTTATTTTTTACATATTTAATAAAAGCATAAGTATATCATTCCTCTTTCTTTTCCTCTTAGGGGGTCTTCCCATGACCTTTCTAGTCCCCCCAATACCTTCCACTCTCAGACTGGTGGGTCTTTTTATTATTAATTTTATACACAACTTACACACACAAACAACAAAACAAAAAACCTCTGAGTTCATTTTTGTAGTTAATAGTTGCAGACACACAGAGGAAGACAATTCATCCAGTTCTGTTAAGACCTGATAGACTAGGGTCAGATGGAAGGGGAGGAGGACCTCCCCTATCAGTGGACTTAGAGAGGGGCATGGGAGGAGAAGAGGAAGGGAGGGTGGTATGGGAGGAGCTGAGGGAGGGGGCTATCGCTGGGATACAAAGTGAATAAACTGTAATTAATAAAAAAATAATTATTTAAAAATGTGTATTAAATGACAAATCATTAGTTACCTGTAGCTTTTGCTAGGGGTTGGAATCTGTGAGACTGTCCCTCTTCCATGTTAGCTGTCTATGAATAGTGCCATGGTTCCCATCTTCTTTATGCAGCCCATTTTAAGAGAAGCAGTCACACAACAGATTTATTGGTATTCTGACTCTCACAATCATTCTTTCCTATATTCCATGATGTTCCCTGAGCTGTAAATGCAGGAGCTGTGCTACTAATATATCCATTAGCTGCCCTAAATTCATTGGCATATGCAAGGTGTCCAGTTATTGTTTTCTTTAATGGTCTCCATTCTCTCTCTTTATTTACTTTTTTTTATTATGATTCTCATTTATTACAATTTATTCAATTTTGTATCGCTGCTTTCCTTCCTAGTCTCTCCCACCCTTCTTCCCTCTTCTCTCCCTATGCCCCTCCCCTAATTCACTGTTAGAGGAGGTCCTCCTCCCCTTTTATTTGACCCTAGCCTATCAGATCTCATCAGGACTGATTGCATTGTCTTCCTCTATAGACAGGCAAGGCAGCAACCCCCTCCCAGGGGGAGGTGATCAGAGAGCATGCCACTGAGATCATGCCAGAGACAGTCCCTGCTCCCCTTATTAGGGACCTCACTTGGAGACTGAGCTGTCCATGGGCTACATCTGAGCTAGGGTTTTAGGTCCTTTCCATGCATTGTCCTTGGTTGGGGTATCATTCTCTTCAGGATGCCCAAGGCTCAGTTTTATTGGCTCTGTTGGTCTCCTTTGGAGTTCTTGTTACCTCCAGGTCTTTCTATCACCACCTTCTTTCATAAAATTTCCTGCACTCTGACCAAAATTTGGCTGTGAGTCTCAGCCTCTGCTGTGATACCTCGATCAGAAGAGTCTTTCAGAGGTCTCCTGTTGTAGGCTCCTGTCCTGTTCCCTGTCTTCTCCTGCTTCCGATGTCTATTTCATTTGACCTTCTGAATGAGGATTGAGCATTTTCCCTAGAGTCTTGCTGTTTAACTCCTTTAGGAGTAAAAGTTTTAGTATGTTTATCCTGTATTATGTGGCTAATATCCACCTATGAGTGAGTATATTCCATGTGTGTCTTTCTGCTTCTGGGTTACCTCATTCAAGATTTTTTTTTCTGGTTCCCACCACTTGCCTGCAAATTTCATGATTTCCTTGTTTTTAATAGCTTAGTAGTATTCCATTGTGTAAATGTATCACAATTTCTATACCCATTCCTCTATTGAGGGACATCCTGGTTGTTTCCAGTTTCTGGCTATAACGAATAGAGCTGCGATGAACATGATGAACAAATGTCCATTTTGTATAGTTGAGCATATTTTGAAATAGTGCTACCTCAAGATCCAGCTATACCACTCAATTCACTCTTGAGAGAAGCTTCTGATGAGAGGAGTAAGACACATTTACCCTTGGAGTATAAAGATTTAAGAATGTGGTTAATAAATTACGGTTGTTTAGCCAAATGATAGTAGTAGTTTCTCTTGAAAATCTATGACATTGCTACCCCTGTATAGTTGGCTAGGATTTGGATACAAGGCATAATTTCCCTCCTATTTAGGTGGACTGTAAGTCCAATTGGTCAGCTATTGGTTACTGTGTTGATTTATATAAAAATGACCCCATTGGCTCATAGAGAATGTTACTATTTAAAATAATTAGGACATGTGCCCTTGTTGCAGTAGCTATGGCCTTGCTAAAGATGCTGTGTCCCTGGGGGTAGACTTCACAATATCAGAAGCCTAAGCTGGCTCTAAGGACTCTCTTTCTTATGCCTGCTGATCCAGGTGTAGACCTCTCAGCGAGTTCACCAGCACCAGGTCTACCTGTGTGCCACCATACACTCTACCATATGGACTAACCCTCTGAAACCGTAAGCCTTCCTCAATTAAATGTTTCCTTCATAAGTGTTACCATGGCCATGATGTCTTTTCACCACAACAGAATACTGCCTAAGACAGTTACTTTTCAACATGTGAATTCTGCTATTCCTCCTTTACAGCCATGATGGCACTGTTGATGTTCATAGATATTCCAGCTGTCAAGAACTATCAATTGTCTCCCTCCCTTGGCAGTTCGCACACTACTTTCAAGTAGTATGGAAGCCAAATAGCAGGAAGTAGGCTTTCGAAGTCAGTCCAGATCAAATGATCTGAATACTTTGTTCTAAGTGTGGGGAGTCTTTTACTATGTGAGGTTACCTTCAAATTCTGAGAAGCATTCAAAGGCAATATCTATATGCTATGTTGTTTTGGGAGTCGCTTTGAAGGAGGTTTCTCATGACTGGTACTGGAGTTTCTGAAAGTCTATGGTTCTTGTGGAGAGTGCTGTCAGCCCAAGTTGTATAACTTTGTCTAAGATATATACATGCATATACATACTAATATATATGAGTGTACGTAAAAGTTGTCTTCAATTTTAGGTAAATATAAAGTAATGTGATGCCCTGAATTCTTAGCAAACAATCTAGATATATTTTGTTTCTCCTTTATCCTCTCTTTAGGTACTGAACTCCCTCAGTTAAAATGCCAAACTACAGTTTTAAGTTATATTGTAGAGGAGTGATAGGATTTTCTTAGTTTAGAAAGCATTTGTAAAGGAGAGTTCTCCCCACCAAGGATGATTTTGAAGGCACTGTGTGGCCAAGGATTACCTTCAACATCTGATCCTCTTACTTCTACCTCTTAAGGACTAGGATTAAGGGTGTGATCCATCATGCCTGTTTAAGAGATGGCCGAAATCCAGCACAGCATTGGGCAAGCATTCTACAAACTGAGGTTTCTACCAAACCTTCAAAGCTTTGTTTTAGGTTTGTTGAATTAATAGACTTAATATTGTAGTGCATTCTACATTTTGTTCTTTTCTTTAAACTATTTTGAAATATATTTATTATTTAAATATTTGACCCATGTCTTAATATTTCTGTAATATATTTAATATCTTGATCCTCCCACAAAGTTGGATATTGTTCATTTACTTTTTTGTTTATAGGCACTGACTGAAAATTATCTGTGAATAACATGAATATTGTTTGTATATCTGTGTAGTATGTACAATTTTTACAGTACCTCTAGAAAACTGAGTGAGAAAGAATTTCATAATTTGATACAATGAAACAGACCTCTACCATGACAGAATGTCACTGGCCGATTATTAAAAGCAATTTTGAGTGTTTCTATTGCAGCTATTCACCTACATTGTTAACATCTCTTTCCCATATAGTTTTAAATTTTCAAAGACAACCCATTTTATCTTCTACTTCTAACTTGGACCTTCGTCTCCCAGGTTAACATCTTTTTTTTTTTTTTTTTCAATGCAGTTTATTCAGGAACCTTGAACAATCATCTGACCCTAGGGAAAGCCAGCCCACAGCTTAAATAGCCTCTGGGTAGCCAACCCCAGCATGCCACGTGGGCAATGCAGATAGGTCCACATACATGGAAGCAAGCCAGATCCTCAGCCTTAGCCAAATGTGGAATCATTCGTGACAGAGAGCACTCACCATCGGGAAGGTGGAAGGCAGAAACCAGTCAATCTTTAAGGCATAGCATTCTGCAGCTCTCTACAGTTCCCCCTTTTTGTTTTAGATGCATCAGGCAAGAGTAGAGGTCTGATCTCTGATATTAGAAATAAATTGGGACTTTGTACCGATGTTCATTTAGGCGTCATCCACCCAAAGAGCATCAGACGCGTCTGATACCTTTTTCTCAGAGGCAGGACCTGGGGCATCAACCCACATGGAATCAGACATGCTCTTCTCTGGGTCCAAAGCGGCTGACCCTGAGTGCAGTGCTTAGCCTCGCATCCTGAGCGTAACATTTTAGCTTTTTATGGTATCCAACCATGCTTGGGGAGACTGTCCTGCTTCAATGGCTGTAAAGACCTGAATGGTCATGGCTGCATTACGCTGTTGTGAGACTCTAATCTTGCATATATACCACAGGCAAACCAAGGAGACCAACACCAGAAGGCCTGCTAACGCTCCCATGCCTGCCCATTCCTTCAGATGATTCATGGCTGCAGCAAGCCATGATGATAATCCTGTGGCTAGTCCTGCGTCCACTCTGGTAGAATTTACTGTGACAATGGCCACTCTCAGCTGCTCCATCGTAGTATCGAATTCTCCAGTCCAATTACCTAAAATATAGCTTGACAATTGTTTAGACAGATTTGCAGCACAGGAAAAATTCTCATGTTATATGCTAGTGACTCAAAGTCCAGCATATTTTCATTGACAGCCAAGTTGAGTGATTTGCCATAGGGTATCAATTTGCTCCTGCACAAGGTCAATCCTCTGCTTGAACACCATCAAGCTTCCTTTTAGTTGAGGATTAATTCCTTTTTGTACAACTAAGGCATGAGCTACATTGGCTAAATGATTATTCAGGGTCTGAGCAGTCTGCCCAGTATGACTCATGGCTAATGCCCCAGTGGTAGCTCCAACAGCCGCCAATGAGATGGCAGTAACAATGGTGGCTGTAGTTCCAAGATCCCTTTTCTGTCTGAAGAGAGTCCTAGCGTGAGGGGCATCAATGGGCACAGGCATCCAGTGAGGCATGCAAGTAACCAGGGCATACCTAAATTTACTAGCATTCCAGCATTGGGCAAAAAAGCAAGTATCATTACCACAATTACTTGGCTCTATCTGGCTAATAATGAATAAAATGGGGGATATAAACAAACAGGTGTGGGCTTATAGGAGATATTATGGGAAGCCTTAACCCCCTCATTGGAACATCCTGCATCAGTTCTAGAACTAGCAGTGGTGGTGTCCGAGGTCTGAGTAGGTTCAGGAGACCATTGTCCCCAGGGATGAGACGTGCTCCATGCCAATTGACTAACTCCATGTTTTCCTCCACTTTTGAAAGTCATTTAAGGTTAACATCTTAGTGTGTGCTATTTGTAAATATGGTGTCTACTCCTTGGGAGTTCACTTCAAGTAGATTGTATTTTTGATGTACTTTGGGGCTTCTTTTTTTTTTTTTTTAACAAACAAAAGCATGAACTGTGTTCTATCTCATGGAGCCTCATCTGCTGTGTTCAATTGCACTTCAAAGATCATAAAAGCCTTCTCCATAGTTCCTAAAATTAGCAAAGCCAGATATGCATAGTTAAGTGGCAACTCTGCTTTGGAGAATGTTTTTTATCATCTTTGTATTCAGTTGTCACTTTTTCAGGTCAACCACATCAATCTTGCACAAAATATTCATACAGAAAATTAACTAGAAATATTGAATAAAAGAAAATATTGACTGAAGTGTTCAAAATTTCAGAATGTAGTGGAAAGAAATGAGTTTAAGTATGACAGCCACATAATGAAGTGAAAAAAATAACAGATACACGCCAAAGAAAATGTAGGTGCAAACATGCCTAAATAATGTCTATGAAAATTATATCTTCCTTGGGAATAATTGGAAACTATAGAGAAACAGAGATGACACATGAAGGAACATTTTGTGAACACTGAAAATATATGAATCATAGAACCACTGTCAATTAATTTAATATTTTGCAGTTATGTATTCCGGGCTTCTTTTGATAATGGATCTGATAAAACTTTAAATGATTTATTACTAGATAGGCAAAAAGGAACATTTTCTCTAAATGCACATACCAAGTTACTTTATGAATCATAAAATACAGTTAAGAGCCTCCTTCATTAAATACTGTTTTCAGCCAAAGCAGTGTTTAAGGTACAATGAATCAATATGAAGTTACTTCAACAGCAGTTGCGACCTAACACAAACTGTCTGAAATTTAGTCTGTAATTCCTATTTGGAGATTTTTTTTAAATGAAAATTTTCATTATCTATTTTTGTTAGCCCTAAGACGTTTACTTATCTGTATAACCACACATCTTTTGGAGCCAACAATACATGGTAACAAATTACTAAATTTACTGTTTGATAGATGTAAGAATTATTGCTATAGATTGACATTGAAAATTTGAATTTAATTATTAAAACATATCTTAATGGAACCATATTTTTAAATCCTAAACCTAGCTTTTGAAAATTATTATTTTTTTACTTAAAATAAGAATCTCACTGCTTTGACTGGAGTAGCTTTGACCTCACTTGATAGCCTGAGTAACTTTTTTAAATTTTATTTTATTTTTAGTATTTACAGTTTATTCACTTTATATTCCAGCTGTCGTCTCCTCCCCATTCCTTCCCAATCCCACCCTCCCTCTTCTTCTCCTATGCCCCTCCCCCAGTCCAACTAGAGTGGAGGTCCTCCTCCCCTTCCATCTGACCCTAGTCTATCAGGTCTCATCAGGGCTGGCTTCTTTGTCTTCCTCTGTGGACTGGTAAGGCTGCCCCGCCTTAAGTGGAGGTGATCAAAGAGTCAGCCCACAGGTTCATGTCAGAGGCGGTCCCTGTTCCTATTATTGGGGAACCCTCTTGGACATGGAGCTGCCGAGGGCTACTTCTTGCAGGGGTTCTAAGTTATCTCCATGCACGGTCCTTGTTTGGAGTATCAGTCTACTCTTAAACTTCTGGCCCTGCTTCTGCTCCCTGAGTAGGTATAATAGGCCTGTTTTAATCTGTCTTTTTAAACAGTTTATTTTCAAAACTAAATTATAAAAGTGATTCACAAGTTTTTTCATTTTGTTTTGTTTTTTTAAAGTACAGACTTTAACAACACAGACTATTTTGTGATTAGTAGAGAATGAGTAGTCTGCTAATGAGGGTTAATAAAACCTTGACAATGCAGGTATAATCCACCAGACAATGACAAACAACATTTACCATATCATAATTTAAATTATTGTTTAACTTTTAAAAAATTCTTTGTGAGGTTCACATCATGCAGTCCAATCCTGCTCATCCCCATATCCCCTCATATTTGCCCTTTGCCCTTTCAACCTCCAAAATTAAAACACAACAAAATCATAGAAAATATCTTGCTGTGGAAGTTTGTTACATTCTGTATCACAATATATTCCTCTGTCCACACATTATTACTCGCAAATGTTCATTGAAATAAGTAATTGGATTGGTTTAAGACCTATGGCTTGTATGATACCGTCAATATTGGATCATCATCGGGACTGTTATTCTGCTTTTGCCCTGTGTCGGAGATCTTGCAGCTTTGGAACAGCAAGACTGGCCCTTTTCCACATCTCAACTATTCACAGATGATATAGATTTGGGAGCAAGCCAATTCAGAGCCCTGGAGCTAGACCTGAGTGTTAGCTGAACTCAGCTACGTCAGGTTACCACCTCTCCCATATGGGCACCTCCAGGACAGGCTCTCCAACACTGTTCTGGCTAGGTCAGCAGAAGAAAGCAGGGCCAGCTCTCCTGCTCTCATGCCCTCAGGGCAGGCTTATGCATACTCATGCTTCCAGAGCCAGCTCCACAGTGCTGCCCAATCAAGTTGCAGGGTCCACTCTTCCAAGTGCTGTAACTTATGAAGGGCAGCAGACACAGCATTCCTGCTTGGGGCTGGCTCACTGTGACTTCTTTCTTAGGGCCAGCCCACTGTATTGCCAGGTTGAAAGCAGAGCCTGCTCTCTTGAGTGGTACAGACAGTGAGGATGTAGGTCTAGCTTTCTTGCTCTTATGATCCTAGGGCAAACTACTGCACATAACAACAGGGCACACATCTTCCCCTACTCCATCCATGCCATCTCATACCAGACAAATGGCCAGGCCAGTTCTTCTGCACTCTCCCCATTCGGCTGGCTCACTTGCATCCCTTCCACAAGGGCCAGCTCTACTAGGATGCCCTTAAAGGCAGGGCCTATCTCCCTAGTGCTAATGCCAGTGAAAGACAGTGCCAGCTCACATGCTCTCATGATACCAGACCCAGCTCTCCCAACTGCCACAGTTGGTGAATGGTAAGGGGGTGGGGGACCATATTTTAAATTCTTTTATTTTTAATTTTAATCACAGGTCATTCACTTGTATATCAGTCTTAGCCTCCTCCCTTTTTCTCTCCCAATCCCACCTTCCATCTCCTCCCTGCCCCCTTCCAGTCCACTGATAGGGGAGGTCTTCTTCCCCTTCCATCTGATCCTAGCTTATTAGGTATCTTCAGGACTGGTGACAGTAATACTTTATTTACTTAAAAAGGGGTTGAGAAAAATAAAACATGTTTTTATGAGAATATGAGACTGCAATGGTGTGATGATGATAGTTATATTTTCTAATGTTACTTGAAAGTCCACATAATAAGTGACAAATTATCTTTTCAGATCTAATCATCATTGAACAACAAGATCAAAAGCGCTTTCACTTTATTTGGATTTATACCCAGAATGTCTCACAGTGAAATCTAGGAACCTCATTTCTTTTTCTCCATTATAATGAAATTGGGAAGTGACTATTCCTAGC
This sequence comes from Meriones unguiculatus, assembly GCF_030254825.1. Taxonomy (NCBI): domain Eukaryota; kingdom Metazoa; phylum Chordata; class Mammalia; order Rodentia; family Muridae; genus Meriones; species Meriones unguiculatus. The sequence continues at coordinate 81,569,402 of NC_083364.1, forward strand.
TATTCGTATATAAATAGCTATATCTAAATCAATGGCAGATAAACCCACTCCTAACCACAGAAACCTCCATAGACTCATGACCTCCCTACCTCTGCAATGCCCTAAACTGGTGGAGGTAACAGGCACAGTCACACAGTTGATATCACCATTTTGAAGAAAGTACATTTTTAGGAACATCTCTAGACATAACATCTGAAATGATATGTTTTATAAACAAGAAACTTACACTGCTGAAATTTAAAGTTATTTGTTTCACCACAAGGCAGGTAGATATTCTCCTACCAGACAAGTGTTTTTCTCATTATTGAGCAATTGTGAGTGTGTCACATGTGGTCTGATACCAAAGGTCAACACATGAGGCTAACTTATGCAAATCCTGCTTTCCAGATCTTTCCTATTCATCAATAACCACTAGGCTGGTTTTTCTTAATCTTTTTTTTTAAGTTAATATTTTTTTCATTTTACATCCTGATCATAGTACCCTCCCTCATCTCCTCCTGGTCCTACCCTCCTTTCCTCTCCTCCCCATCCCTGTCTAAAAGTTCTCAGAAAAAAGGAGCCCTCCTCTCTTACAACTGACCACAGACTATCAAGTTTCATAGGGACTGCTGGCATCCTCTTCCTCTGTGGCCTGGAATGGCTACGTGGTTTGGGGGAAGTGATCGAAGATCAGGCAATAGAATTCATGTCAGAGGCAGCTGCTGGCCCCCTTCTAGACCTACATGGAGACTGAGCTGCCTGTTGGCTATATCTGAGCAGGGAGCCAGGGTCCCCTCCATGCATGGTCCGTGGCTGATACATCAGTATCTGCAGGATCTCCTGGTCCCAGATTTTTTGGCTCTGCTGTAATTTTGAATCTCCTGTGTCTTCCAGGTCCTTCTATCCCCCTAATCTTCCATAAGACTCCCTGCACTCTGCCCAAAGTTTGGCTTTGAGTCTCACCATCTGCTTTGGTCCTCTGCTGGGTGGAGTTTTTCAGAGAACATCTACTGAAGGCTCCCGTTCTGTTCCCTCTCTTCAATCACTAGGCTGTTTTAAATGATAATTTCATTCTTCATGAAAGTGTATACTAAGAAATGATTGATTCTGTGGTCCTTGTTATATAATCAGTTTTTAATCATACTTTCATTGTCAAGGTGAGAGAAGAAGGTTTTCATCTTTCCCACTTTTAACTAAATGATTAAATACCATCAGTGTCATAATGTCTCGGAAGTGACAGAGTCATCGTAATATTCACTGACAGTACATCCATTTCAGGACCATATTTCTATCACTATAACAAGTAACAGAAAAGCCATGAGAAAATTCATATTATGCTTCCAACTAATAAGTATGTGAACTTCATAATGATTTCATTAAGGCAGCTCTCTCCCAGGAAGCACAGAAGATACGAATATTCATAGTCTTCCATGGAAACACCATGCAAGGATATGTTAAATATAAACAGCTAAGTCCAATTCAATTACAACATATCCCTGAGCAGTAACTGGGTACATTTACAAAGATTAGGTAAGTGAGGCATTATCCGTATAAATAACTCAGGTTTGCTTAATCTTTGTAAATAATGCACTATGATTTGAAATGCTATGAGAATTCTACTTATATGAAACCATCAGCATTAATATTTCTGTTTGATTATGCTTTAAAATACTTGGATGTGTCTCAACGATTGTCTTAGCATATATTGAAATGTTTTGTTTTTTTTTCTGCTAGTGTTGGCATGTTCTATATTAGCCAGTCTTGCATTTATCATGAAATGATATAGTTAAATTATAAAGAAAAATAATTTATCAAGCATACAATTTGGAATTTGGAAAGGAAATCTATATGAAACCATATTGGATTGGATCTCTACTGAAGGTGACACATTTTGGCTAGAGCATGCATCAAGGCCAAATGTCAATTTGTCCTGAGGAAGGTGGAGTGGAAGTAGAAGGCCTTGGTGAAATTCAACAGACTCTTTTAAGGGAATACCTCCAATGATCTAAATACCTTTAGCAAGTTCTCACCCTTGAAATGTTTGCAGTATTTTCAAACACCACTGTGCTCAGAACTAAGCTCTTAAAATGATCTTCTGAAGATATTTATCCAAATTATTTCAACACATACACTTCCAAAATATCTTATGTAATGTCATGAAAGAATTTTAGGATAGATAAAATGTATTCATCACAGATAAAACAAAAGGCAGGAGATAAAGATTTTACAGATTCCCCTGAAAAAAAATCAGTTTTTATTTCAACATTCCTGAGTCTTAAGTACTTCATCACTGTAGCAGATTTTAGTCTAAGATGTAAAACTATGTCTTCACCTCTACCATCAGAAAACCTAAAGTTAATAAGGATTTTATGAAAGGACATAAAACAACACATTTGTTATATACCGGGTTGAATATTCTTGAAAAATATTGTTTACATAGCCTTATTAGAGAAATATTACATATTAACTAATTAATTGTGTTACATATCTTTTGTATTTAGGTAGTAATTCCTTCACTTTCATGAGAAACATGTATATGAAATGTCAATGGAAAATGGATTAGAAATATACATACATATTTAGGTAAAATACACATATGTAATTGGGGAAGAAACATAGAGTTCCTTTATTTATGTTCTATTCATTTGAAAGAAGGTCTTATTTATCCTAGACTGGCCTGAACACTCACTATGCACTATGTAGCAGAGGATGAGTTTAAAATACTCATCCTCCAATTTTCTAGTACTGGATTACATGTGTATCACCATGCCAGACTTGTGTGGTATTGGGCCTCAAAACAAGAATGTTGTGCAGGAAAGCACTGGATGAACTGAATTACTCCCTATTCCTCCTGAAGAAACATAGTGTTCTAAAACATTGCTTTTTCCTTAGGAGCTGGCCATTTGTCAGAACTTAATGAGACCGAACAAACCTCATAGCAAATACATCTTCAGAGTCTTATTTGTGTGGAACCGTCCTACATGCCAGATTGAAACAATATTATATAATTTATTTTTCAGTTTAATTTTATTTATATATTTATTTATTACAATTTATTCACTTTGTATAATTTATTAATGAAAATTAGATGATGAATATTATAATGTTCTCATCTTACCTATAAATTAATTTAAGTGATTTCCTTCAGGTCATATACTAAATTTTTTTGAAAGATTAAAAGTTCAAAGCTTAGAATATAAGAAATCAGTCTCCAGAGTCATGTCTGAGTCACTGTCCCATAGAGGCTCAAATAAAACAATTCAGTTCTCTGCTCTAAACTTGATGGCAGTTGAAATAGTTATAGAATAGCAATATTATCAAAGTGAACAGTATTCAAATATCAGTGGAGACACTGACTTGTGGACAGGAGAAACAGATTCGGGTTCTGATGCTGGCTCAGTCTCCTTGATAAAGTAGGTCCCTAATATGAAATGCTTGCAAACTAAGGCTGATGGGAACTATCAGATAAATGTAAAGGACAGAATGATGGGAGTTTTTCTTCTCAGTTTCTGCTCACAAGTATGTTGAATGGTAGGAGGAGACCAGGATGGAATCTCCGTTGGATTTTTTTTTAATTTTTATTATTAGTTACATTTTATTAACTCTGTATCCCAGCTGTATCCCACTCTCTCATTCCCTCCCCAACCCCACACTCCCTCCCTGGTCTCCTCCCTACCCCTTTCCAAGTCCACTGATTTGGGAGGACCTCCTCCCCTTTCATCTGACCCTGTTTTATCACGTATCTTCAGGACTGGCTGCAGAGTCCTCCTCTGTGGCCTAGCAGGACTGCTCCTTCCTTGGGGAGTGGGGAGGTCAAAGAGCCACCCATTGAGTTCCTTTCAGAGATAGTCCCTGTTCCCCTTACTAGGATTTTAAATTACCAAGAAAGTGGAATTAGTAGGAAAGACAGATTTCCCCTGCATAGAGGAAACAACACTTACAAACAGAATAAAAAGCACTGAAACAGATTTATAGACTCCTTTTTGATTTTCTATATATTTAAAATTACAACATATTTAAACTTATTATTTAATGTGAAAAATATAAAAATTATAAGTAACTGTGAACAACTTTCTTCTGAATAATGGAAACATTACTTTGACCACATGAGATAGTTAAGCAGATAAAGGTCCTTCATACCAAGCTGGGGTCCAGAATTCCATCTCAAGAAACCACAAAATAAGCGAGATGACCAAACAATACCAGTTGTCTTCTGTCCTCCACATATGTTTGAGCATGTGCATATGCACACATGCCCACCTTTTCCTACACATGTTTATACACCCCCATACACAAGTAATTAAATAAATGTTAAAAACCTTAATAGCAAAACCATTACCACAACAAAGGCATTACTAAGTTATGTGCTACTAAGTGAGATGCACACTGGATCTTTGCACTACTTCTGCTCATATCCCTTCCTTTCTTCATTTCTTTCAGTCTTGAATTAATAATATCTAAAGATTATGCAGGAAGTGAGAAAAGAAATGTGGGGTAGATTGATATAAGGAAATGGTAACCATAACTAAGGAAGTATGATCAAGCCTATGAAAACATATTTGCTCTAGGAATTTTTTACAAGTATGATTTTTAAAAAGAGTATGAATAAGGGTATTCTGTATAATTGAACAATGTTGGTCCTAGAAGACTTCTGTTTTAAATAAAAAGTCTCAGTGTCAGACATATAATAGCGCCTTATTGGCTGGGGAGAAACAAATATTCAGAATAATACAGACTATTACTATGAATGTTGGTTGTCGTGTATTAGCCCAAAATTGGCCATGTTGCTATAGAAACCAAATCCTTTGGTTGCTGGACTTCGACAAATCAATCTCCAATAGAGCAGGGAACTCCTTTTTTTGGCTAGCTTTTACAGTGTTAGCAGGTTGCCTGCAATCCACTGGAGGAGAAAAGAGACCTAAGATTTTGCCAGCACTGGGCCTTGCATGCTATAATACCCTGCCAATAACTTTCTAGTGACCACAGGTACAATAGTGGAATGACTGTTTATGTGGTAAACAATGACTGTCTTGATTGGATTTGAGGTGTGTTTCACAGGAAATTTTCAAATCTAGTACTGAAAACTGAAACAAAATCTCTTGACCAAGAAGATAATGGGCCGAGAGAGAGAACCCTTAAGAGGGAGAAGATTTACTGGCGATGCTATCAAACTGTCTTCCTCTTGTTTATATCCATAGATGTGTACTGCTTTTAACCCTTCATTGCAATGAAATACTAGTTAATTATTCTTGAACTTATAATTGTTCAAGGTTCTGGGACTTAGCAACTGTGAGTGTTCAGTCATGGTAAGAACGTTCTCACGAATCCCCATCTGCACCCCTAAAGTCCATTGAGCATAAAGGAACATGTGTCAGAAAGAAAGTATTTGAAGATGGGGAAGGAGTTGTGCAATGGCTGTTGTATAAACTATCCCACAGTAACTGTGGTTACCTGCACAAGATCTTGGTAAGATTAAGTAGTTACAAATTCTAGCATGACTCAGAACGGCTTATGAAGGCCACCCATAGCTGCAAGAATTATTTGTAGCAGATGCATGCTGGGGGATGGAGATTAATTATTCTCTGCAGGAAACATAAGTTGCCAATGTCCAAGTGGATAGTCCTACAACTGTTTACCTATTGGAACCACTAATCAGGATCAGAAGGTTAAAATAAATAAAAAAAAAAACATGTAATTTGGAAATATATGTATTCTGAGAGTTTAAGGATGAAAGGGATGTGTTGAGTAGGAGATAGATATGATCATGTTACCAGTATACAAACATAAAATTTTCAAAGAATAAAAAAGCAAACTCCTAAATAACAATGGCTAAAAATACCGTAGGAAAAATACTATTGAAATGATTTGTAATAATAATATAAACTTTTGTGTTTATAATAATGTATATGAATATGTTATTATTCTGATAGTGTTATAGTTTTATAAAAAGCATACATACATTCGATGTCATAGAGTGCTTGCTTCTGTATACATGTACAGTTCTATGGTGAGTGTCTCAGAAATTGAAAATCAATGTGAATTCATATGAATAAGTCAGTTCTTTGTAAGGCTGAACACATGCAACACAGAATCATCTTGGCTGCATGACCAGAGCAGGCAAATTAACCAGTACCCACTTTCCTAGTCAGAAGGGAAGACAGGATTTTCATTACATTCATAATTTGAGTGCTGATGTCCAGTATACCTTCCTAAGTTATTGTCCTTATTCTTCTTTGTTTTACTACTGCAAGAGAAGAAAGATGCACTTTTTCCCTTAGCTTTCATAGGTCACCACTGACAATGTTATAAATAAATATGGGTTAATGAGAGAAAAACACATCAAATTCACATAGTCAAATTCTGGTGTTATTCTAAAATTCAGAAATGAAAAGCAACATATTTAGCGAAAGGGTGATTTATATTTCTATGCTTAGGTATTGATAACGTATGATTAGCCACTGAAATGAAGGAACTGCAAAAAAGGGTATGACCTAGTAACATTGGGGTGAGGAGAGGGAGATCCCACAAAGCCTCTCAAAATTTTTCATGGTATCTCTGTGTAGTACACACTCCTCTCATTTAAGACCCTCTGGAATGAGTCTCCAAAGGAGAAAGAAGAGAGGTGACCTTTCTTCTTTGAGATTGGCTTTTTCAAAAGGGAGTTTTAGTTTCTATGATCTATCTTAAAGAATAGAATTCTGCTTTCTGTGTTTCACATGAAAGGATAAAGACTGGAAAGAAATAGTTGTACAGGGCAGGAAAATATCAGAGAAATCTTGCTTGTAAGACCTTTGCAATCTTTAATTCAGGGACTTAAGATGATATCATATCACAGGGTGCAGTATCATGTCCTGCTTACCAAAGCAACATTTTTCATGAACCTTAGTAGGTATCTGGTGACTTAATAATAACAAATAAGACATGGATCGATTTCAAATACTTAAAATCACTCCAGAACATCAAACACACCTAATCATGTACATTTATTTGGTTATCTAATATCTTTGTGTAACTTATATAGAGTGTGGGCAGAGATAATTACCAAAGACTTGAACAAAAGGAAAATATTATAATTCCATATTCCTGAATAGTTAAGATCACCTATCCAGCCTCTTCATTTAACACTTTTAGATAGACATTATCAAGAATTAAGGAAAATGGAAGATGTCCTAGTGTTTCTGATTGTACATGTCATAGGAAAAAAACAAAGACTAAGTCTTTTTATTTTGTAGAGATATGTCACTGTAACTAGAACCTCTCTTGGATTCAACTTTGACGGAACTTCTGTTATCTCCTTTGAAAGAGTTGAAGTGAGCCATAGTGTTTGGGTTTAGAGGACGGGCGGGTACAGACTTGGGTGGTCTACTCTGAAGTGGAGAGAGCAAACAGCGTACAAAGCGAACATTGCAGAGAAATGTGTATGGTCTAGGAGTAAGAATTCACAATGACCAGGGGGACCGTTGAGTTGATCTATATTTTAGGTGTTTTTGTATACTTCTGAAGTCTCTGAAGCACACAGCTTTCCCTGAGAACACTACATTGTTGAGATTCTTCACAGGCTTATTTGCATTAGCTCTTACAGGAGAGGACAGTGACATGTCCTTGATCTTTACCAGAAAGCCTTCAGCTAAACTGAGATCTTTAGATATTCAAAACTAATTAGAACATTATGTTTTCATTTAGTGCTAGGGAATCTAAACTGCCCGAATATTGCAACCATTGAATATAGTTCCTCATGTTATGGTGATCCCAAAACAAAAAGTATTTTGTTTCTACATCATAAAGGTATTTTTTTTCTATTGCCACAAATCATAATTTAAACATCTGAATTATTAGACACTTATTATTAGATATCTAATATGTGACCCCCCAAAAAGGGTAGTGACTCTCATGTTTAAAATCATTATGCTAGAGAGAAAATGCAGGTCCTGTTCTGTTGTCTGGCAATCAGGATCTCATTGTTTCAGTTTTTCAAACTGCTGGTTATCTTTTTTGGGGGAGGTAGAGGTGTGAGAGTTCTTCCTCAATAAACATCAAGAAGATTACTATATCCTTAGTTATCTGATGCTAAGGATTTTGGAATATTTTGTTGGGGTCTGCAAGACAGCTCAGCAAGTGGATAATGATTCTGCCTGCTGCCAAGACCTATGGCCTGAGTTCAATCCCTGGGACCCACAAGACAGAACAAGTACTTCAAAAAGTGTCCCTCTGACCACGACACAGACGCAGTAGGACATGCATCTCCCCAAATAAATATATGTAAAAAAGACTTTATATGCATCCTAAAATTGCTAATGTTATCTTTACTTAGGTATAATTAGCTCCTTTGTTTTGATAAAAATTGCCAATAGAATTGTATTCCACGAATACCTTTTCTAAGTATTTTTATAGTAACAGTGGAAAGCTTTCTCTAATTGGTAAAATAAGTAGCCTTTGTGGTATAATTTGTCCCTCAAAATGTAAAGCATGAAATAACATTTGGACCCCTTTACTATTATAATGCCATTAAAATAATCAGAAATAAAAAAAAGAAAAATTGAGTGCCCTAAGAGTTCACTGTGTTTTCCTAGAAATCTCTGCATGGGCATGCAGCTGCATGCTTCTTTACTCTTCTCCTTGTGCTAAGGAATTAATGGCAAGTACTTGAGCCAAATCCGTAAATCATGCAGGGGTAAGAACTGTGGTTTCCTTTGATGACCTCTTAAGTGAGTGCAATCTCAATGGCAGCCGATATTCCCCACATTGCTCTTGTAAATGGTTATTATATTTGAACTCTGAAGACTTTGAAGCAATTTATATTCTCTGAAGGGATTTTGCTTTTGAAATGTCCTTCCCTTTCTGATCTAGATGGAATGTAAATGTTGAACTTCTATTTCACTCCCACTGAGAATAAAATAACAGAACAAACAGGTGTTTCATATTTTTCAAACAGTATATTTTAAACTTCTTACATATACCAAGAGATACAAACCATTTACATACATGTATGTCAAAAGTACAGAAATAATTGTTAGTGATAATTTTTTTGTTACTTTTCTCCTGTAACTTACATTGCTGTCTAGTATTAGCTACCTTTATCTCTGTCATTATACATTTTTCTATTATGAACAAAGGTTGAAAAATAGTAAATAAATGTGAAAAAAGCAAATATATACGATTACTCTAATACTGAATAAATATGTAGGCTTATCATGGTTATTGCACAACTCACATCAGATCTGCTGCCTTCACTGGACCTGCTCAAAATCAAGCCTGCAAATCAAGCATGCCATTATGAATGAAGGAGAGCTTAAAATGCCCCCCACCTTAGCGAGGGACTATTCCTGGTTCATAGCTGCTAGAATGGGAAGAATCATTCCTTTTCAGTCATTTGGCCACTGGTAGACTTCCCATATTTCAGGGGATGGGCCCACATCAATTCAGTAACTAAAAAGAATCTTAGTAGATTATGGAGAGAAAGCGGGGGGATAAATGTATGTGTATCCAGATGTAGATGCAGGGGAAATGTGGTAGGTATGACCATATTTCATGGTGCATATATGTAAACATTCTCAGATTATACATTAAAATATCTAAATATGTGCTAGTAATTATAATTCTTGTGTTAAGTAAATTAATAATAATAGTTGTTTCCTTTCTTAAACTTCTGGACAAGAAAATGTAATGCTTGATTTAACTGTGAAGATAATTTGTGTGTGTTGCTTTTCACTCTTCAGAAATAAGCCATATAGTAGAGTATTTTTAATGAAAATAATCCTTTCTTCAAATATATCCCAAACAGTCACTACTATTTTACTGAAGCTGAAACATCCATACTTAAAAGATACGTAAGCATATTAATAGAGATATTTCAGGTCATCTTAGAATATTGCCTTTTCCCCTTAAACATAGCCAATAAATTTTTGCTTATCAACTGGACTAGAGAACAAATAGTCATGAATTCAATGATTTCTCTAAGATACTAGAATTTCAAATAGAGAAAAACAGAGATCAAAATTTAATATTAAAATATCATAGAAATAATGATAAAGAATAACTACATGAGCACAGAATAGTAATAAACTTCTCTAGTTTTTTTGTTGCATTTGAATTTTTTGTAACCACATTTGTAGAAGAGGAAATAGTACAAGAATCTCACCTGTAAAAAAAAAATATTAGGAGGCATCTACTTAAGTGAATATTTTGGTGAGGCTGTGCAACCTGGATATTGAAATTAAAATCTAAAGGTGGATAAAACTGAAGAAAGTGATGAAGAGTAAAGTAGTTCATTGAATTAAGCTCTACAGGAGCAATAAAATGTAAAGAAGTAAACACAGATCCAAATGAATAAACAGTAAATGATAGACTATTTTGATTACACGTGGGTAAAATCAAGTTGTACAACACTATGGGTTTTATTGACTGCGCCAATGTGTCCCAATAACACTCAACATGCTAAAGTAGATGAGGGGAAAGCTAAGGGCATCAACTCTTACATAAAGAACTACAGGCAAGCAAGGAATGCTAGGAGTGGAGAAGTCTTCAAAAAGAAGAGTACATCAACTGGTTATCAAATACTAGATGGACATCCCTGAAAACAAATATACAAATAACACTAGGCAGACTGAGCACATTGAACTTTTGTATTTACTACATATGTGTATATGTGAATTTATTTATACATTTATATATATATATAATTACAATTAATAAAATGGTTACCATGAATACATGAATCTTAAAAATAGAAGAGGTATTGAGAAGGTTCTGAAGGAGGAATGAGAAGGATGATGTGATATAATTTTTTTAAATATCAAAACTAAAAGAAAATTTAAAAGAATTGGCTATCCATTCTTGCTTTGTGGGTTAACTGAAACGATCACAATGGATCTGAAAGATGATAATGGATATCTAAGCTCTGGCTTAAATTTTATGAGTAAGGAGCGATGACTCTTACATACTCAACTTTAAACTGTACCTGATTTACACCAAACTATAGGCGCAAATGTTCAAATGAATACAGTAGCTATTTTTTCTGTTTCTTAAAGTCACTTCTCTAGTCTCCAAGAAATAAAATAATTTATTATCTGTATAGATTCCCTAACTACAGAAGCCAATATGAACTATTTTTAGCTTTTTTTTTCCTGTCTAGCTTCCAGCTTTCTCCAAAGCTAATCTTTCTCTTACTTTCAAATTTACTGCCTTATTAGAGTCTCTTCTTCTTCTTCTTCTTCTCTCTCTCTCTCTCTCTCTCTCTCTCTCTCTCTCTTCTTTCATCACTCTTTCTACCACTCTTCTTACTTCATTTCTATTTCCTCCTAGGAGTGCGGTTTTATTATTATAAAATAATAGGTAAATGTCAACATGTGGATAATGATTTTGTAGAAGAGATGACAGCAGCAGCGACAACAAAAGAGATGAAGAAAAAACGGGCTTGGTGGTGCATGCCTATAATCGCAGCACTCAGCGAGGTAGAGGCAGGAGAATCTCTGAGTTTGAGGCCAGCCTGGTCTACGAAGCAAGTCCAGGACAGCCAAGACTACACAGAGAAACCTTGTTTTGAGGGAAAATAAAAGGGGAGGGAATACTGCTTTAAAAAAATATATTTTAATTTTGAGGAATTAAAAATTATGTTTGGAATTTGCAGCCAGTCCTGAAGCTACCTGATAAAACAGAGTCAGATGAAAGGGTAGGAGGTCCTCCTCTATCAGTGGACTTGGAAAGGAACAGGGAGGAGATGAGGGAGGAAGGGTGGGATTGGGTGGGAATGAGGGGGCGGGATACACCTGGGATACAGAGTTAATAAAATGTTACTACTACTACTACTACTACTAATAATAATAATAATAATAAATAAAAGAATTATGCTTTCTCCCAGTGTATCTTCAGCACCAGAGATTCTTTTTTCTATCTCTTATATTTCATTGGTGATGCTTACCTTTGCGGTTCCTGATCTTTTCTCTAAGTTCTCCAACTCCAGGATTTTCTCTGTTTGTGTTTTCTTTATTGATTCTAATTCTGTTTTCATGCCTTGCACCATTTCCTTCATCTGTTTGAATGAGGATTCCTGTCTCTCTACGATGGTCTCTCTTTTTTTTTTTTTTTTTTTTTTTTGTCTGTTTCATCTCTATATGCCACTAATTGCTCCTCTACTGGTACCTCTATTTGTTTGGCTCTATTTGCCTGTATTTCTTTGAGAGCTTTGTTCATTTCCACTTTATTTGCTCCCATTTGTATGGCTATTTCTTTGAGAGATTTGCTTGTTTCCTCTTTTTGTGCATCTAATAACTGGATAAGCATAGCTTTAAAATCATTTTCATGTTTTTCCAATGAATTGGTTTATCCATTAATTTTGGGGGTTGCTGGTGAAGCCATGATGTCCTAATTTTTGTTGGATGTGTTCTTAAGCCAACCTATGGCCATTTGCTTTCCTGTAATCTACACTGTGTTCACTGTGTGTTCCTGTATTCTGCAGTTCAGACTGGTTCATAACCAAACTTTGGGCAGAGTACAGGGAATCATATGAAAGAAGAGATAGTTAGTAAGACCTGGAGAGAACAGAAGCCCCACAAAGAGGGCAACAAAATCAAAATATCTGAGCTCAGTGGTATTTTCTGAGACTGATACTCCAACCAAGGTACATTCATGGATATAACCTACAAACCCTGCTCAGATGTAGCCCATGGCAGCTCAGTATCCAATTGGGTTTCCTAGTAAGGGGAAGAGGGACTGTCTCTGATATGAACTCAGTGGTTGGTTCTTTGGCCACCACCACTGAGGGAGGATCAGCTTTACCTGGCCACAGAGGAGGACATTGCAGCCAGTCCTGATGAGACCTGATAAGCTAGGGTTGGATGGAAGGGGAGGTGGACATCCACTCTTGGTGGACTTGGAGAGGGGCCTAGGAGGAGATGAAGGAGGAGGAGGGGATTGGGAGGGAATGAAGGAGGAGACTAGAGCTGGGATACAAAGAAAATAAAATGTAATTAATGTAAAAATATAAACATTTAATTAAAAAAAGAATTATTCTTTCAGCAATACTTCCATGGGAACTTGATGTAAACAATAGCTACTGTGATTTGCTGTGATCTTTTCTCTTCTTTATATCAAAATAAGGTAAAAGATGAAGTCTTTATACTTATATATTTGTACAAACTCTACCTTCACAGTAGCTGTAATTATTTAAATGCTTATTTTTCTTACCAAATGAAAAACAAAACCTGTGAGTAAACAAAAAGGAAAATTTTGTCATTATCAATTTTTTTTAATTTTAATTTTTATAAGATGTTTTGGATTCCCTGCCTTTTCTGGCTCAGAAACTTCCATATCTTTATGAAGTCCAGTTCCTTAGTTAGAGAATAGTATTGGAAATTCTTTTTTAGCATTGTAGGTGAGCTGGTTGCAACTGACTTGTCGTGGCTTCTAGTCTCTGCCAACTAATAAATGCCAGTGGCATTATCCAAATATGTGTGTGCATTTATACAGACATATACAAGTGCATTTATGATTATATCTATATACAATGGCTTAAATCCACATTAAAAGTATAAGTTATTACTAGCATACCCTATTCTCACCTACTGTCATAAAGGCTTTGCTACCCCATCTACTCAGCCTTATGATAAGCTCGATTTCCAAATTTAGGGACATAGCTTCCAACATCCATCAGCCATTAAGGTAATTATTAAATTCTTCTGTAAATGTGGAGAGCTATCACACAAGTGCACTCATGGGAACAACTTTAGTGACAAAGTACTAATATAGTAAAAAATCCTGAATTTTTAAAGTTGAAAATCTTACATTTTTAATTTTAAAAACTCATTCTCAGAGTGAAGTTTATTATTAGTGAGTTTATTTTGTAGAGTTATTTATTTTCATGCACTGCATTGTATGCTTCTGAACTTCTAAATAATTCTTGGAAAACAAAATCGTGTTTGGATAGCTACGCATTCTGCTAAATGGTAAAGTAGGTGCAAAGCCCTAAGTTTGATCCCAATTATCAATCATATTAAGGTTAATTGTTTGTATTATGAAGATCTATGAAACTTGTCTATTTTCTAGTACTGTGTCTATATAGCTGGACCTTATTCTGTCTCTAGAATGTCACAAATGAAATCATTGAGTACAGATCCATGCAAGGTTTGTTTCTTCCACTTAACAATATGCATTTAAGATTGATCCATTAGCTAACTTTTCTTGGTTCAGTTACTATAGGTGCAGACATACTGCAGTTTGTTAAACTTGTCTAAGCGTGTTGAAGCTGTCCCCAGTTTTGCTAAGTATGAGCAAGTAGTTAGAAACATTCATTTATGGATGTCATGAGAGCATGCCTTAAACTTAACTAATGGAACACAGCTGAGCAATATCATTGTCAAGTTATGAGAATAAGTTAAAAAATATGGAAATATAACTCTTAACTACTATGTTACCATCCTATAAATTTGTTCCTTTCAAATATAAGGATGACAGAAATTATTGCTAGAGAAGTCAGATAGAAACCACTTCAGTAAGGCAGTTATTATAGATTAATGACTATAAACCATGTTCATTTTATGATGACATATGTCAGTAATACAATATTATATCATATAAATGATCCTATAGTTTTGTGGCTATTCTCCATTGACAGTTAACCTAGTGCAATCATAAGAAAATCAGGTGAAAATGCCAATTAAGGAGAACATTTTAAAATATGTGCTTAATACTGTCAACACTTTTATGCAATAAAAAGAGAATTCTGGATGAAATGTTATATCGAAGAGGAGACAAAGATTCATGAAAATGTAATATTGTAGATATAACTACAATAGAAAAAGAGCATACTGTAAAAATGAAGAGATTTCTATACTTTAAATAGTTATGCATCAAAATTTGACTCATCAATTTTAGCACTTCATAGTATTAGCAACACATTACTAATAAGGTAAACTGCATGAAAAAAAATTTCTCTATACTATCATTGCCATCTTTTATTTGACAAATTTATAACTTGCTGTATTTTAAAATGTGTCTTATAAAAATTTAATGACACGCTGGAGTTGATGGGAGAAAAAATCAAGGAATTCATGTAAGAGCCACACTTGATTCATGCATATCTGTCACATCTCATTTATGTCATGGGCAAGAGCTTATTTGCTGCAGCTATTTGGTGTTTACCAAGTTATGTCTGGCTATGACATAGATGTGATCAAGTCCAAAATGAAGTACAGTCCAAAATGACAACTGAGTAGAACAAAACAGAAGCTCAGAGGAAAAAAATATGTTCCTTGTAAATAAATAAATTTGACTTAAAAATTGATCAAATCTTGGACTCAGTGACAGGCATGGGTGGAGAAGAGGGAGGGAGGGAGGGATTGGAAGGGAAAGAAGGAGGAAGCGACAGGTGGGATACAAAGTGAATAAATTTTAATTAATAAAATATTTAAAAAATAGTAAAAAAGAAAAGTGCACTACAGACTTGCCTATGGGAAAATATTTAATGGATCTATTTCTCAATGGAAAGTACTTTTCCCACATGATTCTACCTTGTGTCAAGCTGATATAAAACTAACCAGGATAGCGATATGCTAGAATTTGTCTCCTTTCTCTAAAAGAATGCTTTTGTTGTTTTCAATGTATCATTATTTATGTTCTATTAATTGTTTCTATTTACTTAATCTATTCTACAGTTTTAAGCTAGTGTATTAATTTTTAATTATGCATGTGTTGAAGGAGCCCATACACATGAGAACACGGGTACAAGTGCTAAGGAGTCCAACAGTATATAAGAGTCCGTGGGACTGGAGTAACTGGAAGTCTGTGAACTATCTCACGTGGGTGCTGGGAACTGAACTCAGGTCCTCTGCAACAGAAGCAAATGGTCTCACCCACTGGGCTACATTTTGACTTTTATATATGCTCCTCTAATGTAAGAGGAAGGTGCATTGCACATACATGCCCGTTTTCCTCTAAAATGTTGAGGAACAGTTGACACCACATCTTCATTTTTCACTCATGCTCATCCACCTTGTGCAATGGAAGACAAACTGTTATATCTCAGTATCCATATTTTTTCTCATTTTAGGTGGTAAATTTATGGCTAGCAATACTCTCAGAATTTTTTTTCCCGATTTCTCTTTTTTATTATTATAATTTTTTTCAGTTACATTTTATTAACTCTGTATCCCAGCCATGTCCCGATCCCTCATTCCCTCCCAGTCTCTCCCTCCCTCCTCCCTCCCTCCCTCCCTCATCTCCACCTTGCCCCTTTCCAAGTCCACTGATAGGGGGGAACCTCCTCCCCATTCATCTGATCCTGTTTTATCAGGTATCTTCAGGACTGGCTGCAAAGCCCTCCTCTGTGGCCTAACAGGACTGCTCCTCCCTTCGGGGGTGGGGAGGCCAATGAGCCAGTCATTGAGTTCCTGTTAGAAATAGTCCTTGTTCCCCTCACTTTGGGAAACCAATTGGTTACTGAGCTACCACAGGCTACATCTGAGTTCGAGGTTATAACCATACATGGTCCTTGGTTGAATGTCAGTCTCAGAAAAGACCCTGTGCCCAGATATATTTGGTCCTTGTGGAGCTCCTATCCTTTCCCCATCAGACTAACTCCCTTCTTTCTTATGATTCCCTGTACTCTGCCAAAGGTTTGGTCATGAGTCTTTGCTTTGAAAACACTGCTAGTTAAAGTCTTTCAGATGCACTCAGTAGACTCCTGTCATACGTTCAATGCACATCCCATCTGTCTTTCTAAACGAGGATTGATCATCTTGCCCCATGTCCGCTCAATTGATTATCTTTTTTAGGTGTATAGATTTCATTATGTTTATCATATCTTATAGGTCTATATAAGTGAGTATATACCGTGTTTGTCTTTCTCCTTCTAGGATATTTCACTCAGAATGATCTTTTCTAGGTCCCACCATTTGCCTGCAAATTTCATGATTTCCTCCTTTTGATTGCTGAGTAGTATTCCATTGTGTAAAAATACCACAATTTCTGTACCCATTCCTCCGTTGATGGACATCTGGGTTGTTTCCAGGTTCTGGCTATTACAAATAAAGCTGCTATAAACATGGTTGAGCAAGTATCCCTTTTGTGTACTTGAGCAAACTTTGGGTATATACCTAGCAGTGGTATAGCTGGGTCTTGAGGAAGCACTATTCCTAATTGTCTTGAAACTGAAAAGTTTCTGTAAAGCAAAGGATACTGTCATCAAAACAAAACGACTGCCTACAGATTGGGAAAGAATCTTCACTAACCCTTTATCTGACAGAGGACTAATATCCAGTATATACAAAGAACTAAAGAAGCTGAAAAGCAGCAAACCAAGTAATCCAATTAAAAAATGGGGAACAGAGCTAAACAGAGAATTCTCCACAGAGGAATATCGAATGGCAGAAAAACAAAGAAATGCTCATCCTCATTAGCCATCAGGGAAATGCAAATCAAAACGACCCTGAGATATCACCTTACACGCATCAGAATGGCCAAGCTGAAAAACTCAAGTGATAACACATGCTGGAGAGGTTGTGGAGAAAGGGGAACCCTCCTCCACTGCTGGTGGGAATGTAAACTGGTACAACCACTCTGGAAAGCTATCTGGAACTTTCTAAGACAATTAGGAATAGTGCTTACTCTCAGAATCTTCAGTAACAATATATAAGGGTTACAATTCATTGAAAAAGATTTAAAGCTATAACATAGTTCTATTGATTTAAATAATTATTAAAACATTTCTAAATGTTAAATTCAAAATTAAATACCCAGAACAATCAGAGGTGGTGTTAATGGTAGAACTATACATTTACAATTAACTCTTTAGTATATGTTTTTACTTTAAAATCAAAAGTTTTCAGACAGAGTTCAAGGGCCTGAAAGTGCTTATGAACAGTAAACACAAACCTGGACACCAATAAGTCTAGCAAGATTTGCTACAGTTGAACTATGGACTCAGCATACAAGGATGCAAGTTAAGCCCTGTGAGAAAGTGAACACTTTGCTGAATGTAATGGGGAGACAGAAAGGCACACTGAGTTTAGGAATCACTCTGCTGCTTAGGCCTATTTTAGACATGATAATATTTGCGTGCAAGTTGTAATTATGTTTGCAACATAAAAAAGCAATACATTTGTTAACTCACTTGACCTTTACAAACATTCTTCTGAAAATATTTTTTTCTGTGACTATATATGAGGTGAATTCATGTGTGTGCATACGTGTATGAGATGTGCAAGCTTATGCATGTGGAAGAGAGAAGGATGTTAGGTCTGTTTCATGACTTTGCACTTTATTCCTTTGACACAGGGTTGCTCATTGAATCTATACCCCACAGTTTGCTATCTGCTACAGAAAATTAACTCATATGTTCTCATCTCTCAAGAAAGACGGGACAGTTTATCCTTATCGTTGGAAATTAAGTAATATCTTGTAGCAGAGATGTGCTATGTTTTTCCTAAGCTAGGTTGTATGTAGATAATCATTGAGTACTAGTCATTGATGCTTCTCCTAAGTTTTTATCATTAAAAGCAGTTTGGCTTGACAGTACTTCATTAATTGAGCTTAATGAATCACAAAGTGACTTTTATCAATTCTGGTATTATTATAAATGTGAAAAAAAAAATGGGGCTGGACCTAGCCAGTCTTCAACATGCCCCAAGAATGATTATTTGCTAAGTCACAACAATTCTAAAAGAAAAAATAAAACCCACAATAGATGATGGAGTTAACCTCCACAACACGGAAATAGTGTTAATAGTATTGTGGCCTTTATATTTTCAATATAATCATTCTATACATGAAGATTTTGTTTATATTAATACATTTCCATATTACCATATATTTTTTCTGTATGTTTACTATATTTTAGCCTGGATGTTTAAAACAATATAAATTTAAAATCAATTATTTCAATTATTTCAATCCCAAATATGAAAGCATTTTATTTAAAGAGTAATTGCAATATTTAAGTACATAATCAATTCTAATACTCTCATAAGGTCAAGCTGAATGGAGATTGTCTAACTTCATTAACATCAGAATAATTACTTCAAGAATCACCTCATTCCTCATCAGATCATTTCTTATTGATTGACTAGGAAATGTAACAGCTGGGGCATTCTGCTAATTATGTGAAGCCATCCTCATTTACCTCATAAAATATTGACAATTTTTAAAATTAACAATGTTTATTACATCATTATAAATGTTACCATGTAAAACTAAGTCCTAAAGAAAACTACAGCAATTTCTTTATATTATTAAATAATAAAAAGAAAATAATATACGGACTTGTAAATTGGTATTCTAATAGTGTTTAATGTGTGAAGAATACTAAGAATAATTAAAAATATCAGTGCAAACTAGGATATACATTAAAGGTCAGAGTCCCATAAGCATTGCACAGTGTAGTATTTTTGGGGGAATGATGCCATTTTTGCAACATGAAAGTAATATTTTATTTCTTTCTTTTTAATTTATTTTATTATTTTAAATATTAGTTACAGTTTATTAACTTTGTATCCCAGCTGTAGCCCTCTCCCTCATTCCCTCCCAATCTCACCTTCTCTCCATTCTCTTCTTCCTGTCCCTTTCCAAATCCACAGATAGGGGAGGACCTCCTCCCCTTTCATCTGACCCTATCTTATCAGGTTCCTTCAGGACTGGCTGCAATGTCCACCTCTGTGGCCTAAAAAGGCTTCTCCTCCCTCAGGGGTGGGGGAAGGGAGAGATCAAAGAGCCAGCCATTGAGGTCATGTCAGAAAAGGTCCTTGTTCCCCTTACTAGGGTAACTATTTGGATACTGAGCTACCATGGGCTACATCCGACCAGGGGTTCTAGGCTAAATCCATGTGTGTCTTTCTGCTTCTGGGATAGCTCACTCAGGATGATCCTTTCCAGGTCCCACCATTTACCTGCATATTTCATGATTTCCTTGTTTTTCATTGCTGAGTAATATTCCATTGTGTAGATGTACCACAATTTCTGTATCCATTCTTCAGTTGAGGGGCATCTGGGTTAAATCCATACATGGTCCTTGTTTGGAGATACAGTCTCATTAAAGACCCCTGTGCCCTGATATATTATGACCTTGTAGAACTCCTGTCCTCTCCAGGTCATACTAACTGCATCTTCTTTTTTATGATTCCTTGCACTCTGCCAAAGGTTTTGTTATGAGTCTCAGCCTCTGCTTTGATACACTGCTAGGTAGAGTCTTTCAGAGGCCCTCTGTGGTGGGCTCCTGTCCTGTTATTTGTTTTCTCCTACTTCCAAAATCCATCCCATTTGTCTTTCTAAGTGAGGATTGATCATCTTACCCCAGGTTCTTTCTTGTTTATCTTCTTTAAGTATACAGATTTTAGTATGTTTATCCTATCTTATAGGTCTAGTACCCACTTATAAGTGAGTATATACCATGTGTGTCTTTCTGCTTCTGGGATATCTCACTCAGGATGATCTTTTCTAGAACTCATTGGTACAGGAGACAACTTCTGAACAGAACACCAACAGCACAGCAACTAAGAACAGCAATCAATAAATGGGACCTCATGAAACTGAAAAGTTTCTGAAAAGACAAGACACGGTCATAAGAACAAAAAGACAGCCTACTGACTGGGGAAGGATCTTCACCAACCCCTATATCTGACAGAGGGTTAATATCCAGAATACATAAAGAACTAAAGAAGTTAAAAAGCAATAAATCAAGCAATCCAATTAACAAATGGGGTTGGAGCTAAAGAGAGAATTCTCTGTAGAGGAATATAGAATGGCAGAGAAACATTTAAAGAGATGCTGAATGTCCATAGCCATCAGAGAGATGCACATCAAAATGACCCTGAGATTTCACCTTACACCTGTCAGAATGGCTAAGATCAAAAGATAAGACATGCTGGAGATGTGGAGAAAGGAGAACCCTCCTCCATTGCAGGTGGGAATGTAATCTGGTACAACCACTTTGGAAATCAGTATCAGTTTGTGTTAATGTCAAGTTTTTAACACTAGTTTAACTATTTTTCTGAAACTTCTAAATGAGAAGTTCCTTGGCCAAATTGTTTTTCTATGATTGTGAGATGAATATTTATTTTATGACAGTTTTTATTTAATATGACTCTATCTAATGAAGTATTCATAAAATTACAAGTTTGGAAAGGACCTTGAGAATGCAATTAGTCTCTCTCTTCCCCGAATGCTTTAAGACACTTTATTATTTTACTTCATCTTGAGAACTCTAGGAATGCTATAATTCTTCTTAATTTAAAAGCTTTCATGTTTTTTTTAAAGTATCATGACTATTCTCTTTTTTATGCATGTGCTGCTTCAGGGTATATTTTTTAAAGCAGTCTAAGAAGACATCAAAAAACAAAGTAATCCAATTAAAAACTGGGGTACATAGCTATGGGGTACAGACCTAAACAGAAATTCTCAACAGAGGGATAGTGAATGGCATAGAAACACTTCAAGAAATGTTAAGCATCCTTAGTCACCAGAGGAATGCAAATCAAAATGACCCTGATATTCTACATTCCACTCACCAGAATGGTAAAGATCAAAAACTCAAGTGACAAAACATGGTGGAGAAGTTGTGGGGAAAGGAGAACACTCCTTTATTGCTGGTGGAGATGTAAGCTTGTACAACAACTTTGGAAATCCATCCTGTGCTTTCTCAGAAAATTAGGAATAGTGCTACCTCAAGAAGACAGGAGTTCCACAAAGTCCTAATATATCTGGGCACAAGAGTCTTTTATGAGACTGTTTCTCCAACCAAGGACCGTGTATGGATTTAGCCTAGAACCTCTGCTCAGATGTAGCCCATGGTACTTCAGTATCCAACCCTAGTAAGGGGAACAGGGACCACTTCTGACATGAACTCAATGGCTGGCTCTTTGACTTCCCAGCAGCTCTGCTAAGCCACAGAGGAGGACTTTGCAGCCAGTCCTGAAGATACCTGATAAACCAGGGTCAGATGAAAGGGGAGGAGGTCCTCCCCAATCAGTGGACTTGGAAAGGGTCACGAGTAGATGAGGGAGGGTAGGTGGGATTGGGAGGGAATGAGGGAGTGGGATACAGCTCAGGTACAAAGTTAATAAATTGTAACTAATATTTTAAAAAATTAAAAAAAGAAAAGGAGGAAGAAGATAACACACACACACACACAAAAAAAAAAAGAATTCCAATTGAGGACCAAACATTCAAACATATGAGCCTATGGGAGCATTCTTATTCAAATTATTACACTATTAAAAGTATTTTCACTTAAAAAAAATAAAATACTGAAAAAAAAAAAAGACAGCTATACCACTCCTGGGCATATACTTGAAAGATGATACACCATTCACCAAGGACATTTGCTTAACTATGTTCATAGTGGCTTTTTTTTTTTTTATAATAGCCAGAATCTGAAAACAACCTAGATGTCCTTCAACCTAAAAGTAGATACAGAAATTGTGGTAGAGTTACACAATGGAATTCTACTCAGCAATTAAAAACAAGGCACTAGAAAAGATTATCATGAGAGAGGTAACCCAGAAGCACAAAGGCACACATGGTATACATTCACTTATAAGTGGATATTAGCCCTATCATGTAGGATAAACATACTAAAATCTATAGTCCTTGAGAAACTCACCAACAAGGAAGATCCTAGGGAAGATGCTTAATCTTCATACAGAAAGACAAACAGGACAAACATCAGAAGTGGGAGGAGAGAGGAAACAGGACTGAAGCCTACCACAGAGACGGTCTGTAAGACTCTACCTAGCAGGGTATCAAATCAGATGCGGAGACTTATAGCCAAACTTTAGGGAGAGTGTAGGGAATCTTATGGAAGTAGGGGGAGATTAAAAAAAAAGTTGGAGGAGACAGGAGTTTTACCAGACCAACAGAACCAAAAATTCTGGGCCCAAGGGGTGCTGCAGAGACTGATGAATCAACCAAAGACCATGGATGGAGAGGATGTAGACCCCTGCTCAGATGTAACCCATAGGCTACTTTGTCTCCATGGGGGGTCACTAGTAAGAGGAGCAGGGGCAGTCTCTGACATGAACTTGGTTGCCTGCTCTTTGGTCACCTCTTCCTGGGGAAATGGCCTTACTAGACCACAGAGAGAGAGGATCCAAACAGTCCTGATGAGACCTGGTAGGCTAGGGTCTGGTATTAGGGAAGAAGGACTCCCCCATCAGTTGACTAAGGGAGAGAAATAGGGGGCAGAGGGAGGGAGAGTGGGTTGGGAAGGAGATTAGGGAGGGGGATACAGCCAGTATACAAAGTGAATAAATAGTAAAATAATAATAATAATAATAATAATAATAATAATAATTATATAACAAAAATTAGAGATAATTGCTTTTACTTAAGTGACATTTCCACCTTGTTTGAGTTTGACATGCTTATTTACCTCTTGCCTTCCTTTTCTATGATTAAAATATATATTCTGAAGGAATTCTTTCATCTTGATTATTACCACATTGATTTTTACCCTAATGCCAGTGATGTTATGTTTCAAGTAATTTGTCTACTACTTAGTCATTTATTTGTATTTTAGTGTGTGTGTGTGTCTGTGTGTCTGTGCTGTATTCACACATGTGAAGATGCTCTTACACATGCTTACAGATAACAGAAGTCAACATAATGGTTTTCCTCAGATACTTTCCAACTTATTCTTTGAAACAGGATCTCTCACTGTGTTTGGTCATATCAGCTGTTCAATAAGAACAAGGAACATCCTTATTCCCTTAATGCTAAAATTACAGGTGAGCACTATGTCTGCTCTTTTGTGTCTGTGTTGCAGAGTGAATGTAGGTTCTCATACATACATGTGCAGCAAATAGTTTCTTAACTCAAACTACTTCATCCCTTTTTAAAATCACATTTATTTATTTATTTATTTATTTATTTATTTATTTATTCATTTATTCATTTATTTATTCACTTTACATCCTGACAGTAGTTCCTTTCCTCCTCTCTTTCCAGTCTCATTCTCTCTACCTCTTCCTTCATACCTCCCTATTCCTCAGAAAAGGGGACAGCCACCCTACCCACTCACCCCAGTTCGTCAAGATGCATAAAGCCTAACCTGTTCCTCTACCCTGAGCATCCCATCTGTTCTATCTGTGTATGGGCCTAGATCCATTCTGTGCATGGTTCTTGGTTGGCACATCAGTCTCCAGTAGCCCTTCGGAGCCCTGATGGTTCTCTCGGTCTTCTTGTGGAGCTCATGTTACCTCCAGGTCCTTCTATCCTTCCTCCCACTTTTTCACAAGACTCCCCATTCTTTGCCCAATGTTTGGCTATGAGTCTCCACATCTGTTTTGATCTGCTTTTGAGTAGAGCCTCTCAGAGGATAGGTATGCTAGGCTCCTGTCTGTGAGCATAGCAGAATATTGTTAATAGTGTCATAATTGTTAATAGGCTCTCTCCCATTAGATGGACCTCAGATTGGGCCAGGCATTGGTTGGACATTTCCTTAATCTCTGTTCTATCTTTATCCCTGTACATCTTGTAGGGAAGGAAAGAAATTAGGTAAACTACACCATTCAAGATAGCCACGAATAATAGAAAACATCTTGTTGTAACTCTAACCAAGCAAGTGAAAGACCTGTATAACAAGAACTTCAAGTCTCCAAAGAAAGAAACTGAAGAAGATACCTGAAGATGGAAAGATCTCCCATGCTCATGGAGCAATAGGATCAACATAGTAAAAATGCCCATCTTATCAAAAATCATCTACAGATTCAATGCAGTCCCCATCAAAATACCAAGACAATTCTTTACAGACCTTGAAAAAATTATAAACTTCATATAAAAAAAAAAACATTTCTTAATTTTATAACTGATGGCATATTTTTCTTAAAAAAACCTTCAGTTGATTGCAAGCTTGAGAATTTTGCTCCAATTATTACTATATTTTTCAAACCCTTCTTAAAGTTTGATCTGTTGAAGGTAACAATACAAGGGAAAGTTATAGCACCAAAAGTTTGTTGACAAGTGTTTTATGAGAGTCTTCTCCTGGAAGGAAACAACACACACACACACACACACACACACAGACACACACTAGTCTGCTCAAGTCAAGAGAAAGAAAGAATCTACAACAGACCAAAGTGATTATACCAACATCCAGTTTAATGAGGCACTGATACTTTATTGAGGTTAATAATAGGAATATAAGACACAGGATTATAGGTGAGTGTTGGTGCTCTTTGAAAAAATCTATTGTGTTTGGGTTTCTTATATCTCTACCTCCATTCCAACCTCCCACTCCTAGGATGTAGAGAAAGAAGGTTAGTGGGGGGAAGGAGCACAGTTCTCTTTTGCTAATTCCAGCTGGTTAAGATTCTTGGGTTCCTTGGGCAAGTCCAATCTTCATTTTAGGATATCTCCAACTTCTTCTGTCAAACTGCATCAACAGCAACCAGGAAGAACAGGGAGGAGCAGCAACATTCTTCTTTCTCCAGCCTCTCCCTCCCCACCACCCCTGGGCTCTGGCATTTATTCTCTCTCCAGAGTCCTCAGAATTAAGCTATCTGCAGATGGCAAAGAGACTCTCTCAGAGCCCAAATGAGGCAAAAAGCTTGCTGCTACGTACAGTCTGAATCTGTCCCATATCCCTCATCTAGGATTAAAGCAAAAACATGTTTATATAACATAACTGTTTTTAAAGACGCCAAAACTTCCACTATAGGTAAGGGTTTACTCATAGGGTTTACTCACAGGTGCATCGCTGAAAAGCTGACCCAAACACAAGTAATAACATAGGAAAGTTGCATTCACGGAGTTCTCAGCATGATTTGCAGACTGCTCAACATGTACCAAATCTTCTATCTGCAGTTCATTTACACAATGCAATACTACTCAACAATTAAAAACAAGGAAATCATAAAATATGCAAGCAAATGGTGGGATCTAGAAAAGATCATCCTGAGTGAGGTATCCCAGAAGCAGAAAGACATACATGGTACATACTCACTTATAAGTGGTATTAGACATATAATATAGGATAAACATACTAAAATCTGTACAACTAAAGAAGCTAAGGAAGAAGGAGTACCCTGAGTAAGGTGATCAAAAGACTAAAACAGACAAATGGGATGAACATTGAAAGAAGAAGAAAACAGGAAACAGGACAGGAGCCTACCACAGAGGGCCTCTAAAAGACTACCCAGCAGGGTATCAAAGCAGATGCTGAGAGTCATAAGCAATATAGTGCAGGGAATCTTATGAAAGAAGGGGGAGATAATAAGACTTGGAGGGGACAAGAGCTCTACAATGAGAGCAACAGAACCAAAATATCCCGGGGTCTTTTCTGAGACTAATACTCCAACCAAGGACCATTCATGGATATAACCTAGAACCCCTGTTCAGATGTAGCCCATGGCAGCTCAGTATCCAAATGGTTCCCTAGTAATAGGAACAGGAACTGTCTCTGACATGAACCCAGTAGCTGGCTCTTTGATCACTTCCCTCTAGGGGGAAGCCGCCTTGCCAGGACACAGAGGAAGTCAATGCAGACAGTCCTTTTGAGACCTGATAGGCTAGGGTCAGATGGAAGGGGAGGAAGACCTCCCTTAGCAGTGGACTTGGAGAGGGGCATGGGAGGAATTGAAGGAGGAAGGGTGGAATTGGAAGGGAATGAGGGAGGGAGCTACACTAGAATACAAAGTGAATAAACTGAAATTTATATAAAAAGTAAAATGTTAAACATTTTGAAAACTCAATAAAGTAGTCAGAAAACTAATAATAATAATAATTCCTGAGCAAGTGTGTTTCTTATGACCCCAGGGGCTCCTATATGAGTCTCACTCATGAACATCTCCATGTCTCCTGGAATGAATATTTTCACTTCTGTACGAAAAGCTTGTAAATTCAGAGAAGTTAGTGGTTTCTAATGAGCTGAAGATAATCTCTAACTGTTAATTGTCAGAAAATTCTGCTGCTAAAGTTGTATTCTGACATTACCAGAAATCCTTGAGGTCTGTGAGAATTGGTGAACAGCCTTTGTCAGTGAGGCTTCCTCTTCTATCAGGGTGGGGATCCTGGATCCCACATTCTCTCTCTGAGGTATGCCAAGTAGCCCATAGGGAAATCACAAGTCCAACTTCCTTTCTCCTGGGAAAACCTGTCCAGCAAGCCTCTGGAACTCCTGGAATGCTTCACCATGCTAAGCAGGTATCTCATTACCTTAGCCCTTCAGCCAATGACATTTTCCCATCCTGGATATTTTCACTCCCTCCTCAAAGTTCTATATAAACCTCATTCATCTCAAATAAAATTGATCTGTCTCCCTGAAGCTGATTTCAGAAGGTCATTTCCATCATGCTCATAGGCCACTGGACCCCTAGTTTGTTGCCTCTACTCTCTTGTCACTGAGAACATGGGGTCAAAGACCCCAAGAATCAGGGAGAGCCCCAGTTAATGGTAGCACTTACATTTTAAGGTAAGGCCGAAAGCAGAGTAAGTTTACAGATTTTATTGAGGTAGTCTATGCAAATTAAAGTAAAACAGAAATTATGAAGATGCAGTCATTATTTAAAGACTATAAAGAAAAAATAAAAGAAAAACTCATACATAAGTACCTCTCAAATGCTGAAAAGTCTGTTTTTCCTACTGTTATTAAAAGTGGAATCTGCAAGTAGTCTTTTTATGACCAAGGGACCAGCATGATGCTTTGTGATGCCTGATCCCATGTACTATTCGCCATTTCTGTCTCTCCTTTATTTAAGGAATTGTGTCCATAAAATCCCATGGGCATGTCTTTAGGGTATTTTCTTGGTTAATAACTGATGTGGAAGGGCCCAGCCAGCTGTGGCAGTGTCATCCTGGGAACTTGATGATAGGTTATCTCTGCTGACTAAATAAACAAATCCAAGCCAGAGTAAAACTATAAAAAGGGTGTCGTTATTTGGGGACTGAAGCTCCTGGGTGAGTTCAGCAGCCTCAGGGAACCAGTGGACAAGGCCAGAGGAAGAAGCACCCTGACTACAGCAGGAGAGATTTTTAAGGATTATAGGCAAGAAGAAAGATGATGTTTCTGTTCCTGCTGGACTTGGGGGTATAGGGTGCTGGTGGCTCCTGGTGAGGGGGGTTGGGGCAGTCCTCAAGGAATGGTAGGACTGTGGAAGCTTTTCTTGAAGGGGGGCAGGGTTGGAGAAAGTAGGGTTTACCAGGTGCTGTGGGGAGGGGAGGGCAACCAGAGATGCAAACTGAACTCTTGGTTTTAGAAGATATGGGACAACTGGCTGAGCAAGCAATTTAATACAAAGTCACATTTATCTTTCTACTATGGCCTCTGCTTCATTTCCTGCCTCTAGAATACTGTCCAGATTCCTGTCCTAACTTCCTTTAGTGATAGACATTGACTTGGAAGTATCATCAAAATTAACACTATCTTCTTATAAGTCACTTTTAAGCATGGGGATTTGTCGTAAAGATAGAAAAGCACACTAGACCATCAACTATGAGAGTAATCTGATATATAGTTGTTGAAAACTTAACCAAAGTAATATGTCTTAACTTCAGTTTACTATTGTAATATTTAGAAAGAAGATAGCTAGTTTATTTTTGATCAAATATAAATAAATCAATGAGTTGGGAGAAAGAAAGAAGAGTAATGGAAGAGAAGGGATGGATGACTAATAATAAAAAAAACTTTTCAAAAAGCCATATAGGAATCTGCTACAGGAGAATCTTCCTAATAATAGACATACAAAAAATAATTTAAATCGAATAATGAAATAATAGCAGGACAATACCCTAATATTGAGGGAATGAGACATGTACAAAAATAAAAATTTCAGTACCAAGAATGGGTGTATTAACTGTAATATTTGGCCAATGGGTACCATAACCTATCTCCCCTTTCTAAAAATTGCAGGCCATTGACATTGCTCATGTTCACCATATAGGATGTTTTTGCAAGATCCTATTGAAAGATCACGTACTTTAATCATAAATATGAATGAATAAGTGGGCAGTGGCCTGGAAGCACCATCTCAGTTATATAACTTTCACATTGTTAGAACCCTGGCCTTACACATCATCTTCAGAAGCATATTATGTAGACAAATGACACAAGGGCATGAGTTGTCTCATACATCACAGCTCTCTGGCTTGATGACTCTCGATGTCTCTCAGAACCATGGCATCCTTGTTTTATGTTCATTAGTCCGGGTTGTAAGCTGGGCTAGATTTTTAACAGAGTGATGAATTAGCAGCATGTCCATGTTGAGCTATTTATAATTTATACATGAAGCTTCCTTTCTATAACAAGATGTGCAAATGTACATTTCAATATAGAATTGTACTCTTGTAATTCTCCAGTGTCAAAAATAACTCACATTATGCTTATGGTTTTTGTCATATAAAAGATAGCTCTTCGTTACCTTGTATCCACTTGTCATACATAGCTATTAATATTTACTGTTAATTATCTTCTGGTAACGCTGCTGTTAATCCTGAACAGCTGTATAACCAAATCACCACACAGAGACTGGGATTTATTCCGTTAACCTAGAACACAATGCTGGGCAATAGTTGTTCCATCCAAACCTCCAAGCCCTCATAGTTTCCTAACATTTAGATTTCCCACATTATACTTGCATTATATTTTAGTGAAATCTTAGGTCGGGCTCATGCTCCACATTCTCCAAGATCTCTCCTCCAGCTCTCTCTCCAAGCACTCCTCTCGCCCCTTCTCCTCCCACTCATTTCTTGCCCTCTGGTTCCTCCTCTCTTTCCTGCCCTCTGGCTCCTCCCTTTGCACAACATTGTGGCTAGTTGTTTTATTTTGGCCTGCTTATACACAGTTGAGACAGGATGCTCAGAGTAAGTATCACAATGCAGTATCTGGATTGAAACCAGGGGGTTTAGAAATCAGCATTTGAATGAACAAGGGTGAGGTGTATACATTTCAAAAGAACATTATACCAACATTTCCCCCTTTAAGTCCAATAAAAGGCTCTTTTCTTTCAATACAATAATAATTATGAATTTATGAAAATTGTTAGGTAAAATCTACATGTGCAATGTCCAGTCCATGTGTATTTAGCAACTTAAGAGAAAGTATCTGATTATCCTATCTATCTTGACAAGTGAAAAGTTCTATACCTAAATTAAGTTTTATCCTTATTGGTAGTACCTATATGAAAGGATTTCTTAACTTCTAAACAACTTAATTGTGGTACTGTAACTATTTGGTCTTCAATCCCATCAGAGACTCGAGAAGGAATGAAATTATTTATTAGAGTAAATAGGAAGTGCATGTTAGCAGCTTCCAAAAAAAAATTGACAGAGACCGTTTGCTGCCTGAACAGTCACCCATAACTCTTTATAACGTTGGACCATCATCTTCAGCTTTCTGGCTCAGAATATTTTACAGACATATATGTGAAACAGGAACTATTTAGGACTTGCTTACCCTGTCTTGGCAGAGTTCAGCAGTCGACTTGTCCTGCATTTAAGCTTGCCCATTTTTGGCAGAGTTTGTCTGTCATGAATCGAGGGTATTTTCTTTACTAAACTGAGTGGCTTGTTTGCCACATTTGAAGCCATCTCCATATGGAGGTTCTTCGGTGCTCATTATCTTCTTTCAGAAAATGACTTGTTTCATCGTCAAGGAAAGTTTAACATAATAAAGACACTTTTAAATGCCATATTCTGTAGGTCTCTGACGTTTTTGAAGACTACCTACCTTTATATAATATATAATCGATCTGTCTACAAAATCATATCTGTTAAACCTAGGCTGTATACACCTGTGATAAATTAGACTAGTGTCTGACATGACTATGAGTTGAATAACTGGCAAATAACTTGCATTATCTAATACCTTAACCCATTTTTAATAGCTGTTTGAAACTATTAATCCTGGGTTGTAAGCTGGGCTAGATTTTTAACACAGAGTGGTGAATTAGCAGAATGTCCATGTTGAGCTATTTATAATTTATACATGAAGCTTCCGTTCTATAACAAGATGTGCAAATGTACATTTCAATATAGAATTATACACTTGTAATTCTCCAGTGTCAAAAATAACTCACACTATGCTTATGGTCTGTGTCATATAAAAGATAGCTCTTGGTCACCTTGTATCCGCTCTTGACTTTGTCCCAGTAAGAGAGTTGTCTGGATTAGAATTGTGCATGCCAGAGCACATTATATATAACAGCAAGTGGAAATACCGAGAGTACATTTTATAAAAAGAAGAAATCTATGACTCCTTCATGAAAACTTGTCTTCTCTCTCTCTTAAATTAAAAATAATCTTATGAAGTATATTCATCTTTTATTAGAGCTCAACAACTCAATACATCTTGTGAAAAAAAAAAGACATTTTGGCGGATAAGAGATTTTTAATAGCTCCTCTCCCACTAGCATGGTAAAAATTTGACATTTAAAAATATGAAGTATATTACACTAAAAATGGAACCACAAAAATATCTTATTTGGAAAAATAAGCCACAAAAGTGTTATAAATTTTGAGTGTTTAGATTTGGCAATATTTGGTACTTGTCCCCTTTCCGAAAGGAATCTATATGTCATGATATCACACTGTACTTAGCATTTACTTCATCTGATCTCATCTATTTTATGTGTATAAAAAAATAATACAAGAAAATATTAGTTATCTCACTTATGGTTTTATTTGACGTTCTGGGGTTTACTGTACTTGTAAACATGTTAATGATTTGCCACTGTTAGCAACATTGATGTTATCATACTTAGAAAAAGTAGTCCATTATTTTAACATAATTTTTGTGTTTCAGAGGGAAATAAAATTATTAAGTTATTTGTTATTTTATTTACTTTTGAGACAGGGCCTCATGTTAGCAATGATTGCTGCCAACTTCCTTTGTTGCTTAAGACAGCCTTGAATTTTGAAACTCCCATCTCTATCTCTGGAGCGCTAGTGTATACTACCATGTCTGGGCTACATTATGTGTTAGAGGCATAAAAAATACTCTTTGGTCATCTCCACCTTAGGTGGGAGCAGCTTTCCCAGTCGACAGAGGAAGACAATGAAGCCAGTCCTGATGAGACCTGATAGGCTAGGGTCAGATGGAAGGGGAGGAGGACCTCCCTTATCAGTGGACTGGGGGAGGAGCATAAGAGAAGCCTAGGGAGGGAGGGTTGGATTGGGAGAGGATGGAGGAGGGTGCTATAGCTAGGATAAAAAGTAAATAAACTGTAATTATTAAAAATAAAATGAAACTTAAAAAAAATACCCTGCCAACCCAGCCATATTTCCATCACTTGAATTTTTAAAAGTATTTGAAAAGTTTATATAAGCACAATACTCTGAATTATTACTTTACTTTTCATTGATAGCATAAAATTTGCCTTTCAGTTTGTAGTTCGTTGATGTTAATCTTCCTTTTATTTTCTCTTTGGCATGCATAGCAATAATCCTCACAAAGTAATGATACTGTCACCTTAAAATACATTTTTATAGAAGAAAATAATTTCTTACAATATACACTGATCATCTATTGCCCTGCCTCCAGTTCATGCCAGATTCCCACATTACTCTATTAACCGAAGAAGAAGAACAAGAAGAAGAACAAGAAGAAGAAGGAGGAGGAGAAGGAGGAGGAGGAGGAGGAGAGAAGAAAAAGCAGCAGAAGC
The DNA here is from genome assembly GCF_030254825.1 of Meriones unguiculatus. Taxonomy (NCBI): domain Eukaryota; kingdom Metazoa; phylum Chordata; class Mammalia; order Rodentia; family Muridae; genus Meriones; species Meriones unguiculatus. Next base: position 81,601,957 of record NC_083364.1, read on the forward strand.
ATACATACACAAGAAAACCCAGGAAAACAAACAAACTATCAATAAAACAAAACATACCAGACAAAGTCAAATGAGACAAATGGTTTAACAATATGTCATTAAATTTGTTTTGTGTTGAACAACTATTCCTGGGCATAGAGCCTACCTTAAATTGCTGATAATGTACTCAGTGAGAGTCTATTAGTGAAAACTTCTTTTTTCTTTTGCCGGTGGGTCTCAACTAGAGATAGTTTCTTGATTAGGAGTAGGGTTTTATTTCATCTTCATCGTCTCTGTTCTAAAACTGCATCTGGCTTGAACCTATGCAGTCTTGTGCATGTTGCCATGGTTTCTCTGGGTTCAAATGTGTGTCAGTCCTGTTGTGTCTGAAGATACAGTTTTCTAGGAATTATCTATCACCTCTGACTCTTACAATCTTTCTGCGTCCTTTTCTCTGAAGGCCCCTTGAACCTTGAGGGGAGAGCATGTTGAAGAAATCCCTTTTAAACCTGAGTGCTCCAGATCTCTCATTCTTTCTACATTGTCTAGTTTTAGGTCTCCTTGTTTCTTCCCTTATATATATCAGAAGAAACTTCTCTGATGGTGTCTAAGTGAAATATTAAACTGTGGATATAGCCGTATTTCATTGTGAGTCATTTTATTGCTGTGTTCCTTTAGTCCAACAGTAGTATTAGGTTTCCTAGTGTTCCATAACCTACCTAGTCTCAGGTTTATGGTCACGTAGGCAGTGTCTTACATAGATTTTATCTATTCAAATAGGCCTGAATTTCAATAATAATAATAGAAAATATATGTGGTTACTGTGTAAGGCCAGCTCCTACAGTGTGTTCAGTGATCCAAAGAGTTGATGGGGGTCAGCAATGAATGTAAAGCAGGCACACATTCACACATATTTAGTGGATGAAGAACGCTCCAAAGAGTAAGCTCCATCAACTTCATAAATATACATACATACCTACACACATAAATAGACATACATAGACACATATTTTGTGGAAGGAGCAAAGCTCTAACCAAGTTCACATATATACATACATACACATATACACATCATGGATGTGTGGATGGAGCAAAGATACAACTACATTTTTTTTTCTCCCAGAAAAATCTTTCAAGCAGTAAAAAGAAAATCTCAATGTTGTATTGTAATTCCATTTTAAGTGAATGATTTCAATTCGTGTATGTAGAAAAAAGTATATTCCCAAATACCCTCATATGATTCAGTGTTTTATGTATTATGGATGAAAACTAAGTTATTCTCAAGAATCCACATACGTTCGAAACTAAGCAACTTGTTATAGATATAAAAAGTGAAAGCAAGCCAAGTAATTTTCTCAGCCAGTTTTTCTTACTGGCATGTTGTAGTTTACAGGTACAAAGAAAGGATCAGGGGGCGGAGCCAAGATGGCGACTAGCACACACAGTTTCTGAGCGGTGGGATACCTGATCTTCTGAGTTGGAGAATGGAAGGACCCCCAACCCAGGAAAACCACAGCGAGGCTTTCTGAACACCAGAGAACATCGCAGGAGGTGAAAACTTTGGCCTCCGGTCACCCGGAGACTTGCTTGGGGAAGGAGAGAAACGATCCTTTGTTCTTGCGGCACTCCCTTCCCCCAGACCTCCTTCCTCCTTGGCACAGCGGCACAGCTGACTCATCTTTCTCAGCGCAGACCTAACTGCCTGGGGTATACAGCCGCTGAGACGGAGCCCCAAGCACTTTAGCGGCAGACAAAAGCCAGCAGTACGTGCCCCGGACTCCCAGATTCGCGCAGCGGCTGCGCCATCCTCCCAGGGCACGAATCTGCTAGACACCATACTAGCTCCACAGGATCACCATCACTGACGATATGGCCCGCCCAATCCCACAGTGACAGAGAATACACTATATACTCACCGAAACCAGGCAGAAACATCATACAACCTGGACACACCAGGCGCTGGGCCTCCCAAGCTTGGAGAGCACAACGAAGAGATCCCAGGACTTCCCAGAAAGCTTTGGGACTAGCAACCCAGTCTCCAGTTACAGGGGGACATGGAGGCGGAGCAGCACTGAACTGGCGGGGCACCACAGCCCTCCAGTTTAAGACTAACCAGGGCCAAACCAGAGAACAGAGAGCCTGGTTACCCCATCTCTGCTGAAGTGACCTGAAATCTCCAGCTGCAGCAAGACCTCAGAACCTGGCAGTAACAGCAGCACAGAACTGGCGGAACACATCAAAGAAGCAGGGCCAAACCAGAGAGCAGAGAGCCCCGGATACCACAATCTCGGCCAAGAGACCTGCCTGTAAGTGAGTGCATCCTTGAGAATCTGCAGTTCCCCAGATCCTGGGTCCTTCTAAATCAGAAGCCAGGCATCAAACCCCCCTCCCACCCACATACCCACTTTGGGAAACAGAGGGGCACTAGGGGCATTGAAGTTCCTGCCCTGTGGGCCTGATTGAGGAGCTAAGACAGTTAATGCCAGGAATTGCGCTGCGATCATCATTAGCGCCTGCGACATATACAGTGCAGAGCCCCTCCCACACACTCAAGGGTTCAACATTAGCCATCACTCTGTCCCTCGAGAAACTCATCCACGCACACTTACACACACAGACACGCACGCGCGCGCGCACACACACACACACGCTTGCATTTGCCCCGTTTGCGCCTGCGTACTTTCCTCCCACAGGTACAGCTAGTCCTCAGCACATGCTGAGAGTGCTCAGCTTCCTGAAGAACTCTCCAGACACCAGAGAGAGACAGCACCAGTCTGATCTGCAGAATCCAAAAACAAAAAGGGAAGGTTTCAGATAAGCCAATGGCCAGAGGTAGGCGAAAGAAAACTTCCAACATAAATCAGGACATCATGACTTCACCAGCAAACCCCAAAATCGGTGGATACACCAATTCAGCAGAAGCACAGGAAAATGATTTTAAAGCCATGCTTGCCCAATTATTTGAGGCTCATAAGGAGGAAATGAACAAGTCTTTCAAAGAGATGGCCAGTCAATTGGAGGCAAAGAAAGAAGAAATAGACAATATCCTTAAAGAAACACAGGCAAACATAGCCAAACAAATAGATACACAAGTAGAGGAAAAATTAGTGGCATATAAGAAGGAAATGAAAAAAGAAATAGAGGACATCGTAGAGAGACAGGAATCCAAATTCAAACACATGAAAGAAATGGTGCAAGGCATGAAAACAGAATTAGAATCAATAAAGAAAACACAAAATGAGAAAACCCTTGAGCTGGAGAACTTGGAGAAAAGATCAGGAACCACAAAAGTAAGCATCACCAACAGAATACAAGAGATGGAAGAGAGAATCTCTGGAGCTGAAGACACACTTGCAGAAATGGATACTTCTCTCAAAGAAAAAGTAAAATCAGAAAAGTTCCAATCACAAAATATCCAAGAAATCAAGGATGCTATGAAAAGACAAAATCTAAGAATAATAGGAATTCACAAAAAAGAAGACTCCAGACTCCAAGGTCCAGAAAATATTTTCAAGAAAATCATAGAAGAAAATTTTCCCAACTTAAAGAAAGAGATGTCCATAAATATACAAGAGGCCTACAGAACTCCAAATAGACTAGACCAGAAAAGAAACACATCACGTCACATCATAGTCAAAACACTAAATCTACAGAACAAAGAAAAGATATTAAAAGCAGCAAGGGAAAAAGGCCAAGTAACATATGAAGGTAGACCTATCAGAATCACGCCGGACTTCTCATCAGAAACTATGAAAGCCAGAAGGGCCTGGGCAAATATCATGGAGACTCTAAGAGATCACAAATGTCAACCCAGACTACTATACCCTGCAAAGCTTTCAATCAACATAGATGGAGAAAACAAAATATTCCATGACAAAACTAAATTTATACAATATCTACACAGCAAACCATCCCTACAGAAGATACTAGAAGGAAAACTCCAATCCAATGAAAACAAATTCACCCAAGAAAACAGGACATACAGATAATGTCCCAACAAAAATGAAAAGAAAACAAGCAATGAAACAGGGTTAGATCATCGACTCCATTACAAAAGGAACTAACATGCATTGGTCACTATTATCTATCAATATCAATGGACTCAACTCACCAATAAAAAGACACAGGCTAACAGAATGGTTAAGGAAACAGGATCCAACATTCTGTTGCATCCAAGAAACACACCTATGCAACAAAGACAAACACTACCTCAGAGTAAAGGGCTGGAAAACTGTTTTTCAAGCAAACGGTTCCAGAAAACAAGCTGGAGTAGCCATCCTAATATCTAATAAAATAGACTTTCAACCCAAGTTAATCAAAAAAGATAAGGAGGGCCACTATATTCTCATCAAAGGAAAAATCCACCAAGAGGACATCACAATCTTGAATATCTATGCCCCAAATACAAGAGCACCGACATTCGTAAATGAAACATTATTAAAGCTTAAATCATACATTGATCCTAATACCTTAATAGTGGGAGACTTCAACACTCCACTCTCACCAAGGGACAGATCAACTAGACAGACACCAAATAGGGAAATAAAAGCACTCACAGAATCCCTAAATCAAATGGACCTAATAGACGTCTACAGATCATTTCACCCAAACTCAAAAGAGTACACCTTCTTTTCAGCACCCCATGGAACCTTTTCCAAAATAGACCATATAGTGGGCAACAAAGCAAGCCTCAACAGATACAAAAGGATTGAAATAATCCCTTGTATACTATCTGACCACCATGGACTAAAGCTCGACCTCAACAACAACAGAAACAACAAAAAGCCGACACGCACATGGAAACTAAACAACTTACTACTCAATGACAGCTGGGTTAAGGAAGAAATAAAGAAAGAAATTAAAGACTTCCTAGAATTCAATGAAAAGGAAGGCACAACATACCCAAATTTATGGGACACATTGAAAGCAGTGCTCAGAGGAAAATTTATAGCACTAAGTGCCTGCAAGAAGAAATTCGTAACATCACATACAAACAACTTAATGGCCCAACTGAAAACCCTAGAAAAAAAAGCAGCAGATACACCCAAGAGGAGCAGACGGCTGGAAATAATCAAACTAAGGGCTGAAATCAATCAACTAGAAACAAATAAAACTATCCAAAGAATCAATGAAACAAAAAGCTGGTTCTTTGAGAAAATCAACAAGATAGACAAACCCTTAGCCAAACTAACTAAAAAGCAGAGAGAAACTATCCAGATCAGCAAAATCAGAAATGAAAATGGGGACATAACCACAGACATTGAGGAAATCCAAACAATTATTAGGTCATACTACAAAAGCCTATATGCCACAAAATTTGAGAATCTGAATGAAATGGATAATATTCTTGAAAGATTCCATCTACCAAAACTAAGTCAAGGTCAGGTAGAAAGACTGAATAGCCCTATATCTCCCAAGGAAATCGAAGCAGTTATTAACAGTCTCCCCTCCAAAAAAAGCCCTGGACCAGATGGCTTCAGCACAGAATTCTACAAGACCTTCAAAGAAGTGCTAACTCCAATTCTCCTCAAGCTATTCCACAAAATAGAAACAGAAGGAACACTACCAAACTCATTCTATGAAGCCACAGTCACCTTAATACCTAAACCACACAAAGACCCAACAAAAAAAGAGAACTTTAGGCCTATCTCTCTTATGAACATTGACACAAAAATACTTAATAAAATACTTGCAAACCGAATCCAAGAACACATCAAAGATATCATCCACCATGACCAAGTAGGCTTCATCCCAGGCATGCAAGGGTGGTTCAACATACGGAAATCCATCAATGTAATCCACCACATAAACAAACTGAAGGAGAAAAACCACATGATCATCTCCTTAGACGCCGAAAAAGCATTTGACAAAGTCCAACACCCATTCATGTTTAAAGTCTTGGAGAGATCAGGGATACAAGGCACATACCTAAACATAGTAAAGGCAATATATAGCAAGCCTATAGCTAACATCAAACTCAATGGAGAGAAACTTAAATCAATCCCACTGAAATCAGGGACAAGACAAGGCTGTCCATTGTCCCCATATCTCTTCAACATAGTACTTGAAGTCCTAGCCAGAGCAATAAGACAACTAAAGGAGATCAAGGGGATACAAATCGGAAAGGAAGAGGTCAAAGTGTCACTATTTGCAGATGATATGATAGTATACATGAGCGACCCCAAAAATTCAACCAGAGAACTCCTTCAGCTGATAAACACTTTCAGCAAAGTGGCAGGATACAAAATCAACTCAAAAAAATCAGAAGCCCTCCTGTATACCAAAGACAAAAAGGCTGAGAAAGAAATTAGGGAAACAACACCCTTCACAATAGCCACTAATAACATAAAGTACCTTGGTGTGACTCTAACCAAGCAAGTGAAAGACCTGTTTGAGAAAAACTTCAAGTCTCTGAAGAAAGAAATCGAAGAAGATATCAGAAGATGGAAAGATCTTCCGTGCTCATGGATTGGTAGGATTAACATTGTGAAAATGGCCATACTGCCAAAAGCAATCTACAGATTCAATGCAATTCCCATCAAAATACCAACTCAATCCTTTACAGACCTTGAAAAAAAGATTCTCAGCTTCATATGGAGAAACAAAAAACCCAGAATCTCCAAAACGATCCTGTACAACAACAGATCATCTGGAGGTATCTCCATTCCTGATCTCAAGCTGTACTACAGGGCAACAGTAATAAAAACTGCATGGTATTGGCATAGAAACAGAAAGGAGGATCAATGGAACCGCATAGAAGACCCAGAACTAAATCCACACACCTATGAATACTCGATATTCGACAAAGAAGCCAATTCCATTCAATGGAAAAAAGACAGCATCTTCAACAAATGGTGCTGGACCAACTGGATGTCTACATGCAGAAAAATGAAAATAGATCCATATTTATCACCCTGCACAAAACTAAAGTCAAAGTGGATCAAGGACCTCAACATAAAACCAGATACCCTAAATCAATTGGAAAAAAAAGTGGGGAACAGCCTAGAACTCATTGGCACAGGAGACAACTTCCTGAACAGAACACCAACAGCACAGGCTCTAAGAGCAACAATCAATAAATGGGACCTCATGAAACTGAAAAGTTTCTGTAAAGCAAAGGATACCGTCATCAAAACAAAACGACTGCCTACAGATTGGGAAAGAATCTTCACTAACGCTTTATCTGACAGAGGACTAATATCCAGTATATACAAAGAACTAAAGAAGCTGAAAAGCAGCAAACCAAGTAATCCAATTAAAAAATGGGGAACAGAGCTAAACAGAGAATTCTCGACAGAGGAATATCGAATGGCAGAAAAACACTTAAAGAAATGCTCATCCTCATTAGCCATCAGGGAAATGCAAATCAAAACGACCCTGAGATATCACCTTACACCCATCAGAATGGCCAAGATGAAAAACTCAAGCGATAACACATGCTGGAGAGGATGTGGAGAAAGGGGAACCCTCCTCCACTGCTGGTGGGAATGTAAACTGGTACAACCACTCTGGAAAGATATATGGCGCTTTCTAAGACAAATAGGAATAGTGCTTCCTCCAGACCCAGCTATACCACTGCTAGGTATATACCCAAAGTTTGTTCAAGTACACAAAAAGGACACTTGCTCAATCATGTTTATAGCAGCTCTATTTGTAATAGCCAGAACCTGGAAACAACCCAGATGTCCATCAACGCTGGAATGGGTACAGAAATTGTGGTATTTTTATACAATGGAATACTACTCAGCAATCAAAAAGGAGGAAATCATGAAATTTGCAGGCAAATGGTGGGATCTAGAAAAGATCATTCTGAGTGAAATATCCCAGAAGGAGAAAGGCAAACATGGGATATACTCACTTATATAGATCTATAAGATATGATAAACATAATGAAATCTATACACCTAAAAAAGATAATCAATTGAGTGGACATGGGGTAAGATGATCAATCCTCATTTAGAAAGACAGATGGGATGTGCATTGAACGTATGACAGGAGTCTACTGAGCGCATCTGAAAGACTCTAACTAGCAGTGTTTTCAAAGCAAAGACTCATGACCAAACCTTTGGCAGAGTACAGGGAATCATAAGAAAGAAGGGGAGTTAGTCTGATGGGGAAAGGATAGGAGCTCCACAAGGACCAAATATATCTGGGCACAGGGTCTTTTCTGAGACTGACATTCAACCAAGGACCATGTATGGATATAACCTAGAACCTCCACTCAGATGTAGCCTGTGGTAGCTCAGTAACCAATTGGTTTCCCAAAGTGAGGGGAACAGGGACTATTTCTAACAGGAACTCAATGACTGGCTCTTTGGTCTCCCCACCCCCGAAGGGAGGAGCAGTCCTTTTAGGCCACAGAGGAGGGCTTTGCAGCCAGTCCTGAAGATACCTGATAAAACAGGATCAGATGAATGGGGAGGAGGTCCCCCCTATCAGTGGACTTGGAAAGGGGCACGGTGGAGATGAGGGAGGGAGGGAGGGACTGGGAGGGAATGAGGGAGCAGGACATGGCTGAGATACAGTTAATAAAATGTAACTGATAAAAAAATAAATAAATAAATAAATAATAAAAAATAAAAAATAAAAATAAATAAATAAAAAAGAAAGGATCAATTATCTTATTACTTATCTTAAAAGATGATACTATAGGAGAGGAGTCTTTCCAGAGACTCATACTCCAACCAAGTACCATGCATGGAGATAACCTAGAACCCCTGCTCAGATGTAGCCCATGGCAGTTCAGTGTCCAAGTGGGTTCCCATAGTAATGGGAAGAGGGACTGCCTCTGATATGAACTGATTGGCCTGCTTTTTGATCACCTCCCCCTGAGCGGGGGGGAGCAGCCTTACCAGGCCACAGAAGATGACAATGCAGCCACTCCTGATGAGATCTGATAGACTAAGATCAGAAGGAAGGAGAGGGGGACCGCCCCTATCAGTGGACTCAGGGAAAGGCATGCTTGAAGAAGGGAGAAGGAAGGTAGGATTAGGAGGAGAAGAGGGAGGGGTTTATGGGGGAATACAAAGTGAGTATAGTGTAATTAATAAAAGTTAAAAAAATAAAGTACATAGGCATGGGTTATAAAAAAAGAATAAATTACTACCTTAAAACTTAAAAAAATAAAAATCTTAAAAGAATCACAAATCTAAATTTTAATATAAAAATAATCAGTAGCTTCTACTTTAAATCTTCACGGTGCACTTCTACTCATTGACAAATATTTTATTAAATCATGTCAGAAAGCTAAGGGTAAAATGGGCAGAAGAAATTAATTAGCACCTCCATCATCTGACGAGCTTTCACAAGAGAGTCATGCTAGCCAGTACCAGTCAGGCTGCCACTGTTTTTGTTCCTTGACCTCAAAATAATCCCTAGTTCAACTGTTACAAGCATACCTCTCTGAACTTCAAATTTTTCCGTAAGATTTTCTATATCACAGCCACTGATAAACATCTAATCCTAACTCTATTGACAATCCATATCTCCAAATTCTTTTTAAGGGTGCTAGATGTCACTAACAATCTACATCTGTAAGTCTTTTCTGAGGGTTGTGGATGAATCATTAATCTGCTCTAACAGCAATGATTAAAAATGATCAATCACTATTATTATTAATTCTAAGGATACTGCCCAGTGAGGGGCTGAAAACCCCCTTAGAATTTTCAGACAACTCACAGAACATGAGAAATATGGTGACTGTGAAGGCAACAAGCAGAGCGATGCTCCATAACAGCATGGTGTCCTCAAGACACATAGTCTTCATGGTGGTTATGTTAACCAGTGGGCTGCATTCTGTGAGTGCTAAAGCTGTTTTTACTGTTTCTCCTGCACAACCTACAACAGTTTCTCTTAAAAAACAAACAAACACACATGTCTGCCAGTATATCTTGCAGGTAAGCCTCCGCTGTGTCTCAGAGTTTGTAGCTGAGTGTTAAATCATTATGAGCATTATGTAGTAGAGGTGAGACTTCTAGTTAGTGACCAACTCTATTTCCTCAAGTTTGATAACATATACTAAGAGTTGTGTTCAGCAATAGAGTCTTACTACCAGACTGGAGAATGATTGATAGCTTTGGCAATAGCCTGTGATGTGTGGAAGTTTCTATGGGGCTCCTTTGATCAACAATTCTAAAAGATATAACCCATTCTTATTTTCCCTATTATTTGGTGACTCCTTTTAGCTTCTTTTCACATATTAATATATGCTTGAAGCTTATACATTAGTAGATTTTAATTACAATTTCAATTTTTAAAAAGTAGTATCCATAGTGATTCCATCATACTATAAAAATATACATTTTGAGCATCAATGTACAGGGGACACTTTTCTTTACAACATTGCCAGCACTATCTTTCCCTTGTAATTTTGATAATTACCACTTTATTTTTATGATAATTTCTGATGTGTAGTAGTACCTTTCTAAGTACCTATTGTCTTATATATCTCATTTAAGAGATTTTTTATACTTAATCTTTTGTGCATTTTAATATATGAAAGAAAGAGAGGGGTTATTAGTAGATAGATATGACTGCTATGAAGTATATCTGCTTTCATTTATTGTTTCTTTAGAAGCTTTTCAATCTAGTTTAGTTTCACTTAATGCCTTTTCCCCCTTGGGCTTTTCAAATAATTATAAATGATTATTGCTAGGAAGAATTCCAAAAAACTTTTTCTAACAGTTTTATGATTAGGCCTTAAATCTAATTATTTCATGCAACTCAAATGAACTTTGTATATGTAAAACAAAGATCAATTTTATGTTCCTGCAAGTGCATATTTAGTTTCCTAATACCATTTAACTAAAGACTATTCCAAACACCAAGGAAGTGTTAAGGTTTTAAAGAGCGATAATGAAATTGGTGAATTTCCAAATCATTGGTTCTTATAAAGAATCAACTGTACCTTTCTCAAACTACAATTTTCTATTTCACCACGTCTGTGTCCAGGTATGTCTAAAAGAACATTAGAAAGACAAATGTTAGAATGATACCAAATAGTGAATACAGACAAGCTACATTGTTAGGTATTGGTCTGATGCTTCTATTTTGAGGCTGGTTGTTGGCCTCAAGATCCTGATACACCTATCCTTTTTGTGTAAACCTGTCTAAGACATTATACCTGATAGGTTTATTAAACTTCAGAGTAGAATGAGGTCGCCTTGGCTAAAGTGCCCAGGCTTTGGGTTCAAGAGAATCACAGGAAAGAGACAAACAGTAAGAGAGGGGGGAAAAGATTGCCATGATGGATTAGCGTAGAAAAGGCATCACATGGAAAGTAAATGGTGAGGTTATTGAGGTAGGACAGGTAGAAATATATGCATGTCCCAAAGTAATAAGGTAATTATAAAATCGAATAGGCTCCTGTTTTGTGATAGCAGGTTAAATGATACTGCCACCATAATTCTAGGGCTAACAATAACAGCATTCATTTTTATTTAGTACAACACCATCTACACAAATCATCAATTAAATAAGGCCATATGCTTTAAGTTTACTTATTGTTCACTGTAATTTTCCCTAATTGCAAGAATGATAGAGCATGTCTTAAAATGTTTCTTAATGTAATATTTATAGATGTTTTAACATACATGTACATGTGCTTAAAACATTTCTATTTTGTAAAATTCAATGTATAATATAAATATAGTTAATTTAGTGTAAATTTAATAGGTCTAGGCCATTTTAGGAAGAGACCTTTGCTTTGATATTGAAGGATATTCATAGATATTCCTTGACAGTATTCAGGTTCCCTTTAGTATAATTAGCATCTTTCAATATTTCCTAATTATAACATTTTCATTTTTCATTAACAATGCTTTTTAACTTTGCAATCATAACATGTTCTCAGGTATAAATGCAAGATGTTCACCCATATTTTAAAAAATAGCCATGACTTCATCTATGGTTATGGGAAATTTTTTTTGAATGTAGCAATTTCAGAATGTAAAAGCTTATTGTATTAAACCCACATGAACAAAGTGCTGATTTTCATGAAATTTAACGACAATGACGTTCTTTTATAATAAACTGGAAGTTCATACTCTGGCTGTTCTAAGCATATTTGTTTTATTTTTTTATGCCATTTTAAACCATTTTGATACTCAAAATGACTCCAGAGAAATTCAGTTACAGCACAGTATTAGTGGAAAATTTGACTTTTGTAACCAACAGCAGTTCTCTAATACACATCCCTACTGAAGCCAGCTAATTTTACTATACCATATGAATATGACATCCCTCTACCTGGGCCATTCGCAAGGTGGCGCCCCACATGCTGTGGGTCCCTAATAGAAAAAATAGATGAATTAAATCTAACCACCCAGAAAGCAAAGCAGAAAAGCTTTAAGCAGTTCCTGAGAATGTAATGAATTACCCCCTAGAACTTGCATATAATAAAAGTATATTTATTTTAAATAACATTACATTAAAATAATATGTTTGGAGGAACAAAGTAGCTAACCAATAATATCCTAAAATTATACTTGTTAGGAATCTTTCCAACTGCCATCACAGGTCAGAAACACTTACCTCCTCATGTAAGGCACCTCTTACAATTAAAAAATCCATCCATGGTTCATTCTAAGCCTTTTTCAGGAGCAATAGTTTTTGTAATATTTATTAACATTATCAAATATCTTAACCAAATTAATATCAGTGAGTTATAAATTAGTAATTTCATATATTGCCTAATGCTTTCAATCTTCACATGGGGATTTTAGCTTCCATTTAAAATAATATTTCTTCAGTCTTCTATTATTGTCCTCTTTAATAAAGCTTTTTTCTTTTGTTGTTGTTCTCTTACAGTCTTATAATCACCCCCAAAACCTGAGTCTTCTTTGCTGCTAGGAAAAGGCTTCACGAACGTGAATAGAGGACCTAAAGAAAACTATCTTGAGGACACTTCTTCAATGTGACATAGAAACAAAGGGGTGGGTGACAAATCTCCCTTCTCTCCTGTGATTATTGTTGTTAGAGTCTTGATGCTGTAACGAAGCACCACTCCAGAAGGGACCAATGGGTTTAAGGAGACACTGACTTGGTTTGTAAGGGAATGAGGAAACCACTACCTCACATCTTATTAAAGTTACTCATGTCTTTAGATTATATGACCTTCTTTAACCGCTTAGACCCCTATCAGTATCATACATTTTTTTTTACCAGTTTTAAAGTTTTACCCAACATTGAGTACTGTAAACTCATTCAGTACTTTCACATGGTTCTTTTGACACAGGAACAGCTTTGTGTGCATAATGCCATGCTTACGCATTTCTGTGTTTTTAAGCCAAACTTTTCTGCTCTCAGAATGTTTTCTCTATATGGGGATTAATAAGATTTTATTTAGCTTATAATGCTCCTTATTCTTATGTCCTATCCGATTGCTTCAAGAGCAAGATAATGCGAGCCATGTAGTATGTGTGACTTACGTCTTTATATTTATAATACTGTGTTTGTCTGTCAGGAATCATCTTGTCTCTTCAATAGCTGGCATGTCTCACTTGAAAACCTGTCAATATTTTTCTGATACATATGTCAGAATTTTATAAGCCTTGATTGGTTGTTTTAATATCTTAAAAGTGACTTGCTGCTATCCTTGTGGAGCTCCTGTCCTCTCCAGGTCTGGCTATCTCTCCCTTCTTTCCTAAGATTCCTTGCATTTTGCCCAAAGTTTGTTTATGAGTCTCATTATCTGCTTTTATGTAATGCTGATTACAGTCTTTCCTCTGTGGAAGTCTCCTATCATGTTTCTTGTTTGCTCTTTCTTTCAAAGTCCGTCCTATTTGCCTTTTTGAGTGAGAATTGATCATCTTATCCAGGGTCCTCCTTCTAGCTCACCTTCTTTAGGTGTTCAGATTTTTGTAGGTTTATCCGATATTATATATCTAGTATTCACTTATAAGTGAATATATACTGTGTTTGTCTTTCTGTTTCTGGGATGATAATGCAGCCAGTTTGGATGAGATGGGATAAGCTAGGGTCAGATGAAAGGGGAGGACCTCCCTATCCGTGGACTTGGAGAGGGACATAGGAGGAGAAGAGGGAGAGAGGGTAGGATTGGGAGGGAGGAGGGATGGGGCTATAGCTAGGATACAAAATGAATACACTGTAATTAATATAAAAAATAAAAATTGAAAAACTGACTTGCTTTCAGGCTTTTCTGTCATCTTTGCCTAATTTTTCTAGCATGTTTATTTAGAAAGTGTTTTCTTTCATATAAACATTCTAATGTACTGGAGGAAGTTGTTAAAAAGCATTTGTTTTAAGGTCTGGGAGTGTATCTCGGTAACAGAGTGCTTTATGACTCTCTTTATTCATTACTCACATGTCCATTAGAGGAAATTTGAAACTAACACAACTCTTAAGTGAAAAAAAATGTAATTAATGATCAATATATTAACACTACTTTTTAGTTTTTCCTTCATATAATTTTGTATGATGTTTACCACTGGATTATTTTAAAGTAAATTTTAGGCAATTTGCCATTTTTGTCCACATATAACTCAATTTAGTCATTACATAAATACATTGCTATTTTGTTCTCCATGTCCTAGACAGTTCAGCCTAAATTTAATATGTTCTCATGGTTGAAAATATTTTCTTTTTATCAAGGTCTTTCTATACAGATCATGTTGCCCTTAACCTCAGAGATACCCTCCTTAGCCTCAGAGATACTTTCTCCTGAGTGCTGGATTTGAAGGAATACACCACTGTGTCTCACTCAAAGGTTGTTTTAACAAATGAAATTAGGATGTAAAGTGTTCACCTCTTGTCTATGACTTCTTATTTCATAATTTTCAGTGTGCATCATAAAACTCTGCAAGCATAACACAGTCACTGTTTTTCTATGTATACAGATGATTTGACGACAGTGTTCCCTATGAAAATCACATGACTTCATGGTTGTACCTAAAGAAAGTTGATTTTCCCAGTGACAGCTGCTGTGTAAAGGGATGTCATCAATACCACATTCAGTCCAAGATACTTTTACTTCTTCATCCAAAAGACAAAAATTGCACAACAATTCTCAAGCAGTTAAGTCCATTTTGTTTGTTTGTTTCTTTTTTAGACAGGGTTTCTCTATGTAGCCTTGGCTGTCCTGGACTCACTTTGTAGACCAGTCTTGCCTCAAACTCATAGAGATCTTCCTACCTCTGCCTTCCAGAGTGCTAGGTTTACAGGCATGTCCCACTGTGCCCTACTGTCAAGTACATTCTTTTAAAATATTTTAAATCACTAGAATATTTGCTCTGTTAGGAAATATTTCCATGTAAGTTGCACTTTTACCACTGGAAATATTTAGAACAAAAAATGCTGGTTTTATATTAGAGATATTAATTTCCCTATATTAATAAATCTTAGCTTCACAACTCTTAGGTTATATAAAATAGGGGAGGATGGCAGAACATTTTTATATAATATTTTACTCCCTCCTCCCATTAGTAGTATCCCAGAATATTTCCAGAAGTTGGGAAAATAATATTGGTGCCTTGCTTTAAGAGATCATAGATTTAGTGGGGTCAATTATTTGTTAGGCTTTTCTTTTTTCTTTTTGTATTTTAATATGGTTTTGATTAAAATAAAACTAACATTATTTTTCCCCTCTACTACTTTTATTACTATTGTTACACATACATACATACATACATACATACATACATACATATATCTCTCTATATATAATCAAATATATAAATACAACCATTTGAGTGTGTTTTTGCAGTCTGTGTGTATATCATTTCAGGCTGATTACTCTTCAGTGGCCAGCCAATAATTAAGCTCATTTTTAGAAGAGGCTAATTCATGCTCACTCTCCAAGCAGTTATTATTGGTCTGTAATTCTTTTTCTAGTGGTAGGACCCCACTCAAATTTCCCCCTTTCCACATTAAATTACTCACTAATATTGCCATTTTTCTCTGGTTTCTTTATGAAGCTATTTCCAGTAGAGACTGTTCATGGTAGATATCTGTTGTAATAAATAAATAAAAGTTCTCGGGCTATATAGCGTTACTTCTGTGCCCTATGATAAATAATAAGTCACAGACACCTGTTAGAATTATAAATTGTCTAATTTACCTTGGGCTGGGCAGATACTTCATTGTCTCAATATCCTCACGATCCAACTCCCAGCCCCCATCCAATGTATCCACCTTCATCCTCCCTCATCTGGCCTACCTTCCATCCAAAAACTCCTGGTTCGTGGTTATATTTTTCATCTGGGCCTTTTCACTCCATTATAGCTGTGCTTCCTCTTGGCCCACAGAGTTTTTTTCCCCCACCCTAACCCATTATAGATCCTTTTTCTTCCTCTTTTCCCATCCATCTGTTTCTTGATTCTCCTGAAACTGAAGCCTGGGAACCTTAGCCATGCCTTACCCTACTGTGCCCTGCCCTTGTTGTTCAATCAACCAATCAGATATAATGACTTAGCCAGGTTTACACAAGGATAGGTTTACATAACAAGATATCCCTGTATTTTGGCTCTTACAATCATTTTTTCCCCTTCTTCTCTGATGTTCCTTGTTTACTAGATACAGGATCTGTGAAATAGATGTACCTTACGGGGGCCTTGACTCTTCACAACCTGATGATCTATGTATTGTCTAGTTGTGATTTTTGCAGGTAACCAGTACTCATCTTCTTTGATGAGGAGTAGTAGATTCACTTGTTATGGGTATATGGATAATATTTGGAATGTAGTAAGAATTTATGATGGTCTAAAAATTTATGATGATGATGATATATAAGACCATCATCTAATACTAGGTGATAGTAGTAGTCCCCCAACCAAGGCCAATGACCTTATAGATTATTAAAACATCCAGATACAAGAATTATTCTTTCCAATTATTGGTCAGGAAGGTCCAAGTGATTCTCAAATCAGTATAGACAACCATTGTAGCCTTTTGTTGCCTCTTAGGCTTAAGGTAGGACTGTATTGCTTAATACAGGACACAATTAAGACAAAAGGCTTAGATAATTAAATCTGGATCCGACATGAAGCCTCTTTTTCTTTCTTTCTTTCTTTCTTTCTTTCTTTCTTTCTTTCTTTCTTTTTTTTTTCGGTCTAGTATCCATGATTCCAAAAATATACATGCAAGCTGCCAGAAATTAAACAATCATACCTATTGGCAATACCTATGAACTTCAATTAACCACATGGCAAAATACGCACAAAGTGAGAGCAGTGTCCCTCACCTTTTGTTGGCAACCAACAAATATCTAGTTGAACTTAGTTCCCACTCGCCAGGAGAAGAAGATGCCTAGTACTGGAAACCTAGCCAGAATATTTATTTTTACATTCCTTTTTGAAAAAAGTCTAGTGGTATGTGTCCTGTAATACATTATCATAGAGAGCATCTTCACTGCCTTAAAATACACCAATTGAGCTTAAGAGAAGTACCAGGCCACAGAGGAAGACAATGCAGCCACTCCTGATGAGACCTAACAGACTAGGATCAGAAGGAAGAAAAAGAAACCCTCCCCTACCAGTGGACTTGGGGAGGGGAGTATGTGGAGAAGGAAGAGGAAAGGAGGGATTGGGAGGGGAGGAGGGAAGGAACTAGAAGGGGGATACAAAGTAAATAAGTATAATTAAAAATAAAAAAGAGAAGTATAGAGGCGAAGATACCTTCAACTGCTCCAACATACCTGTGTTTGGTTCCCAAAACTCAGCTTGAGGGTCCGACAACTGCCTGTAGCTCTAGCCCCAGGAAATCCAGTCTGTTCCAACCTCTATGAACACCTCTATGAACAACCTGCACACACATGCCATACACTCATAGAGGTCATACACACAGAGAGGTAAAATAAAATTATAAAGAATTGTAATATATTTGTACAATATTTACCTGTAAATATTTTTTTCACCTATTTCCTCTACCAAACGACATCCTTTTTTCTCTCTCTCTAGTTTTGCTTTTTTCACATTATAATATTTTATTGTGGTTTTAATCCTATTTCTTGTTCAGATTTCATCTTTGGTTACATCAATGGCATCTTTGTATCTTTTCATCCATTAGTATTTTATTAAGATGTAATTCTTTAGGTAGATACACTACGGATTACTTGTCTAATCACAAAACTGCAAAACAATGTGATTACTTCCAAGTTTTGGTAATTATGAGGAAGCTACTAGCATTTATGTTCAGTTTTGGAGTTGTCATAAGAGCTCGATATGGGGAAATAGTACTGTTAGCTTCTTTACATGCTCACCTCCAGAAAGGAAAGTTGTTTTTTTAAGCTTTAAGTACTCATCAATATTTCCTGTTGACATTATTTCACATTTCAGTCAGTCTAATACCTGTAAAATGGTAATCTATTTTTAATTTAGCTTGAATGTCTTTGATGGCATATGACGAAGAAAATATTCTCTAATTGTTAATTTTATATATATATATATATATATATATATATATATATACATAAATACATTTTTGGATGGACTAAACTTTCAAATATTTTATATTATTTTTATTAGGTTAGTATGTAGTTGCTGTGTTTGTTGTTTTAAGGGAATTTGAAGTATTTTTATATATAAGACCATCATCTAATACATGTTTTTAAAATATCTTTGTACTAATATGTTAGTGAATTTACACCCATCAAAATGGCCCTGATCAAAAACTCAAGTGACAACACATGTTGGAGAAGTTGAGAAGAAAGGGGAACCCTCCTCTACTGCTGGAAGGAATGTAAACTTGTACAACCACTATGGAAATCCATCTGGCCTTTTCTCAGACAAATAAAAACAGCGCTTCCTCAAGATCCACCTACACCACTCCTGGGCATATATCCAAAAGATGCTCAAGTATGCAGTAAGAATATTTGCTCAACCATGTTTGTAGTAGCTTTATTTGTAATAGCCAGAAGATGGAAACAACCCAGATGCCCCTCAACTGAAGAATGGATATAGAAATTGTGGTACATATTACTCAGCAATCAAAAACAAGGAAATCATGAAATTTGCAGATAATGGTGGGAACTGGAAAGGATCATCCCAAGTTAGTTATCCCAGAAGCAGAAAGACACACACGGTATATACTCACTCATATAGACATATAATATAGGATAAACCTACTACAATATGTACACCTAAAAAGCTAATCTAGAGGGAGGTCTCTGGCTAAAATGCTCAATCCCCATTTAGAAAGGTAAAAAGTATGGACATCAGAGGAAGAAGAAAACAGAGAACAAGTTAGGAGCCTCCCACAGAGGGCCTCTGAAAGGCTCTGCCCTGCAGACTATCAAAGCAGATGTTGAGACTTATGGCCAAACTTTGGGGAGAATGCAGTGGACTTGGGGAAGGGCATGCAAGGAGAAGGGGGAGGAAGGGAGGGGAGAAGGGAAGGAACTAGAGGGGAGATACAAAGTAAATAAGGTGTAATTAAAAATAGAATTAAAAAATGTTTCCTGAAAGACACACATGGTATATACTCACTTATATAAACCTATAAGATATAAAAAACATACTGAAATCTATACACCTAAAGAAGATAAACAAAAAAGAAAACCCGGAGTAAGATGATCATTTCTCACTGAGAAAAACAAATGGGATGGGCATAGGAGAAAACAAGTAACAGGACAGGAGCCTACCACAGAGGGCCTCTGATACACTGAGTAGCAGTGTATCAAAGCAGATACTAAGACTCATAACCAAACCTTCGGCAGAGTGCAGGAAATCATATGAAAGAAAGGAGAGTTAGTATGACATGGAGAGGATGGGAGCTCCAGAAGGACCAAATATATCTGAGCACAGGGGTCTTATATGAGACTGTTTATCCAACCAAGGACCATGTATGGATATAACCTAGAACCTCTGCTCGGATGTAGCCCATGGTAGCTCAGTAACCAAGTGGGTTACTGTAGTAAGGGGAACAGGGGCTATTTCTGACATGAACTCAATAGGATGCTCTTTGACCTCCCCACCGCTCAAGGAAGGAGCAGCCATGCTAGGCCACAGAGGAAGACTTTGCAGCCAGTCCTGAAGATACCTAATAAAACAGGGTCAGATGAAAGGGGAGGAGGTCCTCCCCTATCAGTGGACTTGGAAAGGGGAAGGGAGGAGATGAAGGAGGGAGGGTGGGATTGGGAGGGGAAGAGGAAGCAGGATATAGAGTTAATAAAATGTAACTAATAATAAAAATATTAAAAAAATGTTTCCATTATGGAGGTCCTGTCCACTCTAGGTATTACTAACTCCCTTTTCTTTCATATGATTCCCTGCACTCTACCCAAAGTTTAGCCATGAGTCTCAGCATTTGCTTTGATACACTGCTAGGTAGAGTCTTTCAGAGGCCCTCTATAGTAGGCTCCTGTCCTGCTTCTTGTTTTCTCCTACTTCCAATGTCCATCCCATTTGTCTTTCTAAGCGAGGATTGATCATCTCACCTAGGGTCCTCCTTGTTTAGCTTCTTTAGGTGTACAGATTTTAGTATGTTTATCCTATCTTATAGGTCTAGTATCCACTTATAAGTGAGTATATTCCATGTGTGTCTTTCTGCTTCTGTGATATCTCACTCAGGATGATCTTTTCTAGATTCCACCATTTGCCTGCAAATTTCATGATTTCCTTGTTTTTAATTGCTGAGTAGTATTCCATTGTGTAAAAATACCACAATTTTGGTATGCATTCCTCAGTTGAGGGACACCTGGGTTGTTTCCAGGTTCTGGCTATTACAAATAAAGCTGCTATAAACATGATTGAACAAATGTCCTTGTTGTGGACTTGAGCAAATTTTGGATATATGTGTAGGAGTGATGTAGCTGGATCTTGAGAAAGCACTATTCCTAATTGTCTGAGAAAGAGCCAGATTGACTGGGAGAGGACAGGATCTCCACAGGACCAAATATATCTGGGCACAGGGGCTTGTCTGAGACTGATTCTTCAACCAAGGACCATACATGTATATAACCTAGAACCCCTGCTAGGATGTAGCCCATGGCTGCTCATCATCTAAGTGGTTTACCCTAGTAAGGGGAACAGGGACTGTCTCTGACATGAACTCAGTGAGTAGCTCTTTGACCTCCCCACCCTCCATGGGAGGAGCAGCCTAGCTAGGCCACAGAGGAGGACATTGCAGCCAGTCCTGATGAGACCTGATAAGCTAAGGTCAGATGGAAGGGGAGGCGGACCTCCCCTATCAGTGGACTTAGAGAGGGGCAGGGAGGAGGTGAGGGAGGATGGAATTGAGAGTGAATGAGGGAGGAGGCTACAGCTGGGATACAAAGTAAATAAACTGTAATTAATATAAAAAATAAAAATTTAATTAAAAAAGGTTTCCCCAAATAAATACATACTTTCATTTTAATTGAGTTGGAATTTTATTGTTTATATGAGTGACACATTTGTGGTTGTAACACAAACTTATATTGAGCTGATGACATCTAGACTATCTCCTATGTTGGCTTCTATAATTTGATTATTTCCATTTTGTACTTAGGCTTGAAAATAATATTTTAATTAATTTTACTAATAACACAATATTTTGATTAACTTTATACATTCTCATATTTAAATTCACTGTCTCTAATGGCAATTTTAGTTTGTCTATCCCACATAATGGGAAAATCATCCTTTTCCAATGGCTGCCTTTTCTTGTGTGTTGTATTTGCTGTGGCAAGGTCTCCACACTGAAAACAGAGATACTCATAAAACTCCAAATAGCTCACAAGAAAATAAACAGAAGAATGGAAAGCAACAGAAATTACATAAGGCATTCCTGGAACTCAGAGAGAGAGAAAAAAAAACATAGATGAATTTATACCAAATTGTTCACATACAGCGATATTAAGGGAGACTGGGACTTGAATCTGAGAAGGAAAATACTGGGTAGATCACTGCTCTGCATCTCTAGACACAGAACACTATGTACTTCCACTCTCACCATATGCCACTTTGTTTCATTCTTTTCAAATTTCAAATTAATTGTACTGACACAGACACAGAGACACAGAAGATCAGGTGACAGCTCATTTGGCAGCACTGTGTCCCATGTTATCTTTTCTACACGTACACACTTTCAAAGAAAATATATCATTCTGAGAAAATAGTCTGGTTTTGAAAAACTGCCTCTACTATACTGCAAATAAATACCGTGGGGGAAAAAAACAACCCAAGTTTATAAACGCTACTTTAAGGGAAGTTATGTCTTAAACACTGGTTCCCCCTTTGGCAATAAGTTTGATTTTTGATTTTAATGATTTCATGTTAATATACAGTTTGGTATACCTCTAACTTATCTCTTAGTAGTGGTGATACTTTAAAAATTTTTATTTAAGTAAGGTTTAATATTCTTTTATAATGATATAATTTAAGATCTATTTATTTATTTAATTACATGTGTGTGCTTGTATGTCCTTGTGTGTGTTTGCGTGTGTGATCCTGTTTTATCAGGTATCTTCAGGACTGGCTGCAAAGCCCTCCTCTGTGGCCTAACAGGACTGCTCCTCCCTTCGGGGGTGGGGAGACCAAAGAGCCAGTCATTGAGTTCTTGTTAGAAATAGTCCCTGTTCCCCTCACTTTGGGAAACCAATTGGTTACTGAGCTACCACAGGCTACATCCGAGTGGAGGTTCTAGGTTATATCTATACATGGTCCTTGGTTGAATGTCAGTCTCAGAAAAGACCCTGTGCCCAGATATATTTGGTCCTTGTGGAGCTCCTATCCTTTCCCCCATCAGACTAACTCCCCTTCTTTCTTATGATTCCCTGTACAGAAATTGTGGTATTTTTATACAATGGAATACTACTCAGCAATCAAAAAGGAGGAAATCATGAAATTTGCAGGCAAATGGTGGGATCTAGAAAAGATCATTCTGAGTGAAATATCCCAGAAGGAGAAAGACAAACATGGGATATACTTACTTATATAGACCTATAAGATATGATAAACATAATGAAATCTATACACCTAAAAAAGATAATCAATTGAGCGGACATGGGTAAGATGATCAATCCTCATTTAGAAAGACAGATGGGATGTGCATTGAACGTATGACAGGAGTCTACTGAGAGCATCTGAAAGACTCTAACTAGCAGTGTTTTCAAAGCAAAGACTCATGACCAATCCTTAATGTATTTCATTGTGGAATCTTTACCAGTAAATTTTATAGTTAAGCAAGACTTACAGGTTTTCTATATTTTATTCCATTAATCAAAAAAATACATTTTCAGATATGTGTGAAAGTAAAATGTAGTTGTTAGTACAAGAAAGAAAGTCACTGAATATCCTACTATAGAATCTTTCAGCAAATATTTTAGAGATTGTTATTTACAATTTAACTGCTTCTCAAAATCATCTGAAGGCGCTAGCTGCTTTTTCATAATTTTATCTATTTTTAAACTTCAAAATTATATATGTATTTATAATATATGTGCATGAAAATTTGCTGAATGATGGCACATGATTATAATAATGTAATTATGCAGAAGTTAAGGAGACACTGATACATTAAAATAGATAGAATCCTTGTTAGATACTCTCACAGAACCCTGTATATATAATTAGAATAGCTTTCTATTTCATGGCCATTGCATGAAAGCAACTGAATTTAAAATATTGATTTAAAAATAACCATAGGGCAAACTAGAAGCAGTAAGTATAATATTATAATATTGTTAAACTGTGAAGATTTCAATTATATTTTAAACTCAGTGTATATATATATTATATTTTTTGCATACTTATACATATTTTTCATTATGTCTGTATTTATGATATTCTTCCTATTAAGAATCAATATTCTAAACCTAAAGATGAATAATAAAGTAACTCCTATATTAAATATGTTAGTAAATATTAGCATTATCTGTATTTGAGCAAAAAATGAATAAATTTCAAATATTAAAATTTAATTCTATTGCACTCAAGTTCCTCATTCTAACTTACCCTTATTTTATAGGTTCATGGAGTTTAAATTTTGAGCTATGTTGAAAGACAGGCAAAATTAAATTTGTAGCACCACTAAATCAGAAATGAATATCATCTTTAATAGAGAAAAGTATCCCAGATGAGTAAAGATTCAATATAAACTCATTTGATTAATTTTATTAATTCATTTCTTTTAACTTGTACCCAGAATAATGCTACTGAGACTGTAGATGAGTTAATTAATAGTGTGCCTAGAGAGTAGTGCCTTGCTTAATGGTTTGAAATAACTTTAGGATATGTTATATTAATTCTCACTTTGTACCTGATATCATTGATCTAGATTAAAATATGGTTGTCAATTCTACATCAATTAATTATAATTAAATCATTTTTATAACACCTCAGAATACAGTGTAAATATCTCTAAGTAGAGAGAAAAAGAATTCAGCATAACCATGTCTAGCACTGCGTTTGCTTATCATTTATATTATTTTCATGTGACTTTTGTCTTTAGGAACAGGCTTCCTAGACACATCTATGAAATACCTAGCCCCCTCCCATCTTCCTAGTATTTACTCATTCTGTCTGCTCTTCTATGACTGAGTTTTAAAAGAAAGACATGCATATTGTAAATCAGTATGATACCATTTTGATGGTAGTTGGGTAAATTTCTTGGAAATGGGATCAGTGCTGCCTAGTAAGTAAAGTTGGACATGTCTACACGCACAGAATTGGTACCCAAATAGTTGAGCAAATCTCTTTAGGGCTCACAGAGACTGAAGCAACATTCACATGGAGCCTGTATGGAGCTCCACTAGGTCTTTTGCATGTGTGGTATGCTTGTGTAGCTTGATGCTTTTATAGGTCTTCTAACAGAGGGAGCTGGGGCGTCTCTGAATTTTTTGCCTGCTCTTGCAACCTTTTTCCTCCTACTGGGTTGCCTGGCCCAACCTTAAGAAAAGGATTTGTACCTAGTCTTATTGTAACCTGTTATGATGTTCAGTTGATATCCCTGGACCTGCCCTTTTCTGAAGGGAGATGGAGTAGAAGTCGGTCTGGGGGAAAGGGTAGGTGTTGGGGGGGCACTGGGTGGATTAGAGCGAAGGGAAACTGCAGTCAGTATGTGATGTATGAGAGAAGGATAATTAATCTTTGTATAAGGTATTGTTTCTTTGTTTTGTAGAAGCTTCTTAAGTTCATGTAACAACATTTGTCAAAATACAGGGTTACTACTATGCTTATGGAATTATTTGGAAATTTTTTTGCCTATCTCAAATATGCATAAACTAATTATGTATCTTTTTATCTAGCAATGTGAAAATTTCAGGTCCTAAAATGTTCTTTGAATAAGCAAGAGAAAAGAAAAACCAAAATCAGTTTACAATGTGAATTATAAGGTGCTGACCCAGTGATTTTTTTGTATGAGATATAAAGAAGTTTATCTAATATGAAGACTTGATTTTATTTGAGGAATCTTTATTTAAATCAGCACTGCCAAAATCTGTATCCAAAATGTCTGCCCTCTAAGGCCCATGTGTTAAGTCAGCCAACAAATTGGTGTCGCTGTAGGGAGGCGGTAGACGTTTTAGAAGGTGAGATCTAGAAAGTTAGGCAGGTAGTTGTGTGCCCATGAAGGGAATAATGGGACTCAGTCACTTTATTTTTCTCTTTATTTCTGACCATCCTAATGTCAGCAGCTTCCCCATTTTGACCAGGAGGTTTTCCTATGAATGCTATCAAATTGTCAGCAAAAATGGACCAAGCATTATGAAACTATAAATGAACATAAAGCTTTCCTCTTTAAGCAGATTCATCTTGGAAATGTTGTTATAAAAACAGAGAACCAACACAGCTACTTTGGTAATCACTAATCAAATAAAGTTTTCCAAAGATGCTATTGTTATTCCTTTATCTTCCATTATTGTTATGTAAAATTATTTAGATCACTTTTCCTCTCTCCTTCATAGTTAGCTGACATCTGGATAAACACCACTAAACAACCTATACTTCCAACTATTTCAGGTAAAATATGTTGGTTATATAAGTATTATAGATATAGTTTTAGATATAAATGGATTATATAGATATAGTTTTCATTTTAGAAAATATACATTCTTAAATTTTTTTATTTGTCTAATAATACATTCCTTACAATAAAAATACCAATAAAACTAGAAAATTTACATAAACTGTCATGAATTATGAATACAAATAAAAAAAGATCTAATTACAAATACCACCTCATACTAAGAGTCTGATCTGAGACTTAGGTTTGCCAGACATTGAGGCAGAGGTAGCATGGGATAGTGTATGATACCCAGCGGGAATCATGTCCAAGGCCTAAAGAACATTGTTTAGTGCTACATAGTGGCCAGGTTGAGAACAAGACTGGAAACCTTGTTCCTGTTGAAGCAGTAAATCTCTCGGGTTGTTATTGTTCGGGTACTAAGTTACATTCTTTCAAAGTAAAATCCAGTGAGCTACTTTTTACTTGTTTTAATGTTAGATGATTGAAGGATTACTCATCCACCCTTAGCTGCATTTTCAGCATATAACTTATAATTCCACAGATTTTTCAAGATGTATCTTCTTTCTGACTAGTTTTGTAAGTGTATGCTAAAAGCAACAAGGAGAATGAAAAGCCAGCGAAGAAACACAAATTCATTCTTCCCAGTTTATATGCTATTCTTAGTAGCTTCTCAAAAGAAAACTGGGCCACAGGATTCGAATGTTAGCTTTTGTTTATTTTGATACCTTTTAGACCAGCCAGCTAAATGTTTGAGTTTGGCTATCTCCTTCAGGCTGTTAATATTAGGTTTTAGTGAACTACACAGACTAGTTAGCTATATTATTTATGTTTGCTTTTAATATATTAACAAAATGTCTCAGGTTGAGAAATTAGGAAAAGATTTGTAGCATAAATGTGGTCAGAATGCATTATCTATATATATATATGTAAAATTATTAAAAGTCATATTTAATGCAAATAGAAAAATTGATTTAAAATGTGAAATTTATTTCAATATTTTTCTCATAAAACTGGAGGTGATGACATCTGCAATGCAGTACGTGTTAGATTCACATTCTCATGAACTAGATCTTGCTTCGTTAATACACAAAGGCCTTTTCTCAATGACCCTACAGGGTCATATGTCAAAAGTAATAAATGAACTCCTTTGGGAATCATTTGTAAGGGCACAATGTTTTTGGAAGGTCTCTGACCTTGGTACTTACAAAGACATTATTTTCTAATAGCATAAACCTAAAGGTTAATATTTCAATACATAAATTTTAGGAATATATATATATATATATCACATATACATATATGAATGTATGCAACATCTATGCGTTTATAAGAATTTATTTATTAGGTGTTTCACAATGCTTTATATTTAGATTCTCTATTATATTTGGTAAAGACAAGAATCTCTGTTTATAACTTTAATTTGTAAATGCACCATAGTAAGTATCTTATACTTATAAATTAAGAGCTATAGTATAATCTTTTTCAGAAAGTATCATTATGTAAAGCAAGCAACATTTCTAAAATTCAAAATTAAAACCAAAGAAAATTTTTCTAAACATAATTTCCCAACTCATGAAAGAATATGTTTACAAATGATCTAAATCATTGAGATGATCAGAATAAATTAAATATCTAGAAATCAGAATAGTGTGTATTACCAGTGCTAACTAACATAGAATTACATATCATCTTTATGAGCCTACAGTTTTACACAGATTTTAATTCAAATGAAAATTATTTTTTCAAAATAGGAAGATATGCACAAAACAGCTATGGAGGAAGTACAAGATTTGTTACAGGAATTCACATATTGTTACACAAGGAATAATTGAATTGTGTAGCAATGTGGCATCACACTGAAGAAAAGTAGATATTAAAATAAGACTGGAGAATAAGAATGCCGAGAAACAATGACTTTGTTTATTTTTCTTAACTGTATCCTGGATATTAGGAAAGAGATTAATTTATCATTAAAAGTTCTATCTTGATCTTTAAAATGAGAAATTAAGGCAGGAGAGCTGGTCCTACACTTCACTTGGGTAGCATAATACAGTTGATCTTGCTGGAGTTGGTAAAAGGGAGCCTGCCCCAAGAGCATGAGAGCAGGAGAGCTGACTCTGCCCCCTTGCCAGTGGTGATGTTGGATGAGATAGCCAGGGCAGTGACTAGAAAGCTTGCCCTCATGCTGGAGGTGCAGGAGAGCTGGCAGGCTGACCAGCTCAGCCTCCACCCAGACCCAGACCCGGGGTTTTGAGGGGCCCACACAAAAATCTACCCCACTGACGAACTGCTGCAGCACATGAAGGGGCTAGTCGTACAGATCCAAAGCTGGAGGTTCTCTATGACACAGGGCAACAACAGGATCTCCAGGAGGAGTGCCAGTGTGGATACAATACT
Organism: Meriones unguiculatus; assembly: GCF_030254825.1. Taxonomy (NCBI): domain Eukaryota; kingdom Metazoa; phylum Chordata; class Mammalia; order Rodentia; family Muridae; genus Meriones; species Meriones unguiculatus. The sequence continues at coordinate 81,630,232 of NC_083364.1, forward strand.
GATAGTGTATCAAAAGCCAGAGGTCTCTAACTTACCAATGACTCATTGTATTAAACATTTGCTAGTAAAAATGGGTGGACAAAGGTGTACTTTGGGACACACTGTGACAAACTACAACTTCCACAATGATTTTTGTTTGTTTGTTTGTTTGTTTGGGGGCATGATTTTACTTTTGGGAGTACAATTTCAAAGGCAGAGAGCGGGTACACAAAGCTGGAGAAATGAGTAGAATTGGGGTGCAGGATGTGAAATTCACAAAGCATCAGTAAGAACTTAAATGACAAAACAAGATAAAATAAATAAAATTGAGAAACCGAATGAGTTAAAAAATGAAGTCAAAGTTTAAGGTAAAACTAAAATCTATGTCAAGACAAAGGTCATAAACTGGCTAGCTTTCAGAACCAATGATATCTCCCAGTATCATGGGCATTAATATTCACAAAATGTCAAACTGCCGGGCAGGCATTGTAGTTGCTCAATGGTTTCATTGTTTCTGGTTACTTCATAGGTATCAGATAAAAATATGAGCTTTTCCACACACTGGCTCTGATCAAATTTCAGAGTTTAACAAACATAATAATTCAGAAACACAATCCTGTCAATAAATGCCACTCAAACTGATGAAGCCAATTCAGTTGAGGGCATCAAGCACTGATGAGACTGGAAATATTAAGAAACAACCAGCAAACAAAACCATGAAGAGACAGAAGTTCCTATTTAAAAGGAAAAAAAAAAAAACAAACAAACATACCATCAAAAGCTTTCAAGTAGAACTAGGCAGCAATTCCCTGATTAATGGGGTGTGTAATGAAAGAAATGCTTGAACATGACCTTTGTCAATGCAGTCAATCTATAGAACATGAACAGTAGTCATTTAGATGCCCTGTGGAAGTGTATCCAGGGAAAAGTGTATTCAGAAGTAAAAGTATCATTTGTAAGATATCTAAACAGTTGTTTGGGCTCTCTATGAGAGCCTAAGGATGTTTATGTAAATAAAATCATAAGTACTAAAAACATTCTTATGTTTAAATTTAGAAAATAAAGTCCATCCTATATGTATAAAGATTCATTTACTGCCAAAAAGTAAAAGGAGATAATTACAGGATGAAATCTTTTGTTTTCAATGGAAAACACAATTATGTTTTAAGTTTCTAAAGTAGTAAAAGGTATATGATCAGATAAATCATAATATATAAGTCATAAAATTATAATTGAACACTCATACAGTGGATAGAAGCTGAACTATACAGTAACACAATAAATTTTTCCTAAGAAAACCTTGTTGTAAGTGCTATAGTTATACAAATAATCTCTCTCTCCCTCAACATACCTTTTATTGTCTCAGAAGAGGGGTGATGACAATCATAATCATGCTTTATGAATACATGTCTTGGGCATTAATACCCCTGGGCCTAGTCAATAGAAGCTTCTAGCCTCCATAAAATCTAATCTTTCGTAAACCAGGGCCTTGAAGGCTTCAGCTTCCAGCCTCCACCTGCTGAGCTAGTCTTAGAATGTTTTCAGCTTCTGAGACTTACTGCTGAATAAGCTCGCCCTTTGTAGTTCTTCCTGAAGTCTGGCAAGCTGGTTCTCACTGAAAACTCCTCTCCAAGTTGACTGATTCAAATTGGCTTCCCTTGCCTCTGACTGAATTGCTCTGCCTTTGAACTCCTCAAACTGAACTGAATGAACTGAGCTGCATTCAGCTACACTCAACTGAACTGTACCAAATTGTACTGTGCTCCTGAATTCTGCTGTACTGTTTCCACAGACTCTCTTGCTCTTTCTCTGTGCTTCTCTTAAGTAGCTTCTCATGAGAGTTGGACATATTCTATCTCTGACTCATTTTGTCAAATCTTTCTCTGATTGGTCACCGTCTGTCCCTTAACCAGGTATCATTGTTTGTGATTAAATTTCAGCCAGAGAGATTAAAGCTGTGTCATGTTTATATTCCATCCAGCCAGAGGGATTAAGGATGTGTATTCCAGCCAGAGAGATTCAATATGTGAACTAACTGCATGTCTGTATTCCAGCCAGATCACACAACCTGGGTCTTTGGATTTGATCTCTTGCCAGGGAAGCCATGTTGCTGAATTAAAATTCTTCATATCTCTCTCTCTCTCTCTCTCTCTCTCGTGTTGTTTTTTTAACCTCTTGATAAAATCTAGAATCAGCTGTAAGAAGGGAATCTCAACTGAGAAAATGCCTATATAAGATTGACTTGTGGGAAAGCCTGAGTGTCTTTTCCTGATTAAAGATTTTTGAATGAGGACAGAGCACATACAGGTGATGCATCCCTTCAGGAGGTGATCTTCGGTTTCATAAAAGTGCTAGCTGGACAAGCCACGCAGAACAATTCCTCCACATCTTTTGTTTTATTTCATACTCCAGGTTCCTGCCTTGAATTTCCTTCCATGATGAACTGTGACATAGAAGCATAAATAAAGTGACCCTTTTCTCTTGAGTTAATTTGGTTGTAGTGTTTATTAAAGCAATATAACAATATAAAGTAAAGTAGAAAAGAAATGATTCGGGAGCCTTTTGTTGTGACATTTATGGTCATGCATTTTTTATGGGAATTTTGTGGAACTATTTTCAACTTCACTCTTGAAAATCCATTGTGTGATCAGAGATTAAGGAGCTGATGTGGGAACATGAGAATAATATAGATGCTGGAGGCATGATTTGGAAGTTTCAGAGGAATATTTGAGGTCTTAAATACTCTATCAGAACAATTTATATGATCCATAGAAATGAGAATTTGTTGTTTCCAGTTTTTGGCTGAAGAATTAGTTGTGATATATAAGAGGCCAGTACTATTGAAGTGAAATATATACTTTAATGAGACAATTAACATTTGTTAGATGCTGTTGAGAAACCAGCTATTATTAAGATGTTACCAGGATTGCTGAAGTGAGGCAGTCTGGGAGTATTTATTCAAGTTCAGCACACAGAAGCTGTGATTCAGAAAGCAACCAAGTGTGCATCTCAAGGGCATAGCTGAATTCCAGAATGTGTAAGAGTCTCCTACGTGCGGCTGAGTTTGAAGACATGAATGCTGTAGATTAAATGGATTATGGAGATCTTGAAAAGTTTTGGATTGGTACTGTCTGAGCCCAGGTATAAAAGGCCTCTGGTATAAAAGGACTTTGGTTGCACCAAAACCCTGGGATTAAAAGGTTGTCAAAAGAAACTGGGACTTGTTTCCATTGGCAGGGTGGAGACACTGAGGAGTTTTCAGGAGGCCATTAGTGAAAGTGCAGCCTTAGCTGCAGTGGAGATGGGCAAGGAAAGGTTAGGATTTAGTAGTGACATATTTGAGTATAAAGCTGTCAAAGGATAATTTCTGCTGGTCAGTTGCTCATTCTGAGAAATTATTTGAAATTTTTGTGTCCCTTCTGTTTATTTGTTTATTTCTTTTCATCTTGTTATAAGCCACAAGCTAATCTGGGAAGAGGGTATATCAACTAAAGAAAAGCTTCTATCAGACTGACGTGTAGCCAAATACGTAGGCTATTTTCTTGATTAATCACTGACATTATATTTATTTGAAAAATCAACCAGACAATTCACTACATTAAAAAGATTTATTTGTTTATTTATTTATTTATTTATTTATTATGTGTGACTTTGTTTATCTCTCTGTGGGTATATTCATATGAGCACAGATACTTGCAGAACTTAAAGGAATTGGGTTACAGACACCAGGATATACAGGTGGCTGTAAGCCACCCACTAAGAAGTGAGAATCAAACTCAGGTCCTCTGGAAGAGAGCAATAGTCTTAACAATTAATCTATCTCTCCAGCAAAGGACACCTCATCTTAATCTAAATAAAGTTTGTACTAGACTCTTAAATTCATATATGTATTTAAAAATATGATGTATTTTTATTTTAAAAAGTATACATTATTTCCTTTATTTATTTGGCCAGGGCTGAGTTTAGAGGGGAACTTTACAAGCCTGCTTCCTCTTTCTATCTTTGTTTGTGGTTTGGGAATTGAATTCATGTCTCCAAATTAGAGCAACAAATGCCTTTATCCATTTAGCCATTTTTAATTATTCTTAAAGAGATTTTTAATTATTCTTAAAGAATATAAGGTTTGCCAAAATTAGAGTCATCACTAATATAGCATATTACTTCTTTTTGGTCTTTTTGTTTGTTTGTTTTGTTTTATTCTTGTTTGTTTGTTTTTTCTTGTTGTTTTTGTTTGTTTGTTTGTTTGTTTGTTTTCAAGGCAGGATGTCTCTCTGTAGTCTTAGCTGCCCTGGACTCACTTTGTAGACCATGTTAGATTCAAACTCACAGAGATCCACCTGCCTCTGCCTAGCAGAGTATTGGGATTTCAGGTGTGCATCACCATACCTGCATATTCCTTCTGAAAGATGACCTACAGCCCTCAACAAATATCAGGAAGAGTTTACTGCTAGATCTCAGAAACTAAAATGGCTGACTAATGTGCCTGTTAACACATGAAAGTGGATGTAGGTCAGGTATCCCAGTACCATTCCATATCTGTTTCCTCCCAGCACTTCTCAGCTGCACTCTACCCTAAACCTCTTACTTCCAAGGCCTTCCTCCTTAGTATAATCCACCCATTTTCATCCTGGCTGCCTTTAAGCCAGCAGCTCCTCTTCTGCTCTCCCTCTCTCTCCTCTCATGGTTCTCTTTAAATCTTCCTTCCATGTTTAGCCTGGTCTCTGCACTCTGACTGCTTTCTCCCTTATATCTGCAATAAAAATTTCCATATTTAAGAGTAGTCATGTCCTACTCCTCCTCTTATTTTATTTTATTTTTTTGTTTACTTGTGATTTTTTTTTCAAAATAAATGCCTCAAAGAGACACTGTACCACGTATAATCTAAAGTCGTGGCCATCTGCTCTTTACTACGCCAGTAAGAACAGCCCAGGCGTCCCTCAGCTGAGAAGTGGGTACAGAAACTGAGGGACATTTACACAGTGGAATACTACTCAGCAATTAACCACAAGAAAGTTATGAAATTTGCAGGCAAATGGTGGGAACTAGAGAAGATCGTCCTGAGTGAGGTATCCCAGAAGCAGAAAGGCACAGATATAGCCCACAGCAGCTCAGTCTCCAAGTGGTTTCCCTCATAAGGAGAACAGGGGCTATCTCTGACATGAACTCAGAGGCTGGCTCTTTGATCACTTCCTCCTGATGGGGGATCAGCCTTACCCAATCAAGAGGAAGAAAATGCAGCCAGTCCTGATGAGACCTGGGGTCAGAGGGAAGGGGAAGAGGATCTCCCCTGTAAATGGACTGGAGGAGGGGAAAGGGAGGAGAACAGGGAGGAAGGGTGGGAATGGAAGGGAAGATCTGGGATACAAAGTGAATAAATTGTAATTAATAATAAATAAATAAATTTTAAAAAAAAGAAAAAAATGTGTAGACAGCCTCTGCAATCTGCTCTGGAAGGGAGAGTGCTGCAGGGTAATTTGGGATTTTCAGTTCATGAGTTAATTAATGTTACCATCTTAGAGCACAATTATGAATGAGATTTCCATATCCTATCACTTCTCATCAATATTAACAGGATGTAATATTACTGAAAGTAAAATTTTCTTACATTAAAATAGAACCACTATGAGCATAGTAACAGATAGTTAAGAAATGCATAAAATCTGTATTATCTGTGTTGATTTAATTATTGGGGATCTGATCCATAATGATTATTTTTTCTCTTTTATTGCAAACAATAAATATTATTTTTCATATAATATATTCTATTCAAGGTTTTTCCTACCCCAATTCCTCAAGTTTCTCCCCACCTTCCTTTCCATCAATATCCATATCTTTTCTGTGTCTCTTTATAAAGCAAGCATCTAAGAAGTAGTAATGAGAGAATAGCATAAGATAAAACAAAAACTAAAAATAATCAGAATGACTAAACAAACTAAAAGAAAAAGAGCAGAAGAAAAGGCACAAGATGCAGAGACACATACATTATCACACAGAAGAATTCCATAAAACACAAAGCTTGAATCACTATACATATATTATACAGTTCATATATACATATATGAACTATTATGTAAAGTACAAATGGAAAATGCCCTTATACAACATTATGAGACAACCAACTTCCTAAGATGCTTTTGAGTTTGTTTTGCTAGGCATAGAGCCTACTGTTAAGTATGGTTTATTCATAATACCCAGAACCTGGAAACAACACAGATGTCCCTCAATGGAGGAATGGATACAGAAATTGTGCTACATTTACACAATGGAATACAACTGAGCAATTAAAAACAAGGAAATTATGAAATTTGCAGGCAAATGGTGGGAATGTAGAAAAGATCATCTTGAGTGAAGTATCCCAGAAGCAGAAAGACACAGTATATACTCACTTATAAATGGACACTAGAGCTATAAGATAGAATAAAAATATTAAAATCTGTACAACTAAAGAGGCTAAACAAGAAGAAGAAGCCTGGTTAAGGTGATCAATCTTCACTTAGAAAGACAAATGGGATGGACTTTGGAAGTAGGAGAAAACAAGAAACAGAACAGGAGCCTACCACAGAGGGCCTCTGAAAGTCTCTACCTAGCAGTGTATCAAAGCAGATGCTGAGACTCATAACCAAACCTTGGGTAGAGTGCAGGGAATCATATGAAAGAAGAGGAGGGAGTTAGTAAGACCTGGAGAGGACAGGAGCTCCAGAAGGACCAAATATATCTGGACACAGGGGTCTTTTCTAAGACTGATTCTCCAACCAAGGACCATGCATGGACATAACCTAGAACCCCTGCTCTGACTTAGCCCATGGCATCTCAGCATCCAAGTGGTTTTCCTAGTAAGGGGAACGGGGTTGTCTGTAACATGAACTCAGTGGCTGGCTATTTGACCTCCTCACCCTCCGTGGGAGGAGCAGCCTAGCTAGGATATGAGGAGGACAATGCAGCCAGTCCTGATGAGACTTGATAAACTAGGGTCAGATGGAAGGGAAGGAGGACCTCCCCTATCAGTGGACTTAGAAAGGGGCAGAGAGGAGATGAGGGAGTGAAGGTAGGATTGGGAGGGTAGGAGGGAGGGTGCTACAGCTGGTACACAAAGTAAATAACGTTTAAATAATATAGAAAATAAAAGTTTAATAATAATATAAAAGAGTGGTTTGTTTTCCCAGCCAGGCTCCTACAGAGAAAATTAATTTTTCATTTCCAAATGTTTATCACATAGAGATAGCTTCTGAGTTAGGGATGGAGTCATATGACCACATCTCTTCTCAATTCTAGGACCATATCTCATGCAGGTCCTGTGGAACCTGCTATAGTCTCTCTGAGTTTATATGTGCTGTTCCTGCTATGCTTAAAATTGGTTTACTTGATTTTTTTCCTATCAGCTGGCTGTTACAACCTTCCTACCTCCTCTTCTGCTGAGTTGTTTTTTTTTTTTTTTTTTTTTTTTTTTTTTTTGGGCCATAAGGTGAGGGATTTTAGTGAAGTGTTTCACTTAGGGCTGATTGTTTCAAAGACTCTTACTTTGAGCACATTATCTGGCTGTGGGTCTGAGTATTTGTTCCAATCTACTGCAGGGGGGAGCTTCTTTGATGAAAGGTTTGCTAGCATTGATTTACGAGTATAGCAGAATATCATTAGGAGTCACTTTATTAGCACACTTCTTTAACTGATCCATGTTATTTGATTTTCCCCTAGGCTCATGACCTTTCCAGTCTCAGGTTCTTGGAAACCTGAGCCGTGTCAGGAACATGTTCTACTTTCTAGAGTCAGCCTTAAATCAGAGAAAGGTATACTCTTGTGTTTGGGTGAAATGTTCTCTATGTATCTGTTAGGTTCATTCGATTTATTACCTCAATAGCTCCAGCACTTCCCTGTTTAGTTTTTGTCCAGATAACTTCTCTATTGGTGAGAGTGGAGTACTGACCTTGCTCACTAATATTGTGTGAGAACTATTATTTTATGATTTTAGCTGCACTAGTGTTTCTTTTATGAACTCCAATTCCCTTGTATTTGGTGCATAGGTACTAAAAATTACAAAATCCTCCTGGTGGATTTTTTCTTTGATGATTATGTATTGTCCATGTCCTTTCTTTTCACTTCTGATTAGTTCTGAGTGAAATCTATTTTGTCAGATATTAAAACACCTTCTTGCTTCTTTTTTCATACTATTTTTATCAGTAATTTGGGAATTTCATACCATGAATCCTTATCACATTCACTTCTCAGTCTTCCCAAGTCTGCCCACACAAACCTGTGGCCTTGAGGCAATAATAATAATATAATATTTATTATATTATATTGCAATATACAATATAATAATTATATATTTTAATAATTACATGTACTAACGTAATAATTGCATATAATATAACATATAATTTGCACATAATAATAATTATTATTATTAAAATATTATATGTTCCCAGTGGCCAGCCCATTAAAGAAAACCATGTTTTTCCCAACCTGCAGCCCAGCTAGAAGCCATTAATTGTGGAACTACATTTCAATATCCTTATCAAATTTTAAAAGAAGTCTCGTTGATAGCTTTCTATCTAGGATGGGGTGAGATGGAATGAAGACAGGAGTCACAGGTGCCTTATTACTACATCTGTAAATAATTCATTTGAAGAACAGATAAACATACTTATCCTAGATATGCTGTATACATCTAACCTCAGCTCTCGGTAACTGAGACAGGAGTGTTTTATATAAGAGGCTAGCAAGGGGCTCAGGGAAACTAGCATCTAGTATTTCATCAATGTAATATTAGTCTCTTATTATAGTGATGCCGATTTATATTTCCTTTACATGGTGGAATGATTAGAAAGGAATGCATTTTTAGCATTGAATAATTCTTACCTGTTTACCATACCACAGCTTCATTATCCTCTAACTTACTGGAAGTATACTTGCAATTGAGTAAAGTCTTCTCTAACCATGCCTTTACAGCCCGTGGATGAAGATACACTTTTAGCTCCCTGAGGTAAATTTCTGGGAATACAATTGCTGAGAGTATAGCAAGGTTTTGTTCTGCTAAAAATGTTTGCCAAGTTGTCTTCCAAATAGTGGTGCCATTTTGAACCCTCCAGCAAATAATGAGCGTTTTCCTAATTCTTCATGCTTGCTCATCAACATTTGGTGTTTCCATTTGGATTTTAACTATACTAATGGTGTGTGGTGATAACTCCTTTTTACTTTAATGTGTTTTTCCATGACTATATTAGACAGAGGGCATATTTACTATATTAATTTTCTTATATTTATTCACCGTTTGTGTCTTCTGTGGTGAAGAACATTCTTTAATGAAGAACTATAATTGTGTTTACTTAGCCTAATCCAAACTGTTGTTTAATAAACAACAGTTTATTAAAGGTTATTGGATAGTTTATGTAATTTCCAGGAGACACAAACACTAGCTTTACAGAACTGACAATGTTTTCTCTCTGTGTTACTGTGATCACCAAAAACTGGACAACTTATTGGATTCTACCATTCACAGGCCTCCATCTTAATCCATGCAAAGACTATATAACAACTGAAAACTTTAGGCATAAGAACCCTCCTCTGAGTTGTAGGTCAAGGTTGTCTAAGAGAATCGCAAAACACTGCAGGCTATTGTTATTGCCCTTTGTTCTACCTTGAGGGGGTGAAATATAAGTCTCTTTTGCCGAAGACACTTTGCAATTCAAACACAGACCCCAAAATCCTCTGAATGACCTCAATGCCTCCTTTAGAAGAATTTGCTTTAAAAATTTAATTATTTATTATAGTTTATTCACTTTGTATATTGGCTGTGGTCCCTTCCTTGTCTCCCCCCAGTTCATCCCTGATTATGTCCCTCTCTTCCTCTTGTACCCCTCCCCTAGTCTACTTCCTACCCTTCTATCTGACTTGAGCCTATCAGTTCTCATCAGGACTGGTTGCATTGTCTTACTCTGTGGCCTGGCAAGGCTGCTGGAAACAACCTCAATGGAGCACTAGTTCCTCAATGGAGCACTAGTTTTATTATGTTGAAAGACCCCTTGTTTGCTTCCGAAGGAGGGAAGCAACCCAGATATGATGTGTATGAACTAACAAAAGGACAAGCAAGACAAAATAACCAAAATGGTGCAGTGGTGTCACACATGCTTTTTGGGTAATCAACACCTCTCTAATTGGACTTAAGACCCACTACAGGAATGAAGTCATGCCTAGTACTAGATATATATCCATCTATCCAGGGCCAGTGAAGTCAAGGTTCTTGGAGGAAAAAGTTCAATCACTGATTTAGGAAAATAGCCCAATCCCTAACAATGATCTAAATGTTTATCCTTATACTTACAGATAAGTGTAATCCTTTTCTCTCATCATGAAAACTCTTTTACAACACACGGAAAACATTAAAGAAAAACACAAGCAATCAAAATGAAGAATTCTGTGACCCATTCCCAATGGATACAGTTTCAAAACAACTCCTACATCTAAGTCTTCAGAGTCATTGCAGAAGAAAGAGTAAAAAATATAATAAAAGCCAGAAGACAGAGGACTTATCATGAAACTGTGTCTCCTAGCAATTCAGTAGCCATACCCAAAAGTATCATTAACATAACTGCTTAAATGTAATCTAAAAAAGGACACAGAAATGGATGTGCTAATGTAGACAGTGGACATCCCAAGAGACCTCCACCTTACACAAAGAAAATTCTGGCAAATAAGGAATGCTAAGAGTAGGAGAGATAGCCTTCTCCAGGGAAGAACTTGTCAGTATGTTATCCAGTATCATAATAAAGACTTTGTTCAGTGTATCCACAGCACTTACACTACCCTCTCATTAGTTACTAACTAGCTTTCTCTTCTTTAAGTTCTACTGCTGCACGCCAGGAATGAGCTTAGGAGATACTATTTTATCTAAGAATGGTGTTATGAAGAGCAGGGAGAATAATGATCCAAAGGAGACAGTAGATCCTAACAAAAAGAAAACAAATGAACTGAAATGTTATATTTCACTATTTCAAGGACACAGGATCTATGACTCAGAATACATAGAACTTGTTACTCCCTGTGAATAGACAATCACTAGGAGTCTAGGGTAATATGTCTTTCAGGGAAGTGAAGATCAGTGTATGTTACAAATCCCACAACCCAGCATTAACTAGTAGATAAGCAATGGAGCAATGGGGGTCTCTGCTGTTACAGTGTGCCTTATGCTTCTGACTTCCAATACCAAGCAGTTTCATTATGTAAAAAGAATTAAAGGAACCAAACTGCTAGACCTTATTATTTCTGTAATGGTGTAGTATTGTGTTAAGTATTTTAGAAAAGTATTATTCTTATCACTCACAGTAGGCAAATATTTGAAATAGCAGTGAAAATGGTTTATACTTTCTGTCCTTTCTTTCAGCTGCATAACTAAGAAATACTAATATTGATTATAAAAAGTAATCCACTACGATCTATTGTTCATAATTAGTTAATGTAGGTAAGCATTAGTCCCAGGGTTAGAAATTTAGCATTTTGTGTTGAAGCCTATATAATTTATAACAAGCTGATTTGAAAATCAAAGGAATACTTTAGAGTCATTGCTCCTTCAGGAATGCTTGACTTTGAATAGCGATAGCGAACCAATCACTGAGTATGGAAAGCCTTTCATAACTCTTTGGGTTTCTTTATTGACTTCTGGCATTGAAGTCACATGGTACATTAGGGGAAAAAAAAACCCAAAACATTGGCACTTAGATAACCTTGCAACAGCTTTCTATATACAGAATCATAGTGAACTCCTCCAAGGAAATACAGCTGACTATATATTTTAATGGCCTTTAATGGATGATCATTGATTAAATAAATGTCTTCTTTCACTGCTCATCAAGACCATAAAAATGATTTAAATATGAAGAATTAAGACCAGGAAGTATTGAAATTCTATTTCAACATCAAAACAAGCATTGATAAAAATCACTACTCTATGCATGCAGATCAAAAGAAATTACTAACTCATACCTTCAACACACACACACACACACACACACACACACACAGGCTTGCATGTACCACTGATAACACCGTAAAGAAAAGCTATGTTCTAATTAAAACCAGTGTTCATAATTAAATATAATTAACAATTAAGAAGTAGTTTTAATTGAAAAACCTATTTTTATTACTTGGGATTCACTTTGCTCTCAGAATGGGAATATTCAGTTGTTTGTCAATAACTATAATAAAAAACACGTATACATATATATGTACATAGTGTGTGCAAACTAACCAATAATTTCATAGATACATGTCAAACACCTTCTCATTTGGCATGATAATAATTTACAGTGCAGAGAGGTTAAAAAATAGGTTTCACTCAATAAGTACAATCGTCATCGTTATAGATATTTTTTAAAGATGTATTTATTTATTATTATTTTTTCAATGCAGTTTATTCAGGAACATTGAACAATCCTCCTCGGACCCCGGGGAAAGCCAGCACAGAGCTTAAATAGCCTCTGGGTAGCCAACACAGGCGTGCCATGGGGGCAATGCAGATAGGTCCACATACATGGAAGCAAGCCAGATCCTCGGCCTTAGCCAAATGTGGAGTTGTTCGTGACAGAGAGCACTCACCATCGGGAAGGTGGAAGGCGGAAACCAGCTCCATCTTTAAGGCCTAGCATTCCGCAGCTCTTTACAGTTCCCCCTTTTTGTTTTAGACGCATCAGGCAAGAGTAGAGGTCTGATCTCTGATATTAGAAATAAATTGGGACTCTGTACAGATGTTCATTTAGGTGTCATCCACCCAAAGAGCATCAGACCCGTCTGATACCTTTTTCTCAGAGGCGGGACCTGGGGCATCAACCCGCATGCAATCAGACATGCTCTTCTCTGGGTCCAAAGCGGCTGACCCTGAGTGCAGTGCTTAGCCTCGCATCCTGAGTGTATCATTTCAGCTGAGAGTGGCCATTGTCACAGTAAATTCTACCGGAGTGGACGCAGGACTAGCCACAGGATTATCAACATGGATTGCTGCAGCCATGAATCATCTGAAGGAATGGGCGGGCATGGGAGTGTTAGCAGGCCTTCTGGTGTTGGTCTCCTTGGTTTGCCTGTGGTATATATGCAAGATTAGAGTCTCACAACAGTGTGATGCAGCCATGATCATTCAGGCCTTTACAGCCATTGAAGCAGGACATTCTCCCCAAGCATGGTTGGATACCATAAAAAGCTAAAATGATGTATTTATTTTTATTTTTATTATTAGTTACATTTTCTTAACTCTGTATCCCAGCTATATCCACTCCCTCATTCCCTCCTAATCCCGCCCTCCCTCCCTCATCCTTTCCCTGCCCCTTTCCAAGTCCACTGATAGAGGAGGACCTCCCCTTTCATCTGACGCTGTTTCATCAGGTATCTTCAAGACTGGCTGCAAAGTCCTCATCTGTGGCCTGGCAGGACTGCTCTTCCCTTGGGGGGGGTAAGGAGGTCAAAGAGCCTGCCATAATGCCTACTTTAGCATTTATTACTATAATTTGTGTCAATTTGGTGCAGGTATGTGATAGATAGGCCTGTTGTTTACTCTTTTAACAGCACAAAAATGCATGACTAACTGCATTTTTAAGTAAGTGCACTTTTATGCTTTTATGCACTTTTATGCAAATATACTTTATTAGCAAACCTAGAAACACTGTGATAATAGTACTACAGATAGATTGCCATTTCTAGGACATACTATTCTCATATAATATTTAACTATAAATACAGCTTAGTGTCTTAAAACATTTTTTTTTTTTCCTGAGACAGGGTTTCTCCATGTAGCCTTGGCTGTCCTATACTCCCTTTGTAGACCAGGCTGGCCTCGAACACACAGAGATCCACCTGCTTCTGAGTGCAGGGATTACAGGCATGCACCACCACACCAAGCAGCTTCTTAATTCTAATATGAATCAATTTTATCTACTGATCATACGGCATTCAGATGAATAAAGAAATGCCATATTTTCACAATCATAATGAAATTGAACATCCCAACCTGTATCATTGAGAAAATTCCCATTACTAAACATCTTGGTCTAGTAAAATATTTTTTGTATTTTTTTATTTATTATTACATAATTAAAACACTTAATTGGTTAAACAGTATGTACTTTTAAGAACAAAATGCCTGTTTATATGTTTTTAATGATTTTGCTATTATTTCTATTTTGGCTTATGTGGTGAGTTTCATTCTAACTGTTCTACCATACTGCTTCACTTAAATGCATTCTATTCTGTCAGTCATACCATTAGAAGTAATTTTCCCTTTACAGACCTCAAAGATGCAAGTTTTATAAGAGAATTGCTGGTAAACTGGTTTAATAACCTGTCACTTAAGTCAGAACCAGTGACTTTGCCTACACTGAAACTGGAAGGAAGTTTGGGAGCACTGGAAGCAAGAGTCTGGCTTGATTGTCACTTTATTTCTCTGTCATTAAGTAACTGCCTTTCTTTCAGAATTCCATTATTCAATTCCATATATCCTCATCTGCCTTTCCAGTTCTTGGATTACAAAAAGCACGATTTGAGAATTGCTAGCATTGTTCTTTGTATAAATATTCTATTGAAAACTGGATGATAGTGTGTTTTGAAGATGCATGAGCTGTAATAAATCGTGACATCTCTCAATGACACTTTCTGATGAATATGTTTATTGGGCCAGACAACTGAATCAGTGAGTGTTATTTACCTCAGGTGCTGGCATATAGCGCCAGATGTTGCATTTAAACTCTGACTCAATGACTGCAGCTTAAAACTGCCTTGCCATTTTACAAAGCATCTGCTACAGGAACCAATCCCCGTAAAACATGAACTACAGAGTCTTAATGTAAGCAATCCGAACAAGAGCTTAAAGTGATTACTTTGGTAAGTTCAGAAAGCATGAAGGCTAAATCAAGTCAGAATAGGGCCTGTTATATTAAGGAGATGTGTCTCTAGATTGATATTTCAGCAAAGAAGTGTGTGGCATATGTGAGATCAACATAAATACCCTGACTTTTTAATATTTTACATGTGTCATTTTAATATATAAAACATATTATGATATATTTATATATTATATAAAAATATATAATACATTAGTGTATATAAAATGAAATATATTTGAGTGTTTATGTTAGCTTTTACAAAATGTATTTATAAATTATAAACTATTTTTGAAGTATCACATTTTTAGTAAAGTATGCTTTCAATATGGTATAGTATCAACTACTACAAATTTTATATATATATATGTACATATATATATATTTCTAAAATAACCCTTTAACTTTGAGATGGTTTCAATTAGAAAAACAGAAGTAAATGAAATTTTAAAATAATGTCTTCATTTTGTCCTGATAAAACATATAAAATAAATTTCTGAATTTTAAGTTAAATAACAATGACTTTATTATTAAATATGTGTATATTAGTCATAATTTGGGATTTTTCTCTAAAACTAATGTATAATTGTAAACATCTTACATGAAACTGTCTATTAATTAGATGTTGAAATCAAAATTATTAAAATTTTAATTAAGTAATTTTGAATTATTAAATTATTGTAAAATAAAACAAATACTCTGAAAAAGTATGATTAATTCTTTTCTAATATAAAGCACTAGAACAAACTTATCTGTTTAAACACTGTGTGAGCACTCATTCTTTCATTTGAGTTTTTAGTCAGTGATTGTTCTTTAGTAGAGCAGCTTCATGTCTACAACTTAGAAAAAAGAAAATTTGTTACTCTTACTCATATAAGATATTTATTTAAATGTTTCCATCCATTAGGATAATGCTTTTAAGAGAATTAGTGGAACACAGAATTTAAATTGCTGTTTTTCTGTAGCTCTACTCAATGTGGGAGCTGCTGCTGTTTTCGTGTGTCCTTCTTTTTTTGCTTCCCAATCCATAGAGCTAGTTAGTTAATCAGCGGGTTAACTTTCTATAGGCTGTTATCATGTTCAGCAGAATTACTACAGAATGACGTTGTTTTGCTCTGTACTAGTTCCTTTACTGTCCTCTCTGTCTCTTTGACTCATTATTCTCTGTCTCTGTGTGTTTGCGTGTCTATGTGCTTTTCTGTCTCTGTCTTCACTTGCTAAGGACTGAGTCTTAGGATTATTACTGCTGTGATAAAACACAATGACTAAAGCAACATATGTAAAAAAAAATTATTTGGCTTACACTTCCACATCAAAGTCAGGACAATAACACAATAGGGGTGGAACCTGGAGGCAGGAGCGGATACAGAGGCCATGATGGAGATGATTGCTTCACATGGTTCGCCTACTTTCTTATAGGACCCAGGACAACCGCCCAAGGGTTACTCCACCTACAGTGGGTTGGGCCCTCCCACATCAATTACTAATTAAGAACTATATGCTTGACTGCCACCCAATATTGTGGAGGCACTTTTTAAATTGAGATTTCCTCTACTTCAATGATTCTAGCTTGTGTAAAGCTGAATACAATTAGCCATATTATTTAATACAAGCTGTATCTAAGAAATAATAATATGATTATGTCCTTGGACAATGCACATTTTGATTTCTAAAACACATTCCATGGTTGATGGCTCTGTGATTAAGAGTACTTGCTATTCTTGCAGAGGACATGGCTTAGGTTTTCAGCACCTACATGCTGACTGATACACATTTGTAATTCCAGTGATTCAAGCACTCCAAAAGATTCTGGAGCAACAGACAACAGACCTGTGCATAGTGCCTGCACATACATAAGTGCAGGCAAATGCTCATACACATAAAATAAAAATATTTATTTTTAAAGAAGATATATGGACAAGTAAATGGATAACTTAATTTACAAGCCACAAGGATCCTAGATAGCCCCATAGTCATTATACTCAAAATTCAGGTTTTAATAAACTTTTGTCTTACATACTTAATTATTTTATTCATCTAATAATATTTCCATTCCCTTCTGTTTTTAATACTGTCCCATTATCATGTTAGTTTAACTTTATGAGTATAGTAGTAGCAGATAAGATGTTAATTACAGGTTTACTCAATAAGTAGTATGATGAATGAAATAATTTCAGAGAAAAATCAATACCAAAGAAAATTACTAAAATTATTTAATTGGGACTTAGATTAAGAGGAAAGAACTTTAGAAAAGCAGGAAAATTTCTGGGTTAACCTTCAAATTATACTTCAAGTTAAAAATTATCAGTTCTGGAACAACTAGGAGTAAAAATATTGCAAGAAGAGTAAACACCATCAAACTCTGATGTTGAAATAACTGTTAGATATTTGAAGAAAGGATTGATTGCCACCATGTCAAGAAGAGTAGATGGGGGTGTGAGGCTAGGGGACAATAGTATGAAATTTGAAGCAACTCAGATATTTTTCCTGTTGATGACAAGTTCTATAAGGCCAATGTTTCATTCACAAAATTGGAAGAAAGAAAAGAAAAGGAAGAAATATTTTCAAACAGACCAGCATCAGAGCATGAAAGAAGAAAATCACTGCACAGCTGAAGTGCATGTATGGTTTCACGTACTCAGAAATATCTATACAAAAAAGGTTGAAACTTAGATAAGGATAGAATGTGCTCTTCCTTCTCTTCCTTTGTTTTTTGTTGTTGTTTCTTTTTTAATATTTTTAATTAATTTTAATTTTTTTCACAATTTTTTCAATATATATCTTGATTGAAGCCCCCTCCCTCAACTCTGGAAAGAGCACAGGGAGTGGAAGAAGGTGGAGGGCAGAAGATAGAAGGACATGGAGGGGACAGGAGCCTCACAAGGAAATACACGAAGCTAAATAAACTGAGACCAAGAGGTCCTGTAGAGACTGATACATCAACCAAGGACCATGTATGGAGAGGACCTAGACCGCTTGATCAGAGGAAGCCAATTGGCAGCTCAGTTTCTATGTGGGTACTCTAGTAAGGGGAGCAAGGGCTGCTTATATCATGAACTCGGTTGCCTGATCTTTTGGTTTTGCTTTAAGGAAGTACCTTAAAATAAGTTCTTCATACGAAAGTAGACATTTATCATAGTACTGGAGGCTGGAATCTCTAAGGCCAAGTATTACCAGATTTCTACTAGTGAAAAATTAATACATTTACCATAGATCATATCTTTGAGCTGTGGTCTCACCTCATGGTAAAGATACATAATTCTCTGTAGAATTTTACAGAGACACTATTTTTTTTCTCTTTTTTATCATTATCATTTATTGCAATTTATTCAATTTGTATCCCAGCTGTGACCCTCTTCCTCGTTTCCTCCTAATCCTACCATTCCTCGCTCTTTTCCCCCTATGCCTTTCCCCTAGTCCACTGATAGGGGAGGTCCTCCTCCCCTTCCATCTGACCCTAGCCTATCAGGTCTCATCAGGACTGGTTGCATTGTCTTCCTCTGTGGACTGGCAAGGTGACCAGAGAGTCTGCTACTGAGTCAATGCCACAGAAAGTGCCTGCTACCTTTACTAGGGGCCCCACTTGAAGACTGAGTCTATGGGCTGCATGTGAGCAGGAATTTTAGGTCCTCTCCATGCACTGACTTTGTTTGGGGTATCATTCTCTTTAGGGTTCCCAGTGCTCACAGAATTTTATGGCTCTGTTGGTCTCCTTTTGGAGCTCCTGTCCAGTCTAGGTCTTTCTGTCTCCCCATTCTTAAATAAGATTCCCTGCACTATGCCCAAAGTTTGGCTATGAGTCTCAGCCTTTGCTTCAATACCTCAATCAATACAGTCTTTCAGAAGTCATCTGTGTTAGGTTCCTGTCCTGTTTCCTGTCTTCTCCTGGTTCCGTCGTCTATTGAATTTGTCCTTATGAAGGAAGATTGAGCATCTTCCCTAGGGTCTTCCTTGTTTAACTTCTTTAGGAGTATAGATTTTAGTATGTTTATCCTATATTATGTGGTTAATATCCATGTATGGGTGAGAACATACCATGCGTGTCTTTCTGCTTCTGATGATTACTCAAGATGAACTTTTCTAGTTCTCACCATTTGTCTGTAAATTTTATAACTTTCTTGCATTCAATAGCTGACTACTATTCCATTGTGTAAATGTGTCCCTCAATAGTGGAATGGATACAGAACTTGTGACAATAATGTTCTTATTTTTCTTAAATAAACATTTATTTTTATATTAATTAGAGTTTATTCACTTTGTATTCCAGCTGTAGCCCCCTCCCTTATTCCCTCCTAATCCCACCCTCTCTCCCTCATCTCCTCCCATGCCCCTCTCCAAGTCCACTGATAGGGGAGGTCCTCCTCATCTTCTATCTGACCCAAGCTTGTCAGGTCTCATCAAGACTGGCTGCATTGTCCTCCTCTGTGGCCTTGCAAGGCTGCTTTTCCCTCAGAGGGGGGAGTCAATGAGCCAGCCACTGAGTTTATGTCAGAGACAGTCCCTGTTCCCCTTACTAAAAACTGCTTGGAGACTGAGTTGCCATGGGCTACATCTGTGCAGGGGTTCTAGGTTATATCCATAAATAGTTCTTGGTTGGAATATCAGTCTCAGAAAAGTCCCCTGTGCCCAGATATTTTGGTTCTGTTGCTCTCTTTGTGGAGCTCCTATCTTCTCCAAGTCCCATTTTCTCCCCCTTCTTTCATATGATTCCCTGCACTCTGCCCAAGCTTTGGTTATGAGTCTCAGCATCTGCTTTGATACACTGCTTGTTAGAGACTTTCAGAGGCCCTCCGGTGGTAGGCTCCTGTCCTGTTTCCTGTTTCCTCCTTCTTCCAATGTCCATCCCATTTGTCTTTCTGAGTGAGGATTGATCATCTTACCCCATGTCCTTCTTCTTGCTTAGCTTCTTTAGGTGTACAGATTTTAGTATGTTTATTCTATATGTCTAGTATTCACTTATTAGTGAGTATATACTGTGTATGTCTTTCTGATTCTGGGATACCTCACTCAGGATGATCTTTTCTAGATCCCACCATTTTGCCTGCAATTCTCATGATTTCTTCATTTGTAATTGCTGAGGTACTAATGTTATTAATGAAAGCTTTTCCTTCATGACTTTGCAAACTCCCACATAGGTGTCACTCCATAACACCATGACACTGATGATTTGATTTTAGCATATGGTATTTGGAAAATAAAAAGGCTAAGTACCCACAACAAAGAAGTACCCTTAAATCTCCATGAGGAAAGTAAATGGCTTAAATCCTTCAACCATAAAGTTTCTTTCACTCTCAAGAGTGTCATAAGATATTTTATCAAACTTCAACAGGTCAAGCCAAAACCAAGAGACTCACTGAAATGACTAGAATGGAGATAACTGAGAATATGTTACAGATATTGAGCAAACATTTCAGAGCTATTGGCAGAAGTAAAGGAGCTACAAAATCTCTATGGTTTAAATTCATTGTGGTTTTAGTTTTTTTTCTCACATTCCTTAGGGTGGAAATTCATCACCAAGCAGTTTTTTAGACTATGGTATTTTTTCCTGTCTGGTTATGGCTTTCAACATCATGACTGTAAGAAGCCTGCCTTGAAATCGAATGGAACCTGTCAGAGATGTTTGGAGGTAGGTGATTTTCTCAGACCAGGCCTTGAGATGGGATGTTTTAATTCAGGGCATAGTACAAATCTACATAAAACTGAGATAAAGTAGGAATGTGGTATGTCTCCTCTAGAAGGAAGAGCCAGTAGGCTTGTGTGACTAAATTATTTTTGACCACAGTCTGTTGGGGTGTTGTGGTTTTAATGTGAAATGTTCCACATATCTTCATGTGTCTGAACCCTTGATTCTTGGTTGGTCACTAGTTACATCTGCTTGGGAAAGTGCAGAACCTTTAGGAGGTGTGGCTTCACTGGAAAATGTGGAGTCTTCAGGGTTGTCCTTGATGCTTTATAGGTGGCATCTATTTCCTGTCTACTCTCTGCTTCCTGATTGCAGATATGTTATGAGCATGCAGCCAGTTGTTCCAGTTCATGGATGGGCTGTGGCTCTCTGGAACTGTAACACAAAATGAACCTTTTTTTTTTTTTTTTTGTCCTTTTAGTTGCTTTAGCCAGGTTATTTTACCACAGCAGCAGAAAAGTAGCTAGCATGTTAGGCAATCACAAAAGGAGCCAAAGGAGGTTAAATTTTCCTGTTAGCTCTAACCTTAATGGTTCCTTCAAATGTTTTTATTTTCATCATATTCTCTGTTGGCACACTAGCTGTCATTTGCTGTTCCTTAATCCTTAAGTATATTTAATGAAATTTAAATTAACTCACATCTGCTAAGATTTTGAACACTGATAAATTAAGGAAATAAAATAAACTGAATCTTACGTTGACACTATCACTCAGAAGCTTTTAGCCAACTTGCTGCAGAATCCTCTTAGAATTTCCTCACTTTAAAGTTTTAATTAAAGGGTATGTTTTAATAGATGATGTTTCACATTATATTTCATTTCCATTGAACTATACTATTTACTATGAACTATATACTATTCAGTAACATCTGAAAGCATCAGTATCTTCCCAGACTACAATGGTGTAGGTGTTTGAGGTTATCCTGCTAGTTTTGAACTTGCACAGTCCTTGATTTGTACAAAACTTATTTTTCTTTTGTAATCAATCCCAAGTACATGTAATGTGCATAGAATTTACCTTGGACAGAGTCATCAAGCCAGCCTTGGTTCTTAAAGTTTATCTCATCATCTCTCATTTTTAATGTAAGCTAATTTAAGACTACTTATAACATTAATTTAGAAAAAGGAAGGAACACATTGTCACATATTTGTCAAGGTAAGATTTATTGGTACATTCTCTCTTTTGTTCTTGTTCAGGATCATTTTATATGGTTTAATATCTGGCATTTTTCTTCCAAGACTTTATTGGTATTTTTGCTTGTCTGTTTCTTTTTTGTTTTGTTTTATGGCTTTCTTATTTGTTTCAACAAATATTCCTCATGTGACATATTCCTTGCACAACTTAATGATGTCTCTAGAAAAAAAGATAATGGTTTAAACACAGACTTCTTTATACAATGGAAGAAATTAACACTGGTTTTCCATCTAGAAAGCTGTGAATGGTTGTGTTAATACCTGGTAACATTTGCTATTCTGTAAAGCCAGTCTTCACTGAATCCCTGACTCCTGAGGACTGTTTCTCAGTCAACACGATTCATTCTTGTTGAAAAAAAATGACATGTGCTTTGCTAAAGACATGCACTTTTGCAAAGGAGTTTTAATGTGGCCATATTTAGAGATTTGTTATGATAATTGCCACTTGGAAACATTTTCCCAAATATTTACACTGTGTAAATGTGTAAAAAACAAACACACAAACAACCAGAACAAGAACAAGAAAAGCCTACTTGTTCATTCTCCCGAAGTTATTGACCTGACACCAGCTAAGTCATGCTGACCTGAGATTCATTTTTACCTCACCTGGATCCTTTCCCGATAGGCCATAATAGTTTCAGGAACCCAGCTCTTTAAATGTGCAAAATAAATATTACATCCCTTAGGAATGTCAGAAGCTACACCATAAAGTCTCAGCAACTTGACTGTCTAAACATGAACGGAAAAAACAAAAGAAAACAAAAAACAGTATATGTAATAAATGTAGACAAGGAAAAGCCCAGGAGACCTCAATACTACACAAAGCACTAGAGACCTCTAAGGAATGCTGAGAGCAGGAGAAATAATCTTCCTCAGGGAAAAGCACCAAGTATCTATCCAATACCAGTCAGCCCTGAAAAATTCAAACAAGTAACATTATACAGAGTGAGCAGATTATATTTATATATTTATGTATTATGTATATACACTTACATACCTATGTATATAATAACAATGAGAAAAGAAGACATAAATTTTGAAAAGAGCAAGAAAGGTTATATGGTTAGTTTTACAGGAAGGAAGGAAGTGGATTGATGTACTTATAAACAATATCAAAATGACAATAAATAATTCAAAAAGAAAAATATATTAGGCCTTTTTCAAACTCTCCTCTTTACAATAAAATGATCCAGTGTTAGCTTTTTCTTTACACTAATGTTAGAGTGTTTCATATTTTAGGTGCAAATTTTTATACTGAATAAATAATTCTTCTGACTGAAAATCAAAATATAAAAACATATCAGTGGCTTAGGAACTTTGGTGTTTTGAATGAGAGTGCCCCCCATAGATTCAAATATTTGAGCACTCTGTCCCCACTTGGGGAAACTGGGAAAGAGGTGTGTTATTGTTAGCACAGGTGTGTCACTGAGTTGGACATCGAAGTTCGTGCCATTCCTGTCTGACTACTGCTTGGGAATGAAAATGCAAGCTCTTGGCTGCTGCTTCAGCTAACTGTTTCTACATCTTACTCTACCTGCATGGATTTACTGCTTCCAGAGGTTAGTTCAGTTAGTCAGTTCCTTTGATAAGTTGCTTTGGCCATTGTGTCTTACACAGCAATAGGAAAATAAGACAGGTATCAAACCTTCTATGTCAAGTATTAAATAGTATAGAATATTCATGCTAACCTGTCTAGGTAGGCTACTGGGAAACATGGTCCCAGTTATCTAGAAAATGCAAAACTATTTTACTGAGCACATGGTAGTTTCTGGGATTTACAAACTAAGAATACTTGACTATTATTTGTGTATAACTGTACAAAAACATGCGACAAAACTTAAAAGAGGGAAGGCTTCGTTTGTTTCCGTCTCAGAAAGTTTGGTTCATAGTCTCTTGCTACCTTGATTCTGTAATCATGGAACATCAAATAGTGTGGTAGGAATCATGTTGTGAGTTACTGTAGGTTCACCTCATGACAGACCATGGCAGAGCAGGAGGAAGGATGGTAGTAAGGCTCATAATACTCTTTTCAAGAGCATTTATTTAACAACTGACTGTATTTACTGAGATTCTCTTTAGTTGGTTTGCCTCCCAGCAGTAGTGTCACACAGTGGAACCTTGGCTTCATCTCATGAGCATGTAGGAGACATTAACCTATATGCTATAACATAAATTTTTGTTGTTGTTACTCTTAAGTAGAGAATCAAAATTCTCCTTCAGCCTTGCAGGGTAGGTACTTTATCAACAGAAAATATGTATATTTGAATTTAAAATAACAGCTGAGGGTATTAGATATCAATCTAAGGTGCTACAGTCATGTTAGAAGAAAGTCAGAATTCAACGATATGCATAGAAACAATGTGAACAGTTTAACATGGAATACTAATTTTTTGGCTTTTGTAGGGTGAACCTGTAATTTTCTTTAAGAACTTTTAAATGGAAGAAAAAGAATTATTGTCATTACAGCAAAAATGAGAAGAGAGTTTTAATCTGTCTACTATTTCTTTTTAAAATACCTTGAATGCGGTATTTTTATTTTTATTTTTATCTGGTGAACAATACATACTATATTCCAATTGTATTTAATAAAACATGTCATGCATATGGATGACAAGCACAGTGTTATGAGCCTGCAGAGGACCTTAAAAGCAAAAGCTTCATAGCATGCTAAAGCATTAACAGTTCTATTTAGTATATTTCAATTACAAATGTCCGTGAAGAGCATGACAGCAAAGCTCGGATGAAGTTCTGGTTTTAACAATAGGAGATAAGTGTTGGAAATAATATTTAATAGTTTGACTCAAGAAGCTGTAATAGCAAAACACTTTTAGGGCAATCAAAAGTGCTTCAGACAGCATTCAACTTTTCTGTTTTCATCATAGCACATAGTGAAGGAGAGCTGTCATATTAACTGTGTCAGAAACTCAATAGGTACTCTTAGACAATGATGTACTGAAAGTGAACCATTCAGACTCCATGACTGTCTTGTTGCACACAGCAAGAAATAAAAACAAGACCAGAGAACAGTGAATGTGAATTCATGAGAGCAGTGTTCAAATAACAGACAAACAAATGTGATAACTAGTACCATTGGGATGGTGGATATGAAATGTGAAGCCAGATCAATTAGAAGTGTCATGAAAAAATAAGGAAGGCTAGAACAGAAATGAGACAAATATGTGCCTCAAGGAAAAGATTAGTAGTGACAATCAACGTTGCATTGTTATTTGCAGTCTGTATGTATATCCTGTCTTATGATTTTCATGTATCTAATATCAGAAGTATCCTTTTATTTTCAGAATAGATTCACACTATATATATTTACACTATATATACATACATATATATGTAGATACATACACACACATATATATATATATTCCAGTTTGCTTTGTAGTTCTATGAAAAATAGACTGACCAAAACCACTTGCTTAGATCAGAGCTCTGACTGAGAAAAGCCAAAATAGACACTCAAGCAGGGCAGGAACCTGGAGGCAGGAACTGAAGTAAAGTAGGTGAAGGGATGTTGTTTGGTGGCTACTTCCTCACTGATAGCTTAGACTGCTTTCTTATACAACTCAGCAACATCTCCCAGTTGGCATTTTTACAATGGGCTGGGCCCTCTCAATTTTATCATTAATCATAATGGCTCCACAAACTTTCCTATAAGCCAATGTGATAAGGATATTTTCTCTGTTGAAGTTTTCTTTTCCCAGATGATTCTAGTTAATGTTGTGTTGACAAAGAATTAACCATACTAGAGGTTAAAAAAATAGTAAAACTGCATTTATTTATAACTAAATATAATCTAACTCATCTGTTTCTGTATTTCATACCTACTGTTGGCTAATGGAACTAGAATCAGATCTGTTTTGTTAATGTTTGAACATTATATTTACAGGACAAAAGATAAGTTTAGAAAATACTGTGACACTCATTATTTAAGTTAAAAAAAGAAAGAAAAAGTTCTAATTGAATATTCTTAGTATTCTAGGGTTTCTTGACATTATTACTTGCTATTGCAGAAAGCACCAAATACCTTTGTGTCATATTTTCTTAACACTAAAATACATAGACAGACAATGTCTCATGTTTGTTTGCTTCTGAAAGTAGCTCCATCACCATGCAATATATCATTATGTAAATGGGATACATCCTCCTTTATCTCTGTAATTGATTACTTCATTCTCAAGACAAGATGAATAAGGGTAAGGTGATATTAAGGGCTTCAGGGTCACCATTATACTGGTTTTTCTGACTTCCAAATTACATACAAAATTTATCTTTGAAACAGTGATAGTGTTGCTTAATGTCCAGGACAGCAAGAGTCATGTGGATTTGTTAATATGATCAACAGTAAACTGACAGTTAACTGAACTTACATGTTTTAGCCCTTGGAGAAGTTTTAAACTTTCCCTAATACTGTTAAATGAAACAAAAGATTCTATTGAAAGAACTATATTAATTAATTCTGTAATATTTTATTATCACATAATTACTTTTGTACTAAAAAATAAATTGGAAACAGAAACAGCAGCAAGACAAGCTTGGAAAGCTCAAGTCAAAATGTGTCACACATAAAATGTAGTCTGAATAATTTATCCATTTTCTGTAGTGGCATTTGTACAACTATAACATTTTTCAGCAAAGATATAACTGGTAATGTTCCAAGTTACAAATAGATTAGTTAAATAGCCAACCACCCAGATAAAAGTCATAATTCTAAAAATGTAGAACCTTGGGTATAAGATCATTTAAATTTACAAAATTATACTCAAGGAAGTCCTATTCATGTTAGTAAGCAAATCAGGAGAATAAGATCTTTATATACAGGTGACATTTACATTTGTTATATTTTATATATTTTAAAGTTTAAAAATGATAAATACAATTTGAAATGTAATGAGTATCAAAGATGACCAAGAGTACCTTCTGTGTAAATTAGAATGATAGGGTTCTTGACTGTAAAATTGGTGAGTATGAAAGTCCCTGTTTCTTTCACTAAAGTTGGCAATCTTATTGTTTGCAAATTCTTTTTTGGACTAATTTTGAGCTACACCTGAATTGAAATGACAGCTTGATGCTTTGGTTTTAATTTTATTGTGATTTTTGCAATTTGATTTTAGCAGACTTTTTCAAATAAAAAGAAAACCAAGAAAGAAAACTTAAACCAGTTATAGTAAAATAATCCAGAAAGCTTCAAAAGGACAAACTTGCAGATGATTTTTTTTAATGTAAACTGACCACTAAACCACACACACACACACACACACACACACACTCCTTTTTAATGTACATTTATGGTATGGTGTGGTGTTGTATGGTGTGTGTTTGTAGTGTGTGTGTGTGTGTGTGTGTGTGTGTGTGTGTGTGTATGTGTTTCAGGTAAGTGGGTACATGTACAACGCCAGGATGAAATTAGGTCTCTTCCTTAATAAGTCCCCACATCATTCATCCACACAAGGTCTACGATATAATCACTGAACTACTCTGCTGACTAACCTAAAGAGTTAGCTTGCTCAGAAATCCCACCTCTGCATTTTGAGCATTGGAATTATGGTACGTACACATTAAATTTGAGGCTCTGAACTCTTGCCTTTATTCTTGTATGACAAGCCTTTTATCCAGTGGGCTATCTTTCTAGCCCAGTTACTTTTCTTATATAAAAAATCCCCTCTGTGTTTCAGATAATATTTTAAAGCAAAGACTGCAAGCTCATAGGCTTTAAACTGTTATAAATATAAGGAAATAAAATAATTAACAATATTGAAATAAAGTTAAAATTCTGAGACTATTTTTAATCTTATTGTCTGTGTTAGCTAAATTTTGACATGTATTTTCTCTTAAGTTTTGTAATAAGAAAAAAAAAATTAAAAATTCTTCTAAATAATTTTGGCCATATTCTTTTATAATTTGTAATAACAAATTATAGAAGTTGTTAAGACTTCTATAATTTGTTTGGTAGAAGTTGACCTAAGACTTAAGTATTTTTACTACTGTGTATAGAAAGATACCTCAAGGAATCAACTTCTTGCTGTGAAACATTTTTCTAGTCTTAGATTCATGTCAATAGAAAGTGTGTGGAATGCTATTAAGAAGATAAGTATTTAGAAAAGGCCACAGGTATGTAGGAAACGTTGATAAATCATAGATTATTAAACCATAAAACATAGAAAAGTACCAACTTCTCAAATGTCTGAAAGAGCTGTGCCTTTATTCTTCAGAAATTGTTGCTCAGATTCTTTTTATACTGACATTAGATTTTTCTCACATTTGAGAATAACATATTTTTTCTTTTTTATTAATTACAGTTTATTCACTTTGTATCCCAGCTGTAGCCCCTCCTCCATCCTCTCCCAATCACACTCTCCCTCCTTCTTCTTCTCCTATGCTCCTCCACCAGTCCAATGATAGGGGAGGGCAGTGAATAAATGTAATTAATAAAAAATAAGTATTTTAAAAATTAAAATATATTTAAAAAGAGAACAACACATTTGAATATATTTTTTTTAATTTTTAAAAATTAACTTATTTTTTATTAATTACATTTATGCACTTGGTATCCCAGCTATAGCCCCCCCTCCCTCTTCTCTTTCCTTTCCCCTCCCCAAGTCCACTGATAAGGGAGATCTTCCTCACCTTCCCTCTGACTTAGCCTATCAAATATCATAACTGTCTTCATTGTCTTCCTTTGTGGTCTGCTAAGGCTGCTCTCCCCTCAGGGGGAATTGATCAAAGAACCAGCCATTGCATTTGGAACATTTTTGTCCCTTTTCTTTCCTCCATACACTCCTATATAATATCTCCACTGTTCTTCAAATTAAAGGCCTTTTAAGGATTTCAAACAATGAAAATTAGTTGTATCTATCTATCTATCTATCTATCTATCTAACTATCATCTATGTTTCTATTTATCATTTGTCTCTGCCTATATATTTATTTGTTTAGAAACTCAGCCTTTAAAAAATAAATAAAATGTTACTCATTAAATTAGAATGAAAAGAAACTTGAAAAAGATATTGACAAATAGATGAGTAAGCTTTATCTCCTGTGTATATAATGGGAACAAAGAAAAAAAGTTATTCAGCAAATGAATAACTAGACATAATGCCTCAAGCTCTGAAAGTCATAGACTATGAATAAGATTCAAAGTAAACCAGAAAGATGTACATGATAAAAGTCCTCAGTGATCCAGCCTACGAACAAGTAGAGATGACTAAGAAAAATGCTTTTCTGAGTGAGGATTGATCATCTTACCCAGGGACCTCCTTCTTGCCCAGCCTTCCTCAGGTGTACAGATTTTAGTATGTTTGTCCTATATTATTTGTCTAATATCTACTTTTAAGTGAGTATATACCCTGTGTGTCTTTCTGCTTCTGGGATACCTCACTCAGGATGATCTTTTCTAGTTCCCATCATTTGCCTACAAATTTCATGATTTGTTTTTAATTACTTAGTAGTATTCCATTGTGTAAATGTACCAAAACTCTCTGACTTAATTCAAAACTTTCCAGCATTAGTATCTTTTTTAAAAATTTATTTAATTTTATTTTATATGCTTGGATTGAGGGTGTCAGACCACCTGGAACTGCTTACAGACAGTTGGAGCTGTCATGTGGCTGCTGGGAATTGAACCCAGGTCCACTTAGGAAGAGCAGAGGGTGCTCCTAACCACTGAGCCATCTCTCCAGCCCTAGCAGCACTATCGTGATTAGGGTGAGCATTATTGTGATGAAATACCATGACCAAAAAGAAACTTGGGAAGAAAGGATTTATGTCATTCACAATTCCATATGCCAGTTTTTTATCAAAAGCAGTGCTATAGAAATTCAGAACAAGATCCTGGAGGCAGTTGCTGATGCAGAGGCCATGAAGGGGTGTGATTACTGGCCTGTTCTTCTTGGCTTCCTCATCCTGCTCTCTTACAGAACCCAGGACCACCATCCCAGGAATAACACCATCCACAATAGGCTGGGGCTTTCCCCAACTGTTCAATAAGGAAAATGTCCTACAGATTAATCCTATGGAGGGATTTTCTTAATTGAGACCACTTATCCACCCAATTTTGAGTTTTTTTCATTCTGCCCGATCTCATTAAGTCAAATTGGTGTTTTCCAACTGCCCTTCAGAGTGGGGCTTGCCCTAATGTGGTCGTCTACCTGTGCACCTTAAATAAGTTGATTCACCCTTTCCCAGATGCCAATGACACCTCAGCTAGTGGAAAGTCTTAACATCTTCCCATCTCTACCCAAACCTCCATGCCATAATTTTGTTTCATGTAACCTTGGCATAAGTTTGTAAATACCATCACATTTGTTGTGAACTCATATGTGCAACTGTCCTGTTTGTCTAGAAAATGTTGTTTCCTGAAGTCCCTGAAGTCTACTTTTGTCTTTTATCTGGCGCTTCCTGACTTTCTGCCTCCTCTTCCTTGAGCCTTGAAGGGAGGGGTATGATACGTAGTGTTCCTTTCAGCACAGAGAGCTTCTTCTTTTCACTTTGACCCATCGACACTCTCTGGTTATTAGACTTTATTATGAAAGACACATACAAGACTCACAGAACACAGACAAATCAAGCCAGCACTTCCTGAGAAGCTTCATCTCTATTGAATAACTTTCATAGTACCTGAACGTGATAAGCCATGGTACTGAAGGAAAAAAAAAACAAAACATCAACCCCTACCAGCTATGGTACAAGAAGGACTGCCTTGCAAAGATATGCCCAGCAACTGTGGCACAAATATTAAGGAAGTAAATAATCTCTTTCTGAGTGGGTCTAAGGCTGACTCTGAGAGGTAGTACCCATTAGGCCATAAGCCTTGCTAGAAACCTGTTGCTATTGCAGACATGTCATTAAAATGATTCCTAATGCTATATTCTTATATTCACCAAACTGTGTATCTCTCAACCGAACCCATACCAGGGAATTTTTTTCTTGAAGCAGACAATTGACAAAACATTTTAATATTGAAAAATATGTTAGATTTACTAATTACATATAGGAAAAATGATTTGATAAAATTCAATAGCATCTTTTAATAAGACAACCAATTATAAATTTTTAAAAGTATCCTTTGTAATGAATAAATGTTTAGACTAAGTCTTTTAAACTTTAATTCTAGATATTTAAATATTAGAATTTCCCTTAAGATGAAAAACAATTTCTTTCCTTCAACTATAAACTGGTGGCAATTTTTGTTAAACACATAAATGATTGACAATTAAAAAGGAAAGTGAAAGCTGTTACTATTCATAAATAATATGAATATTTCTATAGGAGATTTCAAAATTATTACTTGAATGAAAAAAGAAGAGGCAAAACTCAATTTATACCTCCACATTGCTGACACCATGAAAATATGTAAATTCTAAAAGGGAATTTGGCTAGGAGTCTGCACAGGTAATTTAATATTAACTGTGAAAGGTGTGAAGAGCTTCTGAATCTAAAAGAAAACTTGGATTAAAGGTTTATGAAACTAATTAACCCCTATGAAAGGTGTAATCTAAATTCCATTGTTATACTTGTTTTGTTGTTTTAGCTAAAGGTTTATGTTTTCAACTGACCATCAAGGAGTAAAGAGTGGCTTTCTGCTCCAAAACACTGCCCTAAGGAAGAATGTGTCTCATAACCTTGACTTTTTTTTTTTGTCAAAAATTAAGAAATAAGCATTTACCCTCAGTGGGTAAATGACTGTTTTGCACAGTGAAAAAGACATAACAGACCCATGAAAGAAGTCATCTAAAGTAGGTTGAGAATGACTTTGAACAAAACATAAATCTTAGTGGGTGTTGTTCTTTTCATCTCTATAAGCCATGCAAATATTATCTTCTAAATGGGTTATCTGTTTACTATGTTGTTTTTTCATAGCTATTTCACCAGAAACTTCTAATAAAATATTACGAGTAGTTTTGTTTGAACAAAAATGATAATTTGTAGATGAAGTGCTAACATTTACATGTATATTCATAAATATATAAAGCTGAAAACATTATAAATTTTAATATGATGAATTGTTATTTTCTGACACTTGTTTACATTCTTAATGGAACTGGGACCTTTCTAACTGAATAATTCACCATTCATTAAGTACTATTTGCAGCAAATCTTGTATTTTTAGGCCCCTCTGTGGACAATACACTCTGAGGTAAGACACTTTAAAAAGTAGAAAAAGAATTACTCAGATTTCGGAAAGATAATTTGTCCTTAGAAGAAATTTTCTTTTGATGATTTCTAGGATACCATTGGAGATATTTACCTTACGAAGCTACAGTTATTTCCCCTGAAAATGTGTGTTACTGTTAAATTATGTCAATGATGAGAGGGACATAATTAAATACTTACTTTGAATACAACAGATGACTGTCCTATTTATAGACAAATTAAATGGAACTAAGGAATAAGGAACTAAGGAAGGTGTCTGCTGAAAGCAAATGCTCCAGATGGAGGAGATTACCCAGTGACTTCCGGAGACCAATTAAGGGCCTGGGTAAATACTGTGCATATTTTGCTGGCTGTGAATGAATGTAAATGGAGACCTGATTATCATTCCGACTGAGAACATTACATAATCGCTCCATTGACTGTACTTACTTGCTCAATGCTCATGTTCAATTTAAGACATGCATTATCCTAACATAAAGTTCTCAGTGGCTTCTATTCTGGCATTGTAATGGACTTTCTTTTACAAATGATTAAATTGCTCATATTTTTCAGTGAGCATTTGAGGTCATAGAGTACATTTGCAAAATATTCTAATTCAAATATACCACTGACTCACGTTCAAAGAGGAACAGATCATCCATTTACAATTGTCGGCATGGACCCAGTATGCTGATATATTAAAAACTAATTTTAACAAGGAATAGATCTCATGTTCATCAATAGCTGTTAAAATGCCCTTGAAATGTTACATGTACAAGTCAGATTAAAATCAACTTTGCCTTTACTCCTGCCTTAAGTATTGAATCACTGATAGGGAGAATAAGTAATGACAATTCCAGCAGATAACCTAGTTTTGTATGAGTGTTGACATTTTGAAGGATGTTAGTCTTATGTAATTAGAAAAGAAAAAAAGAAAAGGCAGATATTTCAAAACATTACGGTTGTAGTTGTAAGGACAATTTTAAAGTCTACATGAAAAGATGTTTCCTGCCAACTGAAATAATATCTACTTAATGATATCTATTACACCATATCTTACATTTTCCTCCTCTTTCTATATTGGTCACTTAAAATGAACATGTCATCAAACCACCTTCTAAGCATTTGTGTACAGAAAAGCACAACCAACCAACATGCAGAGCCGTGGGGACCAAAGATTCCTTCTACAAAACAATTCATAGTTCTATGGCTAAGGGAACACTGCAGAAGAGAGAACACAAATGTTCTAAAAACAAAGGATCCAGGCATTTGCTGTGAGATCCTGTCTCCAGGTTTGTCTTAACAACAGGATTGCTGCACCAGGATAACACTAATCGATATGCCAAACTGGGTGAGAGAAAGTCCATGAGCTATAATTTCTATACCAAGAACGAGAGGCCAGTAAGGAATGCTGAGTTTAGGAGAAAGAGTTTTCCTCTGGGAAGAGCACAATTGGTTACCAGGACCAAATAGTCAGCTCTGAAAATGTAAATAAAAGTAGTTCTATGCAGAACAACAGGTGTGTTTACACATATTCTGTACAAGTACATATATGCACACAACAATTAGTACCAAAAAAGAGGCCATAAATGTGGGGTTTTAGAGGAAAGAACGGGAAGAGGGAACAATTATACAACTGTATGATGATCACAAAAATGTAAAAGAAGTAATACAAATTTACAGTGCTAGTTTTGGTCAAAAAGCTTTCCTTTAGAGTATGTGGCAATAATGCAGAGGGTACTGTTATGCCCAGTTCAAGAACCCCCAAAAGACCAGGAATAAATAGACTCCGCTGCAAATACTTGAGGCTTTTTTTTTTTTTTTTTTTTTTTTTTTTTACAAATTACAAGCTTCAGTTTGGGCTCACACCCCCACCTCCAAAACTGTGAGAGCCAAGAGCCCCACGCTCAGGTTACTTGGATGATTTAAAGATTCTAGTCCTCACAGCATGCTCAAGGCAGGGGCGACTCCTGCCTGGCAAGCATCTATTGGTAAAAAAAATGCTGCCATTTTTAATTAATTGGCTATAGGAAGGTCCCCAAACCAATAATGATCTGTTGTCCCTCCCTAAGTGGATGGGCCAGTCTCCTAGCAACTGTATCTCTAGTGGGTGGGGAAAGAATGCAGTAATTTGAGTTCAGTTCTTCCCCTCAGGGCATTGCTGGATTTGTCTCCACCCAGCTTGCCTTAGATCAGGCCTTAAACTTTAATAATAGCTGCTGATTTTAAATCTTTTGGTCTCTCAGTACAAATTTGCCAACCTTTTCAAATAAGGGGTTGTTAAGTCAGAATGGCCCTAAGAGGAAGAGGATCGGATGGAGTAATGTGAAATATTGGCTCCTGGATATGACAGTCTTGCAATCCTGTGAGGTGATAGCAAAAGTTTCATTGGGTTGTTTGCAAAGCAAGGTGAAGCAAAAATGCTTAGAGAAATGTGTTCTCTTTCAAACTCTGCAAAGCCTGGGAAAATCAGCAACAACACAAAACAAAATTCAGCACACATGTTCTCACTGAGTTTCTGAAATCAAACTTTTGGGTTTAGAATTTATGTGTCCTCAGCCTTTTCCTCTTCTTAAGACCACTCACCTCCCTTGGTTCTCCACCCTCCCCCTACTTCTGCTTGTATTTATATATTAATTTGCATATAACAGATGATGCCATTTGTTTTTTGCAAAGAATCTTATCCTTGCTTTCTACAATTCTTAGTTTACAAGTAATATTAAACATACAAAATAGGTGTTAGATTATTAAACTGTATATCTGATATATTTCTAGTGTTTAATAAACCTTCTGCCTCAAAACCAATTAATTGCCCAATAAACATTTTCTGGGTGGATGAATTGCCATGCCTGCTTCTAGTTCTGCCCTTCGAAAATGTAATGATAAATAAGTTTTTTGTTTTTTTTTTTATCAGTTACATTTTATTAACTCTGTATCCCAGCCATGTCCCGATCCCTCATTCCCTCCCTCCCTCCCTCATCTCCACCGTGCCTCTTTCCAAGTCCACTGATAGGGGGGACCTCCTCCCCATTCATCTGATCCTGTTTTATCAGGTATCTTCAGGACTGGCTGCAAAGCCCTCCTCTGTGGCCTAACAGGACTGCTCCTCCCTTCGGGGGTGGGGAGACCAAAGAGCCAGTCATTGAGTTCCTGTTAGAAATAGTCCCTGTTCCCCTAACTTTGGGAAAACAATTGGTTACTGAGCTACCACAGGCTACATCTGAGTGGAGGTTCTAGGTTATATCCATACATGGTCCTTGGTTGAATGTCAGTCTCAGAAAAGACCCTGTGCCCAGATATATTTGGTCCTTGTGGAGCTCCTATCCTTTCCCCATCAGACTCATTTTTGAAATGTATCCAGAGTCATAATGCATAACATTTCTCTTTAAATATTACTTAAAAATAATTTCTGAAATAAACAAAAATTTTATTTTGTAATTTTAATTTTTTTTTTATTTTTGCTTTTGTGAGTGCGTGGCAAGGTGAGTATGCACACATGATTGTAAATGAGCAGAGAGACCAGAGGTCTCAAGTCCCAAGGAGGGGGAGTTGCTGGCAGTTGTAAACAAGAGCAACCTGGGTGACGAGGAAGCACAACTAAACAAAGATTTTTAAAATTAATATTTTTATTTAGGTGTTTGAAGTGAGAATTTAGTAATTTTTATATTTCATTACTTTTTTACTTAACATGTGAAGTAATGGATTTCACTCACATCTGCCAATTTATATAAATGGATTTCAGTATTTCTTCCCTCTTTACTGATGCTCTTCCCTTTTCTTCACTCAAGTAGTCCCTCCTTTTTCTTTTTTATCCCTGAAATAAATTCCCTCTGCTGTTCCCTCCCCTGTTAACTTAGAACTCTCTCCTCCCTTGTAGGTGATTTATAAGTGAAAAGTTGTTAATGGATCCCTGTTGCTTCAGGTTCAAAGACTGTCCAAGTAAATCTCTGCCTGTTCACCTGCCCAACTCAGTAGAGCGACCACTAACTAGAGATAATGTTTCCTATTTGTCTGTTTAGAATGTTACACATTGATTGCTGTCTCTGGAGTTCAATTTGTGTGCTTCTCTCTATGAAAATTTTTATTCAGGTTAGCAGTAGTTCATCGAAGAGTTTGCTTTTATTCATTCATCAGAGAAGATATCAATGGCTACCGTTGTACTGGCTTCTTTAAACATAGTATCTGTGATGAATTCAACAGTGTTTAAAAATATTTATTATCTTTCTTTCTTGCTGGAATACAAATGGAAGCAATTTACATTTCAGGGTTCCCATATTTATATCTTTAATAACAAGCTGTTAATTAGTACATTTTTCCTGTTTTCATTGTTATTGCAGTACAGTTAAATTCTTTACAGTCCAATCCTTTTCTTTTATTCCTGGGTCAAAATAGTGCTCTATAGCCTTCCATCTATTCTACATTACACATTCTGGTTTTTTTTTCCCAACTATAAAATTTTCGTAACAACATTTTGACAAATATTCATCCACTTTAATAACTTATTTTTGTTTGTCTTCTATATTTCACTTTTCCTCCTAATCTTTTAGATATTACCAAATTGAAATTTGCACAAATATTCTTAATCAAAATACATGCAAATGCAACTTCAACAGTTCACTGCAACCTTCAGAACTGTTCTCACTTTTGTATCAATAGAGCTGAATCTAATCCCTCTCATCTATTGCAATAATTCTGATCAGTGTTTCAGTATTCTTGAATGTGCCTTTGTTGAAGTCTTCCATAATTTTTACAAACTGCAACGTTCTGTTCTTTCATTTGCAGTATTCCTTTTACACATTTCCTTTCATCCACTTTTTTTCCCTCCTTCTGGGATACTGTGACTATCTTTCTAGAACATCCTCTATCGAATGACTTAGAATCGTTAATCTTAAATTAAATGTTCATTTCTCAACTGCATTGGCGAGCTTCCTGGCTTTGTAGCTGGCGTTTGTGAGTTTGCTGTTAGTTTCATCTGTGCATATAACAGCCGAGTTTATGGCTAAATGTTTCTTCAATGTCTACACTAAAATTTCTACTCTTAGATCTTCATGGGATTTGTCAGCTTTTCTTTTTCAGTCTCCCTTCATGATCAGAGGTCTGGCTTGAAATGATCCAAGGGATTAGCCTCTATGCCCTAGTGTACATTGTTAGTGTCCATCCCTCATGCCTCCCTACTGGAATGTGATGTGGAACATAGTAAAGTTTCCTTCCCCTGAAGCACACGGTTTTGCTTTTGTTATGTTTTTGAAATATAAATCCAATTTAGGTCATGTTAGAGATCATCAACATATTTTAATTCTTTTATTTATCTTTATATATATATTTCTATTCCTACATATATATAGCGATGCTGTTTGTGTGGGGAAATGGATATGTCTCTACCATGACAGGAAGCTCATGAATTGAGTTACATATTTATAATTCTATGTTGGCTGAAGATTTGCATATTTATACCTTCAGTGGGTCTGAACTTTAGACTTACTGCCAACTTTCTTTTTGGTAACTTCATTTAAATGTCTAATAGGTGTCTTCAAGTTAAAACTTTCCAAATCAGAACTTGTACAGTTCTCTGGAGCAGCATATAAAATGGCATCATGACCTTGCCAAAAAAGACTCCCTGTGAGAAAAACAAAGAAAAAGAAAAACCCACCATAAAAAAACAAAACTGTGTGAAACTTCTTTCTTATTCTGAAGCCAAATCAATCTCAATATTCAATTTTAGCGTATCCCCTTTTCTCCATATCATCTGCTATTTTAGAAAACTTAACATACAGATCAATAATAACTTATTTTAAGTATGACATAGTACTCATTTTCTTTATCTTACAATCCCATTCCTTTTTAAAATGGCCTTATTACTGTATTAATTTATGAGTTTTTTTTTTTTATGAAAAAGTAGGCTTCTTACATCTAAGATAGCATCTGTCCAAAGCATTACTCTTTCCCCAGGTTAGCAGGTACAGACTGCATATTGTATGAACTCAGCAAACTCAGATAAATGAATTGTTTCTAATCATCCGGTTTCTTAGCACTAGAGCCTACATTTATTTTGTTTATTTTGTTTTTATTCTATTATTATTATTATTTACAATTTATTCACTTGTTGCTTCCTCCCCATCTCTTCCTGATCCCAACCTTCCTTTCTTCCTCTTCCTTATCACTCTTCCCTAGTCCACTCAAAAGGAGAGTCCTCCTGTCAACACTAGGTCTTTTTGTATCCCCTTTCTGCTAAAAGACTACCTGTGCTCTGTCCAAAGTTTGACTGTGAGTCTCTGCATCTGCTTTACTCCCCTGCATCTGCTTTAATCTGCTCTTTGGGAACGTAAACTTTTACAACTACTCTGGAAATCAAACTGGCAATTTCACAGAAAACTGGGACTAGTGCTACCTCAAGATGCAGCTATACCACTCCTGGCATATATCTGAAAGATGTTCAACCATACAACTAGGACATTTGCTCAACTGTTTTCGTAGCATCTTTATTCATAATAGCCAGAACCTGGAAACAACCTAGATGTCCCTCAAAAGAGGAATGGATACAGAAATTGTGGTACATTTACATAATGGAATACTACTCAGCTATTAAAAACAAAGACATCATGAAATTTGCAGGCAAATGGTGGGAACTAAAAAAAGATCATCCTGAGTGAGGTATCCCAAAAGAAGAGAGACACACATGTTATATACTCACTTAGAAGTGGATATTAGCTATGTAATATAGGATAAGCATTCTAAAATCTATAGTCCCAAAGAAGCTAAATAACAAGGAGGACCCTAGGGAAGATGATTAATTCTCATTTAGAATGAAGACAGGAAAGACTGGAAGCATCAGAATAGAGGAAACAGGACTAAAGCCTACTACAGATGACTTCTAAAATACTACATTTGATTTTTTTTAACAATATATTTTATCAAAATACAAATATTTGACTTGAAATCTTTTAAAATGTAATTACATCATTTTTCCTGCCTTTCCTCTGTTCCTGCAATCATTTTCATGTACCTATCTTGGTCTGTCTCAAATTCCTAGCCTCTGTTTCTTTAATTATGTAGATATTTAACATACAGATCTTGGAGGAGAACATATAATGCTACTTTAATAAACCAGCATGTTTGCAAACTACATTTTAAATACTTATCCTGACAACCACAGGTAAGCATATTTTTGAAATGTTGAACTCAGTTGAACTGGGTTTATATTTAAAGAAAACATATACAAAAGTATTATTTATTAAATGCCATATACAGCAAATTAAGAAAAATTAAATTGTATTATAATTGTGTGTATTTCAGAATATACTTGAATATAAGAAATATCCTCCATGGGCTTAAATATTTGAATGTTCTGTACTCAGGTGATAGATAGCACGGTTCAATGTTTTAGGATACAAGGCTTTGCTGGAGGAAGTAAGTCACCTGAGACATGCTTTGTGAGTTCATAGCTTACTCTAGTTCCAGTGTGCTCTCTCTGCATGTGATTGTTGTTGAGACGTTATCTCTCAACTTCCAGCTCTTACACCAAAGACAACGTCTCTTTGCTATAATTCAAAATAACTGTCTCTTTGTTAAGTTATGTTTGGTCAAGGTATCGTCTTACAACAGAAAAGTAACAAATAAAGTTTCTTTTGAGTAAACAATAAATAATTACATGATAATTTTATTACCCCAGAAAAGTAATATTTCACTGTTGAAGTTTTTACTGTATATAAGATATGAATAGCATGTCTTTAAAATGTGCTGCTTTTGAATCTGAGAAAATAGAAAACATCCATAGAAATCATTACAGATGCATGTGCTGACAGTTCCCTCAACCTATTCAGTCAGATTTTCAACCGGATTTAACATGATGAAAAACATTTCCTGAGACTGCAGCAGAGACAAAAACTGAAATTCTTACAAGTATCAATAAGGTAATATGTAATTCTCTAAAACTGTCCTTGGTGAGCATGTGTATTAAATATATATATTTTCTTTTTTTTTTTAGATTTTTTTTTTCAATGCAGTTTATTCAGGAACCTTGAACAATCCTAGGACCCTGGGGAAAGCCAGCCCACAGCTTAACTAGCCTCTGGGTAGCCAACCCAGGCGTGCCACGTGGGCAATGCAGATAGGTCCACATACATGGAAGCAAGCCAGATCCTCAGCCTTAGCCAAATGTGAAATTGTTCGTGACAGAGAGCACTCACCATCGGGAAGGTGGAAGGCGGAAACCAGTCAATCTTTAAGGCATAGCATTCCACAGCTCTCTACAGTTCCCCCTTTTTGTTTTAGATGCATCAGGCAAGAGTAGAGGTCTGATCTCTGATATTAGAAATAAATTGGGACTTTGTACCGATGTTCATTTAGGTGTCATCCACCCAAAGAGCATCAGACCCATCTGATACCTTTTTCTCAAAGGCGGGACCTGGGGCATCAACCCGCATGCAATAAGACATGCTCTTCTCTGGGTCCAAAGCGGCTGACCCTGAGTGCAGTGCTTAGCCTCGCATCCTGAGCGTATCATTTTAGCTTTTTATGGTAGCCAACCATGCTTGGGGAGAATATCCTACTTCAATGGCTGTAAAGGCCTGAGTGATCATGGCTGCATCACACTGTTGTGAGACTCTAATCTTGCATATATACCACAGGCAAACCAAGGAGATCAACACCAGAAGGCCTGCTAACGCTCCCATGCCCGCCCATTCCTTCAGATGATTCATGGCTGCAGCAATCCGTGTTGATAATCCTGTGGCTAGTCCTGCGTCCACTCTGGTAGAATTTACTGTGACAATGGCCACTCTCAGCTGCTCCATCGTAGTATCGAATTCTCCAGTCCAATTACCTAAAATATAGCTCGACAATGATTTCTATGCAAGTTTTCATTGAAAATAAATCATTCATTTGATTTCTAATGTCTAGCAACTGATTCACGCATAGGCAATAAATACTAAACCATAAATTCAAGGTTTGCAGTTTATCAGATTTGTGGAAAAAATAAAAGAACCTGTACAATTCTTACAAGCCTTATTTGGAAAAGAGATTGTATGATTTTTGTTATTTTATTATTATAATTTATTACAATTTATTCAAAATTGTATCCAGACTGTAGCCCCTCCCTTGTCTCTTTCCAATACCACCCTCCCTCCCCCTTCTCCCCTTATGTCCCTCCCCTAGTACACTGATAGAGGAGGTACTCCTCGCCTTCTATTTGACTCTAGCTTAGAAGGTCTCATGAGGACTGGTTGCATTATCTTCGTCTGTGGTCTGAGAAGGCTAAACCCCCAGGGAGAGGTAGTCAGAGAGCCTGCCACTGAGTTCATGCCAGAGA
Organism: Meriones unguiculatus; assembly: GCF_030254825.1. Lineage (NCBI taxonomy): Eukaryota > Metazoa > Chordata > Mammalia > Rodentia > Muridae > Meriones > Meriones unguiculatus. Next base: position 81,671,395 of record NC_083364.1, read on the forward strand.
GACCCTTTACTCCCCTTATTAGGGACCCCACTTGGAGACAGAGTCTATAGGCTACATCTGTGCAGGGGTTTTATGTCTTTTCCATGCATTGTCCTTGGTTGGGGTATCATTCTCTTCAGGATACCCAGGAGTCTGTTTCTCTGGCTCTATTGGACTCCTTTTGGAGTTCCTGTCTCCTCCTGGTCTTTCTATCTCCCCCTTCTTTCCTAAGATTCCCAGCAATCTGCTCAAAGTTTGGGTATGAGTCTCAGCTTCTGTTTCAAAGCCTTGATCAGTAGAGTCTTTCTATAGGATAAACATACCAAAATCTATACTCCTAAGAAGCTAAATCAACAAGGAAGATTGTATGGAAGATGCCCAATCCTCATTCAGAAGGGCAAACATGATAGACATCCGAAGAAGGAGAAGACAGGGAAGAGATTGTATTTTACCTTTGTTGCAGAATGACATAAAACTTGAAAGGTGAATTTGAGTTGTTTATGGAGTACACTGTAACAAAACACGAATCACAATTGCAGCTTGGGTTTACAGACATCTGAGTGTAAATTTCAAAATATATCTTTACTTCAATAGACTTTAAGTGGCTTTAAGCTTGAAAAATAGGAAACTCATTACTTAAATTTTATCATTCACTATTTTCATATGCTTCATCATTGGTGACACATGTATGTTTGAATGTACAAATGCATAACTTTTCTATGTTCTGTCCAGTGAATAAGCGAGCAAGAGCAAATTATTGACAGACAGAATATTGTTTCTGGATGCAACTGATTTGGCTCTGGGAAAGGAGCATTTAACAGGATGTTTGGAAGTGCTATTGAGCCAAAAAGCAGACAGCCTTTATATATATGCATATATAAAGGTTTTATGTCTTATCCTAAAGGCACGAGAACCATAGTAAAGAATTATATACTGCCACACTGAAGAAAACTTGCATTAGGTTAATATTTGATTTAAAAGACATACCATCTTAACAAAGAAATATAAAGTATTAGTTTCAAATTTTTGATATTATTAGTATTGCCTATTTAAACAGCTTTTTAAATCATCAGACTATGAGATTTCTTATTTTATACCATTTTGTGAAAAATAATACAATTGCTTTTTTTGTTTTATTGTTTGTTTTTCTTTTTCTTTTTCTTTTTGGAGGTTGAGACAGAGTCCCTAAGTATAGCCCTGTATGTAGACCAGCCTACTCTTGAGCTCAGGAAGATAAGAGTTTTCTGCTTTCTGCTTTCTGCTTTCTGAGTTCTAAATTAATTATAAGTACTAAATGTAATTAGTCTTTTTCCTTACTTTATTAACAAAATTAAATGAAAAACGACTTTACCAATCTTGAAATTAAGTATATCAATACATCTTGAGTGATTATTAGCATTTCTATTGACATAGAACTGCTGCTAAATTGAGGATATTCCTTAGAAATGGGTAGAATGATGAATATTGAAGAAAAATAGAGTAAAAACAAATGAAAAGACCTATGTGGTTGTAGATAGCTTACCTAAGCAAGTTCAAATTTATTTTAGAAACATTGGAAGTATCTTAAAAGGTTTCCAAAGTGAATTTTTAATTTACACTATGATAATAGAGGTGAATCATGGGGACAAGGGGAGGCATAGTATTTGAACAGAATGTTAATCATGAAAGTATCTTTACCATGAGAACTAGGAAAGACCATCTTGAGTGAGGTAATCCAGAAGCAGAAAGACACACATGGTATATACTACTCATAAATGCATTATTATACATATAATATAGGGTAAAAATACTAAAATCTGTAGTCCTAAAGAATCTAAACAAGGAAGACCCGAGGGAAGATGTTCAATCCTCATTCAAAAGGGCAAATGTAATAGACATGGGAAGCAGAAGACAGGGAACAGGCAGGAGCCTATCACAGACACCCTCTGAAAAACTCTACTGATTGAGGTATGGAAGCAGAGACTGAGACTCATAGCCAAATTTTGGGCAGAGTGCATGAAATTTTATGAAAGAAGGGGGAGACAGAAAGACCTGCAGGGGTCAGGAGCACCAACAGAGCCAAAAAACCTGAGCTAGGAGGGGACAGGAGCACCAACAGAGCCAGAAAACCTGGGCTATGGCAGTCCTGCAGAGACTGATACCCCAACCAAGGACCATGCATAGAGAGGACCTAAAATCCCTGCTCACATATAACCAACAGACTCACTCTCCAAGTGTGTTCCCTAGTAAAAGAAGCAAGGGCTGTAATCTGGCATGAACTCAGTGGCTGGCTCTCTGATCACTTCCCCCTGAGGGGTGCAGCCTTACTAGTCCACAGAGGAAGAGGATACAGCCAGCCTTGATGAAACCTGATAGGCTAGGGTCAGGTAGAAGGGAAAGAGGTCTACCCCTACCAGTGGACTAGAAGTGAGGCATAGGAGGAGAGGGAGGGAGGAGGGATTGGAGAAGATGAGGGAGGGGGCCACAGCCAGGATACTGATAAACTGATAAACTGGAAATTGATAAACTGTAGTAAATAATAAAATAAAAAATTAAAAACACAGAAATTATTTTACATTTAGTCTGCTGTCCATATGATCCTCATCCAGAAAATATCTACAAACAACAGATTATTTTGATACCAAAATGTAGATGTGAACCTATGACCTATCATTTGCATGATTTGTAATAATTCATTCTGAGAAAAGTGATGTAACTGAGAAAAAAAAAGTTGGTGAGGCTAGCAAGATGGAAATCAAGAGAAAGAAGTAGCCTCTAAGACATGAATTAATGATGTGTTAAGTTAGGCAATATAAAATTTTAGAATATAAGTTTTTTAAAATAAACAACACAGGTTGGTATCAAGAATATGATTAATAACAAAACTGAGAGAAGCCAATTATAAATTCAGCTAGGATTTCTTTTGCGTTTATTATTCATTATTGTCTTACATACTTATAAGTTTTAAGTCTTACTTTTACACTCTCCTTGCTTGGTTGCTGTTACTTACATAAACCTCTTCAGACATATTCTCTGTTGACAAAAATAATGTTTTCCTTGAATTTAGAAAATCAGGAACACTTTTGATTAAAGTGTATTGAAACCCAAAAGTGCCTAATATTTTGAATTGGTGAACTAGGAACATGATACACGGTGTAAGCCCAGCAATTAACAGGACAGGGCAGATTGTAAATATCAGCCAGTCTGAGGGACTTAATGCCTGGCAAGCCTGGACTTCACAATGATATCCTTTCTGAAATCAATGACAACAAAAATTCACATTTGTACAGAAAAAAATGCTGTTATTCTTATAAATGCATGAATTAGATTTTACTGTTCATATACAGAACATTTATATGTCTGTGATAAAAGTATTTTCTTAAAATAGTGCTAATGATTAAAAAGATATCTCTCTTTGAGAAAGAAAATGTAAATTTTCAAAGCCTTAACCATGAGAAATAAAGCTAAATCCATAAAAGGAAGAAAAGAAATACAAACCATTTTGGGAATATATTATTTTCCCTTGTTTCTAAACAGAAAAATAAGAAAATATATGCTTCATGAGTAACTGTACAAGTTCTTTGATCATGAACTATTCTACTCATTCTTAAGATAATTGGAAATAAAGGCCAAGTTACTACAGTGAGCTTTATAGCTTACCCAGAAAGAACACTTTTAAAAGAATTTCAGATAGAAGAGATTCTTAGAAATAAATGTCGATAGTCTAAATTGTCTGCATTCATCCACTTTAAAAGGTATAACATTCAAGGTTCAATTTAATTCGTCATGGAAGCTATCCCACATGCACTTTAAAGTGAGCTTTCTTCTACTGCTTCTAGCTGTTTTCCTATGTCTCACAGCTTGTACTGCATGCATGTGGCTTATTTTGTACTCTGTAGATTCTCATCACACTGAAAGGATCTGTGTATCTCCGCTTTCTCAAGGTCATAATACATTATATCTGTCTCAGCTCAGTTGACATTCCGGACATAAGTTTCTGTGCACCCAACATTGCTTCTACATTCAGCAGGTCTTTAAAAATCTGAACTGCAGTAAAAATTCAACATAAACGTACAATGGAATAAACTATGCATAACTAATAATTGAATGTTATAATTGAATCTTTGAAAATTAATCTTTTTGTAGTATATGATCTGGACTAAACTTAGGTACAAAAACTAAAAAATAATATGTCCTATTTCTTACACATTTAATAAAAATTAGTCTGAGTATATTTCTCATGCAAAAGCAGTGACCCAGAAGTACCATGATGGGACATCTGCAAATCAGAAGACAAGAGAGATTGTTGTACCATTTATGTCTTATCTCACCTAAAGACCAGAGCCATTAGGCTAGGTCCCAATCCAAAGAAGAGAGAAGAGACAACTGTGAGGATGAATAGTTCTATTTTTTTTTCAAGACCCTTGATCCTTCCACAGTTGGACTCATAGATATATCATAAATAATGTTGAAACAGATTTTGATACCTGTCAGACAATCCAATTAATATATAAAATTAACAATAAAGTTCATTAGTTTAAGATACACATATCCAAACTGGATGAAAGGGACACACGGCTTTAATCCCAGCACTTGGGAGTCAGAGACAGGCAAATGCCTGTGAGTTCCAGGACAACCTCATCTACAGAGTGATTTCCTGGGCCCCCAGGGTTATACAGTGAAAACTTTTCTCAATCCCTATCCAGAAAGGTAAAGAGGAGAGACATCAGAAGAAGGAGAAAACAGGGAACAAGTCAGGAGCCTGACACAGAGGACCTCTGAAAAGCTCTACACTGCAGACTATCAAGCAGATCCTGAGACTTATGGCCAACCTTTGGGAAGAGTGCAGGGAATCCATGAAAGAAGTGGGAAACAGTAAGATCTGGAGAGGACAGGAACTCCACAAAGAGAGCAACAGAACCAAAAATTCTGAGCACAGGGGTCTTTCCTGAGACTGATACTCCAACTAAGGACTATGCATGGAGATAACCTAAGACCCCTGCACAGATGTAGGCCATGACAGTTCAGTATCCAAGTGGGTTCCGCTGTAATAGGAACAGGGACTACCTCTGACATGAACTGATTGTCCTGCTCTTTAATTACCTCCCCCAGAGGGGGAAGCAGTATTACCAGGCCACAGAAGAAGACAATGCAGCCACTACTGATGAGACCTAATTGACTAGGATCAGAAGGAAGGAAAAGAAGTCCTCCCCTATCAGTGGACTTGGGGAGGGGCATGCATGCAGAAGGTGGAGAAAGGGAGGGATTGGAACAGGAAGAGGGAGGGAACCACAGGGGGGATACAAAGTGAATAAAGTGTAATTAATAAAAATTAAAAAAAGAAAGAAAAATTAAAAAAAAGATTAAAGACAACTAAAAAAAAAGAACATAACAAAACAAAGCAAAATAACAAACAACAACGAAAACCCAAGCAAAGCTAAACAAACAAAAAAACCATATATTCACAATCTTTCATACAATGCTCCTGAGTATTAAATGCTGCAGAATTTTATAAATATGTTCATTAGACTGGACTCTACAACTCTGTGTTTTGATTGGTTTTGGTTTTCTGCTGTGGTCTTCTATAGAAGAGAAGTAGTCAGATTACAGTTTTTCAAACCAAAAATGTTGCTCAGGAGCCATAGATAATTGACCATAAGTTGTAGAGATTTATCTAGTTTACTCCATGCAGGAATTCCTCTCTGCTCACTAAGTACCTTGGTGACTGTGGGTCTGAATATATATTGGGAATGTGATACAAAATCAAAGATGAAACTGTCTTCTCCCATAAAATGCTAAATGTTGGGGTGGACAAATATATTGAAAATACTCTTATATCCATATGGAAGACTCAACACAGAATCAGATCACTTACAGGTCTGTATGTAAAAACAAAATTAGGTATGAGAAATCAAAATATCCTAAGCTGAGATATGTCTGAATGAAAATCTGCTCTGAAAAGAAAACCACTCAGCAGAAATTATGCTTTTACTGCTATCAAAAAGAAAACAGTTTAAAAATTAATCTAAATAGTTTTAATAAATTTCTTCTAAAATGCAGAAACAAATCGATATGAAATACAGAATTTAAGCAGCATGCTACTATGGCTTTTAAAAAATATGTAAACTGATAGTGATATAAACTTGTTTTTACAACAGCTAATTATTGTGCTGGACAATTATGTTTTCAAGGGGCAAAAAGCAAATATTTTATTAAGGGGAGATATGGGGAAGATTAATGAGGATTTTGAAACATTTGAAACATTTTGAAACATTTCAAGTCTCAGGGCTTGGAACATTGTTTTCATTTGCATCCTCAGCCAAGTGCCCACTGTAGATCTTTCTATTTTAATATTTTTTTTGTTTTTTTTCAGAGATTTTAAAATTATTTATTGTTTAATAACCAATAGAGGAAAAATACTATTTTTGTTCAAGGACACATTGTTATTGGTATAGGTAACTCGTGGATCTATAAATTAGAGTAAAATGAATTCTCAAACTTCAGACATTTTTCTTGCATGGTATTAAAAGTGACAAACCTTGTTGTAAGCCACATTTGCTTCTGAAGATGGTGGTTCTCTCCTCCAAAAAGTGTCAGGCCCTAGATGAGTTCCATCTTCCTTCTAGACCAGTGGATGTCAACCCCAGTATTGTAACTGCTTTGGGAGTCAAACTACCCTTTCAGAGGTGTTTCCTAAGTCTATCAGAAAACAAAGATATTTACATTATGACTCATAACAGTAGCAAAATTACAGTAATAAAGTATCTACAAAAATAATTTATGATTGGGGGTCACTACAACATGAGGAACTGAATTAAAGGGTCACAACATTAGAAAGATTGAGAACCAATGGTCTAGATTCTACATGATAATTTCCAAAGACGTGGGAGGATAATTTGTGACCATAAACTTCCCTAATTCCACCTGAATTACTAAAACTAAGATGGAATTTATGTATTAAATATAAAGGAAGTCACTAATCATTTGTCTATCATCAACAACTTACATCCTGCCAAAACGCTTTCTCTTTTATTACTACACAGCTACCCTTAAGAAATGCATCATCCCTTAGGCAATGAGACCAGGAAAAATCCCTATAACCTAGCAAAAGTATACCTGGAATCCAGAAAAGACAAATTCCCTATCACTTTTCAAAGGTCATGCTACTACCAATTCAGTAAAGAGTATCAGTTTTTGTACTTTAGCTAGCCATAAGGCTTGGAGGTTTTGAGAGTTTTTGTGGCTAACGGCCTTCCTGAGAGTAAATGCTCTGGTCCTTTAATGTCCACTAAGTCTTGGTTTGCTCACATAAAAACCAGGTAATAACATCTCCAATGCAGAGTGACCGTTGCAATCAACTGAGACAAAACACACAAAATACAGGACTGTTCATGCTGCAGTAACTATTACTGTCTCTACTGTAATCATTTGCTGTTTAAAACACCTAGAATTGGTTAACTATGATTTTTCATTCTTTTTTTAAATTTAGAAAAAAAATTATTAATTACACTTTATTCACTTCGTATCCCCCCATAAGCCCCTCCTTCCTCCCCTCCCGAACCTACCGTCCCTCCCCCTTCTTCACACATACCCCTCGCCAAGTCCACTGATAGGGGAAGTCCTCCTTTCCTTCCTTCTGATCTTAGTCTATTAAATCTCATCACGAGTGGCTGCATTGTCATCTTCTGTGGCCTGGTAAGGCTGCTCCCCATTCAGGGGGAGATGATCAAAGAGCAGGCCAATCAGATTATGTCAGAGGCAGTCCCTCTTCCCATTGCTATGTAACCCACTTGGATACTAAACTGCCATGGGCTACATCTGTGCAGGGGTTCTAGGTTATCTCTATGTACTTGGTTGGAGTATGAGTCTCTGGGAAGACCCCTGTGCTCAAATTTCCCGTTTCCCGTTGCTCTCTTTGTGGGGTTCCTGTCCTCTCCAGAGCTTACTATTTCCCACTTCTTACATAAGATTTCATGCACAGTGCCCAACAGTTGGCCATGAGCCTCAGCCTCTGCTTTGATAGTTTGCAGGGCAGAGCCTTTTAGAGGCCCTCTGTGGCAGGTTCCCAGCCTTTTTCCTGTTTTCTTCCTCCTCTGATGTCTTTCTTCTTTGGTAGTTTCAATTAGCTCCTAATTAGCGTATGCTAGGCAATTGCTCTTTCACAGAACTGCTTCACTAGCCTGTGATGTTCAATGATAAAATACTTGAGATGATTTGCCAACCAGAACAAAACTTTCATACACACACCCAGTAACACACGCTTGTACACACACACATACACACACACACACACTTCCCACAATATCTTGTTGGCTGATTTCAGCCTAGTTCATAAAAAGATGGAATATTGATATACAAATGTGTCATTCAGGTCTGCCATTATAATCTATTTTTCTATCATAATAATCTATTTTTCTATCAAAAAAGGCCAATTGTTAAAGTTGTAAGCAATATATCACATGTACAGATGGAAGAAATTTGTTTTCACTGGATAAACATAATCTAGATTTTGGTATTTTGGGGAGGAAGACCACCCCTATTAGTGGACTGGGGGAGAGCTATGGGAGGAGAAAAGGAAGGAAGGGAGGAATTGGAGGGGGTCAAGGGAAGTGCTACAGCTGGGATACAAAATGAATAAATTATAATTAATTAAAAAATAAACTAATTAAAAAAGAACTTGGATTTTTTTTCAGATATTCATGTCTTTCTTTTTAAGTACAAAATTCAATGATCATTTGTTCTGAACAAGATGTGTTTTCCTTACTATAAAAATGTTTTTCATACCTTACATAATAGTAGTCTTTTATAGAATGACCTGCAGATATTTTAATTAAAATACCAAGGGGTAGAAAAATAAAATATTCAGCAGTCATTACTGTTTATAAATATGTTGTTTCTTCTCTGAGTAATAATCTTATGGCATTATATATCTACATGGAATGGATTTCTCACTTAGAGTATTTGCTTAAAAAGACTGGCTTCACAGACTCTTATTTCTTTGTTTTAGAGATAGCAATTTTTAGACAATGTTTTAGGGAATTACTAAGACATACAAGCTTATGAACAGAGTGTGGATCAGAAACGTGACCTGAATTGCTTTCTCAGTAGTCATGAAAATATTTATATACTTTACAAATTTTACTAATAAAATTATCTCTGTCACCTTTATATAATTGCATCATGTTATATGCAGTTTAATTTATTTCATAACCTAAATACATTGGTCTCATTTTCTATATTTTGTGCCTAAGTTTATACGAATGTATGTATATATGAATGAATGCTATGTATATATGTATGCATAAATGTACCATCTGTTATCAATCATCTATCATCTATTTATAGATTATCAACTTTTTGCTAATTGGTGCTACATTTTAGGTAACATCTTATTTTTTTCTCATAATCTCCAACATTTTGTATAGCATAAATTATCTAGAATTCAACTTATCTAAATAGTCTTGATTCAGTTATTTCTATTGCAATTAGTATTCTCAGAACTATTTTTGCCTCAATCTCTGTCTTAGACCATGCATGTATTCTACTTTGAACATTAGCAATGCTTTTCTATTAGAATAGCACCATTAGTCCACTCTACAAGTATAGCTCATTGGAAAGTAAAGATTGATTGCTGGTGGTGACCATGTTGTAATGAAAGAGGGAAATATGGGAACTGAAGTGATATATGAGCTTCAGATTGTGCAACCCTGTTCTAGAATTTTTTTAGTTATCACTGCTTCCATTTAATGTTTTACCCTTTTGCTTTGTCATAGCTCATCCTGACTGTTTATATAAGATCTTTGTTCTTTTGATCAAGCTTCAAATAAATTTTGGATATTCATTCAATTTTTAATATATTCATGGTTATTTTAATAATATACCTAACTACTTTCCTACTATCCCTAACCTTTTCTACATCATGGTTTGAAATATTTTAAATTTTATTTTGTAATTAATGTGCAGTCTTTTACCCTCTTTTACACAGAGAATTGTGCTTTTTATTTGTAATGTTTTCTTGTTCTATTGCTTATTTTGGATTGGATTATTTTATCATTTCCAAAAACTGAATTAAAATGGCAAAAAAATGTTGTACATCCCTAGAAGGACAAGAAGAGGACCAATTTATGCACTTGTGATGGTATTAATTTTTACTCTTTCATTTTTCATAGTTTTAACCTGTTATTGACCCTTCCTTACTCATAATAGCTTGCTGCTGTGGGTTCCATTAAAGCAGTTTAAGTTGGACTGTGTTTATTTTAAAATGTGAATGAATTGTATTGTCATATAGGGTCAGGTCTTCTTTAATTAGGCAGAAACATCTGGTCTCCCTCAAGGGTCTGTGCTAAATGTTTATTATTAATTTTGCATGTTAATGATTTGGAACTTCTTTATAAAGTCATCAGGGTTACTTTTTTTGCCAATGAGCCACATTATATGAAAATATCATATTGGATTAAACTTTTGACTTAAAAGAACACTTGTGAACTACAAATCTAGCCTTATTTGATTAGCAAAGTATCTAAAATAGAACTAGTTTTCACTGAAACCAATAAATAATTCTCTTGATAATTCAATAAATTTTTGTAATTTCAGTAATCAGTGCTAATGAAAGTATTTAATTAAAATAAGTAATAAGTTTTATTTAAAAATTCAGTTAAAATAGTTGTTGAAAATTATATTCATTTGATTTTTAGATAATATTTAGTCTTGTTTATTGGCAGTATTTTCTATGCCAATTTTTCAGGAATTTATCAGTGATGCTCTGCATTAAATATCAGTACTAGGGAGGCAGAGGCACATTGATCTCTGTGAATTCCAGGTTAGGCTTTTCTACATACTACATTCTAAGACTTTCACAGCTACATACTAATACCCTATATCCCCTAAAACAAATAAACAATACAGAAGAAAGGAAAGGAAAAAAAAAAGAAAATATGAACGTTTGTTCTCAAGATTAGTTATTACACTTACTTCAAAGGTATGTGGAAGATCCTGACTTTGTTTTACTGGAATCAAAATTTAATTCAGAATTATAATTTCTTGAATACTCTATTCAGTGAGTCTAACTTACACTTAAAGTTCTTATTTCTTCATTTTGTTTTTCAGAATTTTTTTTACATTTGCTCCTATTAGTCTCAATGAATCACTTGGCATACCTCCAAGTTACCCAGATATTCTGGTCCTAGATAATTCATACACTCTATGGTATTTCTATCCTAATGTGATATTATCCAGTTGTCCCTCTTGTTGACCTTTGATTCTTTTCTAATCTGTCCACAGCCAAAACATGTTCAGGAGTCTATGTCAATAAATTTCTGCCAAGGAGAAATTATATTTATTTTGTCTGAAACAATGTTTACTTTTGCTGTTGAAACTTTTCTTGATATACATTTCTTAAACTTCTAATCTTTCTAATACTGGGTAGATGTGCCCAGTACAGTATTCAGAAATGAGGAAAAGCTATGCTGGACCAACTTTTACAGTATTTAAAAGTTGTGATATACAAGGGTGCATTCCCGTTCTTTCTTATTGATGATCGTCAATTAAATCCACCCTGGCATACCATGTCTTAAACACATCATTGTCCTTAGAACCTTCCATTTCTTATGCAATACTTAATGGGACAAACTGTGAATTTTTTTTTATTTACAGTGCCTTTTTTTTTTTTTTTTTTTGCTGCTCACAAAACAAGGTTTATTAGGTACCACAGCCTCTTGCCACTGCTCATTTTCACTTAGTAATACTTAAGAAGACTTCTCCAGGCTTGTGCCCTAGCTTAAACAAGTCAATTCTCTTATCACTAAAGAGCCCACGGTATCAATGTACCCAGGCTTATTTATTGAGTTTTCTAGTAGAGGAAATTCTGATTGCTGCTGCTTTCCAACAACTCTAAGAAAGCTTTCACAGACAATTTTTTATGACCTTCCTTACAGTGGAATATGTTGGCTTATAAGCATTTTGTCCCTTACAAATTTGTTTGTGGAAGCATGATCCCACATGTTCTTGGTAAAAGAAGAAATCAAGAACTTGGCTGGTTCATTTTGCTAACTGGTAGACATAATGCCTAATCTTTCCCATCAGAACATGTGAGTATATGTTATATATTTTGTTTACTTTATTATATTTTAATTAAAGTATAATTACATAATTTCAATTCATCCTTTCATCCCTCCAACCCATCCCCTCTTCCACCCCCACACCATAAATCGTGGTCACTCTTTCTTCAATTATTGTTATATAATATATATACACATATGCACATAATTTATAACTAGAACCTGATGATTTATTAGTGTTTACTTATGTGTATTTGGTTTAAAGGTTGTCCAATACTGAATAATCAATATTGGGGCTCAGCCTAGAATAAACGAATTATTTCACTCCTTGAGTTTCCTTTAGCCTGAATTTTCCCCACCACAGTGGGTGGTGTTGTTCAGGGCATGTTTAAGCCCTTACTTCCCTGAAGCTTCATGGGTGTAGCTTCCTGCAATTTCCTGGAGATTCAAACTCCAAACAACCTTCCCGGTCCTTTGCTCTTATCTTCTTTCTGCCACTTCTTCATGGTGTCCCACATTATTTGCATGTTTACTGCAAGAAGTTTTTACATTAAACATTTTCTTTGACTGAGATATCTGTTTCTTTTATGATATCTTCCATGCTTGCCTTCTGTGAGCGAGGCTAGCCTTTGAGCTTCCTCTTGGAGTTCCTATGTTTTTCATTTTCAGATTATCCTCAGGTCGCACTTTCTTTAATAATTTTCCCTCCATTTCCAGGTCTTGACCTACTTTATTCCTTTCTTTCCACTGGTGTGTGTGTGTGTGTGTGTGTGTGTGTGTGTGTTTGTGTTTATCGATCTCTTTTGAGTTTTTATTCACTTCCTGTTGAAGGAACCCCATTTTATTCATAAAAGCAATTTCAAAGTCTTTATCTTGCTATGTGTTCCCAGTCATTGGAAACTGATTATTAGGAAATGAAGTGAGTTGTGGTGGGAGATGGGTGTCTACAAGAGACAGGGAGAGCAGACTCTGCCAACAGGATCTGCTTACTCCCCTGGGAATGATGATAGAGAGTCGGGAGCAGTCATAGTAGGTTCTCTGTTACAGAGCAGGTCATGAGACTAGGGAACTGGGTCTGAAGGAGAGGAGGGAGAATGAAAACCAAAAACAGGCGTATCTGTTTTGCCTCTCCACTTGCTTCTCTGTCAAACTTGGCTACTGTGTTCCCAGTGCAATCCTGCTACAGCTGAGGGTTGGGATAACAGGGTGTATGGAGAGGGATATTTGAGAAGATTTGTGTTATCCCTTAGAGATAGGGGCAGATAGGGGAAGGGGAATATCACAACAGGTCATCTGTTACAGAGATGGGATGAGGCTGCAAGCTTAGAACTGGAAGAAAAAGGTAGAGTTGAAAATCTTCAGTTAGGCTACCTGCCTCTCTGGCCAGAGTTGACCTGCAGGGTTCCAGGGAATGACTGCTGGACTTCAGGACTGGATTAAAGAGATAAATGGAGGGAAGAAAAGCACTGTGTGCTTTCCACTAGAGACAGGTGTAGTGAGGGAGTGGAAACTTCAGAAGGTTGTCTGCTGCAACTGAGGCTTGAGGATTTGTTTTAGAAGAGAGGGGGAAGAAGTGAAGAGCCACACTTTATATACCTGCTTCCTTGGGCTGAGCAGCTTGTATGTTTCTAAGGAGTGCCTGCTCCTGTTGAAGGCTAGGATAATGGGATGGAGTGAAGGGTGTCAGAGGTGGAGACATCTCTGTGAAACACTGGATATGGGGACAGAGGATAATGGGAAACCACAGAAGGTGTTCTGATACAGAGGAGGGGATGGGCCTGGGAAACTGGATTTTAGGAGCATATAGAGAAGTGAAGATAGCCAGTTAGCCTACTCTACTGTCCAAAGTACCCTGTGTGTTTGCAGTAACATTATATATATAACTTATATCTGAAATTCTTAAATGATTTTTGCTATTGACTTTTGTATCTGTTGATATTTTAGAACACTCTGGTGACACAGTAACTATTAGTGTTTAGTTTCTTTCATACGAGAACCTCAAAACTATGATATTATATTCACATATATAGTGTAACTTTTGTACTTTAAAATATTTTTTTCCTTAAAGCTTTCTCAAACACCCTTGGCATTGTTTGTACTCTCCTTCTTTTATGACCTCCTTTGTTCTTTTCATGTTATCCATTTCACATTCGTTTCACCAGTATCCTGCTATTTAGTAGGAATTTAATAGGAATTTGAGCCAGAATTCAGTGGCTCAAAACAGGAAACATTTCTTTTTCCCCAATGCAGTATCAGAATACTACAGTTGTTATCTAGAACCAGATCCTGCATTTATTCATACACATTCATGAAATAAGTGGAACAGAAGAGATGACTCAGTGGTTAGGAGTACAGGCTGCTCTTCCCGAGGACCCAGGCTCAATTCCCAGCACCACATGGTTGCACACAACTTTCTGTAACTCCAGTTCAAGGGGATCCAACTCCCTCACACAGACGAAACACCAATCTGTGCACATACAATAAAAATAAATAATTCATTAAGAAAAAAATAAAGAAATGCCGGATGTTCCTTTTTGTGGAAGAGATCATCAATTAGTAAAAGAACACATGAGGATAGATAGTAATATTTTATTATTATTGAAAATAGTAAATAGCAGGATATAACTCATATTCATGTTTTGTGTGTTTACTAAATGATCTAGAATGACAAACTATATTACATCATTACTAACATGTTCAATATATTAGTTATGGGTCATTTTTGAGCTATTGTCATCTACATATTACAAGAAATGGCAGAAGTAAGTAAAGTGATGTTTGATCTCACTAACAAAGAAGAAATTTTATGCAAATCTAGAGAATTAATAATGACATATTCTAAAACCATAGTAGTTAGGTCAAGAAAATGTAGCCTCTTTTTATTATTACAATACTCATTCTGTAATGATGTTGCTTTGTTATGAATTATAAGCCCCCAAACCATTTTTTGAAATTAAATCATGTAAACAAAATAACTTTTTGCATTAATGTAACCACCTGGTGGCACTGTTGATTAAACTAGGAAAAGTATGAGTTTTAATAAGTCCTTTTAAAAATCTTTTCTATCCTGAAATTGTGACTCACACAAGGTTTCTGTTGGTATTATTTAATAGGATATCCAGGCGGATGGCTTTAGCTAGCAAACCATATTGAAAGTAATTTAAAAAAGAAGGTAAACACTGAAAGAATCCCTCTATATTGCAAGAATTTGCAAATTGATTTTCTAATATTGAAAAGTGAATTCAATATATTTGTAAAGGTACATATTGAATATGTATGTTTTCTGCATTTAATGAGAAAAAGCATTCCAAATGGTATTAAGTGATGCAAAATTAAGACAAAAAGCACAATATTTGCATGATTCAAATTTATAAAATTTGACAAAAGAAATCCATTGCTCTACAGCAGAGATGCCAGCACCTCAAATAGGACATAATATATAATTCGCATTTGAGATATTTTCATTATTTCATTTGTTTCCAAGTTTGTTGAAAATGTAAAGTGTTTCTAGCATTACTATCCATGTTTAGTTTCACAAGAAACCTTGAAAATATGACAATATATACAGGTTTTATTTATAAAGATGAGAAACACTTTAGTCAAATTGTTTTGAAAAACAGAAAGGGAAAGGCTATCTTGGGAATCATTTAGGAAACAAGATGAGAAAAGTTTTTAAAAAGAGAAAATAAATTACAGAAACCGTTTGGAAATCATGGAGTACTCACCTAGCAGCAAGGCAGGATTATTTTCCATTAATGAGATTCAAAATATAGTGACTATTTTGGGCCAGCACATACCATATTTGGATTAATCTATGAGCTATTGCATTATATTTATGCTAAAATTTGATACAGGATATAAAAGGGATGACTGATTACCTATTTTAAGCATTGATATTTGGATTCTAAACACATAGAATCAATGATGTTTTTCACTAACTTGGTTGATCTATTAATTTTATCATGTGTGGATATTTGATTATAAATTACAATCTTTTGCCATACACTTTCAAGTAACAAAGAAAAAAGTTAACTAAGATATTTTATAATGGAAAATTATATACAAATTATTAAAAGAAGCACAGGAAGTAAAAATGATTGGTTTTGTCAAGAAGAAACCTGGAAATATTTCTCTGTATGCCTTTGTAGGATACCACTATGGGTATCTTTAGTTGCATTGGAAACTTTGGGTTGTACTTGATGGGGCTTTACATCCTGAGCAAATTTTGCACCCAAGACATGGAAGTGAAGCTTACATTGTGAACACTTCTTAAGTATAATTTTTACAGTTATGGTTACTGTTAATATTCAACTTCTAAAAATCTAGATTCATTTTGGAAATGGGTGTTTGGGCATAAATTGGTGAATTAACTTCGTTATATTCATTGAGGTAGGAAGATCTGACCACAGTGGATGGCATAATTTAATGACTGGACCTTGGGTGATGTAAATGGAGAAAGATAAAGCCATAGTAGCATGCTTGTACTCATTCCTCCTCCTAATATTTGAGGTAACAGACGAGTCACTTCAAGTTTCAGCCTCAAGATCTTCCCAGACGATGAACTCTACCTGAATTGCGAGATAAAATAAACCACTTTATTATTATGTTACTTTAACCAGAGAATTTCATTGCACCCATGGGTGTAGAATGGGGAATTAGACAAGTAATGCAAAAATGAAAAACAAACAAAAACTAAACATATGGAGCCAGTTAATTTCCAAACCACGTCTGCCCTCCCCAGACCATATGACAGAAGTAGAAATATGTTAAACAATTCTGAATTTCTACTCCTTTTCAAAATACAAAGATATATCCATAGTTGCTATTCATTCCTTAAATCCATCCTCTTTCAATGGTTGATTTCACACTTTGGCCTATGAGGTTATTCCTCAAGCCACCAAAATTTATATATTTATATATTTGTGTAGAACAAATGTATGAATAATTCCTGCTTTTATTTGTAGAGGATGAAATATAATGGAATAATAGAACTATGATCTTTAAAATGCAATCAGAGATAGGCATGCTTTGAGACCAAAATAACAAAACAAAAACAAGCAAGCAAGCAAACAGAAAACCCAAGATCTCCTTGTTTTTAATAGCTGAGCAGTATTCCATTGTGTAAATGTACTAAAATTTCTGTATCCCTTCCTCAGGGACCTCTAGGTTATTACCAGATTCTGGCTCTTATGAATAGAGCGAATATCCTTGCTATATAGTTGGGCATATTTCAGATATATGCCTAGGAGTGGTATTGCTGGGTCTTGAGGTAGCACTATTCCTAATTGTCTGAGAAAGTGCCAGATTGATTTCCAAACTGGTTGTACAAGATAACATTCCCAGCAGCAATGGAGGAGGGTTTCCCTTTCTCCACATCCTCTCCTCTCCAGCATGTGTTGTCTCTTGAGTTTTTAATGTTAGCCATTTTGTTGGATATAAGTTGAAATCTCAGGTTTTTTTTTTTGTTTTGTTTTGATTTGCATCTCCCAGATGACTAAGGATGTTGGACATTTAAATGTATCTCTGCTATTGGATATTCCTCTATTGAGAATTCCCTATTTATCTCTGTACAGCATTTTTTACTTATTTTTTATTTTATTTTATTTTATTTTTTTAATTTTATTTTTTTATTAGTTACATTTTGTTAATTCTGTATCCCAGCTGTATCCCTCATTCCCTCCCCTATCCCACCCTCCCTCCCTCATCTCCTCCCTGCCCCTTTCCAAGTCCACTGATAGGAGAGGACCTCCTCCCCTTTCATATGACTCTGTTTTATCAGGTATTTTCAGGACTGGCTGCAAAGTCCTCCTCTGTGGCCTAACAGTACTGCTCCTCCCTTGGGAGGTGGGGAGTTCAAAGAGCCAGTCATTGAGTTCCTGCTAGAAATAGTCCTTGTTCCCCTTACTATGGGAAACCAATTGATTACTGAGCTATCACGGGTCACATCCAAGCAGAGGTTCTAGGTTTTATCCTCTCATGGTCTTTGGTTGAGTGTCCATCTCAGAAAAGACCCTGTGCCCAGATACGTTTGGTCCTTGTGGAGCTCCTCTCCTTTCCACATCAAACTCCCCTTCTTTCATATGATTCCCTGCACTCTGCTGAAGGTTTGGTTATGAGTCTTAGTATCTACTTTGGAACACTGCTAGGTAGAGTCTTTCAGATGCTTTCTGCGGTAGACTCCTGTCATACCTTCAATGCATATCCCATTTGTCTTTCTAAATGAGGATTAATCATCATACCCTGTCTCTGCTTTCTTGATTATCTTCTTTAGGTGTATAGATTTCATTATGTTTATCATATCTTTTAGGTCTATATAAGCGAGTATATTTCATGTTTGTCTTTCTCCTTCTGGGATAGCTCACTCAGAATGATCTTTTCTAGATCCCACCATTTGCCTGCAAATTTCATGATTTCCTCTTTTTTTATTCCATTGTATAAAAATACCACAATTTCTGTACCCATTCCTCCGAAGATGGACATCTGGGTTGTTTCCAGGTTCTGGCTATTACAAACAAAGCTGCTACAAACATGGTTGAGCAAATGTTCTTATTGTGTACTTGAGCAAATTTTGGGTATATGCCTAGCAGTGGTATAGCTGGATCTTGAGGAAGCACTATTCCTAATTGTCTGAGAAAGCACCAAATTGACTTCCAAAGTGGTTGTAACAGTTTACATTCCCACCAGCAGTGGAGGAGGGTTCCCCTTTCTCCACAACCTCTCCAGCATGTGTTGTCACTTGAGTTTTTCATCTTGGCCATTCTGATGGGTGTAAGGTGAAATCTCAGGGTCGTTTTGATTTGCATTTCCCTAATGGCTAATGACATTGAGCATTTCTTTAAGTGTTTCTCTGCCATTCAATATTCCTCTACAGAGAATTCTCTGTTTAGCTCTGTTCCCCATTTTTTAATTGTATTACTTGGTTTGTTGCTTTTCAGCTTCTTTAGTTCTTTATATATACTGGATTTTAGCCCTCTGTCAGATAAAGGGTTGGTGAAGATTCTTTCCCAATCTGTAGGCAGTCATTTTGTTTTGGTGATGGTGTCCTTTGCTTTACAGAAGCTTTTCAATTTCATAAGGTCCCATTTATTGATTGTTGCTCTTAAAGCCTGTGCTGTTGGAGTTCTGTTCAGGAAGTTATCTCCTGTGTCAATGAGTACTAGGCTGTTCCCCACTTTTTCTTCTAACAGATTTAGCATATCTGGTTTTATGTTGAGGTCTTTGATCCACTTATACTTTAGTTTTGTGCAGGGTGATAAAGGTGGATCTATTTTCATTTTTCTGCATGTAGACATCCAATTAGACCAGCACCATCTGTTGAAGATGTTATCTTTTTTCCATTGAATAGTTTTGGCTGCTTTGTCAAAAATCGAGTATTCATAGGTACATGGGTTTATTTCTGGGTCTTCTATTCGATTCCATTGATCCTCCTTTCTATTTCTATGCCAATGCCATGCAGTTTTTATTACTATTGCTCTGTAGTACAGCTTGAGATCGGGGATGGAGATATCTCCAGATGATCTGTTGTTGTACAGGATCGTTTTGGAGATTCTGGGTTTTTTGTTTCTTCATATGAAGCTGAGAATCTTTTTTTCAAGGTCTGAAAAGAATTGAGTTGGTATTTTGATGGGAATTGCATTGAATCCGTAGATTGCTTTTTGCATATTTTCACAATATTAATCCTACCAATCCATGAGGACGGGAGATCTTTCCATCTTCTGAGATCTTCTTCAATTTCTTTCTTCAGAGACTTGAAGTTTTTCTCAAACAGGTCTTTCACTTGCTTGGTTAGAGTCACACCACGGTACTTTATGTTATTAGTGGCTATTGTGAAGGGTGTTGTTTCCCTAATATCTTTCTCAGCCCGTTTGTCTTTTGTGTACAGGAGGGCTTCTGATTTTTATTTTTGGAGCTAACTTTTTTTTTATTAATTACACTTTATTAATTTTGTATCCCGCATAAGCCTCTCCCTCCTCCCCTCCTGAACCCACCCTCCCTCCCATTTCTGCATGCATGCCCCTCCCCAAGTTCACTGATAGTTGAGGTTCTCCTCTCCTTTCTGATCTTAGTCTACCAGTTCTCATCAAAAATGGCTGTATTATCCTCTTCTGTGTCCTGGTAGGGCTGCTCCCCCCTCAGGGGGAGGTGATCAAAGAGCAGGCCAATCAGATTATGTCAGATGCAGTCCCTCTTCCCATTACTAGGTAACCCACCTGAACACCGACCTGCCATGGGCTACATCTGCGCAGGGGTTCCGGGTTATCTCCATGAATAGTCCTTGGTTGGAGTATGAGTCTCTGGGAAGTTCCCTGTGTTCAAATTTTCTTGTTCCGTTGCTCTCCTTGTGGAGACCCTGTCCTCTCCTGCTCCCACTATTTCCCACTTCCTACACAAAATTCCATTCACTCTGCCCGAGAGTTGGCCATCAGGCTCAGCATCTGCTTTGATAGTCTGCAGGGCAGAGGCTTTCAGAGGCCCTCTGTGGTAGGTTCCTAGTTTGTTTCCTGATTTCTTCTTCTTGCTTTCAGAGGCCCTCTGTAGCAGGTTTCTAGGTTGTTTCCTATTTTCTTCTTCCTCTGATGTCCATCCTCCCCGCCCCACAGGATGGGGATCGAAAACTCTAGCCAGGGTCCTCTCTCCTGCTCGGCCTCTCTAGATGCACAGATTCCGGTGGGTCTGTCCTACGTTGCATGTCTATATGAGTGAGTATATACTGTGTGTGTCTTTTTGCTTCTGGGACAACTCACTCAGGATGATCCTTTCCAGGTCCCAACATTTACCTGCAAATTTCATGATTTCCTTGTTTTTCATTGCTGAGTAGTATTCCATTGTATAGATGTACCACAATTTCTGTATCCATTCTTCAGTTGAGGGGCATCTGGGTTGTTTCCAACTTCTGGCTATTACAAATAAAGCTGCTACAAACATGGTTGAGCAAATGTCCTTTTTGTGTACTTGAGCCTCTTTTGGATATATGCCTAGGAGTGGTATGGCTGGCTTCTGATTTTTTTTTTGAGTTGATTTTGTATCCTGCCACTTTGCTGAAGGTGTTTATCAGCTGAAGGAGTTCTCTGGTTGAATTTTTGGGGTCACTCATGTATACTATCATATCATCTGTGAATAGTCACACTTTGACCTCTTCCTTTCCAATTTGTATCCCCTTGATCTCCTTTAGTTGTCTTATTGCTCTGGCTAGGACTTCAAGTACTATGTTGAAGAGATATGAAGAGAGTGGGCAGCCTTGTCTCTGATTTCAGTGGGTTTGATTTAAGTTTCTCTCCATTGAGTTTGATGTTGGCTGTAGGCTTGCTATATATTGCCTTTACTATGATGTTTAAGTATGTGCCTTGTATCCCTGATCTCTCCAAGACTTTAAACATGAATGGGTGTTGGACTTTGTCAAATGCTTTTTCGGAGTCCAAGGAGATGATCGTGTGGTTTTTCTCCTTCAGTTTTTTTATGTGGTGGATTACATTGATGGATTTCCGTATGTTGAACCACCCTTGCATGCCTGGGATGAAGCCTACTTGGTCATAGTGGATGATATCTTTGATGTGTTCTTGGATTCGGTCTGCAAGTATTTTATTGAGTATTTTTGCATCAATGTTCATTAGAGAGATATGTCTGAAGTTCTCTTTTTTTGTTGGGTCTTTTTTTGTTGGGCTGAGGCAGGGAGGCACGGCTCCAGACCCTGCAGCTGCAGCAGAGAGCAGTAATGACCTGCTGAACGCCACCACCCCGAGGAGAACACACCCCACCTAGGGCCTTCTCACTGAGCTCTTGACCCGCAGAGCACACCCCCCACTACCACCACCACCCAGCTCTGCAGGAGTGCATGCACTGCCGAAACTCCATCCCACCAGAGATAATCCCTTGTATTCTATCAGACCACCATGGACTAAAGTTGGACATCAACAACAATGGAAATAACCAAAAACCTACACGCGCATAGAAACTGAACAACTTGTTATTCAATGACAGCTGGGTTAAGGAAGAAATAAGGAAAGAAATTAAAGACTTCCTAGAACTCAATGAAAATGAAGGCACAACATACCCAAATTTATGGGACACATTGAAAGCAGTGCTCAGAGGAAAATTTATAGCACTAAGTGCCTTCAAGAAGAAATTTGTAACATCACATACAAGTAACTTAATGGCCCAACTGAAAACCCTAGAAAAAAAAAGAAGCAGATACACCCAAGAGGAGCAGAAGGCTGGAAATAATCAAACTCAGGGCTGAAATCAATCAATTAGAAACAAATAAAACTATCCAAAGAATCAATGAAACAAAAAGCTGGTTCTTTGAGAAAATCAACAAGATAGACAAACCCTTAGCCAAGCTAACTAAAAAGCAGAGAGAATCTATCCAAATCAGCAAAATCAGAAATGAAAAGGGGGACATAACTACAGACACTGAAGAAATCCAAACTATCATTAGGTCATACTACAAAAGCCTATACGCCACAAAATTTGAAAATGTAAATGAAATGGACAATTTTCTTGATATTAAGTCAAGACCAGGTAGAAAGACTGAATAACCTTCTCCCATCTTAAGACCCACTCCATGGGTTACAGCCAACCCCTATTAAGAATACTCTGCTATGTTTGCAGACAGGAGTCTAAGATAGCTGTCCTCTGAGTGGCTCCACCTAACAGCTGACGCTACAGATGCAGAGGCCAACAGCCAGACATTGGATGGAGCACAGGGAGTCTTGTGGAAGAGTGGGAGGAAGGATAGAAGAACCAAGAGAGGATGGGAGCTCCACAAGATGACCAAAAGAGCCAACTAACCAGGCCCCAGAGTGTCCTGTGGAAACAGAAGTGCCAACCAAGGACCATGCATGGCCACTACACAGATGTAGCCCATGGGCAGCTTGGTCCTCATGTGGGTTCCCTAGTAAGTGGAGTGGGGACCAACTCTGACATGAACTCTGTTGCCTGTTTTTTAATCACTTTCCCATGGCAGGCTCCCTTGCCAGGCCACAGGGGAAGAGAATGTCCTTAGTGCTGGTGGGACTTGATATGCTGGGGTGGGTGGTCAGGAGCATGGGTGGCTGGGGCTCCCTTTCTCTGAGGAGAAGGGGAAAGGGGTGTAGGAGGAAAGGAAAGGGAAGGGAGGATAGGGCTGGGAGAAAAGGTGGCAGGGTGGTACTACCACGATGTAAAGTGAATAAGGAAATAATAAATAAATAAATAAAAAGTGACATTATTCCACTACGAAGAGTAAATGGAAACCTTCTGGTTATACCGAATTCAGAATTATATTTTTAAAATATTAGTGAAATCTTGTTAAGGAAAAAATATAAGGAACGGAAAATATATAAGTATCATATATAAGCACTTATTATACATTGGATTATATAATTTGTGGAGCTAATGAGTTATATGATTTTACTTTCTCAATCTGCAGGCATGGTTCACAGGTGTAAGAACCAGAAAATGAATATTAGATACTCTCATCCACGTGTTAAATGCCAGGATCACAGACAAAAAAAAAATCATGCAGAGCTCAATTAATTCCAACACAGACACACACAAATGCATAAAATTATCTCTTATCTATCTATCTATCTATCTATCTATCTATCTATCTATCTATCTATCTATTTATTTGTTTAGCTTTCTTCAGGCTATCAGTGGTTGGACAATATCCACCACACTGAGAGAACAACTGCTTAACTCTGTCAACTAACGTAGTAATGCAGACATGCAGACATAGTTTAGTGACCTTTTAAAATTAGTTGCCATGTCTCCTCTCCTCTGTGAATAATCGAAACAAATTCTCTAAGTGAAGCCAGTGTCATAAGATGTAGACATATGTCCCTCAGTGACACCGTCTGACACTATTATGTCCCTGAATTATGTTATCTTTAGTGTGCAATACTGTCCTGCATGTGCACAGTCCTCATAACAAACACATAAGTTATGTCAATCTTAACTGCAATTCTCTGTCACTATTCAATAGTTAGAAATATTGATTATATTTTCTAAGTGATAACAGTGCTGCATCCTTGCTCCTGTTATTTGTAACTTTTAATCCTAAATCTATTCTATAGATTGTGAACTCATGGAAAATAGTAAAATAGGCCTTTGTTGTTGCCCTTTGTATTCATGATTAATAGGAAAGGACCACATAGCTATGCCTGACTGTTGTAATGCAGAAGGTTCATTTTGTTACACACAAAGTCACACTCCTGTTTACCCACTGCTCATTTAGCACAGGACTCTTGCTGCAATTGCTCTTCATATAGAAAGCTACAATCCCCTTCCATCTGACCCTAGCTTATCCAGTCTTATAAGAACTGGCTGCATTGTCCTCCTCTATGGCCTGGCAAGGCTGCTCCCCCTGCAGGGGGAGGTGATCAAAGAGCCACTGAGTTCATATAAGAGACAGTCCCTGCTCCCCTTATTAGGGAACCCACTTGGATACTGAGCTGCCATGGGCTACATTTGAGCAGAGGACCTCCCCTATTTGTGGGCTTTGAGAGGGTCATAGGAGGAGATGAGGAAAGGAGGGTAGGATTGCAAGGGGAGGAGGAAGGGGACTACAGCTGGGATACAGAGTGAATAAAGTGTAATTAATATAAAAATATAAATTTAATTTAAAAAAGTAAGAAAACTCAGTGATTAAAAAAAAAGAAACTTATAATCCATCCCTCCTATGTTAGCTTTCTCTCTCCACTTCTTTCTTTTGGTTGTGCCATGTTTCACTGACCATTCTTCTTCCCTCTTTGCTGAAATTAGGGTTGGTTAGTAGGAGACAATCATTGGATTTGAATCTCACAATTTGGGGAAGATTCATGCTTCTTGACCAGATACAGTGAGAATGTGATATTTTTTTATTTTTTATAATAATTTTTATTTTTTATACTAAACACAGGTTATTTATCTTGTATCTCAGCTGTAGCCCCCTCTCTCATTCCCTCCCAATCCCACCCTCCCTCTCTCATCTCCTCCCTGTCCCTTTCCAAGTCCACTGCTAGGGGAGGTCCTCCTCCCCTTCCATCTGACCCTAGTTTATCAGGTTTTTTCAGGACTGCAATGTCCTCTTCTGTGGCCTAGCAAGGCTGCAATGAATTCAAAAACCTCTCTCAATTTTGTTAAGTCTATGATTTCAAAACTACCTGCTCTTCATTTTCCCTGACAATTTTTAACTTAGGAAGATGAAAAACAATATAATCATATCGAGGAAAAACTCAGAAGGAGAACTAAGTGTTCTGGTCTTTCCAACCATTTTGTTGAGTACGTATTATTCCTTCTAATTTATTTTAAGTATTCTGTAGTTTTCAACAATTTATTTTATTGTGTTTAGTGTTTAGTATATCTTTAAATATCAGCATTTCTCCCTACTCATAACAAATTATCAATAACATGTATTAAAAAAGTATGAGTGAGTGAGAACTTTCTTATGGATATTGATTTAGAACTCTTCATATTTCTTAAGTTTGTTCACTTGGTTAAGAATTAGTCAACAGACACATGCCTGATATCACAGCACTGGGGGGGGGGGTAGAGTCAAGAGGCTTACCCAGAGTGTGGGAATTTGTGATGTTTTAAGCATGTAGTCTGATGGACCATTTATAGTTAAGTGACCTTGAAAGAAAAATTCTCACCTTCATATGGAACAACAAGAAACCCAGAATTGCTAAAACAATTCTCTACAGTAAAAGATGTTCAGGAGGTATCTCCATCCCTGATCTCAAGCTGTACTATAGAGCAACAATACTAAAAACTGCATGGTACTGGCATAGAAACACACTGATGGATCAATGGAATCAAATAGAAGACCCTGACATAAATGCACACACTTATGGACACCTGATATTTGACAAAGATACCCAAACCATTCAATGGAAAAAAGACAGCATCCTCAACAAATGGTGCTGGTCTAACTGGATGTCTACATGTAGAAAATGCAAATTGATCCATACTGATCAACCTGCACAAACTAAAGTCCAAGTGGATCAAAGACCTCAATATAAAACCAGACACACTAAACTGCTTAGAAGAAAAAGTGAGGAAGAGCCTTGAACTCATTGGCATAGGAGACAACTTCCTGAACAGAACACCAAAAGCACAGGCTCTAAGAACAACAATCAATAAATGGGACCTCATGAAACTAAAAGCTTCTGTAAAGCAAAGGACACTGTCCTCAGAACAAAACGAATGCCTACAGATTGGAAAAGGATCTTCACCAACCCTATATCAGACAGAGAACTAATATCCAGTATAAATAAAGAACTCAAGAAGTTAAACAGCAACAAGTCAAGCAATCCGATTAAAAAATGGAGTACAGTGAAAAATAGAGAATTCTCAATAGAGGAATATCAAATGGCAGAGAAACACTTAAAGAAATGTTCAGCTTCCTTAATCATAAGGGAAATGCAAATCAAAACAACCCTAAGATTTCATCTTACACCCATCAGAATGGCTAAGATAAAAAACTCAAGTGACAACACATGCTGGAGAGGTTGTGGAGAAAGGGGAACCCTCCTCCGCTGCTGGTAGGAATGTAAGCTTGTACAACCTCTCTGGAAAGCAATCTGTCACTTTCTCAGACAACTAGGAATAGCACTTCCTCAAGATACAGCTATACCACTCATAGGCATATACCCAAAAGAGTGTCAAGTACACAATAAGGACATTTGCTCAACCATGTTTATATCAGCCTTATTTGTAATAGCCAGAACCTGGAAACAAACCATATGCTCCTCAGTTGAGGAATGGATACAGAAATTGTGGTACATCTACACAATGAAATTTACTCAGCAATAAAAAACAAGGAAATCATGAAATTTGCAAGTAAATAGTGGGATCTGGAAAAGATCATCCTGGGTGAGCTATCCCAGAAGCAGAAAGACGCACACAGTCTATACTCACTCATATAGACATATAATATAGGATAAACCTAATAAAATCTGTACACCTAAAGAAACTAATCAAGAGGAAGGACTCTTGCTAAAATGCTCAATTCCTATCCTGAAAAGCAAAGAGGATGGACATCAGAAGAAAGTGAAAAGAGGGAATAAGTCAGGAGCCTGACACAG
The DNA here is from genome assembly GCF_030254825.1 of Meriones unguiculatus. Lineage (NCBI taxonomy): Eukaryota > Metazoa > Chordata > Mammalia > Rodentia > Muridae > Meriones > Meriones unguiculatus. Next base: position 81,698,453 of record NC_083364.1, read on the forward strand.
AGGACCTCCGAAAGGGTCTGCTCTGCAGACTATCAATGCAGATGCTGAGACTTATGGCCAAACGTTGGGCAGAATGCAGGGAATCTTATGAAAGAAGTGGGAACCAGTAAGATCTGGAGAGGAAAGAAACTCCACAAGGAAAGCAACAGAACCAAAAAAATCTGAGCACAGAGATCTTTCCTGAGACTGATACTCCAACCAAGGACCATGCATGGGGATAACCTAAGACCCCTGCACAGATGTAGCCTATGGCAGTTCAGTATCCAAGTGGGTTCCATTGTAATAGGAACAGGGACTGCCTCTGACATGAACTGATTGGCCTGCTCTTTAATTACCTCCCTCTGAGGGGGAAACAGCATTACCAGGCCACAGAAGAAGACAATGCAGCCACGCCTGATGAGACCTAATTGACTAGGATAAGAAGGAAGGAAAATAAGACCTCCCCTATCAGTGGAGTTGGGGAGGGGCATGCATGTAGAGGGTGGAGGAAGGTAAGGATTGGGAAGGGAGAAGGGAGGGAACCACGGGGGGGGATACAAAGTGAATAAAATGTAATTAATGAAGAATTAAAAACAATTAAAATAATTTTATTTAAACGTATCTCAGAGAGCTTTTACATTTTCATTAGAAACCAGACTTACAAAATCTAGTACCTATATCTTTCTATTATTTGTTCTCTGGCTACTTCCAGCTCATGTTCAGGAAAGAGAACACTGTGGCTTATGGATATTAATATCCTCCAGCGATGCAGACTCCGGAGAGTCCCCTGTTAGAAAGATATGCAGCTGTGACTTCATTAAATTAAACATGGTTCATGGAGATTAGCCAAAGAACTTTCCTTTGGGCAACTAGCCTGATTACAAAGAAACATGACACAAGCAGAGAGAATTCTACCGTGGAATCCCCACTAACCCTGAAGCTTTTGTCCTTCTGGACCTATCTGCTACTCTCTTCCCTCCTGGAGCCATGTTCTTCCAGGGTTTTATTGGCTCTATTTCTTACTACATATTGGAAACATTTTTGTGGGGGAAAAAAAGTGTCTGTTAACTGAACATTGCATACTTTTGAATTTTAATCATTTTCCCCCTGTGGCTAAGTTCGTGTGGGCTTTACCAAAATTTTATGAATGAATTCCGTATAAAACAATAATGTAATATGTGTTACAAAAAGTGGAAATAAATGATTTTTAATGTTTCCAAATAAGTAAATGATATATGTTTAATGCAATAGGTGTTGAACATCACTAAACCATCGCTGCATAGACACGTCTGTAAGCGCCTCATTACCTCATAAACTTGTACAATATTGTTTTGTGTGTCAATTTAAGTAATTACTTTACACAAGAAGACAAGCCACACAGTGGCTCAGAGTGAGAATCCTTCTGGATTAAATAAAATAAAAACATAGAAAACACCTTTCATATGTGTTCTGTGGGCCTCTCTTATTTGATCTCTTAGAATCACCCCTGTGGATGAAGGAGCTAAGGCAATGTAGTGGTCATGCTGATCTGCGTATGACTGAGAATGGTTTTGATTCGGCTGGTTTCAGAGGTTTTGTTTCCTTATTGAATTTTGACTTCTAAAATACCGTTTGCAAAATAGTTCTGTCACCTGATTGTTTAGCCACAACTCATTATTATTCTTGAGTTCTTTCCATGTATAAATTATACAGCCGAGGAAATGATGTGATTTTTAATCCTTCCCTGTTTGACTTTGGTTTTGAGGTGGGAAATCTACACCGAATGCAATAGAACATGGAAGTGGCCATCTGCAAGGAAAGTTTGGCTGTCTCTGGCGAGTCAGAGGTCTTTGCTGTGAGCAGCACTGGGGTATTGTACTGGCTCTATTTTCTATCTGTACAGAAGACATCTTCTTCATTCTTCCTCATGAACATACTGACTCTCTGTAGCTAAGGCCCATATGTGGGAGTGCTTAATTATGGCTCTCACGTGTTTCTCAGTCACACTTGCTCATACTTCAACCCCAGCAAGCTAGTGAGCTCTCTACTGTTTCTGTCAATGCTGTGTCCTCCGTGGTCATGTTTAAATTAAGAGTTAGGAAGAACTGGCATCTGGATTGCGCTTTCTCTCACCTCTCCCTATGTTTTAGGTGTGCCTTGCCCAGGGACTTTGACACTCTTACGAATCCATGAATATATTTTTCATTTGTTTGTCATATTCACAGAAGCAATAATTTCTAAGTGCATTACATGTTAAAGCTAAAAGCTACAAACCTACAGTGTGCTTTTGATATCACACTAATGTTTAGTATCATCCTCTTTGACATTAATAATATCTTATAAGTATATTTTGCTAATTAGCCTGAAACAAATGAAATGTTTTAGCCATGACTGACATTAATCTACTGACTTAAATTACTGAAAAGGTGAGTTCAGTTTTCTTTTGCAAGAGGCACAGAGTTACATCTGAAGAAGGGACTTAAGATGTAAATTGATGCTAGGAGAGACCTATTATAGAAAAGAGGTCATAAACCACAACCTCCAACATAATTAAACACAGCAAATTTATGAATCAATTAAGAAATATGGAAGGAGGTGCTGCTGATATATAAATGCACAGTAAAATGACAGTTAGGGAACTGTGCACATGCTTTTAGGTGAATTAAGCACATTATTCAGTGATTATTATGTTTGATATGGTTTGTTCAGTTGTTTTTTTGGAATTCAATACACTATGAAGAAAAAGCAAAATACTGACAGTGGTACGGCTTATATGTCATTAAAGCTTGACATTGAAGAGTAAATGATTTTTATCATTGACAGTCATGTATTAATTATCTGAATACATTGATGACAATGATGCATAATAAAAATAGAAGTGAGATGCCTTATTTATATATTCATATAAAACAAAATGAAAGTCCAATTTCTTTTTAAATGGAAATATAAGCTCAGTTTGAAAATTGTTTTCATTTTTTGTAAATATTCTTCTTTAAGGCGATATAATTAATTATCATTCAAATCAACCAATTTATCTGATTTTAGTCAACAAATGATGACACCTTCCTCTAGTTATTGTTCATGTACATGGTAATTCACTTATAATTTTTTTTTTGGTACTTTGGTGTTTTTTCTTATCATGCCCGTATTATGGTGTCAGATCCCTTGGAACCGGAGTTACAGACAGTTGTGAGCTGCAATATAGGTTCTGAAAATCAAACCTAGGTCCTCTTCACTGCAGAGAAATTTCTTCAACCTATCAAGTATTTTATTTGTAATGTCTTTATAAGGATGAAGAACAAGAAACCATCTCCTCTAAATGTGATTGTTAAATGGAAAGGAACTTTTTAATACAGAAATAAAAGGAATCTGTTAAGGTAAGGGAATTTTATGTTGTTTTCTATCCATCATTCAATGCCTAAGAAAAGAAAAAAACATGAAGAATCAGTTGAACGAGATTTTTAGACTACAATGTAGATACAATTGTAAGAAAACCTTGCCTGTGGTACTTTAATTATATAAGCAGAGCTCAAGCTATATGAGGCTGAGTAGATATGACCATTTTTCTGCCGCAAATTATATTACAATGTTGGAAGGGAGTTTTATTGGATCCAAAGCCATTTCTATGGAACAGACTACCAAAAGGATGTTGAAAACATTATTAGGCTGATCCAGTCACCAGAGAAGATGTCTGTTGAACAAAACAGAACCGGACATAGAAGAAAAGTTCTAGCAAAATAAGAGGTTTCATCATGTGGTTGTTATTTGAACTCATTTCAGGTGTTACAACTTATGTAATATGAGTGTGAGTTCCATACTAGAGCTTTAAATAAAGCAGTTAGGACAGAATGTAAATGTCTCTAAGGAAATGGATGAAATTAATTGTGATTTACCAGTGTGGCTAGCTACAAGTGGAACACTTTTCTTGCAAGGGTAGTGCATGCAGCACCTGAAAAACTTCTTAATGCTGTGATTCTTTAATATGATTCTCCATGTTGTGGTGACCCCTGACCTGACACTTCATAACTGTAATTTTGCTACTTTTATGAGTCATAATGTAAATATCTGATAAGCAGGATGTCCGATATCCATCCTCCAAAAGAGTCATGAATCACAGGTTGAGAACTGCTTCTCTAAGTGTGCATGCACAACTTAGAGAACCGAAACTATAAGTCCCATAAAGAAGACCTAAGTAAAGAGCCAATTTAGTGTGCTCAATTGAGGTTAATGGTAGTATACAAATATTTTCTACCCCTAAGTTTATATATGGAATTAACACTTCTATAATGTTCAAGTATGAATAAAATATTGCAACGCGAATGTTGTACTAGTTATCTTTTATTTTTAAATTTAATTACTCTCCTTAATGCTCCCAATCTCTTCTGTACTAGTTATCTTATCATGACAAAGTATCAGAAATAGCTGTTTACACCAAAACTGTTTGTAATAAAAATACAATGATAAAATAATTACAACAGTACATTTTGAAATCTCTAATCATCTTATTATCAACATCTCCACAATTTTTTGGACTATTTGTGATTAAACTTATGTTTTTATTCATAGTAGTAGTTCAATAAATTGTACACGATAGAATGTGCTTAATTCATGTTGCAAAACTAGAAAGTCCATTTTGTGGAATGCATCTTTCAATGGCTGAGTGGTTAGCCTCAATGTGGACTGCATTAGCTCCTGACACCAATTATTAAAGTCTCAGATCCGATTACAGTTAATTATTCAGAATCGCTGTAGCATGTAATAAGATATCTTCTTTTATAATTATAACACAGAAACACTCCTCCCTCCAAAATGTTTACAGACACTCAACAGCAATTAAAGTGTTTGGTAAGCTTTTGCACATTACAAAGAAGAAATTTTCTAATTACTTTCAGATTATCATTCAGCATAGAAGAATTTTCTGTTTTTCTCTTTTCAAATCAACAAGGATCCAACATTCCAAATTAAAAAAAAAAATGTTTTCCCATATCACACTTAATTGCCTAAAATATCTTCTGTAGAACTGCTCAGTCTGAACACAGCTTTCCTGCCCTGCTGAAAACACTAAATAACTCAACAAGCCCACAGCTGCTATTATAACACAGTAGACTTTGCTTCTTTTAATAACACTCTGCTTATAACACTTGACACAGCATGCACTTTCTGGGAAGAAACATGAGCAGTATACTAGAAATAAAATATTCCATAAAATAAAAAACCTAGCACAGAGTAAAACCAGTTAGTTGCATTAGAATCAGATTGAAGAAAGCTACAAGTATACCCTCCCGAGTATCAATTCATTATTATATCGAAATTTTAAAATATTTGTCATTTCATTTCTAGACACCTTTCTTGTTGGTATAATGTGTCTAGTTTTTGAATGTCCTTTCAGTAGTAGAAGAGACGTGTAAATGGAAGTTGGATCTTCTCTGTAGAAACCCACAAATCACTTCCTTTTCCATGTTGTTCCTTCAAAAAAGTGATGACATATTTTTTTGAACTGACACAAAAATCACAGTTATGTGTCTTACTTACATTCTTACTCTATCCACAAGCAACAAACTAGTAAATGAGGAACTAGAGACACAAATGTGGATTATAAACTGTTTATGCTTGCACAAAAAGAAAACTTTTTTTATGGAAACTTAGTAATTTGACTTCAAATTTAAATAAATCTTACAAAGTGTGAATTCTTATTTGGCTTGACAAATATCTAGAAATTTTTATGCTATTACTTTTGTTCTACATAAAATATGCAGTTACGTTTCTTCAATAGAAAGCAAAGACAGAAAACTTCAGACCTGTGCAGATATTTAGAAGTGAATATTGCTATATTTACAATACAATTATTACCAGGGCAATTACTATATAAACTATTGCAATTACAGGTACATTATGGAATGTTTTCCTATTAAATATTAAAAGAATATTTAAAAGAATATTGCAGACAGTCAAATATACTTGGTTTCTACTCAAAGGGAAGTGTCAAATGCACTATTTAATTACTTGTCCTATTTCATATTATTTTTATTTCTTCAATTTAAGAGATACTGTATAGATGGCAAGTGCCATCTATACTCAAAATGTGGTTTTTGTTGGAAATTAAGAAAAATTTTTATTTTTGTTTTGGGTAATCATTATGAAAAGTTTCTCATAGAGCACTATCACAGGTATGATGACTGATAATCACACTGACATATGAATAAAAATAACCGAAGTAATCTCCATTTCAACACCTTACCTCCTCCTTTAATCATTTAAGTAACATAGGACAAACGTTAAGGAGGTGATCTGAAAGTGTCACCCAGATGTCAGTATTAATCTTCCTCAGAACAAGGCATGCATTGTTGAAGAGGACACTCAAGTTCTTTCATGTGGAAAGTACAGTTTCATGGTTATTGAAATACTCAGCTCATGAATGTGAAAGAACAGAATATTTACCTCCTTTCTACAAAAATAACTTTAACCTAAAGATCATGAATGTGAAAGAAAGGAATAGTTACCTCCTTTCTACCAAAATAACTCCACCCTAAATAACGTTTCAACATATTTGTCATAGGTTACTGTAGACCATTTTCAAATGAGATGACATATGTCGGTGCTTCAGTGACAAGACAGGTTCTGATTATGTCTGAGCATCTCCAAATATTATCAAACAGGTCAGTTAATCTAAATACCTTTCTCATCGATATAAAACAAATACCCAACAAAGTAAAGAATAATTCAAATTATAGTCTTATATTTAAGTCTTTTTCTTATCTATGAATGTAAAGATTAACATACTACACAGTTGAAACTTTGGTACTAATATAATATAGACTGAAGTGATGAAGTGAATTTTAGTCCTCTAATAACATCTTTTTTTTTTTTTTTCAATGCAGTTTATTCAGGAACCTTGAACAATCATCTGACCCTGGGGAAAGCCAGCCCATAGCTTAAATAGCCTCTGGGTAGCCAACCCCAGCGTGCTACCTGGGCAATGCAGATAGGTCCACATACAGGGAAGCAAGCCAGATCCTCAGCCTTAGCCAAATATGGAGTTGTTTGTGACAGAGAGCACTCACCATCGGGAAGGTGGGGCTGAAACCAGCTCCATCTTTAAGGCGCAGCATTACTCAGCTCTCTACAGTTCCCCCTTTTTGTTTTAGACGCATCAGGCAAGAGTAGAGGTCTGATCTCTGAGATCAGACCTCTAATAACATCTTGAATCTTCCTAAATTAAGTGTAGCCATTTCACATCATGTTGAAAGAATTTGCGTCACTTGAAATTATTTAAAATTTTAAACTATAATATTGAGACTTTACTAATGCCCTTGATTTTTCAACAATGCACAAGCATACCCAATGTGCATGGGCAGACAGACAGATCTGCTACTTATAGTGAGAATATATCAATTAAAATATGACTGAGAAGATTGATCAGAGGGCAAGTTCATTTGCTGTACAAGTATGAGGAACCGAGTTTGAATCCCAGAATAACATAAAACCTGGACATAGAGAAAGAGATATCACCATCCAAATTCACTAGTGAGATTCCAAAGAACCAGAGCACTCCTGGAAGCTTACAGGCCAGTAAGCCAGGAATATACATCAGAAAGGCTTCCAAAACAGTCAGTATACAACAAAGTGGAAGGCAGGGACTTCTTGACACAGTTCTCTGACATGAGCAGTGGCACTTCCCTGAATCACAGGCAAAAAAACAAACAAACAAACAAACAAAAAAATGTGTTTACATACACACACAGACACATACAAATCTTTGCAATACAGGGACTGAGAGTCCCAGGAAACACTTGAGGTTTTAGCATATTGGCAATATGCTTTGTTTATTATAACTCCTTCATTTTAATTCTACATTAAAAAAAATAACATCAGTCTAGGTTTAAGTCTAACTACGTTTATGGAGCCGACATGCTGCCTTTTGAGAACTTCTATTTCAATTTGCTAAGTACCAGTAATCACAAGGTCACCTTCATGATGTGAAGTCTTTGAAAATGTCTCAGAATAGTTGTTCTGTATTTGTTTTTCTTTTCTTTTTTTCCAATGTTTCAGTCTGCATTGTTAATAGTGGCATTTACTCATTCCTCTAAAAATAAGTGTACTGAATTCCATTTGTATAATAGCACTTCCAAAATATATGAAACTTTGAGAGGTGAGGTATTTGGGTTTATTTACATACTAAAAGCATGTTATTGTGAGTTGCAACAATTACCACATGATCTTCATTTATATTTTATAATCAACTATATTCTTTAAATGTTGATTTTTGAATGATAAGAACATAAAATAATAGCATTCGATGTTTTGCTTAATAATTGGAAAATGAATTTAGCCCATGTAATAAGTTTTATTTTTATAAGTATTTGATGAGAGCTTAGGAACTCCATACCCTCAAATAACTAAAAATTATTATTACTGTTTTCCTTGATTTTTAACTTCAGTATTCTTTCTGAGACTAGCAAGTACTTCTATTTAGATTAGTAGTGTTTTTTCAAGTAGAGTAAAAGCTACATCAGTACTTTTGCTCATTGCACTGAATGTAGGGTAAATAATCTGGTCAAGATTGATTGGTGAATTGGTGAATGAAATGAACTGAATATTTTATGACAACACTGTACATACTTTCCTTGATTTTTCTCTCTCTGTCTTCATTACTTTTACTGAATGTTGTTTAGGCAAAATAAATGAGTTCTTGTTACTCATATGCACACATCAACCATTCTTTCATGACATTCATGTAACAACACAGACTTTCACCATTTACCACAGAGCTCATTTATTTTGCTTAGCTCAACTTTGCTTTAACCCAGCAGATTTCTTATTGGTGGAATTCAATGCTAAATAGTTTGAACATAACCTTGAAGTGAATTCTTGTCTTTCCTTGTACTCAATTACCCTCTTCGAGCTTTTCATAAAGCAAAGGACTGTGCAAGGCTGCACTGTCAGTGCAGCCAAGACCAAAGTGATAGAAGTAAGAAACGCTCTGGGGAATACGGCAAATGCAATTTCTGTCTCTTACTTGGAAGTTGAGTGCCAGCAACAGTCTGATAGAAACCCTATGCTTTCTGGGTGATCCATTTTCAGTGTGATAAGCACTGCACTGAAGTTAATATCATTTCTCAGAAGCAGACCTTTTCATGCAGTTAACTATGTGTAAAATTGTCTTTCTTTTCTTTCTTATTTGACATATATCCCAAATTTATAATCAGTCTGGCATGCAATTCCACTAAGCAGTCTGATCGTCCTCTTAGTAGTTGATTTATGAGCTCTTGAAAATGAGATATGTCTAGAATGTCATATTACAAATATCTTGTTGATACATTTTGTTTAGTTTTCTAATTCTAGTGAGCGTTTCTTTCTAAATTACTTTTATTAACATTTTCAGTTTTCTAAAATGTAAAAAAAATAATTTTTTTCTTTCACATATACACTTAATTCAAAACATTAAGTTTAAATGAATAACAACTTATAAAATAACCATATATAAGAATAATGTTGCTTTGTAGGGTATTATTTCCTTATGCAAAGACAATGAGTTCTTGTTACCCATAATAACATGTAACATTGCATTCACATGAGTATTACCTTAAACACCTAGTTTGGGTGTTTCTATCTTATTTTGTCAACCACGAAACTATAACTGTAATACATAATAAATGATTTATTTATTTACTTTCATGGCCATTTCTAAATGTTACCAACTGTTGTGAAAGTATTTATTTAAAGTCCCACCTGTTAAATAAACTATTTTTATGTTTTGGAAGTAGAATTTGGAGAAGTTGAAAAGAGGGAATGGAGTTAGATATGATCATATCTCATGATCATGAACAAAATTGTTACAATAAAGAAAATAATTTGAAAAGTACATAAACTATCCAATTAAAATATGTGGTGTGGAACGGAGCACAAAATTCTCAAAAGGAGAAATGCAAATGGGTACAAAACATTAACAAGTAGTCAATTTCCTTAACAGTTACAGAAATGCAAACTAAATGCATAATGTTAGATTAGAATAATAGTTAAAATCTATTCTGATAAAGGTTTTTTAAAAGACTAGGATCAGAAGGAAGGAAAAGAAGACCTCCCCTATCAGTGGACTTGGGGAGGGGCATGGATGCAGAGCGGGGAGGAAGGGAAGGATTGGGACGGGAAGAGGGAGGAAACCACAAGGGGCATACAAAGTGAATACAGTGCAATTAATAAAGAATTAAAAAAATAATACATTCTATAAAAACAAAACAAAACAAAAATGTATTGTGTCATTTTAGTAAAGTATCTAAGTTCATTCTTTACAAATATAATAGTCACACTATTCTGAAAATCATGGGTTTGAGGGAAAGGATATAGGGTTTGAGTCCTTGTCTTCAACTTGCTTAAAAATTGATTATTTACTTAAATTTTCCTGACTTTGCTATCACCATATATAAAATGTTAGTAGGAATAATAAAATGCTATGAAAGCAGTTGTACATTTGTGGGATGAAAGGAATATAGTTGAGAAAAAAGAAGAGAAGGCCAATAATATATAGCAAAAAATAAAATAAAATTACACAGTTTAACTCTAACCCCAAATTAACACAAAATTGGCATTTCTTAGTGGCAACTCCTGGGTAGGCATGCCTCTGGAGTTGCCTAATTGCTTTTGTCTGTAAGCTCTGCCATTTTAGCATTGCAAATGATAGTTAAAACTTCATTGATTTTAGGTGATAGTGCCTTGGAGTCAGTTTTAATGTCTTATTTTATAAGGTCAAAAATTCCTTTCCATTGTCATTACAGAAAGCTTCTGTTAATTACTCTCCAAACATAATTATGGCAACTTCTTTTGCCAAGCTAACTGAAACATAATGACTTTCTACAGAAGTTAGGAATTAAGAATTCTGGATACTCACACGAATGTGTTAGGAGAAAGAAAGCAGGCACAAATGTTATGAAGATGATTAAAAACATATTTTATGTTTGCCACAGGCCACTTGGTCCAGGGAAGCAGGTGGGCTAGCAGGTCCTCACTTTCCCTCTCCTCCTCCATATCCAGCCCCCTAGACTTATCATCTGCTCTGTAGCAAAATACCTTTTGTGGCCTCCCATCACTCTTTGCCCCTATTCCCAACTGGCTACATAGAGAAAGGTTGAACACACTCTTTGGCTCCTTCCTGTGGACTCACTCACCCTCCCCCAACCCATTCCTAAGTGTCAGCTCCCAATCCTAAGAATACATTTTACACAGATCACACACCTTTCAAAATCCCAGGAGAATTTCCTAGCACGCAACACATAGAGCTATCACACTCTCCTAAGAAACAAAGATGACAAGAGAAATGAAGAAATAAACATCCACCCAACAAAGACAAAATCAGATCAGCACATAGAATTACAATCTTCCCAAACACAGATGTGTAGACAACAGCATAAAAATCTAATCATTAACAGTAAGAAAACATGTTTCCAGTAGAGCTCAGCAATCTTACCTCAGTAAACCCTGAGTATAGCAACATAGTTGAAGTACAAGACAAAAGCCTTAAAATAGCCTTTGTAAGTACTATAGCATTCCTTAAAGAGGAAATGAATAACGCCCTAAGAGAAATGTAGTAGCACACAAATATACAGTGTAAGGACATGAATAAAACAGTTCAAGACCTGAAACTGGGTTGAAAATCAATAATGATAACGCAAACTATAGAAAATGTGGAAATAAAATATATGTATTTTAAATAAAATAAAAAATATTATATATATATATATATATATATATATATATATATACACAAACGTTAACAGGAACCACATAGTCAAGCCTCATTAAGAAAACAGAAGAGACAGAAGAGAGAATCTCAGGCACTAAGGACATGACTGAAGAAGATGTGAAGAACTCTGTCAAAAATGTTAACTGTAAGTAAGTAAGTAAAGAAAGAAAGAAATATATAAATAAGTCCTGGCACAAAATATTCAGATATCCTGGACACCATGAGAAGACCAAATCTAAAAGTAATAGAAATAAAGGAAGAAAAAAACAAAACAAAACAAACAAACAAACAAACAAACAAAACAGGTCAAAGGCATAGAAATATTTTCACCAAAAAACTCTTAACTTACAGATGTTAACTATACCCCCCCTAAAAAAAAACAGCACATGTAATAAATAATTCCAGACCAACCCAGACAAAAACAAAACAAACAAGAAAGGAAGCTTGCACCAATAAGCAACATGGACAACAATTAACAGGAATCATCAAACACTGTTCATTATTGTGTTGATTAGAGACCCTTTTACCCCTTAATTTTCTTGAACTGTGTTATCCTATGTAGGTCAACCAATGTTCCAGTGGATAGCTACACACCAAACATTGAATTAAGAGCACTATTTGTATTCCAAGAGGCTAAAAGAAATTTGGAAACAAAGTTAGATATGTGAATGGATAATGTGTGTGGGAGGAGTTGGAGGAAGGGTGAATATTAGCAAAATAGATTGCATGTGAATCACAAAAACAAATGAGGATATTTTTAATAATTAAATATACCTAAAAAATACAAATTTTGACTTTCACGTACATAAACTAGAGACAGAGAGAGAGAAAGAGAGAGAGAAATTCATAGCTTATTGATACAGTACTTGCCTAACAGGATGGAGGTTTTGATCCAAGGATCAATTCTTAACACCAAGTAAAGAATTAGAGGGTTAGAACAAAGCTAAGTTTAGTTTTCCTTCAAATAAATTTGCCTGCCCCAAATTTAATTTTTTTAGAACATGTCATCAAATACTGTTTTAGGAAGACATTTTTTTTTCTGTCAAGAGATACTTTATTATATCATTCTCTAAACATTAATCTATTGTTAGAAACAATTTTCTTTTTTTATTCCTTATGGCATTTTTGGGTCTGTCTCAAACTTAACCTAATTTTCAATTTTGATTTAACAAATTTATAATATACATTGAAAATATTGTAACACATATTTTCCCTTGAGTAAATTTCAATTACACAACTTTTAAATAACATATATATACATGCAATGGATATTTAATATTAAAAAATAAATTAGGACATTAGACAGCTAAGTCTGCTTTAAATAGAAAAACAACTTTGCATTCAAACAAAATTTCTTGTTTTATTGTAGCTGCTACTTAAGATTCTTGGTAGTACATTTTTGAATATCAATTTATTTTATAGAAATTTCAGTAAATACCCAAGTGGAATATAGACTTTAAAAGTGTATCACCATTTATTACTCTTTTTATTTTATTTTATTTTTGTACTCCCTTGTCCTTTTATTTAGAACAAACTTGCCTTTGGGTTTTCCCTACATCATTTTGAAAGCTTATTTCTGTTGTGATCCATCAGTATGAAATTCAGCTTTCTGAGAACATGATGATAAAATAAGTTTTCTTTCTTTCGTTATGTGGTACAGTACACATATTTCCATGTCAAGATTTAGGATGAAACAATGTTTTTAAATACAAGTGTACAAAAAGATTTCTAAATATTTTTATGATGGAAAGTAATTTTCTTGTATTTTGAAATTACATGAAAGATAAATTCCAGTTCAACAAAACAGAAGCTTAAAAAAATTGTTAATGGTGTTTAAATACATAATACCTTTACATAAAAGAAATGTCCAATAAAAATTTACTATGATTATTTATATGTGGTAAATTGTACAAGTGCCACTAAGCCTTTCTTTTTAAGAAATTCTGACGATTTCACCTCATGTTTCAATTGTTCTCATTACGTATCAATTTTTTTTTCTGTAGGTTTTGATGTATGACTATTTGTAATAGCCAGAATCTGGAAACAACCTAGATGTCCCTCAACAGAAGAAAGGATACAGAAATTTTTGTTATTCTTTGACAGAGTCATATACTTATATAATGAAGTTTTTCAATTTCACTGTCCATTGCTTTTGCTCATCCTCCTTGCTCTCACACTGAAACCTTTCTTCATGACAAGTATTCCTCTTGTTTGCAGGCCTTTTTGGTGTATGAAATCTACTTTGTTTCATTATTGTGACTTACATTAGCATGTGTGAGGTTTTTTTACTGAAGAATGGGTAACTTGTCAGTGGGTACACCCTCAACACCCATTAATTGTTCACATTCTTTCATTGAAGCTATAATACAACTGGCCAGTCAAACATCCCTTCTACTGCAATAGTGGTATCTTAGTTATTGGTAGATAACCAATCATATTGTGATTGGTTCTAAGGCTTTTCCAACAGAAAAGAACTCATGCCTGGTTCTGCTGTCTTGATCAATACTGGTGTATCAGAGGTCATAGGTTTTAGAGGGGAACCTACAAATATTGGATAATAGTAATAAAGAGGTCAAAGAGTCTTCTAAATACTCAGGCATGTTCTCATAGATTAGTGCTGTGCCCAGCCTTCATCTGGGAAGCTTCTTATTGCAACAGGTGAAGCCCTAACTGACCAGTGTGACAACAATAAGTGGGTAATGTGAAAGCTGTTTCACCCTTCCAAGGCTCAGTGAACATCATAGAGGAGGGAGCAGAAAGAAAGAGAGAAAGAGAGAGAAGACAGAAATATGAATAAGAAGAGTCATAGCCATTTTCTGCGTAAGACCTGCACAAAACTGGCCCATCACCCTTTAAACAAGGATGAGGCAGCTGCCATGTAGCTATATCATTTCCTGCGAGGCAGTGGTTTGCGGGAATGGTACCATTTTCTTCAGTGATGTAGTCGACGATCACTTGCTATTCCACCAATAAATAATCACTCATCCATGTTCAACAAATAAATTCTAATTGAACTCAGTGTAACACACATAAAATTAAAATATTAAAATAGGTGAGGCATTTTTTGAAAATAAGAATTCTTTTGGTAATGCGAGAGGAGAGTAGAGAATGAAATAACCCAAATTCATAAATCAAATTTAGAAAACTATCAAATAATAAAAATGTTTAAATTGATGGGAACAACTGAAATGTGTTAAAGATATGTAAAATCATAAAATATTTTAATTAATAAAAATATGTCCTTAATCTTATATTCACTTATTTTTATGTATTCTACAGAGGAAGGAAATGGCCTGAGTTACTAAATATCATCATTTTCAGGCAAGCATGTAACATTTCTTCTCAAGAATGCTCCATGCTGTAATTGTATGTATTTTCCGTGAGGTTCTTATATGGACCATATTTACTCATCTGACTGTATTATAACCATTAGATAAAACGATGGTATTCAAAACATGTGCTGAAGTTTAAGTACTCAAGCGTGAATCTATCTTTTAAGTTAAGACTTTAAGAGGCTTCCTATGCATTATATAGTTTACAGATACATGTAGTAAATAAATGAGAATATAAATATTTATAAAACTTGGGCATTATATTTCTACTTTTATGTGTGAATGTTTGTGTGTGTGTATGTGTGTGTGCGTGTGTGTGTGTGCATTTTCATGGTATGTTTACAACATTTAGCGCCCTCTGCAATTTTACAAATGATATTTGGTGTGATAAAGATCATTGACATTCTATATTCTTGCCTTATATAGCTCGTGCATAGTACAATTTATGCTAAAACAGCCTAAGTCTTAAAATAACACCTTTAACTAAGTGTGCAGAGATTTCCGTCTTATGATAAAAGTCATTAGTGTGCTGCAGCTTCGTGATTACTTCTGTTTAAAAAGGCTTTGTGCTTATTGCACTTAGTGTTTTGGCCAAGTCTTTGATTAGTTTGGAGTTAATAAGTTCCATCTCCCTTTTTTCACTAAGGTAAAAATGTGTTTTGAAGTTCCTGTTTTATAAAGGGCATTGGTATCAATGGCAGCTCATTTTCTCCTGGGACGCCTTTGCAATTCTGCTGTGCTAAATGTTTCCTCCAAGCACTTACTGAAGGCTGAGGTCACCTCTCTTGTTAAAGAAGAAAAATTGCTACTCCTTAACTCAAACTTACCCAAACTACAGTCTAAATTTTAAGGAAAGCCCATAATTAACTTTCAAATTACATAGAGGTGGTGCTTTATTGTTGTCTATTTCTTGTGTTTAGCTTAATGGATATTAAAATAAAATTTAAACATATCAGTCAAAAGGCAGTAATTTTACTCAGTAGTGTCATGTGCTTTATATATATATATGTATATATATGTATATATATATATATATATTAATGTTAAAGGTGCGGTGAGAAAATTGGTGTATTTTATATATCATAACAACACCTCATTCCAGGAAAACTAATTTTTATGACTTTGTTGCTAAAACCATTGCTTTGGTAAATTCTTCTCTAGGGAAGAGTTTATTTAGCTAATATATTATTGATAGCTCTTCATAAAAATCTTTTCTCTGTGTATTATGGCATGTGTGTGTGTGCCTTTTCATGTGTGGATACAGGCACTTGTGTGTCAAGAGAAATTCTGTAGATCAGAGTAAAACCTTGGATGGCTGCATTCACTTTCCACATTCTTTAGTGCAAGGCCTTTGTTGTTCATTTCTATTAACAGCACACCTGTCAATATGACCCTTTAGCCCCTACTGATTCTTTTGTCTCTACTGCCATCTTGCATTCGGAGTACTAGGGTTGTAATTCGAACTACCACAGCTGTCATATATGGGTCTGGAGATTCAGTTTCAGATCAGCATGCTTGTATACAACTTCTGCCACTAAAAACCCTGCTCAGTTACCTTGAGTATTGTGAACAGTATGTTTAGAGCATTCCTTTCAAACTATTATGAAATCTATACCTATCTACCCTCCCTTAAAGTACAGCATTCTTAAACAATTTTATTTTAAGGTGTTTTGTCAGTTTGAGAGTATATCACTTATGATTAAGGAGATAGTGTTCAATCTTGATGTTACAGAATGTAGTACAAGCTATACAAAGTAGCTATAGCACCTACACAGAACTTTATGAAATGTGTAAGAGTCATGCTGCTTGGAAGATAGCTCCAGTTTGCAAAGTACCTGACATGAAAGCGTAAGGGTCTGAGTTTTATCTCTAGCACCAATTTGAAAATCCTCATGTGGTGATGCATGTCTATAATGCCATTGCAAGGGAGTCAGACTGTAGCATCCCTAGTGCTTGAAGGACAGTATGTCTAACCAAATCAGTGCCTTATATAGGTTTAGTAAAAGTCCCTGCTATAAACATAATGTGAAGAACAAAAGAGGCACAATTGACAAGGTCTTTTGCCCTTCATTAGTGTACCTATGCAGTCATGCGCACACGTATAAACACACAGGCACACGAACATACACACACACATCACAAATGATAAAAAGAACACATTTTTTGGTAAGAAAACAAACATATTATAAGCAATGATCACTAAAAGTAGAAAGTAAATACAAACGCTTTGCTCAACTTGAAGTTTTAAATTCATTAATTTATTTCAGCATGCATGTGTGCATGTGGGTGCCTGAATGTACTGGTGTACTGGGTTCTTTAAAGTAACCCAGGAGATACTGTCCTGTATTTCAAGTTGCTGGAGGCAAATGGCCTCAAAAGGAAATCTGACAAGGGGATGGAAACCTGTTAACTCAGAAAATCACCCAAGTGACTAAACTAAAGCAAACATTGTTTTCATTGGTTTAAAAGCAATAGTAAACTGTGCTCTATAGACTTTAAATTAGCTCCAGCAGATGAGGGAGGGAGGGAGGGAGGGACTGGGAGGGAATGAGGGATCGGGACACGGCTGGGATACAGAGTTAATAAAATGTAACTGATAAAAAAAAAAGTTAAATAAAAAATTAAAAAAAAAATTAAATAATAAAGTTGGAAAATTACACATAAAAATAAATAAATAAATAAATTAGCTCCAGCAGCTGCTAAAATCCCATGACAGGGAAACCATCATGTCTACACGTGGGGTGACACTAATACAAAGGTAGTCCACAACTTTGCTTATGCCCATGTGTTTTGAGCACGATGTGTCACATTTTACGGCCTGCCTGAGTTGCGTCTAAACTGATAAGCATCATGTGCCTTTTTCTAGTTTAGTTCAAAATATCTCCTGAGTTCATAGTATTTTAAATTTCTAATGTCCATGCTTGTGCCCATGTATTTTAAGCATGACAGAGCCCTTTTTAAGGACTGCCTGTGTTGCTACTACATATTAGCATCATGTGCCTCCTGTTTTTCTTTAAAACTCATTCTGGCTTTATAATATTTTAAATTTCTTTTTTTTTTTTTTCAATGCAGTTTATTCAGGAACCTTGAACAATCATCTGACCCTGGGGAAAGCCAGCCCACAGCTTAAACTTCTAATGCGATGAGAAAGGCAAAACTGATGTCAAGAACACAGGATTTTGTAAATTGATCAAAATAATGAGAAGGCCAAGATGAATCTTGAAAAGACAGAGTGAGGTACAGGTCCACTGCAGTGCACCTATATTCATGGTGACAGTCACATTTACCCCCGGTTGCTCTTACAAGTCTACAGTTGCATATACAAAAAGCATTTCTTTAAGCAAAACAGAAATAGAATCGATTTAGTGAAAAGCTAGGCAGACATTATCAGTTTACCTTTCCTGAGATCATTTGCTGCTTGTCAAGTTCAAGTGCAGAAAGAATTAATGACTTTCTTTCAGGGGGTCAAGGATAAAATTTTGGACAGGTTTGTGCATTTTAAATAGGACATTTTCAAAGACCTAAGGTCATGGAATGTATTTCTTCAGTTGGTGCTTATTCAAGAAAACAAAAGGAGTCATACACTAAAGGTGAGTGAAAGAGATAGCAGTTATGTAATAGCCATTTAAGGCAAGTGTTAAAGTGTGCACTTCTTTAAAGAAAATCATTATCAGCCAGGCAGTGGCACATATATGTAGTCCTTGTACTCGGGGAGGCAGAGGCAGGCGGATCGCTGTGAGTTTGAGGCCAGTCTCATCTACAAAGTAAATCCAGGACAACCAAGGCTACACAGAGAAACCCTCTCAAAAAAAAAAAAAAAAAAAAAAAAAAGGCTACAGAGTGTTTCAGAGTATAACTGTATATTATTATTTATGTAGACACAATAATAATATAATATTGTTTTAAAATCAGAAAACAATGACTTAACACAAATGATATAATGCTTGATAATATATTTTCATTGTCTTCTGTGTCTTCTTTCTAATGAAAACAAGTTCCAACCATGTTTTCATATTACATTTGTCAGATTAGGTACTCTATAATATATTTATCCTTTTTCTTAAAATATGAGAAAAGAGAAATTGTTTTTAAATCAATTAGATAAAGAAAATAAGATGAAACAACTCAGAGTTATTCGAGTTACCACAAAACGGACAAGAATTAAAATGGAAGCTTAGGTCATGGTCCTAAAATCTATGTCTCCTGATGCAGACTCTTGAGGAAGCGTCCTGTGGAGCTGAATTTATTTTCTAAAACAAGAAGTTAAAGGGGCAGTGACCTCAGGAAGAACAGAACAAAGCCAGAATTTCTTTCATGTAATCCTTCACAGAGTTCCAGAAGTTTTATTTATTTATTTTTGTCACCTTCATACAATACTGAGATCTTAGACTGCACTCCAAAAACCAAGAGTCTTTCTGAAAACACAACCCACCAAAAACAAAAACAAAAAACAAAACGAACAAGTAAACAGCTTCAGAGTGAAACTGTTGTCAGAGTCAAGGTTACAAATTGTACATAGGAATCCTGAACTCAGGAATGTCCAAAATAAAATGGTCTAAGTATTTTCAGAATTTGTATCTACCACCACTCAAGAAATTTCAAATAGACAGGAATTTCTATTACTGTGATACATTGTAAATTTGTCTTGAACTAAATGCAATGGTTCTACAGTCATCAAATGATATAACTAAAAAGAAAAGATAAGAAAAAATTAAAAGTAAAATATAAAAGCTATACTAGACAAATACTCGTGAATCAGAATCTTATTATTTTACTGAATGTCATATGAAATTTATACAACACAGATATGCATTATGGGGGATGGGTATAACATTTGGATGGCAATAATTCAGGTCAAAAATATTAGCATATAGTAACAAAGACATACTCAAGTCTTACAAAGCTAAATTAGAGTAAAATTTCCCTTATATGAACATTCACTGTTGTAAGCCACAGAGAGAAAATAAATCAAGCAATGTTTGTTTACCTGCAATGAATTAAGCCTAAGTGAATGGCGTGACCTGAGGTTCAAGTAAATACTATGAAGGATAAAGGCATTTTCCCTTTCCTCAAAAGAATAGTTATTTGTCACATTAAATGCTGTCATTTCACTGTGGAAGAAAAGCCCCGATTGCCATGTTAGTAAGTAGAATCATATAGAATACGCTCCCATTCTGTTCAGGTTGATAAAATTAATAATATGTGATTTATCCACGTGGATTTGCAGATTAGTTCTATTGTTGTATATCCTGATATTATGTGAAGAAAATAATTGTTTGTTCTCCAATTTATCACTGCATAAAATTTCTAGGATTTTCCACTTCTTTATTTTTAATGAGGATGATATAACCATTTCTATATACAACTTTTCTAGGAAAGATGACTGTGGTTGCTTATCCACAAGGCATAGAAAGTTTCAACATTAGTCGAGGTTGTTTAAACAACTTTTAAATAAAACCTTTAGAAATAAAATTTCCTTATTTAAAGCAATGTGATGTGTTTATTCTTAGAGAACTTTATATAATCACATTCACCCCACATTGTATCCTCCAACTCTACCCAAATCTAGCAGCTGCTCCCACTACTGGTTCATTTAAAAAACAATAATAATACATAAAGACTATCTCACAGAATGTGTCCTGGTCCTTTAGTTTTTACAATTTTTCTGCTTCCTTTTTTGTGTTGTGCCCTGAGACTTCAATCTAGCGATTGTACTATGAATGAACTAATTGAGGTCAAGCTCTCTACTGTCAGTTTATCTCGGCATTTTGACCAGTTGTGGCTCCCTGTTATATTTGTCCTATGTCTGTGATTATTTGATGAGGGATGAAAGCTACATTTATCTTCCTGTATATGAGGAAAATGTTTAGAAATCAGAGTGATTATAGAGATTTAGAAAACTGGCGGTTGGTACCCTTGCAGCAGCCACAAGTTTACTAAATCACCGATGAGATTTATTCTCTTTATGGAGAACTTGAATATACTCTGTGAGAACTTGGAGGATAAGACTGTTGAGAACAATACACGCAAGACTGGATAGCTCCTGTTATTCCAGAGAAAAGCAAAGATTATTCTAGGGTCATTCAAATAATATATTGAATTAAGGATTTGCTGTCTTGGTTACCAATCTGTAAACAACCGTAAGAATGACTAAGATCAAGAACTTAAGTGACAGCACATGCAGGTGAAGATGTGGAAAATGGGAACACTTCTATGTTGCTGGTGGGGTGAAAACTTGTACAAACACTTTGGAAATAAATATGGAATAAATATGCAGCTTTCTCAGAAAATTAGGAATAGTTCTACCTCAATACCCATCTATACCACTCGTAGGCATATAGGCAAAAGATGATCCACCATACAACAAGGACATTTGCCAAACTATGTTCATAGCTGCTTCATTTATAATAGCTAGAAACTGGAAAAAACCTAGACTTCCCTCAAACTAGGGATGGATACAGAAATTGTGGTACATTTATTTCCACAATAGAATACTATTCAGCTATTAAAAACAAGGAAATCATAAAATTTGCAGGTAAATTGTTGGAACTAGAAAATATCATCATGAGTGAGGTAAACCAGAAAGACACACATGCTATGTACTCACTTATAAGTGAAAATTAGCCATATAGTACAGGATAACCATTCTACAGTTACAGACCTAAAGAAGCTAAGTAGCAAGGAGGGCCTCAAAGAGGCTGCCTGAATCTCACTCATAACGGGATATAGAATAGACAATAGAAGTGGATGAAGAGAGTGACCTGGGTAGGAGTGGGGAGGGAAACAAGTGTGGAGAATCAAATGAGAGAAGAGCTCGTGTGGGGTAGGAACTAGAAGGCCTGGGAGAGAGAAGGAAAGTGAAGGGGGCATTTCTTTGACAAGCTGGAGATGGAGAAGTATTAACAGGTGTGTGTAATATATAGGGAAGAATTAGCAATTATAGGAATAATGAAAAAATAAAGAATGGGGAACAAAAACAATTTTTCTCATTAGTATCATTCCACTTTGGATAATTACAAAAAAAAAACAATACATTTTAAAGGTAAGCATGATGCCTTGATCCTGAGACAGACTCAAGTAGTAGCAGGATTATAGCTACATTACAGTTTCACATACAGTAACAGAAACTTTAATATCTTCCATTTCTAATGCAAATTTGTTTCCTTTTTCCAGATCCTGTGCACATATATTTAATGCTTTATTCTTTCATAAGGCAACATTAAATATAGTTTAAAACATCCTAGTATTAATATCTAATATTAAATTATACATAAATATACTTCCTGGCAGTGATTACATTTTGAAAATTTCTACCAATATAGAAGGAAAAAAATGTTAGCATTAAAAATCATTTTATATGTTGGCTAATCACATTCATGTAGGAGCAATTTTGTTTCTATCAAAGTTTGAACACAGAGGCATCTGTGTTATCATACTTCCTTCCCTGTGGAGTTTATCTGAATGTGTGCAGTTTTTAGTGTTTATCCTCTAATCAACCCAGCTGGACACTTCCATAGATAAGAATGTTGCACAAGTTAATCTCAAAAGTTTTCCACTCATTGTATGCTTCAGTGGAGGGATTTTTGATAGATCCAGGCTCTGCTAAAACATTCATTGTTATATCTCATCTCACAAGCCTCTTTCCTTATGTTTCCTTATGTGTTACCAAAGTGAAATTTATTAATTAATTTCCAGTAAAAAAGAAAAAAAAAAAACAGTTCCCCCTTTTTGTTTTAGAGGCATCAGGCAAGAGTAGAGGTCTGATCTCTGATATTAGAAATAAATTGGGACTTCGTACCGATGTTCATTTAGGTGTCATCCACCCAAAGAGCATCAGACGCGTCCGATACCTTTTTCTCAGAGGCGGGACCTGGGGCATCAACCCGCATGCAATCAGACATGCTCTTCTCTGGGTCCAAAGCGGCTGACCCTGAGTGCAGTGCTTAGCCTCGCATCCTGAGCGTAACATTTTAGCTTTTTAGAGAGCTGCGGAACTGTAGAGAGCTGCGGAATGCTATGCCTTAAAGATGGAGCTGGTTTCTGCCTTCCACCTTCCCGATGGTGAGTGCTCTCTGTCACAAACATTCCACATTTGGCTAAGGCTGAGGATCTGTCTTGCTTCCATGTATGTGGACCTATCTGCATTGCCCATGTGGCACGCCTGGGTTGGCTACCCAGAGGCTATTTAAGCTGTGGGCTGGCTTTCCCCAGGGTCCGAGGATTGTTCAAGGTTCCTGAATAAACTGCATTGAAAAAAAAAAAAAAACAAAACAAAACAAAACAAAACAAAACACAATATATCAGATAGTCAAAATGTTCAAATTTATAAGTTTGAAAATATATTGGTGTATTTAAATTTAAAATTGACTTAAAATAAGAAAATAATGTCCTGGATTAACTTTTTAAAGAAAGGCACTAAACACACACAAAAACTGGAAAACATTGTCAAATTTACATTTAAGGACATATATATATATATTTCTGTTTAATGATGCACATAATAAAAATTATGTAAAAAAAGCTCTAGATTTGAAAGTGATGAAGGAGGGGTGCATGTGAGAGGATGTAGGAAAAATAAGAAGCGAATATTATAATTATATTATAATTCCAAAAAATATTCCAAGTATTTTCTTTCTTTTCCTTCTTTCTTTTTTCTTCCCTTTACTTTTTATTTTTACCTGTTTATACATATATCTTGAGACAAGCCTCACTATGAAGCCTTAAACCAATTGAAACTTGCTTTGGAGACTTGGCTAGACTTGAACTCAGAGAGATCTGCCAGCTTCTGTCCCTTGAGTGATTAAATAAAAAACAAACACCATGCCCTTAGACACCAAAAAGCCAAATACCCCGAATTGAAAAATGGAATGCAGAGCTAAACAAAGAATTCTTAACAGAGAAATCTCTAATTACAAACAAGCACTTGTAGAAATGTTCAATGTCCTTAGTCATCAGGGAAATGCAAATCAAAATGACTGAAATTCCATCTAACATCTGACAGAATGGCTAAGATCAAAAACTCAAGGGACAGCACATTCTGGCGAGGATGTGGAGGAAGGAGAACACTGCTATATTGCTGGTAGGAAGGCAAACTTGCACAACCACTTTGGTAATCAATCAAAGCCCCACTTTGAAGGCTTTCTCAGAAAATTAGGAATAGATCTTCCCTAAGACTCAGCTATACCC
The DNA here is from genome assembly GCF_030254825.1 of Meriones unguiculatus. Taxonomy (NCBI): domain Eukaryota; kingdom Metazoa; phylum Chordata; class Mammalia; order Rodentia; family Muridae; genus Meriones; species Meriones unguiculatus. The sequence goes on from NC_083364.1 coordinate 81,722,666, forward strand.
TTCCTGAGCATCCAAAAGATGCTCTACTGTTCAATGAGGACATTTGCTCAACTATGTTCATAGCTGCCTTATTCGTAATAGCCAGAAACTGGAAACAACCTGGATGTCCCTCAACTGAAGAATGGATAAAGAAAACGTACATTTACACAGTGGAACACTCAGTTATTAAAACAAGGACATCATGCAATTTGTGGGCAAATGGATGGAAATAGAAAATACTACCCTGAGTGACATAACCCAGAGAGATACACATGGCATGTATTCACTTATAAGTGGGTTTTAGCTTTAAAATATAGGATAGCCATGTTATAATCCACAGACCCAAAGAAGCTAAAAAACAAGGAAGGCCTAAGGGAGGACACTTGAATTTCAGAAGGGGAAATAAAATAATCATCTGAAGAAGATGGATGGAGGGAACTGTGCGGGATAGGAAGTAGGGAGGGGAATTGACTGGAGGATCAGGTGTGGGAAGGAGAGAAGAGGGATGGGAGAGAGAATGGAAATCAGTGGGAGGGCATCTCTGGAACCAGCTGGAGACCTGGGAACAGGGAGGCTACCAGGAGTCTATGGGTGTAAACTTAGCTGAGAGTTCTAGCAGTGGGACTATGGAGCCGTTAGCCGGGTAGGGCTTCTAGTGGAGGGAGGGGTACACCAGCACCCATAGAAACTTTGTCCAAAAATTTGTCCTGCCTACAAGATGTACATTAATAAAGATTGAAAGGATAGCCAGCCAATGACTGGGCTAACTTGAGACCCACCCCATGTAGGAGATCCCAGCCCTGACCCCGTTACTGATGCTCTTCTATGCTTGTAGACCAGGGCCTAACAACAGCACAATGAGAGGCTTTATCCAGTACCTGATGGAACAAGTGCCGAAACCCACAGCCAAACATTGGAGGAGCTCAGGCAGTCTTGTGGAAGAGTGAGGGGAAAGACTGACAGATCTAGAGGGGTCAACGACACCACAATAAGACAAACAGAGTCAGGTAAACTGGACCCACGGAGGCTCACAGAGACTGAAACAACAACCAAGATCATACATACATTGGCCCTAAGAACCCTGCACGTACGTAGCATATGTGCAGCGTGATCTTCATGTGGATTACCTAATGACTGGAGTAAAGGCATTTGTCTCTGACTCTTTTGTCTGCCATTGGATTCCTCTCCCCTAGCTGGGCTGCCTCATCTGGCCTCTGTGTGAGACCATGCACTCAGGCCTTCTGTGACTTCTGCCAGGGCTGGTTGATACTCATGGAAAGTATCTCTTTCCCTGAGGAGGAGAGGGATGAATGAGGGCAAGTGTGTGTGAAAGGGGTACAGGGAGGACAGGGTGGAGTATGACTTGATATTAAGTGTACCAATAAATAAATAAATGAAAAATGAATAGTACTTCACCAGGCAAGATTTTGTTTCTTAAAAAAAAAAGAGCTTTGACTTATGCTATATAAGAAAAAAAATGCTGCCTTTTTTTCTGAAGAAAAACTGAGGAGGAGTGATTCCAGAGGACAGGGAAGTGGGAAGAGAATAGAAGAGGTAGAAGAGGGGAAACTGCAGACACGATGAAATATTTGAGAGAATAAAAATTAACAAACAAAAAATAAATATTTCTCTAAATAAGACTAACCAAGCATCAGGATTATGAATAATAATATAGACTGTGCTGATATCTGTATTTGATACAATTCAAAATCTATCAAGGAGTTACTGAACTTAAAGAAACACATGAGTGAGGCTGTTTTACCTTTGCTCCTCCAGCATCATCACAGTTTTGATAGCATTCTGACAAATAAACTTTGTATAATTCTTTTATTAAGTTATTTATTTATTTATTCATTTATTACATTTTATTCACTTTGTATTTCAGGTATAGCTCCTTCAGTCATCCCTTCCGAATCCCAAATTCTCTTCCTCTTCTCCTCCCATACCCCTCCCCAAGTCCACTGGTAAGTGAGGTCCTCCTCCCCTTCCCTCTGACCCTAGCCTATATCAGGTCTCATCAGGACTGGATGCACTGTCTTCCTCTGTGCCTGGCAAGGCTGCTTCCCACTCAGGGGGAGGTGATAAAGAACCAGCCACTGAGTTCATGTCAGAGACAGTCCCTGTACCCATTACTAGGTCACCCACTTGGAGACTGAACTGCCATGGGCTACATGTGTGCAGGGGTTCTAGGCCATCTCCATATGCGGTCCTTAGCTGGAGTATCAGTCTCAGAAATGACCCATGCACCCAAAGATTTTGGTTCTGTTGCTCTCCTGTGGAACTCCTGTCCCCTCCATGTCTTTCTGTCTCCCCCTTCTTTCATAAGATTCCCTACACTTTGTCCAAATTTAGGCATGAGTAGTCTCAGTATTTGCTTTAAAACGCTGCTGGGTAGAGTCTAAATTTGTCAATAAGAAATATTTCCTAAATGTATCAATGATGTGTGTGTATTTATCTGTGTTTCCGTGTGTTTTTTTTTGTTTATGTGTACCGTGTGTTATGAGAGTGTGTCTATATTTATATATGTATGTATGTACGTATGTATGTATGAACTCTTGTTAGGCATATCTATCTTGTGAATATGTTCATGAATATATGTTTGTATTATTATTTGATAAATAAAGAACAAATCTGTAGTTGATTGAGCTTCAATATATATTTATATTTTTCTGAAAGAGAGTATTTAATTAACACATTGGAAAGAGGAGAGCTCTCAGGTTTTGTTAAAGGCACATCAAATTGCCTTTTAACAATTTATAATTGTAGACTAAAGTTTCTCTCAGACTTGATTGGAGAGGTTCCATTCTATAGTCACAACTTTCTGAAAGGCTATAAAGTTACTGAATGTCGAAGCTGACCGAGATGCAGAGAATGAGTGAATACTGAAGGAACAGACTTAACAAGGGTTTCTATATGGCCCTTCTACAGGCTCAGAGAACATTCCACAACAACCAGAGGATGGGAGGAGCATGGATCACCATGGCATTCTTGATATGCATCACCACTGAAGTTACAAATAAACAGCAAGGGTAGGCATTTCCATTAGACCCGCACAGGTGCTCCTGCATGTGTTTGCATACACACACACACACACACACACACACACACACACTCACAAAATACCCAAAAAAAGATCAGTAGAATGGGAGAGCTATACGAGCTATACGGAAAATATAGGGGTTGAAATATAACAATACTATGAATATGTGAATAAAAAAAATCAACAATTTTAATAAAAAAAGCAGATTTGCTGAGTTAATTTTGTTGACACTTTAAGTTTGAATTAGTCCTTTATTTCAACATTAATAAAATTAATATTTTATTAAATATATTTATTTAAATTTTCCTCAAAACTTAGAGACTATAAGAAGAATAGTCTAGCTCTCAAGATATTAAGAAGTTAAAAAGCAACAGATCAAGTAATTCAATTTATAAATTGGGTATAGAGCTAAACAGAGAATATTCTGTAGAATAATATAGAATGGTAAAGAAACATTTAAAGAAATGATCAACATCCTTAGTTATCAGGAAAAAGCAAATAAAAAAGACCCTGAGATTTCACCTTACACCCATCAGAATGGCTGAGATAAAAAACTCAAGTGACAATACATGCTGGAGAGGATGTGGAGAAAGGGGAATCCTCCTCCCTTGCTGGTGGAAATTGTAAACTTATACAACCACTTTGGAAATCAGTCTGTCTCAGACAATTAGAAATAGCTCTTCCTCAAGATCCAGCTACACCACTCCTAGACATATATCCAAAAGATGCTCAAGTACACAACAAGGACATGTGCTCAACCATGTTTGTAGCAGCTCTGTTTGTAATAACCAGAACATGGACACAATGGAATACTACTCAGCAATTAAAAATAGGGAAATCATGAAATTTGCAGGCAAATGGTGGGATCTAGAAAAGATCATCCTGAGTGAGGTATCCCAGAAGCAGAAAAACACAGAAGGTATATACTCACTTATAAGTGGATATTAGACATAGAGTATAGGATAAACATAATATCTGTACACCTAAAGAAGCTAAGCAAGAAGGAGGACCCTGCGTAAGATGATCAGTCCTCACTCTGAGAGACAAACTAATGGACACTGGAAGAAGGAGAAAAGAGGAAACATGACAGGATATTCTTCAAATTTCTGGTCTTTTGTTTCATTGAAATCCAACCACGTTAAGATTATTCATGGCACCTAACATGTATTTGCATGAAAAACTTGGTTCTTTCTCTTTTAAGGAGAAAATGTCAATTTACTTTTCTTCTTTAAATCAAAATTTTACTGATTTGCAAACTTACATTTTCATAATTCTAATAAATACATTGGTTTTAACTATTCATGTATCAAAGATATATTATCCAATTATGTATTTGAATTTATATTTCATAAATAGTAGGTGGCAATAATTAAATACAAAATGTGACATATTTTCCCAAAATTGCTTCTACATATAAGAAAAGTTATCAGCAATGGCATAACACCTTCATTTTGTATTCTTTATTTTAACAAAAAACAGAATTTATGTTCGTTCATAAACTTCATGGCCATTCTGTGGAGTCATCCTTCATTGGTGTTCTAGGTTTCAGAAGACCATTAGTTTCTATCTCCATTATGAAATAAATTCATAACACTTGGTTTTCACAAATTCATTGCCCTACAACTTATAGATACATAAAGTGAATGTCTTGGAAGCTATCCAGGAGACAGTTTATCTTATGATCTGTCTTATTATTTTCTTATTATTTTTATCATTAAGCTACTAATGAGTAAAACATAGCCCTGTACACTACAAGTTTAAGCTATCACTGAGTTAAGTTTAGATGAATGTGACATTAAAGATTTGTGCTAATTTTAAAGTAATGTTACTCAACTCCTATAAAAAATGTGGCATTTTTTTTAAGAAAACAAAATTTCCTCGTTTTTAATTACTGAATAGTATTCCATTGTGTAAATACACCACAATTTCTTTATCCATTCCTAAGTTAAGGAACATCTGGGTTGTGTCCAGATACAGGCTATTAAGGAAATCATGAAATTTGCAAGCTAATGGTAGGACCTAGAAAAGATCATCCTGAGTGAGGTAGCCTCGAAGCAGAAAGACACACATGGTATATACTCTCTCCTAAGAGGATACTAGACCTATAATATAGGATAAACTTTCTAAAATCTGTACACTAAAAAAGCTAAGCACAAAGAAGGACCCTGGTTAAGATGATCCAGTCCCACTCAGAAAGGCAAATGGGATGGACTTCAGAAGACGGAGAAAACAGGCAACAGGAAAAGGAGCCTACCACAGAGGGCCTCTGAAAGACTATACCTAGCAGGGTATTAAAGCAGATGCAGAGTTCAGGGAATCTTATGAAAGAAGGGGGATATGAAAGACCTGAAGGGGACAGAAATCCAGAAGGAGAACAAAGCTCTGGGGCCAGGGGTCTTTTCTGAGGACCAAGGACCATGCATGGGGATAAACTAGAACCCCTCCTTAGATGTAGCCCATGTCATTTCAATATGCAAGTGGGTTTCCCTAGTAAGGGGAACAGGGACTATCTCTGATATGAACTCAGTGGCTGGTTCTTTGATCACCTCCCCCTGAGTGGGGAGCAGTCTTACCAGACCACTGAGGAAAAAATGCAGACAGTCCTGATGAGACTTTATAGGCTAGTCAGAGGGAAGGGGAGGAGAACCTCAACTGCCAATGGACTATGGGAGGGCTATGGCAGGAGAAGAAGGAAGGAGGGTAGGCTTGGGAGGGGACAGGGAAGGGGGGCTACAGCTGGTATACAAAGTGAATAAATTATAATAAAAAATAAATAAAAAATAAAAACCAAACATTTCTAATTTTCATTTTGAATAGTTTACTTGAATTTAAATACATTTCTGACTTATATATCAATTAACTAGTATTTGTCATATGTATGGTAATATTGCATCAACACACAGTACTTGAAATATTCCAAATGAGTCATCTTTTGTGGAAGCATTTTTTTTCTATTTTCAAAACTTTACTACCTAAATTAATTAAAATGAGATTGCTTAATTGTGGAAATAAAAAGTGAATAGTTTTTAGGATGTTTCGAACTGAAAATAACTTCTTTTTTGCACAACATATTGATTACGGTTTTCCCTTCCCAACCCTTCCTAGACCTTTCCCACCTCCTCAACCACCCATCTGCATCCTTTTTCTCTCTCTCCTTAGAAAACAAATAGGTATCTAAAATACAAATAAAAATTAATAAACAAGACAAAATTGCAAGAACCAAACCTTGAATAAGACAAAACAAAGAAATAAACAGAAAAACAAAGAGTCAAGGAAAGAGAACAAGATACACATATAGATACAAACACACACACACAAACACACACTGTCATGCACAAAAGTTCCCTGAAAACACAAAATCAGAAACCATAAAGGATCTGTGTGATAAGAAAAATAAATGCCCAAAGCATTATGAGACATAAACCTCCAGAAATACTTTTTAGTTAGTTTGGTTTTAGCCAAGTAAGTCTAGACACAGGGCCTTGCCTAAATTTACATGTAAAAATAAGTTTTAATGAATGCTGTGTAATTGCAACTAATAAATTTTAAGGTCAAATACATTTTTTTCTAAGTAATGAATGAACAAATATCTACCTCTAAGCTTCTCTTTATTATCCAACTTCTCTAAATTTCTAAGGAAGAATTTCTTTGTTTTCAGAAAGGCTTTATAAATGGAAAAGGATAGTGATTGTATAGATATGTGGAAAGCAAGGTCGATAGCTAGCTAGCTAGAGACAGACAAAGAGACAGATAGATAGACAGACAGACAGATAGATAGATAGATAGATAGATAGATAGATAGATAGATAGTTAGATAGATAGATAGACATATAGCTAAATCATCAATAATAAATCTGTAAGCAGGTACAGGTTAATAAAAGAAATTAACATTCTTTTTGACCCATGGCTTTTCTTCTCAGGAGGATTGTAGTTGAAAACACTCCAGCTTACACAGTGGAGAAGCATTGTCATCCAACCATCAATAACCGAATATAAAATGTCACGAGAACTGCTTCCCTCATGGTTAAATAATTCTCCTTACCTAAATTTTTATTTTAAAATGAGATCATGTAAAACTTGAAATTCATGGGTGAATGGAGTCCCTTGTTAGTTTAATCTGGTAGATGATTAAACGTCCTAGCTGCATTCTCAGAGCCCAATCCTAACGAGAACCCCAATCAAACATTATGAAGAATGAGAAGCAGATAATATACTGTGATGTGCCATTACTCTGTCAAACTGTCTTACTAAAGAACCCTTGAAAAATGTGCAACAATTCTAACATGTCTCAAATTCAGAGTGTTCTTTTAGTTCCATTTTAAAACTGCCTTTATTTTTAAGACAGTAAAATAAACAATTCCAAAACATTTCTCAGTGTTTAATTAACATGACGATTGAAAAAAAAAAAAAAAACTCATATTGTTCTGAGATCTACACCAAAGTAGCGGAGGTTACTTTGGAATTGTGTGGACTTCAGGTATTTGAAACAGTAATTTCTTTCCCCATAAATGTTACCTTTTAGAGTCAAATACTATTTTCTCACTGCATTTCATATTTTTCTTAAAGAAAATATGGTTGTATTGATAAAAAATAAAAATGTAGAATCTATTTTAAAAATTATAAACCAAACAAGGAAAATAAATAGTGTATCTGAGAATGCACATGCACGGGTACACATACACACACACACATATCCACACACAAACATACACAACACACTCATATACACACAGATACACATGCCACCACCACCATTACCACCACCACCACCACTTCATACCACATAAGAAATTGTTCAAACCGATGGAACGCAAATGTCACATTAGGTTATCTTTCAGAAATTGAAGCAAGCAAAATACAGATTCTATATGGAAATAAAAAGAATCTCATATGGAAAAAGGTAGTTTGCAAATTAATGTCAAATATGATTTTTGCAGATTAATGTCAAATATGATTTTTTAAAAGTTGATAGACTAGGGTCATATGGAAGAGGAGGAGGACCTCCCCTATCATTGGATTGGGAGAGGGTATAGGAGAAGAAGCTGGAGGGAGGGTGAGATTGGGAGGAGGTTACAGCTGGGATACAGTGAATAAACTGTAATTAATACAAATAAAATAAAATAAATTAAGGAAAGAAAAGTATATAAACAATGAAAAAGTTAGGATGGATATATTCCACATAGCTGGACAACATTGAGCAGAAAATACATTATCTTTCTACTAAAAATATACTGGCAAGTGAGAAATACTGTCTCACTTACAAACATAATTTGTTCTGGGAGAACCCAGATTATTTCAGAATAATAAATGCTTGTGCCATTCCTGTTGGTTTCCCACAAGAACTAGCTGATTAAGCTGTTTCTGATAGATGATACCAAACAGGATGGTTTCAAGATATAGAGGAATAGCGCTAATATTTAAATAGAAACTTTCTAAGGTGATATGCAGTCTGATGGAGTAGAAAAAAGTTCAATAATAGTATCGAGATCTGAACCCCGCATTCTATAATACCAAACTCCAGGGCTCTACTGACTCACTGGTGTATTGGCATGACTGTGATGGTGGACACCAACAGCTCGGTGTCTGTATTTGAAGCTTGATATTTCATAGTTAAAGTGTGGCTGAAGAGGTCTTATGTTAGGGCATAACAATTCTGTTGTGTAGCTAAATTTCTATGGCAGTAAACTGTTTTCTAAATATTTATGTTCATACACATAGACAAATTCTACTTTCAACTTTAATCAGTGTTCTTTTCTTGCAGTAGTTAGAGGTGAACAAAGAAATTCATATCTGTTCTATGTCATATGGCTACGTGATAGTTGAGTATTTACTGAATATGGATTTCTCTATATAAAACATTTAGAAAATAGAGAAGAGAAGCAGAAATTAAAAAAAAAAATCCTCATATGCATCCTGGAAGAATAGTTGCTAAATTATGTAATTAAGGAGAGATGACATTTTCATAATCTTATTTTGTCATCAAACAGTAAATTTGAAAAATGGTACAAGCATATATGAAAAGAATGCATGTATCTTCTATATGTATGCATGGTTAGCAATAGTGGCATAAATATCTTATGGAAGAATTCATTGTGTAGACTTATAAGACTGTGAACCCTTCATGATATTTATTAAAATAAATAAGAATATTTATTCCTATTTATAAAAAGAAAATAAGCATCTGACCTTAACTTTACTTCCATTAAACACACACATATATACACACACCAGTATATAAATATATATAAATATATATATAATCACACATATGCAATTAAATATAAATAATAAATTGTTTGTTATAATTATATATAAATAAATAAAACTATAGATATATAATTATATTTTAGTATACATATATACATATAATGCTAGTGAACTACAGTCAAGACTAGAATGTAAAGAGTGAAGTAAGGATGAGTATCAGTTATTACCTACATATTGCTGGGTAATGAAGAATCTTAAAATCCAGCAGCTTAACATTTTCTCAAAATAGTCCAACACAGTTGGTAGTCCTTTTTCTTTCTGTCAAATCATGTTCATCTTTCTTTTAGAGTTGTGTCAACATTTTCTATAATTTTTCACCAAAAATCCCGGACAGGGGAGGTTGTAAAGGGGATTCAAAGTCATCCTCATACACTGAGTGCAAGACCAGCCTGGGCTACAGGATACCCTGTCTCAAAACAAAAATAACTAAAGCAAAACAAATAACAAAAACAACAACAAAAAAAATGACATGAGACATATTGGTCCATGCCTTTAATCTCAGCACTGGGGAAGGAAAGGCCGGTGGATCTCCGTTGAGTTCAAGTCCAGCCTGGTCTACCTACTGAGTTCCTGGGAGGCCATATACACTATACTCACCTTAAGCAAATACAAAACTTACTAAATTAACACTAAAATGTATTTTTTATATTAATGCAATCTCTTAGTAGTGGGAATTATATTTTTTTTCCTGCTTGGCTATCCCATCATAATTTATATTTTGTGCAGTGAATTCTGTGATACTGTAAATATATGAAAGTTAGTCTGACACTATGTGTATGTACTTTTATGTAACAGCAGATAGGTAGATGATAGACTTTTAGAAATGCCAGCAGTTATGGAAGTATTTACATAACCTCAGGGCATCTGAACCATTCATTTTATTTTATGTTCATAAGCTGAAATTATCTGAATCAAATATCAACTTTTACTAAAACTGTGCTGTTAGTTAAGTAGACATAACTTTTCAAGAACACAAAAAACAAACAAACAATAAAAGAACTTATCACCAAAATATATGGCCTTTCAGACTCTTCTTTTCCTTCTAGTGACAAGCAAGAAATGTCCGTTTTCACTGCAGTGGCTTTGTTCTACATGATGGCAGATACGATTTACTTCAGGACTGGGTAAAGAATTGCCCCTCACAGTAGCTGCAGAGAAAATGACTGTGCCTTTATCTCTCTTGTTTTTTCCAAGATAAATGGAGCAGGTGTACAGGAATTAATGAAGCAACTGCTAAATTGCAGGGGTCATTGGTGTGTTGAAAGCTACAAATTAGCCAGGTCTTGTGGGAAATTACCCTCCACTTCTATAGAGTCTGCCATTTCTAAATTCAAGACAAGAAAAAAAAAATCTGAAAGTGCAAAAAGAAAGTGAAAGTTGTGTTTTGTATTTTGAATAATTCTAAGTGGAAAACACAGACCAGATTATACATGTTGCCTATAAATTTATATATGCTAATATAATGGTGAATAAGTCGTAATTCCCTCTACAGAAGAAAACGAGGTTTTGCTTTATTAAATATATATTCACACACTCCATACACTGGTAAAGTCAGTTAGCAACTACATGAAATACAACATGAACTTGTAATCACAGAGGTCCTGATATGTTGTCTTATGCTAAATCCAGTATGTTTGGAGAATTACCACAGAATAAGAATAAGGCTTTTTAAAAAATGATTTTGAAATATGAGTGCATAGAATATCATTGTTTCCCAGCATCAGACCCTTCTCTTTTCCATTGTCACATAAAACATTTAAGGGAATGTGTTTTATTTTTAAAGCACAGTGGAAACAGTGTGATAAAAGGTAAAGAAAGTTCTCTAAATAATAAAGGTATACATTTATTTGAGTGTTTGTGTGTGTCCAGGCTCACCCACATGAGCATCGACTATAGCATATCAATGGAGAAAAGAAATTAAAGTTGGTTCTCTCCTTCCACCAACTGTTCACAAGGGATACAACTCAAGCACCTTTATTTTTTGAGCCTCCTCTCCAGTCAACAATTTTTAATTTATATTAACCTATTAAAAATTTATAAATAAAAATCTTATAAATTCAACTCAGGTATGCTACAAGGTCAATAATTTAACTTGCATTGAAGGTCCATTTTGTAAATTATGTCACATGTAAGTATTTCATCTTTACAAGAAGCTCAAAGGTTTATAGTTGTAAGAAGAGACATTTGTGTAAAACAATTTAAAATGAAACATTCAATAACACCATAGTACTGAAAGTGTGACTTTTAAAGAAATAAGCTAAAAGAGCCAACTTTGTTTATATCTTGCATGTTTTATCTCTCAAATTTGTCATACAGTTTTCATATTTTTCCTAAGTATTATTTGTTCATCAAAGTTTATTCGATTTTTCTTTCATTTATTCTTTTCTGTCTCTCTTTAGTGTTATCCCAGTTGTCCAAAAATACAAGTTCAACATTTTTTTCTTTATTAATTACACTTCATTCACTTTGTATCCCCCTGGTGGTTCCTTCCCTCCTCCTGTCCCAATCCTTCCCTTCCTCCACCCTCTGCATGCATGCCCCTCCCCAAATCCACTGATAGGGGAGGACTTCTTTTCCTTCCTTCTGATCCTAGTCAATTAGGTCTCATCAGGAGTGGCTGCAGTGTCTTCTTCTGTAGCCTGGTAATGCTGCTTCCCCCTCAGGGGAGGTAATTAAAGAGCAGGCCAATCAGTTCATGTCAGAGACAGTCTCTGTTCCTATTACAATGGAACCCACTTGGATACTGAACTGCCATGGGCTACATCTGTGCAGGGGTCTTAGGTTATCTCCATGCGTAGTCCTTGGTTGGATTATCAGTATCAGGAAAGACCCCTGTGTTCAGATTTTTTGGTTCTGTTGCTATCCTTGTGGAGTTCCTGTCCTCTCCAGCTCTTACTCTTTCCCACTTCTTTCCTAAGATTCCCTGCACTCTGCCCAAAGGTTGTCCATAAGTCTCAGCGTCTACATTGATAGTCTGCAGGGCAGAGCTTTTCAGAGGTCCTCTGTGTCAGGCTCCTGACTTGTTCCCTCTTCATTTTTAATTCTCTTAGAATATATATGTCATCATATATGTGTATATGTGTGTGTGTGTGCTTCTGTGCATTCTTTTAACTGTGACATTAGAAAATAATTGAAATGTTTTTTAAACTTTTATTCCATCAGCACTGTGTAGCATCATATACTGTCTTTCAGCATGTTTCCAGATATATGTTGTATACATAGGCTCTTTGGGTGAAGTTTTTGAGCCTGTTTATTTTGTTCACCTTCATCGCATCTTACTTATACATTCCTTTGGGATGGCATTCATTAGTTATAACATCTAAGCATACAAATCCACACAAAGAAATGCCCCTATAAAGATCTCTTATGGGGTTATGCCAATAAATTCTATTGTTATATGAGCAGAAACAGGTTGATACGTAACATATAGTAATTAGGTAAAGTTCAGTATGATTCTGAAGTGACCCCCAGAGCTGTTCAACTCATGTACAGTCTCACAGGTAACATGCTAAGATGATATTTTCCAAAACTTTAATGTTGAATGGTGTCAGGTTTTCAGATCTTTTAATTGTAAAAGACTAATATAATAATAAAGTAAATTTATCAGAAAAAATCAAAATAAGCATATTTTAATACAATTATATTACAAATTGTTCCTATAAAAATTCCTGTACAATAATACCATAAGTTTTAAAAACTACTTCTTAAGTATGTGGGAAAGTAAATTAAGCATATTTAAATTAATCATATTTATATATGTATATAAATGTGTATATATATCATATATATATATACACACACACATCGATATAGTGTATCTTCTCTTAGGTTGTTTAATATCTCTAAAGTTAATAGAACTGTGTGCTGAGAAGTTGTTAATACATAATTGTGTAGTCAATCAATAACTTCTTATATATTCTTTTAGATTTATATAAAACATCTCTTCCTATTCTTACGTAAGAAAAAAGCATATACATTTTTATTTGATTAAATTGTTAGTTTCTTTTCCACATTTTGTATATTTTTTCATATGGCTTATATGTTCTACACACACAAGATAAATATATATTTCTAGATGACAATATTTTACAGAAATGATTGATTAAAGTAGCCTGTCTTCCACTGATATATGATATCTCTTACACCATTATTCAGTTTCTTGCTTATGAATCTAATGACAAAATTCCAATACTATATTATCATATTATCTTCTTATCATTGTCAGGATTATAGCACTTTTGATTTAGTGGTATAATAGTAATTTAGACCCATTGGCCTTTATATACTCCTAACTTTAAAGAGTAAGCAGTTTTAAGGCACCAATATAGTCCTATACTTATTTATTTTTGACATTGTGTTTATTGACCATTTTAGAGTTAATATTTTATTATTTATATGAAAATATAATTATATCCTTTCCTCTTTTTTTTTCACTCCCTCAAACCTCATCCATATGACTCCATTCATTCTCTTTGAAATTAATGACTTCTGTCATTTTTTCCTTTTCCCTTTTTGTTGTTGTTGTGGTGGTTTTGTTTCCTTCTGTAGAATATTGATTTTTTTGATACTTTTGAATTCAATTAACTTAAAAACAGCAAAAGGAAATCAATTTTATTGCAATAAAATTAGCCTTTGAGTGCTGGCAAGATATGGGTAAAGGTGCTGGCTGCCAAACCTGACTTTAGTGCAATCTGCAGAACATACGTGCTGGAAGAAGAAACATAGGTATACAAAGTTCTCTTCCCACATGAGCACCATGGTACACATACATACTCTAAATAATTCAATGTAAAAACAAACAAACAACAAATAAACAAAACATAGTCTCAGCTCCACAATTCCAGAGCCTGTAGCTGTGATCACACCCTCCCAGCTTCTGTGTCATTATCTATTAGTCGTCTATTTTACCTATATTCCAGCTGGTACTGGACACACTATGTATCAGCACAGACGAGAAATACCATCACCATAGTGCTGGACTGCTACCGCTGTTGCTGCTTCTACTTTCGCTTTTTTTCCTTCTCCCCCTTTTCTTCCTCCTCCCCTCCACTTCTTCCTCCCCTTCCTCCCCTTCCTCCCCTTCCTCCCCTTCCTCCCCTTCCTTGATGTAATTATTTTAACCCATGAATGACACAGTAATATTTGCTATTATTCTAAATGTGAAAATCAATCAAAACATTAATGGCTAACTTTTTTCTACGTTTTCCTACATTGTAAGGTAACCTTTCAGTAGCATTTTATTTAAAGAAGTTATTCTGATGATACAAATCTGGTCTCTAGAAACCCTGGGGCTTACTTATTTCAGTTCATAGAAGGGTCCACAATTTGTTTCATGGTTTGTATTGGTTTGAATTTGAATATAATTTCTCTATTATTTTTATCTGAAATTGGAAGTATCCATGCAGCAACACTATTTATAATGAATGATCCCTGAGAGGATTTTACTGATTGTATTCTATTTTAATAAGATGAGACATGCTAAGATTTCAGTGCTATATTATTTTCATGATGAAGAAAATGTCCTCACCCATTGATGCAGAAAATACTTAGTTTCCTCTTAAATTCCCAGATTCCTACTGTGATACAATGAATTGGAACTGGCCTCAGAGGATTAATATTTATAGCTTTCGTTTTTATGAGTTGTGCTCTTTTCTGGTTAATTTTTTTCTTCTTTCCCAGCACACAACGTCATGAATACTAAGTTGATGACTTTTGTCTTAGTAGCATCTTTAGCCACTAAGGACTAATACCTAACATAGGAGGGAGAAATTCTCACAAAGTAACCCAACAAAAGTACTTTTAAAGTATGTGACTCAGACACCAGCAAGCGGTTAACAATTTAGCTGCCCAACATTGTAAAGAAAGAAGATATACTGAATACCTTAAGTGGATATGTTGTTCTTGTACGATGGCTATTTTGCTCATGGTTATTGTGAAAACACAATGGAAAATTCAGTGTAATCTATCCTACATTTATTCAAAATGCTCTACAACACTAGTTACAGAACAAGTTTTCAGATATACAAACATAATGATAAAAAATAGATCATTTGGTGACTGAGAGTGACAAATAGGGAAATAGAAAATACCACTGAATATTAAAACACTATTTATGAAAAATAATTATTTTCTGTCATATGGTGATACTAGATAAAGTTGAATTCTTTAATTCTAATATTCATGAATAATATGTAAGTAATTATAATTAGGGCTGATTAATGACTGATGTCATAAGTAATGCTATAAATTTTATAACAGTGATTTTCAACCTTTGGATCACAAATTCTTTGTGGAGGGTCACACTTCTGATATCCTGCACATCACATATTTATGTTATGATTCTTGACAGTAGCAAAATTTCAGTTATGAAGTAGCAATGAAGTCATTTTATGGTAGGGGGTGTCACCACGACATCAGGAACTGTATTAAAGGGTCATAGCATTAGGAAGGTTGATAATCACTTCTGCATAAACACAGAACAGCATTGTGTGTTCCATGAGTGTGCATGTATATGTATGTATGTATGTGTGTTATGTGTGTGTGTATGAGTGTGTGTATGCTCGTGTGTTCCCTGAAAGTAGCAGTAAATAAAAACCTCTTACATCTCTTCATTTACTCTCTGCCCATATTTTAGACTACTGTATTTTAAAATTTCAAGTTGATTCTGGTTTCCAGTGAATGTGAAACCAAGTGTGTCCATCCCATGACTTATAGGAAACATGTCCTGAGAAAGTCACCCCCCTAAATTATTTTTTTTTTTAGCCATCATATTTATTTGAGTGGATTTTCATATGTGCTCACATGTCAGAGGGTTCTGTGACTATCAGAAAAGTCCTGGTAGGAATTGTGTCTTTCTACTGACTTCAAGGTCATCCAAGGACTGAATCCAAGGACTGAGTTCAGATCATCAGGCTTTGCAGTTATCACTCTTTACCATTACCTTGTCCACCCAGTTATACGAAATGCTATTGGCAGCTTAGCAATCAGAAATAAAAAGCAAACACTCACACACAGACACACAAACAAGCAAACATATACCCCACCCCCCCAAAAGAAAAACAAAACTAAACAAAAACTAACATTTTCCCCATGAACAACCACGTCTCTGCCTCCTGAGCACTTAGAAGATACACAGGACACCTGGCATCTTATTTTCATGCCAGGGTTCTGAATTTCAGTGCTCGGAGTAGTACAAGAAGCACTTCAGCCACCGAGCTATCACACAAGACCTTTATGGCTAAAAGAAAAAGGCAAATAAAACATAATTATATTGTTGTCCTTTATTCTTCTCTGCCAACCAACCTTCCCCATGAACAAATCCTCTTAAATATATGGCTCTATTTGTTTAGATGTTGTAACACATATATGTACATATTTTTATTATGAAATATATAAACAAAATCTTCCAGTTCATATAAAGCCAATTGTATGTAAATGATTTCAGGGCTGACACTTAAGTATTGAATAATATATCCATTTTAAGTGTCCAAGTGGGTTACATAGTAATGGGAAGAGGGACTGCCTCTGGCATGATCTGATTGGCCTGCTCTTTGATCACCTCTCCCTGAGGGGGGAGCAGCCTTACAAGGCTACAGAAGATGACAATGCAGCCATTCCTGATGTGATCTGATAGACTAAGATCAGAAGGAAGGAGAGGAGGACCTCCCCTATCAGTGGACTTGGGGAGGGGCATGCGTGAAGAAGGTGGAGGGAGGGTGGAACCGGGAGGGGAGGAGGGAGAGGCTTATGGGGGGGATACAAAGTGAATAAAGTGTAATTAATAAAAAAAAAACCTAAACTATAAGTAAATAAATAACTTAATAAAATATTTTAAAAATAAATAAAATTTTATTATTTCTGAATTGTGCTTTCTATATTTTTTAATGTATTCTTGAAAGAATCCCTTGTCTGATATATTAGCCTCAGAGACTTTGGTTCATTTTTGGAGTTGTCATTTAAGCTTTTTGATACTGTTATTCGCAAGATAAAACTTATTTTTGAGTAAGCTTAACTTATGTTTTCTTACTCTTTTTCTATTCATGTCTTTCTTACCTACCTTCTATTTTAATTACAGTTGTTTAGTCCTCAGTCACTCTCATTATTTTGCACTGTAACTTGCTATGATTTAGAATCGCTATGGAAACACACCTCTAGTTGCTTCTATCGGGATGCTTTCACACACAGGGAGAAACCACCGAGAGTGAATGCCATCATTTCACGGGGTACAGCCTCATCCTGAATAGGAGGGGAACCAGCTGATCGCTGCTACTTTCTGTCTTAGTTTCTAAATGGTGCGCACTGTGAGCCTATGGCTTAGCCTCCTGAAAACATGCTGCTCCTGTTATGCTGGATTTGGATCCCTGGAGCTGGAGTGGCAGGTGTTTGTAAGCTGCCTGACATGAATGATAGAAATCAAACTCAGGTTCTCTGACAAAACAGCAAGTTTTCTTAACCACAGTGCCCCCTCTTCAGCACAAAAACTTAGCTAATGCGGTGCTTCATGTCCTAATCTATATCTTCTTACCGTGAGTTTTTAAGGTTTATAAAGAATTTATGAAAGATTTGTCAAAATGACAGTACATGAAACTTGCTTTCTGAAAAGATTATTTGTAAGTTTTACTAAATTCATCACTTTGGTTCATTTTTCCTGAACTGAAAAGTCACTCTTTCATGTTGTAAAGTAATTATTTGTTATTTGTCATGACAACAAGAGTTAAATCAAAACTGTTTAATGCAGTGTTAATAAAATAGCGATAATGATCCAAATGCACATATATCTACATTCACAGAAGAAAGGGGAAATGTGATGTGAAATTGAGGCTGTGAGAATCTCAACTCTCAATTACTGCATCAGAAAATAAAGTAAAAGTAAAATCTTCAACTTGATTTACTCACAGAGAATGCCATCTTTTCTCAAAAATTTTGTTTTGTTTCATCTTCTAGTTTCTTACTGAACATTCACAACTTGACCACAAGCTTTTGTAATATTGGACCATAAATTTTCCCATAAATATTGTGGGTACATTTAAGCTACAGAATGATATAAATGATAGAATTTGCCCTTAACAAATGTAATCACCAGATCAAAGTCATGACAGAAGACATAAGCTACAACTTGAGTCAGCGACATGCATTCAGAGTCATTATTTAGATTCTCATACTTACAGACATGGCTTTAAAGAACATTAAATAAACGATGTGAAATGACTTCTTTGTTATTTATTTCAGGGCAAATATCCATTTAGCAGTTCACAATTCATCAAAGTATTAAAATATTTCTGAAATTCAGAATCATTTAGAGCATTAAATAAACAGTGAAAAAGCACTTTAAAGGAATGGGAATTACAGTAAATAGATGGATCCTAAAGAAAAAAAAAATCATGTTTCATGATTTCCATTTGAAGTGTCTATTCAAAATCATTTCAAAATGCCAGAATAGAAAAAAAAATCATTCTCTAAGGTATTTCAAATAGAAACAAAATAATATTCTTCTAACTTTCATTACTATTCATTGTTCTTAGTTTCTGTTACTTTGCAATGTTTAATTTCTTGGCCTTCAAACATGTTATTGAAATGCAGTGTAGGTTTAATCCTTATCTTAATATATAGAAATCACTGTAGTTAATTAGTACTAGCTTTTTCTAGTATTTTTTTTGTTAAAATATCAACATGTATCTTATCTATATTTGAATATGACATTTTGCATCAGACACTTGAAAGAAAATAATTGAGAAATGGATTCTGTGTTTTCAATTTCATTAAATCAATTTGCTAAATCTGTCTCTTGTAGAAAATTTGAATATTTGATGTCTTAGAGTTTCTTTTGCTGAAATAAAACACCATGAGAAAAACAACTTTTGGAAAAAATGTTTTATTTTGTCTTACACTGCCAAGTAACAGTCCTTCTGAGGTAGCTTTAATATTTGTAGCCCTCATTGTTTTCATGCATTGGAATGCTTGGCCTGTGGGGACTATTAGGTAGTATTTCCTTGTTGGAGTAGGGGTAGTCTTGTTGGAAAAAGTGTAGAAGTGTGAGGGGGGATTTTGAGGTCTCCTATGCTCAATACCCAGTATGGAACACAGTATCCCCTGTGTGCGAGGTGCCTAGCCAGGTGCCTAGGGTGATTTGAACTGTGGGGGCCTAGGTCAACTGAGGTATGGATACAGAAATGGAGTACTATTCAGCAATGAAAAAGAAGGAAATCATGAAACTTACAGGCTAATGATTGGAGCTGGAAAAAAATCATCTTGAGTTAGGTATCCCAGAGGCAGAAAGACACACAGGCTATATATTCACTTATAAGTGGCTATCAGACATATAATATAGGATAAACATACTAAAATCTGTACACCTAAAGAAGCTAAAGAAGAAGGAGGACCCTGGGTGAGATGATCAATCCTCATTCAGAAAGGCAATCAGGGTGGAAAGCAGAAGAGGGGAAAAAAAGGGAACAGAACAGGAGCTTACCATAGAGGGCCTCTGAAAGAGCCTACACAGCAGGGTTTCAAAGCAGATGCTGAGACTCATAGCTAAACTTTGAGCAGAGTTTAGGGAATCTTATGAAAGAAGGTGGAGATAGAAAGAGCTGGAGGGAATAGGAGCTCCACGTGGAGAGCAACAGAACCAAAAAAATCTGGGTCCAGGTGTCTTTTCTGAGACTAATACTCCAAACAAGTATCATTCCTGGAGGAAACCTGGAAACCCTGCACAGATGTAGTCTATGGCAGCTCAGTGATAAAGAGGGTTTCTTAGTAATAGGAACAGGACTTTCTGGGACATGAACTCAGAGGCTGGCTCTTTGATCACCTTCCCCTGAGGGGGTGGGGCAGCTCTTCCAGGCCACAGAGGATGACATTGCAGCCAGTCTTGATGAGAGATGATAGACTAGGATCAGATGGAAGGAGATGAGGAACTCCTCTATCATTGGACTGGGGGAGGGGCATAGGAGAATAAGAGGGAGGGAAGGTGGGGTAAGGAGAGATGAGGGAGGGGGCTACAGTTGGGATAAAAAGTGAATAAATTGTAATTAATAAAAAATAAATAAATTTAATAAAAATAAAAATAAATATTAGAAAAACAAATTGAATCAATTGTAATTAATAAAAAACTAAATAAATTTTAAAGAAAGAATAATATAAATAATTTAAAAAGATTTTAATGAATAAAAATATTAATATGTTCCCTTTAGATTGTTCTTGTGATATTTTGGTGATAAATGTGGCTGATTTTACCATTGCTCAGAGTCTGTCTGAGAATAAAGGAAAGAGATTTAGATTAATTACAATGGCAAAGGAAATCTCAAACCATTCTAGTTTAGACTCTGTCCTGTGCTTCACTCTTATAAAGAGTTTTATAAATGGAGCAAGCTGTGCAAGAAAAAATAATAATATTAAAAAGATAAAGTGGCACCAGGAAGTAGAGTGGAGTTAAATCCTCTGTTCAAGTACATTACGTGGAATTAAGAGAGTGGTAACCTTGGGTCAAGATCCACCCAGCTAGCTTGTGCCAAGTAATCAAGGAAAAGCTTGGGGCCAGAGGTGTTGGTACCGGCCTTTAATGCTAGCACTCAGGAGACAGAGGCATGCAGAACTTTGACTATGTGGCCCAGCGGGTCTACAGACGAGGTCCCAGGATAGCCAAACCGAGGCAGTGAAGAATACCACGGAGAACAGAAAGCTAGTGAATATGTAATTGAGCAAGACAGCCTTATCATAGCCCCAACAAGCAGTAGAACTTGGCAGATTTAGCCATGTAGTGCTGTCTTTAGAATCAAGAATAGTACTTCTGTGATGAGAGAAAGCCGTTGAGGCCAGGCATGCGTCAGGGTGTCCCTGCATAGAGTCCCAGAGAGGCCATTGTGTGAATTTGAAGCCTGGCTTGTCGTGGAAACTTCAGGATGTGGGAGATGCCAGAGTGATGGGATACCAATCAAGGAAAGCTACTAATTGGGAGCAGAACTAGACCAAGAGAAGGAAGTGTGTTTCAGTCAACAAAGACAATAGGAGCTGAAGTTAAAAGAAAATTAGACATGGAGATGCAGAGTTTGGAATTTGCCCAACTGGTTTCTGGTCTTGCTTTGGGTCCAATGTTTCCTTATTGTGCTCCTTTCCCCTACATTTTGGAATGGTAATATATATCCTGTGCCATTATATGTTGGAAGTATGAGATCTGACTTTTTGATATTGATTTTATAAAAGATTATAGTTAAGCATTTCATGAATCTCAAAAGAGACTTTGAACTTTAGACTTAAACACTGTTGACATTGTGATGGACAACGGGGACTTTCGAAATTGCACTAAATTCATTTTTCATTACATTATAGCTACCAGGCTATGGTGGCCAGGGAGTAGAATATGGTGATTTAAATAGATATGGCCTCTATAGACTCATGTGTTTGAATGCTTCGACCATAGGGAATGTCACTATTAAGAGGTGTGTCCTTTTTGGAGTAGGTATGACATTGTTGTAGTTGGTATGGCCTTGTTGGAGTAAGTGTGTCACTGTGAATGTGAGATTTGAGATCTATGCGCAAGCTCTGCCCAGTGGGAAACATAGTCTCCTCCTTGTTCCATACCAAGTCTGCCTGAAAGCTGCCATGCCTCTATCATGATGATAATGGACTGTCTAAGTCTGAGTCTCTGTCGCTGTGACAAAACACCGTGACTGGTAAGCAAGATGGAGAGGAAAGTGTTTATTCAGCTTACACTTCCCACATTGCTGCTCATCACCAAAGAAAGTCAGGACAGGAACTCAAACCGGGCAGGATCCTGGAGGCAGGAGCCAATGCGAAGCCATGGAGGACTGCTGCTTACTGGCCTGTATCTTAGGCCTTCCTCAGCCTGCTTTCTTATAGGACTCAGGAAACCAGCCTACTTTGAGCAAGGCCCTCCATCATTGATCACTAATTGAGAAAATGCCTTAGAGCTGGATCTCAGTGAGAATTTTTTTTTCCAACTATGGCTCCTTCCTCTTGGATAACTCTATCTTGTTCCAAGCTGACACACAAAACCAAACAGACAGTACACGGACTAAGCCTCTGAAATTATAAGCCAGCCTCAGTTAAATGTTTTCTTGTATAAGAGTTGCCTTGGACATGGTGTCTCTTCTCAGAAAAAAAAAAAAAAAAAGAAAGAAAGAAAGAAAGAAAAGAAAAAGAAAAAAAATAAAGAAAACAAGTAACTAAGAAAATTTTATTGAGGGAAATGAGGGCAAGAACATAGTAACTTGCATAACAAATAGAGTAGTGCAGCTTACTGGCTTGATTTTTTAATAATTATTTTTATTTTTAATTACAGTTTATTCATTTTGTATCCCTCCTGTACCTCACGCCCTCTTCTCCTCCCAATGCCACCCTCTCTCTTCCCCACTCCTGTCTCTCTCCCAGTCCACTGATAAGGGAGGTCCTTCTCCCCTTTCCTCTGATCCTAGTCTATCAGGTCTCATCAGGAGTGGCTACATTGTCTTCTTCTGTGTTCAAATCATATAAATCTTTCGCATTTGACTGGTTTGATTTTTATAGCATCTTGTCTTATACAACTCAACACCACCTTTCCAAGAATGGAACTCTCACAGTAGGCTGTGTCTTTCCACATGAATGATAAATGTAATGTTCCACAGACTTGGTTACAAACGTTATCTTGTGAAGGAATTTTTCTGTTAGGTTTCTTCCTCCCAAAAGACTCTGTGTGAAGTTAACAAAAACACTTGCCTGCCCATGGGACTGTGTTACACAGAAAACTTGGTATTCCAAATTAATGAGCTGCACCATGTTTAAAGATTTCAGCTTCTATTGTAAAAGAAACCAAATGTAGCCAGTTTTCAAATAAAAACAAAGATGTGATATCTGTATTAATTAATTTTTCTGTTGCTATGACAAAACACATGATAGAAACTGGTTTAAAAGGTGTTTATTTTGTCTAGAAGCACAGAATATGAGTGCTACAGTCAGCTTTCTTTTTTCTTTTCATTCGCTTTGCCCGTGGGATGGCACCACCGCACACTCTAAGTGCTTCTTCTGTCTCAGTTAAACCTTCTCAGTCCAAATGCTTTCACAAGAGGTAAACAGCTTATGAGATTCTAAATAAGCAAGGTCACAATCAAGATCAAGCACCACCATATAAGACCGAGACGTGGGATACTCCATGAAAATAGCTTATGTTGTCCTTGTAAGCAAATACCTGTTTTGAGTTGGGGTTTCATTTCAGTCAATGGAGTCAGTGTTAGTGAAGGAGGGATAGGGTTTGTATCATAGTGTGGGCAGGATACATTTCCACTTCTGAAATTAAAATAAGCAAATAAAATAACAAGATCAGAGTGACTCAGTGAGGAGGGAAGAATACTGTATATATTGATGATATAATGATTAATTTGAACTGTATAAGCCTTTCAAACAGGTGAAGTTTTCCAAAGTAGGTAATACATCCTGTAAAATATTTGTCAGTCTGCAATAATTTTTTCTGGCTAGATTCTAGATTATATCCTCCAGTCATTTAACCACAAACACAGTTTAATTGAATGAATATCTCAAGAGATACAACTGCATTATAAAGAGCTAAATATAGGCAGCACCAAAGGGTGATGGCAATATTTATTAGTTCACCATTAACTTTCACTTTTATTGTTAATATAATAAATGTTTTCTACATATGCTTGATATTTCAGTATCTTGATATTTAAAAAACCTGGCATATTAATGAAGAACAGATGAGTATGTTTAATTATGTCTTGTTAAGATGTTCAGCTATGGAAATGTGGTAACTTAGCAGAGTTCTATTGAATAACGACACCCTCTTTCCCAATGGCCAACATAAAAATCATTGGAAGAAAACAGCTTGAATTATTAGAAAAGGTTTTCAATGTATTGATAGGAAAATGCAACCTCATTACAGACAGAATAACCTGAAGAGTCATGATTAGCCAAGGTGGTTATTACTGGAAACCTCAGGCAATTTGTCAAACAGGAAGAGATGTGATGATTGATAGTTAACTAAAATGGTTCAACTTTTATATGAAGAAAAATAAGGCACATGATGATTGAAACATGTAACTGCATATTTTTAAGCAAGTTATAATTTTGATTACAAATTGTAACAGATAATATCTGTGGATGAAAACTATCTTCAAAACCATGTAAATATTTCTGAGACTGTTCTTCTAGTATATCAGATATGAATACCATGAAGTGATGATTGTCTGCATTTCAAAAGATGTGCAAGATACAGACATACACATGTAAACACACCACACACACACACACACACACACACACACACACACACACAAGGTCTTTACAAACACCAGTGTTGGCAGAGTAATGATCCATGTGAGGCAAAAAGGAAATCCAGCTCAAGATTCCTTAACAGCCAGTGTTGAGATATTAGTTATTGGTTCAAAATTCTAAAATAGACAACGGGGAGTCTATTTTAGACACACTTAAACACACCATAATTTCAGAAAAAAAGATTCTAACTCAATTCCTTGTGTTCAAAAAAATTTCAAGAGAATATTGCATTAAAACTTTTCAAAGTGTGTATGACCTTTTCCCTAAAGATAGGTCCAATTGCCCAAGAAATAATTTTCAAGAAAGTGCTCATAACAGGTGAATAACTAAGAATAATATAGAAGTCTGTTGGACACAAGTGTGGCTAGTCTTACAGATAGCCCAGTGGTCACCTAGACTCTTTTAAAGTACATGTGATATCTCCCATAGGGTGGTTTCTATTGACCAAGTAACAATACTCAAGGTAAATGTCTGAGGAGGAAGAATTTTGGATAAGCAAAATAGTCTGGGAATTCAGGTTTGGCCTGATCCTACAAATGGCACAAATCAACAAACTATTAGCCATTTTTAAACCCAGGTCTCTAGGTAAGAGTCAGGTTAAATATCCATTTGCTTATCTGTGAGCAAACGGACCTCCTGCTCTCTCTCTCTCTTTCACTTTCTCTCTCTCTCTATATATATATATATATGAAGATATAGATGAGAAATAGATAGATAATAGATAGGTTTTTTTTTTCTCTCTCTCCCTATATATGTGTGTGTTCTATTTTCTAAGTAAATGGTTGTACTTTGGGGGTTATTATAGTTTTATAGTTATTTAAAAAGACATATAATTGACACAATTTTTAGAATTTATAGAATCTTAAGGTGCTAATCTAGACCAAGAAAGCATTAGAACAATTTCCTCAATTTTATTGTCATCATAAATGACATGTGCTAGTTTGCTTGATTTATAGAGAACAGAATACTATGTAATTGGGCTTTCAAGATTCAAAACTGAAAAAAAAAATAAGAATAGAAAGTACTTTAAAGGTTGGAGGATTTCCTGAAATGCTAAGTAATAATACTGGCATGACAAATCCTGAATATTTAATGGACACTCTCTTTGAAATTTTGTTAGAAATACAGGTTTTGTAAAACAACAAAAATTTCTTCAAATGTAGTTTTATGAGCTAATTTTTAAACCTTTCATGTCTAAAATAGCCCTTTTTATTCAAAATATGAATATTTGTAACTGTGTTTTCATTGTCAAATTTTATGATTGCAGTC
Organism: Meriones unguiculatus; assembly: GCF_030254825.1. NCBI lineage: Eukaryota > Metazoa > Chordata > Mammalia > Rodentia > Muridae > Meriones > Meriones unguiculatus. The sequence continues at coordinate 81,748,503 of NC_083364.1, forward strand.
TTTTCTTCTTGCATTTGTACAGGGTCAAAAGGGACACATTAGCTCCTTGAAGTGGATATCCAGGAATAGCAACTGTAGTATGCTTATTTCCACCACACCCAGCACACAGAACTTCATTGTTTTCCTCAACGAATTTTAACCAACCATTGTTGGACAGAGAAGCTGTTATTCTTCTTGCCATTCTAGGTGAACTCCATCTTGATATATGCTGATAGCAGAATGTGGATGTTTAGCTTTAAACCCTACTTTTTCCAGCAAAATTCCCTTTGTATGAGAAGCACCTTTAAAATAATATGCCTTCAAGGCTGTGCAGAGCAGGCCTTCTTGTATTGTTTTTCGTGCCAATTTTGGTCTAGTCAATGACTGCAGAAATTCCTAGCAGTATGGAGACCACGACCCGTGCCTATCTTACTGGTAACATGGGCCTGGAAGAAAGTGAGTGTTGGTACAGAAAAACCCAAAATGTCATAATTAAGAAAAACAATTATGCCAACCTGTTTTAGTTTTAATAAAATAAAATATATGGAGCTTGAATTACTATAAAATGTTTTTATTGTTTTCTAAATAATTCCACATGCATTTTAAAGATAAATACAAAATTAAAAGATCAAGCAATTGACTAGGTTTTTGTTTGTTTGTTTGTTTGTTTGTTTTTTAAGTAAAAACTTCCTCTGGTTTCTTGTAAACTGTACTTTTGTTTTTTTGTTTTTTTTTTTGGCGGGAGGTACTGAGTCTCATTACTTAGGTAATCTTTTCCCATATTTTTTCTTGAGAGTTTGGTCTGGTTTTGACCATATAACCTAAGTCCTCTTGGAAAGATTTTACTAGTACCTCTTCCATTTCTCAATACTTTCATGATACTGATGTTATTTTACCCTATTTTGAGGCTTTCTACCCTGTGTACTCACTACTAAAGTAATCCCAAAGCCTAAGCATATCCATGGTATGTCACTCAGATATCTACTTCATATCACCTTAGCACTGCATCATAAGCAAGTCAGACATGTTTTAGCTCCTCATCACTGCATCATTTCTTCACTTCTTCAGTTTATCAAAATTCCATTTTATTTTCATTTTCTCCCTATAAATATGTTGCAATCATTACTGATCCTTCCTCTCCCATTCCAAATACTATCTTCCTTTCCATTTTGTGAATACTTAACAGAATCTCACTATTTATTACCCCCAACTACTCCCCACTTGCTCCAACTTAATGTTATATTTACCACTTTCGACACAATTCCTTAGATATGAATACTCCCTTTGTTTCTTTTCTCTTTCATTTGTTCTTATCATAGTATCCACATGGACCCTTTAAATAAGAAAACCCTTGCAGAAGAAATTTCTTGTGTCTCTATGGAAGCATTGTTTATCAAAAAATAAATAATAATAATAAAAAAAACAAGAACAAAACTTTGGCCTATGAACTAGGTAAGACAAAAGGTGGGACATCCAGCATGCAGAAAGGATTCCAAGATAAAGCCAGGCACAGGAGATTCAGCTAGCATGATGTGATGTAGTTGCTTACCTACACACGTGGAACATGAGCGGAGGTAAGCAGCTACATGGCAGGATGTAGACAGGTTATTTTAAGTTATGAGCAGGTCAGGGAACATCCTAGCTATTTGTCTTAGGTACTTGTGGATATATTTCGAATCTAATGAATCATTATTCCAGAAACTTGGTGTTGGGAGGAAAAGACATTAACAAACCCTGATTTCCTCTTAAGCTTCATACAGTCAAACTGAGAGTAAGAGCCAAAGTACAAAAATATTCTTGGCCTCTTCTTAGTTATTCACCTGTTATGAGCACTTTCTTGAAAATTATTTCTTGGGCAATTGGACCTATCTTTATGGAAAAGGTCATACACACTTTGAAAAGTTTTAATGCAATATTCTCTTGAAATTTTTTTGAACACAAGGAATTGAGTTAGAATCTTTTTTTTTCTGAAATTATGGTGTGCTTAAGTGTGTCTAAAATAAACTCCCCGTTGTCTATATATCCTTCTCTTTCTACCACTTAGGCTACTTTGCCTTAGAGTTCTGTAGTTGTGGATATGTTCCTACTTCAAGAAACCTTTCAAGTGTTATGGCTCCATAGCCTTTCACCCACAGTACAAGAAACAGATGTTTAGCTTATTTTCATAGTTTCGATCTTTCTGATCTTTTTTTCTGATTCATAATTATATGACCACTGAATAAAAACCTCTGCTCTTGAAAGTTTCTGTAGTTAGTAGATATTCTTCCTCTACAAACCAATGACAATCTTCCTATTTTTAAATTAAATTTTAATTTTTGTATTAATTACAGTTTATTTATTTTGTATCCTAGCTCTAGCCTCCTCTCTCATTGCATCCCAATCCTACCCTCCCTCCCTCATCTCTTCCATGTCTCTGTCTAAGTCCACTGAGAGGGGAGGTCCTCCTCCTCTTCCATCTGACCCTAGCTTATCAGGTCTTATCATATCTGGACACAGGGGTCTTTTCTGAGACTGATTCTCCAAACAAGGGCCATGGATACAACCATAGATATAACCTAAAACCCCTGCTCAGATATAGCCCATGGCAGCTCAGTATCCAAGTGGATGCCCTAGTAAGGGATACAGGGACTGGCTCTGACATGAACTCAGTGGCTGGCTCTTTGATCTCCCTCCCCCCTACACCCAGAGGGAGGTGCAGCCTTCCTAAGGGCACAGAGGAGGACATTGCAGGAAATCTTCCTTTTTTAAAGTCTGGTGTCATTTGTTCTCTATTATGTAACATACAGAGTAATAAGGTCTTGGACCAGCCCTAGACATTTTACATATCAAGGGGAGTCTTATCCCATTACATTGACTATGGACTTGATGCATCTATGTGTATTACTTGTCTGCATTATCTGTTTCCAATTCAATGTAATTTAATGAGTATTTAACAAATTACCCAGTAGTCAACTTGAAGAATCCTTAGCACAAAATTGAAATATCAGTTTAATATATTTTAGTAGTATTTAAAAATATTGCTGTGAATTAAATACCTATATTATTTCCAACTTTTGCTCAAACATTTTAGATTCATTAAGGCAAGCATTTGTCTTGGAAGCACCAAGAATTATAACCAAATTTAATACTTGGCAGTGTTAGCATGGAATTTATAATCTACTAAATGACATAAGAAAAGGTCAGAAATAACTATAAAACAATATGCTATATGCTATGTCCTGAAGGGATTTAAATGTTTTGAATATTGTGAGAATATATAATAACAATGGTGGAAAGAAACAAAAAAATCTTTATGAAATGAAATTTAAAAATAAATTCACTTAGATGTACTTACTAGGGGAAACAATACTGACTAGGAAAACAATTTCAAATACATAGATGTAAGAAAGTTTGAAATGTGATCAGTGTATTGGCATAAAGAAGAGTAGGTCTCACAAATATAAGAATGGGTAATATCTGTGCATATATCTTAAAATGTATAAGTTAGAAAATATTTTCATGGACAATATCTATATATTGTCCTTCAATAAGGAACTTTGGACCTTCAAGAGTGCTGCTAATAAATTACCAAACAGAAAACAAATAGTGTGGAGTGGTCACAGATGACAGATATAAAATTATGTAATTGACAGGTTAGTTGCAACATGTTAGGAAAGCTTTAAAGACTGGTGTTATAACAAAGAACTTTCAGATATCAAAATACTGAAAGGCATATCTAAAATGCTGTGGGAGGGGGAGACTTTCTATCCTCTGGGTGAAAAAAAATCATTCCTGAAGAATGACAGTGTCCATGAATCTATACTCTGATGGCTCAGAAACTATATTATTTTATTTAAGAAAGAGAACATGCACGTATCAGAAACAGAAAGAACCTATTTAGTAAAACTATAAGTCATTAAAACCTAAAAGCTTTCAACTATATTTTTATACATTGTCAGAGAGGGGGAGAAGGAGACAGAGCGAGAGAATGTGTGTGTGTGTGTGTGTGTGTGTGTGTGTGTGTGTGTGTGTGTTCAGGAGTCCCATAGATGTTCAGTATAAATGCATCCAATATAATGTTTATGGGTACAGGGCCATCTATTTGTGCCGTGAACATCCTCTCACCACTTGGTTCCACCAAAATCTGTTGGCTGTCACCTCTGGGTGTTTTTTTGTTTGTTTGTTTGTTTGTTTGTTTTTAATTCTTGAGGAACTTATCTTCAAGTGATATTGCTATTAACTCTCTCTGCAAGAACTTACTTTAAAGAAAAGTTAACCAGCAGCCACTTCTGGAGTTCTTAGTCACAGATGACTTGCAGAGTTCATATAAAATTAACTAAGAATCTAAAAGCCTCAATGAGGCACAGATACAAATTGGTTTAAAGTTAGACACCTGAGAACTAAGCTTATAATAATGTTTTCCAATAAACATTATGGCCAAACCATGTGACCAGAGTGGATTTCAAAAAGAGTACATAGACTGGGGTAGAAAAAGAAAGGGTGACAGGAGATTGATAAATAATTGGAGAAAGAATAGTGGTAATTTTGATAAAAACATATTATTCATATATGATAGATTTTCAACAATAACCAAATGAACAAAGATGATGTTCCAAATAAATTTATTAAGTGTACGTGAGGACAAAAATATCCATGATGGATCTTAGCTCACTGAAGGTGTAAATGAAAAGGTTGAAGAAGACAGTAATAAAATTTATATGGGTCATAGATTAAAGGCATGGTGTCCTTTAAATTGAATAAGCTTTTCTGCAATTGTTAATTTAAATTTCTTGTTTATTTTCTTGATTGTTTGTCTCCCCTCTGACCCATGGACTTTTACAGAAGTGACAATGAATGATATGATGTACAGTACCCTCAGCCACATTTCCACAAGAAATCAAACTGTGGGTTTAAATCTTAACTTTTCGGCTTATTTGAAAAAAAAAAAAAAAAAAAAAAACAACTTGAAACTGTGATATACACATGATGAAGTGCATACAAATTTTGTAAACTGATACTACAAGTGACAAAAAATAGAAAAGAAACCTTCTGGCAGGATATATAGGCCCAGATAGGAATAGCAAGGACATCTACAGTGATGATGGCGTAGGCTTCTTCTTTTTTTTTTTTTTTTTTCACTTTACATCCCTATTACAGCCCCCTCTTTCCTCTCTTCCCTGTCCTGTCGCTGCAATCTGTTTCCCTTTACCCTCTCCCCTTTTCTCAAGAAAAAGGGAGCCCCAACGCCCCCCCCTCCTAAGCACATCAGGCCACTTCAAGACCTAGCACGTCCTCTTCCACTTGCGCCCATCAAGGCGGTCCAGCTAGAGGAAAGTGATCCAAAAGCAGGCAACAGTACTTGTTTGAGACTCCTTCCACTTGCTAGGGGATCAACATGAAGATCAAGTGGCCCATCTGCTACATATGTATAGCAGCTCAGTCAGTGAGTGCTCTTTCGTCGGCGGTTCAGTCTTCTGTGAGCCCCCATGGTTCTCTGTTGGTTGACTCTGGTGGTCTACTTGTGGAGTTCGTGTCTCCTCCAGGTCCCTCTAGCCTTCCCCCAAGTCTTCTTAAACACTCTCAGAGCTAGTCTCAGCTAGTTATGCTCGTCTCTTGTCTGCAAGCTTAGCAGGATGTCATTACTAGTGTCTCCCATGAGAAAAGTCTCAATTTGACTCAGACCTTGTTTGGATCTAACTTCAATCTCTGCTCCATCTTAATCCTTACACATCTTGATGGCAGAGCAAATTTTAGGTCAAAGATTTTGTGGATGGTTTGGTATTCCATTACTCCACATTCTCTCTAGCATGTGCTGTTATTTGAGGGTTTGTTTTTATTTATTTATTTTTTTTTATCTTAGCCTTTCTGATGGGTTTAAGATAGAATCTCAGAGTTATTTTGATTTGCATTTCCCTGATGGCTAAGGACATTGAACATTTTTTTTTTTTACGTGCTTCTTTGCCATTAGAGATTCCTCTGTTGCAAATTCTAACAATTAAACATAATAGGCCATGGACTTCAAAGGAATGCAGGAAAATACGCAGGAAAGGGTGACAGGAAGAAAGGGAAGAGGAGAATAATATAATGATATTTCAATTTCTATATTTTCTTGTTGAAATATTTTATCATTTAAAATAACTTGTTCAGTTTGAAGAATCAAAAATGCAAAGCTAAATGCTGTAGTTGTAAATATGTCTGAAAAAATGTCTTCTGGAGCTTAGATGAATTCTTTCACTCAGTATTAACAACTGCTTCTTTCCTTCTACAACACATTCACTCATTTACCAATCAAGTCACTAGGTAGTTAATGTAGAAAATACTAATGAAGTGAAAGAGTGGATTGGTAAATGTAACAGTCTATACATGGTAGTTCAGATGATTTTTGTAAGTTTCTGGAACATAGCAACATTATAATAATGTACAGGAAGCTAACAAGAAGACATAGCTAACATGGGCACCTACTGACCAAATGTCACTTGTTTTGAGCTGGTTGTACAAGATGTGTTATTTGAACATTTCTAGATGGTTTTTCGTTTGTGTGCCTCAACCTCTAATGTGAGCTTTAAGCTCTCTCATTGACCTATGTGAAGTAGCCATTCCATTAACTTCCTTAGACCAGAGACAGGCTTCCTTTATACTTTAATTATGCACCTGTGCTGTTCTAACATAGCGCATGCTTTCTTCCTTTCTTCTCTTTTGAGTCTAAGGATTTTGTTTTGTTTTTCAGGTCAAATTGCTTAAGAGTGATACTTTCTGTTTTAGTTCCACCATGAATGGCACATCATCCATATTTAATAGAACAGTTTTGGATTAATTTGCTCTGACTCTAAGGCTGAAAAGTGTATAATGTTTCTATTATGCCACAGCCTCTTCTTTCTTTCCTGGCCCTCTAAATATCATGAAGAGATTCTCTATTATCTAAGTAATGTGAAAAAATACAAAAAAAAAAAGAAAGAAAAAGAAAAAATACATACACTGCAAAACAAATAATATCAGGTTATCTCTCTCCTCAAGGACATATAAATACCCATGCATATTTATAAAATGCACACTACATATGAAATAAATACAAAAATATACCACAATAATTCAGGAATAGATCTTAATCTTCCAGCAAGAATAAAATTCTGAAAATAAAATATGTGCATTTATGACAATGAATAAAATTTCAAAACTGAAAGAAATATATTCTTGAATTTTTCTTTAACTCACTTAAAATTTAGTTTAGAAAACTCTGTTTAGGAACTATGGGCATTGAACAACTTTTTAAAAAAGAATCCGATAATATGGATCAGCTTTTTATAGATTCAGCAAAGCTGGAGTATCTACAGGATTCAGGTTGTGTGTTACATACACCTTCGTTTGCATTCTGGAGGATTTCCAGCATCACTACCCACCTCAGTGCCATTTAAGGTGGTGGCACCTAATGAGGGACATGCCACACAGTACTTAACTCATGACATCTACTGAGCAGAAAATACTTTATTAGCAGATCTTGTTCTATGAATATAAATTGATTTTTCTCCATGGTAAGGAGAATTGACTCTTTGTCTCTACTCAAAGGTAAAGCTAACTGAGCTCATCTAGCAAATGAGAGTAAGCTCCCTTGAATAAATGACATCATAAATGGGAAAGGGTACTTAAGTATAGTGATCTCTGTCTCTAGGCATCATGTTTATTGATTGCCCTACATTTAGGTCAGAAAGAAAGGTCTTACCTTACAGATTGTAGAGACACCAGAGTTTAATCACTTTGCTACCAAACATTAGGTAATTCTGTTTTGTATGATAAATGAGTTCTTTAAATGTCAAGGTTTTGGCACTAGTAGATCATGACATTGAATCTATATTATTTTTCCATGTTCTTTGCTTTTGAAATACAGTAAGATCAAAAAATTTGCCTGTTTTTTTTGTTATTTTTATAGTTCTTTATTCTGTTTAACATAATTGATGTTAAAACATATCATTGAAAATGGAGGTGAACCAGGTCTTACCAAGCATAGTTTTGATCCCAGAACTCTGGAGACTGATTCAGGCAGATTTCTATGAATTCCAGGCCCCCCCGGTCTGCGCAGTAAATTCCAATACTACATAAAAAGACCATGTCACAAACAAAGGGAGGCAAACAAAACAAAACACAAAATAAAACAAAGCAGAACAAGGTAAGAAAAGGAAAAATGCAGATTGTTCACCTTTATCAAAAGTGTTTCAGCTAAGGAACAGAAATAGCAATAAACTTGGAAACAGACAGAGACAGAATGAAAGAGAGGAGAGATTAATCACAAATACTTAAAGTCTATAGTAAAATGTTAACAATATGGGGTTTTGAGAAAATGGAGTTTTTCTTGCAATTGAATGTTGATTTCAGTGTCTCATTATTCTGAGTATATGGGATTAGAAAGAGAATGTTCTCTGGAGAATATGAACTTCTTGGTGAGAAATTTATTAGGTAAAGAGATCTGGAAGCCATTCATAGCTATGATGCTGTGGACTGAGCTCTATTTTCTTTATCATACTCCTTTAAACATAGATAAGGTGTAACACGCTTTGTAAACTGTGAACAGAATAATGAGGAAATCTACAAATGATGTTCTATGACATACATGAGTGTTAAAATGTGAGGTATAAGCTCTAATGCCAGGAGAAGGGAAGCTGATGGTTCCAGGAAGTTGAAGAGAATTGAAGGAGTTGTAGACTGATGGGAGCTGAGCAACACACAGCCGCTGGTAAAGCAGTTACTGTCAGTAATCCAAGCCGATGTCAGTATAGATAGACCACACCCCGGTGGGCATAAGCACACATGCCCAGAGACACACATGTAAACAGAACTTTTATTGGCCTGTTTCAGTTGTTTTGGAGGCTTATTGCCTCTGTCTGTTAACATAGGCCTAGTCCTGGAAGCTTCTAGCTTCAGTACAATCTCACCTAGGTCTATGATGTTTTCAGCTTCTAAGTCTTACTGCTTAATAAACTCACCTTGTTCTTTCTCAGTTCAAAGCTGGCTGGTTCAACTCAAAAGTTCTAGCTCAAACTCCTCTCCCAGGTGATTTATTCAGTCTGGCTTCTCTCTCATCCCCTGAATTGCTCTGCTTGGCCTCAAACTAACTCCAGCAATCTGCTCTAATATTATGGCTCATCATTCTCTGGCTTATTCAGTCTTCACTTGACTTGTCTCTCTGCAACCTGCCTCTCTATTAATGTCCCAATAAAACTGCCTCTCTTTGCTCTCTTATCTAGCTTCCTTTTCAGCTCTGTTACTGTGAAAGTTGGGCATATCCTATTCTGTCAAATCTTTCTCTCATTTGTCACCTTTTCTGCTACTCACTTAGACATCACTTTCAAACATGGGTGTTTTCTTCTACAACCTAACTTTATTGTTTGGACCTAAGGCATGTACCACCATGCATGGACTTAAGCTTTTCTTTACCTGGAACTTGCAATATTCAGAGTGGTCTTGAACTCAGATCTGCTTGCCTCTATTTTTTGGATTAAAGACGTGTTTGTATTGCAGCCAGATCACACAGACCAAGAAGGTCTTTGATTATAATCTCTTTTCAGAGCAGCCATGTTCTGAATTTAAATTCTTCTACATAGAGGTTGGAATTATCAGTCTACAGAAAGAAGCTCACACATGCACTGGTCTAAGGTCTATGACCTCAAGACCACTTTCATACAAACCAACCAAAAAGTGTTATTCTGATGGAAATAATTACATAACATATTTGTTCACCATTTACTTCTGGGTGTTCTGATTCTAACATCTGCCATAGTTCGCTGGTGTGCTGATATCCACACCAGCACAATATTGTCCAAACAAAAACTCCAGTTCTCTAAATAATGCAACTAATAAAACCATTTGAAAATTATATTTGCCACCTGCTTAGGTACATTAATATTTATCTATAATGTTGGTGAATGTTCTGTAAAATGAAGACTAAGAAAAACTTAAAACTTGCTCCTTAAAATATGAAGAGCTCTTAAGAGAAATATGACATTAAAATGATGACTCATCCAACATGGAATACTAAAAATAGATTTCAAGTGCTTGGGTGCTATTTCCAACTATAATTAGTTCCCAAAGAGTGGAAAATAAGAAATATCATGGCAATAATAAGACAATGCTGAGTTTATTTAAAATATATATATATATATTTTTTTTTTTTTGCAGCTTGGATTTATTTATTTATTTTTGAGTTGTAGACATAAACCTTTATTTCAGGCATTCACCATTAACTCATTCTTTTTTTTTTTTTTTCAATGCAGTTTATTCAGGAACATTGAACAATCCTCGGACCCCGGGGAAAGCCAGCCCACAGCTTAAATAGCCTCTGGGTAGCCAACCCAGGCGTGCCACGGGGGCAATGCAGATAGGTCCACATACATGGAAGCAAGCCAGATCCTCGGCCTTAGCCAAATGTGGAGTTGCTCGTGACAGAGAGCACTCACCATCGGGAAGGTGGAAGGCGGAAACCAGCTCCATCTTTAAGGCATAGCATTCCGCAGCTCTCTACAGTTCCCCCTTTTTGTTTTAGATGCATCAGGCAAGAGAAGAGGTCTGATCTCTGATATTAGAAATAAATTGGGACTTTGTACAGATGTTCATTTAGGTGTCATCCACCCAAAGAGCATCAGACCGGACCGATACCTTTTTCTCAGAGGCGGGACCTGGGGCATCAACCCGCATGCAACCAGACATGTTCTTCTCTGGGTCCAAAGCGGCTGACCCTGAGTGCAGTGCTTAGCCTCGCATCCTGAGCGTAACATTTTAGCTTTTTATGGTATCCAACCATGCTTGGGGAGAATGTCCTGCTTCAATGGCTGTAAAGGCCTGAATGATCATGGCTGCATCACACTGTTGTGAGACTCTAATCTTGCATATATACCACAGGCAAACCAAGGAGACCAACACCAGAAGGCCTGCTAACACTCCCATGCCCGCCCATTCCTTCAGATGATTCATGGCTGCAGCAATCCATGTTGATAATCCTGTGGCTAGTCCTGCGTCCACTCCGGTAGAATTTATTGTGACAATGGCCACTCTCAGCTGCTCCATCGTAGTATCGAATTCTCCAGTCCAATTACCTAAAATATAGCTCGACAATTGTTTAGGCAGATTTGCAGCAATATTAATGATTTCAATGTAATTGAAGTTAATATAATTTAAATATATAATCATTTAATAATAATGATAATTAACCAATCACAATCAATGAACTAATTAATTGAGTGTATGAGCTCAACATGTGCCCTATGCTGACTCTGGGCTGAGATCCTCCAGAGGTTGGAGTTTTAAGAATAAGCTCTCACATTTGACTGGTTTTCTTTTTCCTGTGTTTGTTGGCATTCTTTAAACAAAGGATGACATAGAGGTAATTACTATGACTACAATGTTTCTAATGCCATCCATGATTCTTCCTCTAAAATTGCAACATTGTGTAAATATAAGTGTTAGGAATAACTATTAAGAATCCCATTCTGAATGATATGGTCACAGGGGAAGAATCTGAATTTCAATAACTATATAAACACAAAATACTTGTTGAAATATTAATACAGCTGTATATTGAAATATTGAGAAATATTTTAGTGATATTAAATATTTTTGATAGATATAATAATTACATAACTTTGACAGATATTTTAGGAAATAAATTACCACAAAAATCTAATTTTGGGTTAGTCATAACATTCTTTTGATTAATAAACTTTTGTCACTTTAGGTCCAAATATTTAATAGAATCAGATATATGTCATATAACGTTTTCTTTTTTTGGAAGCCATGATTTTAATGGTTGCATTTTTTATTAATGCTCATTCAATTATTTTAAAAATTGAGATGTATAAAGGATGAATCTATGTAGACAAAAAGTAAAAATGGTTCATTAGCACTAAAAAATGCTTTGGCAATGCGAGAAAATAATAGTTTGGAAACATCCATCAACAAGTAGTAGGAAAATAAAAATTAAAAAAAGGTGTTGACATGTTGGAGAGGTTGTGGAGAAAGAGGAACTCTCCTCCATTGCTGGTGGGAATGTAATCTGATACAACCACTTTGGAAGTCAATCTGGCGCTTTCTCAGACAATTAGGAATAGCGCTTCCTCAAGACCCAGCTATACCACTGTTAGGCATATACCCAAAATTTGCTCAAGTACACAATAAGGACATTTGCTCAACCATGTTTGTAGCAGCTTTATTTGTAATAGCCAGAACCTGGAAACAACCCAGATGTCCATCAACGGAGGAATGGATACAGAAATTGTGGTATTTCTACACAATGGAATACTACTCAGCAATCAAAAAGGAGGAAATCATGAAATTTGCAGGCAAATGGTGGGATCTAGAAAAGATCATTCTGAGTGAAGTATCCCAGAAGGAGAAAGACAAACATGGAATATACTCGCTTATATAGACCTAAAAGATAGGATAAACAAAATGAAATCTATACACCAAAAGAAGATAATCAAGAAAGCAGACATGGGGTATGAGGATCTATCCTCATTTAGAAAGACAAATGGGATATGCATTGAAAGTATGACAGGAGTCTACCGCAGAAAGCATCTGAAAGACTCTACCTAGCAGTGCTCCAAAATAGATACTAAGACTCACAACCAAACCTTCGGCAGAGTGCAGGGAATCATATGAAAGAAGGGGAGTTTGAAGTGGAAAGGATAGGAGCTCCACAAGGACCAAACGTATCTGGGCACAGGGTCTTTTCTGAGATGGACACTCAAACAAAGTCCATGAGAGGATAAAACCTAGAACCTCTGCTCAGATGTGACCCGTGATAGCTCAGTAATCAATTGGTTTCCCATAGTAAGGGGAACAAGGACTATTTCTAACATGAACTCAATGACTGGCTCTTTGACCTCCCCACCTCCCAAGGGAGGAGCAGTACTGTTAGCCCACAGAGGAGGACTTTGCAGCCAGTCCGGAAAATACTTGACAAAAGCGAATCATATGTCCTCCCCTATTAGTGGACTTGGAAAGGGGCAGGGAGGAGATGAGGGAGGGAGGATGGGATTGGGGAGGGAATGAGGGATACAGCTGGGATACAGAATTAACAAAATGTAACTAATGAGAAAAATAAAATTATGGAAAAAAAGAATAAAAAAAAGGTGTTGAACCAATGGCAACATTGATTGTGAGAAATAATAAGAAATTCTTATTTTAATATTTTCTTCACAATCACAAAATTTAGTCAATTTGTATCCCAATTCCACCCTTCCTCCCTCTTATCCTTCTATATTCCTCCCTTTAATAGCTTCCAGGACGTTTTAGAGAAGTCAGGCAACTGCTCACCATAAATCCTCTTTTTTGCTTTGTTTAGTTTTAACAGAATGGTGAGTAAGTTCATCCTATAAAGTGCTTTAAATTGGCTAAGACTATGGTGATGAATTCAGGTAATTAAAATTGTATATAATGCAGACATTGGGAAAAATTAGTGGTTGCTACCAAAATGATAGAGATGATCAAATAAAATATACATGAAGATAATTTATTTTTGACTGGTAAGTAAACTGCAGTTTGGGGGCTTAAATTCCATTACTCTAGATACTGTCTTGCTGAGCCAACCCCTTTGAATGAAATATCAGAATTATAAAACAGAAAATCACTTAAAATTATTACTGTTGCAATCAAAGCAGTTTGCGTTGGCAAATGAAAACTAAAAACTGTGCATCAGTCCTCTCTTTAAATGTAAGCTAGAGAGAAATTCCATAATTCATTAAGGGTCTGCATAGATGAAAAATGCATACAGCATACACCCATGCGCTGTGTGCACACACGTTCATGAATATTTAATTCCCCAACAGCTAGCCAACTATTTGGCTTGCCTGTTTAAATTCAGCATCTGGTCATGAAATAAAAAGGGATTATAACTGACTCAAGTGCTCGTGGCTTAATATAAGATGTGAGAGGTGGGATAAAGCATATGCTTGTCCCTGCAATTTATGCTTCCTCAATTAAGGAACCTACAAACTCAAGGAAAATAAAACAGCTTGCTCATTAGGCATCCTGATGTGCTGAGACTATTGAAAATTAGAAATTTTATTATATTTCACGTATATGGTGTGACTGTGGCCTAAGTTAGACACTATGTGCAAGACATTGTTTGTACTCTTTAAGGATTACATTGTTGACTAGGAAGTGGGATACTAGCAAAAATATGTCCCAGCACAATATTGCTCAAGTAGAACCACTTGCACTTTGTCCATTTACTGACTATGGCTTTTCCTGTGGTGTGTGTCTCTCCTTTGTATTAACCCTAATTTCATCAGTATTTTATAGGTTTACCCTATCTATGACAACCTGAAATATGTTGTTGCTGTTACTCCTGAGGTGGTACATGTATGAAGTATGAGGTATAAACCTTGTGGGTTTATCCCTAACTTATTTACATGAGTTCATCCTTGGACATAGGTTTTATTTTGTAGTTGTTCTATTAGTACCCAAAGTCTGTACAGCAAATCTTCGTTTCTAGGGTTGCAGTATTGGAAGGTGGTATGGACCACTAATGTTAGGAAATCCTCACACTGATGGACCATGGCCAGATCTTTTTTTACTTTATTTTATTTTTTATTTTTTATTTTTTACTTTGGTTAAGTGTCTAAACACTTTGCTTCAAATGATACTATCTGTCATTGGGTTGGACTTTAGTGAGTACATATCTAAGCATAGTGTCAGACACTTCCCCAGGGACAATATGTGTAATCAATGGTCTAGCAGTAAAGGATGGGGCCCTTGAACTCATCCTCAAGTCATGACTGCCTGTTCAAATATCCAGTCTTGACAGGTAGCGAGAGCTGTTGGGAGATGCTTTTTCACTGACAGTGTCATGCCCAGAAGAAAATACTTTACAGCCCATCCTCCCACCTTCTGCTTCTTCCATTCTTTCTGCTTCCTCTCCCACAATGTTCTCACATGCACTTTAAGCAACAGGCTCACCCTGTCTTGCTTATAATAGCAGCAGTACATATAGAACAGAAAGATAAACTTTAGTCTTCATTTAAAGAGGTTTTTTAACTTTTATTAATTACACTTTATTCACTTTGTATTCCCCCACAACCCTCCCTAATGCCTTCCCAATCCCACCTTCCCTCCCCCTTCTTCACGCATGCCCCTCCCCAAGTCCACTGATAGGGGAGGTCCTCCTCTCCTTCCTTCTGATCTTAGTCTATTAGATCTCATCAGGAGTGGCTGCATTGTCATCTTCTGTGGCCCGATAAGGCTGCTCCCCCCTCAGGGACAGGTGATCAAAGAGCAGACCAATCAGATTATGTCAGAGGTAGTCCCTGTTCCCATTACAATGGAACCCACTTGGAAACTTAACTGCCATGGGCTACATCTGTGCAGGGGTTCTAGGTTATCTCCATGAATAGTCCTTGGTTGGAGTATGAATCTCAGGAAAGACCCCTGTGTTCAAATTTTCTTGTTCTGTTGCTCTCCTTGTGGAGTTCCTGTCCTAAAGAGGTTCTTTTTGATCATTTTGAATTTTTTCTTTGAAAAATTAGGAGTTGGTTAATATTCCATTCTCCTAGAATTTGGAGAATTGTACATTCAAATTTTTGAGATAAAAATAGATAACTTAATAATGAAATGCTTAGTTTCCCTTAGGTAGTCTCACATTCAGATGTCACACTAGATTTTAATATTCAAGGGTATTTAACCAAATATAACCAAATATATAAAGATGAGATTCCATGCCTCTGTACACTTCTAGACATACACACTCCTTGTTGTGCCCGCCATGATTGTATGAGAATGATTACTTTTTTTTTGTCTCTGATTCTAAAACAATTTTTCCTGAATATTAGTCAGCATATGTTAAAGGGAGAATTGAAGTTTTAATGTACATTTAAAATGATTACAGTAATTTTTTTCTGGTGACCACGTAATAGATATTTGAACTCTGCCTTTTATGAGAACAATAATATGAGGAAATATCACATATGAGGACAGACAACGATCTCTGTGAATCACTTTGTCCTCCAAATGAATAAAATTTTGTATTATTGTAATGTTAAAACATGTTTTTTTTAAATTTCTTATGAATAGCATAGATAGCATAGATTGATTCAGGATATATGACATAATTATTAGATATTAGTTGTTTTCTTTTCAATTTGAATTAATGTCATGCTTATTTTTAAATAAGACCACAAATAAATATGATTTTGTGGTGTTTTTTTTCATGTTTTGTATAATTTTGGAAGAATAACCATTCAACTCCTTGCTAGGCCACAGAGGACGACATTGCTACCAGTTCTGATAAGACCTAGAAGGGGAGGAGAACCTCCCCTATCAGTGGACTTAGAGAGGGGCAGGGAGGAGATGAGAGTGGGAGGGTGAGATTGGGAGAGAATGAGGGAGAAGATTACAACTGGGATACAAAGTAAATAAACTATAATTAATATAAAAAATAAAAATAAAATACCACAAGAAGAATGATTTAACAGACCATGATTTTTTTTTCTCCCAAGACTAAAAATCAGAAACCTATGTATCAGAAGGCTTGACTTCTTCAAGGGCTGTGGAGGAACTATTCAAGCCATGCTTCACTAGCATATGGTTTATACAATTATCTATTTGTTGAGTTCAAGTTTTAAGGTAATAAAAATTAGGACTACACCATATCAATTTTGATTAGATAATGTAGTTTTCTTTTTATTGAAAAGAAAACAACTAATATCTAATAATTATGTCATATATCCTGAATCAATCTATGCTATCTATGCTATTCATAAGAAATTTAAAAAAAACATGTTTTAACATTCTCTTTAACTGTCTCTGAATGACTTAATATTTTCATTATGTGCATGTGTGTTTGTCACAACATAAAAAAATCCTGTAATATTTGCTTTAGTCATTTTCAGACACTTGAATTTATGTGAGTTTGTTGAGGCACATATTTGATGCACCTAACTGATCAGTCAAAGACTTGTCAAGAAAGTGCAGTTTGTGAAAGAACAAGCTAAGTCACCCGGTGGAATGAAGGCTATTCAGAGGTTCAAATATTACAGAAATGAACACTACATTAGGAAATGACAGGCTGATATATTTCCATGGAAAGTTTCCAATTTCAGAAATTATCTTACATTAAAAAATAATGCTATTAAATCTAAAACCCATTCGATTTATTATTCTTGGAGTTTTTTTTCAGGTTTTGCTACAATGACCCTGGCATCTATACAGACTAAAATTATTAGAATTATAAAACAGCATTATATCCAAATCTGTTCAATTGTTCTCTATCACATGCTGTATTATTTTAATAATATTATTTCAAAAGTATTTCAGGGAAATACAGTTTTGAATTAATTCATAAGTCTTTGCTTCACAAATCAAAAAAGATACAACTTTATTTCTTACAGGTACAAAGAAATGAATGTCTGTTTAAGACAGAAGTCTGAAGTCTTATTAAGAATCATTTTGACATAATATTTTTTTTTAACTAAAGTGGTTATACTCATGAGACTTAGAAGAATATGACCACAATTATTCTGTGGCATGAACATGGAAATATGTATTTACAAAAATTATACAATTTTTATTTCCCTTTAGAGTTTATATTACCCAGATTAAAATACTACCACTTAAAAAATAGTCTAAAACATTGATGCCTTTTATTAAAATAATTGTCAGTACTACAAACACTTTAACTACACACAGTTTTAAATAAGTTCAATTATTCAGATATACATATACTTTTAAATTACTAACTGTAGTCCACTCTTATGATATTAAAAAATAGTTTACCAGCAATCACACTACTTTGCTATTTATTCTTGAGAACAGAATCAATGTAGGACAGGAATCCACAGCCTGGGTACTGTAGGAAAGCAACCTCTAATGCTAGCAATAGGGTTCAGAAACTTGTTAAAGCTTTCTTCTCTTCCTCCTCCTCCTCCCAGGCTCAAATCCAGAAATCCAATTGTTACTGGTCTTTACCAGCTGGCTCTAGAAAAATGTTCTCATCCTTGCAATGAGTGTCTGTAATAGTGAACTGATTCCTCCAGTGCTCACTCAACATTCTTTGGTTGATAATCACTCTCTCTTTTTCAGAGAGAATTCTATAAAATTAGTACAAAAGTGTATATTTAAAGTGTATATTTAAAGTTAGTTTAATATTTCTCAATTAATTGCCCTTTAATGCATTGTTTAACAATCTCACACACTTGTTTTAACCAAATCTTACTCCTGTTCCCTCTCCTCTAATTCCTTTTCTGTCCCTCACTATTATTTTCCAGATTATATGTGCTCTAAAAACAAATTCTCTGATTTTATGTAGTGCTGCCAATAGGGGCCTTGGCCACCAATCTGGGCATTGACAGTCAGTCTCTCCGGAAGAACAGCCCTGGAGAAACATGACTCTTCTTACAGATATCAACACTAATAGCTCCTCAGCATTGTATGAGACTTCATGTCAAAATCTCATCTTCCATCCTTGGTGGGATTTTGGATGGCTTGAAATTTTATGAGTTTTATGCATGTAGTAACTACAGCTAAAAGTTTAAGTGTGTGGCTGCCTTGTTGTGAAAGGACAATTCTGTTTTACCCTTGTCACCCACTGCCTGTGGCTCTTATAATCCTCCCTCACTTTCTCTGGAATGAACCATCCATGTAAGAAGTGGGTATGGTAAAGACGTGTCTATTAGTTTCTGCATATTGACTTGAGCTCAATTAATTCTCAAAGATAAGTATACATGTTACACATTTTACAAGCCTCTTGGATATAAAGATTTTGTGATTAATTTCTTGAGTTCCTTATATCTTCTGGATTTTAGCCCTCTGTCAGCTACAGAGTTGGTGAACATCTTCTTCAAGTCTGTAGGCTGTCATTTTATTCTGTTTACCATGTTCTTTGCTTTACAGAAGCTTTTTAGTTTCATGAGCTCACATTTAGTAATTGTTGATCGTAGAGCATGAGCTCTTGATGTTCTGTTTAAGAAGTTGTCTTCTGTGCCAATGAGATCAAGGCTTTTCCCCACTTTTTTTTTTCCTAACAGATTTAATGTTTCAATAATTTAAACACCAACATACCAAATAATCCAATTAAAAATTGGGGAACATACTTAAATACAGAACTCTCAACAGAGGAATATCAAATGGTGGAAAAACACTTAAAGAAATGCTCAACATCCTTTGCCATTAGTGAATTGCAAATGAAAATGACACTGAGATTCCATCTCACACCCGTCAGAATGGCTAAGAGCAAAAACTCAAGTGATAACACATGCTGGAGAGAATGTTTAGAAAAAGGAAACATCCTCCATTACTGGTGGGAGTACAAATTTGTACAACCACTTTGATCTAGCTATATTACTCCTGGGCATACAAAAGATGTTCTACCACTCAACAAGGACATTTGCTCAAACATGTTTGTAGCAGCTTTATTCATAATAGGCAGAATCTGGAAACAACTCAGATGTCCCTCAACTGAAAAATGGATACAGAAATTGTAGTACAGTTACATAATGTAATACTACTCAGCAATTAAAAACAAAGAAATCATGAAATTTGCAGACAAATAGATCATCCTGAGTGAAGTAAACCAGAAGCACAAAGACATTCATGGTATATACTCACTTATAAGCAGTTATTAGTCATATAATGTAGAAAAAAATACTGAAATCTACAGACCTAAAGAAGTTAAACAGCAAGGAGGACCCTTGGGAGGATGCTTAAATTTCAATCAGAAAAGCAAACAGATAGGAGAGGTCCTACTCCCCTTCCGTCTGATCCCAGTCTATCAGGTCTCATCAGGAGTAGCAGGGGGAGGAGATAGGTGGAGAAGAGGGAGGGCAGGTAGGGTTGGGAGGGGAAGAAGGAGGGAGCTACAGCTGGGCAACAAAGTGAATAAACTGTAATTAATAAAAATAAAATATATCTTTAAAACAGTAAAGGAAGAAAAAAAGGAAAAAAAATGAAAAGCAAACAGGATAGAAATCAGAATTGGGCAAAGACAGGGAAGAGGACAGATGCCTATAATGGATGTACTCAGAAAGACTGCACTCAGCATGAGCTTGAAGTAGACGCAGAGACTCACATCCAAACTTTGGGCAGAGTGCAGAGAGTCTTAAGGAAAGGGGGTGGTAGAGATAAAGGACTAGTTAGGAACAGAGCCCCCATAAGGAAACCAACAAAACCAAAATGTCTGGGCCCAGGGGCACCTGCAGAGACTGATGCATCGACTAAGGACCATGCATGAAGAGGACTTAGACCCCTGTTCAGATGTAGCCCATAGACAACGCAGTCTCCAAATGAAACCACTAAATCACTAATAAGGGGACCAGAGGCAGTTTCTGACACTACCTGCTCTTTGATCACTTTCCCATGGTTGGGTGGCCTTAGCAGGCCACAGAAGAAGGGGATCCAGGCAGTCCTGATGAGAATTGAATGGTTAGGATCAGATAGTAGAGAAGGAAGGCTCCCTCTTTTCAGTGGAGTAGGTGAGGGGGTTGGGGTAAAGTGAGAGGAAGATAGAAGGGAAGACAGAGAGAGAAGGCAAAAAGGAGTAGATAAGGATACAACCAGGATACAAAGTAAATAAAATGTAAAAATAAAATAAAATAAAAAACTAAAGAAAAATATTTTGTGATATAATTTGTTAGTTTTACTGTTTCTGCTGATATTTGTTCATTTTCTTTTTAAAAATGAGCAGCTGGGAGTGACCATTGTCACAGTAAATTCTACCAGAGTGGATGCAGGACTAGCCACAGGATTATCATCATGGATTGCTGCAGCCATGAATCATCTGAAGGAATGGGCGGGCATGGGAGCATTAGCAGGCCTTCTGGTGTTGGTCTCCTTGGTTTGCCTGTGGTATATATGCAAGATTAGAGTCTCACAACAGCGTATTGCAGCCATGATCATTCAGGCCTTTACAGCCATTGAAGCAGAACAGTCTCCCCAAGCATGGTTGGCTACCATAAAAAGCTAAAATGTTACGCTCAGGATGCGAGGCTAAGCACTGCACTCAGGGTCAGCCGCTTTGGACCCAGAGAAGAGCATGTCTTATTGCATGCGGGTTGATGCCCCAGGTCCCGCCTCTGAGAAAAAGGTATCGGACGGGTCTGATGCTCTTTGGGTGGATGACACCTAAATGAACATCAGTACAAAGTCCCAATTTATTTCTAATATCAGAGATCAGACCTCTACTCTTGCCTGATGCGTCTAAAACAAAAAGGGGGAACTGTAGAGAGCTGCGGAATGCTATGCCTTAAAGATGGAGCTGGTTTCCGCCTTCCACCTTCCTGATGGTGAGTGCTTTCTGTCACAAACAACTCCATATTTGGCTAAGGCTGAGGATCTGGCTTGCTACCATGTATGTGGACCTATCTGCATTGCCCACGTGGCACGCTGGGGTTGGCTACCCCGAGGCTATTTAAGCTGTGGGCT
This sequence comes from Meriones unguiculatus, assembly GCF_030254825.1. NCBI lineage: Eukaryota > Metazoa > Chordata > Mammalia > Rodentia > Muridae > Meriones > Meriones unguiculatus. The sequence goes on from NC_083364.1 coordinate 81,769,857, forward strand.
GGCTTTCCCCAGGGTCAGATGATTGTTCAAGGTTCCTGAATAAACTGCATTGAAAAAAAAAAAAGAAATTATTTGTATGTGCGATTTTTCTACGTGTGCATATATGTGCCAAATGTATCAAAATCAGACTTTGGAATCTCTTGAATTTGCTGGGAACTTAAACTGGGTCTTCTGCAATAGATATAATTGCTCTTAACTAATGAGGTAACTTTTCAGCACCTCCTTTTTTATGGAATAGTATTTACAAATTAAAAGTTGTCCTATGAGTATATTATTCTTTATTCTTTGATGTAGTTACTGTTCTTTTTGTGGTTGTCCCAATAGCATTTCAATGAATATTATATGTTTCACGTGTCTTTGTCCAGATTTTCAGTTTACATTCTAAAACTATTTCATCTATGTATTCAATTCCCAAACAATCAATTATGTATAGCACTCTTCAATGTATTTATATTTAACATTAAAAGCAACTTTAAGGCAGTATTTTGTGCAATTATGTTTATCAACTAGGTCTTACAACTCAATTTTGAAAAATTTCTGTGAATTTGAGAGGGAATATGGTAAGTTATTGTAGTTTGGAATTTTCTAATATTTATTAAAATTAAAATTAAACAGCAAGGAGGGTGTCCAGTTCACCAGGGAAAGACGTACAGAATAAACTAACCAAGGCCCAGGGCTGTGGAGTTGGAGGTCACAGAGACTGAACTACCAAACAAAGAGCATGCAGCGGCTGAACCTAGTACCCCTGAACATATGTAGCAAATGTGCAGCTTGGTCATCATGTGGGTCCTCTAACAAGTAAAGTCAAGCCTGTCTCTGACTCTGTTGTCTGCCTTTGGACCCCTTTCCCATAACTGGGTGCCATGCCTGGCCTCAGTGGGTAAGGATGCACTTCATCCTGTTGTGACTTGATGTGGCATGATGGGTTGGTACCCATTGGGAACCTCCTTTTCCCCGAGGAGATGGGGAAGAGAGGATAAGGGAGGGCATGTGAGGAGAGAAGGGAAGTGTCTTTGACCAGACTGTAAAGTGATTAAATAAATAAACTAACGCAGAAAAAAAAATAGCAAGAACTTGCCCATTGTTATAGGAGGGTGCCCTGAAAAGTAAGTACACAGTTGAGTAATTTTCTGTGTCCAGAAAGACTCCAGAAACATTAAACTTTAAATGTGTAAACAAAACCATGGGCTTTAAAACTGGGGAAACGGTAGGGAAGAGGGAGAATCTCATGTGTGGGGTGTCTGGCATATGAGGAGAAGAAAACATTGGCAAACTCTCTAGGGACACAGTCTTGCACTCTGCAAAACCTACCTGAAGATAAAAGGTTCTATAGGCCTCATGGCTGATGAGGTTAAAGGAGCCCCTGCGATTCTGAGGTTACCTACTGTGAGGAAAGTACACTTGTGATTTGTCCTTCTGGATGTGCTGGGAAGATGTTCTGTGTACTTGACTCAAGGTAGTGTCATCTGGGAAGAGGAAACCTCAACTCTGAAAATTTCTTCATCATATTAGCCCATAGACAGGTCTGTGAGGCATTTTCTTGATTGAACATTGATGTGCGTGCATTAGCCCACTGAGGAGAATAATATCTCTGGGAAAGTGATTCAGAATTGTAAAACAATAAGATCAACAACAACAGGTTGAGCAAGCCATGGGAAGCATGCCAGCAAGTGCTTTTTCTCTATGGCTTCCCCCCCCCCCCAATTTCTGTCATAAATTTTCTTCTTTGATTTCTTGTCCTGATCTCCTTTCATAATGTACCAGACCAGGACATATAAGCCAAATAAATTCTTTTCCTCTTAAATTATTTTTGATCATAGTATTTTATCACAATTGAAATCAAACTAAGACACTGAAGAATATAGATTCATGAATTTTCTTATTTTGAAGCAATGAAATTCTTTTCTCTCTGTGCTAGTTAAGCAAATAAGAATGCTGAGAATCAGGATAAAATCTATGTGCACTACATGTGAAGAAAAGTCTGTATTATGTAAAGTATAAGCTTGATTAAAGAGAGATCAGAGGGTTCTTGCATTGAAAACTATAGCCCTAACCCTGAAAGGAGCAAAATCAAGATATGATAAGAAGCACGTGATGTTACTCCTGGAACAGAGACCTGTATGACCAGAGAAGGAAAGATCAGGAAGCCTCTGAGCACCATAGCCTGGATGCAGATTTTCATCATCTAACAGGGCCCTATATGTTAGATTATTGCTGCTTATCTTTCTCATGCCAACAAAGGCATCACAACCGTGTTTCTGGTTGTAGGTAGCGTTCAGTGCAGCCCTTGAATTCATGTATCCAGGACCCTTTAAAGATAATTCCTTACTAGGGCACCCACTTGGAGTCTGAGCTGCCAGTGGCTACATCCGTGCAGGGGTTCTAGGTTATATCCATCAACAGTCCTTGGTTGGAGAAACAGTCTCAGAAAAGACCCTTGTGCCCAGATATATTTGGTCCTTGTGGAGCTCCTCTCCTCTCCAGGTCTTACTAACTTTCCTGCACTCTGCCCAAAGTTTGGTTATGAGTCTGAGCATCTGCTTTGATACGCTGCTAGGTAGTCTTTCAGAGGCCCTCTGTGGTAGGCTCCTGTCCTATTTCAAGGGGAACAGGGACTGTCTCTGACATGAACTCAGTGGCTTTGACCTCCCATCCGCCACAAGGGAGGAGCAGCCTTGCCAGGACACAGAGGAGGACATTGTAGCCAGTCCTGATGAAACCTGATAAATTAGGGTCAGACGGAAGGGGAAGAGGACCTCCCCTATCAGTGGATTTAGAGAGGGTCATGGAAGAGATGAAAGAGGGAATAAGGGATGGGGCTACAGCTGGGATACAAAGCAAATAAAATGCAATCAATGAAAAAAAAAATTGTAACAAGCAAAAAAAAAAAAAGAGATAATTCCTGTTCCCTTATCAGTGGACTGAGGGAGGGGCATGGGAAGAGAATAGGTAGTAGAAAGGGGACTAGGGAGGGAGCTACAGCTGGGATACAAAGTGAATTAAAAAAAAAAGATAATCCCTGGCTCATCTTTTGTCCAGGCAAGCATATAATATGCATGGAAAAACAAAAAAGGAAAGAATATTACAGGAGGGTTTGTACAGAGGAAAGGGAAAGGAGAAATACTGTCATAAAATAAAAGAAAGAAAAACATACCAAAATGAACCTTTACTTCAAATCAAGAATAATAAGGGGAAATATAAGGGGAAATTAACTCTCAGTAATCTCAGTTCTGAAATCAAAACATGTAGATTAACTCCCTAAAAGAAAACAAGATTTAGCAGTTATTTTCTAGCATATCTCCTTGGCATACAATCATATGCACAGGCTGAAGGTTCAAGAACAGAAAGTAATATTAAGCAAATTGAATCAGAATTGTTGGGTAGAAGTGTCCAGGATATCATAAAAATATACAGCCTATTGAAGGAACTCTCACAAGTCCACATCCCTGGATAAAGAGAACAGATAATTAATGGCTGCTGAGAGAGTGGAAGAATTAATCTTACTCATAAGCCAGATACTGATTTCTTATACAATGTCAAGAGGTCAGCCTAAACTCATATAAAGAACACCAAATGGACTCCAAAGATATAAATTTGAGGAGAGAGTTGGAAATGCATGGGAAGAGTTGGAATGAGGAAAGGAAAGTGTGGAAGTGATATTAGTATAATACTCATATCTGAAATTCTCAATAATAATAGTAATGACGCTGAAGCATTTTAATCATATCTATATTGAACCACAGTAAGTATGAAATATTTCTAAAAGAAATAATATATATTATTAGAAAGTAATTTTGTAAAGACACATGTCTCAGAAGAGTCATCATCTACAGAAAACCTACACATGCCCACTGATGTGCTTTAATGAACAACAGATCACACATGGAGAAACTCTTTCTCCTGAGACAAGTTTTGCATCATTAGAACTCTCCAGTACTCTGACTAAGGTAATTGACTTTTGTTGTTGGAGAGGTCAGCACATAGGTCTGGGTAACTAAATCTCTCCTACGGTGAGGCTTTGAGGAAAAGGTTTTACGTTTGTTAGGACTTGGAGATTTCATGATTTTGAACTTGGAATTAAGTATAAATTGTTACAAGTCAATTTTTACCAATCATTGTACAGAAATTAGGTTAGGTACTCAAATGGTCAAAATATCTGACTTCTGTTTTCTTTATACAAATAAGGAACTCTGTACTGAAACTCTCCACATTCTTGCCAGCATTTATTGTGATTTTATTTCGGATGGTAGCCACTCTGAATTTGGTCATATGGAATTCATCTTTCCATGATAAACAAGGAAACTGAATGCTTTTCAATGTGTTTATTGGCAAACTGTATTTCTTTTAAGAACTTTCTTTTCAGTTCCACAGCCCCCCCCCTTTTTTAGTTTTTCATTTTCTCGATTTTTAGGTTTTCCTTACTTCCTTCCATCCTTTTGCCACTTTCCTTCTCCCTTTCCCTCCCTCCCTCTCTCTGTCCTTTCTTCCTTTGCTCTTCCTTCCTTTCAGGAGTTCCTTCTTTAGCTCTTTTTCTATTCTATACATTCATCATCAATCAGATGTATAGCTGACAAAAGTTTAATCCCATTCTTTTGGCTGTCTCTTCACTTGGTTGGTCATGTTCTTTGCTATACAGACACTTTATATTTTCATGAGTTTCCATTCATCAATTTTTGTCTTAATGTCTGTGCTATACAGAGACTGATCAATAGTTTCAATTCTACATTTGGATGTTTCAGCTAAGAATATCAGTTGTAAAGTATTGAAACTTTATATCAGTTCTCATCTTGCTGAATAAAGCATTACATTGTAATTTATAAAATGAAACAAAAATATTGACAGCATGAAATATTTTAAACTTCCCTTATTTCTTAATTACATTTTCTCCATATGCACTCAAAAATCATACTGACTTGGTTGACAATTTAGGTCTGTAATTAAAATTTAATAGATTTAAAATGACATCCTTTTTGGACTGAAGTTCCAATTTGATAAAGAGAAAATGGGAAATAACTGAATGCTCACATTTTTTGGCTATCATGGTAATTCAGCCGTGATTGCCGTATAAATAGAAGCTAAACTGATTCTGAAATCTCTCTCCATCTCTTTCCCCTCTTCCCAGGTCCCTCCCTTTCTTCACTATCACCTCTGTTGCACATACAAAGATAATAGGATACGTGTAATTGTGAAAGCACAAAAGATGTAAGAAATATAGCTTACAATATTGGCAATGGTTTCTGCTTCGATTTTCAACATTTCTGATTATTATGTAACTGCTTTTCAGTTTTACAATATCGCTATTAAATTCAGTAACATTCTTATTTCAAAAGGAGAGTGTATTCATAGTGTCAGGGGTTGGCAATCTTCTGAAGGGAGGTTCTTTGTTTGGGGCAGGCATCTTTTGTGCATTCCCTCGGTCTCTGCTCTATCTGCTCTGTCTTTATCCATGCATGTCTTGTAGCCAATTAGAAGTTTTTGTGGGTAGGTTGTGTTCTCTATGCTAGGAAAGTAGTCTAGTTACTTGTCCTCTTCAGTCTCTGTGGTTTCTGCTACTAAGAAGTCTCTGCTTGAGTCCACCTCATATCCTCCCAGGAGCCTACCCTGGCTTAGATCTCCAGTTTGTCATGGAGATAATCCCACCCTTAGTTTCTCTTTTCTCTGCAGGCCTTCAGTCCTCTCCCCAGGTCTAATCTCCACCCTCTTCAGTCTCTGCAACCCTTTTTCTACCTTGTTCCCTCTCTTCAACCACTACCTCTGTCTATTCTATTTTCCCTTCCCAGTGAGATTTATGCATCCTCCCTTGCATCTTCCTAGTTACTATCTTCTTTGAGTCTGTGCCTCATAATGTGCTTATTCCATACTGTATGGCTAAAATCCACGTAGTATAAGTGAGAACATACCTTGTGTGTCTGCCTTACCTTACTAAAGTTGACCTTTCCTAGTTCCATTCATTTGCCTGAAATTTTTGTGATTTCTTTATTCTTGGAATTTCATGAGTTCATTGTGGAGATGTGCTGTAGTATCTTTACCAATCTTCAGTTGAGGAGCACCTAGGTTGTTTCCACATTCTGGCAATTACAAATAAAGCTGCTATGAACATAGCTGAGCAAGTGTTCTTGTATTGTAGAGTGTCTTTTGAGTATATAGTGAGGAAGAATACTCTGCTGAGTTTGCAGACAGGAGCCTGTCAGGGTTGCCCCTCTGAGAGCTCTAACCAGCAGCTCCTCAAAACAGATGCTGAGACTAACAGCCAAACATTGGACTATGAACTTAGGGAGAATTGTGGAACAGTGGGAGGGAAGAAAGAAAAGAAGCTGAAGTTGACAGGAGCTATACAAGATCATTAGAGCCAACTAACTAAACTAACTAGGACCCAGAGGGGTTTGCTCAGATTGAAGCATCAACCAAGCACAATGCAAGAATGTTTTGCTGGGTAGAGTCTATCAGAAGCCCTCTGTGGTGGGCTCCTGCCCTCTTCTCTATTTTCTTCCTCTTCAGATGTCCATCCCATTTGTCTTTCTGAATGAAGATTGGGCATCTTACTCAGGGTCCTCCTTCTTGATTAACTTCTTTGGGTGTACAGATTTTAGTATTTGTATCCTATATTATATGTCTAATATCCACTTATAAGTGAATATATACCATGTGTATCTTTCTGCTTCTGGGATACCTCACTCAGGATGATCTTTTCTAGTTCCCACCATTTGCCTGCAAATTTCATGATTTCCTTGTTTTTAATTGCTGAGTAGTATTTCAATGTGTAAAAGTACCACAATTTCTGTATCCATTCCCCAACGGAGGGACATCCCCTTCTTAAAAGAAAATAAATTAAGAAAAGAAATCTAAGTGTGGCTTAAGTCTTCCTTATAACTGACATTTTAATTGAAATATCACAAGTAGACTAGTTAAAGAACCATTTTGAAGTGCAATTCCTTACTACTTTCTGTTTTCACAAGTCCTTCAGATTATCTGCTGTTTACTGCGAGATTCAAACAGTCATACTTTGGAGCAATTCATGCAGGATATGTGTCAGGATTATTTAAACCACAACCTGAAGGCATTTTGAATTTTTTCCATTCTATCTATCTATCTATCTATCTATCTATCTATCTATCTATCTATCTATCTATCTATCTATCTATCTATCTATCTATCTAATCTATCTATCTTTCTATCTATCTACCTCTATTATTTATTAAAAATTTATTCACTTTGTATCTCAGCTATAGCCCCCTGCCTCATCTCTTCCCAATCCCAAACTCCCTCTCTTTTTTCCCCCATGCCCCTCCCCTAGTCCTCTGATAGGTGAGGTCCTCCAGCCTTCTGTTTGACCTATCGTGTCTCATCAGGACTGGCTGCATTTTCTTCCTCTGTGGCCTGGCAAGGCTGCATGCCCAAGGGTGAGGTGATCAAAGAACCAGCAAACTGAGTTCATGTCAGAGACAGTCCCTGATTCTCTTGCTAGAGAACCTACTTGAAGATGGAGTCTATGGCCTACATCTGAGCAGGGGTTTTGGGTCCTCTCCATGTATGGTCCTTGGTTGAGGTATTGTTCTCTACAGGGCCCTCTAGGCCCAGATATTTTAGTTCTGTTGCTCTCCTGGTAGAGCTTCAGTCCCTTCCAGGTCTTTCTGTCTCCCTCTACTTTCACAAGATTGCCTGAATTCTGCCCAATGTTTGGCTTTGAGCCTCAGCATCTGCTTCAATACCCCGATCAGTAGTGTCCTTCAGAGGACCTCTGTGGTAGGCTCCTGTCCTGTTCCCTGTCTTCTCCTGCTTCTAATATCCATCCAGTTTGTTCTTCTGAATGCCAATTGGGTATCTTCCCTAGGGTCGTTCTTCTTATTTAGCTTCTTTAGGACAACAGATTTTTGTATGTTTATCCTATATTATATGTCTAATAACCACTTATGAGTGAGTATTTAGTTCCCACTATTTGCCTGCAAATTTCATGATTTCCTTATTTTTAATTGCTGAATAGTATTCCATTGTATAAATGTACCACAATTTCTGTATCCACTCCTCAGTTGAGGGTAATCTAGGTTTTTTTTTTTTTTTTTTTTTTTTCCAAATTCTGGCTATTAAGAATAAAGTTGCTATGAACATGGTTGATCAAATGCCCTTGTTATACAGTTGAGTATATTTCAGATATATACCCAGGAGTGGTATGGCTGGAGCTTGAAGAAGCGCTATTCCTAGTTGTCTGAGAAAGCGCCAGACTGATTTCCAAAGTGATTGTACAAGTTTATATTCCCACCAGCAATGGAGGAACGTTCACCTTTCTCTACATCCTCTCTAGCATGTATTGTCACTTGAGTTTTTTATGCTAGCCATTCTGATAGCTAAGGTTATGAGGTGAAATTTCAGGGTCTTTTTGATTTGCATTTCCCTGATGACTAAGGACGTTAAACATGTCTTTAAGTGTTTCTCTGTCATTAGATATTCCTCTATTGAGAATTTTCTATTTAGCTAAGTGCCCCATTTTTTTAAATTATTTTTTAAGTTTTATTTTATTTTATTAATTACACTTTATTCACTTTGTATTCCACCATAAGCCTCTCCTTCCTCCCCTCCCAGTCCCACCCTCTCTCCCCCTTCTTCACACATGCCCTTCCTCAAGTCCACTGATAGGCGAGGTCCTCTTCTCCTTCCTTCTGATCTTAGTATATCAGATTACATCAGGAGTGGCTGCATTGTCATCTTCTGTGGCCTGGTATGGCTGCTCCCTCCTCAGGGGGAGATGATCAAAGAGCAGGCCAATCAGATTATGTCAGAGGCAGTCCCGCTTCCCATTACTATGTAACCCACTTGGACACAAAACTGCCATGGGCTACATCTGTGCAGGGGTTCTAGGTTATCTCCATGTCTGGTACTTGGTTGTAGTATGAGTCTCTGGGAAGACCCTTGTGTTCAAATTTTCTGGTACTGTTGCTCTCCTTGTGGAGTTCCTGTCCTCTCCAGATTTTACTATTTCCCACTTCTTACATAAGATTCCCTGCACTCTGCCCAACAGTTGGCATAAGTCTCAGTGTCTGCTTTGATAGTCTGCAGGGCAGAGCCTTTCAGAGGCCTTCTGTGGCAGGTTCCTAGGTTGTTTCCTGTTTTCTTCTTCTTCTGATGTCCATCCTCTTTGCCTTTCAGGATGGGGATTGAACAGTTTAGTCAGGGTCCTCTCTCTTGAGTAGTTTCTTTAGATGTACAGATTTTACTAGGTTTATCCTATGTTACATGTCTATATGAGTGAGTATATACCGTGTGTGTCTTTCTGCTTCTGAGACAGTTCACTCAGGATGATCCTTTCTAGATCCCACCATTTACCTGCAAATTTCATGATTTCCTTATTTTCCAAAGGGTAATACTCCATTGTGTAAATGTACCACAATTTCTGCATCCATTCTTCATTTGAGGGGCATCTGGGCTGTTTCCAGCTTCTGCCTATTACACATAAAGCTGCTACAAACATGGTTGAGCAAATGTCCTTATTGTGTCCTTGAGCCTTTTTTGGATATGTACCTAGGAGTGGTATGGCTGGATCTTGAGGAAGCGTTATTCCTAGTTGTCTGAGAAAACGCCAGATTGATTTCCAGAGTGGTTGTACAAGTTTACTTTCCCACCAGCAGTGGAGGAGGGTTCCCCTTTCTCCATCACCTCTCCCTAGCATGTGTTGTCACTTGAGTTTTTCATTGTGGCCATTCTAATGGGTTTAAGGTAAAATCTCAGGGTCGTTTTGATTTGCATTTCTCTAATGGCTAATGACATTGAGCATTTCTTTAAGTGTTTCTCTGCCATTAGATATTCCTCTACAGAGTTCTCTTTTTAGCTCTGTTCCCCATTTTTAAATTGGATTACTTGGTTTGCTGCTTTTCAGGTTCTTTAATTCTTTATATATACTGGATATTAGTCCTTTGTCAGAAAAAGGGTTGGTGAAGAATCTTTCTCAATCTGTAGGCAGTCCTTTTGTTTTGATGACTTTTGATGAAAAGTTTTACAGAAGCTTTTCAGTTTCATGAGGTCCCATTTATTGATTGTTGCTCTTAGAGCCTGTGCTCTTGTTGTTCTGTTCAGGAAGTTGTCTCTTGTACCAATGAGTTCTAGGGTATTTCCCACTTTTTCTTCTAACCCTTTTAATGTGTTTTGTTTTATGTTGAGGTCTTTGATCCACTTGGACTTTAGTATTGTAAAGGGTGATAAGTATGGATCTATTTGCGTTTTTCTACATGTAGACATCCGGTTAGACCAGCATCATTTGTTGAAGATGCTATCAATTTTCCATTGTATGGTTTTGGCATCTTTGTCAAAGATCGGGTGTCCATAAGTGGGTGGGTTTATTTCTGGGTCTTCTGTTCAGTTCCATTGATCCATCATTCTGTTTCTATGCTAGTACCATGCAGTTTTGATTACTATTGCTCTATAGTACAGCTTAAGATCAGCGATGGAGATAACTCCAGAAGATCTTTTATTGAAAGAATTGTTTTTAGCAATTCTAGGTTTCCTTTTCTTCCATATAAAGTTGAGAATTTTTCTTTCCAGGTCTGTAAAGAATTGTGTTGGCAATTTGATGGGAATTGCATTGAATCTGTAGATTGCTTTTGGTAAGATGGCCATTTTTACTATGTTAATCCTGCCAAGCCATGCGCATGGGAAATCTTTTCATCTTCTGACATCTTCTTCTAATTCTTTCTTCAGAGACTTGAAATTTTTTTCATACAAGTCTTTAACTTGTTTTGTTAGGGTAACACCAAGGTACCTTATGTCATTTGTGGCTATTGTGAAGGGTGTTGTTTCCCTAATTTCTTTTTCAGCCCTTTTGTCTTTTATATACTTTATTTACTTTGTATCCCAGCTCTAGTTGCCTCTCTCCTCCCTTCCCAATTCCCCACTTCCTCCCCCTTCTTCACTCATGCCCCTCCCCAAGTCCACTGGTAGGGGAATGTTTTTTTTTTTTTTTCTTCCTTTTGATCCTAGTCTGTAAGGTCTCATCAGGAGTGGCTGCATTGTCTTCCTTGCTGGCCTGGCAAGGCTGGTCCCCCCTCAGGGGGTTGTGACCAAAGAGCAGGCTTTATTTCTATTATTAGTTACATTTTATTAACTCTGTATCCCAGCTGTTTCCTGCTCCCTCATTCCCTCCCAAGTCCACCCTCTCTCTCTCTCATCTTCTCCTTGCCCATTTCCAAGTCTGAATTACTTAGTTTGTTGGTTTTTAACTTTTTTGTGCTCTTTATATATTCTGGATATTAGCCCTCTGTCTTATGTAAGGTTGGTGAAGATCCTTTTCCAGTCTGTAGGCTCTTGTTTTGTTCTGATGACAGTGTCCTTGCTTTACAGAAGCTTTTCAGTTTCAAGAGGTCCCATTTATTAATTGGTGATCTTAGAGCCTGGTGTTTTGATTTTTAATTATCTATTTAGAATTAGCATAAAGTTAGCATTTCAGTGGCTGTGTAAGTATTGTTAAGATGGTTTGGTAAATACAGAATTGGGTACTTCCTTATTGTTTATTTCAATTCTGAGACCAACAATTTTTCGTAAAAACTCTGTTAAAACCCACAGCCTCTTTGCATACCATGTATGAAAATAAAGTGAGAGTTTTTTGAAATTTTGAATTACATAGCACATTTTATTATTATTTTTTATATTAATTTCAGTTTATTTACTTTGTATTACAGCTGTAGCCTCCTCCCCCATTCTCTCCCAATCCCACCCTCCCTCTTTCATTTTCGCCCTGCCCCTTTCTAAGTCCATTGATAGGGGAAGTCTTCCTCCCCTTCTATCCGACCCTAGCTTATCAGGTCTCTTCAGGACTGGCTGCAATGTCCTCCTCCGTGGCCTAGCTAGACTGCTCCTCAAGGGGGGTGAGGAGGTCAAAGAGCTGGCCACAGAGTTCATGCCAGAGACAGTCCCTGTTCTCCTGACTAGGGAAAACAGTATTCATTTGAAAATTCTTTAATAAGGGACATAAGAATGGAAGAACGGATTACAAAGTAAACAAGGTCTCCTAAATTGCATTCAAGGCACTAAGTCAGGATGATTTTTTTTTTTTCTGGCCAGACTGTACTAGGTGTAGAGACATAGTTTCAATAAATGATCATGCATAAACACATTTCTTTTTTTATAGATTTAAAGAAAGTATAATTTATTATGTTTTTAAATTTGTATTGACATCATATTTTTATTTATTATTTAGAAATTTCACATAATGCACCCCAATCTTATTCATTTTCCAGTCCTCCCAGGTCCACCACCACCTTTGTGGCCTCCCTCATAACAAACGAAGAAGAACAAAAATATGAAGAAAAATACCAAATCCAATTTTTGTTGCCACTATACTCTCTGGAGCATGGTCAATCTCCCAGTGGCCAGCCCCTTTTCTGACGGGAGTCCTTCCCCTCCCCCACCCCTGCCAGAAGCTATCAACTGCAAATAGCTATAACTTCAGTATCCCTATCACAATTATGAAGTTTCCTTTAATGCATCCTGTCTACTCTTGTGTGTGTGTGTGTGTGTGTGTGTGTGTGGAGGGGGGAGTATGGATGTGGATAATTATTTTTTCCTTCTGTTGAATGGGGTTCTTTAATTTTTGTTTTCTTTTTGAACAGTTTCTTAAAGTATTTGGGATAGCTTTTTAACACTCTTGATATTCTAATCTTTAACAACTGTATGCTGTGTACAATACAATAACTCAAACAACAGATGCAATGGTAACGGGACTCAGTCATTAGTAAACATTTCTTTGTGCTTTCTTTTTCCCTAGGGAAGAAATGAAAACTGCATTCAGATTACTCTATTTAAACCAAATTAGACTACAAAGATAGCTTTAAATGTTAAAATTGCTGAAGAATTACAAGAAAATAGCAAAAGAAAATAATAATCAGTCTCTTCATTGAATACAAGATGCAAAGCAAGATACCACATGAAATTGTGCATTATCTCTCAAAGAAGTGGAAGTAACTTCAAATAACAAGGACATCAAAAACAACTGATGTGGAGCTGGAGAGATGTCTCAGTGGTTAAGAGCACTGTTTGCTCTCCCAAGGGACCTGGGTTCAATTCCCAGCACCCACATGGCAGCTCACAACTGTCTGTAATGCCAATTCCAAGAGATCTGACACCTTCACACTAATGCACATAACATAAAAATTAAATAAATTTTAAAAACTTAAAAAAAAAGATGCTAGTTTTGTATCATAGTCTATAGGGTTGGAGTCTTCTTACCCAAACTCATTGTGCATTAAATAAAATACTGTATAAATACTGTATGATTCATTGTTTGGAAAAAGTATATAGATGTAATATATAAGAAATAAGTATGTACTATAAATAAGTAAGTACTTATAAATAAAATATATTTATATTGTGAAATATATATTTAAACTTACTTTTTTAGGACTAGTTATTATTATGAATATTTAATTATGTCTTTGTCAATACTTTCATAGTTCTTAGCAAAATATATTTTGAACTTTGAATTAAAAAAGCTTCAACTATTTTATTCAAATTATTGTACAAAATTTTGGTTTTGCTAATAGTATTGAAATATTCAAAAGTTCTGTTTTGTATTTTCTTCATAAAAATAAGGATTTCCTGATGGGCATTTGCCGTGTTGTAACCAATTATCATTGCTCTCATATTCAAATAGCAAGCAAGATAACAATTACTGTCTGAAGAGATGGCAATATTTCCTTAGTATTTTTCTACATTTATTAACAAAAGCTTAGTAAGTATCTCAAGTACTTTCAGCATTTCTTTCTTAAAACAAAATGTTTTGTTCTATTTATATAAAGTATGCATGTAGTAAGGAAAACAGAGCACTGAGATCATTAAGACTTTTCAATGTCAAATGGTCATTAATCATATTTCAAATTCCTAATATTTCTAACAGAATTCAGATGTATTTGTAGATAAAAATTGATGAGGCAATCCATTTAAATTAGCCCATTAAGGTAACCTCTAATCCAATGTGACTGTTACACTAAAAAATAAAATAACATATAAGCCAAGAAGAAATGCCTCGAAAGGAATCAATTTTCTGAACCCATTACTTTGTGGCTCCTGGCTTCCAAAATTATGAAAAGATGGATTGCTGTTGTTTATATATGCAGTCTTCTGTATTTGGTTATAACACCTTCAGAAAGTCAAGTCTGTAGCATGGGAATGATTCTAAATAGTGTAAGTAAAGTTAAGCAATGTACTAAGACTTTACCAGGAAATCCATATTCAGAATTTAATAAACTTTTTTCTCAAAGAAAAAAATTAACTATGTGTATTGAAAACAATAATAAATGGTTCCAACCCTCTTACCTTAGAGATTTTTAATAATGTTAAAACAAAAGGTATCAGAGATAGTAAAATTAATAACAGCAGTTATTTCTTTTTTATTATTATTTACAACTTATTCACTTTGTATCCTGGTTGTAGCCCCTTCCCTTATCTCCTTCCAGTCCCACTCTCCCTCCCTCTTTCTTCTCTATTCCTCTTCCCTAGTCAACTGATAGGAAAAGTCTTCCTTCCATACTACCTGACCCTAGCCATCAGAATTGCCTGGATCCTCTTCCTTTGTGGGCTCACTAAGTCCCCCACCAGGGAGAACTGATCAAGCAGCAGGCAACCAAGTTCATGTCAGAGATTGCCTGTTCTTCCCTACTAGGTAACCTATATGGAGACTGAGCTGTCTATGGGCTACATCTGAGTTGGGGATCTAGGTCTTCTCCATGTTTGCTCTTCGGTTGAGTCAGTCTCTGCAATACGCCCAGGGCCCAGCTTTTATTGGCTCTGTCCGTTTCCTTGTGGAGCTCCTTTTCTGCTAGGGATCCATGTATCCTCTTTACTCTTCCATAAGACTCCCTGTGTTCTGCCCAAAGTTTGCCTGTGAGTCTTTCTATCAGCTTCAATCCACTGCTGGTTGGAAACTTTTTGAGGACATCTGTTGTAGGCCCCATCCTATTCCCTCTCTTCTCCCTCTTCCTGTGTCTCTACAGTTTTCCCTTCTGAAGGACAATTAAACATCTTCCCTGGGGTACTTCTTGTTGTTGATCTTCTCTAGGGTTATAGATTTTAGTATATTTATCCTATATTGTATGGTTAATACCCACTTTTAAGTGAGTAGATAGCATGTGTGTCTTTCTGCTTCTGGGTTACCTCACTCAGGATGACTTTTTCTAGCTCCATCCATTTGTCTGCAAATTTCATGATTTCCTTGTTTTTATCAGCTGAGTATTCCATTGTGTAAATGTACCATGATTTCTGTATCCATTCCTCCCTTTCATTCCTACATCTAGGTTGTTTCCAGATTCTGGCTTTTACAAATAATGCTGCTATAAACATATGCCCAGGAGTGGTATAGCTGGGTCTTGAAGTAGCAATATTATCAGAAATCGCACCAGATTGATTTCCAAAGTGGTTGTACAAGTTTACACTCCCAGCAATAGAGGAGGTTCTCAATTCTGCACATCCTCTCTTGCATATGTTGTTGTCACTTGAGTCATTATTATTATTTACCATTTATTTGCTTTGTATCCCAGTTTTAGCCCCTCCCTATTCTCCTCCCAGTCCTACCCTCCCTCCTTCTTCCTGCTTTATCCCCTCTTCTCTAGACTATTGATAGGGGAAGTCCTCCTCCCCTACTGTCTGACTCTAGCCTATCAGGTCCCATCAGGACTGCCTGGATCCTCTTGTGCTATTGGATGGACCATTCATAGAGAGGACCTAGACCCCTGCTTATATGTAGCCCATAGACAGCTGAGTCTCCAGTGAGCTCCATAGCAATGGGAGATGAGACACTCTCTGACATGAACTTGGTTGCCTGAACCTTAAAACTTATTTTTAAAGACTCTTTTGTGGAGGCAATCGCCCTCAGGACATATGCTCTCTCCCTCTGTCTGTGACTACCCTTCTAGGGGCCCTTAGACACACTTCATGCAGTTTGACTTTTAAATCTCATTTCTCTTTATCTTCACCATGCTTTGAAATGCTTTTTTTTACTTAATTAACTTATATATTTATTTATTTGTTACAATGTATTCACTTTGTATCCCAGCTGTAGTCCTCTCCCTTGTCTCCTCCCAGTCCCACCAACCCTCCTCATCTCCCCAATGCCTCTTCCCTAGTCCACTGATAGAGGAAGTCCTCTTCCCCTTCTATCTGACCCTAACTTATCAGGTCTCATCAGGACTGGCTGTATAGTTTTCCTCTGTGGACAGGCAAGGCTGCATCCCCCACCCCCCAGGGTTCGGTTTAGGTATCAAGGTGACTGTGGCTGGCTTCATAGAATGAGGCTGGTAATCTTTCTTCTTTTTCTATTCTGTGATATAGTTTGAAGAATATTGGAATTAGCTCTTCTTTGGAGGTCTGGTAGAATTCTCTGCTGAAACTATCTGTCCCTGGGCTTTTTTTTTTTTTTTTTTTTAGATAGATTTTTGATGACAGCACCTATTTCCTTAGGGAATATAGGACAATTTAATTTACTTTCCTGATATTGATTCAGCTGTGGTAAATGTAATTTATCAAGAAAATTGTTCATTTTATTTACATTTTTAAATTTCATTGCTTTGGAAGTAGGACCTAATGAGTCTTTGGATTTCCACAGTATCTGTTGTTATGTCCCCTTTACATTTCTGATTTTGCTGATTTGGGCAGTGTCCTTCTGCCTTTTAGTTAGTTTGGCTAAGAGTTTGTCTATCTTGCTGATTTTCTCAAAGAACCAACTCTTGGTTTTGTTAATTCTTTGCAATGTTCTCTTCTTTTCTAACTTATTGAGTTCAGCTCTGAGTCTGATTATTGCCATCCTACTTCTCTTGGGTGTTTGTTGTTGTTGTTGTTCTTGTACTTGTTCTTGTTCTTTTTCTTCTCTAGTGCTTTCAGATGTGCTGTTAAGCCACTTTTATGAGATGTCTCAAATGTCTTTATGAAGGCACTTAGTGCTATGAATTTTCCTATTAGTACTGATTTCATTGTGTCCCATAAGTTTGGATATGTTGTGCCTTCATTTTCATTGAATTCTAGAAAGTCTTTATTGTCTTTCTTTACTTCTTCACTGACCCATCTGTTCTTGAGTAGAGAATTGTTCAATTTCCATGCATATGTAGGCTTTTTGATATTTCTGTTATTGTTGAGGTCTAGTTTTAGACCATGATGGTCTGATATGATACAAGGGATTATTTCCATCTTTTTATATCTGTTGAGGCTTTCTTTGTGCCTGACAATATGGTCAATTTTGGAGAAGGTTCTATAATGTGCTGAAAATAAAGTGTATTATTTTGTGTTTGGGTGAAAAGTTCTTTGGATACCTATTTGGTCCATTTGATTTAAGATCTCTGTAATCATCATTATTTCTCTACTTAGCTTCTGTCTTAATGATCTGTCTCTTGGTGAGAGTCAGGTGTTGAACTCTCCCACTTTTAAGGTGTTGGGATTGATGTGTGATTTAAGCTTTAATAATGTTTAATTTACAAATGCAGGAGCTCTTGTGCTTGTGGCATACATTTTCAGTATTGTGAGGTACTTCTGGTGAATTTTTTCTTTTGATAAAAATGAAGTGTTCCTCCCCATCTCTTTTGATTAATTTTGATTTAAAGTCTATTTTAATAGATATTAGGATGGCTACTCCAGCTTGCTTCTTGGGTGGATTTGTTGGGGAAACTTTTTCCAGATCTTTACTCTGAGCCATGTTTTATTTTTGTTGCAGAGGTATGTTTCTTGGATGCAGCAGAATGTTGAATCCTTTTACACATACATTATGTTATTCTGTATCTTTTTATTGGAGAATTGAGTCCCTTGATGTTGATAGATATTAATGACCAATGATGGTTATTTCCTTTTATTGTGGAGAGCATAGTGATTGTGTGTTTGTGTACTTTTTTTTCTTTGTTGTTGTGAAGTTATCTTTATCCTGTTTTTTTCTTAAGTTTATTTCCTTTGCTTGGAGGATTTTTATTTTTGTTTTTCCCCTAGTATCTTCTTTAGGGCTGGTTTTCTGTGTATATATTGTTGAAATTTTGTTATGTCATGGAATATTTTCTTTTCTCCATCTATGTTGAGTGAAAGTTTTGCTGGGTATAGTAGTCTGGATTGACATTTGTGGTCTCTTAGTGTTTGTGTGACATATGTCCAGGCCTTTCTGGATTTCATAGTCTCTGTTGAGAAGTCTGGTGTGATTCTGATAGGTCTACCTTTATATGTTACTTAGCCTTTTTCTCTTGCTACTTTTAATTATTTGTTCTGTAGATGTAGTGTTTTGATTATTATGTGGTGGGAGGAATTTCTTTTCTGATATAATCCATTTGATATTCTGTAAAGGCCTCTTGTATGTTTAAGGGCATCTTTTTCTTAATGTTGGGGGATTTTTCTGTTATGATTTTCTAAGTTTTCCATCTCCAAGGTTTTCTACATTTGTGTTTTCTTTATTAACTCTAATTCTGTTTTCATGTCTTGTGCAATTTTATCCATTTCCTTCACCCATTTGATTGTGGATTCCTGTCAGTCTATGATAACCTCAAATTGTTTGTTTGTTTTCTTCTTTATGCTCCTTTAATAACTACATAATCATAGATTTAACATAAATTTCCTGTGTTTTAGCTGCATTAGACTGTCCTTTTTTTTTGTTTTGTTTTGTTTTTTCAGATTCGGTTGAAAACATGATACCCTGGATTTTGTTGATTGTATTCTGATGCAGGACTCAATATATCTGGTTGTCTGTTTGTTCCTGGAGCCTGTACTGCAGACTAGGTCCACCTGTCTCTGGAGTCTGGAGTAATGTACAGCAAGATAAGAGATGTGCAGATTCTTAAGGGTGGGTGCTCAAGATTCAGGTGCAGTTAAGGAAGGGAGGGTGCTGTGCTGAGTTAACTCTCTCTGATCCTCATTGTTTGTGACTCAGGTAGCTGGGGAGCAGGTAGACAGATGTTGGAGCTTAAAGCTCCTCTGGTGCCCCACATGCTTCCTTGAGATGATGAACATGGGACTTGTGTCTTGCACCTAACTTAGCTCCACTGGGTTTACTGTATTTGCTGGGCTCACTGTTTCTGACACAGGTGGGCCAGGCAGCTGGGGACCAGGCAGAAAGTTCTCTGAGCCTTGTTCCAGTGCTCCACAGGCCTGTCTAATTGGGACAGAATGGAGATTTTGCCCTGTGCCCAACTCAACTCCAAAGGATTCACTGCCCCTGTTGGCTCACTGTTTGTGATACAAGAATGCCAGGAAGCTGAACTTGAGCTACTCTGGTGCTGTACAGGCTTCCTGGACATGGGGACAAAGGGCCAAAATTTATTTCTTGATGACAGATGTTTTCCTTTTAATTTGTAACATACTTTTCTTTATGGACTATCATTTTCTGATTAATATATATATATATTTTTTTAAAGATTAATATTGAATATTATGTCAAGTACTTTATTGAATAGTAATGTTTTTACCTTGCACATTCTTTTTCTGTGTATTGTGTTTTTAAGGGATTCTTGTGTGTTTGTGTGTGTGCACATGTGCATGTGTTTTTCTGTATCTGTATGTGCTACTGATGCTTTAACTTTGGCTTTTTTCCTGTTTTGTCATTTTCAAACGTGTGTATTTTTGGTTTTATTTTTTTCTATTTTGCTATTATTCCACAAATATTTGCTTGCTTTTCTAACTAAAGGCAGAAAGAGTGTGGAATCCAGTAGAAGGAGAGGTGGAAAGAAACTGAGTGCAGTTGTGGTAGTGGAACCCTTAGAATATATAGCATGGCAAAATCTATTTTATTTTCAATTAAAAACTATGTTCCTTTTTTTTTGTTTTGAAATGTAAGTTTAATTTAGCAGTACGGAATACAGTATGGTGATTCTTCCAAACACTGAACATGGAACCTCCATACCATCTAGCTAACCCATTTATGTTTATTATTATTATTATTTTATTTTATTTTTCTTATTAGTTATATTTTGTTAACTCTGTATCCCATCTGTATCCTGCTCCCTCTTTCCTTCTCCAATCCCTCATCTCCTCCCTGCCCCTTTCCAAAGCTGATTGAGTATGTTGCTGTGAGGACCTGCCCACATAACCTTCTGTTGATACTTTACTCATCATTGCTTCATGTTTAAGTAATGTTTATAACATGCATGCAATCAACTTCTTCAATTATTGTGACCTTGCCTAAGGATCAGGAAGAAAATGCCCAAGATGCTACCCAGTCAGACCTCGAGCTGCCTCCCTCCCTCCCTCCACCCCCCGTGAGTAGGATACTTACGGGGAGCACAGAGAGCTCAGACTTTACCTTGTCTTTGGAGGCATCACTCAAGTGCACAGTGATACACTAGAAAGAGCTCTGTGGAAAAACCAGGAATATATGCTGGTGACCCATCTCTTCTTTTGTGTTGCTCTTTATCATTTTCCTGAGAGAAACAGAATGTCCTCATTCAAACAAGTACAGTTCAAGGAATTCACAGCAGCCTTTCTTCCTAGAGTCAGTTCACTCTAAAATGGAGGACGTTTTGGACAGTATCATGGAAAGTAGCCCTTCTGTAAGGTAGTAGTTTTGGGCGAAGTCTTCAGCTTGAGAAGTCATCTGTTGCATGGATATTTGTAAAGCTCAGGACAACCACTAGTATACTTTTAAGACTCAGAATTCCACGTTCAATTTTTGCTCATTTAGCAGGCACTTGAACAACTGGTACAAGAGCAGCTTGAGGCTAGTTATTACCAGTGATTTATTCCTCTCTCTCCCATTCTTCCTGTAAACTATATGAAATTAACTATGAAAATAGTACTAAATATTTTAATTGGTCCTTATTATACCATAATATATATATATATATATATATATATATATATATATCAATTACATAAAATTAAACATATCAGCTAAAGGAAACTAAGGAAAAACAATTATTATTATTACTATTTTTTTATCCTGCAATCGCCCTCATTCCTGCCCCGATACTTTACTCATCATTGCTTCATGTTTAAGTAATGTTTATAACATGCATGCAATCAACTTCTTCAATTATTGTGACCTTGCTTAAGGATCAGGAAGAAAATGCCCAAGATGCTACCCAGTCAGACCTCGAGCTGCCTCCTGCTTTGCATATGTTAATAGCAATTACAAATGACATATTTTTTTTGAAAGCAAACCATTTCTGTATTACTCCCCACAATACAACAGATGATGATTCAACAAATAAATTTTCAGAAATCTCTGAAAAAAAGAATATTTTATGGAAACACAAAATGAAGACATATTAAGAAGTAACTATATTAATTCTCAACTCTGTGTAGTGCAGTAAATCAGCAACTGGATCACACCAGAAATTATTTCTTTCACAACACCTACTAAGAATTTCTGAGAACTATGATTGTCAATTGCAACAGAATTATTCATGCCACTGTAATAGAACTTTAGGTGAACACTTGGTCACTTGATTAAAATCAAGTATTTCCCAGTCTTCTTTATGTGACTTCATGATTAGGGTCTAGCAAATTAGGATTTATTTTAACTGACAAGCGTCCTGTTGTGTCGCAAAAGAAATCTACTTTTTTTTCTTTATTTTTCCTTTCTTTTTTTCATGTTTTTTTATTAATTACACTTTATTCATTTTGTATCCCCCCATAAGCTCCTCCCTCCACCCCTCCGATCCAACCCACCCTCCCCTTTCTGCATGTATGCCACTCTCCAAGTCCACTGATAGGGGAGGTTCTCCTCTCCTTTCTGATCTTAGTCTATCAGTTCTCATCAAAAGTGGCTGCATTGTCCTCTACTGTGCCCTGGTAAGGCTGATCCCCCTTCAGGGGGAGATGCTCAAAGAACAGGCCAATCAGATTATGTCAGAGGCAGTCCCTCTTCCCCTTACTATGTAACCCACTTGGACACTGAACTGCCATGGGCTACATCTGTGCAGGGGTTCAAGGTTATCTCCATGAATAGTCCTTGGTTGGAGTATGAGTCTCTGGGAAGTTCCCTGTGTTCAAATTTTCTTTTTCTGTTGTTCTCCTTATGGAGACCCTGTCCTCTCCAGCTCTTACTATTTCCCACTTCTTACATAAAATTCCATTCACTCTGCCCAACAGTTGGCCATCAGACTCAGCATCTGCTTTGATAGTCTGCAGGGCAGAGGCTTTCAAAGGCCCTCTGTGGTAGGTTCCTAGTTTGTTTCCTGTTTTCTTTTTGTGGCTTTCAGAAGCTCTCTGTAGAAGGTTCTTAGGTTGTTTCCTGTTTTCTTCTTCTTCTGATGTCCATCCTCTTTGCCTTTCAGGATGGGGATGCCTTTCAGTTAGGGTCCTCTCTCTTACTTAGTTTCTTTAGATGCACAGTTTTTAGTGGGTTTGTACTATGTTGTATGTCTAAATGAGTGAGTATATACTGTGTGTGTCTTTTTGCTTTTGGGACAACTCACTCAAGATGATCCTTTCCAGGTCTCACCATTTACCTGAAAATTTCATGATTTCCTTATTTTTCATTGCTGAGTAATATTCCATTGTATAGATGTACCACAATTTCTGCATCAATTCTTCAGTTGAGGGGCATCTGGGTTGTTTCCAGCTTCTGGCTATTACAAATAAAGCTGCTACAAATGTGGCTGAGCAAATGTCCTTTTGTGTACTTGAGCCTCTTTTGGATATATGCCTAGGAGTGGTATGACTGGATCTTGAGGAAGCGCTATTCCTAGTTGTCTGAGAAAGCTCCAGATTGATTTCCAGAGTGGTTGTCCAAGTTTACATTCCCACCAGCAGTGGAGAAGGGTTCCCCTTTCTCCACAACCTCTCCAGCATGTGTTGTCACTTGAGTTTTTTTATCTTGGCCATTCTGATGGGTGTAAGGTGAAGTCTCAGGGTTGATTTGATTTGCATTTCCCTAATGGCTAATGAGGTTGAGCATTTATTTAAGTGCTTCTCTGCCATTTGATATTCCTCTGTCGAGAATTCTCTGTTTAGCTCTGTTCCCCATTTTTTAAGTGGATTACTTGGTTTGCTGCATTTCAGCTTCCTGAGTTCTTTATATATACTGGATATGAGTCCTCTGTCAGATAAAGGGTTGGTGAAGATTCTTTCCCAATCTGTAGCCAGTTGCTTTGTTTTGATGATGGTGTCCTTTGCTTTGCAGAAGCTTTTCAGTTTCATGAGGTCCCATTTATTGATTGTTGCTCTTAGAGCCTGTGCTGTTGGTGTTCTGTTCAGGAAGTTTTCTCCTGTACCAATGAGTTCTAGGGTATTCCCCACTTTTTTTTCTAGTCGATTTAATGTGTCTGGTTTTATATTGAGGTCGTTGATCCACTTGGACTTGAGTTTTGTGCAGGGTGATAAGTATGGATCTATTTTCATTTTTCTGCATGTAGACATCCAGTTGGACCAGCACCATTTCTTGAAGATGCTATCTTTTTTCCATTGTATGGTTTTGGCATCTTTGTCAAAGATCAGGTGTCCATAAGTGTGTGGGTTTATTTCTGGGTTCTCTGTTCCGTTCCATTGGTCCACCATTCTGTTTCTATGCCAGTACCATGCAGCTTTTAAAACTGTTGCTCCATAGCACAACTTAAGATCAGGGATGGAGATACCTCCAGAAGATCTTTTATTGTAGAGTATTGTTTTAGCAATTCTGGGTTTCTGGTTATTCTATATGAAGTTGAGAATTTTTCTTTCCAGGTCTCTAAAGAATTGTGTTGGTAATTTGATGGGCATTGCATTGAATCTGTAGATTGCTTTTGGTAAGATGGCCATTTTTACTATGTTAATCCTGCCAAGCCATAAACATGGGAGATCTTTCCATCTTCTGATATCTTCTTCTAACTCTTTCTTCAGAGACTTGAAATTTTTTTCATACAAGTCTTTGACTTCTTTGGTTAGGGTTACTCCGAGGTACCTTATGTCATTTGTGGCTATTGTGAAGGGTGTTGTTTCCCTAATTTCTTTCTCAGCCCTTTTGTCTTTTGTATACAGGAGGGCTACTGATTTTTTTGAGTTAATTTTGTATCCGGCCACTTTGCTGAAGGTGTTTAACAGCTGTAGGAGTTCCCTGGTAGAGTTCTTGGGGTCACTCACGTATACTATCATATCATCTGCAAATAGTGATAATTTGACTTCTTCCTTTCTAATTTGTATCCCCTTGATCTCCTTCAACTGTCTTATTGCTCTAGCAAGGACTTCCAGCACTATGTTGAATAGATATGGAGAGAGTGGGCAGCTTTGTCTTGTCCCCTGATTTCAGTGGGATTGATTTAAGTTTCTCTCCATTCAGTTTGATGTTGGCTATAGGTTTGCTGTATATTGCCTTTACTATGTTTAGATATGTGCCTTGTATCCCTGATCTCTCCAATACTTTAAACATGAATGGATGTTGGATTTTGTCAAAGGCTTTTTCAGCATCTACGGAGATGATCATGTGGTTTTTTTTCTTTCAGTTTGTTAATATGGTGGATCACATTGATGGATTTCCGTATATCGAACCACCCCTGCATACCTGGGATGAAGCCTACTTGGTCATGTTGGATGATATCTTTGATGTGTTCTTGTATTTGGTTTGTAAGTATTTTGTTGAGTATTTTTGCATCAATGTTCATAAGGGAGATTGGCCTGAAGTTCTCTTTTTTTGTTGGGTCTTTGTGAGGTTTGGGCACTAAGGTGACTGTGGCTTCGTAGAATGAGTTTGGTAATGTTGCTTCTGTTTTGGTTTTGTGGAATAGTATGAAGAGAACTGGAGTTAGCTCTTTTTTGAATGTCTGGTAGAATTCTGTGCTGAAACCATCAGTTCCTGGGCTTTTTTTGGATGGGAGACTTTCGATGACTGCTTCTATTTTCATGGGGGATATAGGACTATTTAATTCATTTACCTGGTCCTGATTAACTTTGGTAAGTGGAATTGATCAAGAAAATTGTCCATTTCATTTAGATTTTCAAATTTTGTGGCATATAGACTTTTGAAGTAAGTCCTAATGATTGCTTGGATTTCCTCAGTGTCTGTAGTTATGTCCCCCTTTTCATTTTTGGTTTTGTTGATTTGGATGGTGTCTCGCTGCCTTTTAGTTTGCTTGGCTAAGGGTTTGTCTATCTTGTTGATTTTCTCAAAGAACCAGCTCTTGGTTTCATTGATTCTTTGAATTGTTTTATTTGTTTCTAATTGATTGATTTCAGCCCTGAGTTTGATTATTTCCAGCCTTCTGCTCCTTCTTGGTGTATCTGCTTCTTTTTCTAGGGTTTTTAAGTGAGCCATTAAGTTGCTTGAATGTGTTGTCTCAAATTTCTTCTTGAAGGCACTTAGTGCTATGAACTTTCCTCTTAGCACTGCTTTCATTGTGTCCCACACGTTTGGGTATGTTGTGTCTTCATTTTCATTGAGTTCTAGGAAGAGTTTAATTTCTTTCTTTATTTCTTCCCTGACCCAGCTGTCTTTTAGTAGGAAGTTGTTCAGTTTCCATGTATGTGTAGGCTTTTTGCTATTTCTGTTGTTACTGAGGTCCAACTTTATTCCATAGTGATCAGACAGGATACAAGGGATTATTTCTATCTTCTTGTATCTGTTGAGGCTTGCTTTGTGACCAACTATGTGGTCTATTTTGGAGAAGGTTCCATGAGGTGCTGAGGAGAAGGTAAATTCTTTTGTGTTTGGGTGTAAGGTTCTGTAAATGTCTGTTAGGTCCATTTGATTCATGACCTCTGTTAGAGATATTGTTTCTTTGTTTAATTTCTGTTTTGTTGATCTGTCCTTTGTTGAGAGTGGGGTGTTGAAGTCTCCCACTATTGGTGTGTGGGGATCTATGTTTGGTTTAAGTTTTATCAATGTTTCTTTCACAAATGTGGGTGCCCTTGTATTTAGGGCATGGATGTTCAGGATTGTGATGTCTTCCTGGTGGAATTTTCCCTTGATGAGTATGAAGTGTCCTTCCCCATCTCTTTTGATTAATTTTGGTTGAAAGTCTATTTTATCAGATGTTAGAATGGCTACTCCTGCTTGCTTCTTGCATCCATTTGCTTGGAAAGCCCTCTTCCATCCCTTTACCCTCACGTAATGTCTAGCTTTTTGACTTAGGTGTGTTTCTTGTATATAACAGATTGCTGGGTTTTGTTTATTCATCCATTCTGTTAGTCTGTGTCTTTTTATTGGAGAAATAACTCCATTGATATTGAGAGAGATTAATGACCAGTGGCTGTTAGATCCTTTGAATTTGATGTTGGCTGTGGTCATATGGTTGTGTGCTTGGTTGCTTTTTGTTTTACTGTAGTGGGGTTATTTATTTCCTGTGTTTTCTTGAATGTAGCTAGTTTTCTTGGGTTGTATTTTCCCTTCCAGTGTTTTTTGTAATGCTGGATTTGTTTGTAGGTATTGTTGAAATTTGTTTTTGTCATTGAATATCTTGTTTTCTCCATCTATGAGGACTGAGAGCTTTGCAGGGTATAGTAGCCTGGGCTGACATCTGTGTTCTCTTAGGGTCTGCATGATATCCGTCCAGGCCCTTCTGGCTTTCATAGTCTCTGTTGAAAAGTCAGGTGTGATTCTAATGGGTTTGCCATTATATGTTACTTGGCCTTTTCCTCTTGCAGCTTTTAGTATTTTTTCTTTGTTTTGTATACTTGCTGTTTTGATTATTATGTGGTGGGAGGATTTCTTTTCTGGTCTAATTTATTGGGTGTTCTGTAGGCCTCTTGTATTCTTCTTGGCCTCTCCTTTAAGTTGGGGAATTTTTCTTCGATGATTTTGTTGAAAATATTTTCTAGGCCTTGGTGCAGTGAATCTTCTTTTTTCCTCTATTCCTATTATTCTTAGGTTTTGTCTTTTTATGTTGTCTTGAATTTCTTGGACAGTCTGTGTCAGGAATTTTTTAGATTTAACATTTTCTTTGACAGATACATCTCTTTCTTCCATTGTATCTTCCACACCTGAGATTCTTTCTTCCATTTCTTGTAGCCTATTGGTTATGCTAACCTCTGTAGTTCCTGCTTTCTTCCCTAAGTTCTTTCTCTCCACAATTTCTTCCATTTGTGTTTTTTTTTTTAATTTTTCTAACTCTATCTTCAGGTCTTGAGCTATTTTGTTGGTTTCCTTCCCCTGTCTGACTGTATTTTCATGTTTTTCCATCAATTCCTTCAGCTGTTTGTTTGAACAATCCACTGTTTCTTTTATTTCATTCAGTGATTTAAGCATTTCCTCTCTAAAGGCCACAGACTGTTTGGCTGCAGCTTCCTCTATTTCTTTTCGTATTTTATTTGTTTTCTCTGTTATATTCTTCATGAGCATAGATGTTAGGTCATCTCCTTGAATTTCAGTTATGCTGGGGTGTCTAGGGCTATTTGCCCCTGGATAACTAGGTTCTGGAGATGCCATATTGCTCTGGCTTTCATTGGTTGAACTTTTAAGCTGTCCTCTACCCATTGGGCTATCTTAGTTGTTTGAAGTTAGTTTTTGGTTGTTCCTGGACTCTTGTAGTGGAGAGAATCCCTTTGGCAGGAAGATGGTTTTTCTTGAAGGAAGCCTTCTCAGCTTTTTGGGTATAGTCACTGGATAGCTGGTGTTTTTCAGGAGTTGCTACAGCTCACCTCAGGCATAGAGACCTGGGTGGTAACTGTGGTCCTTATTAGTCAAGAGGGCTCTCCTCTTACCGGGGGAAGTCCTGGAGACAGCTGCCCTCCTTCTGGGTTTCTTGCTGTAAATTTAGTGATCAGCTGCTGTAACCTGTGTGTCCCGTGGTTTGGTCGGTTTTGTTAGGGATACCTGGTTGCCCCTTGGAGCAGTATCTGGGGGTTGATCTTAGGGTTCCTGGTCTTTTGTAGGTCTGAGGTTGGGGCTCTGTGCCCCAGAACCCAAGAGGTAATCTGTGGCGTGTGAGCACTGCTCTCCTGGTAAAAGCAGGCTATCTGGGGCACAGCAGTTCTCTGGGTTGGGCCAGTCTGTAGGACCTTTTCTGGGGATATACTGGGTTGCCTAAGTCTGTCCCCTTTGCTTCGTTCCTTGTTCCTTGTGAGGGTTTCTCCAAACAGTGACTCTAAGACTCTGGTGTCTTGGGGCACACAGTTCTGTCTGTAAGGTGTAGTTGGTACAAAGCAGGCCTCTGGGCTGGCGGAGTGTGTGTCTGCCTGCTAGTCTGTGGGAGCTGGGTTCCCAATACCTCTGTGCTCCCTGCTTGGGCCCGGATCTGCGATGGCTGGGCGTACTCGCCTGTTTGCGATCTGCGGTCTGCTAGACTTTCCCCAGGCAAAGCCTAGGTGACCCCAGCAGCACTGTTTCTTCCTTCCCTGTGGGGCCCTGTCCGGACAGGGGTTCCCAGTCTCTGTTGCACTGAGGTGTGCAGCTCGTCTGTGCTGGGTGAACAGCTCTCTGTGTGGCGGGTGCTCAGTTGTGATGGCTGTGGGTGCCCGTGGTCCATGAGAGCTTCCAGGGAAAGACTGTGTGACCCGTGATCAGACTCGCAACTTTGCTTCCCCATGGGGTTTTCTTTCGACTGGGACTCCCAGTCTCAGGCACCCTTGTGCCCATGGATCAGCCTGGGAAGGTGATCGGGACACGCAGTTTTGAGGCTCCAGCCCGGAGACACAAAGCCCCCGTTACCCGGGATTTCTTCTGGGTTCTGGCTGGGCAGCAGAGAGTGGACCTGACCGATTACCACTCCGTGGGAGCCTCCCCTCACCTGGGAAACAGGATCACTGTAGTTTTAGGGCCCAGAGTTCAGTCTCCTGGTCGCTGCACGAAGAGTGCTGTCCTGCTTCTCAGACACAGTGGTCTCCTGGCACCGCCATCTTGGTTCACCTACAAATGACATATTAACCATTGGTTTCCTTCATGCTGCATTTCTTCTTTCTAACAGTTTTCCTTCCAAGGAACCAGATCATAAACAGAAATTCTGGCTTTAAAAGAAAATCTATGTCTCCTGGAAGTTAGTAGGATCATATACACAGACAACATATTTAGTGGAAAGAGGAAAACTAAAAATTAAAAAAAAAAAAAACAAACAACTGTGTACCCTAAAAGAAAGTGCAACCCAAGGCCTATTTCTCAGCCTCTGTGTGGGCAGGTACTAAAAATCATAGAGTCTAGATACTATTATTTGGGTTACCCAATAATACAGAGCCTAAGGAATAGATCCAATGTGCTTAAAACTATTTGGACTGGGGCATTTCTAGGGAAAAATAAGGGAGCGAGCAAAGTTATGCGAAAAGTAACGATAACAAATGTGAAAAGAACAAACAAACAATGTGATGTACCATTAACCTCTTGAAAGCTGAGCAAGAAATACCCAGTGAGAGGCTGCGACCTCTGAGAAATTCTCCAATAGATTGTTTCAGACCACCCTACCTCCAAAGGAAGACTGAACAAGTAACCTGCCATACCTTTCCTCTCTTTGGTCTTGTTATTTACATGAGGTATCTGTTACAAAGGCATACATTGCATATTCTATTCCTTATAAGCCGTCATTAGAACATATAGCAACCCCAGACACTCATGCTTCTTCTTGTCTTCTTCTGAGGTAGTTACAGAACAGGTGGGAGGTATTCTTAGTGGTGGGAGAAGCAGCAATAATCTTTAAATTGAATACTGTGGATTTCAGGTGGGTCGTGAACAGGAGTGATCCAGGAAGTGGGGAATTGAAAGGTCTCATAGAAAGTTCCAGAAGTAAAAGAAAGCTAACACTAAGCCTCTTTACTGGGGATGATTTTTCTTACATTTTAAGAAAGGCTGTTACCTGCTATTGCAGAAAGCAAATAAATAATTGAAGTGATGATAAAGGTGATAATTCTTGTCTATACATATTTACACTCTCATTTTTTATTATGTAATGACCATGAAGATATGAAATGGACTCTGAGGTCACAATTGAAAAATATATTAGGGAACACTGATGGGAGTGACAAATTTTAAATGAAACCATGCCTTTAATTAAAATCCAGTCCTGGCACACAGCCTTGAGTGATAGCAGAGAAAATACAGCAGATAATGAGAATGTAATTATTTTTAATGAATTTTATTATGTATTATTTTTCTAAAATACCTAGAATAGAAATAGGGCAGTTGACTGTAAGCAGCTTGTCTTGCACTTTAAATCCCTGAAAGTAACCATGGTGATTTGCATTGATTAGCTTCTTGACAGAATCCTAAATCACATAGGAATGCATTTCTGCATATTATGAAGGCATTTACATTGCTGTTAAACTAAGGAGGCAAGACCTTAGACTCCAAGACTAACTGAAAAGAAGAAATTGAGACCTAGCCTCACATCTCTATACCTCCTGCTTTAAACACCACATGACTAGTCTTTACACACCTATTTCCTTGAATTCTCCAGCCTGCTGAACCACACTCTCAAACTGTGAGCCAAGATAAATGTCTCCTGCTTCTTGACTCTGTCAGACATTCTTTTGTTTTTAGAAATTGTTTTAAATTTATTTTTTTTATTATTACAACTTACTCACTTTGTATCCCAGCTGTAGCCCCCCCCACACACACATCCTCTCCCTATCCCACCCTCCATCCCTCTTTTCCCCCTATCCTCCTCCCCTCGTCCACTTATAGAGGAGGACCTATCTCCTACTATTTGTAGCCTATCAGGTGTCATCAGGACAGGCTGCATTGTCTTCCACTGTGGCCCTGTAAGACTGCTTCCCCATCAGAGGGAGGTGATCGAAGAGCCTGCCATGGTGTTCATGACAGAGATAGCCCCTGTTCCCCTTACTAGTGAACTCACTTGAAGACTGAGCTGCCATGGGTTACATTTGAGCAAGAGATCTAGGTTATCTCCATGAATGGTCCTTGGTTGGTGTATCTATCTTTGCAAAGACCGCAGGCTCAGATTTTTTGGTTCTGTTGCTCTTGTGGTGGATTTCCTGTCCCCGCCAGGTCTTTCTATCACCCCCTTCTTTCATAAGTGCAGATTCCCTGCACTCTTCCAAAGTCTGGCTATGAGTCTCAGCATCTACACCAATAAAAAATAATTAGTGCATTAACAAAAAATGAAAACAATGAGATCTCCTAATTTCTGGATTATTGAGTGAATTTATTTATTTATTGTCAACAGTGTATAAGTTAGAAGCTTGTCTACAATGAACATGTGAGACCTTTAATGAGTGTTTCCTGGTCAGAAGTTATCAGGTAACTGAGTTGGCTAACTTTGGAAGTAGCTGAAATAGTCTTCCTGGGACCTTGGATTCTCTCTTATAAGACAGTTGGTTATATGAAAGAAAATCTTGCTTTTAATCACTCTCTTGTTTGTTCTCTGAAGGCAGAAGTTTAAATCTGGAAACATTTGAAAAGATAGAGATTTTCAGAAATAATGAGACCAGGAGGCTTTGCATTCAGAAGTTTGGAAGGCTATTGGGACTCAGTGGACACTCTGGATGGGAGAGGGACATGAAGGCCACGAAGGCTCATGTTCTATCTTACGTGGGTCCCATCAGCCTTATCATTCTCTCTCTCTGATTGTAGATACCATTAAATGAGCAACTTCTTCCCCTACAAAGAAGCATGTGCTTTAATTTAGAATATTGGTATTGTGGTCAGTTTGGAGACCTCTGCTTTCTAATTACTCATGATTATCTCACTGAGCTTAAATAAATTATCAGCTGCCTTTACACATCAGGGCCTTCTTTTATAAAATTTGTTAAAAGAAGAAAAATCCCCCACATTATATTTACTATTGTCTTGTGAAATAAGTGACAGAACATATTCAATGTCATTGGCATGGTGCTGACACAGTGTGGTGTGCAAAGGTCAACTGTGGTAATTACAGAAAGGACAAGTGACATTTCTGAAAAAGAATTTGGATCAAGTCTGAATGTCACATAAAAGTCATGGTAGAATGGGGAAGATTTGAGGGGAGGGAATGAGTGATAGATTTGATCAAAACATATTATATACAAGTATGAAATTCTCAATTAAAGGCTAATTATGATATAATAATTTTTAAAATAGTACTAGTATGAAAAATATAAAATCATTTAAAATAATTTAAATATATATAATAGTCAAGTTAAGGAATGCATCTGTTGTCATGAGAAAATGGTAGTTTTGATATTATATACCATTTACTTTAAAAATAAAATGTCGTAGTGATATTGTTATAGAAAATTCACAATGAAAAATTTATATCATGTTTCAGTCTATTATTTTTCTTGCCATCATAGCCTGGTATGTGAAAGGTAAACAGGAGTCTCAAAAATTTATTTTTTAGAAGCAAATTTTTAAAACAGAGATTCTAAAAGAATATTTGATGTAACAAACATTAAACACAGACTGAATTGAAAATACTCTATTTGAATCAACAGCATGGTTATAAGTAATTACAGATGTCGCCCACTTATATAGTTTTGGTGGCTTAACATTATGAAGGAGCCAAAACTTTCAAACTACTTTGCTGTCTCCTTAAGAGTTTGTTCTTATAGATTAAAAGCTGGCTACTACATTTTAAGGCTTCAGATTTCTTTGAGCCTTTGTCAATGTAGAAAAACCAGGGAAAGGAATTAAATAAAATTCCTTATCTCCCTTCCAGTCTCACTTTTCCCAGGGAGAATACTGTCATGCATAATTTATCTTATTACCCTTTCTCATATATTCCCTTGACTCTACTAGATCACGCATTAACCTTTAGACTAATAAAATAGAATGAATTGACCATAAGGGTTTAAACCAATAATGATCCATACTATGGGACCTTTCTTCATTTCAGAGTGATCAAAGCTGAGCACGATAAGACAGTAAATGTAGTTAAGATTATTGGAAAATAAATCAAATAGCTCCAGTAAAAATATTATTGATAGCTAAAATTGTAGAAGAATTTTAATCCCTCAACATGGCTGTCCTAGCAAGGGATCATATCCAAAGGTAATGCAGAGACACACCTTTAAAACCTGTGGCTAGAATACACACATTTAACCCCTATGGTTAGAATGCAGATATGCCCTTAGTATATAGATTTAATTCCAAACAATGAAGGTAAAGTTGGTTTGTAGAAGGAAGTGCCCATGTTTGAAAGTGGCATCTAATTTAGGGGCAAAATGACAAATTAGATAAAGGTGTGACAGAGTGAGTCAGAGATAAGATATGCCCATCTTTCAGGAGAACATACAGGAAAGAGAAGCTATTTAAGAGCAGTACAGTAGAGCTGAGATAGAGAGTAGTGTAAAGGAGAGAGAGAGAGAATAAGCAATACAGTCGAGTACTGTAGAAAGTTCAGAGAAGACAATGCAGTTGAGTTCATACAGTGAGGACAGTGAGTGCTGTTCAGTTGAATTTACTGGTTCATTTATTGGTTTGTGGGAAGTCAGGTGAAGCCAGAGAATATGAGAGTGCTCAGTCAGTTCTTTTCAGGAGCTGAAGTCAGAGAGCTCAGACAGAATTGTGAATCAGTTGAAAGGTAGAACAGTAGAGTTTAGTATGTGGCAGTTCAAGTGGTGGCAGTTCAGTTCCTGGAGTTCAGAGTCAGTTTTACTAGGACAGTTTTACAAAAACAGCTTGCAGAGAAAATAAGCTAGACACAGGTAAAAACAAAGAGTGCCAGAGAATGACAAGGAGGCAGAAGGTTAAAACAGATTTATAGAGTTAGCTTGAGGTGAAGCAGAACAATTCAGTAAGAAGCTGAGAGAAGCCAGTTTGAATCAGTCAGCTTGGGGAAGAGTTTGAGCCAGAACAGCTGAGTTGAACCATTCAGGAAGAGTTCAGGGAAAAAAAAAAAGAAAAAGCAACTAGAAAGAATGAGATTATTTAAGCAGTTAAGTCTTGGAGACTGAAACACTCTAGGGCTATATAAAATTGTACCAAGGCTTGAAGCTTCCAGGACTAGGCCTATGTTGGTATATGAAGCCAGTAAGCTACTCTTACAGACTAACTTCAATTTACCTTGCAAAATTCATCTTTAGTTCAGACACATGAAATAGCAACAATAATAATTAAACAACTAATAATATATATCAAATATATTTTTACCACAAATCTGTTCTTTTTAAAGATTTATGTTTGGCCTGAGTGTCTGTATGTCTGTATTTGTTCATGCAAATATATTAAGAATAAAAGAGGCTCTGGTGAGACGGTTCAGCAGTGAAGAACATATACCGCTCTTGCAGAGAACCCAGCTTTGTTTCCTAGCATTCTTGCTTAGCAGCTCTAAACCAATTCTAGCTTTGGGTCATCTCAAACCAATGTTATTTTAGCAGAAACATCAACACGAAGTCACAATGAACTGGAATTGAAGACTTACTCAGTTTCCTGTCTCAGAAACCTGGACCTGTTTTACAATAGAGCTCATGTTCTTCATAGCTGTAAAAGCAAATAGATGTGCTTTAATGGACAGGAAAGTGTGGAACAAATGAGAAAATTGCAAACATTAAACGTAAATTATGCTTTTACAAATAATAGGAAAATTAAAAAAAATAATAAAAAAAACCCTTAAACTCCAGGAGGTAATTCTGCTTAGGAGGCTAGAAGAAAAGGCTTGTAGACTTTGTATATTGTTTTCTGAATCAACAACATCCTCTCAGTGTTCTCAAGAGAATTTTTCTTCTTCCCCTCTCTTATAATTGTTTTGACTATACTTCCCCTTTAAGGTATATGTTTAATTTTAATCTATCATTGTTCTTGAAAATAGTAAAACATTGGAGGGCTTTGCAGCCAGTCCTGAAGATACCTGATAAAACAGGATCAGATGAATGGGGAGGAGGTCCCCCCCATCAGTGGACTTGGAAAGGGGCACGGTGGAGATGAGGGAGGGAGAGAGGGAGGGACTGGGAGGGAATGAGGGATCGGGACACGGCTGGGATACAGAGTTAATAAAATGTAACTGATAAAAATAAAATAAAATAAAAAAAAGAAAATAGTAAAACATTAACTCACAAATTTTAATGTCATTGCTTATGGAGAGAAACCTCTCACTTCTCACAATATGCTAGAATTATACTCTTTCCCACAAAGAAAGCAATTTGTTTAACTTTCTTTTCCCCTTTATTTTTTCTTCTCATCTTTTCTATACTCATTGCTATTCATGTAGTCACTTAGTTCTCAGGCTCCTGGGATAGCATTGGCCTTGATATTTCTGTATTTGCTACTGATAACCTAATGCACATATGCAGAACTTGGCTAATTGTTTTATTGCATACTCAAAAATAACAGACCTGCTCTTGTGCATGCATTGTAACTGTTAATTCTGAAAGTAGGTATGCTGAATTTACAGTGGCTTTGTTAACTTAATGTAAAGACTACACACTTAATCATAATATATAAAAAGATTAAGAACAGGAAAATTTTGTACCTGGAAAGAGTATTATTCAATGCTTCTGAATAATAAAAGCATGTTTCATGAAAACTTTTCAGGTGGTGTTTTCCATTATTCTTGTTTTCATATGAAAGAGTAATTTTGAAGGCCAGAATTTTGTGTTGAGTAAGTGTTCATAACTAAAATTTTCATGATGGAATTATGATTTACACAGGGAGGTATGTAAATCTTAAATGTATATAAAGCCATATATATATATATATTAAATATATATATATAAATGAACATACTAATAAAAACCAAACAAGGAAACCAACCAAAAAAACTTTTATTGCTTTTCAAACATATGTTAAAAAAATTTCTGTTTAAAAGTCATAACTGATTAATTAGTCTCTGTCAAGTACTTGTTCTCAGGCTGGATATAAAAGAATGAATTTCAAAGAACAGATAACTAGAAAGGGAATGAGAATATGTATACAGCATAGAATTGAGGGTTAATACCTTCAGCTTGACAGGATTTACATTTACTTAAGAGGGACATCTATAGAATGTCTGTGTGAGATTTTCTAGATTAGGTTAGTAGACATGGGAAAACCTACAATAAAGGTGGACAGCAGCACTCATTTCAAGGGTTGCAGCCCTGGAGTACATGAACAAAGTAAAAGGGAGCTGGGAACCAGTGTCTTCCTGATTGCTAATGCATTAAGATGAGTTGCTTCAATATATCAGGAAGTAGGCTAAAGTTCAGTTTCTGCTCTCTCCAGGCATAGAATCTGACTGCAATCTACTCATGTCATGAGAACTGAGTGATGTTAAATTTGACAGTAATGGACTAATTTGCTTGGTAAATGAAATTTTACAGCACATAACATTTGCTTTTGGATAGGCCACTGCTCAATGTTCTCATTCAGAGCTCAATGAAAGAGAAAACTAGAGGAGAAATGAAAAGTGTGAGGTCACGGGCAGAAAAGAATTTCAGTGATTTTGAAGTTATAGACAAGGCCAGTTCTAGAGAATCTGTGATTGTTACAGAGATTATAGGTGTAGAGAGAATCCCACCTTTTGCTGGTGCATAAGAGGAGACCTGAGGGCCAGAACCTACCCAACCACAGACACTTCTATCTCCAAAATGCAAATTTATTTAAAAGTAAAGAGCCTAAATTGCCACCAAAAAGGTTCTCTGCCAAAAAAAAAAAAAAAAAAAAAAAAAAAAAGTGTTTTTCTAGGTCAGCACAAGAAGACAGATACTTCATGAGGGCTGTGCTCCACCTTGAGTTCACAGCTGAAAGTAAATCATTGATAAGATACTGAATTTGCAAAGATGAAAAAGACTAGATGAAGATGGTCACAGAGGCCTTAGAACAACTTCTTTCCTCATTGAGGAAATAACCCCTTTATCTTTGGAACACTAAACATTTTTTTTTTCCTATGCACTGACTCTAAGATTAGCAAATTGCTAAAGACTGTGAGATAGAGCCTGAACTTATTCGGAAAAGACACACTCACCCATCAGATATATTAGAATAAAACAGCCTTTTACAGCTGACTTATTGATCTGATAGGCTAGGGTCAGATAAAAGGGGAGGAGATCCTCCCTTATCAGGGGACTAGGCAAGGGGAATAGGGGAGAAGAGGGAGGGTCTGTGAGACTGGGAGGAGACGAGGGAGGGGCTACAGCGGGGATACTAACTGAATTAAATAAATAAATAAATAAATTCTTTGATGTTGATAACAGAAAACAAACAAACTAACAAACAAAAAAAAACGGACTCATCTGTCAAGATCCCTGAACTTATCTCTAACAATTGCATTCTGTTTCTTGACTGTTGATGAAATATGTGTAGTTACTTCAAGTTTCTGTCTCCACGAATTCTCTTCCATTGTAGAATATAAGCTCAGATTGTGAAATTCCTGCTTTCTTTCTTAAGATGTGCTCATAATTAATCACAGTACTAATGTAACTGATCAATACAGTGGTCTGAGCCATAGCAGGCTGGAACCTAAAAACATTAGGAGACCAGTGTGCAGACAAATCATACTCAATTCTTTTCAATTGAACAGATATTTTTAATACTTTTTATTCGCTTTACATCCTAAATGTAGCTTCCACCCTCCTCCTCTCTCAGTCCTACCTTCTCTCCCTCATCTCTTATCCTCCCTGCCCTATTCCTTAAATAAGGGGGAGCCCCCACCTACCCGACCCACTCAATAGCACTGAGCCAGTCCTCTTTCCATGTGGCCTGGTAAGGCAGCCCAGCCAGAAGAAAATGTTCAAAAAGCAGACAAGAGAGTTCATGTCAGAGAAAACCCATACTCTCCTTCCTAGGAGATCCACATAAAGCCTGAGATGCCCATTGGCTACATCTTTGTATGTCCCTAGGTCCAGTCTCTGCACAGTCCTTGAATGGCGATTGGTTGGTTGGCTCTGTTGGTCTTCTTGTGGAGCTCCTTCCATGTCCTTCTAGTATCCCATTCCTGCCCCAATTTTCCACAAGATGCCCTTTGCTTTGTCCAAGTTTGGCTGTGAGTCTCAGCATCTGTTTCAATCAGCTGCTGAGTAGAGGCTCTCAGAGGACAGCTCTGCTAGGTTGCTCTCTGCAAGCATGGCAGAGTATGACTAATACGGGGTGGCTTTATCCCATGGGGTGGCTCTCAGGTTCAGGCATTGGTTGGACATCCTTCAATCCTTTTTTGTCTTTATGCCTGTTCCTCTTGTAGGCAGGGTAAATACTGGGTACAAGTTTTTGTGAGTGGGTTGCCAAATTGATAAGGCTTCAGCCCCTGAGTCTGAAAGCCCAGGGTTCAATATTGTACCTTCCAAAGTCCATTTTGTTGTTGTTTTGGAGAAAACAGAATCCATCTTCCTGGAATTAATAATGCAGCTGGCTGGATGTAGGACTGAATAGCATGAAGAGTTGTACAAAGATAAATGAGAAATTTATACCCTGAGAGCTGCCCCACAGCAATCAAGCGATCCACTAGAAAATTTGTGAGATATGTTAAGTGCCTAAATTTCTGAGTAAAAGAGTCAACACGGCTGCTGATTTTATCCCTCCTAGTATCATGTTCAAAAAGTGGTGTCGCTCATAATAACCAGAAACACAAAGAAAAACAGGTCTGAGAAAAATAAACCTACAGCTGAGTAAGATCGCTATACCGAAAACTTCCTTTGAGTAAACTTGTGTACTGTATCTCATACAAAATAACCAGTAACCTAACTTCTAATGCTATAAACTAAATTGTCTGCTCTGAGATCTTATTAAACAAAATCATACCATGAGGGCTAAAGTTATGTTTTAATTTCAAATTACTGTGTTTAAGAGATTTGCACAACAAAAGTACCTCTAACCTGTAAACACCACTTGTCCAAGGACAGATAACTTTCTAATTCTAGGGTCTGTTCTACATGTAAGATAACAAGCCACAACTTTTCACTTTTGTAAACACTGTTGATTTCCCAACTGCACAGTACATGCTTGGTCACACATGAGAGAGGTATGTAGAAAGGAAGTATATCAGGGTGTTTACTTGTCCCCATTGGACGAAGGTGAGAAGTAAGTAGTCTTGTGTGTTTTGCCTTTATAAGTACCAGACTAACAGACTTAAAGGCCCATTTTCTGGTAATCCCAGGAATAGTTCAGGCCAGTATCCATCATTCTGGCCAGTATTTAATAAAGAAGCTCTTTTCCAATTTGCTTCAAACTCGTGGTGGAAGACTTATTCTCACCTGGTAGGATTAATAATACAGTAAATGCCATGTGTGTCTTTCTCCTTCTGGGATACCTCACTCAGAATGATGTTTTCTAGATCCCACCATTTGCCTGCAAGTGTCATAATTTCATCATTTTTGATTGCCGAGTAGTATTCCATTGTGTAAAAATACCACAATTTCTATATCCATTCCTCTGTTGATGGACATCTGGGTTGTTTCCAGGTTCTGGCTATTACAAATAAAGCTGCTACAAACATGGTTGAGCAATGTCCTTGTTGTGTACTTGAACATCTTTTGGATATATGCCTAGGAGTGGTATAGCTGGGTCTTGAGGAAGCACTATCCCTAATTGTCTGAGAAATCTCCAGATTGACTTCCAAAGTGGTTGTACCAGTCTACATTCCCACCAGCAAAGGAGGAGGGTTCCCCTTTCTCTACATCCTCTCTAGCATGTATTGTCATTTCACCTCCTCTCCCAGCCTTGGAGGGGGGAGTAGCCTTGCTAAGTCACAGAGGAGGACTTTGCAGCCAGTCCTGAAGATACCTGATAAAACAGGGTCAGATGAAAGGGGAGGAAGTCTTCCCCAGGCAGTGGACTTGGAAAGGTGCAGGGAGGAATGAGGGAAGGGGGGTGGAATTGGGAAGGAACGAGGGAGAGGGATACAGCTGGGATGCAGAGTTAATAAAATGTAACTAATAATAAAAATTATTAAATAATAGAAAGAGGGAAGGATATGCTACAAACTCATAAACATACTTTTATGGTGTATAGAAAAGAAACAATTACAATACAAACTTTTACTACTATTATGTCTTATTTGTTCATGTTTGTGATGTTCATGCATGTTATCAGCTCCTGTTGTAGACCATTGTTTTGCATAACTATGTAGAATTATGTTTGAATACGTCTCAATTTATTTATTTTTGTTTCTTCTACTGATGACAATATAATAACGCTTTCATTTGGTTTTATTTTGAATAGCAACTCTATTAATGTAAATTTTAACATACATGAATATGCAGTTATCTCAATTACCAGAAGAGTAAATGCTGAATTGTAACAGAAACACACACACACACAGAAGAGATAAACAAATTCACATTCTCCCTTACAATGAATTACCATTCCAAATGTTCATGTACTTACCAAGATATACTGGTATATATCTTCATAATTTCAGTGTTTTGTTTTTTGTATAGACACACTTAAAATTACATTCATTAAAATTTTTATCCATTTTACAATTAAAATAAATATACTTGTTAAAATAAGCATACATATATACACATATATGTAATAGCATATATATATACATATATGCCATATACACACATATGTATACATAAAATATATTAAAGTATATGTATATATTTATACATGTATAAAATATACATGTATATGTAACATACACATATATATTTTTATGGCCTAGAATGCTTACTTTGAAAAGTGTCTAGTATGGTTTAAAATAATGAAATGAAAATATAAAGTTCTGTGAAAGCAACATATTATTTAAAAATAACATTTCTATGAAAACCAATGGAAAACTTTTATAAAGTGAAAAACAATACTTTTTACAATTGGATAGAATTTTAAAATAAATGAAATCACTTGGTATTAAAATAATTAAACATTACACAATTTACAACATAAAACCAATAAAGCCACTGTACTTTCTTCATAGAAGCAACCAAAGAAAATTCTCAATTTTTGCCCATTTCTCTCAGATTTTGTTT
Organism: Meriones unguiculatus; assembly: GCF_030254825.1. Taxonomy (NCBI): domain Eukaryota; kingdom Metazoa; phylum Chordata; class Mammalia; order Rodentia; family Muridae; genus Meriones; species Meriones unguiculatus. The sequence goes on from NC_083364.1 coordinate 81,810,444, forward strand.
CTTACTCATGAATTTTAACAAACCTTTTCTTTCTCATCCCTGATCCATTCCAACTCCTTCCCCTATTTAGGTAAAAGCATAACAGGATTTTTCCATTGCCTAAAGGAAAATCCATTGCTTAAGCTTCATCAGTCACTTAGTAGAGAACTCTATTAGCTTTTACAAGTACATGGTAATTAGCCTAAGGCAGCTTCCCACAATTCAGTGCTTGAACAACCTAGTAACTCACTAGGTTACTCTAGTAACTAGTACTCCAGAGCCACTCAGCAACTTCCCAATCCCATCAGTAAAGCCAAAAGTTCATAAAATCCATTGTTCTTCCTTTCTATTAATATTTCTAATTAACAGTGACCTGCCATTCCTGTCCTTCATACCATAGTATTTGAATACAGGGGTGACTGCTCCCATAGCTCTATCTTTAAATTGTTCTCAATGAACTATGAGAAAGCATTATGTTTTTTTAAGAATAAACATCACATAGTTTCTGAATGACTTAATTCTTCTTTATATTGGTTTGTTGTGTTGTACTAGATTTCTTTCAAATTATGAAATTCTTTAAAATAAAATAATAAGACCAGTGGAAATAATAATAACAATAACACAACAATTCTTTTTGGGAAGTGCAACATAGCAATCACAAAAGTACATCTATAAGTTTGTCTACACAATTTATAGTACCCAAAGTGATCTATTGACAAATTTCAGTACATTTCTAAGTAACAATGTAATGTGATATATATTTATATATATGAACTTGGAGAGGTATTCAATGACCCTTTATTGACTGAATGAATGTCTTATACCAATGTTTAAGTATAAAACAAAATTTAGAATTTTAAGGGTGACTAAATTTTCATAATTAAGTCTGCTTGTTGAAAATATGTTACTTTATGCGTTACTCAGTTTAAAAAAATTCATAGTATCAGACAAACTAAAGAAATGCCACAAGTGGGTACCCTAATAAGAGGAACAAGAACTGTTTCTGACATGAACTCGATGGCAGGTCCTTTGACCACCACCCCCCCGCCCCCAACACACACACCTCAAGGGAGGAGCAGTTCTGCTAGGCCACAGAGGAGGACTTTGCAGCCAGTCCTGGAGATACCTGATAAAACAGGATCAGATGAAAGGGAAGGAAGTCCTCCCCAGGCAGTGGACTTGGAAAAGGGCAGGGAGGAGATGAGGGAGGGAGAGTGGGATTGGGAGGGAATGAGGGAGTGGGATACAGCTGGGATACAAAGTTAGTAAAATATAACTAATAATAAAAAAATAAAATTAAATTAAAAAAAGAAAAGAAAACTAGCCCAGGGCAAAGCCAGAAACTGTTTACAAATGTTAAGAAATGCCAAAAGGGGTTTGTTTCGGCAAGAGCTGTGTAGATTACTGGGCACATATGACAGAATTTCCACTGTGTAACTTTGCCATGAAATTCAATGACACTGTCACTAATAAGCTGTTAACAGGATTCTCATAGGCTGTTTATGACTTCCCATTAATAAATTATTTTCATTATGGACTTACAATGTAATTAGACCTTGATCATCATCAGGTTACACCACATGGTGTTTGCGGTTTTCCTGGGGCACACGCCGTCTCAGCTGTCCCGATAGATGAAAGAACAGCATGAAGCACTGACGTCCAGGAGCTCCTGACAGCTTATGGTAGAGAGCTAGCTGCCTGGCTATCTGACAGGCACAGACCCGGACCTCTGTTCTGAGAGAAAGCAGCAGTTGGCTGAGAAAATGGACAGAGAGAGTCATGAATGAAATCATGGATTGCTGCGGCGTGGATTAAGGGGAACTAACACTTTAGCTCCTTTGTGGAGGATTTATTTTCTTCCAGCTTTTTAAAGAGTGACCCAAATGCTTCCAGAAGCTGTGTCACTGTTATGTCCCATCCACTAAATTGCCTTTTCTCCTTGTTAGCCTCTCACTTATTTCCTGTGAGAGATGTGCTCCCACTATGTACCCCTTTGAACATTCTCTAAGGACGTGTATCTGGTTATTCAAAGTGGAAAGTTTATTAAAAAAAAAAAAAACTATAAAAATTGAGAAAAAAACTTGCCTTTTCTCATCTCTCTGCAATACAAGAAAAATATATTGGTACATAATTATTTTCTTTGGAATGTATTTTAGAAGAAAATACACATGATTTTGAAATATGGTGTGTATGATTATGCTATGATATTTTAGATTTATTCCAGTGTACAAAACATGCAATTAGAAACAATAAGTTTGAATTTGGAAATTATATAAATTAGGAGGGTTCCCTAACCAATCATTGGGATATAATTGCTAGGTATATATTCTTAATTTTCCCAAGGAAAACAGTATAATTTTAAGTATTGAATAGCTTCAATGTAAAGGAAACACTCATTGTAAAAATATTCATACTCCAGAAAGACTGAGAGTAAAAGTATGATGTAAGACTTACAGTGACAGAAAACTACAACAATTATTCTATTTATATAACCATGCTTGCTACATGCTAGAATAAAAAAAATTGGAAAAGTTTAAATTAGATTATACACCCACTGGTATTATTTGTCCCAAGGCTGAGAAGAATCTGTGTGGATAGCATGGTCCCTACAGTCATTACATTAATCAGAATTTCAAGTCATCCCTTCGTATGTAGGAGATAATTGTGATTTTGAAGGAAAAGGAAATATATGATGTTGTTGCATTTTTCTCCAGAAAGCCTTCATTTTAAATATTTTTGTTTTTGTAAATTTCAGTTTGCTGGCTGATGTAATACTACTTGTGTTTTTTGTTTGTTTGTTTGTTTGTTTTGTTTTGTTTTTTAGTACCTTCTATTTTTCAGTGTAATACCCTATTGCTTAGCATTTAAGCTAGTTTCATTCATTGAATGTTATTTTTACTTTTTTTTTAAAAAAATTAATTACTTACAGTTTATTCACTTTGTTTCCCAGCTGTAGCCCTCTCCTTCATCCCCTGTCAACCTCACCCTCTTTTCCTCATCTCCTCCCATTCCCCTCCCCAAGTGTCCTGATAGGAGGTCTTCCTCCCCTTTCCTCTGATCCTAGCCTAGCAGGTCTTACTAGGACTGACTGCATTGTGTTCTTCTGTGGCCTGGTAAGGTTGCCCCGGACCCAGGGGTAATTGAGCAAAGAGCCAGCCATTAATTTCATATCAGAGATCGTCCCTGTTCCCATTACTATGGAACCCACATGGACACTGAACTGTCATGGGCTACATCTGTGCAGGGGTTCTAGGTTATCTACCTGCATGGTTCTTTTTTTTTTATGCCAATTATATTTTTATTTTGTTTTTGTTTGTTTGTTTGGTCTGAGTGCAGATGTGTAGACACATGCATGATACCACATGTGGCTGGAGGTCAGAAAACAACCTGGGGATGGTTCTCTCCTTCCACAACAGGTATCCAAGGGTTAAACTCAGGTCATCAGGCTTGGCAACAGGTACCTTTCCTTGCTGAGCCACTTTCTTCTGACCCCAACTAAAGTGCATTTAACATATTGATTTGTATCAATTAATTTGTCATTTATAAAGCCAGGTAAATCGGTAGGGGCCAGCATTAATGTCTCCTTTAAAAAATTTTTTTTTCAATGCAGTTTATTCAGGAACATTGAACAATCCTCGGACCCCGGGGAAAGCCAGCCCACAGCTTAAATAGCCTCTGGGTAGCCAACCCAGGCGTGCCACGGGGGCAATGCAGATAGGTCCACATACATGGAAGCAAGCCAGATCCTCGGCCTTAGCCAAATGTGGAGTTGTTCGTGACAGAGAGCACTCACCATCGGGAAGGTGGAAGGCGGAAACCAGCTCCATCTTTAAGGCATAGCATTCCGCAGCTCTCTACAGTTCCCCCTTTTTATTTTAGACGCATCAGGCAAGAGTAGAGGTCTGATCTCTGATATTAGAAATAAATTGGGACTTTGTACAGATGTTCCTTTAGGTGTCATCCACCCAAAGAGCATCAGACCCGTCCGATACCTTTTTCTCAGAGGCGGGACCTGGGGCATCAACCCGCATGCAATCAGACATGCTCTTCTCTGGGTCCAAATCGGCTGACCCTGAGTGCAGTGCTTAGCCTCGCATCCTGAGCGTAACATTTTAGCTTTTTATGGTATCCAACCATGCTTGGGGAGAATGTCCTGCTTCAATGGCTGTAAAGGCCTGAATGATCATGGCTGCATCACACTGTTGTGAGACTCTAATCTTGCATATATACCACAGGCAAACCAAGGAGACCAACACCAGAAGGCCTGCTAACACTCCCATGCCCGCCCATTCCTTCAGATGATTCATGGCTGCAGCAATCCATGTTGATAATCCTGTGGCTAGTCCTGCGTCCACTCCGGTAGAATTTACTGTGACAATGGCCACTCTCAGCTGCTCCATCGTAGTATCGAATTCTCCAGTCCAATTACCTAAAATATAGCTCGACAATTGTTTAAACAGATTTGCAGCACAGGAAAAATTCTCATGTTGTATGCTAGTGACACAAAGTCCAGCATACTTTCATTGACAGCCAGGTTGAGTGATTTGCCATAGGGTATCAATTTGCTCCTGCAAGACGTCAATCCTCTGATTGAACACCATCAAGCTTCCTTGTAGTTGAGCATTAATTCCTTTATGTACAACTAAGGCATGAGCTACATTGGCTAAATGATTATTCAGGGTCTGAGCAGTCTGCCCAGTATGACTCATGGCTAATGCCCTGGTGGTAGCTCCAACAGCCGTCAATGAGATGGTAGTAACAATGGTGGCTGTAGTTCCAAGATCCCTTTTCTGTCTGAAGAGAGTCATAGCGTGAGGGGCATCAATGGGCACAGGCACCCAGTGAGGCATGCGAGTAACCAGGGCATACCTAAATTTACTAGCATTCCAGCATTGGGCAAAAAAGCAAGTATCATTACCACAATTACTTGGCTCTATCTGGCTAATAATGAATAAAATGGGGGATATAGACAAACAGGTGTGGGCTTATAGGAAATATTATGAGAAGCCTTAACCCCTCGTTGGAACATCCTGTGTCAGTTCTAGAACTAGCAGTGGTGGTGTCCGAGGTCTGAGTAGGTTCAGGAGACCATTGCCCCCAGGGGCGAGATGTGCTCCATGCCAATTGACTAACTCCATGTTTTCCTCCAATTTTGAAAGTCATTTAAGGTTCTTAAATTATTTTTTTCCTTTTTTCTTAAATTTTTCATCAATTACACTTTATTCATTCTGCATCCCCCCATAAGCCCCTCCCTCCTCTCCTCCCAATCCCACCCTCCCTCCTCCCTCTGCATGCATGCCACTCCCCAAGTCCACTAATAGGGGAGGTTCTCCTCTCCTTTCTGATCTTAGTCTGTCAGTTCACATCAAAAGTGGCCACATCTACTGTGGCCTGGTAAGGCTGCTCCCCCCCCCCCCAGAGGGAGGTGATCAAAGAGCAGGCATGGTTCTTAATTGGAGTATGAGTCTCAGAAAAGTTCCCTGTGACCAGATTTGTTGATTCTGTTGCTCTCCTTGTGGAGATCCTGTCCCCTCCAGATCGTTCTATCTCCCCCTTCTTTCATAAGATTCTCTGCATTCTGTCCAAAGTTTGGCTATGAGTTTCAGCATCTGCTTTGATACCCAGCTGTATGGAGTCTTTCAGAGCCCTTCTGTAGGGCCCCTTGTAGGCTCCTGTCCTGTTCCCTGTTTTCTTCCTCTTTCAATGTCCATCCCTTTTGTCTTTCTGAGTGAGCATTGATCATCTTACCTAAGGTCCTCCTTCTGGCTTAGCTTCTTTAGTTGTACAGATTTTAGTATGTTTATCTTATATTATAAGTCTAATATCTACTTATAAGTGAGTATATACCATGTGTGTCTTTCTGATTCTGGGATATCTCACTTAGGATGATATTTTTCTATATCCCACCATTTGCCTGCAAATTTTATGATGTCTTTGTTTTTAATTGCTGAGTAGTATTCCATTGTGTAAATGTCCCACAATTTCTGTATCCATTCCTCAGTTTAGGGACATCTGGGTTGTTTCCAGATTCTGACTATTACTAATGAAGCTGTTACAAACATGGTTGGGCAAACGTCCTTGTTGTATACTTGAGCATCTTTTGGATATATATCCTAGGACTAGTATAGCTGCATCTTGAGGTAGCACTATTCCTAATTGTCTGAGAAAGCGCCAGATTGATTTCCAGAGTTGTAGTACAAGTTTACATTCCCACCAGCAGTGAAGGAGGGTCCCCCCTTCCCCACATCCTCTCCAGCATCTATTGTCATTTGAGTTGTTTATCTGAGCCTTTCTGATTGGTGTAAGGTGAAATCTCAGGGTCATTTTGATATGCATTTCCCTGATGACTAGGATGTTGAGCATTTCTTTAAGTGTTTCTCTGCCATTTGATATTCCTCTACTGAAATTGCCCTGTTTAGCTCTGTACCCCATTTTTTTTAAGTTGGATTGCTTGATTTATTGCTTTTTTAACTTTTTGAGTTCTTTATATATTCTGGATATTAGCCCTCTGTCAGATATGAGGTTGTTGAAGATATTTTCAGGTTATTTTTCTTTTCAACCCACCTTATTTAATAAGAAATTGACCTTAGGTATTAAAAGCAAAAATAATGAGACTGAATAAGCACACCTATATGATTGCAATAATAGGAAAAATTTCTTCCAAGAATGCAATCTTCCTTGCCAAGAAAATCAAATCAAAGTGAATCAGACAGACATATAAACTGGAATAATCCTAATTTTTTAATGTAGTTTGATAGTTTATTCTAAGTTCTAGGTTATAAATTATCCATCATGATTTATATATGCAATGCTCAAACATTTTACTAGGAATACCTTGGAGTTTGCTTGGAGTACCTTGGTGGCAAATTATTGCAATCACATATATAAGTTTCACTGGGCTCACTCCCCAGTATTGCAAGCAAACAGAACAAACATCATACTGAAATACTCATAGCTAATACCAAGTGTGGGTATGGCTACTGTGTAGATTTCTTTCTGTATTTTTTAAGTGGTTTTGTGTATTTCAGGCTAACACTTAATTCAAGGTACAGATGAAGACAAGCTTGAACTTCTGATGCTGCTATCACTGGGCTGCTGGTATTACAGGAATGGATTTAGATTTCATTCACTAACAGTTGAACTATGAATATTTATATCTCTGTAATTTTTAATATTTATTTTTAATTCCTTGACACCTATTTTGAGTCAGTTTTTGAAATTTTTAAAATTTTATTGCAGGACTTCTCTGTCTTTGAACAGAGTCCATATAATAAGCTTCCCAACTGTGCCAAGAAGATACTGTTTCTTTGTATTCAACCATTTCCTCTGGCTGTGGAACTTGTGTTGTCCTATGCTCTGTGATTATTCCTGAGCCTTGAGCAATAAGGATGCAGTATTTATGTTTAGGAGTGAACATTGTACCTTATCTTATTTTCTCCAGTAGGAGTAGTTGTGGATCACTGTGCAATCAACATCTATTTCACAAAAATTTTTCAGATGAGAATTGAGACATATATCATCTATAGATATGAAAATAAATCATTAAGAGTTAATTTAATAATATGTACATTTAGTAGCATAATAGTAGTAGCTCTTCTCAAGGATCCAGGACCTCTTTAGTCATTGGCTCTTAGCGAAATAATGGTCTGGGGTATGTGTTTCACCCTTGTGGAGAGAGGCTTACAAGCAATCATAGAGTGGTTGGTCTCTCCTATAACAATAACTACTTTTCATCTATAAAGACTTGCATTGCATATTTCAGTACTGTGAAAACTAGCCATTAGTGAGGAAGCTTCCTGATCTTTTCCAGTTTGATATTGGCATAATATTCTATAACTCAGGTTTGTGGTGTGCATAACTTGATGACAGTATGTTATTCAATAATCTATGTTTGAATTTTTAATTCTAACATAAATATTGTCATTTTATAAAATTAACATTTACTAGAAGTATATCTGAACAGTCATCTGAAATGTTTTGTCTTGGAGGAAAGCCTAGGGGCTTATGTTTCCTTTCTGAGCCCCTTCATGCAAGAATTAAATAAAAATCCATCTTTCTTACTATTAGGTAATTATTGTCCATCTTATTTTCATGAAACATAATGTAAATCATACATGCTACTACAGTTCAAAATATCTACACATAAACATTTCCACTTGGAATATCTGCATAACTTCTGAGAAGGAAGCACTGTAATGACATTCAAAGTGGCATGAGGAGAATAAGGTCCCATAAAACACGAACCCCGATCTCAACAATCCCTAAGCATTCCATGTGTTTTTCACTTTTTCTATTACTGTGACAAACAAACACCTTGACAGAGAAAGCCTGTGACAGAGGCGATTCATCCTAGTCTGGACAAAATATTGAAGGAGAGGAAGCAAAGGAGAGAAAGGGACAGGTGTAATATCCAAGCTTAGAAACTTCTTCCAATTACATTAACTGACATAACAAAAATAACTTTACGGCTCTTATTAAAGAAAGGACTACAAAGTGAATAAACTGTAATTAATAAAAAAAAAGAAAGAAAGAAAGGACTGCAAGATTAGGAACTCAACTTCCTTTATCTATGGTGGCAAGCATCTGGGTCACAATTGCCAAAGCCGTAGGTGATGGCCGAAGAAAGAATGATGAAGGTTCTCAAAAGGACACGATGCAAGGAAGGTCAGGAGTCCCTTGGAGCTGGAAACATCGTACCAAAGTATCTCCTGAATTCTGGAGGAAGTAATTCCTGAATTTAATTTTCAGATATGAATCTCTGTACTTCTAAAGTATTAGTGACAGAAAACTAGAGAACAACAGAAAGAAACACATATGTTTAAGTTCACATAATTGAAATCACAAGAATAAATTTTTTTTAATTTGTTGTTGTTTATTTTCTTTCAATTTACTTTCCAGCACACCAAACCTTTAATACAATACGATCAGTCCCTAAAACATAAAACCAAGCTTTTTTCAAAACTAACATTTAATATTTTTCCAGATTTTCAATACCTTAATAAATACTGCAGCTTTCAAATTGAACACACATGGAAGTTTAGGTTGAGACATAGTTTATCTCATTTTCTGATTTCTTTCTCTCTCTCTCCTTTATTTATTTATTTATTTTTTCAATGCAGTTTATTCAGGAACCTTGAACAATCCTCGGACCCTGGGGAAAGCCAGCCCACAGCTTAAATAGCCTCTGGGTAGCCAACCCAGGCGTGCCACATGGGCAATGCAGATAGGTCCACATACATGGAAGCAAGCCAGATCCTCAGCCTTAGCCAAATGTGGAATTGTTCGTGACAGAGAGCACTCACCATCGGGAAGGTGGAAGGCGGAAACCAGCTCCATCTTTAAGGCATAGCATTCCGCAACTCTTTACAGTTCCCCCTTTTTGTTTTAGACGCATCAGGCAAGAGTAGAGGTCTGATCTCTGATATTAGAAATAAATTGGGACTTTGTACCGATATTCATTTAGGTGTCATCCACCCAAAGAGCATCTGACCCGTCCGATACCTTTTTCCAAATCGTTCAACTTGGCTGTCAATGAAAATATGCTGGACTTTGAGTCACTAGCATATAACATGAGAATTTTTCCTGTGCTGCAAATCTGTCTAAACAATTGTCGAGCTATATTTTAGGTAATTGGACTGGAGAATTCGATACTACGATGGAGCAGCTGAGAGTGGCCATTGTCACAGTAAATTCTACCAGAGTGGACGCAGGACTAGCCACAGGATTATCATCATGGATTGCTGCAGCCATGAATCATCTGAAGGAATGGGCGGGCATGGGAGCGTTAGCAGGCCTTCTGGTGTTGGTCTCCTTGGTTTGCCTGTGGTATATATGCAAGATTAGAGTCTCACAACAGTGTGATGCAGCCATGATCATTCAGGCCTTTACAGCCATTGAAGCAGGACATTCTCCCCAAGCATGGTTGGATACCATAAAAAGCTAAAATGTTATGCTCAGGATGCGAGGCTAAGCACTGCACTCAGGGTCAGCCGCTTTGGACCCAGAGAAGAGCATGTCTGGTTGCATGCGGGTTGATGCCCCAGGTCCCGCCTCTGAGAAAAAGAATAAATCTTTTAAAGGAAAATAAATGACAACATATTTTTTTTTATTTCATCAAGTACACTAAATGGTTTCAGCACTAATTCTCTGTTATTCTGTGGTGTGTGTGTGTGTGTGTGTGTGTGTGTGTGTGTGTGTGTGTGTGAAAGATTAAGAGAGATAGAAGGCTTGTCTGTTCTTTCATTAAAGTGAATAGTCTCTAACATTTAAAATTTTTTAACTTGTAGTCAATTCATTACCAAATATATATAATGACAAAATATGTAAGTCATTTATAAATTTTAACAAATTCTTTAACATGAAAAGTTGCATCTTTTTTCCTACACTTTTGATAGATAAAAGTCAAACTTCTATATGCCAAGTCAAGGAGTACAAAAAAGATTTTAGTGAAAATTAGAAAGTAGTGATTGTAATGACTGTGGCTAACCATGATGCATTTTCTCTGCAAACAGGAAAAAATTACCACTCAGTTCAGGTTTGCAGATTAAAGTGGTAAAATAATAATGTTTGGTATTAATAGGTTTTTTAAAACTTAACGTAGGAAAGTAAATTTTGCATGTGGTTTATATAACACATTTTCAATTAAAAGTTTCCTTCTCCAATTTACTTCCAGCATTAGAAAATAAGAAATTTCTCACAAAGCTTTTAGATTTAATTAATTTTTGTCCACAGGAATTCTAAATAACTCCCAAGTAAAGCACTGATTTAATTTGTTGGTACTTATATTGGTTAAATATGAAGACAAACACCCCTAACAGAGTCTTCTGAAAATAACTTCTATTCTCACTGACCCCTTACACTAAGATCTTTGCTCTATTTTATTCTAAGCTTCTTTTTGTTATGAGTGTATGTCATGTTTTATTATCTTCTCATATTAGAAATGAATTTTCCAATGTTGAAAATTAGAGTAGGCACTAGTTTTTACTTAGAAATAGATTTCCAAGATCCAGAGTGCTTTCCCTGAACTATTCACTAATACCTTTCAAATGAATAGAACAAAGATATACATTGTACAGATGAGACAACATTGATAACATTTTTTTTTCATTTTCTAGAGCACAGTGTTTGCCTATGGAGATGTTTTCTCTGACACAACTCTTCTATATTTAATGTACAATGTGTGCATTTAATTGGGTTCTTTATAGTTCTTTTATTTTATTATGTATTACATGCACAACCTCTTCTGTTAACTATTGAATAACTTCAATATTTGGCAGTATTCAATACCTTCAGAATTTGGTAAACTCCAGATACCTTTGCCTCCCAGTTTCTCAGCTCCACTTCTTCAGGCTAGGAGATCCAGAGATCATGGTGAGTTTCTCTCCCGTCCCATTGTCTAGAAACTCCCCCAGGTTAGCAACTCAGGTAACGATAAGGGTCACACTATTTATTTCTGTTCCTTATTGTCTGTGATTCAATATCTTTAAAAAAGGTTTTAGAAATCATAGACACAACCATTGAATATCTTCAATAACATGTATTGGTAGGATATTCATCTCACTTCCCAATTAAGCACAAAACACAATTCATAATTTTCCTATGGGAGATACTCAAAAGATTTCCTAGAAGTCTTTGTCACTTCTAGACACCACAGTATTTAGTGGTGTATGTGCTGATCATTTGAAAAAGATTAAATAGTGGAAGCTAATAGTGGATATTTTAAGGTTATACTCAATGTCTATGATAGAAAGTAGGCACTCTTTCCAAATGCGCTGAAATGAATTTAGTCTATGAGTCTGTATTACAGGAAAACAGCTTGAAAATATAGCAACAAAATTAAGAGTTTCATTTGAAATAAGGGCAATGCAGTTCACATCAGATATCTCACTAGATGAAGTCACATAGGGCTTTTATAGATGGGCAATTTTCACCACTGTCACACTACCTCCAGGGCATGACTATAAGCCTGTAAACCTACAGGAACGCCTTAAAAGTCAAACTGAAGTCCGTGTTGTCTTTGCAGAACACTAGAGCTAGAAATTTATTTTAACACACACCACTGTGAAATTTTTGTTGTTGTTATTTCTGGTTTGGTAATTTTTGTGGCAGGGATTTGTTACGTGCCCTTGGATTATCTGTGACTTGCCATGTAAATCTTGCTGTGCTCACATTCCCAATGATTCTCTTCCTCTGTGATACCAATGCTAGCAATATAGCTGTCTGGTTGCCAGGAAGATCTCTTGGCATCCAGATTTTCCTTTCTTTCATGCCTTAATATTTTCTAATCCATGTTTCTTATGATGCTGAACCACAAACAATAATGATGAGAAATAAATAGTGTGGCTCTTATTATTACCTGGGTTACTACCCTGAAGGAGTTTAGGGACAATGGCACAGGAGAGAAAATCATGACCTCTGGATCCCCTGGGCTGAAGAAGTAGAGCTCAGTAGCTTGGAGGGAAAAGCAGATGGAGTTTACCAAATATCGAAGAGGAATAAATTCCACACATAAAAAAAGGGGTGGGGGTATTTGAAATTTGAGAACTTTTGTAGTTATGCTCTGAGAATAGAGGCTTGCAGAAATTATCTATCTTTTGAAGACACTGCCTTGGGTAATAGCCTAAAGTATCTTAAATAAGTAAAGGGAGAATTTCAACCTTTCAGCCAAGGCCTGGGCAAGGATTGAGATATTTTCCCTTTAATCAATTATTATATTCTAGGACTGTGATATGAAAATGTAGAGGAATTTTAATTCAGAACATGGTTGCTGTGGCAAAAGATCACATCATTCTAGGTCTGTGTGATCTGGCTGGAATACAAACACACCTTTAATCTACTAGACATAGGCAAGCAGATCTGAGTTAAAGGTCAGCCTGGTACAGAGCAAGTTTAAGGTAAAGAAAAACTTAGGTCCAGGTGTGATGGTACATGTCTTCAATCCCAAACAAGGAAGGTAGAGTTAATTTGTAGAAGAAAGCACCCATGTTTGAAAGTGATGTCTAATTGAGAGGCAGACAAAGTGATGAATCAGACAAAGATATAACAAGAATAGGATATGGTCCATTCTCAAGAGAAAAGTGAGGAAGAGAAGTTACTTAAGGGATAATACAGAGGGGAGAGGAGACAACTTTACAGTGAGAGTTTTACACAGAGAGGTTGATTGAGAATCAGGGTGATGGGAGAATGAGCCAGAGAATGAGAAGGAACAGAAGATAGGAAAAGATTTCTAGAGTTAGTTTGAAGCCAAGCAGAGCAATTCAGATATCAAGAGAAAGCCAGAATAAATAAGTTAGCTGGAAGAAGAGTTTGAGTTAGAACAGCTGAGCTGCACTACTGAGCCCAGAGCTCAGTAAGAACGAAAAAGGGTGAGCTTATTCAGCAGTAAATCTCAGACGCTGAAAATGTTATTGGCCTAGGTTAGATTATAAGAAGCCTAGAAGCTTCCAAGACTAGGCTTAGGTTAGAAAGAGGCAATAAGTATCCTAAAACAAAAATTGAAATAGGCAAATAAAAGTTTCTTTTACATATAAATGTTTGTATTTCATCAGATGAAGGGATGAAATGATAGCCATACTCAAGCTTTACTGATATATGCTTTGGGCTGCTTCCAGAGTGTTTCTCTCTAAATAACTCTAGTCCTAGGTCTGGAAGCTTCTAGCCTCTGTAAAAATCTAATCTTCTGCAAGCCCAGACCTTGAAGGATTCAGTTTCCAGCCTCTGCCCTCTAATCTGGGCCTGTAATGTTTTCAGCCTCTGAGACTTACTGCTAAAGAAACTCACCCTTTCTAGCTCTTTTCTGAGCTCTGACTGGGTGGTTCAGTTCAGCTATTCTGGCTCAAAGCTCCTCTCCAATATGACTGATTCAAACTGGCTTCTCTCAGCTCCTCATTGAATTGTTCTGCTTGAAAAAACTACCTCTGAGCTCCACAAACTGAACTGCACCAAATTACCTGCGTGAACTCTACTATATTCTGGTACTGTACTCTAACTCCTCTCTCTCTATTGTCTGTGTCCCCTCTCTCTTTTAAGTTCTGTGTGTGTGTGTCTGTGTGTGTCTGTGTGTGTGTGTGTGTTTGTGTCATTGTGCATATACTAGCGCTGACTCATTTTGTCAAGTATTTCCCTGATTCATCACTTTGCCTGCCCTCAATTAAATATAATTGTTTGCAATTAAAGATGTGCTTTAAAGGCATTTCTGCTTTTTGAACAGAGGGATTTCAGGTGTGCATTCCAGCCAGATCACACAGATATAGGTCTTTGGATGTGATCTCTTGCCAGAGTAGCCATGTTGCTGTATTAAAATCCCTCTACAGTGAAGCTGTGATGTCTAAACTAGAAAAAAGCTAGGTAAACTGTGTTTGTTCTCGCCTCTCCTCTCTCTTTCTCTCTACACCCTTTTATCTCTTTCTGCATTTAATATTTTTTAGTTTCTCACTTGATTGCGAAAGAGATTAAAGATGAGAATGGAAGGAAAAAAAAACCTTGAAATTAATTTGTGAAACTGTCAAAGAATAACAAACAACTCACCAAATTAGAAAAATAAAAGAGAGAAAAAAACAAAGCTATTTTAAAGAAACTAATAACTTCTGCAGCATGCTGTATGCAACATGAACACTCGAAGTATCTTGAAACATAATATTTGGTTGGCGTAGGTTAAAATCCAGAGAAAAGGTGAATTTATAGCTAGAAACTCCAATAGGACAGAAGGAAATGAGATGGGAGGTCAAGATGGCAGGCAGGAGGGGAAAATTATGACTTCCTCTTTCCTTTACCACCTACTGAAAACTAGAATACAGAGGTAATATGCCTAACTAAAACTCACTCACCTAATAGATACTGATTAATCAGTATAATGCCAAATATCAGTGATATGATGGTTATAAGATGCAGATTCTTCTTTGTTGATATTACTTTCATTATGATATTTTCTGGTATGTCATTTTAGTTTATTCTCTTCACTAGGAAGAGAAACTTAAGTATCTATTAGCCGAGTCAAGACATTTGCAGATGTCACAACTTAGGTGCAACCTTCTTGATTTGACAGTGTCTACAATTATTATAAAGTCTAAATTAAGAAAACTTACTACAGGTGTAATACAAAAGTCACATTCTCCCAAGCATGTCACACTATTTACAAGTATATGAGTGAAAATAAGTTTTACAAGTATTACCAAGTAATAAATTTTTAAGTATTCAATGTGCAATTTTAGGTTCATTTCCATATTTATTTATTTAGTATGTGAGCATGCGCAGGCACCAAGTGTGGGAGGGTACCAGTAAAGACAAGAAAAATGTATCTGATTCTGTGGATTTGGAGTTAGACAAAATGGTGGGACACAGAAGATGTTGCTGGAACCTAACTCAAGTCTTCTGGAAGAATGGTAATTGCTCTTACTCACTGAGTCATCTTTTCCGTTCCATAATAGCCACATTTAAAAACTGAACTAGCTGCTACAAGTTCCTCAAAATCCAATCCTACATCTAAAAATATGTAGTTTTCAGCAGCCATGTAGCCCTGTGCCACTAACATAAAAGCCTTACGTAAAATGTGGTTGGCCATACAAATGATGAAAAGGAAATCACACTACAATATTCCTCAAATTTGAAATTAACAAAAAACACCTGGGATGTTAGGAACTTTAATTTGCCTCACTGCTTCCCCATGCAAATCCCTTCTTTTTTGTCTGAAGAAAGTTCTGGGGAATTGGTATTTCTAAAGTCTTTTAAGTATCTTCCATTATTAAAAGAGTTTGAGACTCACTGCAGTAGGCTTTATATTGAAAATTCCTCTTTAATAAGAAAATTATAATAATCTTCTCTCCAGAGAATGGAACTTCACACTAATAATTCATGTTTAGTACATTAATTTTTGTCTACTTTCTTTGTTTCTCATGTGTATTGAAAATAAAGGCATAAAAGACAGACTCTTAATTCTCCATTTTTTATGCATCATTTTTATTTCGCACTACAGTGATTCCCAAGGTTATAATTTCCCTAACCACCATTCACACGGAAAGAGTCCTCAGTCCTCACAAAGAGTTTTCCAAGACTATTTTCATTGGGAAAAGTATTAAGAATTAATTCTCAGTCTCATTTTACTGTTTTCTTACTCTGAAAATTTAAAAATCTTAAGGACTGCCTTTCTTTGCTTCCCATTCTATTAATATTCTGTACCAAAATTATTTTTATGCTTCAGATAGCTGAAGTGAAATGAAATAGAATCTATTTTATTATGATTTTTATTAATATCAATGAAATTTAGCATGTAAATATTGATGTGAAATTGAGAGTCATATTCACTGTGCTCTATTCATGGAAATTTTGTATTGGGTACATATGTTTGAACAGTGCTTTTCTTACATGACATTTCTGGAGCCATGTACTATTACATTAATTTATTTGAAAATTCCTATTACAAACATTGATACTATTATCTTCTCACTTTAAAGAACAGCAAAGATGATTTCACACGACTTTTGAAGAGAATTGAGTGTTCCTATCATATTGACCAAAGAACTTCCATAGTCACAGAGATATAGTATCTGTTATTCTATAAGATTATTTGGTCCAACTGGTGTCTACATGCAGAAAAATAAAAATAGATCCATATTTATCACCCTGCAACAAAACTAAAGTCCAAGTGGATCAAAGACCTCAACATAAAACCAGACACACTAAATTTCTTAGAAGAAAAAGTGGGGGAGAACCTAGAACTCATTGGCACAGGAGACAATTTCTTGAACAGAACACCAACAACACAGGCTCTAAGATCAACAATCAATAAATGGGACCTCATGAAACTGAAAAGCTTCTGTAAAGCAAAAGATGCTGTTGTAAGAACAATACGACAGCCTACAGACTGGGAAAAGATCTTTACCAATATTATATCTGACAGAGGGCTGATATCCAGAATATATAAAGAACTAAAAAAGTTAAAAACCAACAAATCAAGCAATCCAATTTGAAAAATGGGGTACAGAGCTAAACAGAGAATTCTCAGTAGAGGAATACAGAATGGCAGAAAAACACTTAAAGAAATGTGCAATGTCCTTAGCCATCAGAGAGATGCAAATCAAAATGACCCTGAGATATCATCTTATACCCATCTGAATGGCCAAGATCAAAAACTCAAGGGACAACACATGCTGGAGAGGTTGTGGAGAAAGGGGAACACTCCTCCATTGCTGGTGAGAATGTAAACTTTTACAACCACTTTGGAAATCAATCTGGCGCTTTCGCAGACAATTAGGAATAGTGCTACCTCAAGATCTAGCTATACCACTCCTAGGCATATATTCAAAAGATGCTGAAGTACACAATAAGGACATTTGCTCAAACATGTTTGTAACAGCTTTATTCATAATAGCCAGAACCTGGAAACAATCCAGGTATGCCTCAGTTGAGGAAAGGATACATTGTGGTACGTTTACACAAAATACTCAGTAATTAAAAACGAGGAAATTATGATATTTGCAGGCAAATGGTAGGACCTAGAAACGATCATCCTAGGTAAGGTATCTCAAAAGTAGAAAGACACCCATAGTGTATACTCATTTATATAAACCTATAAGATATAATAAACATAATGAAATCTATACACCTAAAAAAAGATAAACAAGAAAGAGGACCCGGGGTAAGATTATCAATTCTCACTTAGAAAGACAAATGGGATGGACACTGGATGTAGGAGAAAACAAGTAACAGGACAAGAGCCTACCACAGAGGGCCTCTGAAAGACTACCTAGCAGTGTATCAAAGCAGATGCTGAGATTCATAACCAAACCTTCGGCAGAGTGCAGGGAATCATATGAAAGAAGGGGGAGTTAGTATGACTTGGAGAGGACAGGAGCTCCACAAGGACCAAATATATCTGGGCACAGGGGTCTTTTATGAGATTGTTTCTCCAGCCAAGGACCATGTATGGATATAACCTAGAACCTCTGCTCAGATGTAACCCATGGTAGCTCAGTATCCACGTGGGTACCCCAATAAGGGAAACAGGGACTGTTTCTGACATGAACTCAATGGCTGGCCCTTTGAAACACATCCCCCCCCACACACACACCTACTAGGCCACAGAGGAGGACTTGGCAGCCATTCCTGAAGATACCTGATAAACCAGGGTCAGATGAAAGTGGAGGCGGTCCTCTCCTATCTGTGGACTTGGAAAGGTGCTGGGAGGAGATGAGGGAGGGAATGAGGAAGCAGGATACAACTGGGATACAAAGTTAACAAACTCTGCCCAGATATATTTGGTCCTTCTGGAGCTCCTATCCTTTCCCCATCATACTAACTCCCCTTCTTTCGTATGATTCCCTGCACTGTGCCGAAGGTTTGATTATGAGTCTTTGTATTTGCTTTGGAAACACTGCTAGTTAGAGTCTTTCAGATGCCTTCAGTAGACTCCTGTCATACGTTCAATGTGCATCCCATCTGTCTTTCTAAAGGAGGATGATGGGCACAGGGTCTTTTCTGAGACTGACATTCAACCAAGGACCATGTATGGATATAACCTAGAACCTCTGCTCGGATGTAGCCCGTGGTAGCTCAGTAACCAATTGGCTTCCCATAGTAAGGGGAACAAGGACTATTTCTAACAGGAACTCAATGGCTGGCTCTTTGACCTCCCCACCCCCCAAGGGAGGAGCAGTCCTGTTAGGCCACAGAGGAGGACTTTGCAGCCAGTCCTGAAGATACCTGATAAAACAGGATCAGATGAATGGGGAGGAGGTCCCCCCCCATCAGTGGACTTGGAAAGGGGCACGGTGGAGATGAGGGAGGGAGGGGGGATTGGGAGGGAATGAGGGAGGAGGATACAGCTGGGATACAGAGTTAATAAAATGTAACTGATAAGAAAAAAATAAAACTAAGAAAAGTTAATAAACTGTAACTAATATTAAATAAATGAATAAATAAATAAATAAATAGAATATTTTGAGAACTGTCTGAGCTGTGATCAGGTCTTTCAATACCAGCCCAAGAAACAGACAAGCAGAGTACACAAATGTTTTGCCATACAGATAATTCTGTTTACTATTGTCTCTCCTGAATACCTTTGTCATGAAACCACCACTCATAATGGTCATATACGATGATCATTATACTAGTCTATCTGTGCAAATTTCAGTTCTGATTAAATATTATCAAAATACATTTTACGCACTTGTGAAACGTTACCTAGAAACCCAATATTTTGAACCTGTCTATGGAAATAAATACCTAAAAAGTATTTTTAACATAAAAATGGCCCAAATCCCATCTTCGTAGAGGGACTATGTATAATGCAAGAATAAAATTCACTGCTGGCGTTCCAGAGATAAAAAAGTACTTTTAAAGTTTTCAGTGAAGAATAAACTTAGAAAAGTAAATAAGATAGTAATGGCATCTTATGGAATGTTTGTTTCTTTATTTTAAAGTTAATCCACTTTTCACTTAAATCTCTCCTCTACACTAAATGTCTCTCCATTCAAAAGCATTTATTGTTAAAAAATCATTTATTTTTTGTAAAACACTGATATTATTCTGATTTTAAAGGTAAAATACCATACACTGATGAATAAAGTATTTCATAAGTAGTTAAAATAAATTTTCCAAGGCCTTATAAAATGTTTTTAAAACATTGACACAGATAACCTTCATTTAAAATATATTTTAATTCCTCCGATTTACCAAGCCCTTATGTTATATAATTTTATAATTACAAGCAAAAGTATTATATAAGACACACACATCAAAAGACTGTGCTCTGAAATTAATTCTGTCGTGCATTCTACTTAGCTGAACATCATATGACAATTTTATTGAAGGTAATACCTTCTATCTTAGAGCGCAGCTCATTAAGACTCTGGATCTTAAGGGAGGCAGAGCATTCTACCCCACAGAGAAGCTCATTAAGAATCCAGAGGTTCTTTAAGAGGTCCCTTAAAACTCAGGATGTAAAACGCTCAGGAGCTTCAGGAGGTCCCTGAAAATGGGAAGATATACCTTTCTCTTCCTGCCCAAAGCTTATATAAGCATTAAGGACTGCTGAGAGACAAAGGAAAGTAAGCAGAACTCCATGGAAGACACACAGACCAAGGTAGCTGGAGGAGGCTCAGGACAACTGAGCATTCTGAAAGAGTCATTCTTTTTCCATTTCTAGCTGCCCAGATGTTTTGTGTTGACCTTAAGAGTTAAAGCATTCATAAGCTGTATCTTATCCTGGGTTGAGCTTTTGTGTTGCAGCTGCATATAAATTATTTCTGTTTTTGTATGTAAAATCAGAAAACTGATTGGTTCATCAAGCTGAACTTCAGAGCCATCAGTCTTTAGCTCTGTCAATGTTTCTCTATCTGGGGTGGTAGACTGTTGGTCAAATCACAATGGGGATGCTGTCACACTTAACGATGTGAAAATAATTATGCAGAAGTAAACGATGAGAAAAATGAAGATCTGTTTCCCTCAAACTGTAAAAATAATAAAGATGCCTAAATTTGGGCCGACAATCTGTTTTGTATTTTAACCTAAAATAGACACATTATTGACATTTTAACTTAAAGTAAAACCTGGCTAAGATCAAGGTTACATGGCCAAATAAATTTCATGCATTACAAAATTCTACATATTTTTACTGATTTAACTAAAATAAATTTATTCTAAATTATATCAATTAAAATATAAGTATAATTTATTTGAAAATCACTTTTGTTCTTTTTTGGTAGAATTCAAATCACTCTTAAATTCTGAGGATATTTGATAACTCCTGTGATAAATAAACTGATATATATATATATCATATATATATATATATGGTTGATTGCTTTATATTCTTTAACTGGCTAATCTATCTGTTACCAGAAGGTAAAATAACCTGAAATATTCCATTTTATGTGGTTTTAGCATAATGATCTTTTTGTCCTAAATATGAAGTAATGCCATTAGCAGATAAAAGAGTATTACAGGAATAACATGAGAGACAAACTTAGTATAATGTTAATTCCATAAAATAGTAATTAGGCATCATGAGGCAAAGGCAGGCTATGATACGGAAGAATAGTAATTTCTAGTATAAACTAAAAAATGCGCTGTTCCACGTCAAATGGATTACAGTAATCTAGGAGATTTGTTATTAATATAATGCACATAAAAGGAAAAGTGTAGATATTAGTACAGTTACATTGAAAAACAAAAGTTAGGATGATGCTGATAGAAGCAAAGGAATACTAGCCACAGAATGGGCACAGATTATGCAAATGAAGAAGAAAAGTACAGTGTTAATATTATAATCTGCTCATTCCGGTAAGAGTTCTCTTGTTTGGCCTTCTGTTGGATGACATATCTTAAATTTATATTTCTGTTTGAAGTTTCAAGAGTGATAATTTAATGTCACTATGCAATTTAGAGATGGAATGTTTTTTATTTTAGAAAAATATCATTAATAAAATGAGCCAAGTTGTTTGTGTCTTGCATTTAAATAAAAATCATTAATGTGAGATTTCTCTGAATCTTGATGGCTCTCTGAAAAGACAGATCAAAATCAACAACAAAAGCATAAATAGATGATTGCATGCAAGCTTGTGCCTTCACATGAACAAGTTTTGACCTTAGCAGACAATAAGGCCATGCCTGAATATAGCTCTTTGACCTAGCCCCTCCAGACCATGAACAAAAATATATTTTTTTTATTTTCTTTTAATTACTTTCTTTTCTTTTCTTTATTTACTTTACTTTTTTTCAGATTACCATATAATTACATTTCTCTCCCACTTTCCTTTTTCCAAAGCTTCCCATATTCCCTTCCCATCTCTCTTTTAAAGACATGACCACTCTTTTCCCCCACTAATTACTACATCTATATACGTTTGTGCCTTTTATTATTGTAACTTGTTACAACAGGTTTGGCTGATATTTCTGGAAGGCCAACTCTCCTCTGAAGGATGATAGAGAAATGGTCTATTTGGGAAAGGGGAAGTGGGCACTGGGAGGAGAGGATGGAGAGAAAAGTTGGGTGGGATATAATATAGGACAGAATAAAACAAAAAGGAAAAGAAAAAGGAAAGGAAATTTACAGAAAATTTACAGAAAACAAACACACACACAAACAAAACAACAACAGCAAAACAGGTGTAATGGTGAATGATTTTAATGCCAGCACTCAGTATGCAAAGGCTGGTGGATGAATTTAAGAACACCCTGGTCTACATACTTAGTTCCAGAACAGCCAGGGCTCTGTAGGAAGATCTCTGTTTATTTTTTTTTCTCTTTTATTTGGATACAGATACTCAGCCTTAGAAATTTCGTTATGGTAATTAAATGAATTGATGGGCACAGGACCACAATAATCTTTTATTTTCTATTAAAAGCTGAGAGTAATCACTTCTTTACAAAGGAAAAGATACTGATAGAAAGAAATATTTTCATTGATAAATTTTAGCATATTTGCCTTTTTCTTTAAATCATCTTGTAATAAGTATTTTTCCCCCAAATTTCATCTTTTCATTAGAAAATGGAAAATACCCAAGGCCATATATAATTATTTATTTACAGGGGATATGTAGCAGAATTGTTTCTAAATCTGGTGAGTTGTATAAAAACTTGTAGCAATAGTATATTTTTTGCCTGCTGCCTGAATAGAGCATAATTTTCAACATTCGTTTTTTGAAAATGCGAGCAGTAATCTTCTTGTGGAATCTGCTTCATTTACTTTTTTTAAGCTGTGTGTTTACCTAGGTTTTCAATTGAACTTTGTTGTCTTCCAAAAATATTCACACATGGAAGACATACACTCTATATAACAATGCTAGTGTGTGTTTATTTTATTTTGTTAGAGTTTCTTGTTTCTATGTGATATTTCTCTGATGGATTGTTTTGAGACCCATAGTGCTGGGTCGATATCCGGCAGGTAGAGCTGAGAGGAGGGTCGACACTCACCATCCCGCTCAGCCATGGAGGGCGTCCAGCTGGACTGGCCACCCTCTTCTCAGTTCCACCTGCCAGATATCGACCCGGCAGACTGGTGCCACATTTGAGGATCCTGCTTGACGGAAGAACGCTGACAGGCCAACTGGTCTGCGGGTGAGCGTACCCCATTAAATATGGGGCAGTCCTCTTCATCTCAGAAATCCAACCCCGGTCTGGAATCGCTACAAATTTTGCTTAAAAGTAGGAGTTTCAATCTGCTTGATACTCAAGCCCTTCAAGTATAGGAAGTATGTTATTATGGTTGCTCCATGGCTGCCAGACGAGAGCGCCTTGTTTGACTGGGAAACCTGGGACCGAGTAGAAACCCTGGTTAACAGAGCATAGGTCCAGGATGGGGATATCCCCTTTCTGAAAATCATTCCCCTCCTCATAGCCCTTAAGGGCTGCTTCCCTCTGAGACCGCCCAAAGAACATAAGGATAATGGTAGGAGACAGGAAAGTGGACCAGAGGAGAAGCTGGCACCCCCCAAAAAGGAGGAAGGTGCCAGGGCCAAAAACAGCATTAAGCCCCATGAGGAGAGCCCTCCCCGGAGACAGAATATATATCCTCTTTAGATCCATTTGAGAATGACCCCTGGCTAGCCCCTACCCCTCCGGCTGTGCCACTGAAACAGGGCTCACTTACTTCGCTGGCCCCTCTACGCCCTCTCCGTATTTGGAGAGACCCATGGAACTTTTCCCGGTCACTGCCGCTCCGGGGGGAGGTCTTCCCCCTGATTGTGCACCTTGGGGGGCTCTAGACCTCAAGGAACTGCGTAAGTGGCAGAGGATGGGCCCAATTCTCCTTGGGCTGAGACCATCCTCTAGGGGCTGGCACATCAGTCGTGCACTGCATGAGACTAGATGGACCTTACCAAGGCTGTCCTTTCGGAGCCAGCCTTTCTCAAATGGTTGGCCTTCTACAAGGAGGAATGCAGGGTCCAGGGGGAATACAATCAATGAGCAACCCCCAGGTGCTATAACTTATGGAATTCTTTCCGGCACAGCTGACCAATATTCCAAAGGCCTCCAACAGGCTGCTCTCACAGCCCCTTATCAGGACAGGTTGAGCAGCAGGCTTGGCGGCCTGGAGAAAGTTAGATGAGGGGCCTCTAGTTTGGCTCAGCTGGAAGTCTTGTACCAGTCCTCTTGGAACAGCCCGTTTGTGAGAGGCAGTGAGGAGTGTTTCCTCATCAGTCAGTTCTGTTGTGAGGTCAGGAAGGATGAACACGTGGAGAAGGTCATACACCAGCTGTTTGGACAAGTTCTTTAGCAGGAAGGAAGATTCTGAAATGCTGGATACTGAGCCAGTCGAGGAAGGGAAGCGTGGGGAGAGAGGACAGAGGCAGGCCTGCTGAACGGCAGTGGGGAGTTCCTCCTGAGCAAGCAGCTAGAGTCCATAGGGACCCCACAGTTCCACTGGCCAGTGGGGCCCCCACTCAAGTCAATCCAGGCCATGCTAACGCCTTCTGGATGAAATCTTCCCCTCAAATTCCTCACACAGGGCACCAGTCTGCAGGGTTGATAACCGGCAGGTAGAGCTGTGAGGAGGGTGGCCAGTCCAGCTGGATGCCCTCCTTGGCTGAGTGGGATGGTGAGTGATGGCCTGAACATCCCCGGATGCCTCAGGGAATAAAACACCAAGACAGGAGATCTGTTGAAGCAGGAACTCAGTTTATTGAATAAAGCGGTCCTTTTTATAGGCTTGGGTCAGGAGCCAGGATTACAGAAGTGAGGGCAAGGTTAGGTAGTACAAGGAGAGGTGGGCCATAGACAAAACTCCACATAACAGTTACCAGGCAGGGTTGATTTTAAGGCAGATATGCTGAATCACTTTTGCCCGAAAGTAACACCTCTTAAATCAGAAGCTAAAGATAGGTCTCCAAACTCGAACCAGGCTCAGGTAGATGGAGCAGACCTTATCAAGTCCAACACCATAGGACAGTTCTTTTAGAAGTAACTAGGACACTTGTAGTCAGATAGAATAATAAACTGTTGTTAATCTTTAAAAATTCACTCTAAGATAGCTCTTAGGAAGAATCAGAGACGATTCATGGGACACAGCAAGTCCTCAGTAACTCCCTTTATATATCTTAATGAACCTATTGGTTTATTTACCCTTAATCTCATATTAAGTTATATTGTTAATTTATTTTTTATTATTAGTTACATTTTATTAACTTTGTATCCCATTCCCTCATTCCCTCCCAACCCCACCCTCCCTCCTTCATCTCCTCCCTGCCCTTTTCCAAGTCCACTGGTAGGGGAGGGCCTCCTCTCTTTTTATCTGAACCTGTTTTATCAGGTGTTTTCAGGACTGGCTGCAAAGTCCTCCTCTGTGGCCTGGCAGGGCTGTTCCTCCCTTCCCGGGTTTGGAAAGGGGAGAAGGTCAAAGAGCCTGCCATTAAGTTCATGTCAGAAACAGTCCCTGTTCCCCTTTACTATGGTACCCACTTGGATACTAAGCTGCCTTGGGCTACATCTGAGCAGAGGTTCTAGGTTATATCCATACATAGTCCTTGCTTAGAGAAACAGTCTCATAGAAGACCCCTGTGCCCAGATATATTTTGTCCTTGTGGAGCTCCTGTCCTCTCCAGGTCATACTAACTCCCCCTTCTTTCATATGTTTGCCTGCACTCTGCCGAAGGTTTGGTTATGAGTCTCAGTATCTGCTTTGATACAAGTTATATTTTAATGAGTGTGTCATTCTGGTAGATACCACAGTATGGAATCTCAACATCTCTCTACTCTTACCTGAGAATGAGGCAACCAAATTTCTGTTTCCTGTAAACGTAGCTTGTAAAATGATTGCCTTCCTCCCTGCCTTATTGCCTACCTCTCTAGCCTGCATGTTGGCTCCAATGACACATGGAAAATGGTTCTTCCAGCTGCAGAGTTTGCAAGCAAGTTGTGGGAGGTCAGCAACCGCTGACTTTCTAAAGCATCCATTATGAATGCTTGTTTGATAACCTCTGTAGCTAGTTGTTGAAATCATTTCAGCCTTGAGATCATGTTTACATTGTTCACATGCCTGCTGAGAAACTATTTAATTCTACAGGATGCTTAACTCTCATCCTGCAAGATGTAAATTTTTTAAAAAAATTATTTTTATTCTTTATTATTATTATTTATTATTGTGTGTATCAGTGTTTATCTCCATACATGTATGCATATCATGTGTGTACCTGGTTCTCTGGGGTCTGTGGCCAGAATGAGAAACAGCATGCTCCCAAGCTGGAATTAGACAACTCTAAACTACAATGTAGGTGCTGGGAACTGAACTCTTTTCCTGTGCAGGGGCACAGAAACCCTTACAGTTAAGCCACTCTCCGGGTCTTATCCTATAGGATTTTAAGTGTTATTATATATTCACCAGATGAGGAAGATATTTATCATCTTCTCTGATTAGTCTAAGAAAATCATTCATTTCATGATTTTTTTTCTATTAGTCATTTTGGAATTCTTTCCAAGTTTATCTTTAGGTGAAAATTTTGCTGCACTGTATCCTAGTTTAACTTTATTCTAAGCCTTATCTTAACGATTTCATAAATTTTGTAAGGCAGATTTTCACACTGTGTTAAAAATATCTTCAAGTTAAAGAATCATCAATTTTTTAGATTGAGTTCAGTTTGATATCCAAAGATTGATTTCTTGGATATTAGGGATTGGTGGGATAATTGAGAGATGGTGAATGTGGAGAGATAGTGAATGTTTCATTAGGGATTTTACATGAAAATAAACTTGGAATTTTCTAATTCCTTTTGCTCTTTCTTTTTCTGACAGAGTGTGCTGGGTTACCATAGGGCCCACAGAAGCAAAGTATAAAGGACACTGACTGATACATTTAAACCTTTCAGCCAAAATCAAAATTTCCTCCTCATAACATTTTTATATTAGGAATATCTTTACAGTGACAGACAAGTGATTAACAATATTAATCTAGCTGCAAATACTTGATACATGACAAACTTTTATTTCTTTTATATGTGTTTGCTAGTACAAGTCTAATCTTTCTAAATAATTATGGATGTCTCAAAATACACAAACAGGAAGCGATAAAAACATGCTAATATATCTAAAACACTTTCAGTAGTATATATATATATATATATATATATATATATATATATATATATATATTACTGTTCTTTTGTTGTGATGAGACAGCAGTCAAGACAACCTGTAAAAGGAAGCATTTAGCTAGGGGCTTGCTTACAGCTTCAGAGGGTGAATCTGTGATCATCGTGGTGGTGAAGAAGATGATAGGCAGGCATGGCTCTGGAGGAGTAACTAAAAGCTTAAATCATGAACCTCAAGCAGCTGGAGAAAGAGAGAGACAGAGAGAGAGACAGACAGACAGACAGCGACAGACAGAGACAGACATAGACAGAGAGAGATGAGACAGAGACAGAGACACACACAGAGACAGAGAGACGGAGAACACAAGCCTCGTATGGGACTTTGAAACCAAATGTCCGTCTCCAGTGACTTATTCCTATAACAAGAATATACCTCCTAATATTTCCTAAGAGTTCAAGTACTAAACAGCAAGCATTCCAAAATATTAGACTGGGGTGGCCATTCTCATTCAAACTACCACTATATTTTATTATGGAAAATTCCTTTATTCTTTAATCTGTTTATAAGGAAGCAAATAACTGCATCTGCTGAGTGAATTAAAAACTTCACTGTTGCATATATTCATGTGAACTATGTTTATTCATCTATTAAAGATGAGACCTGACATGGTAGGGTCAGAGGGAAGAGGAGGAGGACTTCCCCTACCAGTGAACTTGGGGAAAGGCATGGGAGCAGATGAGTGAGGAAGGGTGGGATCGGGAGAGGATGAGGGAGAGAACATGTTATTAGGAGGAGATGAAGAAGGGTGCTATAGCTGGGACACAAAGTTAATAAAATGTAATTAATAAAAATAAATAAAGTTTAACAAATAAAATATAACCTTGTAAAATGAAAAAAAAAAAAAGATGCCATGGAATTGGTAGTTCTATGATTCATGTAACACCTTAATGCCAGGATAGAAAAAATTATATTAGTTCTATAATTTCTTTGCACATTCCTCTTCATAAAAGAAATTTCTCTCCTGTCATTCAATTTTATTCTATTCTGCCTTCTGAAACAAAAATAATACCTCTATTCTGATCAAGTGAACAAGATGTAGTTGTGTTGTTTAAGAGCTGTCTAGAAACATTGTAGCTTGTCAATGAGTAGCATTGATTTTTAGGAAGAGAAAAACTCATTGCACAAGTTTGTCTGCTAACAAGATCAGGGCTACATAAACTGCTTTTAAGCAGAATTTAAATCGCTTTAGATTATTGGTTAATTAAAACTAAAAATAAGTTCAGCATTTTACCAGATTCATATAACTATGCATTCAATTATAAGTCAGAGAAAAGTTCATGAGGGCCAGCAAATTATAAGCTATTAAAAATATAAAGGAAAATCACATGCTGTGTTTTATTATTCACTATGCCCCAGCTTGTATTCCTCTGTTGTTAGTTATTTCTCTGTAATCAAAGCACTTTAATTAACAATAATAAAAATGTCTCTTATTTTGCTCCCAAGACTTGGAATGTAAAAAGATTATCTCTTAGAAAAAAAATATATATTTTAGAAGCTGTCAAGAATATGTCAAGTGTGATTTTAAATTTCAATGATTTTTGTCAAGAATAAGAAGTAATAATGAAAATTAAAATTTTGATGAAAAACTATAATTCTAGTAATAAAATACATAATTAATTTATAATATTATAAAATTACATATTATAATTTTGGTTACCTAATATACACTTACATCTTAACTTAAGCTTTAAGAATTTTATACTTAATTTATTTTTTTAATTAAAATTTATTCATTTTGCATCCCAGCTCTAGGTCCCTCTCTCCTCCCCTCCCAATCTCCTTTCCTACTTCATCTCCATGCCCCTTCACTGATAGGGGAGGTCCTCCTCCCCTTCCATCTGACTTTAGCCTATCAGGTCTCATCAGGACTGGCTGAATTGTCCTCCTCTGTAGCCTGGTAAGTCCGTTCCTCCCTCAGGGGGATGTGAACAAAGAACCAGCCATTGAGTTCATGTCAGAGACAGCCCCTGTTCCACTTACTAGGGTACCCACTTGGACACTGAACTGCCATGGGCTACATCTGTGCAGGGGCTCTAGTTTATCTCCATGCATGGTTCATGGCTGAAGTATGAGTCTCAGAAAAGACCCTTGTGCCCAGATTTTTGTTGTTGTTGTTCTGTTTTTCTCCTTGTGGAGCTCCTGTCTGCTCCAGATCTTTCTCTTTCCCCTTTCTTCCATAAGATTACCTGCACTCTGCCCAAAGTTTGGCTATGAATCTTAACATCTGCTTTGATACCTTGCTTGGTAGAGTCTTCCAAAGGCCCTCTGCGGTAGACATTCTCAACATCAGTTTTCAAATTTCATGGCATATAGGCTAGTAGTAAGATTTAATGATTGTTTGGATTGCCTCTGTGTCTATTGTTATGTCCCCCATTTCATTTCTGATTTTCCTGACTTAGATAGTTTCTCTCTGCCTTTAAGTTACTTCGGCTAAGGGTTCATCTATCTTGTTTTTCTCAAAGAGCCAGCTCTTGGTCTCATTGATTCTTTGAAATTATTTTTTTTTCTAATTCATAGATTTCAGCTCTGAGTTTGATTATTTCCAATTGTCTACTCCTCTTGGGTGTGTCTGCTTCTTTTTTTTTTTTTTTTTTTTTCTAGGTCTTTTAGGTGATCCATTAAATTGCTTGTTTGAGATGTCTCAAATTACTTTCTGGAGACAGTTAGTGCTAGGAACTTTCCTCTTAGCACTGCTTTCATTGTGTCCCATAAATTTGGGTAAGTTGTGTCTTCTTCATTGAATTTTAGAAAATCTCTAATTTATTTTTTCATTTCTTTCCTGACCAAGCTGTCACTGAGCAGAGAGTTGTTTAGTTTCCATGTTTATGTAAGCTTTTTGTTATTTCTGTTGTTGTTGAGGTCTAGTCTAGTTTTAGGTCGTGGTGGTGTGACAGGATGCAAGGGATTATTTCTGTCTCTTGTATCTGATTAGGCTTGCTTTGCACCAGACTATACATTTAATTTTTGAGAACGATCTGAGAGGTGCTGAAAAGAAGGCATTACTCTTTTGAGTTTGTGTGAAAAGTCTCTAGACATCTATTAGTTCCATTTGATTTGTTACATCTGTAAGTGACATTATTTCCCTTTTTAGCTTCTGTCTAGATGATCTGTCTCTTGGTGATAATGGAATGTTGAAGTCTCCCACACACTGATGTGTGATTTAAGCTTTAAGTGTTTCATTTACAAATGCAGGTTCTCTTTTATTTGGGGCATAGATGTTTAGGATTGTGATGTCCTCCTGGTGGATTTTTCCTTTGATGAGAATGAAGTGGCCCACTCATCTTCTTTGATTAATTTTGGTTGAAAGTCTATTTTACTAGATATTAGGATAGCTACTACAGCTTGTTTTCTGGGTCTGTTTGCTTGAAAACCATTTTTTCCTGCCCTTTACTCCTTTACCCTGAGGTAGTGTTTATCTTTGTTGCATAGGTATGTTTCTTGGATGCAGCAGAATGTTGGATTCTGTTTCCGCAACCATTCTGTTAGTCTGTGTCTTTTTACTGCAGAGTCGAGTCCATTGATGGTGATAGATAATAGTAACCAGTGAATGTCAGTTCCTTTTATTGTGGTGTTGTAGTATTATTGCCCTTCTATGTTTTATTTTATTTATTTTTTATGAAGTTATCTACATCCTGTGTTTTCTTGGATGTAGTTGATTTCATTAGATTGTAGTTTTTCTTCTAGTATCTAGGGCTGGGTTTCTGTGTAGATATTTTTTAAGTTTAGTTTTGTGTTTTCTCCACCTATGTTGATTGAAAGCTTTGCTGGGTATAGTAGTCTGGGTTGGCTTCTGTGGTCTCATAGAGTCTGCATGACATCTGTCCAGGCCCTTCTGGTTTTCACAATTTCTGTTGAGAAGTCTGGTGTGATTCTGATAGGTCTCCCTTTATATGCTACTTGGCATTTTTCCCTTGCTGCTTATTTTTAAAATTTTAATTTTTATTAATTACAGTTTATTCACTTTGTATCCCCCCATAAATCCCTCCCTCTTCCTCTCCCAGCCCCACTTTCCCTTCCTCTTCTCCATGCATGCCCCTCCTCAAGTCCAGTGGTAGGGAGGTCTTCCTCTTCTTCCTACTGATCCTAGTCTATCAGGTCTGATCAGGAGTGGCTGTATTGTCTTCCACTGTTGCCTGGTCAGGCTGCCCCCCCTCAGGGGGAGGTGATCAAAGAGCAAGCCAATCAGTTCATGTCAGAGACAGTCCCTGTTCCTATTACCATGAAACCCACTTGGACCCTGAACTGTCATGGGCTACATCTGTGCAGGCGTTCTAGGTTATCTCCATCAACAGTCTTTGGTTAGAGCATCTGTCTCAGAAAAGACCCCTGTGCCCAGATATCTTGGTTTTGTTGCTCTCCTTGTGAGTTCCTGTCCTCTCCAGGAATTACTGTTTCCCACTTCTTTCATAAGCTTCCATGCACTCTGCCCAAAGGCTGGCTGTAAGTCTCAGCATCTGCTTTGATACCCTGCAGGTAGAGCCTTTCACAGGCCCTCTGTGGCAGGCTCTTGTCCTGTTCCCTGTTTTCTCCTTTTTCTGATGTCCATCCTCTTTGCCTTTCTGAATGGGGATTGAGTGTTTTAGCATGTGTCCTCCATCTTGATTAGTTTCTATAGATGTACAGATTTTTTTCTTTGTTCTGCAGAGTTAGTGTTTTGACTATTATGTGATGTGAGAAGTTTCTTTTCAGTTCTAGTCTATTTGGTGTTATATAGGCCTCTTGTTTGTTAATAGACATATCTTGTTTTTAAGGTGGGAAATTTTTCTTCCATGATTTTCTTGAAAACATTTTCTGGACCTTGGAGCCTGGAATCTTCCTTTACATCTATTCCTATTATTTTTAGATTTCAACATTTCATAACTTCCCTAATTTCTTGGATGTTTTGCGTTTGGAACGTTTTTGATTTTACTTTTTCTTTGGGATAATTGTATCTTCAGTGCCTGCGATTTTCTCTTCTATCTCTTGTATTCTGCTGGTGATGCTTACATTTGTGTTTCCTGATGTTTTCTCCAAGTTCTTCAGCACCAGTGTTTTCTCTGTTTGTGCTTTCTTTATTGATTCTAATTCTGTTTTCATGTCTTGCACCATTTCCTTCATCTGTTTGAATGTGGATTCCTGTTTTTCCTTAATGGCTTCCCTTATTTATGTATGTATGTATTTATTTATTTATTTATTTTTGGTTCATTTTCTCCCTATTTTTGTGCCTCTATTTCTTTGGCTGTATTTGTCTGTATTTTTTTGAGAGCTTTGTTTGTTTCTTCCTTAAGTGCCTCTAATAACTGGATAAGCATAAATTTGAGATAATTTTCCTGTGTTTCCAATGAATTAAAATATCCATTCATTTTTTTGGGGTTCCTGGTGAAACCAGGATGTCCTGATTTTTGTTGGATATGTTCTTATGTTGACCTCTATCCATGTGCTTATTCATAACCTTTACTGTTTGTTCTTAGAGACTGTATTTCATACTGGTTCTGTCTGTCTCTGGTGTCTGGAGCATTCTTCAGGAAGATATGAGGGGATCACCGGTTTGAGGAAGATATGAGGGGACCACCAGTTTGAGGAAGATATGAGGGACCACCGGTTTGAGGAAGATATGAGGGACCACCGGTTTGAGGAGGAGATGAGGGACCACCGGTTTGAGGAGGAGATGAGGGACCACCGGTTTGAGGAGGAGATGAGGGACCACCGGTTTGAGGAGGAGATGAGGGACCACCGGTTCGAGAGTGGATGTTGGTGTGTCAGCTGTAGCTAAGGCGCACGTATGCAAGCATGGCAGTGTGCGTGGAAATGTGCCTTTAAAGGAGCGGGCTAGAGCATGTAGATGCCTGGAAGGGTGGAGCATAAGTGCAAGTGGTGGTACCAGCACCATTCCAGGGTACAATCTGCGTGTCCAGGTTTCCTGAGTGTCTCAGTGGCCCACAAGGTTGTTGTAAGGTCCTCTAGGTATTCAGATCTGTCT
Source organism: Meriones unguiculatus (assembly GCF_030254825.1). Lineage (NCBI taxonomy): Eukaryota > Metazoa > Chordata > Mammalia > Rodentia > Muridae > Meriones > Meriones unguiculatus. Next base: position 81,843,460 of record NC_083364.1, read on the forward strand.
TGGTTGCACCATCTTGGATCCAGGAATTGTTTGGCTGGACTCCACTGTGAGACCAACAGAACAGGGGCTACAGTGTTGAGAATACTGTCCCGAGAATTCCCATGTTGCCCACAGTGGGGTTGTGGGTGGGACGGTTGTGATATCTGGCTGCTAGCACAGAGAGACCCTGGATCAGGAGGTCTGCAAGCACTCACTTGAAGCTGTACCACTTGCTCACAGGTCTAATTGGAAAGCACAGCGGTTCCCCCTGATCACTATTCTCAGGTTTGTGCCCCCAGGGGCAAATGAAAGTGTAGAAGATCCCTTAGCTCAGTTTTGTCCACCGTTTGTCCACCAGGCAGGGAGACCTGTACTTGGGGCAGCCGCCTTTGCTGTCTCAGTCACTGCACAGAGAGGCTTGTGCTTGGTGCAGCCACTGCCGCCTCCCCAAAGCCTGTGCTTGGGCAAGGAGGAGTGGGGGTGGATATTCACCACTCTCAGGCTTAGGAGACAGCCACTGGTGACCTTGATCCAAACGGTCCTAGCTCATGGGTTGTCCCCTCTCATGCAGGAAGCCTCAATGTTGATGTTCTGGCTTCAGTTCCCCTCCCCTTCCCTGACTCACCTGTGTCCCTCAGATACGGTGCTTCCTGTTTGCTACCATCTTGTACTCCCTTATAGGTTCTTATTAACTCTAATATTTCCACCTCATAAACATGTGAATACATTCGTGAAGAGGAATGGAGGATAGATGTATGGACTGATGGATAAAATAGAATACTTTGATTCCAAAAAGTCTCATGAGCTTCTATTATTATCAGCTCCACAAAGAAAATATCATTTTAAGATTTGGAATAGAAAAAAAATAGAGTAAATTGTATTGGTTGCATAAGCTTCTTGTATCCTCTTGGTAATGGTCTACATACACTCTAAATATACATTTGAAGTTTTCGGTGCTACCGAAGGTGTGCAATATTGGTGTTGGTAAGGTGGAATGCCATCTCGTAAAATCAAATTATTATTTTAGAGATCATTTGTACTGAGCAACATTTGTAACAGCTATATCCACTTCTTAAAGTCCCTACATTTTTATTAGAATGTTTACAGAACAGTTAAGTCCTGAAAGTATGCATTTTTGATGAACTGCTTCCTGTCGTGTGATGCTTGAGAAGCACTCTAAACCCTGTGAAGGAAAAGAAGAGAAAAGTGACACTGCTGTCACAGAACGTGAGAGCCTGAAAACATCACTCACATTCTCTCTCTCACTTAATATTCGCATATTCTTTCCCAATAAATTTTATGTAAAATGGGAATTATAAGCTGGGTGTAATGGTGCAGGCCTGTAATTCCATCACTCAGGGAGGCAGAGGCAGGCAGATCTGGAGTTTGGGTTTGAGGTCAGCATGGTCTAAAACACAAGTCCGGGATATCTAAGCTACACAGGGAAAACCTGTCTCAAAAAACGGGGGGGAAGGGGAAACTAGTTGTTTTTTTTTAATTATGAAGCTACATGGAATGAAGTATGCAAATATAAGGGAACATGAATGTATTTATGTATAAGCTATATTATCCTGTAAGGAAGCTTTGTATAACAGTTTTATTTTAAATAATGTTATTCTTTTCAATACAAAAAAGATGTCGTATTGTCAACTTGCTAGTACTCTCAGTTGTTCTGACCCAAGGTTGACCATAAATGATTATTCATTTATTCAGACATAAGTTCCTGCTAAAAGTAGAAAGGTTTATTGAATTCTTTGTAGTCTCTAACATATTTTCTAGTATGTATTTGATATCCAGGCATTATTTAATTTAAATACGGTGACTCTACATTAGCTGACACTAGTAATAAAATTAGATTACTAGTTTTAAAGATCATTTTTAGTTGTATATATCCTAACATAAGCTCAGATTGCATCTTTAAATATTCATTTGTATTTTCCCTACATAAAAGCTAAAAATTGAACATTATCTGTACACAATGTGTTTGAAACATTATCAAATGATGGGACATTTATCTCTATTTACTCTGACATGGCATCTCTATTGTTCAGTAGATAATGCTTATGGGTTTTAATCTTGGGTGCTCTATATTAAAAACAATTTTCAAACCTCCTCAGAGGTTTTAATTAATTGTATACTGTGCATCTTAAAATGCATATGAATATATGTGCTACATAATCTGTTAATCTATGACCAGCACATAAAATTTAATATTTCAGATAATGATATTGGTTATAAGCCACATTTGCATGAGGATATGTTTACAAATTTATTTTCTCTTTTTTATTTATTACAAATTGTTCACTATGTATCCCAGCTGTAGTTGTTTTTCACACTATTTGGTGTTTAAATTGTTCAGGACAGACTTAAAAATCACTATAACAATTTTGTCACTTTTGTAGTACCTTGTTGCTAAGATCTCATTCAGTTTTTGTCTCTACGAAGTTTATATTTGATTGTATTCACTCCTTATTCACATTCACATCTATTTTATGTTTTGTTATGATCTTTTCTTCCCACATGCTTTCTCTAGCATCTTCTTTACCATTTAAATAATATTTAGTAAATTTAGATGTTATTGGCCTACTGTGTTCCAAAGTACTCATTATCCTATTTTTCAATGGCAGTGGCATTTTCTTTGAGGTTTGCTCTCAATGTTTATGTTACTAGTGTTGAATTTGTTTATCGATATTTTGCATCAATGCATATTCTCAGTAGATAAATAAATGTGTTTATTATATTAGATGATTGCAAAGAAATGTCAATATTGCTTTAAAAGCACTATCTGCTTTGTTTTTTGTTGTTGTTTAGCAAGCAGCTGTGTGTGCATGTGTGTTTGTATGCAAGAATTTCTTATGTATCTAAAGAGACTTAGAAAGTAAGCACTCTCAGTCAATTTATTTGAGGTTTCCATTCATTTAGCTATTCTGGGTTAATAGTTCCTAGCATTTACCTAATTTCCATTCAGGCAACTTAACATGCTGCGCTTCTGTGTACTGTAGACTCAATGAATTGACTTGATTGAGTTGAAAGTGTTCTTACAAGAATTACACAGTATGTTAAGTGAGGGCTGCTGTTCTAAAATAACATTTTTTGAATGATCACATTAAAGATTACTATCAATCAGTCATATTTTTCATACAAATGATCTGTTTTGTACATACACCTTTAGAAATGGCACTGAAGGGCAAGTGTATGCTGCTATTCAAAATTCAAGTCAATGTGACTTAAAATTCATTATTAATGTGAATTTAATGATGAACATTTCCTATTTAGACAAGAATATCCCTCAAAGCTCTGATCCATACTCACCTTCAATTTGCTATAAAAATGTAAGCCAAAAAAATCTTCAAATTATATTTAATAAACATATTGAAATGCTTTATCTGATTCTACAATGGTTTTGAAGTAAATAGCAATTATGTCTCTGAGTTCCTTGCCTGAACTTGTGATTAAATCACTATATTTAGCTATATTTTGTTAGGTGGAATTAATGATTCTTTCTTCTTCAGTGTTGTTTAAACATTATGATAGGCCACACCATGTAATTAAGAGTAATTAATTGACACAAATTTAAAGAATTAAATTTAAAGAATTGCTGGTGAATATTCAGATACTAAGAGAAATTTAAATTACAACCATCAATATTAAACTTCATAATATGTGAGTTTTACAAATTGCCCATTTTTCATATTTTCTGTTGTAGCACAATGGATAAACATTATGTGAAAAGAAGAAACACTATGGAAATCTTAGTAGAAGAACATTAATATATAAAATTCATCACAACTAATATACATAAATCAGTTACAAAGGGTGTATAATATGAGTCATAAATTGTAAGTGCAGCAGTGTTGGTCATCTTTAAGACCAGGAAAGCAAAACTGATTTAAGGTTCTCAGGTTATAATGCTGCTTTATGGTTCTATACCATACAGCTAAGGATGAAACTTCTAAACTGAGGCTTCAGGATTCAATCTTTCTACTTCCACTCTTAAATGATATATACAAAGGAACAGGGTTTCCTGATAGCAAGGGTTGTGAATTACACAGCCAGGAGCAACAATTAAAGAGATGTTCAGGACATGGGCATAGATTGTAGCTGGGAAGGTAACATTCATGTAGTCCACAAACAGTAAGAGAGGTGGAGATAGGCCATCTACCCAGCTCTGTCTTGGTGTTCTCCCTACTGCCTCATTAATAGGACCCGGTGAATGGTAAGTGGATGAAAGAATGAGGAGTCTGCTTAAAAGAGTAGCAGATTGGTCCATAAAATGGTATTTGAATCTGAAATTCTCCACAAATATATTTACATTTTGATTGGGTGTTCCAGGACAGTGTGTTGTTTTGGATGACTTGTGTAATCTGTAGCAGTTTATGTCTGACTATTAAAATTATCTCACTAAGGGAAGACTTTTCAGGGTTATGGGGACTCTGGCTCTGGCCTGTACTCTCTGCTTTGTGTTTACCATGAAGTCAACAGTTACTGCCATACTCCCCTGTGTCAACAGAATGAGCTCCTCTTCCTTTTCTTCCCTTCAATGATAGACTATGCCTTCATAATCACTGAGCCAAAATCTCTCTCTCTCTCTCTTTCTTTCTCTCTCTCTCTCTCTCTCTCTCTCTCTCTTGTTGTTTCTGTTCAGAAACATCCATAGCCAATCTTTCTCTTGACATGTACAGAGCTATCTGGAAGTAGTGTTTGATAGCATGGCCTGTGGAACCAAGAACATTATATTTATTTGGAAAAAAATAGAATTGTATTATAGAAAAACACACATACTAGCAGATATGAAAATGGCAAAGCTTACCTAAAGAGTGGTCATGCTTGAAACCTTCTTTCTTTATGGGAAAAGTTACTGAAAAGTATCCTATGGGACCGACCAAGTTAAGCTATTAGTATAAAAGTGAAGTAGTGTTGATCCAAACTGTAGCTTTTATTTTTGAGAAACATGGAGGTTTCTCAACTAATTAACAAAAACTATGGATGTGTATACATACCTACCTTGAACTAAACAAGTCATCCTCACTGTTTAATTCCCATAAAAATTAATTTACAACATTAGACTCATCATAAATCTACTGTCTTTTTAAAACTTCCTTAATGGTATCCAAAATCTAAGATTATCTTCACACTGTCCAGTTGTTTTTGTCTCTGTTACTTCTTACTGCAAGAGGAAGCTTCTCTGATGATGGCTGTGTGAAGAAATTGATATATGGATGTTGTAGAATCTCATTAGGAGTCATTTTATTGCTGTGTTCCAATGGCAGAACAGTAGTAATTGGTTTTTCCCTTAGGATCATGGCCTAATCAGTCTAAGACTCCTGGCTGCACAAGCAGTGTTGGGCATGGGCTGAAATCCATTCATAATGTCTGGTTACTCCCACAATGTTTGTGGCACTATTATACTAAAATATCTTAAAGGCAGATCATTATTTTAGAGCAAAGGTTTTTTGTTTGTTTGTTTGTTTTATTTTGTTTTTTAGAGCACAGGTTTTATAGCTGAGTTGATGGTTACATTTTCCCTCTAATAACATAGCATACCTCCAGATACCATGAACACTATTCAGTAGGAGTGAAGACTCTAGTTAGGCATCAGCTGAATTTTTCCACTTTCATATCTCTCTCTCTCTCTCTCTCTCTCTCTATATATATATATATATATATATGCACATATGTATACATCTATGTATGTATATATATGTGTATATGTGTGTGTGTGAGAGAGAGAGAGAGACAGAGAGAGAGACAGAGAGAGGGTTTCTACAGTAATAGGGTTTCATAAGACCTCTCAAATGACCAGCAATGTTGTTCCCCAGGAAATCCTTCTACTTCACCCCCCCTTCACTCCATAAATACATACTCTATTTTCCCTTCCTTGGGTGTCCATCCCCTCTGTCACAGTCCCTTAATTGATACATAATTGATACATAACCTCTGTGGCTATACAGATCATAGCATTCCTATTGATTTATAAATGATTTATAAATGAGTTGTTCTTGTAAACTTTTGGCTTGTTTGCTATGTTGCCTAAATTAATCCTCTGAAGTTATTAGAACATTTCTGCCTCTCGAGTTTTGCTTTTCTTGGAAGTATCTCAGCATAATAAAGTCATCATCACCTTCTAACCCTCATCCCATCTTTCTGTGGATTCTTTCCAGAGTCATTGAATGGAGCATCCTTCCCTATTGCTCTCAAGTCCCTTACTAATACTTCCATCACAGCACTCGACACTACATTGTAATGGTGTGTTTAGAACATGTCTCATCCACTAGCTTAGCTGATCACAGGGAAGTGCTCAAGTGTGCAAACATATAAATAAACTATAGAAACAAACTTGTTTCATAAAATTAGTTTATATGAAAATTTTCTTTCATGGTGACATTCCAATTGCACTAAGATCATCGCAATTCAAAGAATTCAATGGCATGACACTGATTTCAACACAGTACTAGCTTAATTTACTTGCATTGTTATTAATTTTTGGCAGCAATGCTACTTTTAGAGTAATTTTGCGAGAACTCAACTAATATTCTTGGCAGATATTTAACCTTATGGAAGAAAATCATTTATCTAGGATTTCAGTATTTTGATTTCAGTGACATTTAAAATGGAAATGAGCCCATTTTCTTTTCAGATCTTTTGAGTATGCTTTCTTTCAAAATTAAGCCAATTCAGTGACTTATTTAAGTAGCACAAAAACAGAAGAAGACTTGAAAAGCAGATTTTTCTCTCAGTGTTAATATTATACTTAATACAGCCTGTGTATGTTATACTTATAATATAAAAACAGGGTAAACTACAAAATGTATACTTCAGAGTTAAGAAGATGGCTCAGAAGGCAAAGAGGCCTTGCTAGGAAAACATAAAGACTTGGGTTAAAATCTTCAGCATTCACCATCGGGAAGGTGGAAGGCGGAAACCAGCTCCATCTTTAAGTGCTCTCTGTCACGAACAACTCCACATTTGGCTAAGGCCGAGGATCTGGCTTGCTTCCATGTATGTGGACCTATCTGCATTGCCCCCGTGGCACGCCTGGGTTGGCTACCCAGAGGCTATTTAAGCTGTGGGCTGGCTTTCCCCGGGGTCCGAGGATTGTTCAATGTTCCTGAATAAACTGCATTGAAAAAAAAAAAAAAAAAAAAGATGTGTAACTTCAACAGTCACAAATACAAGTTGAAAAAGGAAAGCAAAAAAAAAAAAAAAATCTTCAGCATTCATGTAAACTGCCTGGCAGGGTATCCTAAAATTGTGGTGATGTCACAGTTGTGAAAGACAAAGACAGGAAAATCCTGTAGGCTCCCTATTATTGGAAAGCAGTCTCAAAGGAATAAGGCAGAGATTGAGCACTCAGAACAAATCACATCCTTCTTTGTTCTCTGTATGTATGTATGTGTAATATATATATATATATATATATCTTACATGCATACATGACACATATTCATAAAAATGAAAAATAATTATCTATAGCATAGCATATAACTAATTAATATTTAACTTTGCTATAAACATATAGTATAATTTAGATGCTTTAGCATGAATTACTATGAATTATATGTTTAATTACTTCATAGAAAAAATGTGTGCTTTATAAAGGTAATATTCATTTTTAAATTAATTATTATTTATTAACTAGAATTTATTCATTTTGTATCCCAGCTGTAGCCCTCTCCCTCATACTCTCCCAATCCCACCCTCCCTCCCTCTTTTCCTCCCCTGCACTCCCCCAGTCTACTGATAGGGGTGGTCCTCCTATCCTTCCATCTGACCCTAGCCTATCAGGTCTCATCAGAACTGGATGTGTTGTCTTTCTCTATGGCCTGGTAAGGCTCCTCTCCCCTAAGAAGGAGGTGATCAAAGAGCTAGCTACTGAGTTCATGTCAGAGACAGACTCTGTTCCCCTAACCAGGGAACCCACTTGGACACTGAGCAGCCATGGGCTACATCTGTGCAGGGGTTCTAGGTTATCTCCATGCATGATCCTTGGTTGGAGTGTCAGAAGAAAAAAAGGAACAGGACAAGAGCCTACTACAGAGGGACTCTGAAAGACTTTACCCAGCAGGGCATTAAAGCAGATGGTGAGACTTAGGAAAGACTTATGAAAGAAGGGGAAGATGAAAGACCTGGAGGGGAAAAGAATTATTTTCAATGTTCATTATAGATTTTTATACTAATAGCTTTTAAATCTTACTATATTTCATATCATTGTAACACTAAAGCAATTTAAATAAAGGCATTAAAATGATTAAAAAAATACATTAAAACTTTACATAGTCACTTTACCCAAAGACTTTTTGCCTTTCTTTTTTTGGAGAGAGGAGTTGTTTTGAAATTTTTGAATGAAAGAGAGAGTTTGGGAATCCATGATTTTGGTGGGTAGGGAACTGAAAAAAATATGGGAGAGCCATTCATTCTGTAGATGTCAGTGGAAGGAAGACTTAGGTACTTCATACACCATCTACTGCTTGTGTCCCCTAAGATAAAATACTCAATAATGTTTTTCTCTCCCTGTCAGCTGTTCTTTCTCTCTTCCTGCATTGGTTACTGTAGATTAACCAACTTATGAGTTTAAAAAGAAGTTATTTTAAACAACTGCCTCCATATTTTATTGAATACTGTGTAAAGCAATAAATAACCAATGAAAGACACCAAAGCAACGTAAATAATTTTTTTCCTGCTAATGATAATTTCCTTAGATATCTTCTGAGGAATGTTCAACTTAGTTTTCTATCTCCAGAGACCAACTGTGTGCAACCCCAGAATAGAGGATCCGTGTTCCTAGAGAGCAGCAAAGAGTATCTCTTGTCACATTGAGAAAAGAACAGGTATCTATACAAAGGGAAAAACAGCTTCTTGTCTGTATATAATATTTCAGTAGTACTATATTCTCTTAGCCCTCCACCACTGAGTTTCCAGTGTGGTGTCATGATTGTTAAAGTGGAAGATATTCATTTTGCCATGACATTTGCTGTTTACCATATATAGATTAAACAGATACCTCAAGAACATGACATGGAAAAATTAATTTCAATATCACATATTCCTGATAGTTGAAGATTTTCTCAGCCATGTTAGAACACCTTACTGAGGTAACTTGGTAAATTGGTGAGTGACGTTTCGTTCCTGAAACATGTTCTGTCCTTGACTCTAACCAAGTGACATGCAAATATACCAAGAAAATTCTCCCGTTAATTTGACCTGATTTTCAAAACTATTTCAAAACTATTTGTACCTCTCCTCCTTTCTCCTTCTCAATCATTACTTTAAGCTTTCCTGGGTGCTTTCACAACATGTCACATTGTGTGTTGTGACATCTTCCTGTTAATTTATTTCTGAGTGTTAGAAAAGCAAACAAACAATTTCTGCATCCATTCTTCAGTTGAGGGGCATCTGGGTTGTTTCCAACTTTGGCTATTACAAATAAAGCTGCTACAAACATGGTTGAGCAAATGCCCTTTTTGTGTACTTGAGCCTCTTTTGGATATATGCCTAGGAGTGGTATGGCTGGATCTTGAGGAAGTGCTATTCCTAGTTGTCTGAGAAAGCACCAGATTGATTTCCAGAGTGGTTGTATAAGTTTACATTCCCACCAGCAGTGGAGAAGGGTTCCCCTTTCTCCACAACCTCTCCAGCGTGTGTTGTCACTTGAGTTTTTGATCTTGGCCATTCTGATGCGTGTAAGGTGAAATCTCAGGGTTGTTTTGATTTGAATTTCCCTAATGGCTAGTGAGGTTGAGCATTTCTTTAAGTGCTTCTCTGCCATTCTGTATTCCTCTACAGAGAATTCTCTGTTTAGCTCTGTTCCCCATTTTTCAAGTGGATTACTTGGTTTGCTGCTTTTCAGCTTGTTTAGTTCTTTATATATACTGGATATGAGTCCTCTGTCAGATAAAGGGTTGGTGAAGATTCTTTCCCAATCTGTGCAGAAATTGTGGTACATCTATACAATGGAATACTACTCAGCAATGAAAAACAAGGAAATCATGAAATTTGCAGGTAAATGGTGGGACCTGGAAAGGATCATCCTGAGTGAGTTGTCCCAGAAGCAAAAAGACACACACGGTATATGCTCACTCATATAGACACATGCAACGTAGGAGGAACCCACCGGAATCTGTGCATCTAGAGAGGTCGAGCAGGAGAGAGGACCCTGGCTAGAGTTTTCGATCCCCATCCTGAGGGGCGGGGAGGATGGACATCAGAGGAAGAAGAAAATAGGAAACAACCTAGAAACCTGCTACAGAGGGCCACTGAAAGCCAGAAGAAGAAATCAGGAAACAAACTAGGAACATACCACAGAGGGCCTCTGAAAGCCTCTGCCCTGCAAACTATAAAAGCAGATACTGAGCCTGATGACCAACTCTCAGGCAGAGTGAATGGAATTTTGTGTAGGAAGTGGGAAATAGTGGGAGCTGGAGAGGACAGGGTCTCCACAAGGAGAGCAACAGAACAAGAAAATTTGAACACAGGGAACTTCCCAGAGACTCATACTCCAACCAAGGACTATTCATGGAATATGACATGGAACCCCTGCACAGATGTAGCTCATGGCAGGTTGGTGTCCAGGTGGGTTACCTAGTAATGGGAAGAGGGACTGCCTCTGACATAATCTGATTGGCCTGCTCTTTGATCACCTCCCCCTGAGAGGGGAGCAGCCTTACCAGGCCACAGTAGAGGACAATGCAGCCACTTTTGATGTGAACTGATAGACTAAGATCAGAAAGGAGAGGAGAACCTCCCCTATCAGTGGACTTGGGGAGGGGCATGCATGCAGAAACAGGAGGGAGGGTGGAATCGGGAGGGGAGGAGGGAGAGACTTATGGGGGGATACAACATTAATAAAGTGTAATTAATAAAAAAATGAATAAATAAAGGAAAAAAGCAAACAAACAAACAACAACGAAAAAGCAACACCAAATAGCTTTAAGCAGTCATGTTGACGATACTTCATGACTATAGCTTCTCACATTCTTAGGAAGCACAGTCATAGTGAACTCCCTCGTTGTCTGCTTCTTACAGTAGTTCAAACCCATTTTCTAAAATGGTCCCTGAGCTTAGTTGTAGAAGTTGTTTAGTAGACATATCCATTTGTGATTAACAACTCTGCATTTTATATATCTATTGTATTTTGTAATGGAGTTCTACTATTGCAAAGAGAATTTCCTTAAATAAGGGTGAGAACTACACTTATCTGTGGGTATATTGAGAATTTAGTTAATGGTTATGCTAGTTTAGTAAAGTGGCAGTTGTCAGTTCTACTTCAAGATCTAGGACTGTAGTCTTCAATGCCTATTGGAAGCGTCTGCAGCCATGTGGTAACGATGATATAATATTGAACAGGAGAACTAACTGGTTTATAACATTAGCATATATATATAACAATATGTTAGAAAACACTGCTGCTAATGTTAAGTTTGAGCATTTATTAATTTTTGAAGAATAATTCATGAGAAGTTAAATAACATCTAACGATTACTTTCTAATGTCTAATGAATAAATTCTAATTAAATTATTTGGCACAAGGTGCATTGCCTGGTAGTAGATGATCCTCACACCTTTTACTAATTGATATTAAATATCTGAACTGCAATAAACATTTACTTCATTTTGGCAAGAGAGAATACATTAAAAGCAAGTTAAGATTACTTTAATCATGCATTGCACTTCTTAATTGATTCTTAAATTGATCAAAAGAAAGCAAGGTCTGAAAGCGCTATAAAAAGCAATATAAGAACAGACATAGAATTTGTGTAACCTTCCTTTTCTTTGCCTCCTTATTTAATTTTTATGTAAGTCCATTTTATTAATTGCTGTTCTAACAAGGGTCTAGCTACATAAAATCAAAGAATGGAAGCAAATAATTAGATTAAAATTTAACCTAAAATTTCAGCCTGAGTGGATGCTAAGTTTGCATTAAATTCATCTGCTTCAATGCCTGTGTGTGTGGAAATGAAGAGAAAAGTGAGGTACCTTCATGAAGATCTATACATATTCTACAGGTATGGCCAAGATAGTCATAAAGAGAGTTGCAGGCATAAAGGTGTACTTAACAGAAACATCTGGTTTCAGAGTGAAAATACTTCCACTGTAGAGACAACATTGCCAGACCAAACTGGATAAGAGAATTACAGATTGAGGTGCTGCTGGAGGAGACAGCAGGCAGCTAATAGCAGTTGGCAAGGCCACATTAACTCTGGCAGTCATGACCAGCGGATCTTAGTCAAGTTGAAGCTTCAGGGACAGTTAGCAGTTCTCTGCTGGGACATTTTTTTAATGCAGATTATACTTATCATCCCACATAGGAATCCTCTTCAAGCATATGAATGGTTACCATAACCATTCTATAAGCTGCAAATATGTACAAACACAAACATAAATATGAATATATATTTACTGTGTGCTATGTAATGTGTGACATGGCAGGCAATATTAGTAATTAAGATCAAGGTAAAGAAACCTGCATTTCCCTCAGTCAGATTGCCTAAATAGGGGGTGAGTTATCTGGAAATTTGCTGTTTATGAAACCTTCTCCATCTTGTAAATTTACTATTATTTTATAACTTCTGACATTGTTATATTTACCATTATTTAATAATTTCTTATTTTATTACCAGGCATATTCTGTTTCTAGCACAGTATGTTCATAAATCTCAATTTTGGACAATGACAACTTTTAATCGTTTGTCATTTTTTAATGCCAAGTCATGCTTTCCTTCACTTAGATGTGACAATAATTAAAAGAAGTTATGAAATATAAAATGTAAACTAATGAACAACAAAATTTGCATAAACCATCTTTATATAGATTATATCTGCATAAATAGAAATGTAAAATGTGAAACTAGAAAAAAATAATACATACAAAAGGTGATTATGACTGAAATATTTTTAAGTTATATATGAATGAAGATTGCATTGCTCTCGGGCACTTTATCTTTAAATTTACTGTCATTTATTCTATTCTATGATTGCTTCCCCTCATGACATCTCGAGCCTGTAACAAATGTCCATCATGCTTTATGTTCTTAGATTTGTGATTAGTACCAATTGTTCAGTTTTTATGTCTGCAATTGTAACATGTAAGTGAACTTATAGACAAACATGTTTTATTTCATAGTCTCGAGAAGTAAAAAGCAAAAGTTCTGAAAAAGGGAAAACCAAAGAGGCAAATAGAAGCATAGGGAGAAAAGAAGTGAGAAGGAATTTAAAGAAATTGATGAAGTTTGGTTTCTTCTACATTCACTGAACTTCTGACCATGAAGCTTGTAAAACATCTTTTTATAAAGTTACCTGTTTTTATTTTTTATATACTTTATTCACTTTGTATCCAGGTTGTAGCCATGTCCCTTATCTCTTCTCAGTCCCACCATCCCTCTCTCCTCTCCCCCTATGCTATTCTCCTAGTACAGAGAAAGGGGGAGCCCTCCTCCCCTATCATCTGACCTGGCCTATCAAGTCTTATCAGGAATTCTTGCATCCTCTTCTTCTGTGGCCTGGCAAGGCTGATCTGCCATTGGTAAGTGAGCAAAGAGCAAGCAACAGAGTACATGTTAGAGACAGCCCTTGCTCCCTTTACTAGGAAACCCATATGGAGCTGGAGATGCCTATGGACTACATCTGAGCAGGGCATCTTGTTCCTCTTCATGTATGGTCCTTGTTTCTGGTCCTTCATTGATGCATCAGTATCTGCAGGCACCCCTGGACCCAGGTTTGTTGGTGTCCTTGTGGAGCTCCTGTCCCCTTCATGTCTCCCCACTCTTCCTTCACTAGGCCCAAGTTTGGTTGTAAGTCTCAGCATCTGCTTCTATCCACTGGTGGATAAAGCATCTTGAAGTTTGTTCTGTTAACTATTCTTAAAGTGTTAAGTAGCTATTAAAAGACATCTTTCTCTGGCTCTTCTCATGTCCAATAAAATGAGCTGTAATCCCATAGATTTATGGTATTTACATGTAATCATGTTAGACTATTTCTTTATTTAAGCACAAATATTGAAAATGGAAGTAGAAAAGGGAATGTGGCTCAGTTAGCAGACTACTTGTTTATAATGTGGAAACCTTTGGTTTCATCTACAGCATTTCATAAATCAGATGCACACCATTCAAACACCCATGCTGTAGAAGCAGGAGAATAGAATCAGGAGTGGAGAGTACTCCTCCTTTACATCCTTAGCTTGAAGCCAAAGTAGTCTAGATGAGATGGTGTCCACTAGTACATTCAATATTATTAACTAATAAAAGTGTGAAGTAAAACATGATACACTTCTCAATCCTCAGAAGAAATCTATTCTGGAAAGAAAGAAGGATGAATGAGGAAGATCATGTGTATGATCCAGGAATACATGATAAACCACAGTCTTTGCTCTCAAGGTTCCTTCTTAGGCTTTGCGGTCTATACTTGGTAAGAGAGTCTAGGAGCTATCAGATGTGCGCAGGCAGGTAATGGGAATATGGAGGTCTTAGAACACTATCCCTGCTCTATGTGAAATCAACACATCCACAAGGACATGGTAACATGTTAGCAAGACTAATAAATATAGGTCTTCTTCTTCTTGCCCTCTGTTGATCATTTACCACTCTCAAACCCATTGTCTTTCATCATTTTGGTATCTTCCATTACACTTCATATCTATGAGAGGCCAAAACAAAAACCAAAGCAGAGTTCTTCACAGACCATAAAAATGATGATGATTGCATCAGAATTAATTCACTGGCTATCACCCCAAATCTCTGTTAGGACCTTGCCTCTTCTGTTATGGAGTTTGATCAATGTGATTAAATAATATGTTTGAAAGCACATAGTAAGCAATATTTATCATTCTACTTTGCAATATCCAGAGTTTACATTTTTCTAACAAAATTACTGATGATTTTCTTTCCTTTTAACTTTTATTGCAGTGTGAAACACATATAATAATTGTAATTATGTGCCTTATTACCATCTGCCAGACATAGACAAACAAATACTTAGAAGTTGAGAGAAATAAAGTTATGTCAATAATAATGTGTATATAAATAAATTACCTAGAAGTTATTCTTAGTACTAGATAAAATAAAAATCAAATGACCAGAGAAAAGCAATGCATGTAAACTTCTAGACTGTTTTCTTAAAGAATTCAATTACATTGATAAAAACTATAAAAGTTGCAAAGCATAACAGAAAATTCCCAATTTTCTATAATTGTTTACTAAGTATTAACTGACAACTCAAATTTGTATTAACATATATCTAAGAAAAAATATATACTCACAATTGGTACCAAATTCTAGAAAATAAGCAATTTGCAGATGTCACAATTTCTTTAAAATTTATCTATACTCTGGATATTAGCCCTCTGTCAGATATAAGGTTGGTGAAGATCCTTTCCCAGTCTGTGGGCTGTTGTTTTGTTCTGTTAAGTGTCCTTTGTTTTACAGAAGCTTTTCAGTTTCATGAGGTTCCATTTATTTATTGATTGTTGATCTTAGAGCCTGTGCTGTTGATGTTCTTTTCAGGAAGTTGTCTCCTGTGCCAAAGAGTTCAAGGCCCTTCCCTACTTTTTCTTTTAATAGATTTAGTGTGTATGGTTTTATGTTGAGGTCTTTGATCCACTTGGACTTTAACTTTGTGCAGAGTGATAAATATGGGTATATTTGCATTTTTCTACATGTAGACATCCAGTTAGGCCAGAACCACTTTTTGAAGATGCTATCTTTTTTCCATTGTGTGGTTTTGGCTTCTTTGTAAAAAATCATCTATCCATAGGTGTGAGAGTTACTTTGGGCAGAGTGCAGGGAACTGTATGGAAGATGGAGAAGATAGAGTGACCTGGAGGGTACAGGAGCTCTACAAGGAGACAGTGCCGAAAACAAAACAAAACAAAACAAAACAAACAAAAAAAAAAAAAACAAAAACACCAAAACCTGGGCCCAGGGAGGGCTGTGGCGCTTGATAATCCTACCAAGGACCATGAATGGAGAGGAAATAGACACCCTCTTCAGATGAAACCTAAAGGCTGATGGGTTTCCTAATAAGGGGAACAGGGGCTGTCTCTGACAGTAACTCAGTGGCTGGCTCTTTGATCCCCTCTCAGCCTTGCCAGGCCACAGAGAAAGATGATGCAGCCAGCACTGATGAGACCTGATAGAATAGAGTCAGATAGAAAAGGAGGCCCTCCCCTATCAGGGACTCAGGAAGGGGAATAGGGGTGAAGGGAGAAGATGAGTGGGACTGGGAGGAGATGGGGAGGGCTACAGCTGGGATTCAAAGTAAATCAATTGCAATCAATCAATCAATCAATCAATAATCTACACATGTTAAGTTATAGCAACATATTTAAGATAGTATTTAAATGTATGTTAAGATAGTTTTTACATACTAATAAATTCATTACTATACTTCATAATTCAGTCATTTCCTGATATGGATTTTACCTGTAAATATCAGTTTAACTTCTTTTGTCTTCAGTCTGTTGATCTGCCCTCAGTCTTATACTTAGAAGTTATTCTTAGCTACACTCTTGCTTGTATCTTAACGTGGCATTCTCCGATACTAATGTGAGTTCTTTGTTTTAGGGCTAGCACTCTCAATGTTCTTAAAATAGCAGCTAAAAAAATGTTCAATGCGTAGATTTCCAACAGAGCAAAGGCATGCATCCTTGATGTATGGTAGAGGTGAGCCAATGAGAAAAAAGAGAGTGTTTCCTCCAAAGTACCACTCTGCTTGATAAAAATAATTTGTATTCTCACTATTACTTCTGAAACTTTTATAAGGTTACCTTTTCTACAAAGTATCCATTACTTACTCTTCCTTACCAGGCAAGACTGAATATCTATTTTTTACCCTGAACCATTTTGATGGATACACATCTGTCTCATGCAATAGCATTGTTTAGATTTGACTTGCTCTAATGCCAATGTCTATCAGATAGAGTGTAGGGAGAACATGATAGTGTTACACATTTCTTGGTGCCTAATAATATAGTCACCAATCTATGAGTTTAACTTAATACTCATTTATCATCTCAGACAAGTGCTTTGATTAGGTGGAGTCTCAGATTTGATGTCTTTAACCTTCAACATTGTATAGGCCAGGGATTATAGTCTTTCCTTATGTCTGAGTGAGCTGAGACTGACTTCCAATCTCTTGTAATTGAAGGCAGAACTTAACTACTTCCATTCTGTGGCCTAGTTGATGCAGTGTCTTCCTGGGCAGCTCAGAGGCTGCCTTCTGTCTTTGGCTATCTCAGTGTAGCAATATTCAAAGTAACAGCTTGTCTCCTTCCAACCAACAAAGGAGAGTGTCTCTTTCTAACTCTGAATGTTGCAATTGAATGCAAATAATAATGTGCACAATTTGTCATGTCATGTGTGTCATATTTGGCTGGATATCAGCATCACAATTTCTACCATTTAAGGGAAAAGGACAACTCAAAATTCATAGACCTAGGTGCTAGGATCATGAGTGCACTCATAAAAAAAAAATCCAAAATATCTGAAAGTGTCTTTATTTGATTGCAGGATCTCCTCAAGTTATTTCTGTGCATGGATCTTGGTAGACCAGCTCTTGAAAATTATCCTGCATGCCTGTATGAGGTTATCTCAATGAAGAGTTCATAAAACTAATCTTTTAAACCCTTTCTCATTGGTAAAAATACTGTTCCGTGTTACTTTTTTTTAATGAACATACATTTAAAAATATTAATGAAGAGAGAATCAAAATACTTCCAACATTTCTTCTTTATCAGATACGAACACAATGCCTTACACTTTTCAACTGAAATGGGTTTTCTCCTATTTTGAGAACAGATGTGAGCCATCTGCTTTTAATCAGATTATCAATATTAAATTACACCTTTAATTTTTATGATAAATAGGAAAAACCTCTAAATCTAATTTGACTTTTATATGGTTTCTTCATTAAATATATTTCCCTGTTAGATATGTCAGAACCTCATTATCTTGGATATTGATGATGTAATGAGAGATTAAAATTTTGCATACCATCCTCACCATAAAGAAGCACAGAGGCATGTCTGAATGAGACAAGCTTTTCCTGAGAGATTCATTAAGTAATTCGGCTCATTTATCATTATGTGGCCATGTGACTGTTTCTATTTTGAAGGTGGAATATATTTGAGACATGATGTAAATTTGCTAATGTTTTAACTTACAACTCTCACTCCACCTTAGCAGGTTCGGACTTTTATGATTAGAATTTTTTTGTATATTGAACCTAGAGTTTTTAAATAAGAATTCAAAGGCTACTTCAATTCATGATATGAGAAATGCTGCACACATTCCAATTTTAAAGACAAATTTGTTTTCACGAAAGAAGAATTTGCATTGCCTGAAAAAGAGAGAATATTGTTTATCCACCATAACCACCCCTTTACACATGGTAAAAAAATGATAAAGCCACATTCATAAAATGTCTTTATTATTCTAGGCTTGAGAGAGAGATTTCTCATCGTGCTTGTTGGATACAACACGAGCCTGCTGCCGGACACATCCAGGTTCCCCAAGGTACACGAAAGGAGAAGCAGATTAGCTCAAAGCAGATTCCTTTTTTGGCAGTCACATAGTTCCCTTTGGAGGACACATTGTTATCTTTTTGATGCTGCCTCTATATAGCAGCTTTTTGGAGATAGCCACCATCTGAAACAACAGCCCTGACTTGGCAAAAGGAGTCCTACCTTTCCAAATCACTGCCTAAGATTTATAGGTGGGTTTATTTATGACAGATGTCACATTAAAGTCTATCTAAATCGTGTATGCATCCTAGGTGTTCATATTTTTATCATGTTAACAGCATGGCATATTGCAAAATAATGAATACACATATTTTAGAGAAATATAAATTGAAAGACTTGTATCTTTCAGACTAAAACCTTTGAAATTGAAATATTCATTTGTAGATGAAACAGCAGTTAGAGTCAGAGCTTGTGCCCTGCTATCATACCAGCTAGGAATGTTCAGCTACCTATCTTCCATTGATAGTCCAATGGAAGACTTGTATTAGTATAAAGGAAAAAAGGGATATATTCAAGTTTGTTCTATTGAGAAAAGAAACAAGAAGGTCCAGAGACAGGTTCTCAACTCTATTTCCAGGGTCAGACATGAATTTTCATTTTAGAGTTGCAGAGGTATGCAGAGCTGAACTGTTCTTGTCAAGGTCAGTCTTCCCAGCCTTGTCCCTCTTCTTCTTCTGCTCATGGAAAGTGGTCTGATAAATTGTCTGAACTCTAAAATATCTTTCCAGGAGAGAAGTTCCCCCTCTGGCTGACATTAGGATTCAGCTCTCTTCTTCTTCTAGTAAAAGGGTCTCAAGGTGAACTGTCTGAATAGTTTAATAGCCAAAGTGACACCTAGGTGACTCTAGAATACTTTTATTCCTACCAGAACAAGGAATACAATATATGGAACCAACAATATATGTTCTATCAGATATCAGGGAACACATGAAAGAAAATATGCATAGGTTGAGTAATGTACACAAAGACAGGGATACTTAACAGATTTCTACTCAAGGCTAGGGAACTTAGGAGAAAAAACTTGTAAGAGTAAGCAATGGGCCAAAGAACTGTCAGTCAGAATGTATATTAAGACCTGTCAGGAAGCAGTGTAGTAGTGGAATCTTTTATCAACTAGTGGAGTCCTTGACTGACTCCATTTTCCCTGGTAATGGTGCCAAAGTCTGCAGAATGTGTGATAGACAATGAGCTCACAGGTACAGAGAAGCATCAGATGATTTCAGGACACCACCTAGTAAACATAAAAAGGCTCCCGACACCCTGCCACAGATGACTTCTACCCCTGTTTTTTACAAACAGATTAGAGTGTTCTCAGAGAACTGACCAGCATAACTCATGGTGATAGAAAGCAAAAACTGAACCTTCAGATAATGAAAATATCAACTGCATTTGCTTCAGGCTTATCGATTAGAAATTGTAAACTAGGACTAGAATGGTAGGGGCCTCTCTTCATCAGGTAAAAGATTAAAAAAAAAAGGCTGCAGAAAATTATGTTATATTGTAGTGTAGACGTGTGTGTGGGGAGGAAGGGGCTATTT
The DNA here is from genome assembly GCF_030254825.1 of Meriones unguiculatus. Lineage (NCBI taxonomy): Eukaryota > Metazoa > Chordata > Mammalia > Rodentia > Muridae > Meriones > Meriones unguiculatus. Next base: position 81,863,488 of record NC_083364.1, read on the forward strand.
AGGAAGAAATTAAAATATGTAAAGAAGGTGGAACAGCAGAGAGTGATACAGCTGACTCTCTGTTAGAACTATGTTGAGGGGTCAAGAGTAATGACTTCAAGGTCCCTGGAGTCAGGCTGTTCCTAGAGAGGCAAGAAGCTTGCTGTTAGGCCCCAGCAGGTACAGGCTAGAATAGCTCAAAGTTAGTGCTGCTGTTGTAAAATTAGCCAGAAAGTGCAATATAGAAGATGAGGTTATGGTATAAGATTATAGTGATTCCTTTAAGCCATTATTAGAGGGGACACCCTGTGGTCTGAGAACTTAGAAACTACCAAAAGCTGCAGAAAGGGAAAGCGATGGCATCACTTCTGTATAGCTGTGTCTCTTCAGCCAGTGTTGGAGGCTATTTTCTCCTATTACAGAGCATTGCTAAACTGCCTACATTTTCAGATTGCATGAATAATGAAAGGAAAAACTGCTAATGTGAGAAGTTGAAAAAACAACAGAAACTTATTTTCTGAGTTTCTGGAAGAAACAAAATGGCTTTGTCACTCTAATGTAACAAGGAGTACATGAAAAGCTGAGGTTTTTGCCAGGGGTTAAATAAATATATCCAAACCTGCTGGCTATAATATGGTAACATCATTCCAATGGTATAGAACTTTGTGCAGAGATTTTAAAAAGGATATATTCTCACCATGCTTCATCAAAGAGGAAATTATTCAGAGACTCGTATTGCATTGCATTCTTCCCATGATCTAAAACCACTAAGCACTGTGCAAGTAATTGTTCTGCTTTTTCTATTGTGAGATAAGAAGCAGGTGGAAGTCATGGACTGCAACCACAGCCCATTGTTCTTAAACAAAATTCCCCAGGAATCTCTATTCACTTACCCAGAATGTGAATTAGCTATTAGAAGAGGAAGAGTTCCTGAAATGTTTGCAAATTACCCAAGGGCTGTCTCTCTTCATCTAGAATTATTCTTGCTTCCTCTTAATGTTTTATTCTGACAAAAATAAACTCAGCTTTGCAGTGCTGTATTACTTAGGATGTATAACAGAATAACCAGTGAAACCACAATCCCTGCTACAAGCTTGGTATTGCCAATATTTTTAGATTCTGGATGGGTGATGAACGAGCTCATGTGAGGAACATCCTATAACCAAAACAAAATAAACCAACAATGAGTAGAGGATAGCTGTGTTTGAACTAATGATGACAATTTACTATGGATATAAATTCTGATTAATGTTCTTTGATATAAGGGAGGGGTAAGAAAGAGATTAAATTCTCTTAATGACCATATAACAAGCATCTATTGCTTGGCATACGGTATTTTCTCATTTGTCGCTATGAAAATAACAAATGATAAAATCCAGTGTTTCCCAGCAATTTTTATTTGAATATTTACTTTGAATACTAAACAAAATTGTGAATTTATTCTTAAGTTTATTGTCAAAGAAATTAATCTGTTCGTATGTTTTTTTTTAATTATGGAGGAAGTAGAATCATTCATTTTTGTATGTTCGCTTTGGGGAATTGTGTTTTGTTATAAATAGACAGTGATTGATCAGCACAGGGTTCAGAGATGATGAGTTGAAGAGATAGGAGAATGCTCAGTAGGTAAAATGGTTATTGTGCAAGCATGGGAACCTAAATTCTATTCCCAGTATTTATGTAAAAGGCAGAGTGTGGTGATACCTGTTGGAAATGGTACCTTAGAAAATAGAGACCTGAGGATCTACAAAGCTCAACTGGTTAACTAGTCTACACAATGTAGCAAGCTCCTGGCACAGTAAGAGAGCTTGTCTTAAAAATGAATGAATGAATGAATGAATGAATGAATGAATGTATGAATGAATTTAGGATTATATTTACCATCCATATGTGGCAATCACTTGCAGCCTGAGGATTTCTCAAGATTTTATAAATCTCGAGAGTTTGTAAATGTTCTTGCACTGATGGTCAGAAATGGAGAAGGAACATGTAATTTGTGTCAGTTAACTATCACAGGAGTAAGAAAAGGTAACAATATCTCCACTGCCTTACAAGCAATTCCCTCTAATTGACCTTTATTTATTTGCTCATGTTACCAAACTCTTTAATTGTAGTCTAAAGAATTTGAGGAAATATGAATGAAGCGTGATTTCACCTGAAAAATACTCACTGGTATGCCTTTGGTGGTTTTTTCATACTGTGATTTAATAGTACTAAGTGTCAAATAGAGGACTGGCTGGTGTCAGAGTGTAAGAACAGAAGGGGAAACACAGTACAAAGCTTTCCTTTTCTTCACAGATTTAGACTGCTACTCAGGGCATGTGATATATTATAAGGCTTCTTTAAGAATTTACTTGAGCTGGAGAGATGGCTCAGCTGTTAAAGGCTAGGCTCACAACCATAAATATAAGAATTTAATTTAGACTGAATATCTGATAAGAAAAAAGAAACAATATACACATCATGCTCTCAAGGAAGTCAATCTTGCTTGCCAATTTTCAGCAACATCACTTTCTGATCCTGTGCACTGCAGGAAAAGTGGATAAAATTCAAAATAATTTTCCATTAGTGATGTATCATTATGCCTTTCATTACTTTCCCTCTTTTTTGTGTTAAATTGAAATTTAAAAAAGGCAATATTGCCCATGTTTAAAAAAACAAAACAAAACAACAACAACAACAAAAAAAAAAAAAACAAAGCCCATGAGAGAAAGTGTAAAGAGACTTTTGACTTTTTCTTTATCTGCAGTTTCTCATAAGGAAGAACATAAGCCAAGGAGAAGTCATTGTGATGGTTATTATTTGACCTGCTATGATGCCAGATTATTTGTGCATATGGGTGTTTTACATGTGGATTAAAAATCTTTAGATCAGAGTAGAAATATAGCAACTTAATTTAGTGCTGTGCTTGGGTCTCAGCCAACTTGTCAGTAACAGCAATTGCAAGCATATGGCAAAGGGTGCTTGGGTTTTCTTTCTGAAAAAACTACTCTGTGAATTAGCTGAGCGAACTTGCATGTAACTTCTGCACATGGATTTCTGCCTTGTACATCAGGGCAATCTCTACTGATCAATTCTTGATCAAATGTGGTTAGTGTGAAGCATTTATCTTGTCATTTCTAGCGGCGAAATTTCTCCATTCATATGAGGACACCACTGTAGCATTCGCTTGGAGTAATTTAATCTGCCAGCTGATCCACTGCTGAAAATGGGTGGTGACTGAAAGAACCATGCAAAGAAGGGGGAGTTAGTATGACCTGGAGAGGACAGGAACTTTACAAGGACCAAATATATCTGGGCACAGTGGTCTTTTGTGAGACCCTATCTCCAACAAAGGACCATGTATGGATATAACCTAGAACCCCTGCTCAGATGTAGCCCAGGGGAGCTCAGTACCCAAGTGGTTACCCTAGTAAGGGGAACAGGGACTATTTCTGACATGAACTCAATGGCTGGCTCTTTGACCTCCCCACCCCACAATCAAGGGAGAAGCAGCCCTGCTAGGCCACAGAGGAGGACTTTACAGTTAGTCCTGAAGACACCTGATAAGCTAGGGTCAGATGAAAGGGAAGGAGGTCCTCCCCTATCAGTGGACTTGGAAAGGGGTAGGGAGAAGATGAGAGAGGGAAGGTGGGATTGGGAGGAAATGAGGGAGCAGGAAACAGCTGGGATACAAAGTTAATAAACTGTAACTGATATTAAAAAAATAAAAATTAAAAAAAAAATGGGCATGGAGGAAACCCATAGTCAGCCCAGTCTCCAAGTAGGTTCCCTAATAAGGGGATCAGGTATGTCTCTGACATGAACTCAGTGGCTGTCTCTTTGATCACCTCCCCCTGAGGGGGGAGCAGCCTTGCCAGGCCACAGAGGAAGAAAACCCAGCCATCCCTGATGAGACCTGATAGGCTCTGGTCAGATAAAAGAGAAGGAGGATCTCCCCCATCAGGGTACTAGGAAAGGGGCATATGGGGAGAAGAGGGAGGGAGGAAGGGTGGGACTGGGAGGAGACTATGGAGGGGACTACAGTGGGGATACAAAGTGAATAAATGTAATAAATAAAGTGATTAATTAATTAATTTAAAAACTTTTAAAAAGTAAAGAATGAAAATGGGTGGTGTCTAAGTTTCCAATTTGAGTATGATTTCCAGTCCATGTTTACAGTAGTGGGGACCCCTTCTGTGTCTGTTCTGTCAATACAGGTTTCTCAGCATACATTGTCATGTTTCCTTTCAAGAACAACATTTTCCTGATACTGTAATGGAAACACAACTGAGAATATATTTTCATACTTGCCCAAAGTCCTGAACTACTTGGTGCACAGAACACAAACTTTCCTCTGATACATATATGTTAATTACGTTTTTAATTTCTTGAAACATAAACAAAGATACAGAAATCCTTTTGGTTACCTTGAAAGCGGAGAATATTTCTTTAGCTTTATGGATATGCCTGCTATTATCGTTCCTGGATAAAGGAAAACAGAACTTGAACCAGCAATTTATACAGAAAGTATGTCCAAATATATTTAGCAAAGCAAAGCTGAAGAGGCAGCTCAGTTATCAGTGATTGTCATGGAATTCACGGTAAGTATTTTATGGCTGGTTCTTATGATTCTCTCTTCAAAGGGCTTAGAAGACATTCGTGTTGTAGACAGGTTGAATACACACGTTTTGAGCACACAATTAAGCACAGAGTGATCTCAAGTGAGTGGATTGGTTGAAACACATATAATCTACATAAATTCCGGGCATTGGGGCAACACCAGCAATACCAGGGTAGGTTCAAGGAAGTCAAGGAGATTCCTGGAGGTCACTCAACAGCACGTTGTTAGTAACCATCAGGTTCAGTGAGTCAGGTTTATTTTATATTAGGAATATATAATAATAATAACAATAATAATAATGATGTCCAGAGTGATTGAGGAAGAAACTTGGCATTGACTTATAACTTTCAAGTGCACACACATGCATGCATACTCACAAACACACCTGTGCAAACACAAAAAGAATAAAATAAAATAAATTTTAAAATAAAATAAAACAAATTTTAAATATTCTAAAAGTAATTTACCAAGTTTTTGCTTAATACAAGTGAATATTCAGCAAAATTTAGCTAAACGTTATTTTTTATTTGTATCTGTATGTCATTTAATCATCTTAATATTTTTAAATTTCTCATTTAAACACATTCATTTTATGATAATTTCAATATGTAAAAGACATTTCAAAATTCCCAAATGTAATTTTATAATTTGTTTAAATATTCTTTATACATATCATCTTTTTTGATATGTCACTCTTACTTACAAATATTCATGGTGTAATATTTTGATCTTTTCTATCACATCTATAGAGTAAAAGAATAAAGAGAGTAAAACTGTAATTAAAAAATCTAATGAAATAAATTTTCTACTATTATGCATTAAGGATGGATATAAAATAATATTCCAGCTTATTTATTATTGTGTTTATAACACTGAGATAATTTAGACTGAAACCCCCCGGCACAATGTTGACTAGCTAGTTCCTGGCCAAAGGTGTTTTTGAGAGTTGGTAGACCCTTTAAGTGGCAGGTCAAGGAAGAGAAGTTAGACCACAGAAACTCTCAAAAAGGATGTTTATGTAATTTTGATTTTATGCTAATGATCTGGCAAGAGAGAATAAATTCTATATTAGCAGTGACCCTGTCTACAAACCCTAAGAGAAAGAAGATATTCTAAAGATAGACACATACATACTCCTGAATTACATGTCCTCTCTTCTATAGATTGGAGTGTGACAGTTTTAGCAAAATCTGTGTGTAAATCTATTCTATCACTTCTCTATATTTTGTATTTGTTTATTTTTTCCTAATATGGGTGAATATTTGGCTTTAGAACCAGAACTTATAGCTTGGGTTGTCAGTTACATTTCAACACCATAATTGTGATAAATGCATTGTGACAAGCATTTCCTCATTTTATTGACATGAAAGCAAAGGTACAAAACTGTGTCCTGATGCATATAAAAATAACTGCACAATCAAAAAAGCTCAATTTTCTTACTGTGTATACATAATTGCTATAAAATAATAAAATAATTTTCACAAGAGTTCATCATCATTCACCCTTATGTGCTTGCCAGGGCACCAGGCATTGAAAAAGACTCATCTTAAATTCACAATATGCCAAGTAACATAATCTTTGTTCTGCTCTGTTTACTGATATAAAAAACCTGAATATTGAACAATGAAAATGATTATCTACTATCAAGCGTGGAAGCAGGGGGCAGAGCCACAAAGCTTGCAAGCATTTTGAACATCAGAGCCCATCTGTACCCTGGAGATTATTCTGTACTTGTGTCCTCTCAAAATGCGTAGGTTGACCCTTATTTACAACTTAAGTGTCTTTGGAGCAATGCCTTTTGAAAGCAAAATCATTAAAATCATAGAGTGCTTAAGTTGGTTAGGATTCGAGAAGATGTTTGAAGGTCTAGAAAGATATTTTTTTTAAGTTGATAAATACAAGATTGAATAGAGAATGTTTAATGTTACACTCACCCAGATAGGATAAATAGAATTTTTTTTCAAGGTTGCTAATTAAAAAGGAGCTAAACATTTTGAATGTAACTATTACATACAGCTTTCCTGATTGTTTCATAACCTTTCTTACTGTATTCAGTTTTTTATAAGTAAATAAAGTCCATATGCATTTGAAAAAAATATAAATTGCTACTCAAGAAAAGATAGAGCAATAAAAAAAAAAAGATAATGTGAGGGCAGGTTGAGATTTCTGTCCTCTTCCAGCCACAAAGAAAGGCTTCATTAGAACATGAGCTTTTTTACTCTTTGATATTATAGTCTCAACCTCCTGAATTTGGAGAAAAAAACAACCCACCTTGTGATATTCTGTCAATTCAGAGAAAGTACATCAAACAATGACCAGTGAGTAATTTTTTGATTTTGGTGACTCCTTTGAAGGATGTGGTCATTGAAAGGAATCTTATGGCTTAGTGGAAAACCACCATCCATGCCCATACAGCAGCACTAACTGGATTTAGTGAGCTACTCAAAGCAAACATGTCAAAATACGTGATGAAGTATGTATGTATGTATGTATATATATATATATATATATATATATTTATTTATAAAGTATATATGTTTAGTTATATGTGAGTATATATGTATATATAAGTATAAGCTATAATTAATATAAGAAAATAAAAAAATAATCAATTAATTTTAATTAATTCAGGAATCATTACCAGGAATTATAAAATCATTTGTGGGAATCTGCCCAACAGAGAGAGTAGCACTTATGGAGGAATAATATTATGCTAGAGGTAGTGATGGTCTATTTATGCTCCTCTGCTTTATGCTAGGCATGTGAGACAAGCATGGGAAGGCAGTGTAGCAGCAATAAGCAGTAGTGAGACAAAAATCCCTGAGGGTTTTGTTCGAACCAGAGACACATTCATTCCTCAGAGCTACAAAAACAGGGTGGGCTGCCTCCAGGAAGCTCACTGGCCTGCTTTTGCCAATCCAGCATGCAATTGCTCCCAGAGGTCCACACTTTCTTCTTCTTTCTTGTTCTTCTTATCCCAATAAGGAAAAGAGGAACTTGAAGGTTGGTGTGATGATGGTCCTCTTGCGATAAATGGTGAATAAAATTAATCTTTGTTCACTGGACATGAAAGGGCTTTTGGTTACCTCTGTCTCTACTTTGCTTATTTTACTTCAGATTTCCCTCCAACTGTTGTTTAAGCCTGGTAGAGCTGTGTGAGAGCAGCAGATGTCACAGGAGACAAACTGACAATGGAACAAGTAGCTGGAAGGTAAAAGCTCAGCACAAAGGTAGTAGTTGTGATTAAGTTGTGGCTATTGATGTTGTGGATATTTAATTTGCCCTCAATTTTAAGTAGCATCTATACTTGAATTTTGTGCCCAGACACAGTTGTCAATATCTGTGATTCTGAATTTGCATATATATGTGCCTGCACACATGGTCATTTCTTGATTTATGTTACTATCTTTAAATATTTCTCTGGGGAGCTCAGATCAGTGATAGGGGATTAATTTCTTTAAGCCCTCAGGAGGCTATTCTGTGTTTTATATCTGAGTGGACCAGAGTCGTGATAAGATTAATGGGCTGTGGCTCCTAGGATCCTTCTAGTGAGACTGACTCTCCGGATGGGTATTATTTATGGATTTTATGTTACCATCTCAAACAAGAAGGCAGGAAAAGGACTTGCAACCTTGTAAACTAAAATCAATACAGGTAATAACCTCTCACACAGAAAAGTTCTAGATGATTCTGTGCATTTGCTTATGTGCTTGTGTATTAAACATAGTACTTCTTTGAAACAACTGCACAGTTCTCCTATAATTCCTTCCTGTTTTTTTCTTTCTGCTCAATATCATAACTCATTTTCCTGTTTTAGTTTTATATATCTATGCAAAAAGTCATGCTGTATTTCTATGGCTTTACTTAACTAAATAAAGTCACTGGAATAAGACTTGGGAGGTGGCAGGGACCCATTTGTTTCACAGTGTGGTCGTGATAGTTAAGTATTTAGAAATATTGAATATTCACAATATTCACAATAATGGATATAGAGCACATGCTTTTTAAATTTGTGTGCATTATTTTAAAGCTTTTCTACTGAGTTTAATTATTTAGCATTCTTAAAAATAGTGTTAAATGAAATTATGTCTAGACAGATCATTGTAAAGATCTATTTCCCGTCATTCCTACACAGAAAAATTGAATATAATCAACATTTTAAGAAACTAATAAATGATTCCTGGGCCAAACCCTGTGTTATTTAAGAATAAATTATATTCTTAAATATAAGACACATTTAACTACCTGTAAATGTTCCATATAAATTACAGCATTGCTGTAAGATAAGAAATAACAGAAACCTGAATGTTTCTTTTTTATGGCTTAAACCATAAAAAACATAAAACTTATTCTGACAATTTTATTAGGCACACATTCTACCTCTACCAAAATAAACAGTTGCACTAAATCTGCACAGATTCAAAAAGTTTATTCATTTACTCAGACTTTTTTCTTCTTATATTCCTATGAACTCCTTCTTTATAAGGAAAAGAATGAAGGCTTCATTTGTGTCTTATATGCAAGCAATGTCACATCTAAAGGTAATATAAGGGTTAGAGAAGTCCTGTCTCTGGCGTCTTTAGAAACCTGTGGTCTGACTAGCTTGTGGGACTAATAGGCACATTTATCTGAAGACTCACAAGAGTTGCTAGTTGCAGTCCTTTGGTGGAGAAACATGTCAACCATCCTGATAGACTGAGGAATTAGAACTCTTGCTCTCATATCTGCACTGAGATATGTTAGTTATTATGAGTGGTTTTTAAAGAATGTAATCTTTAATATAATTATAGCCAGGTTCTATAATAAGGATTACTTGAGCAGGATGAAAATCTTTTGAATATTTCATATCATGTAGTCAAGAACATTAATTATATCATCTCATTTTCTTTTCCATTTCTGCAGCTATTCTCATTGTAACAAAATGCATAACCAAAGAATTCCAATTGACTGGGTAATGTACAAATGACCTAAATGATTTTCTTTTTCAAGAAGACTACAATGTGAGCATAATTTTGAAATTTATGAGAATACAGATCTTCTTAGTTCATCATGTATGTCTTCCAAATAACAGTGGTCACATTGTCATCAGACTGTTTAGTAGGAAGCCAGAGTATACAAAACCCCCTCTTTGACTTTTTCTGTTGAACATAGTTTAGACACAATTTCTCAATTTTATTTTTTATTCTTTATACATAAATTTATAGTTGATATTGTTAAGTGTTAGGGTAAATTAATTATGATTCTGAATTGTTGTTTTATGTGTTTTTAACTAAATGTATGCAATCTTGTAGTATTATCATTTATTTTGCTGTCAGAATCTTAGTAACGGACAAAATTTATTGTTGTTTCTCACACAAATTACAATGTGGCTCTAAAATAAGTACATGTGTCTTTGGTTACAATTTTTATGATGAAAGAACTTTTGCGTCTTTGAGATTGTTCAAAGATCTTTAATTCAAATATCTGGAGAAATGAAGGGAAAGTACAAATTTGTGTTTGCAATCACTGCAAGTCACAGTACTAACAACTTATATTTTATATATTTGGAAATATTAAAATGCTTCTCTAGATTATCTTACAATATGTAAAATGGTGCTTATTTTTATTTTTAGAAATCTAGGGTGTGGTTAAAATATATAATTATTTAATGTACATAAGTCCTAGATGATTAGAAAAAATCATTTATTAATAGTAGGAAAAATAAGAAACAGGACAGAAGCCTACCACAGAGGGCCTCTGAAAGACTCTACCTAGCAGTGTATCAAAGCAGATGCTGAGACCCATAACCAAACCTTGGGCAGAGTGCAGGGAATAATATGAAAGAATTGGAAGTTAGTAAGACCTGGAGAAGACAGGAGCTCCATAAGCCCCAAATATATCTGGGCACATGGGTCTTTTCTGAGACTGATTCTCCAATGAAGGACCATGCATGGAGATAACCTAGAACCTGTGCTCAGATGTAGCCCATGGCAGCTGAGTCTCCAAGTGAGTACCCTAGTAAGTGTAACAGGGACTGTTTCTGACCTGAACTCAGTGGCTGGCTCTTTGGCCTCCCCCGCCCCCCACCCCTGAGAGAGGAGCAGCCTTGTTAGGCAACAGAGTAGGACTGTGCAGCCAGTCCTGATGAGACCTGATAAGCTAGGTTCAGATGGAAGGAGAGGAGGATCACCCCTATCAGTGGACTTAAAGAGAGGCAGGGAGGAGAAGAGGGAGGGAGGGTGGAATTGGGAGGGGATAAAGGAAGGGGCGACAGCTGGATACAAAGCAAATAAACTGTAATTAATATAAAAATAAAAATTAAAAATATTAGTAACTAAACTACTAAAACCCAATAGTTTCATTAACTGTTTTTCTTACAATAGAAAGTGAGTCAGACTTGTACTACATGTCTTAAATCCCAGAACTTTGGGGACAGAGACAGGAATATCTCTGTGAGTTCATGGCTAGCCTAGCCTATGCTGAGGATTTCAGGAAAAAATAAAAGAAAAGAAAAAAAAAATAAAATAAAAGAGAATAAACAAAACCACAAAAGAAATAAAAAAAGAAATCAATACTCTTATGTAATAAAAATAAAATTTAAAAAAAACTATGAACATGTGTATAAAGAATTAATTCTACAGGACTCTACAGCATGGGAACTATAAACTGTGTGGGGAGGGAGGTAATACAATTATGGATATTAGGACTACAAATGACAAGAAGTCATGTGATAACAAATGACAAGAATTCACTAACAAAGACATCATTTCTTTTTCTGTGACAAAAGTTTTCTGTTGTTTTAATGTAGTATGATGCTTGAACCATGGGTTCTTTTTCATGCTTGTTGAATAAACCTCTACTGATTCGTATGTGTAGCCCAAGAAATATATTTCTATTCATTTGTAAATAACTCAGTGCTCTGTATTAGTGGTGTTAAACACACCCACTACTTCTTTAGTGAGTGTGACTCTACTTGTCTTCCACAAATAGGGACGGTATCCATCCTGTTACCTGCCATAAGTGATGAGATAATGCTACATCCCCCTGTCCCGGCATCCACTAAAGCAGTTGTTGCATAATCCATGCTGTCAAGGGGCATCAGTTTTCTTTGTTGCCCCTAATAAGCTCTTGCAAGAACTGTGTATGTTGTTGCTCATGGAATTTGAATGTATGTCAGTGTTGTTGCTATAAAATACGTGCCCAACCAACATCATAATGCAGCCATGATCATTCAGGCCTTTACAGCCATTGAAGCAGGACAGTCTCTCCAAGCATGGTTGGCTACCATAAAAAGCTAAAATGTTACGCTCAGGATGCGAAGCTAAGCACTGCACTCAGGGTCAGCCACTTTCGACCCAGAGAAGAACATGTCTGATTGCATGCGGGTTGATGCCCTAGGTCCCACCTCTGAGAAAAAGGTATCAGACAGGTCTGATGCTCTTTGGGTGGATGACACCTAAATGAACATCAGTACAAAGTCCCAATTTATTTCTAATATCAGAGATCAGACCTCTACTCTTGCCTGATGCGTCTAAAACAAAAAGGGGAAACTGTAGAGAGCTGCATAATGCTGTGCCTTAAAGATGAAGCTGGTTTCCGCCTTCCACCTTCCCGATGGTAAGTGCTCTCTGTCACAAACAACTCCACATTTGGCTAAGGCTGAGGATCTGGCTTGCTTTCCTGTATGTGGACCTATCTGCATTGCCCACGAGGCACACTGGGGTTGGCTACCCAGAGGCTATTTTATGCTGTGTGCTGGCTTTCCCCAGGGTCAGAAAATTGTTCCAGGTTCCTGAATAAACTGCATTGAGAAGAACAAAAAAAAAAAAAAAAGATCAGAAAGAAGGAGAGGAGGACCTCCCCTATCAGTGGACTTGGGGAGAGGCCTGCATGCAAAAAGGGGGGGAGGGTGGGACCGGGAGGGGAGGAGGGAGGGGCTTATGGGGGGATACAAAAGGAATAAAGTGTAATTAATAAAAGTTAAATAAAAAAATACGTGCCCCAAAAGTAAATATTACATAAGTAAATAGACATTTCAGAGTGGACTGATATTTTCAAAATCACTGGTGTCAGATTAAAACATACATCAATATAGGACTCCCAGTTAAAGTTGAAATTTGGCAGAAGAACAAATAGTTAACTTAATGTTGATGTAGCCACCAGTCTTAAATTACTACAATAATAGCCATTTCATCATGAATTTAAATTTAAATGCATGTTTTACTTATTTATCTGGCCACCATACTATGAATAAAATACCTCCTGGTGGAGCCTCTCAGAGGACATCTATGCTAGTGTCCATCTGCAAGCATAGCAGAGTATTGTTAATAGTGTCAAGGGTTGGATGTCTCACATGGGGTGGGTCTCAGGGTAGGCTAGGCATTGGCTGGACATTCCCTCAATTTTTGCTCTAAATTTAAACCTGCACATCTTGTGAGCAGTGTAAAATTGGCGTCAGTTTTTGTGAGTGGTTTGGTGTTCCCCTCCCTCCACTAGAAGCCCTCTGGCCAGAAAGCATTCTCTTCAGTCTCCACAAACCCCACTTCTACGAGTCTTAGCTAGAGTTCCTCCCCATATCCTCCCAGGAGCCCACCATGGTCTTCAGCTTGTCTCAGCAATGCCCTTGGTTACTCTTCTCTTTCCAAGCCATCTGACCTTCCACCTACGCTCTTCTCACTTCTGATTTCCACCCTCTTTTCCTCTGCACTCCCTCCCCTACCCTGTTTCCTTTCTTCATCCACTTCTGCTTTATATTCTTTCTCCCCTTCTGAATGAGATTTAAGCATCTTCCCCATGGGATCTTCTCGTTACTTATCTTCTTGGGGTCTGTGCATTATAGTATGTTTATCCTGTACTACATAGCTAAACTCTACTTACAAGTGAGTACATACCTTGTGTGTCTGTCATGATTTCCTTGTTTTTAATGGCTGTGTAGTATTCCATTGTGTGAGTGTACCACAGTTTTTATTTAACCATTTAACGGACATCTAGGTTGTTTCAGGACTGTGGATATTACAAATGAATCTGCTATGAACATAGGTAGCAAATGTCCTTGCTGAACTATCTCATGTATCCATGTGACATAAGGAATGATCCCAAATTATCCCTGATTGGTTAATAAAGATGCTAAAGCCTATGACTGGGCAGAAGAGAGACAGACAGTTTGGGTTCTTTGGCTTTGGATAGGGAGACTACAAGGCAGGAGAGTGAAAGAGCAAAAGATGTAGCAGGAGAAAGGATGGAAGGAGCTCAACAATGGGACAGGATGGATTAGGAACAAGAAAGAGGTCAAGAGAAGAGTGCCATGAAGGCAGATTGATGAAGCAGAAGCTGCCTGGGACTCATCAGATTGACAAGTCATTGGATTTTGTGTGAGTTTTAAAGGTAGTAGTATTAGAATAGCTCAGAATCTTCCTAGCACAGTGACTACAGCTTAATAATAAATTATGGTGTCTCTATGTAAATCATTGGGAAACTAGCTGGTTAAAGAAAACTGCTGCCATAATAAATTTCCTGTATTAATATATACAGAATAATCAATTCCTTATACAGTGGCTGACTTTCTTTTCCAACATATTAGACTCTATTTTAAAAGAATGAAAACATAATTTAAGAGAAGCTACAGGGTCCTAGAATTTCAACATTTTAACATTATATTCACTGCATGCAATGTAATATTTAGAATACTTATTGTGACTTAATGAAATGGTAAAACACATACACTGTCATTAAAAATAAAATTAAATTGTCTGAAAACATCCTGATGTGCTCAGGTAACTTTGAATAAGTAAATATTGTCAGTGACGATTAACAATTTCATACTTTGACCGGGGGATTTCTTAAACATAGTTTGCTTTAAAGGCTTTAAAACAGAAGTTTCATTATTTATTTTGGATATTAATGCTGACACAGTATTGCACCCCACATTTTTTTTTGCTTGATGTTCATTTCTATATACTTATTATGTAAAGCCACAGGATTTAGTGAAATCTTTAAAGCAGCAAGGTTGATTAAAAAAGAAAAGATGGAGAGGACGATAATGTAGGCAGTTTCGATGAGACCTGATAGGCTAGAGTCAGATGGAAGGGGAGGAGGATCTCCTCTATCAGTGGATGTGGACAGGAGCATGGGAGGAGATGAGGGAGGGAGGGTGGGATTGGGAGGGAATGAAGGGGGGAGCTACAGCTAGGCTACAAAATGAATAGACTGTAATTAATATAAAAAATAAAAAATAAAGTAAAGATGGGGCATCCAGTCTCAGGGTTAATTATAGGTTACCTACTCAAGCTAAAATAAATAAAAAAATAAATAAATAAGTAATAAATAATAAATAATAAAAAGAGGATAAAGCAAGAATGCTATTGTGTGCACACAACTTCATAGAATCGTGTATGATAATGAGGTAGGCAATGACTGATTCGTTCTAGAATATTCTCAATATAGGAGATGCTTGCCCTGGAACCTATCAAATGATTACCAGATGAGAACTTTCTTAAGATTTTTACCCTCTTGGTATCCGGTGAGGGTAATTGTTTGACAGTAGAGTTAATTTGTAACTGCCATTGATTTATTAAGTCATGTTTAAGTAATGAATTTTTTATAAAAATCATTAAAAATGCAGTGTTAGGAAGTGTAAAGGTTGCTTAATGTCAGCTTAACGGAACTTCCTCAGGTAGCAGAGTTGTTGGGGTTTTGTCCCAGGTTCTGCTGTTGTATTCACTGCTTCCTTATCCATGTTTATAATTATTCTTTGTAATGTCCTTTGCTATTAAAGATGCCTGTGTTTAAGTACCCCACCATTGATGGACCTATGCTCCACAACATGACTGGTTTGAAACAGGGAAATTTACCTTTTATAGCAGGTGGGGCAGAAGCTGGAAAGCCTGGATTTAAAAGTTGGATGGGAGATCAGCTTCTAATATCATTTAGATGGTTACAGAAACAAACTGTCTTATTTTATATTCAGGTTTAATTCAACTTTAATGAATTGAGTTGAATGCAAATGTTTTGTGCACTAGAAAATTAGGACGCATGTGAGAGAAACTCCGTATGTCTAGTGCCAGCAGTGAAGTGCTGGGAATACGGTTGAGTGATTTTTTTCCGCTTTTCTCTCATTGTATTCTGAGAAGCATGTAAAGAGAATTAATGATGAATCAAACATGATATTCTAAGTTCTCAGAGATTTAATCTTAATTACTTTAAAAACATCAGGTATAACCAGTTTGAGGAATATTATACAACATTTACCTCAAATCTGCAAAAGAGATAAAATAGAAAAAAAAAAATGAAAGAAAAAAAATGTGACTGTGAGTGCTCTCTGTCATGAACAACTCCACATTTGGCTAAGGCTGAGGATCTGGCTTGCTTCCATGTATGTGGACCTATCTGCATTGCCCACGTGGCATGCTGGGGTTGGCTACCCAGAGGCTATTTAAGCTGTGGGTTGGCTTTCCCCAGGGTCAGATGATTGTTCAAGGTTCCTGAATAAACTGCATTGAAAAAAAATGTGACTGATGAATGGAAATTAAGATTGACAGTAGCAACTAATGTGGGGTGCCATTAAAAATCAGATCCTGTAACACATAGTGGACAATAATGTGGGGAAAAGGACTATTGGGTATATTTTAGGATTTAGCTTTAAAATTAACTTAGATGACAGTACTAAAATACAAATTCAATACTGTAAATTATTTGTTTAATTGGAAGGTCATATTTTAGAATATAGTGGAAATATTTTTTTCTCTAAGTAATATTAAAGTTATTGAGGCAGACCATGGACATTTCTCTTTGTGAAAGTCAAGTAGAGAAAGTCACCAATTTTTCAACACTGGCTAATGACAGAGGGCTTTGCTCAACTTTGAATTTTAACAATTGTAGAAATGAAGAGCATCCTTTAATTTTTATTCTCAGCCCAGATGTATACTTCCTTTCTCTCTGTATTTTTAATTAGGATTATTATAATTGTCCTAAAATAATCACGAAGGTGATAGAAAGGTAAATATTATACTTATTTTCTATTTCATGTCTAATTGTACTTTAAATTACTTTTAGGTTTGCATATTCTAACTTGGGCCCTTGGTGATTAAAAGTTATAACTTCATTATTCGAATA
This sequence comes from Meriones unguiculatus, assembly GCF_030254825.1. Classification (NCBI taxonomy): domain Eukaryota; kingdom Metazoa; phylum Chordata; class Mammalia; order Rodentia; family Muridae; genus Meriones; species Meriones unguiculatus. Next base: position 81,880,157 of record NC_083364.1, read on the forward strand.
AGACAATGAATGCAACTGTCTCTACCTGGTAATACCTAAAAGAATATTTTAGAATTAGTAGCTATTTCTCCACTATCCACATTTCAATGTATGGTACATATTTGTGCTTACAGAGAAAGTCTACATATGAATGAAAATAGCTTTCTTTGTGTTCATGAAGACTTTTTGATAACTCCTTTAAAAAAATAAAGGATTACTATAACGTGTGACATACTCCAGAGGACCTTTTTACTGCACCCTTGTACAAAGCTTGTTTTCTATGACTGGATTCTATTAAACAGTTATAAATCTCCCCTCCTTTACCTTGGTATGGTTGACTACACTTTGTCAATCATATATGCCAAGGGCAGACAGGCTGATTCAAAGAGCAGCCAAGAGGCAAAATGATTCTAGCATATTTTGGTCTAAGCTGGTGTTTACTAATCACTCCTTTTGAGACTAGAGGAAAGGCACTTGGTTTCTTCTTGATTTCTGTATATACTCACACACACATTTCTCTATGCAAATTAGTAGTCTCATAAGCTTTAGGTAAAATAACTTGAGAGAATCATTTTCTTCCTCTCTTCCTAGCACAAATCTTTATATGCACTGACATTTGAGAGTGGGAAAGCATCTTAAAGAGAGCACAGTCCTGATGTTTATACAAAACTGTTGTAAAAGAAAAAAATGACCATAAAATAAATAAGGTTAAGAACTTTAAGTCTACTTTGAAGAATCAACCTACTATAACCAGTCTTGCCTTATATCATTCTTCTCAATGGATAGAGCTTTTGAGTTTTCTAAATTCACTCCATCTGTTACATCACTGTTTCATTTACTTCAAAAGTTAATTGATTATTTTACATTTTACTGGCTACAAAAATTATCACAGCATACTTCTGCAGCTGCCATATTTTTACCGGGAAATTCTTCTCAAGTATTCCAGTTTACCTTTTACCTTTTTGTGTAACTATGTTTATACTTTATGGGGAAACAAACATTTAGATTCCAAACTTGTCTATTTTATTAATAGAGTCTAAAGACAACTTGATTTCCAACATTTCTATTAAAACAAACAAACAAAAGACATTAGGTTCTTAATGGCTTTAATAGAGTAATTATGAGTTAGAACATGTGGAAAGTAAATAGACTGATTTGGTGTGACTTCATTTCATAGCACTGTCTTACATACATTACTTGTTAGACAACATTGCAATCTATAGTGAGTCATTTAGAAAGGTGTGACTCAAATGAATCTGCAGTTCAGCAGACTCAGAAGCTGTTAATCACAAAAGAAAATAAACAGATACAGTATGTCCCCTTTTGTTTTGATTGAGAAAATCAGGCTTACGTCTGAATAAACTTTTTAAAAAATTAATTATTTTTACTAAAATAGACCTTTGTTTTTTAATTAATTTATTTTTATATTAATTGCAGTTTATTTACTTTGTATCTGAGCTGTAGCCCCCTCCCCCATTTCCTCCCAATCTGACCCTCCCCTCATCTCCTCCCTGACTCTCTCTAAGTCCACTGATAGGGGTGATTCTCAGCCTCTTCCATCTGACACTAGCTTATCAGGTCTCATCAGGCTTGGCTGCACAGTCCTACTCTGTGGCCTAACAAGGCTGCTCCTCCCTCAGAGGTAGAGGGGAGGTCAAAGAGCCAGCCATTGAGTTCATGTCAGAAATATTCCCTGTTACACTTACTAGGGTACCCACTTAGAGACTCAGCTGCCATGGGCTACATCTAAACATGGGTTCTAGTTTATCCCCATGCATGGTCCTTGGTTGGAGAATCAGTCTCAGAAAAGACCCCTGTGCCCAGATATATTTGGTGCTTGAAGAGCTCCTGTCCTCTCCAGGTCTTACTAACTTCCCCTTCTTTCATATTATTCCCTGCACTCTGCCCAAGTTTTGATTTTGAGTCTCAGCATCGGCTTTGATACACTGCTAGGCAAAGTATTTCAGAGGTCCTCTGTGGTAGGCTTCTGTCCTGTTTCTTGTTTTCTCCTACTTCCAATGTCCATCCCATATATCTTTCTAAGTGAGGATTGATAATCTTAGCTCGGATTTTCCTTCCTGTTTAGCTTCTTTAGTTGTACAGATTTTAGTATGTTTATCCTATCTTTTAGGGCTAGAATCCACTTATAAGTGAGTATATACCATGTGTGTCTTTCTGCTTCTCGGATACCTCACACAGGGTGATCTTGTCTAGATACCACCATTTGCCTGCAAATTTCATGATTTCCTTGTTTTTAATGGCTGAGTAGTATTCCATTGTGTAAATGTACCACAATTTCTGTATCCATTCCTCCTTTAAGGGGCATCTGGGTTGTTTCCAGGTTCTGGCTATTACAAATAAAGCTGCTATGGACATGGTTGAACAAATGTCCTTATTGTATACTTGAACATATTTTGGATATATGCCTAGGAGTGGTATAGGTGGATCTTGAGGAAGCACTATTCCTGAGAAAGAGCCAGATTGATTTCCAAAGTGGTCGTACAAGTTTACACCGAATAAACTTTTCTAAATTTGCAAGAGGATTGTTATATCTAAGTCTTTGTATCACACAGGGCGTAAGCTCCCGAGAGAAAGTATTAACTTTTTAAAAGTCCAGCTCATACAGAGATGATCAGATCAAAACAATTATATGGGAAAAAAACTAAAATAATGCTCACCCATATGTGATTTGCATTATAATTTTGTATAAATACATTAAATTATGGTGTTTAGCATGTTATCACTTTAAGAACAAGGTGGGCATCATTGTACCTAGGCATCATTGTACCTCCCTGCCACTTATCTCTTTTACACATGCTGAGTGTAAAACCGGATTATACAACAATCTCAGGCAACCTTCTTCATAATGTTAAAGCATATTTGTTAATGTGGCTGAATGTTTTCCCCATAAAGGAAGGTTAATATGCTTGCTACTGAAACATTAAGATTAAGAACGGATTTATAATTATATTAAATTAAGTGGCTAATTTATCCCAGTGAATTATATGCCTCAATAACCACGGGAGCCTAAGTAGTAAATTTAGACACAGCTGTAATTGTTACTGCTAAGATCATGAGATGTGGTACTCACTACTTATTTTTGTCACTCTGTTGGTTATTTATCTGTGACTGCATGTACTGCAAGTGACTTTGAAAATGCATGCATTTATACTGTACCTTTTCCAGAACCTTATACACGTTTTTTTCCCCAAATACGGAGTTTTTGCGGGTACAGTTTATGTTAAAAGTATCACTAGCATATTAGAGAAGGGATGCACAACTGCTTAAATAATTTCCTGCTGTTACATATGTGCATAAATTACAAATTTGTTACCACATTCAGTATAATCTTTTGAAGTACCACTCATTTGTTTACAAATTTCATGATCTCTTTATTTTTAAATAGTTGAGTAATATTCCATTGTTTAAATGTACCACAATTTCTACATCCATTCCTCCAGTGAGGGGCATCTGGAAAGACATGGGTGGCAAGTCTTCACGTATGAATGGATATTAGCCATGTAGTATAAGTTAAGCATACTACAATCCACAGACCCAAAGAAGGTAAGAATAAGGAGAGCCCAAGTGAGTGTGCTTGAATTTCACTCAGAAAGGGGTAATAGAATAGACATCAGAAGTAAATGAAGGGAGGGAATTGGGTGGGAGGTTGGAGAGAGGAAGGAAGGTGGAGATCAGAAGTGGAGAGAGTGGGGATGGAGTGGAAGTTAAGAGGGCTGTGAGAGAAAAGGGAAACTGACTGGGTTGGGCATCGATAGGAAAAAATAGAGACCTGCTACAGGGTCGGCTCCTGGAAGAATATTGGGATGACTCTAGCTGAGACTGCTTGCTGTAGTGGACATGGAATCTGAAGTTTCCATATCTTAGCCAGACAGGACTTCCAGTAGAGGGAGGGGGACACCAACCCACCCACAAAACTTTCGACCCAAAATTCACCTTACCTACAAGATGTGCAGGGATAAAGATGGAGCAAAGATTGAGAAAATGGCCACTCAATGACTGGCCCAACATGAGGCCTACCCCATAGGAAAAAGCCAACCCTTGACACTATTAATGACACTCTGATATGGTTGAAGATAGCAGCGTAGCGTAACTGCCTTCTGAGAGGCTCCACCTAGCAGCTGATTGAAACAGATCCTGGGATCTTCAGCCAAACATTAGGCGGAGCTCAGAGGGTCTTTTGAAAGAGTAAAGGGAAGGCTAGAGGGGCCTAGAGGGGACAAGAACTCCACACAAAGACCAGCAGAATCAAGTAACACAGGCCCATGTGTTTCACAGAGACTGAAGCACAAAACAAAGAGCATGCATGGACGGGACATAGGTCCCCTACACATATGTAGCTGATGGACAGCTTTGTCTTTATGAGGATCGCCTAGCAAGTAGAGTGGGGACTGTCTCTGACAGACTCTGTTGCCTGCTTTTGGATCACTCTCTCCTCTCTGGGTTGCCTTGTCTTACCTTAATGGAAGAGGATTGCTCAGTCCTGATGAGACTAGATGTGTTGGGCCAGTTGGCACAGAAAGGGCAGACTCCTTTTATGAGGAGTAGGTGATAGGAGGAAGGCACTATGATCACCTCCCCCTGAGAGCTGCAGGCCACAGCAAAAGACAAGGCAACCAGTCCTGATGAGATCTGATAGGCTAGGGTCAAAAAGAAGGGGAGGAGGACCTCCCCTATCAGTGGACTAGGGGAGGGGCATGGGGGAGAAAAGGGTGAGGTGCTAGGGTAGGTTTGGGAGGAGACTAGGGAGGGAGCCACAGCTGGGACACAAGTTTAACAAATTGCAATAAATGATATAAATTGCAATAAATAATAATAAAGGAAAAAAGATTAAATGTATTTTCCAAAGATTTTGAGCAGAAAATTTAGACTTCAATCCAACAGTGTTTAGAGGTCGGATTTTAAGGTATAATGAGAAAGATTTTATGATCATTCCAAAGGTTCTGTTCACTCATTGCCCTTCACACAAGCCTGTTTTGGTTCCTAGGAAGCCCACATCAGCTGATGATAGTTGTTAACTCTATTTGTAGGCTATCTGATCCCTCTTCTGGCCTCTGCAAGTAGCGTATGCCAATAGTACACAGACATGCATGAAAGGAAAGTATACAGCACACTAAATAAAAATATGTGAAATCTTCTAAAACAATAATAAAGAGGTGGTATGTCGCAAAAGCTCTTACAACATCAAAGAAGAAATGTCACCATCATGAAAACAAGTTTATTATGCAACAGTAAAAGTCAGGTCTGTCTATATTGATATTTGCAAAACATTAGGAGAATCCATAGAGACTTGTGGAAGAGTGGTGAGAAGGAAAGAATGGAGGAAACAGGAGTTCCACGAGAAGACTAACAGAGGGAACTAACCAGGCCCCAAGGTGGCTTACAGAACACTAACCAAGGACCATGCATGGACTAGACCTAGGCCTCCTACACAGATGTAGCCTGTGGGCTGGTCAGGCTTCATGCGACTTTCCTAGTAAGGGGAGTAGAGACTGTCTCTGACATGGACACTTTTCATTTAATTTTTTTTTAATTCTTTTTTTATTTTTTATTTGATCTATGTCCTCATTTTTCCAGACATTGATGGCATGCATACAAAAGCACTTGAAATACACACAGAGGTAATAGCACAATTGCTTATTACTGGCTGCTGTGTATTAAGAGGGCTTAATATATCCAGAATATATAAAGAACTAAAGAAATTAAAAAGCAATACATCACTCAATCCAATTAAAAAATGGGGTACAGAGCTAAACAGAGAATTCTCTGTAGAGGAATATAGAATGGCAGAGAAACACCTAAAGAGATGCTCAATGTCCTTAGCAATCAGAGAGATGCAAATCAAAATGACTCTGAGATTTCACCTTATACCCATTAGAATAGCAAAGGTAAAACTCAAGTGACAACACATGCTGGAGAGGTTGTGGAGAATTGGGAACTCTCCTCCATTGCTGGTGGGAATGTAAACTTGTAAAATCACTCTGGAAATCAATCTGGTGCTTTCTCAGACAATTAGGAATAGTGCTTCCTCAAGATCCAGCTATACTATTCCTAGGCAAATATCCAAAATATGCTCAAGTGCACAACAAGGACATTTGCTCAACCATGTTTGTAGCAGCTATATTCGTAATAGCCAGAAACTGGAAACAAATCAGATGTTGCCTACTTTTCAATCACTTCCCGTTGAAGGGGCTGCCTTTCTAGGCCACAGAGGAAGAGGTCTTGCTCAGTCCTGATGTGACTTACTGTGTTCCTGTGGGTTGGTGAGGAGTGCTCCCATTTTCTGAGGAACACAGGAAGGCGGATTGGAGGAAGAGAGAGGGAGAATAGGACCAGGGAGAGAGAGAGAAGGCTATGATTAGGATGTAAAATAATAAAGGCAGAAAGAAAGAGAAAGACAGAGAGAAATGTTTGATTCACACATTGTCATCTCTTTGGTATTTCTGCCATGATTTGATACAATAAGAATTCCCTTATAAAATTTATGTCATTTGATATTATATTACCAAGGCTCTAGAACTGTGAGCTCATCTGTTTTCTGTTCATTATAAATTGTTACTCATCTACAAATAAGAAAATACAATGATTTAACTTTCTAATATATTTTATTTGAATAGGATGATTTAATAATTACATTATTTGGGTAAAGGTAAAGATTTATCAATTTTCACTTTTTCCCTATCCAAATTCTTTAATGGTGACAAAAAAACCACTAAGGAAACATTTTATTGCAAAAATAGAACAAAATTATAACTTAAAATTTCTCTTACAACGAAGAAACATAAATTTAACAAACATCCATCACCTACTTAATATTGTTAAATTAAATCTAGCATATTTTGAGAGAGCCTAGTTAAATAAGCCTGATCAGCTCCATGACAGGTCTCACTTTCTTGCTAGACAGAACAGGCCCAAGAGCTGCAGGAAAAAGAAGATAAAAAAAAGGGCAACCTGTTGGAAACAGCTAAGATATCTGTCTGGAGGAAGATAAGATTTTTTAACTACCAGTTTGAAAAGCACCTAAGTACTGAGCAAAGTCACATAGCATCCATGGGCACCAGCCAATGTCAATTGATGTTACATAGCCACAGTAGGAATTCCCCTCTTTGGCTTTATAGGGGATCTTCAACACCCCTCAGGGTTGTAGACATGTTGAAATGGCAGTGACCCCACCATGCTGGACTTCTGCAGAATAAATGCCCTTTGTTGCTTGCTTGCTCCTCGAGTCTGGGATCCTCCTTTCAGCTTATTCTGGACCTTAACAATTGGAGAATTCTCAAGTACACATTAGATATTCTATGTAGTTTTAGTTAAACTTCACTTGAATGATCATTAAATAAACTCTAGTTAAATGTTAGAAGTTCGGTTCATTTGGGTAAAATTTAAATAGACTGTTTCAAATTCTCTATTTTATACATTAAACATAAAGCCCAAGATAATTTAATTCTAATATAATCAATTTCATAATCTTAGGTCACAGATTTATCTTTTTTTATTTCTTGCACACATTTTAAAAACTAAAAAATTAGTCTTCTCTCATACATTATGTTCATACCACAGTTTCCCTTACATCCTTTTCTTCCTGTTAACCCCACCCCCAACTCTTCCTTTATTCCCAGATCTTTCCCTCCTACATTTTCCTTTAGAAAAGGGCAGGCTTCCCAGGAATAGTAACCAAACATGGACTATCATGTTGCAATAAGACTAAGCATCTCCTTTTATACTAAGGCTGGACAAGGCAACCCAGTAAGAGGAAATATGAGCCAATAACATTTCTTTCTTTTATAAATTGTTACTATTTTATAAATAAAAAATTAAGATGATGTAACCACCTAACTCATTTGAATGCTTTGTAATGGGTATTTTAAGAAGATAAAAGAGAGATATTAAGAAGTTCTAGAATATTTTTATGTATCAGTGTGTAAGGAGGTCAGTAATTTAATAACATTTATAACTAGGTCATTTTGGTTTATGTCATATTTAATAGTTATTTATGCCTTTTATTTTTTTCTTTACACTCTGGTATGTTATATTGTCATCTTTATCTAAGCTTTGTAATAACTCATAATGGAAAAATACAGATGACAATACATATTTTATTAAAAAATAAACTTAGGGAACAGAAATGTAGTGAGTTATAGCCTTTGCCTAGTATGTGTGAAGGCTTTGCTTCAATTCTAAACATCACAAAAGTACATTTGAACACACAAATGATTTGTAACAAGTGTTTGTACAACTTCAAATGGAAATGCTTGTTATTGTCGACTCCTCTTGGTAATTTATTTGTTATATAGAAGGACATGCAAACCATACATCTATGGCACTTGCAGTTTAAGAATAGGATTATATATAAAATGTTGGTTCAGTGTCTTTTTTTGGTTCTTCTGTGTTGGCTTCATGCATGAAGGAAATAGGGGTTTAGCTCATCTTGTTCTACCTTATATCATGTATGCGAACAGAGTGTATAGTGCTTAAATAAAGTGGAAATGACATGTATTTTAGTCTTTGGACATGAGTACGCTAAATCTTTTAAACTTCCTGCCATATTCAACTAGTTATAATTAAACAGCTAAGCAAGGATTTCTTTTATATTAAAAAATTGTTTTATAACTAAAGCTCATGTTTATTATTTCCATCCAGTGCACATGGTCCTGGGCAGTAAGGATGATCTTGTGGGAAAAAAAAGTCTTCATTGTGTATGCTTATTCCAGTGAAATAATTCCATATTATGGTTTCTTTTCTCTGATTGGGAAGCTTGTCTTTTCTCTTCAAAAGTCCCCTGTTATTTTAGAGTGCAAGGAAAGTGCACGCCAATGAAGGAACTTGCTGGACCATTGAAGTTCAATTTAAGCATGCAAGGCATTGCTGAGGAGAGGCTGGCTGCTGCAGAAACCGCACATATCTATATCCCCTGGGCTGGTAGGAGGTTCAGAGAAGTGATGGCAGAACCACAGGATACCTTTGATTCACAATAAGACACTACCTCTTTCAGAATGAAAAGCCACCTGTTGTTTGTCAAAAGGTACTACTTACAGATTATTGCTTTACATATTAATGCAAAGAACCCAGGGAGTTAGTCTCTTGTGCAGCAGCCTTTCACCTGCCTCCAATAGGGCAAGCTTAAAAAAAAAAAAAAAAAGCGGTTTTGTTCAGCCAGTAGAGAATGCTTCTTTCTTTAAAGGAATCAGCTTTCTGCTGAGGGCAGTGAAGGGATGAGGTATGGGGAGTGTTGAGTTGCTTATTGCCAAGCACAGAAAAATGCTAATAAGATTCATGCTGAGAAAAGCTCTCACTCATCGGGAGGCATCATTGCAGACATTAAGCTGAGACCGTGAATTGCTGTTCGTCCCAACTGGAGAAAGGAGAGCATGATTTGTGCCAAAAAAAATATCGCTTGTCACCATGTGAACTGCTGTCTGGGGACATGGGGTTTGTTACATTGCTTTGGAAATGATTAACCTGGCAAACATCATTTAGTGACTGATTAGGTCAATCTGTGGTGTGTGATCAAAGGTATGCATATTAAGATCCAATTGTGGTGAAATCTAAAATAGTAAAAAATAATTACATGATTTAATTAACAATCCAGTGGATAAATGCTGGAACATTAATTATATACATAATGATGATACTGGTAGAGATTCAGAATCTCAATTATACCAGAATATGAGACCAAAGAAAGTAGAAACAGGTTTTTTAGTTGAGACTGACTTATAGTTTCAGAAGTTTGTTTAGTCAATTACCTATCGCCATGATGGGGAGCAAGGCAGCATGCAGGCAGACACAGTGCTGGAGAGGTAGCTAAGAGCACTACATCTGAACCCACAGGCAGCAGCAAGTGAAGATGACACACTGCCTCCAACAACACTACTCCTTCTCTATGAAGGCCACACCTCCTAAGAGTGCTCCCTATGGAACTATGGGGACTATCTTTATACAAAGACCCACAGGCAAAAGAAAATAAAATCCATACTCTTCATTTTTTTGCATGATGGCAACACATGTATGAATGAATAAGACAATTTCTGAAACAGCCTTGTAGATGTTGTTTTTTTTTCTAAAATAAAATAATATGATTCCTCATGTAACCCATTTACATAACTCAAGCTTAACATCTTGGTCTTCCTGCTGGGTGTCTGTCTCTCCTGGTTCAGATGAAGTCAGAAATAAGTCACTGTCCTCAACTTCAAGTCATCATTGATTCTAGAGAAATTCAGCCTCAAAGACAGATCCCTGCCCCAATGAGGACAATTGTCAATGACAGTGAACTCTAACCCTTCAGAAGTGATCTTGAAGTAACCGTATTGGTATGTCAGGCATGAGAGTAGTAGGAGTTTCTTAGGACTGTGTTTCAGATGTAGATTTGAGATAATGTTCAGCTTACACACACACATTCATCTGGCTCTGTATTCTATTTTTTCCTCTATTTAATGCCTTCAAAACATATTTGTGCTCACCACACTCCTCTTTTAAAGTAGTTATACTGAATAATTTGTCTCTCTGCTTTTCATCATTACTCTTCTCTTTAAACAACATGTTGGAGGTAAATAACAGAGTCAAACTTTTATGGGCTATATTAAAGCCTATATTCTGCCCTAAAATTTCTGGTTATGTTTGGAATAGGTAGATTCAAAGTAATTTTATTTCATCAAAAAATTAAACAGAAAAACACATGGAATATTCTCCCAATCAAAATCATGAAATTTGCAGAAAATGGTGGGATCTAGAAAAGATCATTCTGAGTGAGGTATCCCAGAAGGAGAAAGACACACACAGTATATACTCACTTATATAGACCTATAAGATATCATAAACATAATGAAATCTATAAACCCAAAGAAGATAAATAAGAAAGAAGACCCGGGGTAAAATGGTCAATTCTCACTTAGAAAGACAAATGAGAGGTGCATTGGATGTAGGAGAAAACAAGTAACAGGACAGGAGCCTACCACAGTGGGCCTCTGAAAGACTCTACCTGGCAGTGTACCAAAGCAGATACAAAGACTTATAACCAAACCTTGGGCAAAGTGCAGGGAATCATATGAAAGAAAGGAGAGTTAGTATGACGTGGAGAGAATAGGAGCTCCACAAGGACCAAATATATCTGGGCACAGGGGTCTTTTCTGAGACTGATACTCCACCAAGGACCATGTATGGATATAACCTAGAACCTTTGCTTGGATATAGTCCATGGTAGCTCAGTAACCAATTGTTTTTTCCCTAGTAAGGGGAACAGGGAATATTTCTGACAGTAACTCAATGGCAGGCTCTTTGACCTCCCCACACCCCAAGGGAGGAGCGGTCCTGCTAGGCCACAGAGGAGGACTTTGCAGCCAGTCCTGAAGATACCTGATAAAACAGGGTCAGATGAAAGGGGAGGAGGTCCTCCCAATCAGTGGACTTGGAAAGAGGCAGGGAGGAGATGAGGGAGGGAGGGTAGGATTGGGAGGGAATGAGGGAGCTGGATACAGCTGGGATACAGAGTTAATAAAATATAACTAATAATAAAAATAAAAATAAACAACAAAAAAAAAAAAACCCAAATCAGTGGAACTGAGTGCTGCTTTTTCCATGATTTCTCTTAGTTTAACATTATGACATTTCTATGTCTGTTCACAAATACATGTGAAAAAGAACAAAAGGTTTGTGATCAATGGATATTTGGAGGAAGTAAACATATAAGATTTTCTGGCATTGCTTAGGAGGTATGCCTTAGGAATATTTTTGAGCATAGTTCAATGTAACTGCTAATAGTAACTGGAAGTATATGACTAAAAATATTTTAAAAATGCAGCCCATTATGTGTAAAGGTTTTGATTTGCAAGTGGTTCTTAATATTGCCACATAGAAATTCATAGGGAGAAATAGATTGGGACTGTGAAATTTGGGGAAGTTCTATTTTCTCTAGATTTGCTAAACAGCTTCTCTTGGAAGTAATTCTTGTTTCTTATTTTATAAACATAGATTCATAACACCATTAAAGGCACATACCTATAGTAACGTGTGGATGCTGAAAATATACAAAATTAGCTTTCCCTGTGACATAACTCATAATTCTGAAAAATCTTATAAAACTTTAAGGTTTATTCAAAAGAGAAGGCAGAGGGAAATGGGAGAATGGAAGAGGGGGCAGATTAAGGGAAGAAAGAGAGGGAGGAGAGAACACTAGAAAGAAAGAGAGCAAGAGAAAGAAGGGAAAGGAGAGGCAAGGAAAAGAGAGGAGAGGGAGATTGATTGATTGATTGATTGATTCTGCATATGTTCTGCCTGTAATTATTGCCTAATAACCAACTCTGGTCAGCATTATTTTTCATTTCCTTTATTTTGCTTTTATGCTAGCTTTGAGGTATATCATTTTGTCTTTATTCCACAAGAATTTAGAAAACTTAATACTTTTAAAACTTCTAATTGTGTGTGCATTTTTCCTAATTCCTCCCTATTGCTTACTGTTTCTCAAGAGTATTAAGTTTTATGGAACTCCTGTTTCTGGGCACTTAATTAAAATGTCTCAGGGTTTTCATTTATATTAAATTATATAATGTCAATGTGATCTGTGGTCCATATAAAGACTCTATGAGGAGATGGTAGAAAGGATGAAATTTTACCCTCTCACCATAATGAAATAATGGAATGATTGCTATTTTCACTGAAAACCATTAGCATCCTGAGGAATTGGAATTTTTCCTATGCTTTATTTTTTGGCATTTTTAAATTATAGTTCTAATTTTGAGATTATAATTACATCATTTCTTTCCTCCTTTTTTTCCTTTAAACTTTTCCACATACTCCTGATATCTTCCCTGTTTTTGTCCTCTTCAGTTACATTAGTCATATTATTTTGTATATGTATACAAAGATATATTCCTAAATATAACTTGTTCATTCTGTATCATATTACTTGTTTGTATATTTTCAGGGCTGATCATTTGGCATTGGTGTGTTCTTTTCCAGAGAAGACTATCTCTTTCATTTTCAGTATTTCTTAGTTACTTAGTTTACAGTTCTTTTGTTGGGTTGAGGCTTTGTGGTTATTTCCAACCACTTGAGCATATCTATTGCTGAATTGTTTGTTGTCTGTTGTAATATTTTTCTTTTCTTTTTTTTAATTTTTATTTTTTCTTATTAGTTATATTTTATTAACTCTGTATCCCAGCTGTATCCTGCTCCCTCATTCTCTCCCAATCCCACTCTCCCTCCCTCCTCTCCACCCTGCCCCTTTCTAAGTCCACTGATGGGGGGGAACCTTCTCCCCATTCATCTGACCCTGTTTTATCAGGTCTGCAAAGAATATTTTGCTTTTCATTTTTGGTTCTGTTAATCTGAATCCTCTTTTTCCTACAGTTAGTTGGGTTAAGGCTCCATCAAATGTGTTTACCTTCTGAAAGAATAAGCTCTTAGATTATCTGAATACTTGTATTGTTTTCTTTGTGATTTCATTGACTTCTGCTATTTTTTATTATTATTTCTTCCCATTGACTGGGCTTGTATTTGGTTTGTTCTTGTTTTTCCCGATTATTGAGTTATATGTTTAAGAATTGTTTGTGTTCTGTTTTCTTTCTTTTTTTTTTTTGTTTGTTTTTTTTTTGTTTCTGTTTTGTTTTGTTTTTGCTTTTAAAGGCTTTATGGCTATATGTTTGTCTTTTCTTTGGAGTCACTGAAGTGTTCATTCTCTTTTACCATTTTTTTTAATTTTGTTGAGCTATTTCTTTGTGTCTTCACTAACCTTTCTTAGTTCTTTAATGCTGTTTATGAGTGTTTTTAAAATATGGCTCTTGGGCTTCAGCTGGGTAATTATCATGGAAAATACTTTCGTATGACTGGTAGATATTCCTGAAGGAAGATTCTGGTGTGAACTTTCATATTGTGAGGGGTTTTTTGTTGTTCTTGTTGTTGTTGTTTTGTATTTTTGCTTTTTATTTCATGATGACATATGGACAGATAGACTTGTTTTTTATTAGTTCTAAGTCTGAACTATGAACAAAACATGTTTGAATAGAATTTAGGATAAGCTGCAACTTACATCCAGAGTTCAGAAATTGTCTGGGCTGAATTTAAAGGATAGGGGCTAGACTGGTGTGTACAGTGAACTTCCTACTTTAATTCTAGAGTATAGGTGTTGACAGGTCTGGGTGGGAAGGCTGAAGGTGGTGTGGGAATGGCCTATCAGCTAGGTGGTATGTAGCAGAGTCCTGGAAGAAGCTGAGAAAATGGATGGTCTGACAAAACTGGTGCTCTTGACATTTGACCTTAGTTAGATGTTACAGGTTGGAAACGATTCATGGATGGAAGGTCAGACAGACTCGCTGGGTTAGATTCTGGGGAAAATGGGAGAGATCTGTGTGGGTAGTGAAGTCAGGTTTCTAGAGAAGAGGCCGCTTCTTCACATGCTTTTGAGATTGTACTATTCACTGTTGCCCAAGTTTCTTTGTCTCAAGTTTATATAATACTAACCCTTGTCAAAATGTAATTCCATTGCTATGCCTTAAAGATGGAGCTGGTTTCCCGCCTTCCACCTTCCCGATGGTGAGTGCTCTCTGTCATGAACAATTCCACATTTGGCTAAGGCTGAGGATCTGGTTTGCTTCCATGTATGTGGACCTATCTGCATTGCCCACGTGGCATGCTGGGGTTAGCTACCCAGAGGCTATTTAAGCTGTGGGCTGGCTTTCCCCGGGGTCCGAGGATTGTTCAATGTTCCTGAATAAACTGCATTGAAAAAAAAAAATGTAATTCCATTATTTTTCTTGTTGCCCAGTATTTTCTTTTAATTCTCATAGGAAAGGTATAATATTTGCTTAAATGATATAAGAAACTCCACTTTATATAAGTTAAAAAATGAAAATATTTAAATTAAAAATATGTTGTCTTATGATCAAGAAATACAAAATTATTTGAATTATTTAAAATGCATTGAATCACATAATATTGTAAATAATATGCTCTACCTTGGTAAGTATTTCGTGAAAATTTGAAATTAAGATAGGGTAGAATGACATTATGTAGAACATATAGAAAAATTAATTAGGTCAATATGAATGACTAAATGTTTTTATAATATCTACTAATTATAGGTTTGGTTTAATAGTGACAGAATCATGAATTTTCCTGATTATGATTATAAATTTGTCCACTCTTCTATTTCTTCCTCTCAGTTTTTGCTTCTAGTACTTTTAGATGGAGTACTGTCATGTCCATTTAAACTGAGTGTATCTTCTTTTATGATTATGAAATTATCTACATTCATGATTATGAAATTAGCTAACATCTCTGATATTTTTAATTTTAAAACTAATTTTTACTATAATAGCTATCTTGATTTTCTTTTGATTAATGTTTGCATACTAGATTATTAAACAGCTGTTAATTTTACCCTATTATGGTCATAATGAGAACAGGTTGAGATACAAAGAAAATTAAAGGGGAAATGAAAAGGAAAGAAACTTGTTCAGTGGGATCGAGTTGAAATTTTCACAGCAGAGTGAAGAATTGAAGAATGAATTTTAAAAATGTTACAAAGTGATGAATAGAGATAAAATTATTTTTATAGAGAGATGTTTAAATAAGAATCTTAAGAAAACAATGAGTTATGGCTAAGGCTTAACTGTACCAGGATTTATTGCTTTATTATATAGAAACATGTACTTATCTGGAAAATCATACATAAGACTATAAATGTTTATAGAAAACCATGCCTGAGATCCCTTATTAAACCTTGTAACTATGGTTTTACTTCATTAGCTCAAGTAATATCTAGTGAAAAACAAAACAATCTTTGACATTTTGGAGCAAGGTGATTTCAGAAGCCATCCAAATCACACATATGTTGATGGTAAGATACCTAAGTATGACTCTCTTAAAAACCCCACAGACATACTCTTTATTCTTAGGGCATCCTTATGTGCACTTAGTTTTGCAATTGGTTCTGGTTTCTTTTTGTTTAGTTTATCAGTAATTGAGAGTAACAATTAATCCTCTACTTATAATTATGAATTTGTGTATTTTCAATTAATATCATTCAAATTCTTTCTTCAAGTGAGTTTAACTGACACATTGTAAAACCCCCTTTATTTCAATTAAATTAATAATCCTTGCTTGAACTGAATGGAAAGCATTCCTCAGTTTGCTATGAGTAAATGAAACTGAGTCTTAGGCTCCCATTTAAACTGTTCCTGAAATTAATATGTATGTAGGATTCTTCTTTTTTTTTCATGATTGTTTTTTTTTATTTTTTATTTTTTTATCAGTTACATTTTATTAACTCTGTATCCCAGCCGTGTCCCGATCCCTCATTCCCTCCCGGTCCCTCCCTCCCTCCCTCATCTCCACCGTGCCCCTTTCCAAGTCCACTGATAGGGGGTCCTCTTCCCCATTCATCTGATCCTGTTTTATCAGGTATCTTCAGGACTGGCTGCAAAGCCCTCCTCTGTGGCCTAACAGGACTGCTCCTCCCTTCGGGGGTGGGGAGACCAAAGAGCCAGTCATTGAGTTCCTGTTAGAAATAGTCCCTATTCCCCTCACTTTGGGAAACCAATTGGTTACTGAGCTACCACAGGCTACATCTGAGTGGAGGTTCTAGGTTATATCCATACATGGTTCTTGGTTGAATGTCAGTCTCAGAAAAGACCCTGTGCCCAGATATATTTGGTCCTTGTGGAGCTCCTATCCTTTCCCCATCAGACTAACTCCCCTTCTTTCTTATGATTCCCTGTACTCTGCCAAAGGTTTGGTCATGAGTCTTTGCTTTGAAAACACTGCTAGTTAGAGTCTTTCAGATGCGCTCAGTAGACTCCTGTCATACGTTCAATGCACATCCCATCTGTCTTTCTAAATGAGGATTGATCATCTTACCCCATGTCCGCTCAACCCTTTATCTGACAGAGGACTAATATCCAGTATATACAAAGAACTAAAGAAGCTGAAAAGCAGCAATCCAAGTAATCCAATTAAAAAATGGGGAACAGAGCTAAACAGAGAATTCTCGACAGAGGAATATCGAATGGCAGAAAAACACTTAAAGAAATGCTCATCCTCATTAGCCATCAGGGAAATGCAAATCAAAACGACCCTGAGATATCACCTTACACCCATCAGAATGGCCAAGATGAAAAACTCAAGCGATAACACATGCTGGAGAGGTTGTGGAGAAAGGGGAACCCTCCTCCACTGCTGGTGGGAATGTAAACTGGTACAACCACTCTGGAAAGCTATCTGGCGCTTTCTAAGACAAATAGGAATAGTGCTTCCTCCAGACCCAGCTATACCACTGCTAGGTATATACCCAAAGTTTGTTCAAGTACACAAAAAGGACACTTGCTTAACCATGTTTATAGCAGCTCTATTTGTAATAGCCAGAACCAGGATTCTTCTTTAAAAATTAATAATATAAATACATTACTTTCAGAGATATTCATAACATTGTTATGTAGAAATCATTTTAAATAAAACCAAAGAAACTATAAATTCTCCTGATTACCTTCATATATATTCTGTTTTCCTGTCATCTTTTCACTATGTCTTTTTCAAAGTTTGGCTTATGCTAAGCCATCTATAGCAGGTCCCCTGAAGAAGTTAATGAAGCATGGTCAAGTTTCAAGCCTTTCATACTTCAATGTCTGAGTGCTCTGCCACCTGTTCAGTAATGTTACTCTGCTAGATAAACTTCTACTGAGCGTTTCACTAGCAGCTGCTGATTTTCACTAGACTTTATATTTAAAAAAAATGTCTATAGCTTGAAGTTTGAATGCATTGAAACAACTGTGCAATAGACAACTGTGCAATTGAGTTTTGTTTATTAATTTTAAGATATATTTTATTTTTATTTTTGAAATAAAGTAGATAACTTTTTAATACCTACTGCTGATCACTAAGCAAACTGATTGAAAAATTCTTTTTAATTTTTTATATTAATTACAGTTTATTCACTTTGTTTCCCAGCTGTAGCCCCTCTTTCATCCCTCCCAATCCTAACTTCCCTCCCTCATCTCTTCCCATGCTCCTCACAAAGGAGAAATTCTTTATTGAGATGATGGAGGACACTGAGGCAAACTGTATAGCTTTCTGCTGTGACTCGAGACAACAGGAATTATTAATTCAGGGCAAAACTTATCATTTTGCAATTGTGAAAATGCTGTTTTATGTAATTCAGTAGATCATATGAGAACAATCGTTACATATATGCATAGAAGCTCTCCTTTGGGGTTTAGAAATGTTACTGGAGATTTCAGAAATGCTTTCATGTTTGCCATGGGATATCAAGGAAGTCAGAATCCTCTACTGAGTTGTTTTTTTTTTTTTTTAATCTTCTTTCTTTTTCTTTTTTTCTTTTTCTTTTTTTTTTTCTTGTCTATATATAAAAGAATTTAAGAGCATTCTCAAACAGAAGCTCCAGGACAATTTTATTACTGTTTCAAAGTAAAACCCCAGGGCCTGCAAGCTGTAATTCTTGGAAGCTGACAAGAGGAAGAGTTAAGCTGTCTGAGTTAAGTCAACAGAGAGGGCAGCCACATGGTAGACAAGTAGCCTCGGGGTTGGAAGAGGAACTTTGGAGAAACAGTGAAGGCCAAATTTTAGGGCACACAGGCATAGAAAAAAGAGATGAAGAAGACATGAAAGCTATAATTTTTTTTTGACTAATTAATAAAACCAAGCATTCATAGGAAGTTGTACATCTATGTCTGAGTAAGATACTGCACTAGGAACTTTGGGAAGAAATCACAAATTATCTCCTTTAAGAGATACTTACTTCTCTCTCTTTAGCGTGTCTTATCTCACTGTAGGGTGGTCCTTTAGCAAGATGGTTTACTAACACAACTGTATAGTTACTTCTCACCAAAAGCAGAAACTTCATTCTTCTTACACAAGGTAACAGAATTTTATCAATGAGCCTTCGTTATCTCTGGGACAGATAGACATAGAGCCACCATGTCTTCAGACACTGTATCTTTTCATAGTAAAAAGTGCAATTTCAGGGGCTTCTTTTATGCTGGCACTTATTAGTCCCTTTCACACAGACTGTCCTCACAAACTAATAACACTTGAAATAAGCTAGTATTTCAGGGATCACGTTAGGGCTTAATGTTTCAAAGTGAATTTGTATGTACGGATATGATATGTGTGTGTGCGCACATTATATGCAAGAGCACTCATGCATATGGATGTCAGAGGTTAATTTGGGGTGTCTCTTCCTCAATCAGTTCTACATCTTAACTTTTAAAGACAGGATTTCACACTGATTCTGGAGTTCACATTTTGATTTTAGTGTCTGCTAAATGAGCCCCTGGCATCTGCTTTTCTATACTTTCAGTGTAGATTATTATAGATATTATAGATAACAGGCTGGCACTGTCCACAGATGCTGGGGATCAGAAGTCACATCCTCCTACTCTAGCAGGCACCACTTTCTCAGCAGAGACAGAGTCCCTGCCCCTCAATGTAATTTTTAAAAGCTTTATTTTATTTTTATTTAGGGGTTTATGTCTATATGAATGTTTGTGGGTGTGGGAGGTGTGATTGTATATGTATGAGTGTGTAAGTATGTGGGAGTGTGTTTTGTGAGTGCACGTATTTGTGTGTGTGTTTGTGTGTGAGAGAGAGAAAGAGGGAGTGATTTCTGGAAATAGATTTGTCAGCTTTATTTGCTTCCAGGGCCTTATAAATTTCCCTCCTTCCTGGTATTTCCTTTCATTAATCTGGACTCAATGTTTCAATTCAGAGAAAATAGTTATACAAGTACAATGAGAATTTGGGGCCAAGAAAAGTTTAAACCCCCCTATTCTCTTTTTCTAATTAAAATTTGAATATCATTACAGAATCCTTAACTCATAAAATTTGGGAGACCATCCATTCCATGAGTTCAGAAACAAGAAAAAGCATATCATCTACTCTCCTTGAGAGTACTCCTTAGCTCATGCAATGTAACTGAATCCAATCAGGACAAAATAATCCAATATGATTAACACTCAAAACCACTTGGTGGTCGATACATTGATGCCCCCTTTTATATTGGTGTGAATATGATAGGGGATGAGTTAAGGTTGTTATAGTTTTACTCTTTACCCTGTGGAGATGAACCTATCCCAGAAGAAAGACAAGGGTAGAAGACTAAGACTAAGACTAAGAAAGACAAGAGTAGAAAAAAGACTCACAGTACAATTGAGCTCTAGATAGGCATAATGCATGGTAGCCTAGCAAGTGAATATTTTAGTTCGTGAGAAAATACATTTCATGCATTACTTTAATTTTTGAAAGTTTCCCACATTTATATAATGCATTCTGGTTTCTGTCACTCCTCCAGCTCTCATCTTTCTCGCACTACCATCTTACCTGCCTCTTTTGTTTTCTGGGCCATTTTAATGTTTTGTTTTGTTCTGTTTGTGTCTTCAGTAAACAGAAAGCAGAAAGTGACAGGTGGCAGTATTTACCACATCTTCCCAAAGCCTGTTGCTCAGGGAAGCATAGCTAAGTTTACCTAACATTAGAAGAAAATTCAATACGTACTCTGTGTTGGTTCACAGGTAGCGTGGTCAATAACTATAAGCTGAAAACAAGATTGGAACCAGTTAACTTCCATAGACTCTTGAACCAATAACCACATGGAAAAACATTTTTTATCTGAAGTGCAACTAGGAGAAAAGGAGGCCCAGGAAAGGAAATCAAATCACAGGTACAGAGTGAAAGTAAGAATTAAGAGCAGCCACATGTTTATGCTGAGTCCCGCATTCTCTCTTAAAGCAGCACTGGGCTTTATGAAAAGACATCTTAAACAGAAGTTTAAGTATGTACATTAAGAGAAGAAATCAAGCACCACAAAAGTAAGTAGGTAATACTCCAGGACACAGGTACAGGTTTCTTCAAGAAAAACATGTACTGCCATGTGCTGCTTTGAAATTAACTTGCATGATTTTTGCTATTAAAGGGAGAGTTCTGTCATTTTGATAAATCTAGGAAAGTCAAGAGAAGAAATACTTGTTTCTGTTTATGGTTTCAGAAGCTTCTTTTCATAGCTGTTTATCTTCCTGATTTCAACCTTTGACTAGACAGAATCATGTTCTCAAAATATAACTTCTTTCTAACAAAATCTGTCTCTCAAAATTTCAACCCATCTCCAAACACCACCATTCTCAGTTGGAGAAAACAAACAAACAAACAAACAAACAAACAAACGTAATTCTCATAGAGTAATGAAGGGAAATATGGATGAGAATATCATTGATATAAAAATGGCAGAAGGTGGACAATTCCTGAGGCTGTATGATTGACAGATAACTGGAGATCTATTTTAGTATTTCCTAATTTCGAAATTTGAAATGTATCCAATGAAAGATTAAAAATAGGCACCCACACATCATTTGGCTATAGGATGAGGAATTATCAGCACTAGAAGGATGCCAACTGTAAAGGTTTGCATAATACTCTAAATTATTTGTTCAGTCTGCAGACAAAATTGCCTGAAATTCAACAGTCTCAAGAAATATACTCAAGAGAGATGAGGCAAATCTCTACTTTGGGCAATGATACAAAAATACCTAACAGGACAAATAAATCACTTTTTCAAATGTCTACAGGAAAGAAAGAATCCTTGTAGCATAATAAAATGGTGACAGATCATGAAAATGTAGAATATAAATGTCCGTGTCTGGAGCCTGATTCCATCACTTGCCAGCTGTGTGAGCTTATCTAAGTAATTTAACCCCTCCAAGGCCGAGTTACAGCAGGGAATGTCAGTGATAGCTCTTGCCTTTTAAGATTGTATTGAGAAACAAATAGAATAATACATGCAAGAGCTATTTGTGAAAGTTAAATTATGGTTATTATTCTCTCCTATTTTGTATCTTAGAAAC
The DNA here is from genome assembly GCF_030254825.1 of Meriones unguiculatus. Lineage (NCBI taxonomy): Eukaryota > Metazoa > Chordata > Mammalia > Rodentia > Muridae > Meriones > Meriones unguiculatus. The sequence continues at coordinate 81,901,993 of NC_083364.1, forward strand.
TTTTTTCAAACAGAAACGCATAACCAGCAACTCCCGTATTCGGCAATCTGCAAAAGAATTCAAAATGTTGCAGAATGTCTTCTCTTTTACTTATTATTTTTCTTTTTTATGTTTCTGGTTCACAGATAGCAGAAGTCAATTACTAAGCTCGATGCAAGCCCATTAATACAATCATTTTGTGTGCTCAGAACAAATAACAACTTGAATTGAGAAATAAATTGTTGAATAAAATACAACAGAGCACCACGTATTTCATACCACTACACGTACTGCATTGTCCAATACATCAAACTATTCATTTCACTGAGGATGCATAAAACAATAATGCTCCTCATAATATATGCACATACGTCATTGATTTTGTAAATTGTATTGTTTTTACTAAAGAACAGAATATGGAAATCTTCAGCAGAGACAGTTATGATATATAAAGACAGATGAACTTGGTATCAGAACACTTAGTCTGAGATATTACTTTTCTGGTTGTTCAGGATCTGACCTTGAATAGGGCCTGCAGCTCTGAACTGCTGGTCTCTGTATGAAAAATTATCAGGTTACTTCTTCAATGCTTTTTAAAGGTTCTGCTAAACATTTTATTATCCTAAGTATGTATGTATGTATTTACCTATCTATCATCTATCTATATATATATATCTTTAAACTATATGTTGCCTTGTATTGAATTGAATAAATGTTATAAACATCCATCAGATAATCATTTTCTCTGTGTCCTTTGTAAGAAGCAAATTTTCTTCAGCTTGTAAATGGTCAAAAACCTTAAAATTTTTTTTTAAGTTTTTATGAAAAACATGGTCCTTTATGGAAGTAAGGAAAATGGTAGGACTGTGTCAAGTGTGTGTGTTGTGTGATTATAAAATGCAGTTTTTCCAAAGTTTTATAATACTAGAAACATTTTTTTTCTAAAAAAAATTCTTTAAATGATGGCTATATTTCAACAAAACTTAAGCTGTATAGTTTGTAAACTTAATATGTGTATGTAGATTACTGATGTATGTATATTATATAAATATATTAATTAGACATTTATTTGTCTCTCTGTTTATGTATTCCTATGAAAATTCATAAACAATAACTCATGTGAGGTATGTGGCATTTGAAAGGGACCCTAAATTCTAGACAAATCCTTTGGTTCTGCTCCAGAGGATCTAATTTCTGCTTCCAGCACACATGCAGGGCTGATCACCACTGCCTGCCTGCGAATCTAGCTACAGTGTACGTGACACTGTTACCTTATGACTGATCCTGCAGACATCCTCACTCACTTATTTATACACCTCCACCACACATCACATCCAAACACACACACACAAACACACACCAATTAAAAAATAAAATAAAATGTCCTACAGAAAATAGATTAATTTTCTTTGGTTTTATAGTCATCTACTTTTTGCTACAATTTTACTTTAAGAAATAATTATGTTTAAATATAAATACTATCAGAGATTTGTCCCTTGAATTGTATTTGGTTAGGGTTTCTTTACTGAAGTGTTACATTGATCATCAGTTTGGAAATGTCCACATACATTTTAGGTAAATAGCCTTAAAGACACAAGATGGCAGTGGTAGTCTTTATGAGTTACTGGAATATAACGCTGTCTTTAGAAACTTTGATGCACTTCTGCCTTTCTTATCATTAAAGACATGTAATTGCTGTGCATAAGCATTCACAACTCAATCAGGCACTTCCGGTCACATGGCTGTATTTTGAAGAGGAATCCTTCAAGTTTGGAAATAAAATCAGCAATGAACTTCTTCAGCAATTGAACCAGAGGTTGCTTCAACCTTTTCTTCATAATGTTTATAATATCTAGAGTCACCCAACTTTCAGGAAAATTCTAATATGTTTTCTTTTATTAAACATTTGATTTGAGTATTTTTGGTTATTTTTTATAGAGCTTGCTATATGCGTTTTATTTAAAAATATGCTATGTACTCTGTATAGCTAACAAGGAGATCCTAGTAATAAATACTTAGAGAAAACTCCATATTTTTGCTTTCTTTGGCGCCCACATACCAAGAAAGATTTTTCTTTTCTTTCCTTTGCAATGATCTTCTTCTTTTTCTTGCCTCTATACATGCATTATTTACTTGTAATTTTCCTCTTCCAGTGATTTACTCTTGTGAATTCCACATTTTATTTCTAATTCCTTGGCTTCCACATGTTAACACAGGATTCCACTGCAAGGATACCATTATAAGTTGTTTGTTATTCTTCAGAATCCAAGTTTTCCAATTCAAATCGAACTTAATGAGTGAAATAAATCACATGCTTTTTCTTTGAGGCAAGTTAAATGAAACCAAAAGAAGTTAAATCCAGTATCAGGACTCACTACAAATACTCTTTATTCTTTCCCCTTTCCTCTTCCCAATATTCAATACCCAACAGTTTATGCTACTTAAATTTATGCTTGTGGATAATGCCTTGTGGCATAATTATGGAGTATAGTCTGCTTGTATCTGGGGCAAATTTTGCATGGCTTCCAATCTAGCTGTCCTTGATAATAATTTCTATTATTCCTTTCTTCACCAGTGGATACTGAAGCAAGGCTTGGAAAGACTAAGTAATTCAACCTTTTCTTGTCTGTACTGTCTATCTTCATGATGTTAGCACAGGAAGAAATCAGCTGATGTTACTAACAGAGCAATTCACAGAAGCAAGCAAGCAAGCCTCCATTGCCTTATCTCCTAGGTTCAAAGTGTCCTCCTCAAACAACTATTTTTAAAACATACTTGGTATTTTTCATGCCAATTTGTAGTAAAATGAAAGTAATTAAAAGGTACTCAGTAGCAGGAAGGAAATGAAAATATGATTAATTATCAGCATATGAAATCATATTTTAATTACAACTGTTAAATCTAAGGAATTGTAAACAAGTGAAAGTGTTTGTGAAAATGGTTGCTGTGGTATTTTAATACACAAATGATAAAGAATAGTGATAAAAAAAGAATAGTGATTTTCAGATATACAAGAAATACTCGAAGTGGGGTAGGCTAACCAATTTAAAAACAAAGAGATAACATTAATTTGGGAAAGACCCTTGCCTTTTGACTGGTCACCTCCAGTACTATTGTCATTTAATGACATAATGGCAACATCCCTGATCAGGAGTTCCCAGAAGCAATACAAAATCTTTGGTTTCTGTTGGTTTCCTTTCTCTTCCAAGGTGCAAAGGGGAAGTTTAAAGGAATCCTCAAGCAGAGTTTTGAGTTAAAGGACTCCAGTTCAGTGGGAACTGTACACAAGTGTGAAAGCTTTAAAATAAAAACATTAACCTTAATTCTCTGAAACACGGGTATTTTCCCAGTAGGCATCAGGCCAAAACCCTTTATTATGTTTGTGAATTTCAGCAACAGTTTGATGGCAGTGCCCAGCATAAACCTTATTGTGGAGGAAGTTCGTTTCTGATACTGATCTGAAGTTAATTTAGCTGGTCAGAAAATCTTGCTGCAAATCTTTCAAAAACAAGGTGACTTGTGCGATTTGGCGGGGATGGAGGGTGAGGGAGGAGCCCAGATTGTGTCTGGTGAGAAAAAAATGTGACATGAGCAGTTTCCTCAACAGTTTCAGCTCAAGACTAAGAAACACATGACTGAGGGATGTGATCAAAGAGCATGCAACCAAGTTCATGCCAGAAACTTCCCCTGCTCCCCTTACTAGGTAGCCTTCCCAGGCCACAGAGAAAGAGGATCCAGATAGTCCTGATAAGACCTGATAGGCTAAGGAGAGTAGGGAGGAATACCTGTCCTATCAGCAGACGACCCCGAGCAGATTGAAGGATGGGAAAGGATTTAGCTTAAGAACAACCAAGAAAACTGGGAAAACTGGGAAATTTCCACTTACTGCCAAGTAAAAAGCATACCCGCTTCCCTCTGCCCTCCCCTCCCCGGGGACTCAAACCTCACAGACAGTCATACAGTTGCTGGAAAAATCCCAAGGACACAGGTGGGTCCTTGGAGAAATTGCAAAGCAGACAGCTTAACCCTGAGTATAGTGGTCCAAGCACATAGCTAGACCCAAAATATCCACCAATGAAAAGTTGTCCTGTTGCTAATTCCGAAGTTGCCTATAAAAACCCAAAGCTTTTGTTCCTTGGGGTCCCCTCTCCTTACGGTGCAGGAGACCGCAACATGTTGGTTTCAATAAACCTCTTGCTCTTTGCATTGACCCTGGTCTCCATGCCCCACTCCACGGCCTTCCTTGATAACATACAACTTCCACGAATCTTACAGACGGGGTTACAGCTGGGATAACAAGTGAATATATTGTAATTAATAATAATAATGTTGTATTTGGCGTTAATATTTACTGTTGATATATTTTTCGTAAAGCTGCAGTTAATCCTAAACAGCTGCATAACCAAATCACCACAAAGAGACTAGGATTTATTTAGTTAACCTAGAACACAATGCTAGGAAATAGTTACTCCTTTCTAAACTTCCAAGCCTGCATAGTTTCCTACCTTACAAATTTTTTACATTATACTTGCTTTTAGTGATATCTTAGGTCCGGTTCATTTCTCCACGTCATTCGAAGAACTCTCCTCCAGCCTCTGCTCTCCCAGCTTCTGCTCCTCCCACTTCTCCTCCTCCTTTCCCTCCCTCTCTTTCCTGTCCTCTTCCTTCCTCTCCTTTCATCCTGAACCAGAATGTCCCACTCTATCTTCTCCATTGCTCAACATCGTGGCAGGTTGTTTTAATTGATAAGTTAGAGAACAAATGGTGGCATGTTTACATAAACTTGAGACAGGTGATGCTTAGAATAAGTATCACAATGCAATGTCCGGATTGAAACCAGATAATCGGGGAGAGAAATCAGAATTTGAATGAACAGGGTAAGGTGTATACATTCCAAAAGAACATTATGCCAACATGATAATAAAAATTTTAAAAAGAAATATAATGACTGAAGAAAATACAAATCCACACATGAGCAAGAACATCATGTTTTTGCAGAAACTGTAAATGTTACTAATTCAGTATCTACTGAAGTTTTGATTTTGTTGCCCTGAGCTTCTATGTTCATCAAATTTATTCTACCCATGTTCATTAATGAAAACCTAATGTGGAGATTATTCAAACCCACTCTTGTTTTGTTGGTTTGTTTTTCTGGCAGTTGAGATGCACATAAAATGGTGTCATTTACTTAAATGTACACTTTCTTTCTAATCATGATAGGGCTCCAGCTGCTTTAATTCAAACAGACACTTGGAATTATTAGCTAGTTTCCTAAGTTTTTTTTTTAAATAAAACCTTAAATAAATTAAACTTATTTTGCTTCATATCTACTATTTCTTTATGCACAATCATCTATAATTGTGTATTTTGCAAAATGAACAGGTACAGAAATCAATGGGCATATATGAGAACTGGTGTTTAGGAGAGATAATTTTAGCTTGCTTTAAACCTTACCCATGAGAGCATATGTAGGCCTCCTTTGTCCCAGAAGAAAATAAGAATGTCCAGTCCTATATCATTGCTTAGATTAATTAAAGAGCTACTGATGGTTAAATTACTATCACTCTCTAATTTAAAATTTTTTGGAAAAAAATAAACTACCACTTTCTCAGACTAGCTTAAATCACTCCATAAAATGAAAGGGTTAAAAAACCTTATTTTTTTTTGTCCCATAACTGTAAATATAAATACTCTACTTAATTTCTCCATTTCCAGTTCAAGTTTTGAAATAATGTCCTCAAAATTAGTATAGGCAGACTCAATAAATCGCAAAGCTGGCTTAGACTTAAGTTTTACACAATAAAAGCCCTGTTATTATTATTTTCCATGTCTCATGAGGATCATTAAAGATAAATTACCTATATTTTCTAGAAATTTGAAAATAAGTTTATACTTTTTCACTTACTATATATTATGTAATTAAGTATATAGGACAACCTGTAATTTATTATTTTAAGTATTTTTGAAATAATCATTTACAGTTGTACCATTAAGGCAAACATAATAACAATTTTAAATAAGTAATACATATTTTTAAATAATTATTGAATTAAAGAAAAATAAAACAAGTGATAGAAAAGTAAAGGAATAATATGTAAGTAAGCAATCAATATACTTAGTAGCACATTCAGTCATTCTTTCTCGAGCATATCAGTTTATATTGTGCAGAAAACTAAATGTCAAGTTTCAAAGAAGGTAATTAGTTGATGACTAAGGATTTAAGCAGCTTGTCCCATACTAAAATTAAAGGAAAACGCTGGAAATATAGAAAATTATATGTTAACAGTAAAATACTACATTTTATTGCAGTAAAATTGAATGTTGGTTGCTTCAAATTGTCAATGAAAGGTGGACAAATCAAATAATCCCGTGGACAACATCAACAAGATCTTTTGAGAGATAAAGAGACATAGTAACAGCATTTTATCTATTAACACTTGTGATAACAATTTGAGAAAAAAAAAAGACCATTTATTTAAAGAAAGCAAAGTGGTATATAGAGTATTGCGGGAGAAATGAGACATGTTTTAATCATATTAGAGTCTCACAAATACATTTTTGAAAGCATAAAGAGACTTAACTTATCATACATAAACAGTTAAGATCCATTAAGACCCCTTAGAGAATACATTTTCTCTTTGCCTTCTAGAACATCTTTATGAAATGGACTATTATCAGCGTATGTCTTAATTTGGTGTGAGTGTGTGCACATGTGAGCATGTGTCTGTGTGTGTGCGTGTGTCTGTGTATGTTTGTGTGTGTGTGCGCATGTTTGTTTGTCTTTTTTATCACATGGGTTATAAACCAAGAAATGGGATTTTGAGAGATGAGGAAGTGATATTGACAGACTAGGAAATAGATAGGGTTATATAAAGTACATGTTATGAAAGCAGAAGAAAAGATTCTGCGGAAGGAGGCTAGGAAGCAGTCAATGTCCAGAAGAGGACATAGGGGAAGACACTAGGACAGAATGATCACTTAGAACAAAATATACTGACATATATGTATGAAATTCCCCACACAGTGAAACCCATACTATGCATGTCAAGTTAAAAGTTAATAAGCAAGTACCTCTGTCAGTTGCCATACTTGGTATTTTTTTTTCAATCAACATTACTCATACACATTAGAACAATGAGGTTATGCAATAATAACCCAGTAATATTCAGTGACACATACATATTTGTCATTTTTCTGTATGCCATCTTAGATGTGGCTTCCAACTTCTTCTAAAATTGGCATGATTATAACTTGTACCTTACTTCTGAATGTATCTGATTCATCTTGGGTAAATACGATGATTTGGTCCATTTGATACAACTGTAAAACACAAGCTGACACAGCATGCAGATCCATAGCTGACATTAGATTTACTCTTGTCTGTTCTGAAGATATGTACTGGCAAAGACTGGCCAGTACAGAATCACATAGACTCTCTACTACACTGATCATTGAGAAACTCAACTTACTCTTCCAATCCCTGATAACCACTGATATTTTTACTATCTTCATATATTTTACGGAATGTAATGGAGTCAGAATCGCAGAATATGCAGTCTTTTCATTTTCCTTTCATGTAGGAAGATGCATTTAAATACTTTATTTTCTAATAAGCCAGTAGTGTGTTCATCTTTACTGAGTTTACCACACATTATTCATCTTCTAACCTACCAAAGCGCATCTTGGTTGTTTCCAAGTTCTTGCCATTATGAATGAATCCTCCATAAAGATATATGCCTACAATCCCAGTTGTTTTTTTTTTTTGTTGTTGTTGTTGTTTGTTTGTTTTTGAGATCCCAGTTTAATCAGACAAATACCAAAGCATGTGGTAGTTGTACTTTATGATAAGTATGCATTTAGGTTTATTTTTTTAAAAACCTGCCACGTTTCAATATATACCTTTTATACTTCCCTTGGCAGTGAGTAAGAAAGAATTCCCAAAGTTCAACAGTCACTTCAGTATTTGGTAACAGTACTGGATGGAGGTAGGTCCTGCTAAAATCTGTTTAATAATGTTATCACATTTTAACTCCTATGTCTCACTTGATGTTGAAGAATTTTAATCCAGCAACGTGGCTGCTCTGGCATGGCATCCTATTTAAAGACCTTCTAGGTCTATGTGATTGGGATGGAATGCAAACATGCTCTGGATCACAGTATGATCTGGCTGTAATGAAGACAATGCCTTAGTACACTCCTTTAATCCCAAACAATGAAGGTAAGCTTAGGTTAAGGAAAAAAGCAGCCATGTTTGAAAGTGACCACTAGTTGAGGGGCAAGAATGGAAAAATATTGTTAATAGTGTCAGGGATTGGCTCTCTCCCATGCAGTGAGCCTCAGGTTGGGTCAGGCATTGATTTGACACTCCCTCAAACTCAGCTCTGTTTTGAATGATAATTCATTGTCAAACATCTTTTGCAAATTTCTTCACAGTGTCTGGTTTTCTTTCTTAATTATTTTAACACTGTCCTTTAAAGAAGATAAAATTTAAAGAACTTAAATTAAACACCAACAAATCAAGTAATGCAATTTAAAAAATGGGGTACAAAGTTAAACAGAGAATTCTCAACAGCAGAATATCAAATGTCAGAGAAATATTTAAAGAAATGTTCGACATCCTTAGTCATCAGGGAGATGGAAATCAAAACACCCCTGAGATTTCACCTTACACTCTAAGAATGGCTAAGTTTAAAACTCAAGTAACAACACATGCTGGAGAGGATGTGGAGAAAGGGGAACCCTCCTCCGCTGCTGGTGAAAATATAAACTTGTACTTCAAGACCTAGCTATACCACTTTTAGACATATATCCAAAATATGCTCAAGTATGCAACAAGGACATTTGTTCAGCCATGTTCATAGCAGCTTTGTTAGTAATTACCAGAATCTGGCAACAACCTAGATGTCCTTCAGTGAAGGAATGGATACAGAAAGTGTGGTACATTTGCAAAATGGAATTCTACTCAGCTATTAAAAGCATGGAAATCATGAAATTTGCAGGCAAATGGTGAGAACTAGAAAATATCATCTTGAGTGAGGTAACCCAGAAACAGAAAGACTCAGCTGGTATATAATCACTCATAACTGGCCATTAGACAAATAATATGGGATAAACATACTAAAATCTATAATCTTAAAGAAGCTAAGCAACAAAGAAGGCCCTAGGGAATATGTTCAATCCTCATTCAGAAGGATAAATGAGATCAACATCAGAAGCAGGAGAAGACAGGGAATAGGACAGGAGCCTACCACAGAGGACATCTGAAAGACTCTACTGATCAAGGTATGGAAGCAGAGGCTGAGACTCATATCCAAACTTTGGCCAGAGTGCAGGAATTTTATAAGATAAAGGGGAGATAGAAAGAGCTGGAGGGACAGATGCTCTAAAAGGAGACCACCAGAGCCAAAATAAATAAATAAATAAATTGAGCCCTGGGGGCCCTGAAGAGACTGACCCCAACCAAGGACACTGCATGGAGAGGACCTAAAAGCCCTGTTTAGATGTAGTTCATAGACTCAGTCTCCAAATGGAGTCCTTAGGAAGGGGAACAAGTTCTGTCTCTGGCATGAACTCAGTGACAGGCTCTGGTCACCTTCCTCTGGGGAGTACTGCCTTGCCAGGCCACAGAATAAGATAATACAGCCAGGTCTGATGATACCTGATAGGTTAGGGTCAGATAGAAAGACAGGAGGTTCTCCCTTATCAGTGGACTAGGGGAGGGGCATAGATGGAGAAGAGGGAAGGAGGGTGGGATTGGGAGGAGACAAGGGAGGGGTACACAGTCAGGATACAAAGTGAAAAAATTGTAATAAATGATAATTGTAGGTACTTTGGAACCTGTTTTAGGTGGCCTAGCAACCTATGATATCATCATGTGTTCCTGGCTAGGTGTCCACACCTGGAAGTCATGGTTACCTTCCTCATTAAAGGGACCAGCCTGTCATGTGGTCCCTCTCTTGGCTTCTTACCTTTTGCTTCTTCTTGGCCTCTCTTGCCTTCTCACCCTTTCCCCTTTTTCTGTCGGGTGCCCCCTTTTCTCTCCCCCCATTTTGTCCTGCTCTCCTTTTCTCTCTCTTCATCTCCATCTAATAAACCTTTTTCATATAAAGTCTGTTGTGAGCCTCATTATTCATTAATTTTCCCCATTAATAATAATAATAATAAAATAAAGATAAGTGAAAAACGAAGACAAAATTTAATTCTAGAAATACCCAAGCTTATGAATGTTTTCCTAATCTGTCTTTTTTTTTTTTTTTTTTTTTTTTTTTTTTTTTTTGATCCAGTATCTCAAATCCTTTTTCTACCACCAAGGCCATTTAGAATTTGTCCTCCTATGTATTTTATGTCTTCTAACTTTACATTACTATAATAGATATTAAGTTAAATTTGTGAATGGAAGTGCTCTTAAACACTAAGCCATCTCACCAGCACCCACCACTGAATTACCTTAAGTTCCCTTTGTTCATGACCAACAAGTGGTTGCAAAATTCTACTGCATCATTGATGTTAAATCTTGGAAGGAAAGAAAAATTACCTATCAGTCCCTGTGCTGGTCTGAGCAAGAAATGTTCCCGCATAGTCTCAGGCATTCGAATGCGTTGCCCGCACTTGGTGACACTCTTTGGGGAGGGTTAAGATGTAAACTTGGTGAAGGATAAATGTCACTGATGGCTGGCTTTGTAATTCAAACACGCAAATACTCCCAGTATGCACCCTTCTGTTTAGTGCTTATTGTTCAAGATATGAACCTTCAGCTTCCTGCTCTTGCTACAGTGCCTGCTTCAAACAACCAAGTTACCCTGCCATGATGGACTGTTACCAGGCTTGGAATCACAATCCCAAATGAGCTCTTTCTTATTTAGAATAGTGTCTCATATGGTACACGTTTTTTTCTAGCATCCTTTAACAGATCCTTTCCTTTATTTTCTGGTGCTCAGCTACCTTCCTTCTTCCTGTTTGATCAGCTTTTTAAAAACTTTTTAAGAAATGCTAAATCCCATGGCGTAGGAGTCATTATGCTCAGTTTATGGGTATGCTTTTTTGTTATCAATCAGTGGCAGTCCCTGTAGCTTCAAGATGTTTCAAAAAGGATACAAAAGTTTCTGTGTATGTTAACTGAATACTGTGTTATTTTTATCAAATGAATTTTTTTCTGAGATTAAAATGTACTAATTTTACATATACTGCCTCACTGAATTTAAAAGATCCTTCCTTTATTAGCTTTTGTGTTAATAGAGAAAGCAGAGCCATCCAAAGCATTTTGTGCTATCTTTTAATTCATTTGTTCATTTTTCATTTGCCTCTTCAAGGAATGATTCCTGTGGCTACACAAAAATGTGAACGCGCAAAAGCTTAAAAGATCCAGTTAATTGTAAAACTGATTCTTTTTATTTTATAGCTGGCTCTCATAGATTTTCAAAAAAATATACAGATTCCCCCAACATTGCTTTTTAATATTGCCATTGGCCTTATTCTCTTCAGGGTTCAGTCTACCACTGTGGGTTCATCACTGCCTGGCTATGTGTACTGACTTACATTTAGATGAAGATTCAGAAACCTCTCCTTCCAGATGTTAGAAGTACACATGTTATGGTTTCAAAATGTGGCAAATTAAACTTGCATGTGACCTTATGTGGCAAAAACAAGAGGCAGTGCTTAATCTTTTGTTCTGTCATCGCAGGAGTTTAATGCTATGGTCATAAATTACTATGATGCTGGTAACTAACCATGAATTAAAAGTGACCTAGCAGCTGGTGAAAATCATGAAGGTATGAATTCAAATACCCTAAACAGTGGTTGAGTATAATTACCTTTCCAGCTTACATGAAAATTTAACCAAAAAGTGTTTTGGTGACATTTCACTATGTTTTACTATAGTAATTTGAATGTCTTGAATAAGTTGGGTTCTTCTTCTTCATGTTGCAAGTCCTGTTCTACTACTCATTGTGTCACATTTAAGGTAACTAAATTATACATTGTGCAAATTAGGTGTATTTACATATTTACTGCAATCTTTGAAATGTATTTCTTACCTCGTTGTTAATATTTTAAAGAAGTCAGTTTTAACCCAATGATTTTTATTCTGTATAAAAATCTTAACCTTAGTGCATCAAAGTTACTAAGGAAACTGGTTTGACAAAAGAGTCTTCATTCTAGACTTTGAAATAACGCAGTAAGAAAAAGGTTGCATTTGCAATTGTTCAGCATATTGGAGTTGTCTACTGATATATTATTAGTCTATAAATAGCAGTTGCAGATGAAGATTATAGAAGAATGTTATATTTTTCCATTTATTTTACAGAAGTTAATTCAACCTCAAGGAATCCTCCTACAGGTTTGTAGACCATTTATAATTTGTCCACTTGTGAATGTAATAAGCTAAGAAGGATAATATTGAATATAATTAGTTTTAATTATTCTTTAAAATGTAAAGACCTTTCAAGTAGCACAGTAAGCAGAGATAAGAAATATGAGAAATTCTGGTCATACCTATGGTAGGTAAATGAACTGAGAGAATTTTAAAGCTGTAAAATTATGCAAAAGTTACAAGAAAAAAATAGGACAGGTAGACAGCTTGTCTGGTAAAAATGCACATGTAAAAGTATAAATTATTCATTTTCAAAACCATAGTGAACCCCCGAAACTACCTCCTTAAAAAAAACTGAGAGCAGTCTTGAGTCTATTTTTTGTTTCGAACACATCTTGCATTAGAAAATATAGATCCATCTGGCGTTCCACCCTTTCTAACATTAGTAAGGGATGAAGATTGTATTAACTACATATTGCTTGTCTCTTCTATAAGAAAGAAATTCAGCTTTTGAGCATGTACACAATAACTACAAGACTTTGTAATTCTTAATGTCTATATTTTGAAGCTGTATATACTAGAGAAAAATCAGTTTTCATCAAATTCAACACATGATATTTTGGTTGGATATAAGAGAGTATATTGACAAGTTTTAAAATATTTGAATATTATCAATCTGAATATGTTTTATACTTTAGATTGTCATGATATTGTAGTGGAGAGAAAACACAAATAAAACAATTGAATAAAAGGATAAAAAGCCTGTGACCAAAGGAAAATGGTCTCTATTGTGATGGAGAAAGTGAATTTGTCAATATTTTCATTTGTGTATGTATATTTGTGTTTTAAAATGGAGAATATAGTCAAGATAATGAGTCACTTAAACTATCAAGCTTCTACACAAACCTTTAATTTTAATGAAAATCTAATAACATTTAAGGAAAATTTAACAATTAACAATTTTTTTTTCTGCTTTAGGATTTAAAAATATTTGTTATTGTCACTCAAAAGAAAAATATACCACTCATTTTGCTGGAAATTTAGGAATATACTTGATCTTCCAAACCTTATAGGCTCAGAATTATCTGTGGCCTGGACTGCTACAGAATTACATAATATTTTTCTTGTTAAAATAAATTTTTTAGAGATCAGACCTCTACTCTTGCCTGATGCGTCTAAAACAAAAAGGGGGAACTATAGAGAGCTGCTTAATGCCGCGCCTTAAAGATGGAGCTGGTTTCCGCCTTTCACCTTCCTGATGGTGAGTGCTGTCTGTCACGAACAACTCCACATTTGGCTAAGGCTGAGGATCTGGCTTGCTTCCATGTATGTGGACCTATCTGCATTGCCCACGTGGCACGCTGGGGTTGGCTACCCAGAGGCTATTTAAGCTGTGGGCTGGCTTTCCCCAGGGTCAGATGATTGTTCAAGGTTCCTGAATAAACTGCATTGAAATAAATAAATAAATAAATAAATAAATAAATAAATAGATTTTCTAAACTGAATATTTTAACATGTATATTCTCTGATTTTTAATATATTATGTTTATCTTTAAAAGAAACCAGTAACTGTTGTTCACTGAAAATTGAATGTGTTGGTTATATTCTCTTAGTGATTTATATGCAAGCACATCTTACAATTGCCAGCCCAGATGGCATGTGATATCCTTGTTGTTGTCAAAGTTATGGGAAAACAATAAGAATTATACATTCTAAATTTTACCCAGGAGAACCCATTCAAAGATATAACCGCAAACTTACACAAACTGTGGACAGAAGTTACCATTTGACTAGTGATTATTTAAATACTCTCAACATGAAATAAGTAAGAACTCTATTATTTGCAGATCAATGTTCTCTTCTAGTATTTTTTTGGGAACTCTGAAGGGTTATTGTGTTACATCACATTCAAAAATAGGGTGAAATTTCAAATAAAGTTTGAAAGCACATGCTGAAAGTATTTAAGCAAACATTTTTCATCAATTTGTTTTGAATTCATTTATTTAAAGTAGGTATTACAGCCGGCCCTGAAGATACCTGATAAAACAGGGCCAGATGAAAGGGGAGGAGGTCCCCCAATCCATGAACTTGGAAAGGGGCAGGGAGAAGCCAAGGGAGGGAAGGTGGGATTGGGAGGGAATAAGGGAGAGGAATATAGCTGGGATACAGAGTTAATAAAATGTAACTAATAATAATAAACAAAAACAATAAAGTAGGTATTTCAATTGAGTAGCCACAGATGAGAGTTTAAAATAATATTTTAGAAACTCAATCTACCTTACATATCATATTCTTTTCTGGATCCCCTATATTGTCATTCAAAATGCTACCTATAGGCAAAGAGGAAATTATGCTGAAATTGAAAAAAAATACAATTTCCATTCATTTCCCAAAGTCTGATAAATATAATGTTAAATGGATGTGGTCTTTATTTACAAAATAAAATCAAGCAAAGGTAAAGGTATAAACCCTATTCAAAGGAATAATTTTACTTAATAATCACCATTATTAAAGCAGTTGTAGTCTAATGTAATTATCCTGGGCTAAATTCACTTAAATAAATTGTTCTTTTCTATGTCTCTGTAATAGGATTAATTTGTAGCTTCGACTTATTCAGTCTCCCAGGTACTACTCCTATAAATTCACTCCTTCTCATATTTTTCATAATAAGCTAAAGTGTGAATACTTATTCTTCTCCCAAAATTCACACATTCAAAGTGATGTCATCATGGACCTCAGGAGGTAAAACTATCCTTATGCTCCTGTCTCTAATGAACGGGTACTCACTTTCTAATTGGTTTGAGAATGAGCTTTCTTACAGATTCCAGAATGTGAGGTCACAGTGAGAAATGCTCTCTAAAGCCAGTAAGAGAGCAGTCCTTAGACACTAAATCCACAATTGGCCATGAACTTAGAATCTCATCCTCTAGATTTGCAAGAAATAAATTTCTTTTGTGAACAATTTCCCAAAGTTAATGTGCTTGGGTAGAGAAGGCTAAGATGACTAAGAGTGTAAGCAAATCAAGAAGTGAGATTTGAGCCTACTATTCAACTTGGCATTTATCATTCCAGAAGACATTATCTCTAAAGACATCCTCAATGTAGTCTTCCAGAATGAAGTCTAGGTCAATTTTAGTGAAGCTCAGAACTTTCCTAAAGCTCAGAATGGTACACTTTTGAAGAGAGAGTTCACAAACTGAAAATGTTACTTCAAATTTGTTCTTGTTACTAAGAAGTTAAACCAATTTCAAATAGTGAACTTAATTATTTTTTTTTTCTGTTTGTTTCTCATCATCTAAAATGTAGGATCTGGCCAGTAGCTCAGACTGGCCTCAAACTAGTGGTCTTCTTCCAGCATCCCAATACCTGGGATGAAAAATGGCATGCACAAGTACAAGACTTCCACCTAACATTTGTAGGACTTTACAACTATTAATTCATTTTCTTTGCACCCATACACGTCTTCATGTAAAGTGAATACAGACTAGATACATTCTATGTAGGCCCTCCCCATGTTTGCTTTGATTGTTTAGACTATGATTTGGGTTGTCCTAACAATGGAAGTGAGGGTGGTTTGCACTCTTTTGCCTGCTTGTGGGACCTTTTTTCCTCCTGCTGCTTTGCCACATCCAGTCCTGACATCAGGGTTTGTGCCTAGTCTTATTTCATCTTGTTCATTTGATATCAATGGGAAACCTCGTTTTTCTGAAGGGGAATGGAGGAGGGAGGAGCAGTGGCTCTGGGGAGGAAGGGAGATGTGAGGGCAGTGACTGGAAAGAGGGGATGCTGTGGTTTGTATGTATTGATGAGAAAATTTACATATATATATATATAATCACCTCTTTCTCTCTCTCTCTCTCTCTCTCTCTCTCTCTCTCTCTCACACACACACACACACACACACACACACACACATATGCCTTTTCTTGCCCAACGTAACTTGGTTATGCCCCTATTAATTTCTTCAGCTTCTTCATGCCTCTCACCAATCCAGAAACCAGCCTGGTTGTCAGCAGGCTCATGGGTGTTTAGATGTAGGCATGTAGGCACATACAAACCTTCTTTTTATTCAGTTTACATCATACTTGTAGCCTCATCCCTCCTCACCTCCTGGTTTCACCGTCCCTACCTACCCCTGTCACCTATTGCCCAGAACAGGAGAGCCTCCCTCCCATCTACCGCAGCTCATCATGTTGCATCAGGACTGAGCATGTCCTCTTTCCCACACATTCGACTACTTACAAGGGTTCTGGGAGTTTAAATATAGGTTCTTATACTTAGGAGCTCTCTTATCCACTGCTGCCATAACAGAGTCAGTGTTTTAAATAAAAAAAAAAAAATCACCTTCAGAAAGTTTACTAGATTGGAGATTTTACCAGTTTCCAATGCCCTGAGTGGTCTACTGCTGTCTACTGTTGTCTTATGACAATATGTTTGACTGTTTTCTACACTTGGCATCAAGTTTGGCAGTCATAGTACCAAATAAAAACTTAAGTGAGAAATTTTAATTTCTTTGTTACAGAATTACCATGCATTATACTTTTCCTAACAAAAATAAATGTTTTCTCATAGGAAGTACAAAATTAGGTAAAATAAACTGCATCTCATAATGTATACATAAGTAGAATTCACTAATCATGTGGCATTAGTGATCTTGGAAAGTTCTTAACATCACATTATGAGTCATGGCTATAAAGATGGAGAAATGATGATTACAGGTAGAGGAATTTTAATCCAGCAGCATGGCTGCTTTGGCAAGGTATCACATCCAAAGACTTTTTAGGACTGTGTCATCCAGCTGGAATGCAGACACATCTTGGAAATCAGTGTGATCTGACTGGAAAACAATCATGCCTTTAGTACACATCTTTAATCCCAAACAATGAAGGTAAGGTTAGTTTCTAGACATAAACATCCATGTGTGAAGGTGGAATTTATTTGAGGGGCACACAAAGTGATGACTTAGATTTGACAGCAAATGTCAAAGACAGAATACACCCAATTCTCTAGAAAACAGACAGAAAAAGATAAGCTACTCAAGACAATAGAGAGGAAGTAAGGGAAAGACAGTACAGAAAGAAGAGAGTACAGTAGAGACTGAAAGGACAGTACAGTTCAGTTCATCTTAATTCAATTTATAGAGTTCAGTGGCAGTTTTTCCAAGTAGAATAAGTCAGAGAGAAACTGAGAGAAGCCAGTTTGAAGCACTTAGCTTTGGAGAGGAGTTTTGAGTCAGAACAGCTGAGTTGAACCAAACAGGCAGAATTCAGAAAGAACTAGAAAGGGTGAGCTTATTCAGCAGTAAGCCTCAGAAACTGAAAATATTCTAGGCCTATATAAGATTGTATGGAAGCTAGAAGCTTCCAGGACTAAACTTAGGTTAACAGACATAGGCATTAAGCCTCCGATAATGGTGATACATTCTTTTTTGTTGTTGTTGTTGTTGTTTTGTTTGTTTGTTTTTTCAATGCAGTTTATTGAGGAACCTTGAACAATCATCTGACCCTGGGGAAAGCCAGCCCACAGCTTAAATAGCCTCTGGGTAGATAAGACAATAACAAGAATTTTTATCATGTCCTAAAAATCTTACAATCTATTAAAATATTATATATTTTATATATGCATATTTTTATATATGTATATATATGTCTATGCATATATATACATATATGTATATATGTATATTTTTATACATTTTATAAATGTATAAAAATATTACAATCTATTTTCAGGCAAAATAATTCACTGATATCTGATCGCAGTTCTCTTTCGGAATTGATGTAGAGAACCTGAGGTATTCATACACCAGCTCCCTGAATCAATATATTTGGTTTCAGCTGTATTTTGGAAAGGGGGATTGGTTAGGTGACCTATGACGACCTCTGAGCTGTATAATTTTATGAGTTAGTTTCTTCCTTCTTCATGGAATTGAATCAATTTTAACTTTTAGTTCTAGTCATTGGAATAGGAAACACAATGTCTATGGTCTTTGGAAAGGTCTAACTATTGAACAAATCCTTGACCCTTGGCAAATTGAGGACATCTCTTTTGCTGTTTTCTTTAAGTGGCACTTCTAAAAAAAACCCTTTACAGTCTTGTGAGCATTAACAGTTTAAGTGTTAACGTATAAGTGTTTCTTTAAATCACATAAAGTGACAGTTATTTTGTACATTTTTTAAAAATACTTCTATCCTTTGGTCATCATTTTGTTGAACCTGAGAGTAGAACTTTAAGGCAGAGGCTATTAACTCAGAAAAATATTATTATTGATATGTTCAAAGCACTGATCAGGATGTGATGTCTCTAGCATAAATGATGAGATGAGAGGAAATGATGGGAGAACTGAGTATATACAAATTATAAGGTTTGTTATCTCATATGGTGTATTCTCTTTAGGAGAATAATTCATTTTATACTTATTTTTCATTTTCCACATTTTGAAAACAGTTGAAATTTAGGATTGGTATTAGAGTCCTTCTAGGTTGCACTGGCACCAGCTTTGATAACCTTGAGCCCTCACAGCAACACAGTAAACTTCAGACTGATGAGTAACTAGAAGATTCTATTCATAATCATGCTATTGAAGGATCAATGAGACTGTAAATAAGTGGAATGGGCATTTGGAGTGGGAACAAACAACATAGCAGAAGTAAGAGGAAAGATATATTTATTTTTCAAAGAAAATACATAGTAGGCAAACTCACTTCAGGGTTGTTGAAAAAGAAATTGATTTTTAAAAGTGCGAAATCCTCACAGGAATGGGGAAAAGTTGTTAAATATCAATTTACATTAGATAAGAGTTTGGCAATATACTCCAAAAAAGAATCTAAAGCTTCATTCTATTATAGTAGTGAGCTTATGCTTCAAAAGAAAGAGAAGAAATCAAACGTATTTATTTAATCCTTTTTGTCAGTAATACCCAGGGTGAAGAATTCATTTGTAGTCTTTTCATTGCTGTTGAGTCTTAGAATTTCACCTATATTAAAGTAAAATTTTGGAACTTTTGATCCTAAGACTTCAAGACAGGGTCGGTTTCCAGGTCTGAAAGAAAGGAGGACTTTACATAATCATTGTGCAGGAGAAACTGCTGTATGTATGAATTGTCCAACACAAAGATTTTTTTAACTGTTTGTATATTTAAGATCTAGGTATTTAAGTTTTTTTTTTTTTAAATCAAGGGATTCCCATTTTGTTTTACATGGATAATAAATGTTGTTGTCTTTAAATGCCTTGCATAATTTTAGAAATATGCAACCTTTAAATACAAAACTTTTAGAATATTTTATATACTAAAGAAACCAAGGTTTTAATTTTTTTAATTTTTATAAAAGTAACAATTTTATTCAGATGTATATGTATCCACACACATACTTCTATGTATACAACTTAAACTTTAAAGGGTGATAAATAATCTGCTTCACTTATGTTTAAGAAAAAGAATAGAATGCTGATCATTGATTGAAAGGAACATGGGCATATCTACCTAGTTGAAGAAGGACATATATTCCATCAGTCAGAAAGATTATTCAATGGATTAAAGCTTACTGCACAATCCTAATAGCTGAAGCTACAGTTGAGGAGGAGAACTAACTTTTAAAAGCTGTCTTTCTACTTCTACATGGGCTGATCTCTCTCTCACACACACATACATATGCACAAACACATACTAAAATACACATAACACATGCACACACACATACACACATGTACACACACATGCACATACACATGATCACACCCAAATATGCACATCCACACAATAACAACAACAATAACAATTTATCTGGAAAAGAAAAATGCAGTTTCTTGTATTTTCAGCAAACCCTGAACAAGATGCAGTCACAAATTGTGTTTGTTTCTGAAACAATCATTTGAGTTTTACATTTTTTGTCATGATCACATATTACCTACTAAAATTATAGCATTGAAAGATATAGTTCTATAAAGTAATAAAATCTATTTAATTTTTGTCAGTTCAGGCTCTTTATGTCTAGCACTCAATTAAAGGTTGGAATGTGGAGGTTGGAAACATGGTTCAGCATAGTTCTTGTCACAGCATTCTTTAGCAAGTTAGGTGTCCTGCAAAAGCCTGTTACTCAGGTGCTAAGGATCCAAAAACCAATTTTGGGTTTTGCAGAGGCATGTACACACAATATAAGCACACACTCACAAAGGCACATTTAAAAGAGTAGTAGAAGGTATGCACAAGTAAATAAAGATCACTGGGTGATTTAAATATAAATATTCCTTATTTCACTCGCATAATTTTTTAACTTTTTTCATACATTATAAATTATTTTGTCCATTATTTGTATGTGGGTGAGGGGTTGAGCATAGGAGAACGTGTGTGTGTGTGTGTGTGCGCGCGTGTGCTTGATGTGAGTGTGTGGGGTTCAGAGGACCATGACCCAGGCTGGCCTTGGGTCATGAGGCATAATAGGGAATGTTTTTATCTGCTGGGCCATCGCTTTTGCCTTTCCATACATTGCTTAATATGCATAGTTACACTCAGCTATGCCAGTGAAATTCAGGAGATTATTACTTTGGAATACCTTTTTCATTATGGACTCTTTGTTACACTAGTATATTGATTTCATTTACACCATTCTAAATGTATTATAATTCTTTGATAGAAGACAGAAACATAGTAGACTTCATCCCAGAAATATATGAAACATTTTAAGGCCAAAAGGGGGATTTTCCCTATCAGTGGAAAAGAGGAGAGGGATTGGGGGAGAACAGGGAGGGAGGGTGGGACCGGGAAGAGATGATGGAGGGGGCTACAACCTGGATACAAAGTGAATAAATTGTAAATAATAATAATAATTATTATTATTATAATCAACTAAATATATAATGTTAATCTTTCCAATGAAGTTCAGAAAATAAAATAAACATCAAATTTGTACATGAGGGGGATTGAGATAAATGAGAGACAGACAATTCCCTTTCTTTGAAAAATTGCAGGCAATTAAAACTTTTAGAGACAGCTTCCTTATACGTTGAAGTTGTACAAAATTTATTTTGTGCAATTAAATAAATAGCCACGATTTAAGGGATGACTTTAGCGAATAGCAGATGAGAAGGCATAGATTAAGTAACATTTAGAGAGTTTAAATGTGGAGGCAGCGCACTTACTTTGTATGGAGATCGTAATTTGCCTCATTGAATGCATTAATTGTAGCAGCGGATGCTGGCTAAACGGCTCAGATTTATTCTCCCTTTCTGCTGTGCAGAGCTGTTTCTAGAATGGCCCACCTGCCAGACACTGTATCTACCAGCCTCCAGTAAAACCCTGACAGCATTACACAGGGGAGCAGGTGGTAGGGCATCACTGGCCACTAACGAGCAAAGGCCGGATCAATGATTTCCTAGTAGATATTTTTATTCATTGTCAAAATGCTGGATGTGGGTGATAGAGAAAAGAGCTCTAAGGATATGAGCCGTGGTCAAGTCACTGGAGTTTCATGTCTCGGAGTCGCTAAGTAGCAGAGCGCTACACAGATTCTAAATATTAAGGTGAACTCATCATAAAACCAGACGATCTCAGTGCACTGTGTGGTCACAAACACCGATTCTTCCAGTCTTACAGGATTTGGCTTTAATCAAAAAGAATAGAATAGCAGGAAGCAGAATGACACATAGTGACTTAGCATTTACATATACCAAATAGATTCACATAATGTGCACACAATAGTCAGATACTTTTATTGGTTAATTTTATTTAATTAGTTTTTCTGTCGATGTGTCAATATGTAAGCGGGTGTATATTTGTGCATGCATGACACAGCACACATATGGAGGGCAGAGAATAACATGTGATGGTTGGTTCCCTTTTTCTGCTACGTGGGCTTCAGGGATAAAATGCAGGTTGTAAGGTTTGCTGAAATATCTTAGCAGCCACTCATGCATCAAATGTTTATCCAGAGTGTAGTAATTCACATGTCTTCAAGTTCCACATTTAACTCCAATCATTTTTTTTTATTTCTAAGAAATATTCAATTATTTTCAATTTATTGTTCTCCCTAAAGCCATCAAAAATTATGATTTTTCTAGGGGAGATCATAATATCAACCTTATCAAGAGTTAGGAAATTGGTTTGTTGGTTAATTGTTATGTATGTAAGCAGCATATGACCTGTGTGTTGTTACAATCCCCTGAAAGATTTACTGTTTCTAAAGTTGTATTTCTTAGTTCCAGGTGTATATGTGATCTCTTTTAATTCATAAATTTCTATTACATTAAGTACTCTTTCTGACTATTCATTATTTTAAATGATGAATGGTAAGTTATATATTTGTCTTTAGTATTTTTGTGTATCTGGGTGCATTTTTCTCTGTGCTTGTAGGTACTCAGGCATATGTACACAGAAGGCAATGTAAAGTATCTTCTTCAGTCATGTCACATTACCTCATGAGATGAGGTCTCTTACTCAAAATAGTGGTTTCAGCTAGTTTTCAGCATAGGATAAACAAGCACTTGTCCCGTTAAATTGGCTGTCGGTTAAATGCAAGGATTAGCCTGTCTCTGCCTTTTCTGAATTGTACCTAGATACTAGAGATCTCAACTCCTGACTTCCTGCAGTTTGACAAACCTTTCCATAGTCCCCCATTTTTCCCATTTTGGTTATCACTTTATTCCTAGTAAACAATGTTTGGACTTCATTTACCTTATCAGTCATCTAGATTCTCCTTAAAAGAACACAAAGCTTACAGTAAGTTGTTCCCTTCACTTTAGGAAAATTGTAAAGTGCTGAGATTGAGTGAGAAAATGATACAATGACCATCTCTCAGCTGTAACTTTCTTAAGGTCCATTGCTGAGGATGATTCTTATGATTTCTTAACTTTCAGAACCTCCCAGATCCCACTTTTCTCAAGGCTGAAGGCTGAAATGCTTTTCTTTAAAATTTTAAGATTTTCAGTTTTCTTTTGTCTCTAAGCAGCCTCACAAATTACTTTGAAATCCTGCAGGACAAATTTGGTTCTTTGATGCAGACTACATTTTTTGTAGTGGGATCTTACCTATGCCCAAAAAGATTATAGAGTTTTAACATGGCTTATGTAGCTTCTCAGCCACGTGAAGGAAGAGGCGTTCAGAACAGGTTTTGTGTATGAGCTGGTTTCAATCTGTATTCTCAAGCTTCCTGTTTTCTCAGTTAGCCTGAAGTAAGTTCAAAAAATGTATAGATTTCGTTGTTTTTCTTTTGTTCTCGTCTTCAAAGGAATTTACTTATGGGCTATTCCCAACATGATCTAAGCTCCAACTTAATTCAGAACATTCAATTCTTGCATCTAAGAAATACCAGTAGCCTGAAATGACAGAGTGAGCTTACCTTAGAAGGGTGGCAGTCAAGACTGGGAAGCTAACTCAGTGTCTAAAAGAACTAGCTGTTTGTTTACATTCCCACCAGCAATGGAGAATGGTTCCCCTTTCTCCACAACCCCTCCAGCATGTGTTATCACTTGAGTTTTTCATCTTGGCCATTCTGATGGGTGTAAGGTAAAATCTCAGGGTCGTTTTGATTTGCATTTCCCTAATGGCTAATGAGGTTGAGCATTTCTATGGATATAATCTAGAACTTCTGCTCAGATGTGGCCCTTGGTAGCTCAGTAACCAAGTAGTTTCCCAAAGTAAGGGGAACAAGGACTATTTCTAACAGGATCTCAAGGGCAGGCTCTTTGACCCCTCCCCCCCCCCACAGGGGAGGAGCAGTCCTGTTAGGCCACAGAGGAGGACTTTGCAGCCAGCCCTGAAGATACCTGATAAAACAGGGTCAAATGAAAGGGGAGGAGGGCCTCCCCTATCAGTGGACTTGGAAAGGGGCAGGGAGGAGTTGAAAGAGGGATAGTGGGATTGGGAGGGAATAAAGGAGCAGGATACAGCTGGGATAAAGAGTTAATAAAATGTAAATAATAATAATAATAATTTTAAAAAGATGTGGCCTCTTCAATGGGTAGTTAGTTCAGAAAAAATTTTTCTCTCATGGCTTGAGTAAGCACATTTTTCAGGCACTTTGCGCTTCCTTCACTTGAAACAAGTCCTTGTGAAGACTCAGAGTTCCTCCTTTTGGAATGAGTATCGTTCCTCAGACCCAATAAACCCCTGGCTCATTACTGAGGAATGTTGTAATGATTGCTCAGGACACCTCCTTGGAAGTAAAGAGCATCTCTTAACAAGACACTAAGATGTTAATCCACTCTCATTTTTAAGTGCATGTACTTGTGCTATGAGAAATAACATTCAATCATTTATAACTTATTGCCCGTGTGGAATTTTGTGGCAGGAAATGGCTTACAACAATGTGGGAGTTTAGAGTAGTTATTAAATACAGTACAAAGAAAGTAACACAAAATTACATTCTGTTTGTTTCATTTGTGGCTCTTCATATTTTGTATTTAATGATTGGATATAGTTCAGGAATTAAAGTGGAAAAAAGTAAAATGTAAATGTGCATATTCAAAATTGTTTAGAGCAAAGAAAATTTGCTCTAACATAACATAACATGTACAAAATTTTTTATATGTATACATTACTATGTTTCAATAGTTGTGAATTAGATTAAACATGTGATCCAATTATTCATGTAAAAGAAATGCTGCTGTGTAAATTAAAAAGAAAAATCCTCCCCGTGTGGAGTGCAGCTTTGCCAGGCCACAGAGGAAGACAATGCAGCCTGATAAGACCTGATAGGCTAGGGTCAGATGGAAGGGGAGGAGAACCTCCCCTATCAGTGGACTTGGGAGAGAAGAAGAAGGGAGGGTGAATTTGGAGGAAATGAAGGAGGAGGGGCATAACTGGGATAAAAATTGAATAAATTGTAATAAATGATAATAATAATTTTTTGAATTTTCAAAATACTCTGAAAATAGCATAAATTAACACAAAAATTTAAAATGCTACTTTCTAAGTAGACTGTGCTTTATTCTAAATAATAAGACTTTTATTGTTTCTTTGTGAATTCTCTGCAATGTGTTTTGATCATATTCACCATCTCCTAGGATTTCTTACTCACCCCTTCCTGTTGAACCCAATATTTTGTGAGATTTTGTTTGTTCGTTTGTATGTTTGTTTGTTTGTTTTTTATCAAGGCCAATTGGTGCTGCCTGGATATTTTGGGATTTGTGATCTTAACTGTAATGTGATAGAATTAAAATGTCTACACTTTTAGAGAAACTGTTCCTTTACCCAGCTGCTTGGAGTAGTTCCTAAGCTAAGGGTAGAAGTCTGGGCTCAACTCCCCTCTCTCATGCTTTAATTCTTTCTGGTGTGAGTTTGTACAAGTCTTGTGCATAGTCATAATGCAAACTTAACACATTTTCTTTCGTTTTATTTATTGTTTTTTTTAATGTTCATAGCAGCTTTACTCATAATAGCCAGAATCTAGTCTAAGATTCTTTTTTAAATTACATTTTTAAAAAAATTTTATTAATTTCAGTTTATTCAGTTTGTAGCCCAGCTGTAGCCCCCTCCCCAAACCCTCCCAACCCCATTCCCCATACCTCTTCTTCTCCTATGCCCCTCCCCAAGTCCAGTGATAGGAGAGGTCCTCCTCCCCTTCCATCTGAGCCTAGGTCTCATCAGGACTGGCTGCATTATCTTCCTCTGTGGACTGGTAAGGCTGCTCCTCCCTTAGGTGGAGGTGATCAAAGAGCAGCCCACCAGCCCATGAGCTCATCTCAGAAATGGTCCCTGATCCTATCATTGGGGAACCCTCTTGTACACTGAGCTGCCTTGGGCTACTTGGGTCCTTGGTTGGAGTATCAGTCTCAGAAAACACCCCTGTGCCCAGATTTTTTGGTTCTGTTGCTCCCTGTGTGGATCTCCTGTCCCCTCCAGGTTTTTCTATCTCCCCCTTCTTTCATAAGATTCCCTGCACTCTGCCCAAAGTTTGGCTATAAATCTCAACATATATTTTGATACCCTGCTGGGTGGTAGTCTTTCAGAAGCCCTCTGTGATAAGCTCCTGTCCTGGTTCCTGTTTTCTCCGTCTTCCAATATCCATCTCTTTTGTCTTTCTGAATAAGGATTGAGCATCTTATCCAGAGTCCTCCTTCTTGCTTGGCTTCTTTAGGTGTACAGATTTTAGTATGTTTGTCTTATCTCATAGGTCTAATATCCAATTATAAGTGAGTATAAACAATGTGTGTCTTTCTGCTTCTGGGACACCTCACTCAGGATGATCTTTTCTAGATCCCCCATTTGCCTGCAAATTTCATGATTTCTTTGTTTTTAATTGCTGAGTAGGATTCCATTGCGTAAATGTACCATGATTTCTGTATCCACTCTTCAATTGAGGGACATCTGGGTTGTTAAACTGCAACAAATCAAGTAACCCAATTACAAAATGGAGTACAGAGCTAAACAGATCATTCTCAATAGAGGAACACTGAATGGTAGAGAAACACTTAAAGAAATGTTCAACATCCTTGGTCATCAGGGAAATGCAAATCAAAACGACCTGTAGATTTCACCTTACACCTGTTAGCATGGCTAAGATAAAAGACTCAAGTGACACATGCTGGAGAGGTTGTGGAGAAACAGGAGCCCTCCTCCATTGCTGGTGGGAATGTAAACTTGTACAACCACTTTGGAAATAACTCTGGCACTTTCTCAGACAAATAGGAATAGTGCTTCCTCAAGACCCAGCAATACCACTCCTAGGCATATATCCAAAAGGTGCTCAAGTACACAACAAGAACATTTGGTCAACCCTGTTTCTAGCAGCTTTATTTATAAATTTTTATTTTTATATTAATTGCTGTTTATTCACTTTGTATTACAGATGTATCCCTCTCCCTTATCCCCTCTCAATCCCACCTTCCCTCCCTCATCTCCTCCTATCCCCCTCTCCAAGTTCACAAATAGAGGAGGTCTTCCTCCCCTTCCATGTAGCAATTACTGAAAAATATTACTTCTACCCAAACAAAGAAATATAAAGTTTATCTAAATGGAGATTTGTGAGTGATTCACTCAGTGTTTTGTCTTCACTTTTTTTCTGTCTTGTTTTCAGTCATCATAATTTCCAAAATTAGTCAATGAGGAGTGAATTTATTTGACTCCTATTGAAAGGAAGCAGTAATTGGGGAATAAGAAAGGACACGACTTTCTCCCTTTACTCCCATAGCTGCAGAGTTTGATGCAGCTGATGTATTTGCATTTCTAACATCTGCTGCTTTCATCATTAAATTCCACCCACTGGTTTATGCCTGAAGCTGCAAAATAGGAACATTAGCTGGAAAAAAAAACTCAAATTAAAGGAGAAAATTAAAGCTTTGAAAATAAGTATTACCACCTATCATCTTCTATAGTAGTCAGAAACACAGCCCCCAGCTCTACACAAAATACATCAGACTCCTTAATAGTGAAAGAAATTTAAATTGTCAAACATTACTCTAGGAAAACCAAGCGTATGTTGAATTAAATAAAGACTAAGAGGATGAAACTTTGAACATGCAATACATTTATGGAAGATCTCAAATTGAGATGAGCTATTTCATCCTAATTACATATCTAAGTATGTGCAATTCTAAATAACTTTTGAGAATGCATAAATTATATGTTAAGTAAACTTGATATACTCTGATGTGTAATACCTACAATGTGTTACATATAAAAACTAAGATTAATATTTGAATGAAAGATTATAAAAATAAGTGACAAATGTAGGTAAATACATATAGACATGATATTCCATGAATATAATGTACATGATTTTAAGTCCATTTTCTACTATAAAATGAAAGAATGGTAATCATGTATGTCATATCTTTTCCTGTTGTTTATTTAAAACATACTTGCTGAGCTCATAGAAAGCATAAGGAAACACTCAAAAACTCAGAGTCAAGAATATATGACAACCCTGAAGGCACTGATGACCATATTCTAGCAAAGAAATGCGGTGAATGGTAGTGAGACCCACCTTAGTTTTGAGTACCTTGGGCTGAAGGATTTGTGCTGATATTTCTTTATTAAAATGCCAAGTTCAGCCTTGGTTTTGTTTTCATTTAGAGGATTTTGAGGCTCCTCTCTGTGCTGAGATTGTGGACTGCACTTTGAGGGTTCATCTTTCCTCTAGGTTGACCCGTGTGATCCCTCCCTGTCATTTTGGTGAGCAGCACCTCTCTGCAGCGTAGCAATCATTCATGGTTTGGGTAACTGGCTCACAGTTCCCAAAGTAAATATGAAAAGTTTTTAAGAAGTTTTAAATGTCTCTTGGTTTAAAAATGAAACATTCCTCTGCATGTGCTGAATCTGCATTCCCCAGCTGGTAGTGTAAGTTTGGAAAGATATATAAGTTTGGGACATATCATTTGAAACCTACCTGGTAGAAGCAGATTAAATTAAGCAGTCCCTGATATCTCTATATTGTTCTTTTGCCATCAGTTGAGTTGCACTATCAGTCTTCTTGTCCACGTGAACTAAAAACTTCTTACGTTTTAAGAGAAAATAAATATTTCCCTCAACAACGTGTTTTTCATAGCTATGTAAAATAAATAATATTTATAGAATAACAATTTATAAATATATGGTATTGTAACAATTTTCCCCCATCTTCCCAACAATTGCTAAAATATCAAATCTCTACTTCAATCGGTAAATTAAAGCTAGTAGGTTAAATTCAGCTTCATTAAACTTGGTCACACCTAAAAAATATTAGAAACATTCAGGTCTTCTTTTTAATAATGCAATTGATTAACAAAATTATCTTTTTATCTGAATATAGATTTAAATGATCTACTAATAAATATTGGGTTCACAGAATATTAAAACACATATCAAATTTTATCTCTCAAAATTTTTTCAGGATCTAAAATCAATGGCAAGCTTAATGCTTTCTAAATTAGAGAGCAATGTTTTAATTTAAAAAGTCAGCAATGTAATTACTCCTTAAGCAAAAGGCCACAGAGAGGAAAATTGGATGATACTTAAATTGAGCATATGAGAAAATTAATTTGCGTTAAAAATGTAGCAATTAGACACTTCCAGGACAGCAGGAGAGATTGGGATTTCAAGTGTTCTACTCTTTCCAAAGTAAAATTTGTTACATTCACTTATGTTAAAATAAAACTTTAAATCTCAAAAAAGTATAGGAAATAACTCTAATTACAAAATCAAAATGCATATAAAGTAAGGCATGTCTGAGATCCTTAAATTTCTGCTGGATTCTTTAAGTCATTTGTCTTCAACCTAATGCAAAAATTATCCAGAATAAAATGTATGATCCTCTTCATGGTTTCTTAGTTGACTTCCACAGTATGGAGTACTGGATGTCACACTAAACCAGAAACTAAACTTAGAAAAAAAAATCTTTGCCCTAAACTATATTGTGTCCAGTGCCCAGATCCTGCATTGTCCAATTTTTTGTACAGTATTAAAATAAAATCTTAAAAAAATTATTTATTAACATATGATCCTGAAAAACAAATCTTCAGTCATCAAGTAATATATTAGATATATTGATTAAACTGTAGGTCCTTTAAAACCACATATCGAAGAGTGGAAGGGTAGCATGAACTCTTGATGTGAGGGGATAGGTAAACAGGCAAACTGTACACTTACAAATAGGTACAGTAAAGACATTTCAAAAAGAATATAATGAAAAATAGAACACCTCCAAAGTCTTAAAGTCGTCAATAAAAAGAATCCAAGCCAGAAAGTAGTGGCAAAGTTATTTAATGCTTCACATAGAATAGACAAGAATTAAAATGTATCCATTTGATTGAACAATTCAAAGGTTTATGGGGGTTACATTTATGAACCATTTAGTGACACAGTAAAAGTAAATGCTTAAAGAGAGTAAGTGTAGAAAGCCAATGAGGTGGTGAACGGAATCGTAAATCTGAGTTTGGATAACCTTATTGAGATTGGCAAATGAGTATTTAGTGCAGCACTCAGATGAAGATTTGGCGCTTTTTAAATTTTTATTTTTTTATATTTTGGGGGAATGTTGGGTCTCAAAATGTTGAGAATAAGGGGACTAATACAAAAACTCCACAGGAAAGGGGCTGTATGTATAAAATGAAGTGTAAAGCTCACCATGTAACTGAGCTGAGTTTCCTCAGTGACACTGCCTGGAATCTACAGTCATTCATTCCCCTAATTATATCCCATAGATAGCAGTCCACCCTTCACTCAGTGGGATTTACACTTTGAGGAGTGGAATAGAGAAGAATGCATGTATCTGACTGGATTCGGTATCTGATATTTGCACTTAGCCTGAATGTCTAGTAAGGAACTATCAGAGCCTCATGTTTTGTTGAAAATAAGGGACCAGATATCAATTTCAGTCACAAGTAACCACATGTCTAAAGAATAATAGAGTGATGCAGGGATATAAGTGGCTTAGCATGAGAAAGAACTGAAATAAAATAGTCATTTTTTTATTGGCTTGTTAAATAAACAGCTCTAGAACAGGAACTGTAGATGACATCTGGAAATGGAGCCATGAAGAAAGGTATTGACTGCAGTCACAGTGGCAACATTAGAAATGATTGCAGAAACTTTTTGTTTGGTTGGTTTATCATTTATTTCTTTGTCATAGGAAATGTAATTTTTCTTATACGACTAAAGCAAAAACTAATGCTTCACAGGCCAAATTAATGCTTTTTAATTAGTAGAGACTATAAAATTAGTCGTATAAGATTCTAAATAATAATATTAAGAGATGTTAAATGTCAAATTATTTCTTCTGTTAGTTGATCAAGAATTTTTGATGGTATTGGGGGCTGAATCCAGGACTTACATGTGCTAAGGAAATCACTCTACCATTTACGTAACTAACTTAAGGGTTTTGAATTTTATCTCTTTTTTCCCCTTTGTATCCTTGTTATTAATTTGTGTTCTAGTACCCTGCTTATACACACTTTATATATATACCTTTTAGTTGGTGTATCAGTCTCTTCAGGACCCCTGGGTCCAGAATTTTTGGCTTTGTTGGTCTCCCTGTGGAGCTCTTTTCCCCTCTGGGTCATTCTATCTCCTCCTTCTTTCATAAGGTTCCCTGCACTCTGCCCATTTTGGCTATGAGTCTCAGCGTCTGCTTCAATACCTTGATAAGTCGTCTTTCAGAGGCCTTCAGAGACTGATACCCCAACCAAGGATCATAAATGGAGAAGACCAAAAACCCTGCTCAGATGTACCCATACACTCAGTCTCATAGTGGGTTCCCTAGTAAGGGGAGAGGGGCTGTCTCTGGCATGAACTCAGTGGCTGGTTCTCTGATCACCTCTACATGGGGGGTGCAGCCTTGCCAGGCCATAGAGGAAGACAATGCAGCTAGTCTTGATGAGACCTAGTCTTGATAGGGCCAGATGGAAGGGGAGGAGGACCTCCCCTATCGGTGGACTTAGGGAGGGGCAGGGAGGAAATGAGAGAGGGAGTGTGGGGTTAGGAGAAGATACAAAGATGGGTTAAAAAGTGAATAAATTGAAATAAAAATATTTTAAAATATATTTAATTTTCTTGTTCTCTTTATTAAAATCTTATTTTGGTATCTATAACTGTCATTTAAACTGCCAGGAGTGGAGATTTTTGTAATATATTTAATTATGTGTAAGTGTGTATTTGATTCTGTATGTGTGTGCAGGTACATGCTTGCCTTGGAACGTATTTTGAGGTCAGAGTACAACTTTGTGAGTCTTTCATTGCCTTCAACCATGTTGTTCACTGTGATCAAATTCAGGTAATCAGGCTTGGCAGCAAGCACCTTACCCACGGGATCACCTTGAAAATTATGTAAATCTTCTTTAGTGGTTGATTTTCCTATGCTTTTTAGACTATGGGAATACAGATATTAACTACCAAATTGGACCAAGGACATTTAGTACTGGTACAATGCTCTAATGAACATCTTTTCTTTGAAGTTCAGGCTTAGAAGTTTATCTCTTTTTCTTTTTTTTTCTTTTATTATTATTACTATTATTATTAATCATTTTATTGCCAGTGACTGCCCTTGGCTCCCTAACTAGGGAACCCCACGAAGACTAAGCCATCTTTGGCTCTTTTTAAACAATGGTTGTTGTTTGAAAATATTCTGAAAGGTCTTTTAATTTTGTGAGAAAGTATTTATAGAATATTCTGTGCCTTAAAAGATGTCCCTAATAAGGGGAGAAGGGGCTGTCTCTGACATGAACTCAGTGACTGGCTCTTTGATCATCTCCCCCTCAGGGCACAGAGGTCAAATGGAAGGAGAGGAGGTTCTTCACTATCAGTGGACTGGGGAAAGGCCATGGGAGGAGATGAGGGAGGGAGAAAAGGAGGGCAGGATTGGGAAGGAATGAGAGTTACAGGGGCTACAGCTGGGATGCAAAATGAATAAATTGTAATAAATAAAAAATTATATTGAAAAGGTGTCATCTTCACCTAACAATTGACCGATTTATTTTCTAATACATTAAAAATTGAAAAACGACCCTCTCTACTGCATATAAAATTATTAATAATAATTCAGAAAATGTCATCTATATAATTGAAAAGCAAATGGACAAATTCCTCCAGAGAAGTGGAAATGTGATAACTTTAGGAAGAAAACGTGTAAAGGTAAATTTTTATAATTCTTCAGCTAATTGAATAAGCACATGAAATGAATGTGAAAAATACTTCTGCATACTAAGAAAATTTGAAGATGTGTGCTGGGACCTTCACCTTCAGGTCTTCTTGTTGCAATAATGTTATTCTAGATAAAGATATTTTTTTGTATATGTGTATGTGAGATGACTATACAGCTGATCATAAAGTAGAGAAGCTAATCAGGTAGAGATAATGCAATCATATGAGTGTTTTGAAGTAGAACATTTCCTCACTAATGACAGAAGACATAAAGGAGATTTGTGAAGCTGAAGGATGGACTATGAACAAGTTTATCAGCTGAAAGTGGAGGAAACTTGTGAAAAAGAGAGAAGCTTATGAAAAAGAAAGCAGTGTGCCAACAAAGAGCCTGACTGTGGTCCTACAACTGATCAGGAATTGTACTGTGCCACCAACCTCACTGAGCCTCGGATATAAGTAACTGACCCACGGGAACTAAAAATGACAAATCAGCTTGACAAGCATTTGAGCTAAGCTTATAATAAATTAATTATGTATTGCATGAGACCCCCTGAATTTCCAGAAGCAGAACTTTTAAGATAATATACTGGTTTACTTTTAAGCCATCAGAGTTGTGGTGATTTGACACTAGGACTAGAATATTAAACACACACACACAAACATACAAATACTGAAAAAAATCCCATTCAAGGGCAGTAGTGTTTTATCAGTTTCAAACTGTAACAGTTAATTATCTTTCTTAAAATCACAGTTTAGAATTAAACAGTTCGTGGCTGGTTTCTGTCACCATTAGCATTCTATTATTCTAGAGAAACATTATTCTGTTAAGATGGAGCCGGTGTAACCCACTGCTGTTATCCAAATTTTATTTCTTGTACTTAGATTAGATGGGATTAGAGCATCTGACCACTGCCCAGTTTCTATTAGGAATCCCATTATTTATGTCACCTAGATCTAAATGAGCTTAGAATAATTTAAGATAAAAATAGACACTTTATTTCTTCATTGGTGAAACACAAGTCAATGATATACAAATGTTCCAGTAATCCAAGCCTCTCTACTGAACTATTAACATTTAATTTTATTTTTTAAGGGAAAAAATAAAGAATTGTCACTGATTTTTATTGTAGGTTGTATTTATTGTCCAAAATTATGTCAGTTTTCTTAGTCTTGCCATGACTTTCTCACAGTCTGATGAAATTTCACACAATCTATTGATAAAATATGTGAATTACTTTGCACAGTGCAGGGATAGAAGTAATAATTGCCCTTAAGAGGCAGGAAAAAAACCCCTCCTAATTCTTCAGAAGCATGAAAAATCAGATCTGATGTGACAGTTATAAAATGGCAATTTAGATACAAGATTAGGCTTTATTTTTGAAATGGTGTAAATGTGAAAATTGGACTTATTTCTCTGTCTTCTTAAATGTGTAATAATGGGTCTAAGTTGTGTCTTGTACATTCAATTTTAAAATGTATATTCTAAAGATAAATGTACATTTACATATAAAATACTTTTGGGCATTTCATAGATTAATATACTACAATCCATGCAACATGAACAGACGTTTGTAAATCTTTTACCTAATATAACTATATTATTTTAATTACTGAAGCTTCTCAGAAAAATACAAAAATAAAAATTATTTCATTATTGGCATAAATATTTTAATTCAACCAAATGCGGTACACTGATTTGAGCACTGGAATGATGGGAGGCAGATAATAACTGTATGCAATCCAGCTAACTTTCGTAAGGACAAGGAACTATCTTTAAATAATATATTAAAGATTAGGCTCTGCCTCATTGACTAAGTAATCAATTTCACAATGAGACTATTTTGTCATTTTTACGGATGAGTGTAACCCAGAGGTAAGGTTTTAAAATGTATCATTATGTCTACTTAAGAAAAATACATTTTAAAATACACTACTTAAACTAAAGTTTTTACAGTGCTTAGTGCTAGACAAAGTGCAGTGGAGGCTTAGTGGAAATAATTGATGTTGAATTTTGACTATCAAGAAAAAGAAGATAAATATATTTAAGGAAAACTTAAACCTAACTAAATCAGTTATACTTTTTGAATGTAGTATAATTTCCTGAATTTTTTTCTGATATTGTAAATAAGGTCATGCTATTTCCTTCATAATATAGAAAATAAAGTTACTGTAGTACATTATGTAAATTATTTTATTTGAATTTTTGTATTTATCTTATAGAAATATGCAATTTCAATAACTGTATGTGTCAAATTTAAATAGCAAAATTTTTAATATTAAAATTGCTTACAAATGTTAAACATATGTCCAAGTTTTGTGTTTAGTTTTAATTGCACGGATCATCTGTCCTTATGAAGTCCACAGTACATGTAGCGTAGCACCTCTTTGTGAGAACTGTCCATTCTGAACACCAGCAAAGTGAAGGTTGTCGATGAGACCACTCAAACTTTGAACTGGCCGGTTAACTGAATTCATTTTACCTAGAGTCTTACCGATGATTTAATGATTTGTGAGTAAAAGTAGCATAACACACACGCACGCACACACACACACACACACACACACACACATCACGTTCTGGCTATTACAAATAAAGCTGCTACAAACATGGTTGAGCAAATGTCCTTGTTGCGAACTTGAGCAATTTTGGGTATATGCCTACGAGTGATATAGCTGGTATAGCTGCATCTTGAGGAAGCACTATTCCTAATTGTCTGAGAAAGCGCCAGAGTGATTTCCAAAGTGGTTGTACCAGTTCACATTCCCACCAGCAATGGAGGAGGGTTCCCCTTTCTCCACAACCTCTCCAGCATGTTTTGTCATTTGAGTTTTTGATTTTAGCCATTTTGATGGGTGTAAGGTGAAATCTCAGGGTCGTTTTGATTTTCATCTCCCTGATGGCTAAGGATGTTGAGCATCTCTTTAACTGTTTCTCTGCCATTCTATATTCCTCTATGGAGAATTCTCTGTTTAGCTCCGTACCCCATTTTTTAATTGGATTACTTGATTTAATGTTTTTTAACTTCTTTAGTATTTTGTAATAGCCAGAACCTGGAAACAACCCAGATGTCCCTCAACGGAGGAATGGATACAGAAATTGTGGTATTTTTACACAATGGAATACTACTTAGCAATCAAAAAGGAGGAAATCATGAAATTTGCAGGGAAATGGTAGGATCTTGAAAAAAATCATTCTGAGTGAGGCATCCCAGAAGGAGAAAGACACCCATGGTATATACTCACTTATATAAACCTGTAAGATATGATAAACATAATGAAATCTATACACCTAAAGAAGATAAACAAGAAAGGAGACACAGGATAAGATGATCAATCCTCACTTAGAAAGACAAATGGGATGTGCTTTGGACGTAGGAGAAAACAATAGGACAGGAGCCTACCACAGAGGGCTTCTGAAAGACTCTACCTAGCAGTGTATCAAAGCAGATACTAAGACTCATAACCAAACCTTGGGCAAAGTGCAGGGAATCATATAAAAGAGGGGTGAGTGAGTATGATGTGGAAAGGATAGAAGCTCCACAAGGACCAAATATATCTGGGCAAAGGGGTCTTTTCTGAGACTGATACTCCACCAAGGACCAGGAATGTATATAACCTAGAACCTCTGTTCAGATGAAGCCTGTGGTAGTTCAGTACCCAATTGGTTTCCCATAGTAAGGGGAACAGGGACTATTTCTGACAAGAACTCAATGGCAGGCTCTTTGACCGCCCCACCACCAAGGGAGGAGCAGTCCTGCTAGGCCACAGAGGAGGACTTTGCAGCCAGTCCTGAAGATACCTGATAAGCTAGGTCAGATGAAAGGGGAGGAGGTTCTCCTCAATCAGTGGACTTGGAAAGGGACAGGGAGGAGCTGAGGGAGGGAGGGTGGGATTGGGAGGGAATGAGGGAGCGGGATACAGCTGGAATATAGAATTAATAAAATGTAACTAATAATAAAAATTATAATAATAATAATAATAAAACTTAAAAAATTTAGTTAGGGACATATTCTTCTTTTATATCAGTGACTCTTGGAATTTTTGCAATTAAACATAGCAAAAACTAAAAAATAAAAGAACATAAATTCAAAAAATAAACCCAGTAATAGCACCAATTTTATCTTTCTTGAGCAAATATTAATATTTGAATGATTTTAGTTTGCTTCCTCTGTTTTGTTCTTTGTGTGTGTGTGTGTGTGTGTGTGTCAGGAATGTTTTTTTTTAATTTGTAAATTTTTAAAATTTTTGTTTACTTCATCTTTGTTGAATTTCATATATCTTGTACAATAGAAGAACTTGTCTAATCTCAAGCTGAACTTTAGAGAAATGTATTAAAAATGACACGGTACTGGTGTAGGAATAGACTGGTAGATCAATGGAATCGCATCCAACACCTAGCAAAGAATCAGCACACCTCCATAAAGCTGAATTTTGACAAAGAAACCAAAACCAAAGAATGGAAAAATGATAGCATCTCCAACAAATGGTGCTGGCCTACCTAGATGTCCACTTGTAGAAAAATGCAATTAGAT
The DNA here is from genome assembly GCF_030254825.1 of Meriones unguiculatus. Classification (NCBI taxonomy): domain Eukaryota; kingdom Metazoa; phylum Chordata; class Mammalia; order Rodentia; family Muridae; genus Meriones; species Meriones unguiculatus. Next base: position 81,939,359 of record NC_083364.1, read on the forward strand.
CCCTGTGTGTCACCCTGTGTGGCAGCCTTTCTGGAGTTAATGGCATCTGAGCAGTGGAATTTGGCCTCTTGGCTTTGGCTATTTTCCAAAGTCCAGTTTCTCATAAACTGACCTTGGTGGTCCTACAGTGGACTGCTCTGACCCTGAGAAACCCTGTGCAACCATAGTGACCAGACAGCGGCTCTGTGTAACCTTGAGTGAGCTCTCCTATGTTTTGAGCAAGTAAAGCTCCTCCGTGAGAAACTGCTTGTACTTTTTTGCCTACTTAAGTGTTAACCTGACATCCATTAAATCAACACCTGGATCAGCATGTAGACTTGGTGTCCTTCTCTGTGTTGCCCTCTCTCTCTCTCTCTCTCTCTCTCTCTCTCTCTCTCTCTCTCTCTCTCTCTCTCTCTCTCCCCCTCCCTCCCAGCCCTCTCTCAGGTGGTATTCAGGTGTCACTGCTGGCCAGTGACAGATGGAGCCGAAACCCCGGGAACCTGAGACAGAGGACCAGCTGAGGCAAGTTATAGCAACCATAGGAGCGCGCACAAAGCAACTGCCTAAGGTAAAGTCGGGTGGCTGTCAGGGGCAGGGAACTAGTAAGATGGGATCTGTCAGATCCCTTAAATAGGGTTTTAAGACACAGAGAATTAGAATAAAATTCCCTAATCCCTTTACTTTGTAAAATTAAGAGTTGCTTGGAAAAATTAAAGCAGCCAAACAGGCAAAAAAAAAAAAAAAAAAAAAAAAAAAAAGGTACTTCTAAGGTTATTTCAAATGTTGGTAGAAGAGCTCAAACAAATTTGTGTAATTTGAGAGCAGAAAATAATTTAGGAGCTAGATAGTAAAGATGAAATGGAGTCAGAGAAAAAAGCTGCCAAGTCTCATAATTTAGACTGGTCTCCTGCGCCTTCCCCTCCACCCCCATGGTTGCAGGTGGCTCGGGATCACTGCAGGAAGATATAACTGTTCTCTGAGAGAAAAATCCAGTTAAAAAGAGAACAGGTTCAATTATTAAATATTTATAATAATAATAATAATAGTAATAATAATAATGATGATTTTAATATAACATAAAAGGAATATTCATTCAGAGTGGACTTTTCTTTTGTGCAACAGTTGGCTTTTGAGAATGTTAATTCAGCCTGTACAACAGCTATCAGGCCCTATGGAACTGAAGCAAACTTAACTGGTTATATTAAACTTTGTGCTGATATTGGGCCTCTCTTGACTATCATACTTAAAATTACGGCTAAATCCAGTAAAAAGAGTTTTGTCTTTTTAAATAAATGGCCATCTTAAACGGTTAATATTTATCTAGGTTATAGATAAAAATAATTAAATATATTTTAAAGTTATATTCAAACTGTTGTTTAAAATATATATATGAATATATATTTATAAGGTCTGTAAACATGTTTAAAAGGCAACCATATGATATAATTCTGTCATCTTTGCTATATGATATGGGTTAAAAATTATTATAAAACCTCTTAGTTAACATAAATTTTGTTTCCTTTTAGACTGAAAAGACAAGTCTCATTTTAAATTGGTGTTGGTTTTAAAAAATTGGATTGTTTGCACTTGTAAATTTTGAAGTTTGTTTTTGACTTTTAAAATTATCATCATGCTTTATGATTTCACTCCTAAAGAGGATGCTTTACTTTAATATTGCAAAAAACAGGTTTTAAAAAAAAATATTTAAATGTTTAAAAAGCAGGTACCGCAGTTTGTCTTTGTTTTTTTTTTTTTTGTTTGTTTGTTTGTTTTTGTCTGCTGGCTGTGTGTTTTGGTTTCTGGTTTTGGTTTGTTCGCAAGATCTGGGGAAACTCGGAGTGTTTCCAATTTGGTCCAGGGAATCTGGAGGACGCTCCAGTTCCCGGGGAGGGGGTCCATGAGGGGGTCCACTCCTTCTGGAATCTGTGGGACTTGTGTCCGGTAGGGGCCGGTCAAGTCCTGGTATTTGGGTATTCTGGTTACTCCAAGGTGGCAATGTCAGATTTCTATGTTCCTTATGTATGTATGTATATGTGTGTATGTTTATCTGTGTATGTATGTTTATCTATAGACTTGGATTAATGATACTAATATTTTTGGACATGAGACAGCTTAAATCAGCACCTCTGAGTTTGGTCCTGGACCATCGGAGTTAAATTCTATAAACTTGAAACAGTTTCTCAACCCTTTGGGGGAGGTCAAAAGACCTTGGTTTTTATTTTATTAATTTTGCAAAGTAAAATCAAGCCCTGCTGTTTGAGCCAATTAAAAAAAAACCTGCAGTTATTACAATGTATCATATCAGAAAAAAAATATAAAATATGTTGCTCTTCATTTAAAAAGGTTGGAGATTCTTCAATGCAAAATGTTTGCTTATGCTCTTTAAAAAAAGAAAAAAAAAAAGGACTGCAGCTCCATGTTAGCCCAGGATTATACAGGGTTATATTCAGATAATTGTTTACCATTATAGGGCATATAGTTCCCTCTAACTCACCATGGAACACGCCCATATATATAATTTAAAAAAATTCTAACAAATTTAGATTATTACAAGATTTTTAAAAATGAGACTATAATAATTATGAAAACATTGCAAGCAGTACTCCCATCACCTAGTGGGATTTCTCCAAACACTTACAATATTATTTTAGATTTAAAATACTGTTTTTTTTTTTCATTCCTTTGCATCCTGAGGATTGCCATAGATTTGCTTTTAGTCTCCCTTCTATCATTTTAAGAAACCTATGAAACGTTATTATTGGCGTATGCTGCTACTGGGCATGGCAAATAGTTCTACTTTATGTCAACAAATTGTAGTTAATGCTATTAGTCCAGTATGGAAAAAATGGCCTTCTATTTATATCATTCATTATACGGATAATATTTTATTAGCCTCTCCTGTAGCTCAGGATGTTATGGCTTGCTATACAGATCTATTTAAGTCTTTGTCCCAAGCAGGATTAAAAATTACTCCAAAAAAGGTACAAACTAGAGAGCCTTATAGTTATTTAGGTTTAAATTTATTTCCACTGGCTATTAAACATAAAAAAGTACAAATTAAAAAAAAAACTTAAAGACTCTTAATGATTTTAAAAATTATTGGGAGATATAAATTGGCTTAGGCCATATCTAAAATTAACTACTGACAACTTATGCCATTGTTTAATGTTCTTAGTGGGGATTTAGATCCTACCTCCTCTCAAAAATTGACTCCAGAGGCTCAATATACATTACTGATAATGAAAAAGGTTTTTAAAATATCAATTTTGAACATATTGGGATCCAGATACTCCTCTCCTATCACTTGTATTTCAAACATAGTCAACTCCTACTGGATTGTTACGAAAATCTAATCCTCTATTGTGGATCCACTTGTCAGCTAGTTCCAATAAAGTTATTTTGCCCTATTATGAGGCTATTGCCCAAGTCATTGTGTTGGGATTCATCCAGGCAAGGGCTTACTTTGGAATTGAGCCTTCCAAGATTATTATACCATATAGTAAACCTCAGACTAATTGGCTTTATGACAATTCAGATAAATGGTTACTTTCTTTGGCTACAACTAGATAACCATTTCCCTTCCAATAAGATTATTTAATTTTTTACTTTACATAGTGTTGTTTTTCCTATCATAGTTAAAAATAAACCTTTAAAATGCTTGTTCTATTTTTTCTGATGGTAATTCTAAAGAAAAAGCTGGCTATACTGTTAATAAACAAAAAAGTTATTTTTTCAAGTTCCAGGGTTATCTGCTCAACTTGCAAAATTGATGGCTATCCATGCAGTTTTACAACATTTTTCTGAGCCTTTTAATTTGTTTACTTATAGTGCTTATATTGCTCAAGCTATTCCTAAGCTAAAACAGCAAGCCAGATTCTTTGTACCACATGGGCTAGTCATGTTTGCTCAGATTCAAGGACTTATTTAGGCTCGTCATAATCCTTTTGCTATTATTCATGTTAGAGCCCATTCTGGTCATCCTGGACCTCTTGCTTTAGGTAACCAGACTATTGATAAAGCCTTAATAACCTTAGCTCAAGAAACACCTATACAAAAAGCTCACTCAATTGGCTCATAAATTACATCATCTTAATAGTCACTCTTTACGTTTAACTTATGGCCTTACCAAAAAAGCGGGATTCTTCCATGACGGGGAAGATATTTATCAGGAATCACCCCCACCTAAGACAGTCACGGTCCCTTTGTTTTAATTCGAAAGGGAGGAATTGTGGCAGACTTTTTGGAGTTAATGGCAATTTTGGAGTTAATGGCATCTGAGCAGTGGAATTTGGCCTCTTGGCTTTGGCTATTTTCCAAAGTCCAGTTTCTCATGAACTGACCTTGGTGGTCCTACAGTGGACTGCTCTGACCCTGAGAAACCCTGTGCAACCATAGTGACCAGACAGCGGCTCTGTGTAACCTTGAGTGAGCTCTCCTATGTTTTGAGCAAGTAAAGCTCCTCCGTGAGAAACGGCTTGTACTTTTTTGCCTACTTAAGTGTTAACCTGACATCCATTAAATCGACACCTGGATCAACATGTAGACTTGGTGTCCTTCTCTGTGTTGCCCCCCCCCCCCCCCAGCCCTCTCTCAGGTGGTATTCAGGTGTCACTGCTGGCCCGTGACAACCCTGCAGAAATTAAAGTTCAAGTAGATCAAAGACGTGAACATAAAACCAAATACACTACTTGAACTCATTGGCACAGGAGACAACTTCCTGGACAGAGCACCAAGAGCTCAGACTCTAAGAATAACAATTAAGAAATGTTATTTCATGAAACTGAAAAGCTTCTGTAAAGCAAAGGACACTATCAACACAACAAAATGACAGCCTACAGACTGGGAAAATATCTTCACCAATCCTCTATCTGACAGAGGGCTGATATCCAGAATACTTAAAGAATTCAAGATATTAAAAGTAAACAAACCAAATAATCCAATTAAAAACAGGGTAAAGTTTTTATGGCTCTGTTGGTCTCATTTTGGAACCCCTGTTCCCTCCAGGTCTTTCCTAAGATTCCCTGCACTCTGCCCAAAATTTGGCTATGAATCTCATCCTCTGTTTCAATGCCTCAAAGAGTAGAGTCTTTCAGAGGCCATCTGTGGTAGACTCCTGTCCTGTTCCCTTCTTGTCCTGCTCCAAAATGAGACCAACAGCAATAAAAATTGAGCCTGGCGGCCCTGAAGAGAATGATACCCCAACCAAGGACAATGCATGGAGATGACCTAGAACTCCAGCTCAAATGTATCCCATAGACTCAGTTTCCAAGAAGGGTCCCTAATAAGAGGAACAGGGTCTTTCTCTGACATGAACTCAGTGGCAGGCTCTCTGATCATCTCCTCCTGGCAGGTGGGGTGATGCAGTATTGCCATTTACAAAGGAAGACAATGCAGCCAGTCCTGAGGAGACCAATTAGGTTAGTGTCAGATGGAAGGGAAGGAGGACCTCCCTATCAGTGGACTAAGGGAGAGGCACAGGGGGAGATAAAGGAGGGAGGGTAGGATTGGGAGGATATTAGGGAGGTTGCCACAGCTGGCATACAAACTGAATAAATTGTAATAAATTAAAATAAAAAATGAGGTAAAAGGCTAAACAGAGAAATCTCAATAGACTCATATCAAATGCTGGAAAAACGCTTAAAGAAATGTCCAAAGTCCTTAGTCATCAGGGAAATGAAAACCAAAACAACTGAGATTCCATCTCACACCTGTCAGAATGGCTAAGATCAAAAACTCAAGTGACAACACATGCTGGAGAGGATGTGGAGAAAGGAGAACCCTCCTCCATTGCTGGTGGGAATGCAAAGTTGAAGACTCACTTTAGAAATCAATCTGGCACTTTCTCAGAAAATTGGGAATAGTTAGATCTCAAGACCCAGCTACACCGTTCCTGTGTATGTACCTGAAAGATGCTTCACCATACTACAAGGACTTTGCTCAACTATGTTCATACCAGCTTTAGTTTTAATAGCCAGAATCTGGAAACAACCTAGATGTCCCTCAACTGAAGAATAGCTACAGAATGTAATACATTTCCACATTTAAATATTACTCCATTATTAAAAACAAGGAAATCATGAAATTTTCATGTAGGTGGAAAAATATCTAGAAAAAACATCATCCTAAATTAGATAACACAGAAGCAGAAAGACACACATGGCATATACTCACTTACACATGCAAAGTAGCCATGTAATATAGGATAAACACAGTAAAATCTACAGACCTACAGAAGCCAAATGACAAGAAAGACCCTAGGGAAGATGCGTAATATTCAATCAGAAGGGAAACTAGAATAAACACATGAGAGGTAGAAGAGAGGGAACAGGACAGTAGCCTACCACAGATATTCTGTACAAGACACCAGCCAGGAGGGGAAGAAAGCAGATGCAGAGACTCTCAGCCAAACTTTGGGCAGAGCACAGGGAGTCTTTTTTTTTTTTTTTGTAATTTTTATTTTTATTTTTCATATTAACTAAATTTTTATTTTTATTTTAATTACAGTTTATTCACTTTGTATCCCAGCTGTATCCCCTTCCCTCATTCCCTCTCAATCCTACCCATCGTCCCTTATCTCCTCCCTGCCCCTCTCCAAATCTGATAGGGGATGTCCTCGTCCCTTCCCTCTGTCCCTAGCCTATCAGGTATCATCGGGACTGGCTGCCATGTCCTCCTTTGCTTCCACCTCAGGGGTAGGTGATCAAAAAGCTAGCCACTGAGTTCAAGTCAAAGAACTCATGCTACCCTTAATAGGGAAGACATTTGGATACTGAACTGCAATGGGCTACATGCCCAGGGAGTCTTATGGAAGAAGGGGAATACAGTTAGACCTGGAGGGGACAAGAGCCCCACAAGGAGACCAACAAAGCCAAAAAAGCTAGGCCCAGGTGAGACTGCAGAGACTGATGCATCAAATAATGACCACGCATAATGAGGACCTAGACCCTGCTCAGAAGTAGCCCATAGACAGCTCATTCAAATGTGTATCCTGTAGTAAGGGGAGAAGTGACAGTCTCTGACATAAATTTGTTTTCCTGCTCCCTGATCACTTCTCCCTGGTGTGACATCCTTGCCAGCCCACAGAGGAAGAGGATCCATGTAGTCCTGATGGGACCTGCTAGGCTAGGGTCAGACAGTAGGGGATGAGGACTTCCCCTATTAGTGGACTAGGTGACAGGGATAGTGGGAAGAAGGGGGAAGGGTGGAGCTGATAGGAGATGAGGGAAGGGGCTTCCTCTAGGATACAAAGTGAATAAATTGTAAACAATAATAATAATGATTATAATATGAGATGAAGAAGCAGAACAAGAACAAGAACATAAGAAAAACAAAAGCGCTTCAACATAAGGTATATCTGTCCAAATCCAACGTGATTACAAAATTTGGGGAAAGAGAAAAGTTTAAAACTTTCATGTATGTATAAGTCTATACACATGGTCTTCTTGTTATTTTCTTTATCTGTGACTGGGAATAATTTTTATTTAAATTATCACACAGATCCAGTAGTATAATAAATAATCAAAACAAGATTTGTATATAGGCTTTTGTTATTTTAATTTGTTTGAATATTGGTCCTTATTTTGAGATTATGTCATTTATCCTTTCCCTTTCAGTGATCCAAACCCTCCCTTTTGCCCCTCATTACTTTCCTGAAGCCTAGAACTTTGTATGTAGCAGAATATATCCTTGAACTACTTATCTCCCTACCTCTACCTTCCAAATTCTGGGATGATAAGCTTGTGCTATCACATCCAGTTACTTTCATTTGAGATTATGCCATATTTTATTTTATATGGGGTAATTTCTTTGTGAAATCGCAGTCTGTTTATTATTGTTTTAGACATGTCCCACATTTATTTTAATACATACACAGTTCAAAGTACAGCTACAAATTGATGAAAATATTTACATTTCATTTGTTAAATAGGATATATATTTGTAGTTTATAATTTTTCCTGTTTTCTTTTTGTTCCCTGTATACTATGTTATAGACAACTTAATATATTTGCATATCTTAATAAGCAAATAATTTTGTATTAATGAGACATTGAATCTGTCAAATCAGCATAACAATTCCAAAACTACCTCATACAATACTGTTTTATTTATCAACTGCTAAATTTCTAATTACAAGAAAATTTATTTCATACCAACTTCTTTCTCTTAGTTTCAATGGTTCAGAACTAGGTAGAGCTCTGGCTCAATCACAGGCTGCGTTTAAGATACCAGCTAAAAAAGCAATCATTCCCAAACCATTTTATAAACATAGATTTTTTTGTTTTGCTTTTAAAAAAAAACTGTCAAAAAGTACCATTTTGAACACTATATAATATTATATTGATATACTGAAATTGCTGATGTCCTTCACATTCATTGATTATTGATTTTTGATTTGATGAGGTAAATGAAACACTCAAAGACACAAAGATGACACTCAGAGCTGAGCACATTGGGTTTTTATACTTGTCCTAACCTTAAAGTTTACCATCCCTCTGTAGCTTCCATTTTCTTTCTTTTTTCCTTTCTTTTGGTTGTTTTATTTTGTTTGTTTGTTTTTGATGTATTTGAAGCTATAGCTTTCTAACGACAATACCAATATCTTCATTATCCAACTATTTTTCTTTAATTTAGTGTTTAAATCTCCAGTTATGACTTGAGGAAAATTTTTTTTTACAATCTCAAAAACACAAATAAAATCTTATCTAATACATATAAAAGGTTATTAAGTATATCAGTGTTGAACTTTTTAATTGAAGTGAGCAGCATTAAATTAGATGCATTCTCTCTTATGATATACTCCAAATGAAGTGTTATACTATTCACAAATAATATACTGATTATATTATATTATATTGGAAATTCTGTTCAAACACATAAGAATCTAAGAGGACACTAGATTTATTAATGCGGAATCTAGTAATATAAACAACTACAGTTTTTGAGCTAGAAAATATGAAAAGATATCTAATTAAAAGTTTCTTATTAAACTAGCCAACTGTCTACTCAGAAAACTTAATAAAATATAATCAATATAATAAAATATAATAAAACATAATAAAATATTTTAAAATGACAATAATAAATATCATTACAAGCTTTTTATTTTCATGTTTTGGGACACCAGTAAAATTTAGATTATTATGAAAAAGAACTTGTAAGCTCAAGTATTGTATTTCAAAGTTACGAGACTTTCATCAAACACCTTAATAATTATAAGCATTAGAAATAACTATATTTAATAATTTAGTTTTAACCCAATATGTTATAGACAAGTATTAGAAGGCTGCGTCTAAACTGATTCTATTCTTGTTTATACCTCACAAAGTTGTAACATACGCATACATTACTGATATATTTATGTATAATGCAGTTTGATGATCTTAAGTGATTTAAAGTGACAAGATTAACCCCAACAACAGAGATGAAGCAATTACTCCAATCAACTTAACTTAAAATGAGACTGTCATAATAAAATATGCCTGCTTGAAAAGCCATTTCAAACTCATTATCCTGTTTTGATAACTTTTCATATGCAATTACATTAGTCCATCTAAGGAAGCCTCTAATGTGTTCTGGGTAGAAAAAGGAACTTGCGTTTGGAAAGCTGAATGATCTGCAAGTTGCTATTTTGGTAAGAAGTAATGGAAATAGGATGAAGATCTCTTGACTCCACTAGTCTTCACACATCTACCCTTGGCTTTATTGAATTTTAATTCAATTAATATGTGTATGTGTGCGTGTGTACATATATATATATATTACATGATTGCATGCATTTTGAAAACTTCTCAGCCACTCAAAAGTGTTATAAAGATTAGACTTTTAGTGTTTAACACCCGTGCAATTTATAATTTTGCTACAGTAAAAGAGACCAAAAACTTACCTTCCCAATTAAAATCTTAAATAACAGGAAAATACATGCATTAAAACATGATTGAAATAGCAGCAAAGAGTGACAAAACAATAAATATACTTTCATATAAATTGTTGTCTGAACAATGGTAGATTTTTGAGGTAAAATCCTTATCCAAACATTCATCACTAAACTGTTGGGACTTAGAGATAAATTCATGTGCAGCCTGCCGCTAAGCTAACCACCAAGCTCATAACAGTTAATTATATTATATATTAAGTAATATTCATCTGCTGAAATTAGAGCATCTAAATTCTACTAAGTGAAATGTTCATGCTGATGTGATAAACATCTGGAATTATAAGCAAAAATGTAACGTGATAAATGAATAAAGATGAAAAGCTCCTGTAAGAGCTTGGGACCCGTTTCCTCCTACTGGGTTGCCCTGTCCAGCCATGATATGTGGGACTGTGATCATGCACCTTGCATCTTGTTTGGCCCTGTTTGGTGGCTATCCCTGGGTGGTCTGCTGTTCCTTTTGTTTCCTTTTTGAAGGAAAACATAGCAGGAGTTAATCTGGAGGAGTGGGGAGTTCAGGGAAAGGGGCTGGAAGAATTGGAGGAAAGGAACCCTGCAATCTGGATGAACAATATGAGGAAAGAATAATTTTTTAAAAAAATTTCCAGTAAGAAAATTAATTCCCTAAAAAGTTTTATCTTCTTATGTCAAAGATAATGTGCGTGTGCCTGTGGGATATGTTACTGCAGTTTTCATTTTTGGAGCTAGAAGACACTCCTCTCAAAGATATAAATGTACAGATAAAACATAATTAGTATGATAATCATACTGAAGAAGCCCCGGCATAAAAAGATTATTCACATTTAAAGGATACACCAAAATCAAAATTTCAAGCATCTTGCAGTTAATCTCATTTGCTTAATCAAATAATAGAAGTATTGTACAATAATAAATATGATTTTTAGAGCTGTATAACAATGTAAGAGAATATTTTTATTAAATTTTTATTTTTTGTATTAATTACAGGTCATTCACTTGTATCCCAGCCATATCCCGCTCCATCTTTCCCTCCCAAGCCCACCCACCCTCCCTCATTTCCTCCCTGCTCCACTCTAAGTCCACTGATAGGGGAGGTCCTCCTCCCCTTCCATCTGACCGTAGTTTACCAGGTCTCATCAGGACTAGCTCATTTTCTTCCTCTGTGGCCTAGCAAGGCTGTCCCTCCCTTAGAGGAGTAGGGGTGAGGTCAAAGAGCCAGCTATATTTTCATAAATCAAATGATTTTTCCATGAAGGTAATAATCAGGTAGACCAGATCACATAAAGTAGAAGGAAAATGGTATTTATTTCAGTTTTGAATGCCTGTCGAGATTGAAAATGTAGAAAAGAGGGAAGGAGGAAGAAGGAAGCTGGGAGTGCTACCTGAAAAGTGTGTACCAAAGAAAGCTACACATGATTCTGCAAAACTGTACCTTAGTATAAATAGGACAAAATAATAAAAAAAGGACAGAATAGCACTTAGGAGAAGGTTTACATGACTTGTAAATACCCTTATCTCTATCATCTAAGGAGTTTTCTTGAGGATCTCTGTGAAAGTCAAGAGAAGGTAATGATGTTTGATTATGCTACATCTTCCAAATACTGTTAATATGGGATGGAAGGATAAAGAGATTACAAAATGAAAGGCTATTGGGCTCTCACAATCCTGTAGACAATATACAAAATGGTAAGAATAATCAGTATTCAATGTAGGTTAATTTTATTAAAAAAGGAAAGATGATCTTCAAGTTCTAGCCATGTGGCTAACAGGCAGACACAGGATGGAGTTGTGGTTCTTCATATCTGAAACGTTTCCTCAAAAAGAAAGAAACAAAGAAAGGAAAAAAAAGAGAAAGAAAAGAAAAAAGTAAAAAGAAAAGTGTGTTTTCAATTTTTGATAAAATGCTGCAGCACAGATATGATATTTATTTTCTTACAGTAGATATCTTATTTTCTGAGTCTCTGGATCATTAACAGCGTTCAAGTTTCACATTACACAATGATAGGTTTTGTTGTTTTGTTTTTTTTTTGTTTGTTTTTGCTTGTTTTGTTTTTTTTGTTTTGACCAAACATTTGGACAGTTTTTAATGTTTTTTAAATTAATTTAGTTTTATTGATTACAGTTTGTTCACTTTGTATCCCAGTTATAGCACCCTCCCTCACCCCCTCTACACTCTACCCTTGTCATCTCCTCCCATGCCCCTCTCTAAGTCCACTGATAGGGGAGGTCCTCCTCTTCTTCCCTCTGACCCTAGCCTATCAGGTCTTGTAAGACCTGGGGTCTCACAGCTCAGGAGTTCAATCGCGCCCTTCCCAGAAACTCCCCCAGACCAAGACTCGTTGCAAAAGCAAGAGGTTTATTAACCATTGTACAACGGGGTCACCCCTGCCGGTCAGCAAAGAGTGGCACCGGGAGACAAAGGCCTTTAGGTTTTTAAAAGAAAAATTGCGGGAGATTTGAAGTTCTAGTTTTGGCAATTTAGGATTGGATGAGGAAGCTATAAAGTAAGATAATTGGTTAGTCTTAGGTGCTCAAGCTTGGCCAGTCCTGCCAAGTGTGGATGCAGCTGCAATTGAAGGTGGGGGTGGTTAGCTCATCCTTGAAGATTAGGGCTGCGGGCTCTTGGCTGGAGGTCAAAAGCTACTCAGAAGAAGTCTAGGTTTGTTGCTAAGAAACACTATCTCAAGGACAAGGGTCTGGTCATTCTTTTGCTGAGTGAAGGTCATTGCTTGCTTGCCCTTTTTTTTATATCTGTCCTCACAGATAGGGTCACATTCCTTCACTCTCTGGAAAGGTACTAAGAGGCTTTAGCTTAACCTGGACCTAAAACTCAAAACTATAGGCTTTAGAGGACATATAGGTTACAAAGTTAGCCTAACCCTTTCAGTCTCAGCAGGACTGGCTGCACTGTCTTCCTCTGTGGACTGATAAGGCAGCTTCCCGCTCAGGGGAAAGTGATCAAAGAACCAGTCACTGAGTTCATGTCAGAGACAGTCCCTGTTTCCCTCAATAGGGTACCCACTTAGACACTGAGCTTCCATGGGCTACATGCATGCAGGGGTCTAGGTTGTCTCCATGCGTGGTCCTTAGTTGAAGTTATCAGTCACAGAAAAGACCCCTTTGCCTAGATTTTTTGGTTCTTTTGCTCTCCTTGTGGAGCTCCTGTCCCCTCCAAGTCTTTCTATTTCCTCCTACCTTCATTAGATGCCCTGTACTCTGCCCCAAAGTTTGGCTATGAGTGTCAACATCTGCTTAAATACCCTTCTGAGTAGAGTCTTTCAGAGGCCTTCTGTGTTAGGCTCCTGTCCTGATTCCTGTTTTCTTTCTCTTCTGATGTCCATCCCATTTACCTTTCTGAGTGAGGATTCAGCATCTTATTCAGGGTCCTCCTTCTTGCTTAGTTTCTTTAGTTGTACAGATTTTAGTTTGTTTATTTATATCATATTTCTAATATCCACTTATAAGTAAGCATATACCATGTATGTCTTTCTGCTTCTGGGATACCTCACTCAGGATGACCTTTTCTAGTTCCCACCATTTGCAGCAAAGTTCATGATTTTCTTGCTTTTAAAAGCTGAGTAGTTTTCCATTGTGTAAATGTATCACAATTTCTGTATCCATTCTTCTGTTGAGGGTCACCTGGGTTGTTTTCAGATTCTGGCTATTATTAATATAGATGCTATGAATATGGTTGAACAAATGTCCTTGTTGTATACATGAGCATATTTTTTGATATATACCTATATTTTGGATATATGCTGGATCTTGAGGTAGTACTATCTTAATTTTCTGAGAAAGCTCCAGATTGATTTCCAAAGTGGTTGTACAAGTTTACATTACTACCAGCAATGGATACTTTTTTAGGATATTATTTCACAGTCATGTAATCTATCTCAGAAGTACTAGCAGTTTCCTTTAAATTTATTTCTCAAATTTAAATGCATATTTAGTAGCCTACATTCTTCTGATGAACAGAAATGATAACATGAATATGACAAAGAAATATTTAAAATCTGTCAATTACTTTTGTTTTTGTTGTTACTTGTTTGTTAGTTGTTTTTATTTTAATTTAAATTTATTTATTTTATATTCCAGTCCTCTCTCCTCTCTTCCAGGTCCCACCCTCCCTTAGTGTTTCCATTATCTGCCCTACTCTACTCTTCAGAGAAGGAGAGAAGCCCTCTAGTACCCACTCCAGCATATCAAATAGCATCTGGACAGGACTCATCCTCTTCCCTTGTGGCCTGTTAAGTTACCCATGCCAGGGGAAAGTGATCAAAAAGCAGAGTGCAAGTCAGAGTCAAGCCCCATTTAGGGAAGCCATGTTGTGACTGAGAGTTCTGTGGGCTACATCTGTGTAGAAGGCCTAGGTCCAGTCCATGTACGGTCTTTGGTAGTTGCTTCAGTCTCTACAAAACTCCCTGGGCCCTGGTTAGTTGGCTCTCTTGGTCTTCTGGTGGAGCTACTGTCTGGTCTGGGTCCTTCTACCCTTCTCGCTGCTCTTCCCCATAACTTCCTGTGCTCCACCCAATGTTTGATTGTGGGTCTCTGCATATGTTTCCATCAGGTGTTGGATGGAGCAACTCAGAGAATAGTTATGCTAGGCTCCTGCCTTCAAGCATAGGAGAGTATCCTTAATCATGTCAGAGGTTAGAAATCTCCGATGGGGTGAGTCTGAGGTTAGACCAGTCATTGGGAGACAGCCAACCCCTGTCTTTGCTTCATTTTTGTCCCTGTACATCTTGTAGGCAGGGTAAATTTTGGGTCCAAGGTTTTATGGCTGGTATTCCCCTCACTACACAAGGAGCTGCAAACAGTTAGAAGGTGTCCTTTTCAGTCTCCATGACCTTGTTACTATGAGTCTCAGCTAGAGTCACCCTCATATCCTTCTAGGAGCCTACTCTGTCCTAGGTCTCCAGGTTGTAACAGAGAAGTTGTGGCCCAGGATTTCCTTTCTTTCTGCACTCGTCTGTCTTCCTGCCCCTCTCTCCCCAGGTCTGCTATGATCCTCATTTCTCTCCACCCTTCCTCTCTTACCCTGTACCCTCTTTTAAACCACTTCCTCTGTCTATTATATTTCTACTTCTGAGTGGGAGTTAAACATCCTCCCATGGGGCCTCTTTATCTTCTTTGGGTCTGTGAGTTGTAGTGTGGTTATCCTCTACTATATGATTAAAATACGCTTAGAAGTTATTACATACCTTAATGTGAGTCTTACTGGGTCTGAGTTATATTACGACGATCTTTTCTAGTTTTATCCATTTGTCTGCAAAATTCATGTTTTCCTTGTTTTTAGTAACTGAGTCATATTCCATTGTGTAAATGTTCCACAATTTCTTTATCCATTCTTTGGTTAAAGGACATCGAGGTTGTTTCCAGATTCTAGTGATTTCAAATAGAGTTTTAACTCTTTCATTGATTATTGGCTTTAACTGATAATCCACTAAAATGATATTTTGTATTTAATGACAAATTTTAGCAAAATGTCCACTTTTAAATTTAATTTTTACTTTTTATATTAATTACAATTTATTCACTTTGTTTGTATCCCAGGTATAGCCCCTTCCCTCATCCCCTCGTAATCCCACCCTCCCTCCCTCATCTCCTCCTATTTCCCTCTCCAAGTCCACTGATAGGGGAAGTCCTCCTCCCCTTCCATCTGACCCTAGCTTATCATGGCTCATCAGGACTGGCTGCATTATCCTCCTGTGTGGCCTGGCAAGGCTGCTCCTCACTCGGGGAGGGGGGGGGGTCAAAAAGCCAGTCACTGAGTTCATGTCAGAGACAGTCACTCTTTGCCTTACTAGGGAACCCACTTGGATACTCCATTTTGATAGAAATTATTTAACCAAGTTTTGAGTAACTACAATAACTGTATATACATAAAATTGATAAGGAAAAATATTATTTATTTTATATTGGAAAATTTTCATTTCATTTCAAAACTAGATGGATAAGATAACCATCATAGTATATATTACTATCATTTTTTTTTGCTGCGTGAACTTTTACATAGTTTCAAGTGAAACAATGTGATTTGTAACTGTAAACGATAATACATTTATGTTAACAAGATCAGAAAAATAAGATCAATGATTTAAAACTTTTCTAAAAAGGGAAATATCAAAATTATTAATTTTTTTTTCAAGCCGATTTAATGTGTCAGGTTTTATGTTGAGGTCTTTGATCCACTTGGACTTCAGTTTTGTGCAGGGTGACAAGTATGGATCTATTTTCATTTTTCTACATGTAGACATCCAGTTAGACCAGCACCATTTGTTGAAGATGCTATCTTTTTTCCATTATATGGTTTTGGCGTCTTTGTCAAAGATCAGGTGTCCATAAGTGTGTGGGTTTATTTCTGGGTCCTCTGTTCGGTTCCATTGATCCACCATTCTGTTTCTATGCCAGTACCATGCAGTTTTTAAAACTGTTGCTCTATAGTACAACTTAAGATCAGGGATGGAGATACTTCCGGAAGATCTTTTATTGTAGAGGATTGTTTTAGCAATTCTGGGTTTCTTGTTATTCCATATGAAGTTGAGAATTTTTCTTTCCAGGTCTGTAAAGAATTGTGTTGGTAATTTGATGGGCATTGCATTGAATCTGTAGATTGCTTTTGGTAAGATGGCCATTTTTACTATGTTAATCTTGCCAAGCCATGAGCATGGGAGATCTTTCCATCTTCTCATATCTTCTTCTAATTCTTTCTTCAGAGATTTGAAATTTTTTTCATACAAGTCTTTGACTTCCTTGGTTAGGGTTACTCCGAGGTACCTTATGTCATTTGTGGCTATTGTGAAGGGTGTTGTTTCCCTAATTTCTTTCTCAGCTCTTTTGTCTTTTGTATACAGGAGGGCTACTGATTTTTTTGAGTTAATTTTGTATCCGGCCACTTTGCTGAAGGTGTTTATCAGCTGTAGGAGTTCCCTGGTAGAGTTTTTGGGGTCACTCACGTATACTATCATATCATCTGCAAATAGTGATAATTTGACTTCTTCCTTTCCAATTTGTATCCCCTTGATCTCCTTCAACTGTCTTATTGCTCTAGCAAGGACTTCCAGCACTATGTTGAAGAGATATGGAGAGAGTGGGCAGCCTTGTCTTGTCCCTGATTTCAGTGGGATTGCTTTAAGTTTCTCTCCGTTCAGTTTGATGTTGGCTATAGGCTTGCTGTATATCGCCTTTACTATGTTTAGATATGTGCCTTGTATCCCTGATCTCTCCAATAATTTGAACATGAATGGATGTTGGATATTGTCAAAGGCTTTTTCAGCATCTAGGGAGATTATCATGTGGTTTTTTTTTCTTTCAGTTTGTTAATATGGTTGATCACATTGATGGGCGGGTATGGGAGCGTTAGCAGGCCTTCTGGTGTTGGTCTCCTTGGTTTGCCTGTGGTATATATGCAAGATTAGAGTCTCACAACAGTGTGATGCAGCCATGATCATTCAGGCCTTTACAGCCATTGAAGCAGGACATTCGCCCCAAGCATGGTTGGCTACCATAAAAAGCTAAAATGTTACGCTCAGGATGCGAGGCTAAGCACTGCACTCAGGGTCAGCCGCTTTGGACCCAGAGAAGAGCATGTGTGATTGCATGCGGGTTGATACCCCAGGTCCCGCCTCTGAGAAAAAGGTATCGGACAGGTCTGATGCTCTTTGGGTGGATGACACCTAAATGAACATCGGTACAAAGTCCCAATTTATTTCTAATATCAGAGATCAGACCTCTACTCTTGCCTGATGTGTCTATAACAAAAAGGGGGAACTGTAGAGAGCTGCGGAATGCTGTGCCTTAAAGATGGAGCTGGTTTCTGCCTTCCACCTTCCCGATGGTGAGTGCTCTCTGTCACGAACAATTCCACATTTGGCTAAGGCTGAGGATCTGCCTTGCTTCCATGTATGTGGACCTATCTGCATTGCCCACGTGGCAAGCCTGGGTTGGCTACCCAGAGGCTATTTAAGCTGTGGGCTGGCTTTCCCCAGGATCAGATGATTGTTCAAGGTTCCTGAATAAACTGCATTGAAAAAAAAAAATTATTGATTTTTGAAAACATAATTTTGCATATCATTTAGAATCACATATTTTGACATTTCGGGTATACAATCAAATTTAAAGTATAAAGACAATAAATGATTCATTGTTCAAAATTATTTATTATTCAAAAAAACGCTGTTCAGATTTATCACTAATAATATAAACAAGGGGGCACCAGAATAAGAAATATAACAAGATTTAGTGTCAAAGTATCAAGAAAATAGAGGAAAACTATAGTTTTAAGGTCAGTAATGACTTTCAGGATTCATAAAATATTAAGAGCAGTGACTCAAAACCACAGTGTCCCCTTACATATTTACAGGATTTTATTACTGAGGAGTCTATATTTAAGTGTAGTAATAAAAATGAAAATTACCTCATTTCTTGGCAGAATCCATAAATGTTAAATAAGGAAAATGTGACTTTAACTAATCAAGTAGAGTTACGATTTTTCTGCTTTTTCCTAAACATGGCATTTCCTTCTGAGCATTTTTAAGACATGATGACACTGTATTCATCACTTCTTGGGTGCTTTACTGAATTGGAAAATAATTCATTCATTTTTGAATGTGCATTAAAATTAAAACCTTAGTGTTTTGTTTTAAAAACAAAAACAAAATAAAACAAACAACCACAAAATATTTCTTTCTAGGCATCTACCCACATAGATTCAATGTATGAAAATTATCCATTCGTTCTGTTGAGAAAATCCTAGAAACCACTTTAGCCAATTAATGCATTATGTGCTGTAATTTATAGAAAGGCTTATCATCAGTAGAACATCATCAAAGAAAGTTAGAGGTTAGCAGCTGTTATAAGAAAATAATTTCACATAGTATACTGAGTCTCATCTCTGATAAATAAAAATAATTGTTTTATCATATGTATAAAGAGCTCTCAAATATCAGAAGTATACTGCAACTGTAGAAAGTCCAGTTACCAGAAATATACAAATTAAGTTTAGAATATTCTCACAACTTGATATAATTTTCTTACCTGAAATAGATAAGAGTTAAACTAGATAGAATACCATAAATGTGTTTTGCTTCCTTAAGTACATACAGTAACTTTTTATATTGATCTGTAAGAATTTAAAATATATAATATCATTTAATGCCATGATGTATTAAAATCCTACAAAAATATACTTATACATATAAAGACTGAAAATATTATTTATAAAGATATTTTCTCATCTGTAAATAACCTTTAATTTCAAAATAGGGGTAATTGAAATGTACACCAAACAAACAGAAAAAAATGTGATGAGAAACAACAAATTCTGTACCTAACTGGTCAAAACTGTGTGCGAGAAATTTTCAGGGTGCACAGCCAGTCAAGAGTTTTCAGCAGGAGAGATTCGGTTACAAGAATCACATAATACAAATATCACAGAGGAGATAAACATTTATCAAAAGTTATTGATCTTTCCAGATTTATTCTACAGAAGTCTCTCAATTGCAGGTTTAAATTCAAGATTATATAAGGTAAAGTAATTATAAATTAACTATAAATAAAATATGTATTTAATTCATATAATAGTAAATATCAAAATATGAGTTAATGTGGAAATTTACTGGATATTTCAAATTCTTATGATGATTGAATAGACAATAGTCATTTTCTGAAAAATATTAAACTAAAATTTTCTTTTTCTTATAATTCTACTTATATGTAAGATTTTATTTTCATACTTTTATCTAAATTTACAATGAGTTTTAATGTCTCTATCTGAGTATATGCATTTATAAGACTTTTTTCCTTTTAGTGAATTTTTTAGTAAGATGTATTGTTTTAAGTGTGAGTTTCACCCCAAATTATGCTAATATAGTAGCATAGTTCTCTAGAAGAACGTTTTGATACTTAGTAAAGGCCTCCGTTCTTCTCTTTGTCAGAGTATGGTCTCTTTGTTTTGAAATATATCTTCCCCGAGTATATAATTCATACGCAAAACTTGGAGTAAAAACTTGCTTAGCCACTATGGAAATCAGTGTGATAGTTACTAAGAAATCTAGGAATAGATGTACCTCAAGACAGAGCTATAACACTCTTGAGCATATACTCGAAGGATGCTTCATTCTTCCACAAAGACACTTGCCCAATCTTATTCATTGCTGCTCTATTCATAATACCCAGAAATTGAAACTACCTAGATATCTATCATCATATGAATAGATAAAATATATGAGGGACATTTACATATTATAATGGAATATCATTTGATAGTTAAACAATAAATAGTAACATTTGCATAAAAGAGGACAGAACCCGAAAGTCATCCTGAGTGAGATAACCAGGGCCCCAAAAGACACTGTGTATGACTTATCAGCTAATACTCAGGTATTATGTGAATACACACTGTATTTGTTCTTCTGAGTCTTGGTTACTTCACTGAAGATACATTTTGCCTCACGATACACGTATTGACCTGAAATTTATTTTTATTTTTATATTAATTACAGTTTATTTACTTTGTATCCCAGCTGTAGACCCCCCCTCAAGCTCTCCCAATCCTACCCTACCTCCTCTTCTACTATGCCCCTCCGCCAGTCCAATAACAGGGGAGGTCCTCCTCCCCTTCCATCTGTCCCTAGTCTATCAGGTCTAATCAGGACTGGCTGCATTGTCCTCCTCTTTGGACTGGTAAGGATGCTCCCTGCTCAGGTGGAGGTGATCAAAGAGCCAGTCAAACAGTTCGTGTCAGAGACAGTCCCTGATCCTATTATTAGGGAACCTTCTTGGACACTGAGCTGTCACTGGCTACTTTTGTGCAGGGCTTCTAGGTTTTATCCATGAATGGTCCTTGGTTGCAGTATCAGTCTCACAAAAAAACCCCAGGCCCAGAATTTTTGGTTCTGTTGCTCTCCTTGTGGGGCTCCTGTCCCCTCCAGGCCTTTCTATCTCTTCCTTCTTTCATAAGATTGCTTGCACTCTGCCCAAAGTTTGGTTATCAGTCTCATCATATATTTTGATACCCTGCTGGCTAGAGTCTTTCAGAGGCCCTCTGTGGTAGGCTCTTGACGTGGTCCCTGTTTTCTCCCTCTTCTAATGTCCATCTCATTTGTCTTCCTGAATGAAGATTGAGCATCTTACTGCAGTTCCTCCTTCTTGATTAGCTTCTTTTTTTTTTTTTTTTTCCCAAGGAACCTTGAACAATCATCTGACCCTGGGTAAAGCCAGCCCACTTTAAATAGCCTCTGGGTAGCCAACCTCAGCATGCCACGTGGGCAATGCAGATAGGTACACATACATGGAAGCAAGCCAGATCCTCAGCCTTAGCCAAATGTGGAGTTGTTTGTGACAGAGAGCACTCACCATCGGGAGGGTGGAAGGAGGAAACCAGCTCCATCTTTCAGGCGCAGCATTACGCAGCTCTCTACAGTTCCCCCTTTTTGTTTTGGATGCATCAGGCAAGAGTAGAGGTCTGATCTATGATATTAGAAATAAATTGGGACTTTGTACTGATGTTCATTTAGGTGTCATCCACCCAAAGAGCATCAGACCTGTCCGATACCTTTTTCTCAGAGGCGGGACATGGGGCATCAACCGCATGCAATCAGACATACTCTTCTCTGGGTCCAAAGCAGCTGACCCTGAGTGCAGTGCTTAGCCTCGCATCCTGAGCGTAACATTTTGGCTTTTTATGGTAGCCAACCATGCTTGGGGAGACTGTCCTGCTTCAATGGCTGTAAAGGCCTGAATGGTCATGGCTGCATTACGCTGTTGTGAGACTCTAATCTTGCATATATACTACAGGCAAACCAAGGTGACCAACACCAGAAGGCCTGCTAATGCTCCCATGCCCACCCATTCCTTCAGATCCAGCCATACCACTCCTGGGCATATATCCAAAAGAGGCTCAAGTACACAAAAAGGACATTTGCTCAACCATGTTTGTAGCAGCTTTATTTGTAATAGCCAGAAGCTGGAAACAACCCAGATGCCCCTCAACTGAAGAATGGATGCAGAAATTGTGGTACATCTACACAATGGAATATTACTCAGCAATGAAAAATAAGGAAATCATGAAATTTGCAGGTAAATGGTGGGATCTGGAAAGGATCATCCTGAGTGAGTTGTCCCAGAAGCAAAAAGACACACATGGTATATACTCACTCATATAGACATACAACATAGGACAAACCCACTAAAACCTGTACATCTAAAGAAACTAAGCAAGAGATAGGACCCTAACTAAAATGTCCAATCCCCATCCGGAAAGGCAAAGAGGATGGACATCAGAAGAAGAAGAAAACAGGAAACAACCTAGGAACCTACCACAGAGGGCCTCTGAAAGCCTCTGCCCTACAGAATATCAAAGCATATGCTAAGCCTGATGGGCAACTGTTGGGCAGAGTGAATGGAATTTTATGTAAGAACTGGGAAATAGTAAGAGCTGGAGAGGACAGGGTCTCCACAAGGAGAGCAACAGAACAAGAAAATTTGAACACAGGGAACTTCCCAGGACTCATACTCCAACCAAGGACTATTCATAGAGATAACCCAGAACCCCTGCACAGATGTAGCCCAGGGCAGTTCAGAGTCCAATTGAGTTACATAGTAATGTGAAGCGGGACTGCCTCTGACATGAACTGACTGGCCTGCTCTTTAGTCACCTCCTCCTGAGGGGGAGCAGCCTTACCAGGCCATAGTAGAGGACAATGCAGCCATTGATGTGAACTGATGGACTAAGATCAGAAAGGAGAGGAGAACCTCCCCTATCAGTGGACTTGGGGAGTGGCATGCATGCAGAGGGAGAAGGGAGGGTGGGATTGGGAGGGGAGGGAGGGGCTTATGGGGCTTATGCAGAATGAATAAAGTGTAGTTGATGAAAAATTTAAAAAAAGGGAAAAAATAATTTAAGAACCTTAAATGACTTTCAAAAGTGGAGGAAAACATGGAGTTAGTCAATTTACATGGAGCATGTCTCGCCCCTGGGGGCAATGGTCTCCTGAACCTACTCAGACCTCGAACACCACCACTGCTAGTTCTAGAACTGATGCAGGATGTTCCAACGAGGGGGTTAAGGCTTCTCATAATATTTCCTATAAGCCCACACCTGTTTGTTTATATCCCCCATTTTTATTCATTATTAGCCAGATAGAGCCAAGTAATTGTGGTAATGATACTTGCTTTTTTGCCCAATGCTGTAATGCTAGTAAATTTGCTAGCTGGTTACTCGTATGCCTCGCTGGGTGCCTGTGCCCGTTGATGCCCTCACGCTATGACTCTCTTCAGACAGAAAAGGGATCTTGGAATTACAGCTGTCATTGTTACTGCCATCTCATTGGCGGCAGTTGATTAGCTTCCTTAAGTGTATAGATTTAGTATGACATCCTATATTATATTTGACCTAAAAATTTATGATCCCTGAAGTAAAAGGTGGGATTGGGAGGAGCTGAAGGAGGGGTTACAATCAGGATATGTAATGAATAAATTGTAAAAATAAGTAAATAAGATAAAAATAATAAAATAAATAAATTCCAAAAAATAGAATTTAAAATAAATTATGGTACCAGTTTTTAAAAAAGTGCATTAATAGTTCATTGCATAAATGGACCATATTTTCTTTACCCATTCTTCCCTTGGTAGAAATCTAGCTTTTGTGTTTTTTTTAATATTCTTTTCAATTTCTGGTTATTATGAATATGGCAGCAATGCACATGGCTGAGCGAGTGTCTCTGTGATAGGATGAATCATCTTTTGAACACATGTCCAAGTGTGGTATTGCTCAGTCTTCTTTGGGAATTGTCACACTGGTTTTCATTAAGGCTGGGAAAGCTTGCATCACTACAGCAATGGATGGGTGTTCTTCCTAAGCCTCCTCACCAACAAACAGGAGATGCCTTTTTATTTTTTTATTTTGCGTATTACTGATGACTAAGATTGCTGAACTTTTCTTTCACTGTTTTTACTCATCTATTTGAGTTTTCCCTCTTGATAACATCCTGTTCAAATATGTTCCCCATTTTTTAAAATTATCTCATTTTTTCTTGATGTAATTTTTTGAGTTTTCATGTATTTTGGATATTAGCCCTCTATTGGATGCACAGTTAATAAAGATCTTTTCCCATTCTGTAGCCTGCCTTTTCTACTGAATGACAGTGTTCTTTGCCAAACAGAAGCTTTTCAGTTTTGTAAGGTCCCAGTTGTTCATTGTTGTTCAGTGTTCTGTTCAGGAAGTCTTTTCCTGTGCCAACAAGTTCAAGACTCTCCCTCACTTTCTCATTTATCAGATTCAGTGCACCAGGCCTCATCTTAAATCCTTTATCCATTTGATTTTGATTTTGTATAGGTGATAAATATGAATCTATTTGTATTCTCTGCATGGAGCCATCTAGTTTGACAAACACCATTTACTGAAGATGTTATCTTTTTTTTTTCATTGTGTATTTCTAGTTTCTTTATGAAAAAACAGGTGCCCAAATGTGTGTGATTCTATTTCATTGATTAATATGTCCGGTTTGTGCCAATTCCATGCTATTTTCCTTATAGTGCTATAGTACAGTTTGAGAACAGAGGTGATGATACCTCCAAACTTTTCTCATTCAGAAATTTTATAGCTGTCTGGTATTTTTGTTGTTGTTTTTTCCATATAAAGCTAAAAAACATACTTTCAAGTTCTGAGAAGATTTGTGTTGGAATTTTAATATTGCAATCTACATTGACTCTGTATATTGCTTTAATATAATGGCAATTTTCACTATTAATTTTACTCGTTCATAAGCACAAGAGCTCTTTTCATCTTCTGATACTTTTTAAACATTTTTTAGCATACCTGCTGTTTCCTTGCTTGGTTAGAGTTAGACAAGATATTTTATATTACTTGAGGCTATTCCAAAAAAAAAAAAAGCTGTTTCCTTGATTTCTGTCTTAGTCCATTTGTCATTTATATATAGGAGATTACTTATTTTGTGTATTGCTGCCTTGCTACTTTGTAAGGTTTTCCTGGTGAAATTTTATGATAACTTATTTATATAATTATATCATGTACAAATAAAGAAACTTTGACTTTTTCCTCTCCTTTTTGTATGATCTTGATCTCTGTCAGTGTCTGTTGCTGCAGATAAGACTTCATGTGCTGCATTCAACAGGCACGTGGAGAGTGGACCACATTGTACCAACATTTTTCAACACCGTCAATACATCCTGCAGTCTAAGCATGTAATACATGTTTTAATAATGACAAATAAGTATCTACCAGACCTCCCAAAAGCTGTTTTCTTATGAAACAATTCTATTAAACATTTTATGGAACACAAAATATTGGATGCCAGTTAGCCTTAAGCCCTATAATTCCTTATTTCACAGTAAGGGTGATGGGATTTAGGTGATGTGATTATTTCTATGATATACCATACCTATTTCTGTCCCCAAGATATTTATCACTTGCTATTTATAAGTCTGTTATGACTTCAGACAAAGTAGAAATAACAGAACTTTCATCTATTCTGTTTTCTCTACCTATCCTATTAGAACTTCAGAGCACCAGAATTCTCTCCTCAAAATAAAACTACACTTTTTGAACTGATGTTTTTCCAAAGTAAGAACTGACGCAGGATGTTTCAACGAGGGGGTTAAGGCTTCTCATAATATTTCCTATAAGCCCACACCTGTTTGTATATATCCCCCATTTTTTATTCATTACTAGCCAGATAGAGCCAAGTAATTGTGGTAATGATACTTGCTTTTTTGCCCAATGCTGGAATGCTAGTAAATTTAGGTATGCCCTGGTTACTCGCATGCCTCACTGGGTGCCTGTGCCCGTTGATGCCCCTCACGCTATGACTCTCTTCAGACAGAAAAGGGATCTTGGAACTACAGCCACCATTGTTACTACCATCTCATTGACGGCTGTTGGAGCTACCATCAGGGCATTAGCCATGAGTCATACTGGGCAGACTGCTCAGACCCTGAATAATCATTTAGCCAATGTAGCTCATGCCTTAGTTGTACATAAAGGAATTAATGCTCAACTAAAAGGAAGCTTGGTGGTGTTCAATCAGAGGATTGACCTCGTGCAGGAGCAAATTGATACCCTATGGCAAATCGCTCAACTTGGCTGTCAATGAAAATATGCTGGACTTTGAGTCACTAGCATATAACATGAGAATTTTTCCTGTGCTGCAAATCTGTCTAAACAATTGTCGAGCTATATTTTAGGTAATTGGACTGGAGAATTCGATACTACGATGGAGCAGCTGAGAGTGGCCATTGTCACAGTAAATTCTACCAGAGTGGACGCAGGACTAGCCACAGGATTATCATCATGGATTGCTGCAACCATGAATCATCTGAAGGAATGGGCAGGCATGGGAGCGTTAGCAGGCCTTCTGGTGTTGGTCTCCTTGGTTTGCCTGTGGTATATATGCAAGATTAGAGTCACACAACAGTGTGATGCAGCCATGATCATTCAGGCCTTTACAGCCATTGAGGCAGGACAGTCTCCCCAAGTATGGTTGGCTACCATAAAAAGCTAAAATGTTATGCTCAGGATGCGAGGCTAAGCACTGCACTCAGGGTCAGCCGCTTTGGACCCAGAGAAGAGCATGTCTGATTACATGCGGGTTGATACCCCAGGTCCCGCCTCTGAGAAAAAGGTATCGGACGGGTCTGATGCTCTTTGGGTGGACGACACCTAAATGAACATCGGTACAAAGTCCCAATTTATTTCTAATATCAGAGATCAGACCTCTACTCTTGCCTGATGTGTCTAAAACAAAAAGGGGGAACTGTAGAGAGCTGCGGAATGCTGTGCCTTAAAGATGGAGCTGGTTTCTGCCTTCCACCTTCCCGATGGTGAGTGCTCTCTGTCACGAACAATTCCACATTTGGCTAAGGCTGAGGATCTGGCTTGCTTCCATGTATGTGGACCTGTCTGCATTGCCCACGTGGCACGCCTGGGTTGGCTACCCAGAGGCTATTTAAGCTGTGGGCTGGCTTTCCCCGGGGTCCGAGGATTGTTCAATGTTCCTGAATAAACTGCATTGAAAAAAATAATAATAATAAAAAGAAAATAAATTACTAACAGCTTATTTAGACAACACTACGTCATTACATCATGTTCCACACTTTTCACTAAAATGACATCCATTACCTTATTTTGCACACACAAGTGTGGCATCTCGTAGCTACATATTGCATGTTTACACATTCCCTCCAGTCTTACTCTGATATGCACTCCACGCAGACATGTTCTGCTCCTATTTTGCTTACTGTACATAAACAAAGCACTTACAGTATATTTGAAAGGAAAGAACTGTGAATGGATTAGTGAATGAATGCAAAAATGAAATATACTTGACATTTCCATTAAGCTAGGGCAATTTGATTTTTTGTTTGTTTGTTTTGTTTTGGAGACAGGTTTTCTCTGTGAAATCCTTACTGTCCTGGTCTATAGACCAGTCTGGCCATGAACTCAGAGATCCACCTGCCTCTGCCTCCTGAGTACTGGGATTAATGATATATGCCACCATAACAAGCTCAGTGTGATTTTTCAATAATGCTATATAGAGGTATTTTCTGATAAACTAGGAAAAATGTTTAAAAGTAAGCACATTTCTCACATTTTAGTCCTGTCTTGAGGGAGCGGGATATATGAAGAGTAACTAGCTTTTCTTCAAAGAACATGAACAAGCAGAGGCCAACCTCTGAAACGGGAAAGTACAAAGCAGTGACACAAAGAACCATCTGAGCAACTGCAAATCAAAGAAATCATCTGAGATTTAATCTACTTGTTCTTCTGAGTCAGCAAAAAATAAGGATGAAAGTATTTAGCACATTGGTCACATTACATGTATAAATTAACTTTCAGTCTTCATGACGCAGAATTCCTAAATTTTAGGGAGTTTCTTTATCTTAGACTCAGACATGCAGACTTGGCAGATAGGTAAAAAATTCCTATCTGCTACATTTTATTCTGTAACACCGAATCTAGCAAATGTTTTCTTTTCTTTTTTTATTGTGATACACATACAATTATTAAAATTACTTGGTTTTGGAGGTAGAAATAGATGAAGAAGATTTTCACCCACCACAGTTAACTTAGAATTCTTTATTTTTGATTGTGACAGTATAGTCTGTCTTTAATTGAGGTTTCATTTTTCTTCTTTTTATTTTGTTCTCAGCTTTGATCACAAAGTGCTAAGCAAGAAAGCATAAATTGAGTGATAAATGATGTTACTTTTTTTTTTGGTGACCTGGATATTTTATATTCTAATTATATTGAATTTTTTTTTGCTTGTACCCAAGTCATTTTAATCAACCAATATCTCAAGTGCAATGTTGCATGATTACAATTACAGGGTTACAGTTGTTAGTATAAGTAATCAGTGAACAAATTTACAAAAAATAATTGATATCTTTCAAATATTTCTTAACATAGAGGGATTTTTTGAATAAAATGGTTGAGATATTTCATGACTACTTTCTAATAACAATAGTTTGTTAAATGACAATAGTTTGTTAAATGAAAGGATATTATTCTAAATATATAAAATTGTGTACCATTTGATTTTAAAATTGTAAAACATGTTCTGTATAAATGGCATAACATCAAAAGTACTAAGAGATTCAGCCTGATTAAAGTAATCTGCTTTTATATTTCCAACTTTCTCTTTTACTGAGTTTTGATTTGCGAATGAGAAAAAGTGCTTTATGTTTCCATGTGAGTGTTTTATCATTAAATTTACAAATTTTCACTTCTGTCTTTCACAATTAAAGAAAAAAAATTATTACCACTGACCATTATAATGTTTATGTTACTCATCATTAGTGTCCTGCTCTGTTTAGAAACTTTGTTTAGTAAGCATTGAATAAAACATTACTAGAGTCTGATGAACAAACAATTTAATATACAGAATTATTTCTATAAAAATTCATGAAAGTTTAAGACAATATTTATAATGTTTGTGAGACATTACGTAAATACTAACACACATTTTTAAATATACCTTGTTCTGTTGAAAGAAATAATATTAAATGTCATAATCATTATTTTGGTCAGGAATCAGTGAATCATAATAACTGAAATAAACAATTTTTAAAAGGGAAGGTGTTTTCTTTCTCATGATTTCACTCCCAGCTGTTAGGAGACTGAGCCTGACAGCCCCTGGAAGAGAAAGACATCGCAATAATGTGGCCTTGTATGTCCACCTTGTACCTGTGTCATAAAAGAAACAATCTGGGATTTCACCATTCCTTCAACATCACATCCTCAGAGACCTCATTCTCCCAAAAGCACTCTATTAAAATTTCTACATTCCTAGTAGTTTCATTTAAGATTCAAGATAAATTAATTTTTAATAATTATTTTTATATTAATTACAGTTCATTCATTTTGTATCCCAGCTGTAGTCTCCTTACTCATTCCATCCCAATCCCCTCTCACTCATCTCCTCCCATTCACCTCTCTAAGTCCACTGATAGGGGAGGTCCTCCTCCCTCTCCATTTCACTCTAGGCTATCAGGTCTCATCAGGCCTGGCTGCATTGTGTTCCTCTGTGGCCTGGTAAGGCTGCTCCCCATTTGCAGGAGGTGATCAAAGAGCCAGCCACTGAGTTCATGTCAGAGACAGTTCCTGTTCCCATTACTAGGACACCAACTTTGATACTGAACTGCCATCGGCTACAACTGAGCAGGGGTTATACGTTATCTCTATGCATGGTCCTTAGTTGGAGTATCAGTCTCAGAAAATACCCCTGGGCCCAGATTTTTTTGGTTCTGTTGCTCTCCTTCTGGAGCTCCTGTCCCCTCCATGTCTTTCTATTTCTCCCCTCTTTCATAAGAGTACCTGCACTCTGCCCAAAGTTTGGTTATGAGTCTCAGCATCTGCTTTGATACCCAATTAGGTAGAGTCTTTCAGAGGTCCTCTGTGGTAGGCTCCTTTCCTATTCCATGTTTTCTCCCTCTTCCAATGCCCATCCCATTTGCCTTTCTGAGTGAGGATTGATCATCTTACACAGGGTCCACTTGCTTAGCTTCTTTAGGTGTATAGATTTTAGTATGTTAATCCTATATTACATGTCTAATATCCACTTATAAGTTAGTATATGTCTTTCTGCTTCTGGGATACCTCACTCAGGATAATCTTTTCTAGATCCCACAATTTGCCTGCAAATTTCATAATTTCCCTGGTTTAATTGCTAAGTAGTATTTCATTTTGCAAATGTACCACAATGTATGTATCCATTCCTATGTTGAGGGGCCACTGGGTTGTTTCCAGGTTCTGACTAATACAAATAAAGGTGCTACAAACATGTTTGAGCAAATGTCCTTGTTGTGTACTTGAGTATAATTTGGATATATGCCTAGGAGTAGTATAGCTGGATCTTAAGAAAGCACTCTTCATAATTATCAGAGAAAGCACCAGACTGATTTCCAAAGTGGTTGTAAAAGTTTACATTCCCACTAACAGAGGAGTAGGATTCCCCTTTATCCACATCCTCTCCAGCATGTGTTTTCACTTGAATTTTTGATATTAGCCATTCTGATGAGTATAAGGTGAAATCTCTGGGCAGTTTTGATTTGCATTTCCCTGACAACTAAGGATGTTGAGCATTTCTTTAAGTGTTTCTCTGCCATTTGATATTCTGCTAGAGAGAATTCTCTGTTTAGCTCCATGCCCCATTTTTTCATTAAATTACTTGTTTTCTTGCTTTTTTACTTCTTGAGTCCTTTACATATTTGGGATATTACCCCTCTGTCAGACTTAGTGTTGGTGAATATCATTTCCCAGTCTGTAGGCTGCCATTTTGTTCTGATGACAGTGTCCTTTGCTTTACAGAAGCATTTCAGTCATTTAATGAAGTACCATTTATTGATTTATATTATCTTAGAGCCTGTGCTGTTGGTGTTCTGTTCAGGAAATTGTCTCCTGTGCCAATGAGGTCAAGGCTCTTCCCCACTTTTTCTTCTAACAGATTTTATGTTGTATGTTGACGTCTTAGATCCACTTGAACTTTAGTTTCGTGCAAGGTCATAAATATGGTTCTATTTTCATTTTTCTGCATGTTAACATCCAGCTAGACCAACACCCTTTGTTGAAGATGCTGTCTTTTTTCCATTGTATGGTTTTGGCTTCATTGTAAAAAATCAATGTATCCGTAAGTGTGTGGGTTTATTTCTGGGCCTTCAATTCCATTGATCCACCATTCTCTTTCTATGATAGTACCAGACAGTTTTTATTACTGTTGCTCTGTAGTACAACTTGAGATCAGGGATGGAGATACCTCCAGCCAATCTGATTTTGTACCGGATTCTTTTTGTAATTTTGGGTTTTTGTTCTTCCATATGAAGTTGAGAAATTTTCTTTCAAGATCTGCCAAGTATTGTGATGGTATTTTGATGGGAATTGCATTGAATCTGTAGATTTCTTTTGGCAGGATGACCATTTTCACTGTGTTAATCCTAGGGATCCATGGGGGCACAGGAGTTAGCAGCTGAAATCTTAAGTTCAGAGTCCAATTGGGTTACATAGTAATGTGAAGAGGGACTGCCTCTGACATAATCTGATTGGCCTGCTCTTTGATCACCTCCCCCTGGGGGGAGCAGCCTTACCAGGCCATAGTAGAGGACAATGCAGCCACTTTTCACGTGAACTGATGGACTAAGATCAGAAAGGAGAGGAGAACCTCCCCTATCAGCAGACTTGGGGAGTGGCATGCATGCAGAGGGAGAAGGGAGGGTGGGATTGGGAGGGGAGGAAGGAGGGGCTTATGGGGGGATACAGAATGAATAAAGTGTAATTGATGAAAAATTAAAAAAAAGGGAAAAAATAATTTAAGAACCTTAAATGACTTTCAAAAGTGGAGGAAAGCATGGAGTTAGTCAATTTACATGGAGCATGTCTCGCCCCTGGGGGCAATGGTCTCCTGAACCTACTCAGACCTTGGACACCACCACTGCTAGTTCTAGAACTGATGCAGGATGTTCCAACGAGGGGGTTAAGGCTTCTCATAATATTTCCTATAAGCCCACACCTGTTTGTTTATATCCCCCATTTTTATTCATTATTAGCCAGATAGAGCCAAGTAATTGAGGTAATGATACTTACTTTTTTGCCCAATGCTGGAATGCTAGTGAATTTAGGTATGCCCTGGTTACTCGCATGCCTGTACTGGGTGCCTGTGCCCGTTGATGCCCCTCACGCTATGACTCTCTTCAGACAGAAAAGGGATCTTGGAACTACAGCTGCCATTGTTACTGCCATCTCATTGGCGGCTGTTGGAGCTACCACCGGGGCATTAGCCATGAGTCATACTGCACAGACTGCTCAGACCATGAATAATCTTTTAGCCAATGTAGCTCTTGCCTTAGATGTACAAAAAGGAATTAATGCTCAACTAAAAGGAGGCTTGATGGTGTTCAATCAGAGGATTGACCTTGTGCAGGAGCAAATTGATACCCTATGGCAAATCGCTCAACTTGGCTGTCAATGAAAATATGCTGGACTTTGAGTCACTAGCATACAACATGAGAATTTTCCCTGTGCTGCAAATCTGTCTAAACAATTGTCTAGCTATATTTTAGGTAATTGGACTGGATAATTCAATATTACGATGGAGCAGCTGAGAGTGCCATTGTCACGGTAAATTCTACCAGAGTGGACGCAGGACTAGCCACAGAATTATCACCATGGATTGCTATAGCCATGAATCATCTGAAGGAATGGGCTGGCATGGGAGCGTTAGCAGGCCTTCTGGTGTTGGTCTCCTTGGTTTGCCTGTGGTATATATGCAAGATTAGAGTCTCACAACAGCGTAATGCAGCCATGACCATTCAGGCCTTTACAGCCATTGAAGCAGGACAGTCTCCCCAAGCATGGGAGCTAAAATGTTACGCTCAGGATGCAAGGCTAAGCACTGCACTCAGAGTCAGCCACTTTCGACCCAGAGAAGAGCAAGTCTGATTGCATGCGGGTTGATGCCCCAGGTCCCGCCTCTGAGAAAAAGGTATCAGATGGGTCTGATGCTCTTTGGGTGGATGACACCTAAATGAACATCGGTACAAAGTCCCAATTTATTTCTAATATCAGGGATCAGACCTCTACTCTTCCCTGATGCATTTAAAACAAAAAGGGGGAACTGCAGAGAGCTGCATAATGCTGTGCCTTAAAGATGGAGCTGGTTTCCGCCTTCCACCTTCCTGATGGTGAGTGCTCTCTGTCACAAACAACTCCACATTTGGCTAAGGCTGAGGATCTGGTTTGCTTCCATGTATGTGGACCTATCTGCATTGCCCACGTGGCATGCTGGGGTTGGCTACCCAGAGGCTATTTAAGCTGTGGGCTGGCTTTCCCCAGGGTCAGATGATTGTTCAAGGTTCCTGAATAAACCGCATTGAAAAAAAAAGTCATAATCACAAAAAAAAGCCTTGATAGAGCATTATGAGACCAAAAAAAAAAAAAAAAAAAAAAAAAAAAAGAGAAAGAGAGATGCCTTTCAGTCACGAGTTTTAGAGGCAAACTGGAATTCTTTAAACAAATGTACTATATGTGGTAGTTTTGTTGTTGTTTGATTTTCTTTCTATATTCACCAGGAAGTCCTATTTTTTTCTCTCTTCCTCTATAAGTAATACTCACTTATCATTATATGTTTGCTTTTAAGCCCATCTGTAAAAAGTGACCATGTAGTATACTATTCTTTAGAATTTCAGTAAAGTACTTGATGAAAAGAAAGTAAATATAAATAAAATTTGCATTTGGAAGAAAAAAAATAGGATTTCTTGGCTTTAAATATTAAGGAAATACATCTAATTTAGATTATTTTTCTCTGTTTACTTTCCAAAATAGAACTCAAGATAGAAGTACTTCTTTCATTTTTTTATTTTTTATTTATTACAAATTGTTCACTTTGTATTCCAGCTGTAGCCCTCTCTTTTCCCCTCCCCGTCCTACCCTTTTTCCTCTTCTTCTCCCAGTCTACTAGCCTATCAGGTCTCATCAGTACTGTCTTGCAAAGTCTTCCTAGGTGGCCTAGCAAGGCTGCTTCCCCCCACCCACCCCCCTTAGGGGCAGGTGATCAAGGAGCTACCAACTGAGTTCATGTCAGAGACAGTCCCTCTTCCCCACTTGGACACTGAGCTGCCGTGGGCTACATCTCTGCAGGGGTTCTAGGTCATCTCCAGGCATGGTCCTTGGTTGGCATATCAGTCTCAGAAAACACCCCCCTGTCCAGATATGTTGGTTCTGTTACTCTCCTTCTGGATCTTCATACAGTATATTCTCTTTATAGTTTTCACTCTTAAACTCTCTGCATTTACCTACAGGACACCTTTATTCTCCTTCTCTTAGTAAAAAACAAAAAACAAAAAACAAAAAACAAGTAAATAAAAAAAGGCAAACACGGATAAAAACAAAAAGAACAGCTAACAAATAAAATGCTGAAAGGAAACAGTTAATAAAGGACACTATAAACACATACACCACAAAACCACACACACACAAACACTGATTAAAAACTCAAAATTGACTGAGTTTATGTCTTTATCATTTAGTATTCTAGGCTGCACAGTTTTATTTTAGGTTTTGAATTATTCTTGTCCTGCATGTGATTTTTGGAGGTTTTAAACCTGTATATGCTGTTCTCAATCCCTTGTTGAAAGTTTATTCATTTTAAAACTCAAATGACAACACATGCTAGAGAGGTTGTGGAGAAAGGGGAACCCTCCTTCATTGCTGGTGGGAATGTAAACTGGTGCAACCACTTTGGAAGTCATTCTGGCTCTTTTTCAGACAGTTAGGAATAGTGCTTCCTCAAGATCCAGTTATTCCACTCCTAGGCATAAATGCAAAATATACTTAAGTATACAACAAGGACATTTGCTCAACCATATTTGTAGCAGCTTTATTTGTAATAGCCAGAACCGGGAAACAACCCAGATGTCCCTCAGTGGAGGAATGGATAAAGAAATTGTGGTACTTTTACACAATGGCATACTACTCAGCAATCAAAAACAAGGAAATCATGAAATTTGCCAGCAAATGGTAGGATCTAGAAAAGATCATTCTGAGTGAGGTATCCCAGAAGCAGAAAGACACACATGGTATATATTCAGTTATATAGACCTATAATATATGATAAACATAATGAAATCTATACACCTAAAGAAGATAAACAAGAAAGCGGACCCGGGGTAAGATGATCAATCCTCACTTATAAAGACAAATGGGATGTGCATTGGACATAGGAGAAAACAAGTAACAAGACAGGAACCTACCACAGAGGGCCTCTGAAAGACTCTACCTAGCAGTTCATCAAAGCAGATAATAAGACTCATAATCAAACCTTTGGCAGAGTGCAAGGAATCATATGAAAGAAGGGGGAGTTAGTATGACCTGGATAGGACAGGAGCTCTACAAGGACTAAATATATCTGGGCACAGGGGTCTTTTATGAGACTGTTTCTTCAAACAAGGATCATGTATGGATATAACCTAGAAGCCCTGCTTGGATGTAGCCCATGGTAGCTCAGTATCCAAGTGGGTACTTTAGTAAGGGGAACAGGGAGTATTTCTGACATGAACTCAATGACTGGCTCTTTGACTCCCCCCCCCCCCAAGGAGGAGCAGCCCTGCTAGGCCACAGAGGAGGACTTTTGCAGCCAATCCTGAAGATAGCTGATAAAACAGGGTCAGATGAAAGGGGAGGAGATCCTCCCCAATCAGTAGACTTGGAAAGGGGCAGGGAGGACATGAGGGAGGGAGGGTAGGATTGGGTGGGAATGAGGGAGCAGGATTCAGCTGGGATACAAAGTTAATATAATGTTACTATTAATAAAGAAGAAATATACCATGACTGGCTCTTTGGCCTCCCCAGCCCCCAAGGGAGGAGCAGTCCTGTTAGGCCACAGAGGAGGGCTTTTTAGCCTGTCCTGAAGATGCGTGATAAAATAGGTTCAGATGAAAGGGGACGAGGTCCGCCCCTATCAGTGGACTTGGAAAGGGGCACGGTGTAGATGAGGGAGGGAGGGAAGGGCTGGGAGGGGTAGATAGGTAGGCTGGATAGGTAACTGATAAGAAAAAATAAAACTAAAAAATAAACGAAATAAAATAAAAAATGTCGATTTATTCTTGAAAAAAAAGTTTAAATTTGGTACAAAAAACAAAACAAAACAAAACTCTCAAATTTGGATACCATAATATGTAACTGAATTGCTTGTAAGGTTAAGCAAACAAAACAAAATAACAACAAAAAGAAGACATAAATATTCCAAACTATCTTTGAGTTGATTTTTTGTTTGCCATGTACTAGTGGTCCAGGAGCCTGACCTTTACTGCTGTTTGTATGCACATTGAAACTCCACTGGAGAAACTAGTTCTTTTTTTTTTTTTATGATTAGCCTTTAATTGGAGATTGCTCCTTGGTAGCAGAGTTTTATTTAAGAAAGAAAATTCTGATACTCTCAAGCTCTAATAGGAGAGGACTTTTCAAGATAGGAAACACAGAAGAGATGATCTCTCTGTTATTTTTGCTTTAGCTAAAGCGATAACACGTTTTATAAACACCAGTAGTGATACATACGTTGGGGAGATAAATAGGTATGGTATATCATAGAACTCATGGAAAATTCACTACCCTAAGGAAGAAGTAATGATAGAGTGTTTTTGTTTGTTTTGTTTTGCTTGTTTTTTTTTTTTTTGTTTGTTTGTTTGGTTTGGTTTGGTTTTCTGTTTTTTGTCTAACTGAGGCTTAAAAAAATGTATTAAAATTACTACAACAGAATACCAGATTTGGAAGAAATAATTGATATTGACTGTCATTATTAAAATATATATGTTATATTTTTAGAACACAGAACGTATAAATAGTGCTAAAAATGTAGGTACATTCCTCAGGAGTTAAATATAGCCCATTAGAAAGTATGAGCATAAATCAATTATGCTCAACACATCTTTGTTCTACGTAATTTTGATCAATGTCTAGAGCCTTGAATTTTTGTTTTGCTAATGTTAACTGTTTTATGTGTATAGAAATAAATTAGAAATACTATTACTTTAATATAAGGCATAGGTATTATTTTAAGAGAGAGAGAAAAATACTAGTGAGAAAATGGTAAACAATTTGACCAAAATACTAAATCCAGATATACCACCAAATTATTACACAGGAAAAAATCCTGAGATTGCTGAAGAGTATTTTGATGGAGGTCTTATTTACTTGTTTGCTATTTGAGTATGCATTTAAAAATAATTAAAATGACTGGAGAATGTATTATATAATAAATGCTTACATTATAGAGTAGTATAGTTTAAGCATTCACTTTTAAATGTAGAAATAAACATACAGGCTATAAGTTGATATGTAATTGTCAGGTCAATGATGGAGTGAGTAAGCAAGTGTTCCTTCACAGAATCAGCATCCGTTTCTTAAATATTCCCTAGAATGAATATAGATGTCCTTCCACATGTAGCCTAAGAAGTAATGAGAATGTTGAATAGTGACAAATAAGAAACACTTGGGAGAGGAAAAGACAGACAGGGGAATTAGCAACATTAGAGAGTGCAGGCTTTTATTGGAGAAATAACCCTGCAGAAGTTCTCAGTAATAACCTGTGGTTCTCACACCAATGAAAGACTTACAAACTAGTGTAATTATAAGATTGACATGGATAAAATAGAAAAGGAAGATAAAATAATTTTCTTTTGGTTTAATGTTGACCTTTACTCTAAATGGCCAAAGAATGGTGAATAAAAACATATTGAGTAATTTACAAACATCTTAAGGCTGGCTATTATCAGTGGCGTGGAGGTTGGTGGCGGCTGAAATGTAGAAACACAGCTTAGTTCTCTTCTGAAAGATGGTTACTTTAATTTTTGGAAACTGCTAAAAGTTTTGAAAATGGCATATTTCAAAATAGTGTAGCCATGCTAACGCATGGAACACACATGACAATTCTTTTTCTTTCCTTCTTCTACTTCTTCTTTATTATTATGATGATGATTATAATTATTATACAATTTATTCACTTTTGTATCCCGGTGGTATACCCCTCTGTCATCTCCTCCCTCATTACCCACTATGGGGAAATATTTCTCCCTTACTATCTGACCCTAGCCTATCTGGTCTCTTTAGGACTCCCTGGATTCTCTTCCTCTGTGACCTATTAAGGCCGCCCCACCAACTACAAAAGTGATCAAAGGGTAGACAACTGATTTCATGTCAGAGATTGTCCCTACTCCCATTACTAGGAATCCCACATGAAGACTGAGAAGCCTACGGCTATATTAGAGCAACAGGTCTGGGTTCTTTCCATGCTTGGTCCTTGGTTCATTCATCAGTTCATGTAGAGTCCACTGGGCCCAGATTTTTGGCTTCGTTAATGTCTCTGTCCTCTCCATGTCCTTCTATCTCCACTTCTACCATAAGATTCCCTGGTCTCTGCCAAAAGTTTGGCTGTGAGTCTGTCCATCTGCTTCAATCCCATGCTGGGTGGAGAATTTCAGAGGACATCTGGAGTAGGCTCCCATCCTGTTCTCTCTCTTCTTCCTCTTCCAGTGTCTATCCTGTTTGCCTTCTGAACGAGAAATAAGCATTCTTGTGAGCATCTGCCTTGTTGTTTAGCTTCGTTAGGTCTGTAGATTTTAGTATATTTATCCTATATTATATGGCTAATATCTGCTTATTATAAGTGAGTATATACCATGTGTATCTTTCTGCTTCTGGGTTACAACACTCATGATGATCTTTTATAGTTCCATCAATTTCTTTCAAATTTCATATTGCTTTATAGTGCAATTGAGATCAGGAAAGGAGGTACCTCCAGAAGATTCTTTATTGTAAACAATTGTTTAGCTACACTCTTTTTGTTTTCTTTTTGATAATTTTTTTAAATTTATTTTTTATTTTAATTACATTTTATTCACTTTGTATCTTAGCTGTAGCCCTTCCTTCATTCCCTCCCAATCCCACCCTCCCCCACTCATCTCCTCCCTGCCCCTCTCCAAGTCCACTGACAAGAGGTCCTCCTCCCCTTCCATCTGACCCTAGCCTATCAGGTCTCATCAGCACTGTCTGCATTGTTCTCCTCTGTGGCCTGGCAAGACTGCTTCCCCAGCAGGTAGAGGTGGTCAAAGAGATTATCAAGTGTTTTTTTTTTTTATTTGTTTGTTTTTTTCTTTTTTTCTTTCAGTTTGTTTACAAGGTGAAATAGATTAATGGATTTCCGTATACTAAACCACTTGAATTCATTTTGCAAGTATTTTTTCTCTTTTAAATTTTTTTATATTTATTAATTACAGTTAGTTTGCAAGTATTTTATTGAAAAAATTTGTGTCAGTTATTCATAAAATCTGTCTGAAATAATTTTTTAACATTGGATCTTGTGAGGTTTAGGTTTCATGGTGACTGTGGCTTCATAGAATGAGTTTGGTAATGTTCCTTCTGTTTCTATATTGTAAAATAGCATGAAGGATATTGAATTTAGCTGTTCTTTGAAGGTCTGGTAGATTTCTTCTTCTTCTTCTTCTTCTTCTTCTTCTTCTTCATCTTTTTGGATGGAAGAATTTTGATGTTTCTATTTTCTTAGGGGATATAGGACTATTTAATTTATTTAACTGATCTTGATTCAAATTTGATAAGTCAATTCTATAAAAAATGTCCATTTAATTTAGATTTTTAAATTTTGTGGCATATATGCTTTTGGAGTAACACTTAATGATTCGTTGGATCTCCTCAGTGTTTGTCGTTACGCACCTCTTTTCATTTCTGATTTTGTTGATTTAGAGTCTCTCTGCCTTTTAGTTAATTTGGCTAAGGTTTGTCTATCTTGTTTACTTTCTCAAGCACATGACAAATTCAAAGTACAGTGCCTGAGAATCAAGTGTCATGTGTAGCAGTGAAAGGAAGTAAATAATTACAGTGATAATGTAGATGCTGGTCAGAGATGAATGGAAAAGAATCAAATCCAGACTAAATTCAATCAGCTGTAGAATATGAGTACAAGAGCATATTTTTGAAATCAATGAACAGCCTTAACTGAAAATGAAATTTTCTGAATGTAGGCAGCTACCTATATCATGTAAGAAACTCATATATTTTACTCTAACTTCTTCAAATTTTCATTATTAAAGTACATATTTTTCAACTTAAATATGAACACGAATAAGTATGAATTGATAATTATAATGATCATTTATTAATAACTATTAAATTCAACATGTCAGTTTTACATACTTTTGGATGATAATTCTACAAGTGAAAAAATCTAGAATGAGAAATTAAAATTCAGAGACTATGCAAATCTTTTGGTGCAAGCATTGATTAAAAAGCTCAATACTTTGGATACCATAAAAAGCTAAAATGATACGCTCAGGATGCGAGGCTAAGCACTGCACTCAGGGTCAGCCGCTTTGGACCCAGAGAAGAGCATGTCTGATTGCATGCGGGTTGATGCCCCAGGTCCCGCCTCTGAGAAAAAGGTATCAGACGGGTCTGATGCTCTTTGGGTGGATGACACCTAAATGAACATCGATACAAAGTCCCAATTTATTTCTAATATCAGAGATCAGACCTCTACTCTTGCCTGATGCGTCTAAAACAAAAAGGGGGAACTGTAGAGAGCTGCGGAATGCTATGCCTTAAAGATGGAGCTGGTTTCCGCCTTCCACCTTCCCGATGGTGAGTGCTCTCTGTCATGAACAATTCCACATTTGGCTAAGGCTGAGGATCTGGCTTGCTTCCATGTATGTGGACCTATCTGCATTGCCCTCGTGGCATGCCTGGGTTGGCTACCCAGAGGCTATTTAAGCTGTGGGCTGGCTTTCCCCGGGGTCCGAGGATTGTTCAATGTTCCTGAATAAACTGCATTGAAAAAAAAAAAAAAAAAAAAAAAAAAAAAAAAAAAAAAAAAAGCTCAATACGACTTTCTTAATAAAGTTAATGTCTTGTTGCATAAATATTATTGGTGAATTTCTTGAAATATCATTATTGATTTGTATGATCACCACTGATTAATTTTATAATGACTGGGCTTTGACACATCTAAATAAGAAATAGTTCAATTCACCTAATAAAGGAAGGATATCGTTTGACTTTATGTTATTGTTATAATTGTTTATCTTTGACTGTATGTTTGACCATTTGCATGAACTATGAATTAGTGGACTTTAAATGGACTGTAATGTCATGGACTTTAAATTGTTACAAACTGATAAAATTTAAGTTTAAAAAAATACATAATAAAAATATAATTTATTTTTTCAACACATATTTTGTATGTGTGATTTGCCTATATGTATATATGTATGTATGTATGTATATGTGTTATGTATGAATGTACACAAA
Source organism: Meriones unguiculatus (assembly GCF_030254825.1). Taxonomy (NCBI): domain Eukaryota; kingdom Metazoa; phylum Chordata; class Mammalia; order Rodentia; family Muridae; genus Meriones; species Meriones unguiculatus. The sequence continues at coordinate 81,980,572 of NC_083364.1, forward strand.
ATGCATGCCTGGTGCATTTAGGGGCTGAAAAAAAATTCCCTGACCAAACTAATGTAAGGAAAGTATGATCTCGTTCAGCTTATACTTTGAGGGAAAGTCCATCACATCATGCCTTCAATATTGTTTGCAAATGTCACAGGTTGTTTTGATCACTTAAAAGTCATATGAACCTGTCTTCAATAAGGACTGGAGCTGAGTCATGTCTCTTATGACATGTAAAAAGTTAATCATGTCACAAAATGAGGAAAAACATCTTCAATAACCACACCTTCCATAGAAACTTTTTAAAACTCAAGCCCAATCAAGGATCCCAACCTGTTACATTCTAACTGATGCACTGTCTCATTAGAATATATTCAGTGGGCCCTCCTACTTGGAAAATACTCTCCAACCCTTATCTATCCATATTCTCCACCATAAATTTCTGATAAATCAATATTCCAAATGAACGTATGAAAGAATTTCAGTGTTTCCGTATTCTTTAATTATTTTTTCAGAGCAATGAGCCTTGAAAGTAGTTATGACATAGTATGGTAGATTTGGGTTAATTTTTAATATAGAGACATTATTCTTCTCAATAAATAAATGGAACTTTCAAACCTCTATAATTATAAGTCTACAAATTTCTTTCCTTTCATAAAATAATAGCAGAAGGAACAGCAATGCAAATCAGGTTCATAACCTATCACTTTTGAATCTTTCTTTCTTCTAGTATAGGAGACCAAAATAACTATTTTGAAATAAAACCTATTGTACATAGTCATAATTTTATCTGTTTTAAATATCTTTAAACAACCTTGCAAAGGGGTCATGGTCTCTTGCAAAGCCTATTTTACTATAAAGAAATACCTTTGAGTGTTTAAGGGAAAAGCCAGCCATTTTCAATCCCCTTTGAACATAAAGAGAAAAACTGCTATTTTAAAAGCCTGGTAATAATTAACTAGAGATCTAAAAGGCTAATTTGCAGAAGACATTTTAAAGAGGAAAGCTCATTGTGCTGAATGGAGCTTATAATTGTTCATGGAATATTTGCATATGAGAGTTAACTGGAATCCTCAAAACGGTGCGAAGTTATTGGATTTTTCTTTTCAGTACCTTTGAATGCAGCTAAAGTCATAGTACATTTGAGAAGCATGCTTGTAATACAAAAATGCAGCTGCCATTTTCTAAAATGTATTGCATGTAGGGTAAATGACATTTAAAAACAGTATTCAGAATATCTCTAATTCAGTATTTTTATTTTATGTGGTACATATAAAAACATACCTATTATAGATCAACATTTTTCTTGAGCAGTTACATTTTTAGCATGCATAAGGGGAATATAAAATGCTCTTTAACCCAAATCTCTCATAAAACTAAGTTAAATTCAATGGTCATATTGCTCATTTAGACTTCTAACATTTTGTATCCTGTATTTCTCTAGTTTTGAATTTCTTCCCTTACATCCTGCCTGAGCCAATTACTCTTCATCCTCTATTCTTCATTTTGATTTTCCACATAAAAGTGAAATAATGTCATATTTTAGTTGTTGTTTATGAAGTGTGTGCGTGCACACACGTGCACATGCACATTAGTAGGTAAACAGATACATGCATATCAGAGCATTTGCAGAGATTAAGGACAACTTGAAGATTTGAATCTTCCATTCACTTGTGAGACCTGGGGATTGAACTCAGGTGACTTTCTGTTTGCCTAGTAAGTGCTTTTACCCACATTTTACTTCCCAGGTATTTATTTCATCAAGCATGATTTATTAGACAGTGGGGACTGTATTGGGTGATGTCCATTCTCGAGAGTGTAAACACACTCTTGATTTGTCTGTTCTGTGGAGTACATCTCTTCAGGACTGGCAATATTTAGAGTATATTTCAGACAGATTGTCTTTTTCTCCCTGTCTCTGTCTCTGTTTCTGTCTCATAAACACAAAGGGACATTTTTTTATTTTTAATATCTTTAAAAGTTGGGACATGGCTGGGATACAGAGTTAATAAAATGTAACTGATAAAAAAAATAAAAAAATAACAAAAAATGTCAAAAAGATAAAAAAAAAAGTTAGAACTGCTAGATTCCCAGCATGTGAAGCAAACATGTTGAGATGAATTTAAGATTGCACCAGAGGAGATTCTTATTCCAGGAATCTACACACCTTCACCATCACCTTCAGTTTATCAAATTATCATTGCAGATACCTCATGCCTTCTAGATGCCTGTGGTGTTTGCTGTAGTTAAGTTATCTTCTGCTGTGCTTCTGTATCTACCTGTTCTCAAGTTCTGGATGGCAGCTCTCCCTGGGACTTAAGTTCTCCAAGAAATATAATTAGTCATTATTTTAAGATCTATTAATCTCTCCCAAATTATACTAGCTTAAATGTTTCTTTAAAGATCTTTGTACAGTGAAGGAAAAGCTCCTCACTGGTTCCATAATGTTTGGAGAACTCTAAGTCAGTATGCAGCACTGTCTCTATCAATAGTTACTAGAGTTACTATATATCAATAGTTACAGGTACTACCATTTCTTCACAAACTAGGCTAAAGCAACACTGTTAGCTTGTATCAATTTGCCTGCAGTAGTCTTTGCATTCTGAGATGCTTTTGGAATAATTTACTGAGACATCTTTTTTCCAAGGTGGAAAGAAAGCAAATTTACATAGATGCAGGTATCTTGAGTAAGCTAGATGCAGAAATGTAGCTAGCCCTAGAGATCATGAGAAATACGCTCCAAAATTCCAACCTTAGCAAAATTTTTAGTTGCTTTAATTTGTAAAAGCCAGAGTAAGAGTTTACTTGCATTAAAATGAAGGTTTTTTTTTTCCTGATAATAACATTTACTTCCTGAATGCAGTTATCAAGTACATTAACTATAAAGGTACTCTTTCTAATGTAATATTACTTTTATATTAAACAACTTAATATTTTGGAATGATTAAAAAAGTAAAAATATATAATTGTTGCAACCAAGAAGGAAATAAACTTATGACTTGAGGCTATTAGAGACTGTCTGTTTTTGAAGACTTTTCCACAATGTTTCAAGTCCTTATATAAATTATAAAGCTCTATTGGGAAAATAAAACTTGAAAAGTTGTTTTTTTTTCCCAAAATGTTTTAATGGAACATATAGTTGATGTCTAGGGCAGGAAGTTCAACATTATCTTCCAGTGTTTTCAGTCCTCCTGTCATCTCCCTGGTTTCTCTGGGAGTCTGCTCCTGGAATTTACATTGGGAAACATTGATCATGGAGAGTTTGGACTCAATTTCTTTTGAGGATTGGAGTTTGCTTTGGATCTACTGCTTGACTACTTACAAGGTTCTCATTACCATCTTTTTCAAGTTTTTTAATTTGTTTATTTTTTTAATTAATTTGTTTATTATTTGTGCTTTCTTTAAAGGCAGAGACTAGTTCCGTAGAACAATGTAATGAATTTGAAAATTTTCAGATAATAGATAATTTCATGCTTATCTTCACTTCTTTCAGGGGTTAACATATCAATCAAGCCCAAACCTCCCACAGTCTTTGCTGGTGTCTTTCAATAGCCCTATGTTGTTGTAGTCAACATTTTTGGTTGCTTTGAGGTTTTACCCATGCTCTAATCAGATAGCAAATGGTATCCCCTGCCTCTCATGTTCTGAGATAAGTAACATGGTAAATAACATGAAGGTTTAGCTTATGGTCAGTTATTGCTTAATGCTAAGCTCTTATGACACCATTTCATTCTTCTTGCCTTGTAATGCTTTGGCATTTGATTTTCAAATCCACTTGTTCTGTGTGTTTTTATGCAGTAATAGATAGAGGTTAAATTTTATAATTTTGGTACTATAAGTCCAGTAATTAGGAGTTTATTTCAATAGATTTCCCCATTCTTCTCTCCCTCCTCCTCCAACAAAAACAACAAAACAGTAATTTTGCTACTGATGTTGAACTTCTGAATCTGTCCTCCTTGTGTGTATTTTTCTCAAGATATTTTCAGTGTTTTGCAGCTTCACATATATTCCAGAGCTTGTTTCTTTTGTGATATTTTCTTAGGTTAAATGAATATATAAAAAAAAATCCATGCTTCATATGAGCAATGTGAACATAATCACTTGCTATATGCAGTGGAACTTTTTTCATTTACCACTTTTTTTGGATTTGTAGTGTGCATATGTGTATGTGAGTACATGGAACTAGTGAATGTGGAGCTCATGGTTGAAATTGGTGACCATCTTAATTTGTCCACTGTACTTATTAATTTAGACATGTTCTCTCAATTAAATCAGAGTTTGTGATATGGCTAATCTCACAAGCCAGTTTGCTCTTGCGTTCTCCTGTCTCTGTCTTCCTATTATAGGATAAAATGTTCACTGGACACTTAGTGGATTCTGTTGATCCAGACTTCAGTCCCATGAGTTAATATTGCATAGATATTTTACAAAATGGAAGATGAATTACCATTACATATCTATCACAGGAGTGCTGAATAGATTAAGAGAATTGTATTTGTAAAGCCTTCTGCAGTTCATCTCAGGAAAGATAGTATAAAACTTTTTTTTTTTTATTGTTGCAAGAAGAGTCGGCCCAAAGCTACTTATAGGCATTTGTTACTGGTACATTAATAGCAATTGAGTCAACTGCTCAATAGTTTTGTGTAAGCTTTATGAGGAGAGCATGAATTTACATATTAAAATACTTCAGAGATAAAAATTCTTCCTAAAGCACAGTTTGAATAGAATTTTTAAATAAGCATTTGAATTTGTATGATTATTTCATGATTGCTTTTCTATTTAGTGATCGGTTTCCTAGATGGTTCAAATGTGAAACAAATTTACACATAATCTGAGGAACACATTGTTAATATAATAAAAACATTTTCAAAGTAAAATTTGTGTTTCATGAAATATGTAAAGCACTGCTATACAATTTATAATACAAAGTATATGTAAGTCTGTCTGCCTTTATGTTAGTCAGATATATTTTAATTACTTTTAAAATAAATTAGTCTATTTTTACATAAATAATATTTATAATAAAATGTATGATATTTATTTTCTTTTTTTAAAATTGACAGCTCTTTTAAAAATTTATTATTTATTATGGAAACAATATCTGCATGTATGCCTTCACATCAGAAGAGGGCACCAGATCTCATTATAGATGGTTGTGAGCCACCATGTGGTTGCTGGGAATTGAACTCAGGATGTCTGGAAGAGCAGCCAGTGTTCTTAACCTCTGAGCCATCTCTCCAGCTCCCTGATATTTATTTTCAGTTCAATATTTTTATAATGCTTCTTCATAATTATTTTAAATATTATGAAGGCATGCTTAAGAAATGTCTTTTCATGTTTTTGATTTATAGTCATACCATTATTAACACGATCAAAGACCTTAACATAAAGCCAGAGACACTAATTCTATTAGAAGAAAAAGTAAAAAAAGAAAAAAAAAAGAAGAAGAAGAAAAAGTGAGGAAGAGCCTTGAACTCATTGGCACAGGAGACAACTTCCTGAACAGAACAGTAAGAGCTCAGATTCTAAGATCAACAATCAATAAATGGGACCTCATGAAACTGAAAAGCTTCTGTAAGGAAAAGGACACCGCCATCAGAACAAAACGACAGTCTACAGACTGGGGAAAGCTCTTCACCAACCCTACGTATGACTTAGGGTTACTATCCAGAATATATAAAGAACTCAAGAAATTAAACACTAATAAACCAAATAACCCAAATAAAAAAACAGTGTATAGCGCTAAACAGAGAATTGTCAACAGAGGAATATCGAATGGCAGAGAAACACTTAAAGAAATGCTCAAAGTTCTTAGAAATGAAAATCAAACAACTCTAAGATTCCATCTCACACTCATAGGAATGGCTAAGATAAAAAAAAATCTCAAGTGATAATACATGCTGGAGAGGATGTGGAGAAAAGGAAATCCTCCTCCATTGTTGGTGAGAATATAAATTTGTACAACCACTTTGGTTGTACGCTTTCTCAGAAAACTGGAAATAGTGTTACCTCAAGACCCAGCTATACCACTCCTGAGTAATATCTGAAAGATGGTCCACCAAATGACAAGGACATTTACTCAACTATGTTCAGAGCAACTTTAGTCTTAATAGCCAGAATCTGGAAACAACCTAGATGTTCTTTATCTAAAGAATAGATTAAAAAAACAACAAAAACAACAACAAAAACTGTGATACATCTACACAATAGAATACTATTCAGCTATTAATAACAAGGAAATTATGAAATTTGCAGGCAAATGGATGGAACTAGAAAAGATTATGTGGGGCTGGAGAGATGGCTCAGTGGTTAAGAGCACTGGTTGATTTTCCAGAGGTCCTGAGTTCAATTCCCAGAAACCACACGGTGGCTCACAACCATCTATAATGAGATCTGGTGTCCTCTTCTGGTGTGCAGACATACATGTAGGCAGAGCATTATATACAAAACAAACAAACAAACAAACAAATAAATAAAATGCTGAGTCTGTTATCCCAGAAGCAGAGAGTCATGTCTGGTATATACTAACTTATAAGTGGATATTAGCCATAAAATATAGGATAAACATATTAAAATCTACAGACCTAAGGAAGCTAGACAACAAGGAGGATTCTAAGGAAGACACTTAATTCTCATTTAGAAGGGCAAACAGAATAGACACCGGAAGCTGTAGAAGAGAGGGACCAGGACTGGAGCCTACCACAGATGTCCTCTAAAACACTCCATCCAATATAGGATCTAAGTATATGCAGAGACTCACAGCCAAACTTTGGGCAGAGCACAGGGAGTCTTATGGAAGAATGGAGAGATAGAAGAACACAGAGGGGACAGAAGGCCAACAAGGAGACTGTCAAAGCCAAAAAAAAATAGCTGGGCCCAGGAGCCACTGCAGAAACTGATGCAGCAACCATAGACCATACATAGAGAGGACCTAGACCCCCTGCTCAGATGTAGCCCATAGACAGCTATGGGTTCCACTAAGTCTGCATATGGGTTCCCTAGTAAGGAGAGAAGAGAGAGTCTCTGACATGTACTCGGTTGCCTGCTCCTTGATCAGTTTTCCCTTGTAGGGCAACCTAGCCAGTTCTCAGAGGAAGAGGATCCAGACAGTCCTGATGGGACTGACAGGCTAGGGTCAGACAGTAGGGGAGGAGAAGTTCCCATATCGGTGGACCATGGGAGAGGGATAGGGGAGGAAGAGGGCAGAAGGGTGGTACTGGAAGATAAGGTTGGGGGCTACAACTGGCATACAAAGTGAATAAATTGTAAAATAATAACAATATTAATAAAAAACATAATACATAATTGAAAAGACAGCTTAAGTAGTTCCGTATATTATGATTAGCCAATTGTCTGTACTTAAAAAAAAAAAAAAAACATTCTCTCATACATTACAAATCAGACTATGGTTTCCCATCCCTACCCTACTTCCAGTCTCTCTGTACCACTCCTCCTTTACACCAGATCCACTCCTTTTCTGTTTCCCCTCAGAAAAGAGCAAGCCTCCCATGGATATCAACTGAAGAGGGCATAGCAAGTTACAATAAGTCTAGGCATAAACCATCCATCATAACACAGCTGGATGAGGTAACCCACAAGGAGATTTGCTGTTATTTATGACCAAACAGTTAACAATCAGCAACTGAAGGCAAGAAGGATTTCTGTAGTTTTACTGAATAAGGCATAACCCAACCTCACTGTGGAAATGGAAGGAAGCAGGAGGACCTGATGGCCGTCCCTGCATGTGTCTGAGGCTCCTTCTCACATACTGAAAATCCAGGAGGCAGAGATGGGAATGGAAACAGAGAAGAGACAGGAAACCTCAAAGCCCACCCTTAGAAAATCACATCCACAGTGAGTCTTCACCTCCTAATGTTTCAACAACGTTCCCAATCAGTGTTGTGAGTTTAGAGAGGTTTTCTCATAATCAAAATACAACAACTTTATACATTAGGAAGAATTAGAAAACTGACCATATAGTCTTGGTTTCCTCCCCCCACCTTTTTTTTCTTAAGGGAATCTCTGAAATTGTTAATACATTGAAAATAATTTGAAACATCAGGCTCAGGAAAGTTAAGAGAATAAGTGTGCCAATGTTTCCCAATGGTTGATTGTAAGATGCTGTTTGCTGTGAACTTACTTTAGATATAAAAGTTCCAGTTTTTTTTTTTTCTTAAACTACATCTGTGACCCTCCTGCACATTGTGCAGTATAGATACATGAGATGATTGTCAAATGGACTCTGTATTTTCATGGAAACTTTACACTTACTCTAGCCTATAATTTTCTTCAAGTCTTGTCATCTTGACTGCATGACAAAACATTTAGACATTCTTCAGTAGTCCATCTATACCTACACTCTGTAGAACTCTTGTTCAACAGAGATGCTCATATATGTGAATTACAGAACCAAAAGAATATTCACAACTACCTAGCCAGCGCCATCAAAAGCTGGATAGTATTTTTGTTGTTGTCTTTATTTTTAACTTCCAGTTATCTATCAAATAATAATAATATATGCTGGAACTTGAAAAAAAAAACATCCTTTTCTATCAACTTAGACATTCTCTTCTGCGACAATAGCTGTGATGTAAGCACATGATGGCTAGTGTCCTTATCTACATTTCTTGTATCTCCCAAACTACAGTTTCAGACCAACCCCTTCAGTAGATGATATGTTCTATCAAAATCTTCTTAACCTTTCCATCAGTGACTCCAATATCACTCACTTAATGAAAACCTGAAATAAATGCATACCAACTTGCTAATTTGTGATCATATGCTCTTCATTAAACTTGAAGTGAAGCAAAACATGTTTTAACAAATGGAAGTTAATTCTCTGTTATAGAAATCATCGTTCTGTTCTAGAATATTAAGTTATTATGTTACTGCTCTTTAACTGAAGCTTTATCAGGGAAAAAATCAAACTGAAAGCTGACAATGACAGGAAACTATCACTATCAGAACTTCAAAGTTAAGTCATACAAGTGGCTACAAATTTCATGATGCCCTCTCGATTTTGAAGAAAAGCCTACTTTTTCTCTGAGGCTCTCTGGCAACTGTTAGATTCCTAAATCTTCCAAAATATTCAGAGTAGAGTTTTCAAGTCCTTCTTCTGTGTTTTCTGTCCAAATAAGCTAACTCCATTGTGGATGGAATTCTGCACTTAATATTGAGAAGAACCATAGGAGGAGGGGAGGCAGAAAAGAGGAATGGAAATATTTTAAAAATGCTACAAATAAACCTAATTATTTGTAAGCTAATTAAAATATAAATTTTTGTAGTAATAAGTTGTTTACAAATACCTAATTGGCCCTGATTTGGCTTAACAGGTGGATTTTTAGAATCATGATTTCATATAGTATATCTTGACATTTCTATACTATACAGAAATGTCCTTGTATGTTTATTTTACAAACATATTTAATTGTTTATAGTACTCACTACCACCTCCCTTTTTAGAAAATGTTAACATTATAAATTAACACAATAATAAATGTATTATTATCATTGTTATTATTTATAATGTCAACCACAAGGATTTATACTATTTACAATAAAAGATAAATGCTTACTCTGGTTTTGGACAGGATGCAATTATGTTTTCACGTTTGCCATTGCCATGAAAACATTAAAATAATTAGATTTTTTTATTTATTATTATTTTCTCAAGATCAGAAAGATTGCTCTGTGTCAGCTCAGAGACAATTCAGCAGTTTAGCAGATCAAGATGGGTTTACATCCTGAATAATCTTATTATTTCCTTGAAGCACATACTTATGCTAATCCCATAGTTATAGAAACCAGACAAGTTTACTCAGCAGCAACTGATAGAGGGATCCATCACTCTTCCATTTATTAACATTTTGCTCTCCTATCCCATTTGAGAAATTACTATAACTTAATAATGTCTTGCTTTACTCTTTTGATGACTACAGTATCTTTTTGCTAAGAAACTTTCATGTTCTAAGCATAGCCTTCCTTGGTGAATCCAATATACCACACATAATTAAATAGAAAATTCAACTGTGTGGTGGCTATATTTATGTCAGCTTTATACCAACTATTGTCATCTGAAAGGAGAAAACCTCAGTTGAGAAAATGCCTCCATAGGATTGGGCTATGAGGTTGACTGTAAAGGATTTTCTTAATTGGTGGTTGATGAGAAAGCCTCCAGCCCATTATGGATAGTGCCATCCTTGGGCTGGTGGTACTGGTTCTGTATATTCTGTTATGCTTCAGACAAGAGCCTCACATAGATATCCTCTTAGAGGCTCCACACAGCAGAATATCAAAACAGATGCTGAGACTCACAGCCAAACACTGAGGGAAGCACAGGGAGTCTTGTGGAAAAGTAGATGGAAGAATAAAAAGATCTGGAGGGGAAAGGAGCTACATAAGAAGACTAACGGAAGCAACTAACCAGGACACAGATGAGCTTGCAGAGACTAGCACCTTCCAAGGACCATGCATGAATTTGACCTAGGCCACATAAGGATGTACCTGTTGGGGAGCTTGGGCTCCTTGTGAGTCTCTTAGTATGGTGAGCTGGGATTGTCTCTGACAGGGACTCTGTTGTCTGCTTTTTCATCACTTCCTCCCCCTCTAGGCTGGGTGGCTGTCTTGCCAGACCACAGCAGAAGAGGCCGTGCTCAGTCCTGATGTGCCTTGATGTGATGGAATGGTTTGGTGGGTTAGTCTCCCCTTTTCTGAGGAGAAGGAGAATGGCAGATGGAGGGAAGTGGAAGGGAGGGTGGGACTGTGAGGAGAGGAGGAAAGGGCTAAGATTAGAATGTAAAGTGAATAAATAAATTAATTAATTAAAAAGAAAAAGAAAGCAGGATGAGCAAGTATGGAGCAAGGCAGTAACTTACACCCCTCCATGGCTTCTGTATCAGCTTCTGCCTCCTGGTTTCTGACCTGTTTAGGTTCCTGTCTGCTTTCCTTCAGTACAATGTGGAAGTGTAAGCCCAATAAACTTTTTACTTCCCAATTTGCTCTTTGGTCATGGTGTTTTATCACAGTAGTAGAAACCAGGACTACCTTTGAGTAATCTCTGAGAAAGTTTAGTGTTCTGTTAAGAAAATGTCAAAAGGGCATAAAGAAGATTTACAGTGTTTTGCTTAAAGGTGTAATACTCATCATCTATCCAAAGACTGGCCTAGTTATTGAGGTCTTACATAAGATGTAGGGCACTAAACAGTCTCCCATGAATTGTGACTTCTGAAGAAAAAAAAAAAAAAAGAAAAAAAAAGACCTTTTTAGAATCATTTGGACAGCTCTTACATTCCAAGCACTTTACAAGAAGTTACGATGCAGAGGTGATCACAATTTTTGGGCTTCAAGATTTATCTATTCTAATTTTTTTTTTTATTTTATCACAGGATTATGTTAGTGATGATGATGGGGTAGGAGATAGTGTTCCAAACTGCTGTCAATGGTCCCAGAAGTTTTTTTCAGAAGTTTTTTTCAGAGATCTGTACTTAGTCAAAGGTAGATTTGTAGTTTTGCCACAGAAAGCTATTGCAATAGATGCCTAAATGAAGTAGAGTTGAAGTTTATTTATAAACATTTTTAACATAAGTACTAAGAAACACAACTCATGGGAAGAAAGAGTCTCTGGGAAAGAATAAGGCACCTGTGAGAGCAAGGGATTGGACTTGGAGAGGGGAGTGTTAACTGATTTTAGGGAAACCATATATACTTTGCTTGGTGGCTTCTGAAGTTACAGTTCAGGGGCTTGCTAAAAAACCCTTTTCTTTTTTCAGTAAATGAGATCATGAGACGTGCATTGAATGAGATTGTAACTGAGAAGGTAAAACCATAGGTCACAAGGGCTTCAGGGAAGTTAAAATGTTCTTACTGTAAACAAAAATTTTAGACTTATTTGTGTGATTACTAGAAAATATCTGGGAATGGGTTATAGCTTTGCTTGAAGGTCATATAGGCTTAGACCACAAGCATGATTCATTGCTTTGAGCATTCTTCTCATACAGAAGAGATATTGTCCTTGTGTTTTCACCTTCACAGTAAATTTTAGCTGTGCTGGAATTCTTGATTCTCGGCTGGAAAGAGACATAAGCTAGATTCTTTCTTTTTTCCTTTCCCTAGTTTCTCCCTGCATTTTCTTCCATCTTCAATCATATTGTTTGCAATGAAACATCTAGTTACAGTGTAGATCTGAATGAGCTCAAATTAACATGCCTGCATCATATTAAAAATGCTCCTGGACTAGTGCCAACTAAGTTTAAAGTCACAGAGTTCAGAATTGTATTTTTAAAAATTATTTCTCATATTTTTGAGATTAAAATATAATCAATCTTTTCCCTTTTTTCTTTCTTCCATCCAAACCCTCCTTGCTCTTTTTCCCAAATCATTAGCTTTGTTTTAATTAATTCTTGATATATAAATATATGTATGGATATATACATTCATATCCCTGAATACGTAAATTCACATTGCCCACTCTGCTTTGTGTTGGAATAAGAGTAGAGGAATGTTTGCATTTACGTACAACAACACTTAAGTTCAAGGGTAGTAAAATAATTTTAAAGAATATTTGTTATGTGTATGAGAGCTTTGTCTGTAATTGTGTGCACCATAAGTGTGCAGTGCCCAAGGAGACCATAATAGGACATGGGGGTGGCTAGAAATGGAATTATAGAAGTTCAGCAGCCAAGATGTGCCTTTTGGAAACTAAAACCAGGCCCACCGCACGAACAGTAAGTGTACTTAAGGACTGGATTTTCTTTCCAGCTCCAAACTGTTATTTAAATAAATATATTTGTGACTGTTAATATCTGAACCCTGAATAGAAAATACTTTTAATGTAATGATGCAAACATGTAGTCTGTTGTTAAAGCAAGTAGAATGAGAATGTGACAGATATGGATCGGAATTTGCCCGATACCTGCAGAAGCTTCAAGATTCTGTTCTTGAAAACAAGAACCACACCAAGTAATCATGTTTATAAACAGATTATAGAGAGAGGAGCAGTGTAGTGTTAAAGGGAGACTCTCCCAACAGCAGGAAGGACCTAGAGAGCTAAGGAAAGTCATGCACATAGAAGTTCTGGTCCTTTTATGGGCCATTTATAGAAGACTCACCTTTCTACCATTGAGAACATCGTAGGTTTCCCTGCTGTATGCTCTGAAGGCTAACTATAGCTCAGAATAGAGGAACCTCCCATCGTTTGACAACTGCTTTTTTCATATGTTGGTCTTGGTTCTCTATTCTTCCGGGAAGGATCTACACTTCCCAAAAGATACTAGTCCAAGGGAAGTTAGCCTTGTTAAAATAAAGTTCCTTACAAAAAAAATGGTACATCTTTGTTGTAAATAGTTGTTGATGTACTTTATTCAGAAAAAAAAAGCAAAAAAACAAGTGTTGAATATGAGGCCTTTTATCATTTTACTGACAGCTCTCTAAGTTTTCTCTGTGGAGCTGACAGACAAGCGGAGCCTAGCAACCTGCAGTCTATCCAGTAGAGCAAACTGACAAACAAGTTCCACAAAAGACTGACTCAAAAAGTGAGGTGAAAAGTGACTGAGGAACTTACTCACTGTTTGTTTCTTTCATTGATTTGCAGGCAAACACAGCACACAGCAGCACAAACCTTTTCCCACAAGACACAGACATGTGAACATGTTTGCATACATACAGAGAGAACTGGGCATTTCTGCTTTCCTGTGTGTTCCTAGAGCAGGAGGATTTCAAAGAAACTTCCCCATCCTTTGTGCCACAGCCCACTGTCATCCTGACTGACTAAGTGCTTTTAACATTTCCCTATGAAACTTCCCTCAGTCCATAAAATATAGCCAGAACTTGGCTACTGATGAAAGCATAATGACCTCCTTAGGAGCCTTTGTTTCAGCCTAATTATCTCTGTAGAGCTTGGTATGATGCAGTGCACTTCAAGATAGCCACAAAAGGCCTAACTTACTGTTATTAAAAGAAATGGGGCTCGGTCAACTGATCTCCTATGCAAGAGGTTTATTAGGAGGGTACGGAGGGAAGGAGGGGGGAACAGGATATGATGAGAGAGAGAGAGAAAAGGGAAGGGGCGCAGAGAGAAAGAAAGGGGGAGAGAGAGAGAGAGAGAGAGAGAGAGAGAGAGAGAGAGAGAGAGAGAGAGAGACCACGTGTCCGGGTTGTCCCTTTAAGGGGCAAGGTAACCATGCCTTCCAGGTGTGGCCACCTGGCCAGCTACACATCATGACATCATAATTTTTTAGGTAATCCCAGAAGCAGGTTGTGTTCCAAAATACTAACACTTACCTTTAGATGCAATTCAGTTGTGTGACTTCCTATCACAGAGCTATTCAAGCTAAGTACAACGGAGTAGATGTAGGCTTAGATTTTTCACACCTACATTATTTAAGGTACTAAAATACTTCTACCTCTCTTCCAACCCCCTAACGTTATGAAGGAGATTAGTAGGGAAGGGACTCTACACCTCTTTGAGCTACTTTATGCTGATAAGGTTTGACAGGTTCTTTGGGATTAACAAATGCAATCATCAGGATACCAGCAGTCCAGTTAAGCAGCAAAGCAGCAGCAGCAACACCTACCAGCAGCAGCAAAACAATTCAGTAGAAGTGGCTGGACTCTGCCCAAATGGCAGAGTCCTCCAAAGAGGCAAAACTCTGGCAAATCAGTCGGAGAAATTCTCTGGTTCTCTGGAGTGTTTCTCTCTGTAAAGACCCTTGACTATCAAAGCAGACACTGTGACTTTATGGCCAACTGTTGGGCAGAGTGCATGGAATCTTATGTAAGAAGTGGGAAATAGTAGGTTATGGAGAGGACAGGAACCCCTCAAGGAGAGCAACAGAACTAGAAGATTTGAACACAGGGGTCTTCCCGGAGACCCATACTCCAACCAAGTACCAGGCATGGGGATAACCTAGAACCCCTGCACAGATGTAGTCCATGGCAGTTTAGTGTTTAAGTGGGTTACATAGTAATGGGAAGAGAAACTGCCTCTGACACAATTTGATAGGCCTACTCTTTGATCAACTCCCCCTGAGTGGAGAGTAGTCTTACCCGGCCACAGAAGATAACAATGCAGCCACTAAGATCAAATGGAAGGAGAGGAGTACCTCCCCTATCAGTGGACTTGGGGAGGGGCATGCATGAAGAAGGGGGAGGGAGGGTGGGATCGGGAGGGGAGGAGGGAGGGGCTTATGGGGGGATACAAAGTGAATAAAGTGTAAAAAAATAAAAAGACCCTTGCAAAGTGTAGCAATGCAAAATTCTTGTCTTATTCTCTGTATGCTTCTATTTATCCATTCTTATAGTCCACAGAAGGATGTTTTCCAGCTCATAAAATCCCCATTCCTCACACAAGGTAGGTTTCAACTGACAAACACCAAGTACCTTTTCACTAGGGCTATTTTTTGATGGGCCATGAGATGGGGATGGGGAGGAACAGGGGACAAGTAGAGGACACTCCCAAAATCCACACTTGGGACCCAAACTATATATATATATATATATATATATATATATATATATATATATATTCACATGACTCAACTCAAGCATTTCCAAAGAAATCAGAAACTTCCACTTCAAGGAGAAATCACCATCATGCCATCACTACTCCCCACAAACCTGAACAGCTTTTCCTGATTAGCATCTGAAGTGTTTAGTTATATTCAATCAACAGAGCCACAAATGCTTACATGTTTTTGAGCCTGCATTATTTGTTTGTTTTTTGTTTCCAGTTAGTATTCTGATTTCAATACACTCTTAGATTCCCTGCCCAAAGCATGGTGTCTCCTACAGTGGGCTGGATCATCCCTCATCAGTTAAGGAACTCTAAAGACCGCCAAAGACATACCAAAAGCACAACTTTATATAGGGGTTCCGCACTATGATTTTCTTTCCAGGTTATTATAGATCAGGCATTAGTAGAAAGCTCAGTTTCTCTTTCAAGGCAGAGTCCCCCTGATAACACAATGACTGTATCAACATTTTCCCTATAATTAAGGCTGTATTTCACACATGTTATTTTTCTCGTCTTCAGAAACATAAAATATTGCTCCAGGTTCTTCACAGATACTGTCACGTTTCACCTTCCATATTGCAAACAGTCTATTTCTTATGGGTATAGGAACCATGCTGGACTACATGGACTCTAATCAGTCATCCTGACTAACGGCCTCACAGCAGTGAAGGGCAACACAGACAACACTTAAATAGATTAAGCATTCTTTTCTAAAAAATAGTCACATGTAGTGAAGTCACTGCACAGTTTCTTCCAAGAGCATTGTTTCTGAGGCTTAGTATTCACAGGATGAGTTTTCTCTGTCAGATGGGGATTTTAGGTCCCAGATATTTTAGGTACCAGAGATACACTGTGGTACAGAAAGCCTGACAAGGGTGTTCTTTAATTTTATTTACCATAACTGCTTTAGAACAATGGTTTAATTTTATAAAAAAACTCTTCCGTATGTGTATTTTGAAAGGCATATATTCAACACTAACTGCAGACAGTTTGGGTGTTATTGTATTAAAGCACACCTACAACTTTTTTTTTTTAATTTTTTATTTTTTTATATTACAGTTCATTCACTTTGTATCCTAGCTGTAGCCCCTTCCGTCCTCCCCTTCCAATCCCCCTCTCCCTCCCTCATTTCCTCCTATGCCCCTCTCCAAGTTCACGGGTAGGGGAGGTCCTCCTCTAATCAGATCCTTAGCACTTGTGTGAAAATCATCCAACTTGTGATGTGAATACACAGTGAAATTTCCCATAAACTTCCTTTCTTGATTAAAATGGTTTATATTGGGCTGGTCAAAGAAAGATTAGTACAAATGCCTTGGGTTCCTCTCTTTCTAGGAGTTCGTTCTCTAGGAAAGAATTTGAGAGGGCAAAGCTGTAAGTGAATGAGTGAATATCAGAAAATAGGATTGTATTACCAATGGGGTATCACTACCATTGGAAGAGCTATAATCAAGTTAGGCTATTTTTTATGAAGACTTTTATGTATTTCTTTTCCTGTCAACAATCAAGACCTGAAGTAAGAATGAAGAAAAAACATTTTACATTAGCAATGGAAAATTGCAAGTTTTTTTATGTTTTAAATTATTATTTATTAAAATTTATTCACTTTTTATCCCAGCTATCGCCCCTCCCTCATCTCCTCAAGGTCTCACCTCCCTCCTTCTCCTTATCTCCCATGTTCCTCTCCTAGTCCACTGATAAAGGAGGCCCTCCTGCCTTACTGTCTGACCCTAGCCTATCAGGTCTCATCATGACTGTCTGGATCCTTTTTCTCTGTGGCCTAATTAGGCCACTTCTCCAGGCTGAGATGATCAAAGAGCCAGCCACAGAGTCCATGTAAGAAACAACCTCTGCTCCCCTTCTTAGGGAATTCACATGGAGAGTGGTGAGGACCTCGACCCTTGCTCAGATGTAGCCCAAGAAGGAAGAAATTTAACTGTTGGTTTCACCCTCCTGTTGCACAAAACTTCATGTCTCCCAGTGTTAGGCTGTGATGGCTACATTCTTGTGCTACTGAGTTTATTTACGTGATAGGCAACAATCACAAGCCTAAAAAGAGGGGACAAACACTTCATAAGTACATGTGGCAAGGTGTTGATTGTGTCTTGTCTTTAGTTGTAGCCTTACCTCAGTCCACAGAAGTTGCGGAGTCTGCTAAATGGAGGAAAAAAAAAAAAAGGAAGAGCTATATTTGCATAAATAAAGTGTAATTAATAAAAATTAAAATAAAAATAAAAAAGATTTGTCATTAAAAAACACAAATTATGTTGATAAAGAAAATAAAGGATAAAGAGGTTCTTCTCAATGTTAAAAAAAAAGAAAAGAGAAAGAAAACTTAGACCAAACTAAATCAAACATCCTGGTATTTTCTGTCAACCTAATTCTCATCCTACAGAGGCAGAAAATGCAGTATTTTTAACTTTCTCTATAAATCCAGTAAAAAAACTCCCAAAAATATATTTCTAAGTGTTGAAAAATTCTTTAAATATGTGAATTATTTCTTTCCTCTTTTTATATTTACTTATATATTTGTATTTTCTTTAATTTATTTACTTAGTTTTTCAGCGTGGGATGGTTTCTCCTGTGTCCTAAGCTGTCCACAAAGATGTCCAGAAGATGACCTTAAACTTTTGACTCACTTCTCTCTACCTTGTAAAGCTGGGATGATGGGTGTGCTTCACTGCATTTGGCTTACACACTGCTGAGGATGGAACCCAGGTCCTCACACATGCCAGACAAACACCTCAATAACTGAGCCACATTCCCTAGCATTTTTCCTTTTTATGAAACTGCAGGCATTAACAAATGGTCACTTTATCCTGAGGTTTATTCATTTGCTCCACGGCTCTGTCAATGTCATTGTTTGCACATATGCTTATTCACACTTTGCAATGCACTCATACCAAATACACACACACACTATGACTTTCATACCATATATATTCATACATGTATGAATGTATGCCATTCATATATGTATATTTTTTTCCAGCTGAATGACAATTTTAGCCAAGTAATCCTTCAAATTAGAAACACTCTAGGAAGTTATTCTGTGTGTGTGTTTTGCTTTACTCTTTTTGGTCAAACTAATATTTTTTTTTCTTTCTCTTACTTTTTCTTCTCAGAACATCCTTCTCACTATCTTTTGTCAAACTTCTAATCATTAATGAAAATTTAATACTGAAATGATCTACACACTTTCCTGTCTTCTTTTAATACAATAATAAATATAATAAATAAACAGAAGTCATTAAATAAATAGCAAGCAGAAGCTAACTGTACTAGCGACAATAATTTTATTAACAAAATAGTCTCTTCTGTGATCTACTACTCCATGACTCCATGTTAAGTAAGAGCTTTTACTGGTTGACAATTTCAGCTAATCTTTTGAGTTCACCATTTCCCAGTGTGATGTATTCTCACAGATACTACAAGCTTATGAATTATTCAGCTGTATCTTGACCTGTATTTTCCTTTACTCACAATCTTGTTCATCATTTACAGTAAAGAATTACATCTATGGAATCAGGATTGTTTCCCTGAATGTGAAATAATATTTTGCAGGTGATTTTCAGCCAACTTGTTTAGAACATTTCCACATCATTTCTGTTTTTCTTTGTCACTTTTAACTTTACATCTGGTCAGATCTGTTGACTTGCTTTTTATATTCATACAACACTGATTTTCACCATATAATGTGTGCATAGTTTTAGTATATATATAAATAATCTTTCTTCTGAAGTCTTCTGTCCTTTTACTATATGCCAACTATGATAAAACAATATGAATGTCAACAAAAACAAAACAAAACAAAAAAGAATCTCAAAAACCAAAGGACGCAAAACCTGTTAATAGAAAGATACAAAGAATATCCATACCAGGTGCTATCTTCTTTGCCAGTAGGAATTTTTTTTTACATGTGATTTTTTAAAGTATCCTGTATAATTGACATACTGAAAGGCAGTCTTGAGCTCTGGAAAGTCAAAAGTTGTTGTGATATTGTTTGGTATTTTATATTTAATTAATTGCTTGCCCCCTGAGATTCTTATTATTCTGCCATCAGACACTCATGCATACCAAGAGATGCTCTGTAACCTGGCTTCCAAATTATCCCTGATTGGCTAAGTAAATGTCTACACCTGGGTAAAGCAGGAGAGGGGTTGGTAGAGCTAAGGATTGCAGGCTTGGATGACAGAAGGATTATGGAAGCAGGAGAGGCGGGAGAAATTACCTGAGTTGCCTTGAGTAAGCATAAAGAAGAGCCTTGTGGCTGGGAGGAGTTTGCTTTGAGGATCTGTGATGGATAGAAGCAGCCCAGATGAAAAGACTGTGCAAGTATTTATGGTAATTATGAATTTAAAGCAGTCCAGACAGAAATAGTTAATACTAGAAGCATAAAATGTAGGGCTGGGAGGTAAAAGGTTGTGTAGGGAATTAGTTTCTGCCCAGCGCTAGAGTTTAAGGCATATTAAAAATCTAACAGGTGTCTGTGTCTTTTATCGAAATAACAGTATATTAAATAACTGCTGTAATAATTATTTAGTATTAAAAATACAGATTAATAACCTTTTTCTACAAAAACAACATTGTACTAACTCAGAGGTCTTTGTTTGAGATGAGCGACTAGCTTCTGAGTAACAAAAACACACTGTAAATTATTTGACACCTTTTCAACTTGATGTGAGACTGAATCTTTCCATCAAATGCTTTCCAAAAAATGAATTCATGGGCTGGCTCTTTGATCACCTCCACCTGTCCGGGGAGCAGCCTTACCATTTCACAGAGGAAGACAATGAATACAGTCCTGATGTGACCCAATAGACTAGGATCAGACAGAAGGGGAGGAGGATCTCCCCTATCACTGGACTGGGAGAAGTACATAGGAGAAGAAGGAGGAGGGAGGGTGGGATTGGGAGGGGTTGCGGGAGGGGATACAGCTGGGATACAAAGTGTATAAACTGTAATTAATAAAAATAAAATAAAAATTAAAAAAGATGTACATTAACAGAGTGTTTTCAAATTTTGTAAATTTAAAGTGAATATTTAAATTTATAAATTAAATTTGGATACTAAAAATTTTTGTTTCCTTAAACTCACTTCAAGTAATAACATATATAATTTGGTTAGACACAATGACTAACTTTTTGGATAGTAAGAATGTAGGACTTATTGTAAAGTCAGGAAACTTGAAGTAATAAAATAGCTTTAAATATATTATTATAAATATTATACATGGTAAGTAGATGAGCAATTTGAAAATATGCGTAACTAGGTCTAATATCAGTTTAAAAATTAAAAGTAAAAATGTCATTATCATTTGCTTGTTTTTAATTATTAGCTTTCATCAAATTATAAATTTTATATATTTATAAAAATTTTTTATATATTTAAAATTTTATTTAAAATTTATAAATTATAAATTTTATAGAAAATGTTTAAAGTATATTTACTGAGATATAAAATGTAACACTGAAATAATATTCTGTGTAGAGGGCTTCAGATAAGCACAACAAAAACTAGGAATGTTAAACACACAGAATTTTGCTCTTTAATGAAGAACTGCATTCCTTTTTTTTCTGCCCAAAAGACTGAGAGAGGATGTAGTTACTATCCTGGTGACCTTTGATATCTATAGGGCCAGGTAACACATGAATATTCCAGAATATTATGTTTATCTCTGTCATTTTCCATAGATCGTTATCTTGAGCATTGTTTCTCCAATAGAACTCATGGAAGAGATGATATGTGCTTTGTAAGAAGTTTCAGTGTAAGCATTCCTTAAGATTTCTCCTGCCCGTGGTTTGAGTTAACTGTTACCTGGAAAGTTCCCCAAAGTTGACCTATGCTTCAGTATATCTAAACACACTTCTGGTGTGAGACTCTAGGAGTTTGAACCAACACTTGCTATTGTGTCATGTTAAACTCTATTTCTTTTCTCACATGAATCGATACTCTATTGGCCCTGGTGCTTGCAGAGACCCCACAATTCCAGACATTAGCAACCATTTCTGCATATTTATTCCTGCTCATGCAGCAAACATTTTAACTTTTTACCTGTAGGAATATGATTTCATCATCTCAAGGATTTAGTTCACTTAACATGGTTCGTGGGTATTGGCATAGCACACATAGGACCTGAGTTGAAACCAAAGTTCTACAATAAAATTATTTTTGTCAGCATATAATCAGCCAACAAGAGAGAATAAAGGATTCCATTAATTTGTTACAGCTTTATTTTATTCCCAATTTGACAGAATAATGACAATATGTGGCAGAAAGATATTCACAATGAAAGTAATTTTCTTTCATATATAAATGAAGACTAAGATTGTTAATTTCAAAGTTTGAAATTCT
Organism: Meriones unguiculatus; assembly: GCF_030254825.1. Taxonomy (NCBI): domain Eukaryota; kingdom Metazoa; phylum Chordata; class Mammalia; order Rodentia; family Muridae; genus Meriones; species Meriones unguiculatus. The sequence goes on from NC_083364.1 coordinate 82,002,413, forward strand.
AGATAAGTCATGCTCTTTGTTGCCCTGCTTCTCCTAAAATATGTACTTTAAAATGTCAATTTCTGGCTTGAGAGCTGTTGTGTAAGTCAGTAGAGACATTATATATGGAAAAATACCAACTGCTCTATTATTATTGTCATAATAATAAATGGTAAGTGTTTTTATGTCCACAGATCCTTTTGGAGGAGAAGTGAAAGCATAATGAAAAAATCAAGTCTAAAGCAGAATAACATGTTCATTAGCAGAAAAATGGAAGGAAAGTGCTTACACCTGTTTAAGTGAATTTAGTGAGATCAGCCTTTTAAAGGAACAAAGTATGATATCTAGTTCTAATATCAGCATATTTGTTACAAAAATTAATAATAAACAGAATTGTAGGTGCTTATAGGAAAAATATTCTATCTCTATATATTCTGTATTAGCTGAAATCCTATTCTTATTACATAATTCTTTATTGTATCTTTATTATGACAGTTAATGTTTTTCTTTGATGATAAAAAACACACATTCTTAGTTACGAATGTTCAACGTTTATTCAATTAAGCAATCTGTATTTGAGGTTTTCTGTAATCCTTTTACTTACCTATACAAATTCTCTAATGATTTATCACATTACAATGGTGCAGGAAGCAGTAATAATGGATCCAAGGTCTATGGCCTTTTAAGAAATATATGAAAACCTTTTGGCTGAATGATTAATACACAGAGCATACAGAGACAGATGGTGCAAGATCTTTGACATTATACCATGTTAGTATTTCAGACCAGTTTGTTATAGAAAAAGGTCACTCAATATTAGAGACAGCCTGTAGAAAAAAAAAATGTAGCCCAAAGACAGTTGAAATAAAAGTCGAGAATGCGGCAGGAATACTATGACTATTTTTATGATTACAGGTGATAGGTGAATATACCAGCTGCTCCTACACATTATTCATATGCAAAAGTGAGAGTTTTTTATTATTTATTTAGTTCTTTAACTAGTGTTTAAAAGAATCCATGATAAATTCTAGATGTCAAGGGGGATAATGACAGCTTTAATTGTACATGCTCAAATTTAACAAATAATCTACTGCTCAATACAAAAACAAAACAAAACATTGAAACCCCACAAATTTTAAAAGATGTCAAAATACATGAATTGATAACATTTAATCACTTTAATGAATTAAAATGAACAATATTAAAAGCTTATAGAACAATGAAAACGGCAAATGAAACTAAATTATTTTGGAAACTTGGTAAACTTACCCAGAGAGGAATATATCAGTGGCATTTTCTTTATCTGATATGAATTCTGGCTATAAAATACATTTCAGGAATCCTGGAAAATAAAATCCAAAGCCAGTCCTTCTCAATTTCTATAGACTGGCTCGGAGTCTCAGCTGGGGTGACTCTGAAAGACTTCCTGAAGCCTCCCCTACCCCAGGTCTCTGCCAAATCCCAGAGATTCCCCTCCACCTCTGATTTCCATCCTCTCTCCCATGCTTTCCCCACTCCTAATCTACACTCCTGCAATCCTCCTCATCCCTTTCCTACCCAGTTCCTTCCATCCACCCATCCCTAATGCTTATTGTATTTCCCCTTTTGAGTGAGATTCACTTATCCTCCCTTGGGCTCTCTGCTACTTACCTCCTTTGGTGCTGTGGATTGTAGATGGTTATCCAGTACTTTAAGACTTATATCCATTTATAAGTGATGAGTTCATACCATCATGCATTTTGGGTTTGTGTTACATCATTTAGGCTGATTTTTTTTTCTAGTTTTATCCATTTTCCTGCAAATGTAAAGATATTCTTGTCTTTAATAGCTCAGCAGGTTTTTTTTGTTTTTCATCCATTCTTTGGTTAAGGGACATTTGGGTTGCCACCAGGAAGGCTATGATCAAAAACTCAAGTGACTAATAAAATGTAACTGATAAGAAAAAAAAATTGAATTAAAAAAAGTTTAAAAAAACTGAATAAATGCAAAAAAATCCCCTCTAAAAATGAAAAAAAAAATACCACAGAAGGTGACAGTGCAGCCACTTCTGATGAGAACTGATAGACTAAGATCAGAAGGAAGGAGAGGAGGACCTCCCCTATCAGTGGACTTGGGGAGGGGCATGCATGCAGAAAGGGGAGGGAGGGTGGGATTGGGAGGGGAAAAGAGAGGGGCTTATGGGGGATACAAAATGAATAAATTGTAATTAATAAAAGTTAAATAAAAAATTAAAAAAACCCTCAAGTGACAATACATGCTGGAGAGGTTGTGAAGCAAGGACAACACTTCTTCATTGCTTTTGGGAATGCACACTTGTACAACCACTGTTGGAATCAATCTGGCAGTTTCTCAGAAATTTGGGAATAGTACTACCTCAAGACCCAGGTATAGTACTCCTGGGCATATACCTGAAAGATGCTCCACCATACCACAAGGACGCTTGCTCAGCTATGTTAATAGCAACTTTATTCATAATATCAAGAAACTGGAAACATTTTTCCCTTTAATTGATGTATTTAATGTTTATTCTCACCTTGTAGAAGGTCGTGCTATTAAGACAAAATTTTATGTTGATAAAATAGCAAATGCTAGAGCCAGTTGTTACTGACAGAAGAATCTGACAGTTATCAAATGCCTTCAACCAAAGTTCTAACACAATGAAATCAATTGCTTTTCTGTTGCTTTGTCTTTACATTCACTTTTACTAAATGGATAGAAAAATGTGGCAAAAAAAATCAGAATAACCTTTTGGCTATTTACTAACAATTTCTCATTTCTCAATTTGTTTTTACTGGAGAAAAAATTTATATGTTACCTGATATTGTTGCTAATATTTTGAAGAGCTTAAACAAAAGAATATGGCCACACTTCCATTATTTACCCTGTATATACATATGTACATATACCTTTCCACCCAGGTGCACAACCAAAGCACTCTCATGCACACTAAGTCACACCTGCATGCATGCACTCAAATAGTTGCCAAATTTATGTTTGCAAACACTTATATACATAGCCAAATTCACTTTAATAGACAAAATTATATATCTATATATTCATGCCCACTTGCATCCACAATCACACTAGCTCTCTTCAATCAGAAAGTAAGGAGAAAACAAAACAAAGCAAAAATAAAAGAAAGAAAGAAAATTGATTTATTTTCTGCTGAGAAAATCTCTTCTTCCTGCCTTTGGTTATCAGAACTTCTGATTTACAGATTTAGGGCCCAGACCTTACACAAACTCCTGCCAGGTTCATCTAAGTTGATGAGTCACAAACTGTAGACAGGATTGCATCATGGCTTCCTTGGATTGAAGGTACTTGGAGAATTGACTAGAAAATAGCATCCCAGAATGTCTAGCGTGTGCATGACTACATAACCCACTTCCATTGATGACTTCTTTCCTTTGGCTATCATTCTAACATTCTGTTTATTTTAAATAAATATGTATGTCTATCTTGATTGTGTATCTATCTGTTAATCATCTGTCCATAGTTTATTGATCTATCATTAATCTTAACTAATTCATGGTCTAGTTCAACTGCTACAAAGCTTATTTTGAGATCTTTGGAAGTTAATGTGGAGACATTTTAAAGTACTTCTCTCATTTGCTCATTCAGTGATTGATTTATTATATATATTTTGTCAAAATTCTTAGGTTTTAAATATAATTTATAATCAGTGATATACATTGGAAAAAGTGCACAGAAAATTGGCTCATTATGGAAATGAAAGCCTGAAATTAATTTTGAAACAGCATTTTAAATCCTGTGAGTCTTCAAGCTTCTTGTTATTTTTAAATTCATTGTCATATAAGAGTGACTTATAGGAAGGGACAAAAGATTAATGTGCTTCATAAAACAACATTTCAGTTAGACTTTAGACAGCATACTAAGATTCATAAATACGTGTAAGTCTACAATGCAAGCCTTATTTTACATGTTTATTTTCTTTTTTAATTTTTTTAACTTTTATTAATTATACTTTATTCACTTTGTATCCCCCCATAAACCCTTCTCTCCTCCCCTCCTAATTCCACCCTCCCTCCCCCTTCTTCACGCATGCCCCTCCCCAAGTCCACTGGTAGGGGAAGTCCCCCTCTCCTTTCTTCTGATCTTAGTCTATCAGATCACATCAGGAGTGGCTGCATTGTCATCTTCTGTGGTCTGGTAATGCTTCTCCCCCCTCAGGGGGAGGTGATCAAAGAGCAGGCCAATCAGATTATGTCAGAGACAGTCCCTCTTCCCATTACTATGTAACCCACTTGGACACTGAACTGCCGTGGGCTACATCTGTGCATGGGTTCCACATGTTTATTTTCTTGATGGCCTATCATTTACTGCAGTTCTCCCAATATAACACTTAGTCAGGCTGAAGATGTAGTTCAGTGATAGTCTAGTTGCTTAAATTTCTGAAGACTTTACATCAGCTCCCAAATTACTTAAAAAAGAAAGAAAAAAAAATCTGACAGAGATGGGGTAGAAGGAGTGGAGGAAGGGGGATCTGTGTCAGGATGTATGAAAAAAAAGTTAAAAAAGAACATCTAATTTTAGTAAATGATATGGATATACCCACATTTTGTAAAATTAGCATAAACTGAAGTCTGTTGCTATTCAGATATTTTCCCCTAAATTAAGAGATCAACACATCCTTGTATCCCCCTGAAAGGAAGAAAGAGACACCTTTTTTGTTCTTGTATCTGTCAGGGGCACAGAAGATGGCAGTCTGCTGTTTATCCTAGCTTGATGCCTGGCATGGTCGCTAGAGCCTGTCTTTTGCCTAGGACTCATAAAAATCAAATCAAATCCAGGCAGAACAGCATGGGAGGAGGAAGAGAGACAGAGACCTATAGACCACGACGCCAACCACAGACCTGCCTCCTAGTGCATGGCACAGGCGAACCATAAACGCCCACTTGCTGGCACACCACCCGGCATGATGCCGGATGTCACTCAGGGGCTGGCCAGCCTTGTAGCCAGCCTGCAGTGGGAGCTACAGCACTGTGCAAGCACGCGGCAGTCAGCCGGGAAAGAAAGAAGAGCGCAACAGCCTGAACGTTTGGAGGAGATTAGTTGGAGGGTGGAGAGGAGTATCCTGTAGTGAGTGGTCATGCCTGCCCCCTGAGTTCATGGTGAGGCCCCCGCTGGAGCTGACACTGAGGGCTGTGTCTGAATCTGTGGCTGCGCAGCGGCAGAGGTTGGTTCTGATGTCCGAGGCTCACATCACAGCTAGAGAACATGGGGAGGTTACTGGTGGGGCAGTTGTTAGGGACCATGTGAATGCCCAGGGGTTGTACTGGAGAGCTTGCCCCATCTCTCCTTAGTGAAAGTTGGGAGAGTGAACCCTGTGCCTCGCCCAGGCAGCACAGTGGTACTGGAGCTGCTGGTGAGGCATGGGTGAGCCAGCCCTGAGAGTGTGAGTGTGGGAGAGCTCAACCGGTCACTCCTGTGCTATTGGGTGCAAGAGTGCAGGGGGATGCCCACCTACCCCCACCTCTTGCAACCTCCAGCAGTTGGGAAAGCTGCCCACAGGTTCATAAAGCTCAGAGGAGCTATCCCTGCCCATCACCAGCAGAAGGATTCAGGAGGGGAGGGCCCCGCACCTTGCCTGCACAGCACAGCAGAGCTGACGTTGGTGATGGGAACATAGGTGAGTCAGCCCAAAGAGGGAGACTGCAGGAGAGCTGTCCCTGCCACTCATCTGCCATGAGTGGTGTGGGTGTGAGTCATCTTCCCTCACACCCCACACACACCCCTTGCCACCTGAGGCAGCCCAGAGAACTGACCCCCAGGGTCAGGACAGTAGGTGAGCTGTCCCTGCCTCTTGCAGACCGGAGTATTTGAGAAAGTAGGCCCCGGTACCTCCTTTGGGCAGCACAGTGGAGCTGGCCATGATGGAAAAGGCACTGGTGAGGCATCTCTGAGGGAGGATGTGAATGTGGGAGAGCTGGCCCATGCAGTCACAAGCCACAGCACTAGGGAGAGGAGGCCCCACACCTTGACTGGACAGCAGAAGTCGTGGGTATAGATGAGCAGACTATGAGGCATGGGAATAAGAGAGCTGACCCTACCTCCTGAAGACAGCAGTGTTGGGTGGCTTAGCCAGAGCATTGTTGGGGGTTCATCCTGGTCTGTGGATAAGAGGTAATCTGAGGGTTGACCAGCTCAGCTACCACCCAAACCTAGATCTAGGGCTCTGAATTGGCCCACTCCAAAAGTCTATATAATCTGATAAGTTTATATACATCTGATAATGTGAAAGGTCCAGTCCTTCTGTCCCAAAGCTGAAGGATCTCTGTAACAGAGAAAAAAGACAGGATAACCAGGAGCTATCCCCATGAGGATCGAGTATTGATGGTGCCACAAAAGCCAGTGATCTCACACCAGACTGATGATTGATTGCCATGAACATTTATAAGTGAAGAAGTGTGACATACTGTGACATATTACAGCTTCTATGATGAGATATCCGCTATGTTTTGTTTTTGTTGTTATTTACTTATGTGTGTGTGTGTGTTTCTTTTTGTGTGTGTGTGTGGGGGGGAGATTCCAAAGGTGATTGATGGACCTGAAGGAATGGGGAGAGGAGTTGGACTGAGGTGTATGATGTGAAATTCACAAAGAATCAATAAGAAACTTAAAAAATAAAAAAAAAACTTTTTTCTATATTTTTTTCCTCTTGGCTTCTTTGGAGTTTATATTTATTATGTAAAGTTGTTGAATACACAGTCTATGATAATATGAAAACCTCAACAACTTCAGTTGATGTAATGTCACACATTTTGACTGACATATGCTTGAAGGATGACAAAGTGAGGAAAGCAGTCTGTGTGATGATGTGACTGTTTTGGCACACAACTTGTGCCTGAAAACTGCAACCCACACATTGCTTACTCAAAATTCCAGTGGTACTTACAAACTGTCATAAGGATGTGTTTACCTAGTTTCCTAGAAAAAAAAAAGAATGGGAAGAAGAAGAAGAAGAAGAAAAAGAAGAAGAAGAAGAAGAAGAAGAAGAAGAAGAAGAAGAAGAAGAAGAAGAAGAAGAAGAAGAAGAAGAGGAAAAGGAAGAAAGATTTAACTTTGTTGAATAGTTTCATTGGCAAAACATAATTTTACAATGATGTTTCCTACTGTTTAAGACTTCAAAATATCTAAGATATGAAATTTTAGGAGTGTCTAAATTATGAATAACTTATTTGTGATTTATTTTATTGTCATTAAAACATCAAAAAATAAGTGTACAAAACTAGTCTGTCTTAAAACATATTATCTGTTTGTTATAGTTTTGTTATTTTTTTTCCAAAGCATCAGTGCAATAAACTTTAAAGTTCACTTCCAGATAATAAAGGAGGGTTAAATAACTGTTCTATAGATGGAGCAGTAGAAAGTGGGTATAAATGATTAAAGTCACCTGGACTGTAACCCCATGACTGAAGACCAGAGATCAGAAGACTGTAGAAGACAGAGATCACATACAGCTCAAATGGCTATTTCTTGTCAATAATCTGTACTTTATAAGGGATATCATTGTCTAGATGATGTGTACTTCATAAAGGATATTCTTATCTAGAATTATGTGCTTCATGAGGAATAGATTTATTTAGACAGTGTGTGTTTCATGAAGAATACCCTTATCTAGACAGTGTGTGCTTCATGAGGAATGTCTTATCAAGACTGTGTTTATGCCTTGAAGCAAATACAATTTAGACAAGGTATGATCACAGAGGTAATGTCAGTTTAAAAATGGTTTACTTCATCAGGGATATCTTAATCTAAAAAAAAACTTAAACAAAACATTGTATGCTTCTTTTTAAAACAAACATATCCAGCTTAAATAATACATACTAAATGAAACATAACGTAACATAATTTTTATAAAACAAGTATAAAACAAGTATGAAGTTACTTAATATGCATTGTTACTTTTTAAAATAGAAGAATAAAATAAAAGACCTCAAATATTATGGGCTATAAGTTCTAACTGTAGGCAGAAATTTAACTTGTTACCCCTACTCCTAATTTCCACCATCATCACTATCACTGCTCCCATCATTATCTATTTCTTGAATGAGTTTTATTTTTTTCTGAATTGTGGCCTTTAAAATATTGGGGTCACCTTCAGATTACACCATTCCTCCTTAAATACAATTTGACACATTTCAATATTTATAGCTTAATTTTCTACAATATTTCATGATTTCCTAAGTGAAGAACTCAGATTTATTGGCAACATACTTGTATTTCCTATTGTTAAATAAGTTCCTTGTCACACAAGTAAATAGAGGGAAAACTGATGTTTCTATTACACATGGATCAAATGAAAAGAATAATTACATAATTATGTTTTGTATGGATCTTGGAATTCATAACATGTGAAAATAAAACGTCTTGCCACAATGAAATAAACTTATGAAGGTTCTACAATATCTTTCATAACATACATATATCAATATATTCTCTTTTCAATCCCCAAGTATCACTTTTGATTTTAAGTTTATAACATTTTTCCCACATTCTCAAATGTGTCAATATGTTTAAATTAATTTCAGCCAACTACAAAACAATGCACTAATATATTTTTCTTAATCATATGCAATTATGTGGTAACTTTCAGAAAATTCTAGTGCCCTGATTACAACTGGGATTTCCTAGAATAACTATCTGATATTCTTTTCTAAAATAGCAGAATCTATGATATGTAAATATACCCTTGTTTGTGAGTATGGAACAATCTGACTTGAGACTCAATTCACCCACTTTGACCTTCTTTGGTATAATTAACATACGTTATTCACAGCTGAGTTTACATTTTTTCTTTCTTTAATTTTTTTTATATCAGAATGAATCTCTGATCTATTATCTACACTATGCATTTTTTGGATAATAGATGTAAGAATGGGAATAAGCAAAAAAAGAAAAATAAGTATTTCCTATCATAATACTCAAGATCATGATCTAATGGAGTGAGATAATAAAAATAAGGAATCACATTACACATATGTTTCAGGGAATGCAAACCATTTTGAAAGAATATGACAGTGTAATTAAGAATCACTGACCTGAGGAAAATAGTTTTATCATAGATATAATATTTTCTTACACTATTTAGATATTAAAAATGAACTTCATGATTTTTGTTGTTTTGTTTTTTATTGTAGGCTTTTTGGTGTGTTTTGTTTTCCACTTTAGTTATTTATTTATTTATTGCATTTTATTTGCTTTTTATCCCCACTGTAGCCCCCTCCTTTGTCTCCTCCTAGTCCCAACCACCTTCCCTCTTCTTGACCCTAGTTTACTTTTGAATAACACAAAGAAAATGAAATCTCAATACACAAACTTTGGTGAGGCCCAAAGAAATTAGGTTATTTAACAAAAAATGGATATATAATAATATAACACAGTGCATGATACTACAATAATGAAAAACAATACCATGGAAAGGCATTTGTTACTGAGTTCTCAGCACTGCTTGCAGTTTGCATCTAAAGAAACTCTTCAATACATAATTAATCAGTTTCTCTTCAGTTAAATTTGTGATTTATTTCACTCTCACAACCATCCTCACCTCCAATTTTATGGATTCTGGTGCTTTCTTAAATCTGCAGCCAGCCCATTGTGTACATACAACATGACAGCCAAATCCTCATGTACATAAAACAAAATAAATAAATCTTTAAAATATTGCTAAATAAAATAAAGTTTCTTGCATGCCATTCTTTATTTACAAATTCTTAGGTTAAAATACTTTCATTCTTATCTATGGTTGCTGTGTGTGCATAGCTGTTTTATTTTATTGTTGTCCTTCTTTCCTAAACAAAGGAGGTGGTTCATTATGGTTTGAAACAAATATTTATCTGTTTTTCAGACATTCAGGATAAGATTACTTTTTTCATATTATTATTATTTATTACAGTTTATTCAGTTTGTATCCCCACTATGCCCCCTCCCTTGTCTCCTCTAAATCCTACCCTCCCTCCCTCTTCTCCCCCATGCCCCTCCTGTAGTCCTGATAAGATTATTTTTAAGGCTCTGTGTATAACATATACTGATGAATCCTGATATTAGGAACATTGACACATGAATTGTGCTATATTCCAGTATGACTGGAATACAAATAATTTAAAATTTGAGTTGTTTTAGAGCTGAGGAAGTATCTAGTTTAATACAATGCTTGTCAAATATTCAGGAAGTCTTGAATTCCCTTCTCATCATTTTATAAACCATAGGGTTGTGCTACCTATCTTTAATTCCAACACTTATAAATCAGAACCTGGAAGACAATATATTCAAATGCATCCTCAGCCTCATCTTCATAGCCTGTTCAAAGACAGTCTAGAATACATAAAAGATGACCTTGATTAATTAAGTACTAATTTAATTATTCTAGTTCTTAGAGTTACTATTGCTATGCTAAAACACATGACCAAACATAACTTTGGGAGGAAAGGGATATTTTTCTTTCTTCTTTTTTTTTTTTTTACTTTTTCCCATCATTAGTGAAGGAAGTTAGGACAGGAACTCAGACAGGAACCTGGAGGCAGACACAGATGGAGAGGCTAGGGAGGAGTGCTGCTTACTGCTGGTTCCTCACGCTGGTCAGCCTGCTTTCTTATAGTAAAGGGATCCACAAGGCTTGGGATGACCCCACCTGCAATGGGTGGGACCCTTGCGCATTGTTCACTAGTTAAGAAAATTGCTTTCAGCTGAATCTTATGGGAGCATTTTCTCAGCTAGGTTTTCCCCATTAGGATAATTCTGGCTTGCATCAAGGTGACACAAACAGACAGCAGAGCTGTTAAAAATTGATAGGTTTTAAAAATTCTTATTCTGTCTGAAAATTTGAAGCAATAAATTATAAAATGCATACTAAAATTATAAAAGTTACTGTATAATAAATGATAAAATAGTTATAACCTATTTTGCATTTTGTAGTTATGAAAGTAAGTGAATGAGAGGACTATTAGCTGTTTGTTAATTTAATTCTTCCATACCTAGTCATAAAAAACTTGCTATTTCAAATACTTAAAAAATAAACCATTGCATTAGGTGGCAAATTCTAAGGAATAGATGAGGGTGACCCTAACTAAGACTCCTAAGAAAGGGGAATACAGAGCCTGAAATGGTCATCTCCTATATGCAGGAAAGTCTTCAATGGATGGATTAAGCCACTAACCAGCCACAAAACCTTCAAACTACAATTTGTCGTGCCTTCAAGAAGTACTGCGGTAAAATAAAAGGTGCATAGAAATGGTGTGAGTGTTCAAGCACTGACTGGTTCTGCTTGAGACCCATGCCACAAGAGGGAGCTCCCCCTGACACTCGATGCAGGGCCAGGACCCTGAGGAGTGGATAGCCCAAGACCCTAGGATAAAACTCTTGTGCAGCTGGGTCTTTATATGAGACTCCTATCAGAAGGAGCACTGACTGTCTCTGACTCCATGGCCTGCCTTTGGATCCCTTTCCTTTAGAGGTGGTGCCTCATCTCTCCTCAATAGTGGATGTGCCTAGTCTTACTGCAACTTGGTAAGCCAAGGCTGGTTGATATTCACAGGAGACCTGCCATTTTCTGAGGAGAAAAGGAAGAGGAGTGGGTAGGAATGGGGTAGGATAGGTGAGAGGTAGGGACTGGGAAAAGAGGAAGAAAAGGAGGCTATAACTGGAATGTAAAGTAAATAATTAATAATAATAATAATAATGTCAATGAAATGGTTCCAAATGATATTCTGCTATACTATTAAGTTGGTGTATATACCCCTTATAATCAGAGAGGTTTCATCCAGCAATTGAAAGAAACATATGCAGAGACCCACAGCCAAACATCAAGCAGAAACTGTGGAATCCTATGGAAGAGGGGTTAGAAAGGATTGTTAGAGGAAGGGATGAAGGACATCACAAGAAAACCCATAAAATCAGCTCATCAGGGCTGATAGTAGCTCACAGAGACTGATCTGACAATCAGGAAGCTTTCATTAAGCCACCCTATGCTCTCTTCATATATGTTACAGTTGTGTAGCTTGATGGACTTGTGGGACTCCTAACTGTGAACAGGCTCTGTTTATGACTCATTTGTCAGCCTTTAGGTCCCTTTTCCTCCTACTGGGTTGTCTCTTCCAAACTGATACACCTTGCCATGTTTGGTTGATATCCTTGGGAAACCTGTCCTTTTCTGAAGGGGAATGGAAGAGTAGTGCTTTGGGTGAGAGGGGAGGTGAGGTCAGACTGGGAGAAGAAGAAGAAAAGGTAAAAATGTACCTGAATCTGTGGGTTATAAAGGTAGAAAACAAGGTAGAAAAGCATATGCAATAGGAATGGGGTTGTCTAGGATTCTGGGAAGATTCAAGGCATGATCAAAATACTTTGCATACAAACTAGAAACTATCAAAGAACAGATGAGTTAAAAATTGCACAGTAAATAAAATAAACATATTACTACATATTAGAAGTGTCTTAATAATATATTTTATTAAAACTATTTCATTTATATCATTTACTAATAACAAAAATATTTCATGGAATCATTCTTTAGGGGGAATTAATTATAATTAAAGTAGAAAAGTTATATTTCTTGAAGGTAATAAAATTTACTTCTTTTATTAGCTAAGGTAGTTATCTTTTAAAACTTCTATTTTCAAATGGACTACCATTTTACTTCTCATATAATTTTGACCACAAGCTTAGTAATATTAGGACAGTTTGTACTAATTTATATCTAGAATAAAATGTTCTAAGGCTACTGGTATGTGTGGCTTAGCATCTATTTGCCTATGAATTATAGCTGGAGTTGTAAAAGGCTAACAATGGTCTAGAGTTTGCAGTATTTTTCTTCTTTTCTCTTTAAAATGTGAACCTTTATCCTGGAGAATTAGTCACTGAATTTATCTAGGAGCATATGTATCATAAGAAATGTGTTATGGATTTAATATCAATAATTTAAAATGAAAGAAGCATTTTCAATATTTAAGTTCTTGAATGACTTTTAATTGGAAATATGATAAAATAGGGCAACACTTAAGAACTGCAAAATAAACCCATTCATAACATGTTGGCAATTAAATGTTTTTTCATCCTGATTAGTTCTTTGCTGTCTCATACTGTACTTAAAAGGCAATACTAATTACTTAATGCTAGTTTTGAAGTACATTGTTTAAACTGATAGGTACTATGTGCACTTTTTTATTTCAGATTTTTTTTTCCATATTATGTGTCAGGATTATGTGGAGAGCTGCTTGTTTGTCAGGCTCTTTGTTACTGAGTTTTCAGCAAAACACATGTTTTTACCCTGGCCTTCATCTGGAGACAGAGATAATCAGGATGTTTTGCCAAGCTCCTTCCTTTTGTTTGTGTGAGGATCACACAGAGAGGTGATTGAGGTAAACAAGTTTGACTTCTGGATGAACCCCCTCATTGTAATCAGGTGTTTTGCTCTGACTAAAGAAAAGGGATTGTGGAATAAACCAGGTGCTACAGTTTCTACTGTCAGCCCTCTTGAGTGGATCCCTTGTGTGTCCTGTGTTATTTTCTTTAAATCCTCACTCCCGGCTCAGGAACTGTTCGACTCTGCCTGCCTGCTCTGGCAGGGTTACAAATTTAATTATTAAAGGTGAGACAATAGGCAATCAATACATAACAATAACAATAACAGAAAGCAGATATTTCTTAAACAGAACCTATATATTCATATCTACAAATTAGCTTAATGAATACATTATAACATTTACATTGTTCAGAGAATGAAAAAAATTCTTACAGAAAAATACTTTAATGCATATAAATATCATAAGTTTAAAATGATAAACATGTGTAAATATGAATAACTATGCATATATAGAGGTAGTTATACTTAGTCTTGGGTTTATTGTACTGTTTTACGTTCCTCCATATTGCATTTAAAAACTCAGAAACAAATTTTCTTTTGTACATGTCTTTTTTTTAGTATTTTTATTGTATTATAATTGATTGGCAAGGGTAGATCTAGCATAATAAAAGCTATTATGCCTGATACTTTATTCAGAACTCAGATGCTGTTAATAAGCAGCTGAGAATATTTATATTACATCTGGCTCTGCATACACGTGAACTTTTTCCCAAAATAGTACATTGAATCTAAACATTGATGACAAAATGATCGTTTTTAGCTTTGGGATCATTTCCATCTGTGAGTTATGGACTATACTTCAGTTCATGTCTATGTTTTAGAAGGTATTATTACTGAGGGATTTCCTTAATATATTTATGTACATTTCTATTTGTAGAAACAGTAATACTTTCACTTCAAAAAAATTACAAGTGAGATTTATATTTTGAACCATTTTTACTACAAATAAATATAGAACTCAGAAATGAAGGTTATAATTTACACAGATTGTCTACTTTATGTATAAACCATTCTTCCTGCTCTTAGCAACGGAGTGTTAATTGTAACAGCATTCAGAGTGACTGATATGAAAGTCTGGGGAGAGGGTTTAAGGATGTTTCACTGTCATGTGAGTTATCATAGATTAAATTCCGTTCCTCAGCAACTCTTCTGCTTTATCCTATGTCCTTCACCATTTATGAAAACCAACTTGAGGCTATTCATATGGAGGCATTGATTACTGAAGAGTTAACAAATGTCACAGGTTTGTCCTTTCATCCTTTTATTATTCGACTACTTTTTAATGGCACTAATTATGCCCCTAGCAGTGAGCTACCCTTGCATGTGCCATGTCATAGTTTAGATTCACAACTTTTATACCTGTGGGCTTTCACATATGCTATTCCTCTTAGCTGTAGTGACCTTTTTCTTATTCTATACTTGAATTTTCAATTTACTTTCTTGTCTTAGACAAAGATTTATTTCAAAAGCCTTTCCTAGCTTTTCAGAACCTAAATAATAGAACCTAAAACACTTCTGGTCTGCCTCCACAGGTGTCAGTTCATGTAGTTTTTAATATATAAAATGGAAATTTTCTTATAAATCCTATAATTAGATTCCTACAATAATAACTTATGTCAAATAACCAGTTTTATATTCTTAATTTATCTAAAATAATAAAGTTGTATGTGATTCCAGAACTGAGCATTCGGTATGGGGTAACCAATTGGTATGCTTTTGTGATGGCTAGTCTCAGTTGTCAACTTGACTATATCTGATTAATTAAAAATCAAAGCAGCTGTGCACACCTATGGGAGATTTTCCTTAACTAAATCATTTGAAGTGGGACCACCCACCTTAGTACGCATCTTTTGAGAAGGGAAGATCCTCCTCTCAATCTTGTCTTGTCAGCCTACATAAGAAGGAAGCTTTCGGCTTCCTTCCTTGGTAATCCTAAAGAAGGAGGGTTGCTCTTCTCTTGCTTGCATGTTCACTCCTTCACTGACATTACAGCGTACTTATTATTATTTTTTTATTAATTACACTTGATTCATTTTGCATCCCCCCATAAGCCTCTCCCTCCTCCCCTCCCAATCCCACCCTCCCTCTTCCTTCTTCATGTATGCCCCTCCCCAAGTCCACTGATAAGGGAGGTCCTCCTCTCCTTCCTTCTGATCTTAGTCTATCAGATCTCATCAGGAGTGGCTCCATTGTCATCCTCTGTGTCCTGGTAAGGCTGTTCCCCCCTCAGGGGGAGGTGATCAAAGAACAGGCCAATCAGATGATGTCAGAGGCAGTCCCTCTTCCCATTACTCTGTAACCCACTTGGGCACTGAACTGCCATGGGCTACTTCTGTGCAGGGGTTCTAAGTTATCTCCATGAATAGTCCTTGGTTGGAGTATGAGTCTCTGGGAAGTTCTCTGTGTTCAAGATTTCTGGTTCTGTTGCTCTCCTTGTGGAGTTCCCGTCCTCTCCATATCTTACTATTTCCCATTTCTTACATAAGATTCCATGCACTCTGCCCAACAGTTGGCCATAAGTCTCAGTGTCTGCTTTGATAGTCTGCAGGGCAGAGGCTTTCAGAGGCCCTCTGTGGCAGGTTCCTAGGTTGTTTCCTGTTTTCTTCTTCTTCTGATGTCCATCCTCTTTGCCTTTCAGGATGGGGATTGAGTGTTTTAGTCAGGGTCCTCTCTCTTGATTAGTTTCTTTAGATGTACAGATTTTACTCAGCAATGAAAAATAAGGAAATCATGAAATTTGCAGGTAAATGGTTGGACCTGGAAAGTATCATCCTGAGTGAGCTGTCCCAGAAGCAGAAAGACATACACGGTATATACTCTCTCTGATAGACATATATCATAGGATAAACCTAGTAAAATCTGTACAGCGTACTTCTTTAGGATTACCAACAACCAGGGGAGTAAACAACTACTAGTTTCTAGGACTTTTTATAGGTAGACAGCTATTACTTGTAAGCCACTCTAATGTATCCTATACACATTCATTCATTCTTTCAGTTATATTCCTCTAGAGAACCCTGACTAATACAGCTCTTTTTGAGGGAGGACTATTTCCCCTGCTCTCAGTATTTATTAGTTGCCTGCAGTTCTTTGTCTGGAGTCCAGACCCGAAACCATGAGTTTACTCCCACATTAATATGTTTATTTGTACATCATTGTACAATTCTTGCTTAGACCATCATGTTGATGAGACTTCATGGGTGTAACTTCTTTGACATTTATAGGAAGCTAGAAAATGCAACTTCACAGTGAATTTTCTGTTCTGAATAAAAATGTTTCTACCCCTTTTATCTGCAGTTGTCATTGAGGCTTAAGTACAGGAGTTATGTTGTAGAGGTTTCAGCTGGGTACTATGAGGTCAGTCGTTTCCTTATACTGACTGGTTGTGTTTTTATCTAATGATGCCCCTCTTTCTCAAAGAGAAATTTCTATGATTGGGGTAAAACTTACACTTATCTGTAATTATAGTGATAAATGTTTGGAATATATTTAGAAATTATAATAGTTTAGGAAACAGGATGTTATAAATGATTTCTCCAATACTCATAAATTCAGGAGTCTTTAGTAGCTGACTAGTTTTCTCATACCATACATGAATTACCTTTTATTTGACTGAGTCTTAAGTACAACTGGAGGATTGTAGGTTAATGCCAAAGTATGTCTATCACTCTTACACCCTCTGGTTATTGGACAATACCTCAGGTATTTTACTGGTCAGTGTCTTTTTTTTTAGAAGTCATAGCTAGGTAGGACTATTGGTTGTTTCCCTCCTTTGGAAACTTTCAAGCATTTAGGATGTCCTTATACATAGATACCTACATTTGAAATAGTCACATGTCCGTCTGTGTACATAGATGTTATAAAGGAACAACTTGATTCTGCTTTAAATTTTTGAAGAGAAAGTTTATGTGTGGAAATAGCCTGGGTATACTGGTTGATAATTATAAATTAAAAAAAAAACTTTTGTTGTAAATTTAAAAAAAAAAGTGTTGGACTATATAATGTTTATTATTTGCCCCATGATTTATTGTGGTGGTATTATTTAACCTGCTATCACAAATAATAAGACTCAGACATCTGTTAGATTTTACGATTTCCTTATTTACCTTGGGCTAGGCATATGTTTCCCTTAGGCTGTCTCAGTAACCTCATTATCCATCTCATAGTCCCCATCCAATACCTTCCACCTTAATCATCCTCATCTGAACTATATTTCATCTATAATCTTATAAATACTTGCTTTATGTTTTATCTGGGCCTTTCCACTTCATTATAGTAGTCCTTCCTCCAAGTCCACATGAGTCCTTCTCTATGCTAACCCTTGTGTCATCCTTTCTCCTTTTTTCTGTTTCCTGTGATTGCCTTGTCCTTAGTAACACCTACCCCATTCTGCTCTGCCCAGGTATAGACTTTTACTCAACCAATCAGGTATTTCTTTGTCAAGTTTACATAACAAAGATAGGCATATCCAAGATGCAACCAGATCTTGAAGACCAGCATCAGAACAACTCCCAACAAAAGAAAATAAGCTAATGACAATCTCAAATATTTAGCAATAATTTAGAAATATTAAATAGAAATATGTTTAGGACTAACAACAAATGATGTATCTAATCGTTAAGCTTTGTCTATATTTAGAATCTGTATAGGACCAAGTAGGAAATGTGGAAAGCCAGAAATCAAATGACTTAAATTTAAATTGATGACAGAATATTCAATTAGTGTATAAATAAATATCAATAAACATAAAATCTAAAATGTTCAATTATACTTCTACTCTTGATGTTGTAATAAGAAATTTTCTTAGAAACATGAAAAAAACACATCCTTAGTATTATTTATTTCATAAACAGAATATGACAAAAGGCGTGTTAGTGTAAAAACTACACAATGTTATACAGTGAGTTACCACTATCCATGTAACACAATTGTTTCATTCAAAATAATAAACAAACACATAGAAAAGTCATGTTTTTTGTGGTCATTCGCTAAAGATTCAGTTAAATGTACTCATTTTATAATGAAAGGTCTACACTCAGTTCAGAATATAGCAAGTTTTAAAAATGTGTGCTAAGGTATTCACTTAAGTCTCATACATGATAATACTGAAATATGTTGCTTCCTTTCACAAATTTAACATTCTTCTTTTATAATCCGTCAAAGTAGTTTATCATAAATTCAGAACACTTTTGGAAAAAGTACCAGGAACCCCTTTTCAGTTTCAGTTACTTTTGCTCTTCACATTTAACTTGTCATCCATATATAAAACGTAACTGGTAGAATGTCATGTCTTTTGCATAGCTTCCTGGTTATTATATTTTATGTAACTAAAGAAAAAGGAAGAAATCAAACATCTACTACATTTTACTTATAAAATGTGTCTGGGAATTGTGATGTATAAGTGGTTTCAGGCAGCTCATACTTATTAGAAACATTTTTGGAGCATCTTCAGGGGTCAAAAGGATAATTAATTAAAGGATAGTTCTTTTGTGTCTTTGTCATTGCAGATAACCGAGACATTCTGGTAATGTTTAAGCTTCTATTCACTTTAAAGTTTTTATTCAGTAGGCACTTTTAATGAAATGCAACACTTCCCTTTGTTCCCTCTTGCCTTTTTTGAGTTTTCACATTTTTATGCAGAGTAAAAATAAAATGAGACAACTTTAAGGTTGATGGCAAGACCTCTTGCTATATAAACTTTGATTTCATGATATTGTCACAGTTGTGTGATGTCTGTTTTAATGAAGGAGGGAGGCACCAGACCAAGACTGGTGTCAGTACACTCTTTATTTGTGAACCTCCATAACAATGTGTCAGATCTTTTTATTTTATTTTTCCATCATCCTGTCTCCAGATGCCTTGTTTTCAGCATGCCAATGGACATAACTTTTTGTGCTTTCTGTAGAAGCTTTTCATGAAATCACAGATGTGTTCATTTGAGAAGTTTAATTGTTGTAATGAATAGATGAGGATGGGAATCAGGTAAAAAATGCCCCAGCCCACATTGTTTTAAATATTTGAGACTCAGAGTTCAACTGTTTGGGATGAATGATGTCTTTAAAATCAGAGTTCAGAGATAGTTATGGACGCCCTCTACTTCTCCCCTGTGTGGTTTTATCTACTAGATTCCTATTCACTGGATTGTGCTCTCCTTACCTGCCAGGCCCGGCACCTCGCTCTATACTTAGACCAGTCTCTTTTCATGTTCAATTTTGGGGAAAGTTGTGCTGTGGAACAAACCAAGCATCTCTGATTTACTATGTAAAAGACAGAGGCAAGTTGTTAGTTTCTTAAAAAAATCATGTTTTGGAAGACTATGGAAATAATTATGACACTGTTGGTAGGCATGGACGTGCGTGCATCCTGTCAGCTTCCAAACATTAATGAAAATATAAGACATGCTGTTAACTGAATTGTGGATATTTGGATGTAAATTAGAAAGTAGATAAATCTCATAGATGGGTTTAAAATTTAAAAATACTTCATCCTGCTTTGGACAGAAATACTTGCTTTTGGCAGAGCCAGTGTATTTGAACTCTTTTAAATGTGACTATTTAATTAGAAAAAGGAGATATTTCGAAAGATTTTTCAATGTTTTAGGGCTAAGGACAATGAATTCTATGTTCTGGAAAACACACTGTATTTTGCACTCAGTCCTTAAGTTTATCATAAGTTGGTTACTTAAGTTGCTTTGCAATCCCATCACATTGCTGTGAAAATTACATTTACAGACAAATCACTCCTAACATGAAACCTGTTTGGGAAAAATAAAATAAAAAATAAAATTGTCTCAGACAATACTGTCCTTATTTTGCTACAAAGAGTAGTAGCAAAATAAAACTTCGGTTTCATTTCTTATACAATACAGGTAATAGGACATAGAAATCAATGGAACATCATTCTTTATTTTTCTCCAAATTATGATGTTTACAAAGCTTTAGAAACGTGTGTGGCACTGTGTAACTAAAATGTTCATAGTAATCTTTTTATTATAGTGTGGTTAAGTCACTGCTGCTTTATGTGTTAACGGGAATATTATTTAATCAATGGCACCAAACTGCGCTGTTGAGAGTATGACTGCAGTTCTTTACAGAAGGAGGGTGGTAGTGCTGCGTTAAATCTAACAAGCAACAGTTTATGCCAGTTGTTATTGCATATTTTTATTGCTCATTTTCTCCTAAATTCTTTTCTGTTGAATGAATGGCAGGAGGGTATTTTATGCTAATTTCTGTTTTTACTCTGGTTTAAATAATATGACTAACATTTCCTGCTTCACCTGATGTGTTTCCTGAAATGACAATTTGACACTTAAATGTAATACATAATTCACTTTGCTTGAAAATAAAGCCTCTGACTATTTATAGTCTTACAATAATTTTTTTTCTGATAATTGCTATGGTGTTTTGAGCCAAAAGTATTTAAAAAGGAAGTGTTCAGACAAGTTGAAAATATTTTGGCATATTCATTTCATGATATTTGGAAATTCTCACCTAAAATAAACCTAGGATGTAAGTGCACATTGAGTCAGAAGAGGAAAGGTTTCTAGAGAAGAGCAATTTCCTACAGAATAATAAACACGAGTGTTTCTAGGGTGCAAGAGTAGTATGAACAAAGGTAGAAAAGAGGATTTAAGTAAATAATCTCTTTTTTTTTTCCGGAGAAATTAATTTGCTTCACCTTGAAAGCTATCCTCAGAACTTACTGATTCAGTAGCACTAGGTTCTTACGCTGATCTTCCTGCTCATGAGTCAACCCTATATTAAAGTGCTCTTGAAGGAACAAGTAAATTGATCATTTGATTCTTAATTTAGAGACGTACAAAACAAATTTGCTGAAAACAGGAGAGAAGCAAAGGTCATATAGGTTCGAGCAGAGCTCTGGAAAGCAACACTTCAGAGCCTTTTCCTTCATGAGTGCCTAAAATGTCCTTGATTCCGTTCTGACTGGAGACCAGTAGTTCTAGAATAATTTGTTCGATTCTTTCTCTGGCTTTCTTTTTAAAATCTTTTATGTCACTTAGTTGAACACTGAGTAGGGCCTCAAAACTAACATGATGACAAGACGGAACTTGACAGGCACCCACACACCCCCTTGGTTGGGTTCAACACCTGACAAATTCAGTTCCCAATGTCTCATCTTAGCATCAGCTAAGGACTATGAAACCCCCTGGAGGGACCTGGAAAGATGATTTAATGTTTAAGAACACTTGTCCTAGCAAAGGTTTGGAGTTTGAGTCCCAGCATGCACTTCGTCTCCCGTGCATTCAAATGCATTCTTTTGTCTTATGCATATTCATTCACACTGACACTGTTCTAGTTTGCTTTTCTGATATTGTGTTTAAACATTTACCAGAAACAATGCCGAGAGGAAAGACTGTTTTATCTTGCAGACTATAATCATCATTGATATAAGCCAAGGCAGAAACTAAAGGCCTGTGGAGACAGATGCACCAACTAGGGACCATGGAATAGTGATGACCTAGGCAGATGTAGCCGATAGGTATCTATGTGTCTATGCAGGTCACCTATTAAGAGTTGCTAGAGCTGTCTATGATATGTACTCTGTTGCCTTCCTTTTGATTACTTCAACAGGGTGAGGGGCTTGCCAGGTCTCAGAGGAAGAAGATACAGGTAGTCATAAAGAGACCTGATAGTCTGGGGACAGTTGGTAAGGGAAGAGGACTCCCCATTTCTGATGACTAGAGGAGGAGATTAAAGAAGAAGAGAGAGAGAGGGCAGGACTGGGAGGAGATGAAGACTGGGCTACAACTGGGATATGAAAGCAAATAAATTAATAAAACACAAGTTTAAAACAATAAATACCCATAGACTTGGCTTAGCCATACAATCAAACCAAGATTTACCCTGTCTTCCATGTCAAAGACAGTGATAAGCTCCATAAAGCAGCAGTCCCTGATGAGGAGAAAAAAACCTGAAGGAAAAATTAGAAGCATCCCCTTAAGGTCATGACTGAAGTGTGCCGTGTTTAAGAGTCTCTTTGTTGCCAGAGTTATTACAGTCAGAACTGTGCTCTGTAAACCGTAAGAAGCCTGAATTTGCCATCATACTTAATAAGCAACATGAAAGAGAAAAGGTAATGGTGAAAAGAAAAAAAAAAAAAAAAAAAAAAAAGAAAGGAGTGAGAGAGATTTATTTAATGGAGTCACATAGGAAAAACAAATAAGGTAATCCTTTGACCACACAATTCCACCCTATTTGGAGTCCTCATGTGAGGTGTAGGTTTAAGTAGAGTGCAAATGTTTCAATTTCTATTATGTTTTCCATTATCATAGACTGCTCATACTATTTTAATACAATTATTTTCTTTTTTAATATTTATTTATTATTTGTACACTTTTCTGCCTGCATGTATGTATGCCTGCAGGTCATAAGAAGTCACCGAACCTCATTACAGATGGTTGTGAGCCACCATTGTTGCTGGGAAGTGAACTCAGGACCTCTGGGACAGCAACCAGTCCTCTTAACCTCTGAGCCATTTCTTTGGTTCCAATGAAGACTATTTTTTCTTTTTTTAATTAAATTTTTATTTTTTAATATTAGTTAGAGTTTATTAACTGTATCACAGCTGTATCTGCTCCCTCATTCCCTGCCAATCCCACATTCCCTCCCTCATATCTTCCCTGCCCCTTTCTAAGTCCACTGATAGGAGAGGACCTCCTCCCCTTCCATCTGACCCTAGCTTATCAGGTATCTTCAGGGCTGGCTGCAAAGTCCTCCTCTGTGGCCTAGCAGGACTGCTCCTCCCCTGGGGGATGGGGGTAGGTCAAAGAGCCAGCTATTGTGTTCATGTTAGAAATAGTCTCTGTTAACCTTATTAGTGTACTTGTATACTGAGCCACCATGGGCTAAATCCAAGCAGGGGTTCTAGGTTATATTCATACATGGTCCTTGGTTGGAGATACAGTCTCACAAAAGACCCCTATGCCCAGATATATTTGGTCTTGTGGAGCTCCTGTCCTCTCCAGGTCATATTAACTCCCCCTCCTTTCATATGATTCCCTGCATTCTGCCCAAGGTTTGGTTAGGAGTCTCAGCATCTGCTTTGATACACTGCTAGGTAGAGACTCCCAGAGGACCTCAGTGGTAGGCTCCTGTCCTGTTACTTGTTTTCTTCTGTGTCCAATGTCCATTCCATTTGTCTTTTTAAGTGTGGGTTGATCAGCTTACCCAGGGTCCTCTTTCTTTATGTCCTTTAGGTGTACAGATTTCAATATCTTTATCCCATCTTCTAGGTCTAGTACACACTTATAAGTGAGTATATACCATGTGTGTCTTTCTCCTTCTGGGATACCTCACTCAGAATGATCTTTTCTAGATCCCACCATTTGCCTGCCAATTTCCTGATTTCCTTGTTTTTGATTGCTAGGTAGTATTCCATTGTGTAAAAACATCACAATTTCTGTATCCATTCCTCCATTGATGGATATCTGGGTTATTTCCAGGTTCTGGCTATTACAAATAAAGCTGCTACAAACATGGTTGAGCAAATGTCCTTGTTGTGTACTTGATCAACTTTAGGATATATGCCTAGGAGTGGTATAGCTGGGTCTTGAGGAAGCACTATTCTTTTTTTTTTTTTTTTTTTTCAATGCAGTTTATTCAGGAACCTTGAACAATCCTCGGACCCTGGGGAAAGCCAGCCCACAGCTTAAATAGCCTCTGGGTAGCCAACCCAGGCGTGCCATGTGGGCAATGCAGATAGGTCCACATACATGGAAGCAAGCCAGATCCTCAGCCTTAGCCAAATGTGGAATTGTTCCTGACAGAGAGCACTCACCATCGGGAAGGTAGAAGGCAGAAACCAGCTCCATCTTTAAGGCATAGCATTCCGCAGCTCTCTACAGTTCCCCCTTTTTGTTTTAGACGCATCAGGCAAGAGTAGAGGTCTGATCTCTGATATTAGAAATAAATTGGGACTTTGTACCGATGTTCATTTAGGTGTCAACCACCCAAAGAGGAAGCACTATTCTTAATTGTCTGAGAAAGCTTCAGATTGATTTCCAAAGTGGTTATACCAGTTTACATTCCCACCAGCAATGGAGGAGGGTTCCCCTTTCTCCACAACCTCTCCAGCATGTGTTGTCACTTGAGTTTTTAACCTTTGTCATTCTAATGGGAGTAAGGTGAAATCTCAGGGTCATTTTGATTCGCATCTCTCTGATGGCTAAAGATGTTGAGTATCTCTCTGTTTCTTTGCCATTCTATGTTCTTCTACAGAGAATTCTCTGTTTACCTCATTTTTTAATCGGATTGCTTGATTTGTTGCTTTTTAACTTTTTTATTTCTTTATATATTCTTTATATTGGCCCTTTGTCAGATATAGGATTGGTGAGGATCCTTTCCCAGTCTACAGTCTGTAATTTTGTTCTGAGGACAGTGTCTTTTGCTTTACAGAAGTTTTTCAGTTTCATGAGCTCCCATTTATTGATTGTTGCTCTTAGAATCTGTGCTGTTGGTGTTCTGTTCAGGAAGTTGACTCCTGTGCCAATGAGCTCCAAGGTCGTCCCCTCTTTTTCTTCTAACCAATTTAGTATATCTGGTTTTATGTTGAGGTCTTTAATCCACTTGGACTTTAGTTTTGTGCAGGGGGATAAATATGTATCTATTTTCATTCTTCTGCATGTAGACATCTAGTTGGACCAGCACCGTTTGCTGAAGATGCTGTCTTTTTTCCATTGAATGGTTTTGGCTTTTTTGTCAAAATCTGATCTCAAGCTCTACTATAGAGTAACAATGAAGACTATTTTAATGAAGAGTATAAGTGTGATGGCTTCTTTGCAATACGAACTTATTTCTAACAATTATGGAAGCTAAGAAGGTCAGTATCAAAGACCTGTCTGATTCAGTGCCTAACAGGGACCAACATCCTCATGAAGAGAACTCTGTCTTGTTCATGTTTTGACAGTGTTGCTAGAGTGAAGTCTATCTTTTGGACTATTATTTTTTTAGTATCTCTTTTTTAATTATTGTTTTTATTTTTTATATTAATTACAGTTTATTCACTTTGTATCCCAGCTGTAGCTTCCTCCCTCAATCCCTCATTCCCTCTCAGTCTCATCTTAACCTCTCAGTCTCCATCTCTTGTCTCCTCCTTGTCCCTCTGCAAGTCCACTTATAGGGGAGGTCCTCCTCCCCTTCCATCAGACCCTAGCTTATAAGGTCTCATTAGGAATGGCTGCATTGTCTTCCTCTGTAGCCTGGCAAGGCTGCTATCTCCCTCAGGGGTTGGGTGATCAAAGGGCCTGCCACTAAGTTTATGTCAGAGACAGTTGCCCTTCCCCTCACTAGGAAACTCACTTGGATACTGAGCTGCCATGGACTACTGTTTTTTTGTTTTGTTTTGTTTTGTTTTCTAATTTTATTTTTCTTATTAGTTACATTTTGTAACTCTGTGTCCCAGCTGTATCCTGCTCTCTCATTCCCTCCCCAAGCCCACACTTCCTCCCTGGTCTCCTCCCTGCCCCTTTCCAAGTCCACTGATAGGGGAGGATCTCCTCCCCCTTCATTTGACCCTGTTTTATCAGGTATCTTCAGGGCTGGCTGCAAAGTCCTCCTCTGTGGCCTAACAGGACTGCTCCTCCCCTGGGGGGATAGGGAGGTCAAAGAGCCTGCCCTTGAGATCCTGTTAGAAATAGTCCTTGGACTACTGTTTTTAAGAGCACAAAGCCCATTCACAGGCACCTCACAAAGACCTTACTTTCAAATGCCATTACATGTGGGATTTTTTTTTCATAGTGAGTGAATTTGGTTTTGAACGGAGCATAGAATTAAGTATTTGATCCACTGATAAAATATTATCCATTTGACTGATTAAAACTAGACACAGATACTGTGTTGGAGGAATAAATGATATTTCATTAACTGAAACAATGAAATCTATAAAATGAGAAAGATTCCTTTAGCAGAAATCTAGTCAGGCTTTATTTATTATTTTAAACACAGGTGAGTTCAGAATTGTTTTTGATATAAACTCATACAAAATTTATGGAGAAATTCGTAAATTTAGAGACATAGTACAAAATACTATGTCAAATTTTTAGAACACTGACAAATGCACAGAAGTTGCATCAACTGTAACTTACAGAAAAAAATTAATGTATTTGTAAAAATTCAGTTGGAGAGGGTTGGAGGAAGAAAAATCAATGTTGTGTTATTGGAGTGTTCTGAAGAACAAGTAGTGAAGAAGGCCAGTTTGAACTTGGATACGGGAATGGATTCCAGTTCAAACAGAAGAAATCAGCAAGAAACTTTGACATAAGTACTGACCACGCTCTATAAACACGAATCAGAGCCCAGAAAAAACTTCCAAAGGAAGTCCCCAATGCAGTTCGGGAGCATTCTTTTCACCATTTTACCAAGGGGCACATCTAGCCGGGCTGAGAAGTCTGGTAGGTCACAGTGTTCACAAGTGTGTCAGAAGTTCATGACTTTATTCCCTAGCAGGCTCCATCACAGTTTCTGTAACTATGAAGCTGGCCAGGGGGTTAATCATCCAATCATTACTGAGGGTTTTAAATAATAAACCATTGCTTCTATTACATGGACCATTCAATCATATGAGACAGCCACTTTCAAACTCTCTTTTATGTCTGTCTGGTTCTTTTAAATTACATGTATTTGGAGTGAGTTGCATGTAGGTTTGAGCCACTTGATATGATGATGGGAACTGAAATCCGTCCTCTGCAACAACAGTTTGAATTGTTACCCACTGAGCAATCTCACCAAACATTCTGCACTTTAACATTCCTTCATGGGATGGTCGGTTGCCAAGTGTTTTTCTCGTCTTACATAGCTTTGTTTACCGTACTTGATTCCAAGATGTTGTCCATCCCTGTCTCTATTTGAATGTTTCTGCCCCAATTACTCAGGATTCAGCATTTCCTGCTTTAAAGCACTTGATGATCCCACTCTTCCGAGGTACTCCAAAGGAAGCATACAAAATGAGAGCACTAGAGCAAAATCACTGTAAAACTGGCCCACAGCCCAGGACTGAAGGGGTCTGAGGTCTCAAGGCTTCAGAAGGCTTCAGATGGTCTCAATGGCTGTTTAGCTGAAGAAACAAAAATTAAACATCACTACACCTGTATGCTTAATTAAAATTGCACAGGTGTGTGTGTGTGTGTGTGTGTGTGTGTGTGTCTATTTTTAATACCGACAACACAGTGGTATTGGATTGTGGGCTTAAATGGACAATGTTTAGAGCATAGGAATGGACAGATCTACACAAAAGAAAACGAAAGTTAACTTTACTAATAAAATAGCTAATGCATTCAGTTAGGCTATTGAGTCATTAATAATATTTATGGAGTGTAATAGATTGGACAGTCTTGAAACCACCATATTTATGAGAATAATATTGTACCAGGAACTAGAGGCATAACTTTTTAGTCCAGCAACTACTCAGTGACTCATTGAGTGATCCTCGATATTCTTTGCTTCTCTGATAACAGGAAGTACGATATACTACATCTATCTTCAATTCTTTGTGTGATTAGTCAAAACTTATATACACATTTGAAAATGCAAAAATAAAACTATACATATCATAAAATAATTAAAATATTGAAAAGTGAAAGCATGTTGAATTTGGCATTTATGTGTAACTGTATTGAGTAATCTCCTTTTTCAAAAAGGTATGTAGATATTTTTAACTCTGTAATTGAAATTTAAATAAGAAAGAGATTATCAATTTCATATGACCAGACTATGAGAGAAACTTTTCTTTCTACTTAGTTACATAATTAGAAAGAGTTAAGCTGAGTTGATATTATCTGAATAATACCAGTTTTAACAATGGAACAAATAAATGTGAAGTAACAGAAAAAATAATACAATAATTTAATTCTTAGGCTTTAAGTGTCTGTAATTGACTACATGTTGTTTTTTTTTGTTTTTTTTAATGATGCATTAAAGAGAAGCATCTGTTTTTGTTTTCTCTGACTCTACCAAAGGTTTATGTATTCTTCTTTTAAATATCTTTTAATGAAATGTTCACTAATGAATATGACTATGTATGCATACATATACATGTTTTATTTCCACTGCACTAGAATAATTAGTACTAGATAGATTTCTAACATTTTAATTTGTTTTTCTTATTCTTTGTATTGAATACTTTTATAATATCAAAATGAATGGGTTTGATTAATTTAGGAAAATTTTCTGATTGTAAACACTAGGCACAAATATAAATGGAATAAACTTTATTTCATTTATGATTCATTTGACAGTATTTACTATAGAATCTCATTATATTGAGTTGCAACCAACATAGTTTTGTAAGAATATTATTCTCTGATAATCTAATCACTGGAAATCTATCAAATGATATTGACAGAGAAAACTATCCATATAACCACTGATATAATGCCCTTGTTTGTCTATTTCAATAATGCCCAAATTAATGTTCATTTAAAATATTTTAGAATTGTATCTGAATGGAAGTTTAAAAAGTGATTTGTACATATCAACATGTTACACATTGAATTTAGCAAAAAAATAAATAGAAAAACTTGATCATATTTCAGGAGTTACCTTTATTTGGACATACAGGCATAAAAATGCTTCTGTATTTCATAGTGTTCATTTAAAGAGCAAAAGAAAATTAGTTTATTAACTACTGGGTCTTTATGAGGCTTTCACACTGATTTGGGTTCCCTGTTAACCTATGATGAACCCAACCCCTATACACTTCCCATTCAAATGAATTTATGCTATGGATATTAAGAAGTAACTTCAACTTTCTTAAGCCTTTTGTTATGTATTTAATGATATTACGGTAGGTGACAAAATAAGTTAGTGTTGGACATTTTAATTGATAATATGTGCCTGTTCGGGTGACATTTGCCTTCCATGAAATAGTATTCACACATATGTGCGCCAGATATATGACACTTAGGTGATGAGTGCTGGGAGGTGATTTCACATTTCCAATGAGACTGGGGTTAGAATCCATATATTTGATTTACAGTTTTATCCTTTTTGGTGTACCATCTTCAGAGTGCCATCTCTTGTCATTGAGGCCCTAAAACCTTTATTGGAACTTACTCTATATTTGTACACAGTTACATCCACACACATACACATGTCTATATCTGTATATATAAATACGAGAATATCAATAACAATATATCGATATCAATAATTTATTAATATATGTTGTAAGCACTTGGCAAAAAAAATCATAAAAATGTGTTCATAATAACCTACAGTGCTATGAGTGATGGTTAAGTACTATCTGATCCTTCTGTTTTTTTTTTCAATAATGGACATTCCAAATAATAATTAACATGCTATGAATATAAGTAATGCATTAACATGTTGATTAACTTCCACTAGTTATGGCCATCCTGTAAAGAATTATTAATTGAATTTCACCATACAATGACCTATGCATAATTAAGATAGTTAGCATAAGTTTTATGACAAACTTGTATTAGATATTTAATGTACTTATGAACTGGCAGGAATTACATTAAAGAAATTTATATTTATCCTTTTGACTAGGTTTTCTATTTTTCACACAATTTTATAATTTAGTAAAAATTGTCAGGTTCAGAAAAAAATGCACTTGTACTTGTCTTTATCAATGTTGGTTATAATTCTTTCTAAACTGCACGGATTTTTACAGAACACTTATGTACACACACTTGCATGCCGGTGTCTGTATTTGAAGATGTGACTGGTCTTCTTTTCTGAGCACATTTTAGCATGTCAGATGTCTTGGCTTCCCTGATCAGCCACCAGAAAAGTGGGTTCCTTCCTTATATTTCACATAAGAATTCTGGATCCTATACATTGCTTAAGGTTCTTTACATAAACTTTTTTTTTTAATTTAACCGCTTATTTTAAAATGATAGAACATATTGTTTTTCCACTTGAGATGTATTTTCATTTGTTCTTTATTATTTTATCATAAATCATGTAATCTAACATTATTGTAACTAAAGTTTTTCAAAGCAGGATACGTGAATGCTGAACAAAATGTGAATGTGTTTTGAATTGATTTTTGAATCGATTTTGAGATGTTGAACAACTGTTCTTCACAAATTTATAGAGCTAACATTGAATTTTTCATTTGATGTCATATGTGGGCTCCATAATTTATCCATTTATAGTTTTCTTAAAGCAGGTATGGATTACAGTGGAAAGATTTTCAGCATATAATCAATGCCTTTGGCATTAACCTCTTGATTTTACAATGAAATAGACTTTTGCTTTATCAAAAACATCACCAAGGTAATGGAATAAAATAATAAATCTGTGCTTACTCCAAATGAAAAATCATGAAATATCACTTTGAGAATCTTGTTCTAATTAAGACTCACCTCTGGAAATATCTAAAATACCCTCTTTCCCACGTTTTCTTCTCTCAGAAAACTTTACCCACCTTTTCAAGATACTTTACTTCTAGTTACAGTTATTTCCCTTTCTAGATGTTTTTGTTACTTAAATAATACATGTTTTTTTTTTTTCAATTAAGTTGAAAATAACTGGTGGAACTGTGTTCATGTAATATTTTTTTTCAATTCCTATGGAAACAACCTTTATCTTTAAAGTTTCTTAGTAGCAGGTTTCTCCATATAAGTAGTCTTTCTTAGTCTTATTGACAACATGGGAAATATTCCCTAACCTTCTTTTTTTTTTTTAACAGTGGCTTTTAAAAAGTTAGAAATGTAAAATTTTTAAACAAGCTTTTAAAATAAAGGGATATTCAGATTCAGTTTATAAAGTTATCAATTTTGTAACATTCTAAACTTAATGTATATTTACTTAGAGATTTTTGTATTTCTCAGTCAGCACATGTTGAAGACAAATGACAACACACTGGAATTGCTTCTCTCTGCCCAGTATATTGGTTGTAGGAATCACACTCAGTTCTTCACTCTGGTGGCCATCTGCAGAATCATGTTACTGGCCTCAATTTTGAACAGTTCTGTATTTATACAGAAATCAAAACAATGGAATTATATATGATCCACAGAGGTTTGCTAAAGGATTAATAAAAATTAGTTATAATGTACATCACACACACACACACTCATTTTCTCCCAGTGCAGAACTAGTGACTATACATACCACATTGAAGGACAAGCAAGTTGCATTGTTGCAATAGTAGTATGGAAACAGTAGAAATAACCAACCAATAGCTGATTGAATATAACACTTACTCCAGGAGACAAAACCCATTCCCAACACTGATCTGGTAGCCCAGATTTTGAAACTAAATTAACCATGGACCACGGACAAAGGAAAAACTATTGTCTTGTTAAAGGAATACAGCAATAAGATGACTCCTAATAACATTCTGCTGTACTCCTAGGTCAGTATCTTATGCAGACATAATAAGAGTACCCTCCTACAGGAAATGGAAAAAAAAAATCAGAGGCATACAATTAGGAAAGGTATAGAGATTAATACCTTGGAACTCTCAGTTATAAATGAGACCTCTCCATCAAATCCTTCTCCATGGAGCTCAGGGAACTTTGTGGTAGAGGAGGAAAAAGATTTTAAGAGACAGATGGTATGGAGGACACCAAGATACCAGGCCTTCCAGATAAAATAGCAGTGATTTACATTTGAAGTTGCAGAGACTGTGAAATCATGCTCAGGGGCTGCACATGTCTACAGCAAATGGGGGTCTCTTCCCTGAGAAAGGGAGATGGGCACAAGCACCTATCTCTAACCCAGAAACTACCTCCAAAAGATAATCATTCAAAAGGGAGAAATTTCGTTTTTCCCAGAAGAGTCTCAATTGGTATACAAAACACACATAAAGGAAGGCCCCATGGCTACACAAAATGAACACAATGGTATTTGGGGAATGACCCCCACACACACTTAATTCTAGATATTTCATTATTCATTTAATGGCTTCTTTGCTTGTTTTTAATTTCAGATCACATGCTTATACATTATGGTTTCTGCTTTAGTGGTTTTTATGGAGAATCTGATTATGCAAATGTTTCTGTCTTCGTCTATATGTGTTTCTTGTGCTTTTATTTTGGCTCTTTTATTTTGTTTGTTTTATCTTATTCTGATTATGTTATTGTTGACTGTTTATTTTCTACTGAGATAGAGAATAAAAGGTTGTAAATTTGGCTGAATGGGTAGTCTCAGGGTGGGGATGGGGAGGAAAAAACTTTGATCAGAATATAGTGTATAAGAATCTATTTTCTGAGAAAGCTCTAGATTGATTTCCAAAATGGTTGTACAAGTTTACATTCCCACCAGCAGTGGAGGAGGGTTCCCCTTTCTCCACATCCTCTCCAGCATGTGTTGTCAGTTTTTGATCTTAACCATTCTGATGGGTGTAAGGTGAAATCTCAGGGTTGTTTTGATTTGATGACTACGGATGTTGAAATTTTCTTTAAGTGTTTATCTGCCATTCGATGTTCCTCTATTGAGAATTCTCTCTTTAACTCAGTACCTCATTTTTTTTTAAATTGGATCACTTGGTTTTTTGGTGTTTAACTTCTTGAGGTTCCATTTATTGATTGTTGATAATAGAGCCTTTGCTGATGGTGTTCTGTTCAGGAAGTTGTCTCCTGTGCCAGTGAACTAATGGTTCTTCCCCATTTTTTCTTCTATCAGGTTTAGCGTATCTGGTTTTGTGTTGAGGTCTTTGATCCACTTAGGAATAGTGCTACCTCAAGAACCAGACAGATGATGGCAAAGGAAAATTCTAATTCTACTTTAAGAGTAAAGTTATTTTGGTATTATTTTTCCTCCTTTTTATAGGTCTCGTATTCCAACAATGAAAAAATGCAACGAAATTTTTACTTTCTGACTACAGAGATCTACACTTATAGAACAGAGGTATAAAACAAACAGATAGATTTCAGATCCTTTTATGGAGGTGGACACAGTTTCTTAGACAGACACATGCATATGTGTATGATGGGTATCTATTACGGCTGTTATCACAAAAAAAGAAAATCTCAAATCTAGGAAGTTAATAAAAGAGGAAAATTGTTTCTCATGCTTCTAGAATATGATAAATAAAGGCACTGCTAGATTGTTAACATTCTGATCTCTGGATGACAGAGAACTTTATTCCATGGTCTCTGATAAAGAAGAAGTAAAGGAACTTCTTATGACTTCCTGTAGAAGAACTCAAAATAAATGTTGAGCATTTGACCTTCATAGCCAATGCAAGTCCTTATGCTACACTTCCAAATATTTCATTGGAGATCAGATGTTGTGGTAAGCAGTATTTAGTTATGAAGAGGGGCACAGACATTCATTTTATCATGAATATCTTAATAAAGTAGAGAAAAAATGTTCTGTTTTGTTTAGTTTTTCTGTAACAAAATGAAGTGTTGGAATTCTAAACAGCTTTTAATCTTAATACTTTAAACTTTCTTCCTTCTTTTGTGCCTGCCTTCCTCTATTTCTTTCCCTATTTTTTATTCGGTACTAGAAGGATGAGGATTTACTTATTTTAGGCTATTTCAGAACTTGAAGTCTAGGAACAAAGAATCATCTAGCTTTGAATTTCTAAGTAGCTGGGGTATATGTCATGTTTAGACTTCTCTGCCTCTGTTTTTGTCTCTCGTTTTGGAATGCAGCCAAAAGTCTATATTCTTCCATTCACTTCCCACATTAACAGTATGTAAAAGTACAAATCTACAAGAGAATTTGTGACAAAGGAGTGTTCTGAGAAGAAGGCTGTGGAGTTTAAACTGAGTAATTGATGAGAGTGAAGAAAAGAAAATGATATTAACTGCCAAGTCTAAGATAGAATCGCATACAAAAATCTGATAAGACTATATAAGAAGCAGAGATGGAACTTATTTGCCTTGTGCTATCTGCCAGGGTGTCCAGATGATTTATTAAATTATTCTAAGATTTCTCAGTAATGGAATTGGGCTTGTCACACTTTTATTTGTGAAGTACTTATACAACAAGAAGAAGTGACACACAGGCAGCAGGACATAAAATTATGATTCCATTTCTCTTTTAAACTCTAGTATTGGCAAAAGCATTGGACATTTCATTTAGAAGATTCACACTGAAACTGTGATTTGACTGTGTCTTCCTAAGTGCATTGCACATGCTGATTCAGTCATTAAGTTTTTTCAAACCGCTATCTAAATTCCACCATGCATTTATAGTCTAGTGTTACTTTGAAACTCAGTAAACTGTATTGAATGTTAACACTTTTATGTTTCTCCACCCCATTCTTTCAGTCATCTGGGGAGACCAGAATCTATTTATAATTATGGATCCTTTTGTGAATATTTATAATTACCAGTGCATGAAGAAAAGCAAGAGTAAACATACAATTTAATTTGTCAAGCATGATTTTTTTAAACAATCCATAATATTGTGAAAAAATTTAATCTTATTTTTCAAACAATACAAAAGAACAATTAATTTCCCTGCTGTTCTATTAGTCTTCTTAATTAAATATTTAGGATTTTCTGTGAAATCAGCTTTTGAAAAATCAATTCAAATATAATTTGCATGTTATAATAAATAAATACCTATTTAGCATTTAAACATCTGTAGAAAAATGCTATGAAACTTTTATTTGTGCCTCTTAAAAATGGACCAAAAAGTAAAAAAAGAAAGAAAGAAGAAAAAAAGAAAAAGCAACATCAAAATTTTATTCGAATTTGTAATAAGCTATTTTTAAAATATTTTGTTCAAATGCTATTGATTATAGATAAAATAGAATTTATCTGATTATATAGAATTTTACATTTTACTAAACCTAAATTTTATACTTTGTTACTAAAAAAAAAAAAAATAGCCGATTCAGTGTGTCAATTAGCATCCTAAAGAGTTATGCGAGGAAATATGTATAATTACTTAAATAAAAAAATAAAACAATGCGATAAGATTTTATTTTTATAATTTTTAAAACTTGTCATGCATAAAATTACGTATTTATAACAGATATTTTCAAATCACATCTGAAAACATAAATGTTGTGTTTATTTCCTCAGAAGAAGGGATGAGGTGAGAGCCATACCCAAACTTCACAAATACACGGCTGAGCATTTTTATCCAACCATCCCTAGACCTAGGCCTAGAAGCATTTACCCTTCATATAATCTAATCTTCTAAAAGCCTGGATCCTGAAGACTTCACATTCTAGCCTCCATCTGTTAACCTAAGCCTAGAATGTTTCCTTTCTTTAAAAAAATATTATTATTATTACTACTATTGCTAATATAATTTATTCACTTTATATCCCTGCTGTAGCCTTCTCCCTTGTCTCCTCTTGGTCCCACCCTCCCTCCCTCCCTCTTCCCCTCATGTCTCTTCTCTAGTCCACTGATAGGTGAGGTGCTCCTCCCTTACTATCTTTCCCTGGCTTATGAAGTCTCATCATGGCTGTCTAGATCCTCTATCTCTGTGGCCTAGTAAGGCCACCTCCTGCGGGGAAGGTGATTAAAGACCAGGCAACCAAGATCATGCCAGAGACTGCCTCTGCTCTCTTATTAGAGTAGCCACATGAAGACTGAGCAGCCTATGGGATTCCTCTGAGCAGGAGGTCTAGGTCCTCTCCATGCATGGTTGTTGGTTGGAGTATCAATCTCGGCAAGCCCTCCTGGACACAGGTATTTTGGCTCTGTTGCTCTCCTTGTGGAGCTCTTATCCCCTCCAGAGCTTTATATCTCACCCTTCTTCCATAAGATTCCCTGTACTCCGCCCAAAGTTTTGTTATGAGTCTCAGCACCAGCTTTGTTACCCTGCTGGGTAGAATCTTTCAGAGGCCCTATGTTATAGGCTGTTGTCCTGTTCCCTATCTGCTCCTGCTTCTGATGTCTACCCTGTTTGCCCTACTGAATGAGGATTAAGCATCTTCCTTGGGTCCTTCTTGTTGTTTATCTTCTTTGGGACTATAGATTTTAATATGTTTATCCTATATAATAGGGCTAATATACACTTATTAGTGAGTATATATCATGTGTGTCTTTCTGCTTCTGGGTTACCTTACTCAAGATGATCAATATTTTCAACCTTCAAGACTTACTGCTAAAGAAGCTCACCCTTTCTAGTTCTTCTGAATTCTGGCTAGCTGGTTGAATTAAACTGTTCTGGCAAAAACATCTCTCCAAGACGACTGTTTGCTTTCCACTTCTCAGTGAATTGTCCTGCTTGCAAAAACTGCCTGTGGACTCCATGAAGTGAACTGCACCAAACTGCACTGAACTCTACCAAACTATACTCTACTCCCAGACTTTATTTTACTTCCAAATGCTAGTGTATTGTTTCCATGAACAAACTCTCCAGTTTTTTCTCTCTCTGTGCTGTTCTTTTGTCTTTTTTATTATCATTTTAAAAAATTTGTTCAATTTGTATCCCAACTGTGTTCCCCTACTTTGTCTCCTCCCAATCCCACCTCCCTCCTTCTTATCCCCCTATGCCTCTCTCCTACCCCACTGATAGGGGAGGTCCTCCTCCCTTTCTGTTTGAATCTACCAGGTCTCATCAGGAATGGTTGCATTGTCTTCCTCTGTGGCCTGGCAAAGTTGCAACCCCCAGGGTGAGTCAATTAGAAAGCCCGCTGCTGAGTTTATGCCAGAGCAAATCATTCCTCCCCTTATTAGGGATCCCACTTGGATACTGAGTCTATGGGCTACATCTGATCTGGGGTTTTAGGTCCTTTCTATGCATTGCCATTGGTAGGGGTATCATTGGCTTCAGGTCCCCTATGGCTCAGTCTTTTTGGCTCTTTTTTTTCTCCTTTTGGAATTCCTGTAGCCAAACTTTGAGCAGAGTACAGATAATCTATGCTGCTCTTAAGAAGCATCTCTTTCCTGTCTGTTCTCCTGAGAGTTAGGCATATACTATCTCTAATTCATTTTGTCAAATCTTTCTCTGATTTTTCACTTTGTTCATCCCTCAACGAGATGTCATTGTTGTGTATTAAAGGTGAGTACTAAGGTGGAGTCTATTTTCCATCTAGATCACACAGACTTAAGTCTTTGTATGTCATCTGTTTTCAGAGCAGCCATGTTGTTCGATTAAAATTCTTCTACACGGACATTTTAATAAGTTGTATGATTGTTAATTTTTCTTTATTATACTTAGCATACAAATGAACACTGTCTATAACTGGAGATCAGGAAATAATGTTGCTTCCTCTGTGCTTTCTCTCCTTTGCTTTGATTGGCTCATTGTTTCCAAATGTTTGTTGATCCAGTCAATCAAACAGGCCTTAGTCTCAAAATATCTGCAACACTACAATGCAAGATTTCTTCTTTAAATTGTGATAACAGAGCTGGATAGAGTAGATTTTAAACTCTCATTCAGTTACAAAATTTCTTCACATAATATTTCTAAGCTCAGAATAAATGAGACTGAAATATGTAAAATAACATTACTATGTGACACAGGAAAGTAATATTTCATTACACCTTTAATAACATTAATAAACTTATGGCTTCATAGTGGATAATTTATCAGGCTATTGAATTTTTACCTGTAACTACAAAATCTAACAAAAATAAGAATCATTAAATGAGAACGAATATCCTATAAATGCATGGTAGATTAGACATTTCTACTCTTTTAAGATATGGCATTAATATTTAACATTTATACTGTTAGAAATAGAAACATTGTTTAAAGTTCAAATTATTATTTTTTAATTGTCAGATAAAGGCTTGGTGAAGGTTCTTTCCCAATCTATAGGCTGTCGTTTTATTCTGACAACAGTGTATTTTGCTTTACAGAAGATTTTTTAGTTTCATGAGGTCCCATTTATTGATTGTTGATCTTAGAGCCTATGTTGTTGGTGTTCTGTTCAGAAAGTTGTCTCCTGTGCCAGTGAGTTCAAGGCTCTTCCCCATTCTTTCTTCTAATCAATTTAGTGTGTCTGATTTAATGTTGACGTCTTTGATCCATTTGAACTTTTGTTTTGTGCATGGTGATAAAGAGTAAGGTATCCCAGAAGCAGAAAGACACACAGGGTATATACACACTTATAAGTGGATACCAGACCTATAAGATAAGATAAACATACTAAAATCTGTACAACTAAAGAAGCTAAGCAAGAAAGAGGTCCTGGGGTAACATAATCAATCCTCACTTAGAAAGACAAATAGGATGGACATTGGAAGTAGGAGAAAACAAGTAACAGGACAGGAGCCTACCGTAGAAGGACTCTGAAAAACTCTACCTAGCAGTATATCAAAGCAGATGCTGAGACTCCTAACTAAACCTTGAGCAGAATGCAGGGAATCATACGAAAAAGGGGGAGTTAGTAAGACCTGAAGAGGACAGGAGCTCCACAAGGACCAAATAAATATGGACACAGGGGTCTTTTGTGAGACTGTATCTCCAGCCAAGGACCATGCATGGATATAACCTAGAAGCCCTGCTCAGACATAGCCCATGCCAGTTCAGCATCCAAG
Source organism: Meriones unguiculatus (assembly GCF_030254825.1). Taxonomy (NCBI): domain Eukaryota; kingdom Metazoa; phylum Chordata; class Mammalia; order Rodentia; family Muridae; genus Meriones; species Meriones unguiculatus. The sequence continues at coordinate 82,041,163 of NC_083364.1, forward strand.
TGGGTTTCCCTAGTAAGAGGAACAGGGAATATTTCTGACATGAACTGAATGGCTGGTTCTTTGATCTGTCCTCCACCCACTGAGAGAGGAGCAGCCTTGCTAGTCCACAGAAGAGGACATTGCAGCCAGTCCTGAAGATGCCTGATAAACTAGGGTCAGATGGAAGGAGAGGAGGACCTCCCCATCAGTGGACTTAGAGAAGGGCAAGGAGGAGATGAAGGAGGGAGGGTATGCTTGGCTGGGAATGAGTGAGGGGGCTACAGATGTGATACAAAGTGAATAAATTGTAATTAATATAAAAAATAAAATAATTTTTAAAAAGTAGTCTCCATAGCAATGACAGCAAAAGGTGAACTTCTATCCAGCTATACTTTCCCCACATTCTGGGCCTTCCTACATGAGGCTTTGGAGCATTTCCTCTTCATATGATTTTTGTTGAAGCCTTTATATTACAGAAAGTAATGAAAATATTCAAAACCCATAACTAATTCTCATCAATGCCTCACTATTTTTCTCTAAACTTTTATTTCTCTGCAATTTATCATATGAGTACTGTGTTTACACCATTTCCTCTTCCTTCCTTTCAACTCTTGTGTCCTGCTTTACTCCCTCTCATTTGTGACTTTTCTCCTTCGATTTTTATTATACATACAGGAGCATGCATAGTTATGTATGTGTATGAGTATATACAACCTATTGTGTCCGTATAAGTATTACTTTTATGCACATGTGTTCAGGGATAAGTACTTGGGAGTGAATAACTTATTGAGGACCTTACTTTTGGAGGAAATTGATTCTCACTCTCTTTGCAGTCAACGATCCGCTGCAGTTTCCCAACTACTTGTGGGATTTTGTGAAAAACTTCCCATCTAAATTGTCATGAAATCTGGTTTTGTCATTATGGAAATTTTTCTTGTTTAGATAAATCTGATTGAAGCTTCCCTATGGTGTTTAGAAGAGATTTTATACTGGCAGATGTTCTGGTTCTGTGCCTCTTGCAATCTCTCTTACACAATCTTGAATTCCTAGAACCTTAGCAGTAGGGATTACATTATAAATGTGTCTGTTAGGGTTAGAAACACCAAAATTACTTTAATTAATGTAAATATTAAGTCATTTCTTGCTTAGAGCTTAAGTCGCATACTCTAACATGCGGTGACACTAAAACTTTATTCAAACCCCACCTCAGATACATTTTTTTGAATGTTAAGTAGATCCAGATTTATTTATTTAATTTTTCTTATTAGTTACATTTTGTTAACTCTGTGCCACAGCTGTATCCCACTCCCTCATCCCCTCCCCAACCCCACACTCCCTCCCTGGTCTCCTCCCTGCCCCTTTCCAAGTCCACTGATAGGGGGGACCTCCTCCCCTTTCATTTGACCCTGTTTTATCAGGTATCTTCAGGGCTGACTGCAAAGTCCTCTTCTGTGGCCTAACAGGACTGCTCCTCCCCTGGGGGGGGGAGGTCAAAGAGCCTGCCCTTGAGATCCTGTTAGAAATAGTCCTTGTTCCCCTTACTATGAGAAACTACTTGGTTACTGAGCTATCACAGGCCACATCTGAGCAGAAGTTCTAGGTTATATCCATAGATGGTCCTTGGTTGAGTGTCAGTCTCAGAAAAAACCCTGTGCCCAGATATATTTGGTCCTTGTAGAGCTCCTATCCTTTCCGTATCATACTAACTCCCCTTCTTTCATATGATTCCCTACACTCTGCCGAGGGTTTGGTTATGAGTCTTAGTGTCTGCTTTGAAACACTGCTAGGTAGAGTCTTTCAGATGTCTTCTGTGGTAGACTCCTGTCATACATTCAATGCACATCCCATTTGTCTTTCTAAATGAGGATTGATCATCTTCACCCATGTCTGCTTTCTTGATTATCCTTCTTTAGGTGTGTAGATTTCATTATGTTTATCATATCTTGTAGGTCTATATAAGTGAGTACATACCATGTTTGTCTTTCTCCTTCTAGGATACTTCACTCAGAATGATCTTCTCTAGATCCCACCATTTGCCTGCAAATTTCATGATTTCCTCCTTTTTGATTGCTGAGTAGTATTCCATTGTGTAAAAATACCACAATTTCTGTATCCACTGTTGATGGACATCTCGGTTGTTTCCAGCTTCTGGCTATTACAAATAAAGCTGCTACAAACATGGTTGAACAAATGTCCTTGTTGTGTACTTGAGCAAATTTTGGGTATATACCTAGGAGTGGTATAGCTGGGTCTTGAGGTAGCACTAATCCTAATTGTCTGAGAAAGCGCCAGCCAGATTGACTTCCAAAGTGGTTGTACCAGTTTACATTCCCACCAGCAATGGAGGAGGGTTCCCCTTTCTCCACAAACCCTCCAGCATGTGTTGTCACTTGAGTTTTTTTATCTTGGCCATTCAGATACATTTAAAGGGTTTTGATAATAATAAACTCATAATTAATATAATAAATATGAAGTGTTTTACTTTTTAATCTATACAGTGTACTATTATACCAATTCTTTGCCTGTTTCTTAAAAACAACTTATATTTCCACATGGTTGTTAGACCTTGATAGTTCACTGTTAGGAAAATCTAAGAAATAGTAATTTATTATAAAGCCCTCCTATATACCAAAGACAGAAGTGACGAGAAAGAAATTGGGAAAAAACACCCTTCACAATAGGAACTAAAAACATGAAGTACCTCTGTGTGACCCTAACCAAGGAAGTGAAAGACCTGTTTGATAAAAATTTCAAGTCTCTGAGGAAAGAAATTGAAGAAGATCTCAGAAGTTGGAAAGATCTCCTGTGCCCATTCTGCCAAAAGCAATCTACAGATTCAATGTAATTCCCACCCAAATACCAACACAATTCTTTACAGACCTTGAAAGAAAAATTTTCAACTTCATATGGAGAAACTAAAAACCCAGAATTTCCAAAACAATCCTGTAAAGCAACAGATCATCTGGAGTTATCTCCATCCCTGCTCTGAAGCTGTACTACAGAGCAATAGTAATAAAATCTGAATGGTATTGGCATAGAAACAGAATGGTGGATCAATGGAACTGAATAGAAGTCCCCAGAAATAAACCTACACACCTATGGATACTTGATTTTTGACAAAGAAGCTAAAACCATTCAATGGAAAAAAGATAGCATCTTCAACAGATGGTGCTGGTCCAACTGGATGTCTACATGCAGAAAAATGAAAATAGATCATATTTATCACCTTGTCCTTTGAAGGCACAAAAATTAAAATTATGAACAGAAAATTAGATAGGCATTAGGTAGCATATAGATGCTATGCAACATGTGTGAGATTTTCTATTAGGAAAGTACATTGATTTTTATGCTCACTATGCCTTGGTATAAATGAAAATTGATTTTCTAAATTGTTAGTTGAATGTCAGTGGACAAAATCTGTGTCAACTTTTCCAGTAATTAGACCACAACAGGAGAATGGCTTCAGTTGAATTCATCATGTAGTTAAGTGACTGACAGGTTATTTACCAGCCTTCCTCAAGGTTAATACATACTGTACACACATAAGAAGACACAAAACAATTTTAAAAATTTGTGTTGAGAAACTCATTTATTTTTCTCCAAGAATAGTTACCATCTGTTTAATATGTTAAGGAGAGGTATTCCCAGATCTTTTTCACTGTCATTTATCATTATAGCTCTCATTTAGTGATATATATATATATATATATATATATATATATATATATATATATATATGAATTGAAAGCATGAGCCAACAGGGAAATAACCATACTTTGTGTTAGCAAAGAAATTTTTCAAACATTCCTCAGAAACCATATTCAGGTACACTTCTCTACTTACCTTAGGATTCTAGTCTAGACTTTAGATTGTACTTCCCTTTTCTGAGCAGAGAATCAGTTAAATTTATAATCATAATAATAGAAATCCATTTTTTTCTTAGATGACCTAAGAAGTCCTTGCCATTCTCAGAATCTGTGTACCTTCTTAATGCTTACCTTAAGTTCAAAGACCTTATTTTAGAAGAGATAAGTTACATTTGCACCAAAAAGGACAATTACTCCTACTTGACATTGTGTTATAATTATGTGGCTTCAATGAAAATAATTTAACATATATTAGTCACAAGAGCCAAGACTTTTGATTTATTGTGAGGTGGGACCAACAATGTAAGCCAAACTAAATTTAAACTTAAGATACTCCTGTCTCACCTTTCATACCCCTGACATGAGAGCTGTGAGTCACCATGCCTAGCTAACTAGCTAAGTGTAAAGGCATTAATCATTGATAAGTTTCCCAGTTAAACTTTAGTTTTTAACCATTTGTTTACTGAGTTGATAGTTTTATTCAATTAGTAGATTTCAACCTATTGATTGTATGTATATTTAATGGGATTAAATATATCCAGATATAAATTAGGTTAAAAATCAATTCATTTATTTGATAAAGGAAATTTGGTGAACTAGTCAAATATAGGTAAGCCGTATGGAGTCTAGCAAGATAATAGTAAAGTACAATAATACACTTTAACGGCCCTATGTTACTGTGCAACAACGCAATTAGGAAGACAAGAGAGAGTTGGTATATGAGCAGATATGTTGACAAATAAAGTTAAATTTTCTTATAGTTCTATGGAATGCAAGATTTTTTTTATGAAAATGTATTTGTATCCTGAGCTAATCAAAGAAACACTAATTTCCAGTCTTTGTTACTATATATATATATATATATATATATATATATATTTTTTTTTTTTCTAGAATGATATTGAAGACCTTGAGTTCTGTGTCAGAGAGGCAGGAATATACAGACACTAAATCTGTTTTCAGCAGGGTACCACTTTTTGCCAGTTCAGTGGTTTTATTTTATTTTAACCATATTATTAGTGTAAGATAGTCTATTGGATAGTCAATGATGCTGTTATTCTTGTTTGTTGTATTTTATAGGATATTAACTTGATATAATTCTTAAGTATTATACTATCTTTTTCACACTATGTAATTTTGCAAAGTTTGTAAAGCCCTCACTTGAACACAGAAACAAAGTATTTCCCTTTAGTAGCAGCTAGAATTGTGTTAATATTTCATCACTTAAGCTTACCATCAGCTGCTTTTCTACATTGGCTCAAACGATTCGTCCTAGGGTAGTATTCATCGCACAATATATATATTACTCTAAATATATACATTAATATAGACCCTTGCTCCATTATCTTAAATAATATTACTGGTTTTCTTCCATGATCAATTTCAGACTAGGCTTTTCTCCAGCACCATCAGGACTTGGCCTCATAATTCTCTTGAGTAATCAGAGTCTTTCAGGAATGAACTCTCTGAGTAAAAGTTCAACACACCTTTGATGGTATGCATTTAATTTTTGGAAAGTACAGTTTAATAGTCCTGTGGGCAGCAGTACTGTGTCACTAGTGACACAATAGTTGTTCATGTGAACACAAGGATTGTCATAGGATCTCTGTGGAATAGAATCATAATGAATCAAAAGTAAATATTATGTAAACTTATGAGTTTGTGACACAAATACCTATTTCTGCCCTCTCATGTCTCATGTTATTTTTCTATAGTAAACTACTATCAATTTGCTAGAGTACCTCATTGAATCCCAGTCAAGCCTTTCTAACTACTTCCTAACAAGAGACCAAAACTGAATATTTATGTATTGCATTAATTTTGCTGAGAGTAACTTGCACACCTCAATATTCCATGAAGAAATGTTATCCAGTTTCTTAAATAGGTATGCTTCAATGGGGAAAGGAGTGCAGAACAGGGATGAGGAAGGGGGGGCTTATGAGCAGCATGTAAACGAATAAATTAAAAAATAAATTTAAGTAAAATTTGTACGATTTATAGCATAAAATGTTACATATAAAACATAACATAAATTGATCTCATGTTCAAGATTTGAATTATCTACAACTGTGAAAGTTGAAAAAATTTTACTCTACCATTAAAATTTTATCTATTACCAACAGTTTGTTGCTTTTTTATGTAGATCTGAATACTCTATCTGAAATGGATATAGTGGGATCTTAAAGAAAATGTTTTAAGAAAGGATATTAAAGTAACACAAAAATACTTGATATGCAAAAAAATGTATTTTTCCATATAGTGACAGTAATTCACCATACATTTATTGCTTATGTATAAGCCAATTACTAATAAATCAAGTATAGAATTAGAAGACAAACATTGTTTAACACCAGTAACTTCATAGATATGTAACATATCTATTTTTTATTTAACTTTTATAAATTACACTTTATTCATTTTGTATCCTCCCATAAGCCCTTCCCTCCTCCCCTCCCGGTCCCACCCTCCCCCCCTTTCTGCATGCATGCCCCTCCCCAAGTCCACTGATAGGGGAGATCCTCCTCTCCTTCTTTCTGATATTATTCTATCAGTTCTCCTCAGAAGTGGCTGCATTGTCAGGGTTCTAGGTTATCTCTATGAATAGTCCTTGGCTGGATTATGAGTCTCTGGGAAGTTCCCTGTGTTCAAATTTTCTTGTTCTGTTGCTCTCCTTGTGGAGTTCCTGTCCTCTCCAGCTCTTACTATTTCCCAGTTCTTACATAAAATTCCATTCACTCTGCCCAACAGTTGGCCATCAGGCTCAGCATCTGCTTTGATAGTCTGCAGGGCAGAGGCTTTCAGAGGCCCTCTGTGGCAGGTTCCTAGGTTGTTTCCTGTTTTCTTTTTCTTCAGATGTCCATCCTCTTTGCCTTTCAGGATGGGGGTTGAACATTTTAGTAGGGGTCCTCTCTTTTGCTTAGTTTGTTTACATGTACAGATTTTAGTGGGTTTATTCTACTTTGTATGTTTATATGAGTGAGTATATACCATGTGTGTCTTTTTGCATCTGGGACAACTCACTCAGGATGGTCCTTCCCAGGTCCCACCATTTACCTGCAAATTTCATGATTTCCTTATTTTTCATTGCTGAGTAATACTCCATTGTATAGATGTACCACAGTTTCTGCATCCATTCCTCAGTTGAGGGGCATTTGGGCTGTTTCCAGCTTCTGGCTATTACAAATAAAGCTGCTACAAACATGGTTGAGCAAATGTCCTTTTGTGTACTTGAGCCTCTTTTGGATATATGCCTAGGAGTGGTATGGCTGGATCTTGAGGAAGAGCTATTCCTAGTTGTCTGAGAAAGTGCCAGATTGATTTCCAGAGTGGTTGTACAAGTTTACATTCCCACCAGTAGTGGAGAAGGGTTCTCCTTTCTCCACAACCTCTCCAGCATGTGTTGTCACTTGAGTTTTTGATCTTGGACATTCTCATGGGTGTAAGGTGAAATCTCAAGCTTGTTTTGATTTGCATTTCCCTAATGGCTAATAAGGTTAAGCATTTATTTAAGTGCTTCTCTGCCATTCGATATTCCTCTGTCGAGAATTCTCTGTTTAGCTCTGTTCCCCATTTTTGAAGTGGATTACTTGGTTTGTTGCTTTTCAGCTCCTTTAGTTTTTATATATACGGGATATGAGTCCTCTGTCAGATAAAGGGTTGCTGATGATTCTTTCCCAATCTGTAGGCAGTCCTTTGTTTTGATGACAGTGTCCTTTGCTTTACAGAAGCTTTTCAATTTCATGAGGTCCCATTTATTGATTGTTGCTCTTAGAGCCTGTGCTGTTGGTGTGCTGTTCAGGAAATTTTCTCCTGCACCAATGAGTTCTAGGGTATTCCCTACTTTTTATTTCTAGCTGATTTGATGTGTCTGGTTTTATGTTGAGTTCTTTGATCCACTTAGACTTCAGTTTTGTGCAGGGTGAAAAGTATGGATCTATTTTCATTTTTCTACATGTAGACATCCAGTTGGACCAGCACCGTTTGTTGAAGATGCTATCTTTTTTCCATTGTATGATTTTGGCATCTTTGTCAAAAATCAGGTGTCCATAAGTGTGTGGGTTAATTTCTGGGTCTTCTGTTCGGTGCCATTGATCCACCATTCTGTTTCTATGCCAGTACCATGCAGTTTTTATAACTGTTACTCTATAGTACAGCTTGAGATCAGGGATGGAGATACCTCCAGAAGATCTTTTATTGTAGAGGATTGTTTTAGCAATTCTCAGTTTCTTGTTATTCCATATGAAGTTGAGAATTTTTCTTTCCAGGTCTGTAAAGAATTGTGTTGGCAATTTGATGGGAATTACATTGAATCTGTAGATTGCTTTTGGTAAGATGGCCATTTTTACTATGTTAATCCTGCCAAGCCATGAGCATGGGAGATCTTTAAATCTTCTCATATCTTCTTCTAATTCTTTCTTCAGAGACTTGAAATTTGATTAGGGTTACACCAAGTTACTTTATGTCATTTGTGGCTATTGTGAAGGGTGTTGTTTCTCTAATTTCTTTCTCAGCCCTGTTGTCTTTTGTATACAGGAGGGCTACTTATTTTTTTGATTTAATTTTGTATCCGGCCACTTTGCTGAAGGTGTTTATCAGCTGTAGGAGTTCCCTGGTAGAGTTTTTGGGGTCACTCATGTATACTATCATATCATCTGCAAATAGTGATAATTTGACTTCTTCCTTTCCCATCTGTATCCCCTTGATCTCCTTCAACTGTCTTATTGCTCTAGGAAGAACTTCCAGCACTATGTTAAAGAGATATGGGGAGAGTGGGTAGCCTTGTCTTGTCCCTGATTTCAGTGGGATTGCTTTAAGTTTCTCTCCATTCAGTTTGATGTTGGTTATAGGCTTGCCTTATATATATCGCCTTTACTGTGTTTAGATATGTGCCTTGTATCCCTGATCTCTCCAAGACTTTAAACCTGAATGGATGTTGGATTTTGTCAAAGGCTTTTTCAGCATCTAGGGAGATTATCATGTGGTTTTTTTCTTTCAGTTTGTTAATATGGTGGATCACATTGAAGGATTTCTGTATATTGAACCACCCCTGCATACCTGGGATGAAGCCTACTTGGTCATAGTGGATAATATCTTTGATGTGTTCTTGGAATCGGTTTGCGAGTATTTTGTTAAGTATTTTGCATCAATGTTCATAAGGGAGATTGGCCGGAAATTCTCTTTCTTTGTTGAATCTTTGTGAGGTTTAGGTACCAAGGTGACTGTGGCTTCATAGAATGAGTTTGGTAATGTTGCTTCTGTTTCTATTTTGTGGAATAGTTTGAAGAGAATTGGAGTTAGCTCTTCTTTGAAGTTCTGGTAGAATTCTGCACTGAAGCCATCTGGTCCTGGGGTTTTTTGGATGGAAGACTTTTGATGACTGCTTCTATTTCTTTGGGGGATATAGGACTATTTAATTTGATTTACCTGGTCCTGATTCAGCTTTGGTAAGTCAAATCAATCAAGAAAATTGTCCATTTCATTTAGATTTTCAAAATTTGTGGCATATAGACTTTTGAAATAAGTCTTAATGATTGTTTGGATTTCCTCAGTGTCTATAGTTATGTCTCCCTTTTCATTTCTGATTTTGTTGATTTGGGTGGTGTCTCTCTGCCTTTTAGTTAGCTTGGCTAAGGGTTTGTCGATCTTGTTGATTTTCTCAAAGAACCAGCTCTTGGTTTCATTGATTTTTTGAATTGTTTTATTTGTTACCAATTGATTGATTTCAGCCCTGAGTTTGATTATTTCCAGTCGTCTACTCCTTTTTGGTGTGTCTGCTTCTTCTTTTTCTAGGGTTTTTAAGTGGGCCATTAAGTTGCTTGAATGAGCTCTCTCGTATATTTCTTCTTGAAGGCACTTAGTGCTATGAACTTTCCTTTTAGCACTGCTTTCATTGTGTCCCACAAGTTTGGGTATGTTGTGTCTTCATTTTCAATGAGTTCTAGGAAGACTTTAATTTCTTTCTTTATTTCTTCCCTGACTGCCTTCAATGTCTTCCTCTGTGGCCTAGACTGCTCCTCTCACTGGGGTTGGGGAAATCAAAGAACCAGCCACTGAGTTCATATCAAAGACAGTTCCTGTTCCCCTTACTAGGTTGTATTTTAAGATTCACTTTTAAGCATGGAGGGCATGATGGTACGTGCTCTGGGCTTTGTCTATGTTGACAGGGGTGGGCATAGCATCTGCCCAGCATTCAGGTCATCTCTGTTCCTTTTCATCATTTTGCAATGGGTCGAATTGTGTGTCGTGCTTTTAACTAAAAAATGTTTTCAGGGATCAGGCCCTCAGATGGCCAGAAAGCGGGTAAAAAGGCTTTAAAAAACTCTTGTGCATGGAATATTCCTCAGCAATAACAACCAAGGAAATCATAAAATTTGCAGGTAAATGGTGGAACTGGAAAAGAACATCCTGAGTGAGGTATCCCAGAAGCAGAAAGACACACAGGGTATACACTCATTCACAAGTGGATATTAGACATATAGGATTAACATACTAAAACCTGTACACCTAAGGAAGCTAATCAAGAAGGAGGACTTTGGCTAAGATACTCAATCCCCATTCAGAAAGGCAAAGATGATAGACATCGGAGGAGGGAGAAAACAGGAAACAGTACAGGAGCCTACCACAGAGGGCCTCTGAAAGGCTCTACCCTGCAGGGTATCAAGGCAGATGCTGAGATTCATAGCCAAACTTTGGGCAGAGTGCAGGGAATCTTATGATAGAAGTGGGAGATAGTAAGATCTGGAGAGGACAGGAGCTCCATAAAGTGAGCAAAAGATACAAAAAGTTTTGGCACAGGGGTCATTTCTGAAACTGATACTCCAACCAAGGACCACTCATGGAGATGGTCTGGAACCCTGCACAGAGGTGGCCTATGGCATTTCAGTATCCAACTGGGTTTCATAGTAATGGGGAATGGGACTGTCTCTGACAGGAATTGATTGGCCTGTTCTTTGATCATCTCCCCCTGAGGGAAAGGAGCCTTACCAGGCCAAAGAAGAAGACAATGCAGCCACTGCTGATGAGACCTAATTGACTATGATCAGAAAGAAGGGGAGAGGACTTCCCCTATTAGTGGACTTGGGGAGGGTCAAGGCTGTGGAAGATGGAAGATGGGTGGGATTGGGAGGGGAGGAGGGAGGAACCTACAGGGGGATACAAAGTGAATAAACTGTAATTATTAAAAATAAAAATAAATTAGAAACAAAAGATACTCTTATGCAGACCAAAACTTGGGTTTCCCCCAATGTTATTATGCAGCAGAGGAGCTTGGTACTGTGTCCCAGTTTCTCATCTGCATGGTGGGAGTGCAGGAAGCTGCCCTTGACAATCTCCATTCAACCAAGCCTTCTTGAAAACCACTTGAACCATGACTGTCTTTTCTGTTTCAGATGCCCAGCACCACGTAGCCCCTTGTGCACACCTACACATTAACAGTAACCCTTCAGCTAAACTTTGGCTGTCTATGTACATTTAAGCAGAGGTGTCCAAGTGTCCACTTGAGTGTGGTCTGCTGAATAGCCAACTGGTTAGGCTTGCCTGCCCAGAATTCATGATGCTGTACAGGAAGCTGAGAACAATGTTTATTTTATTTTTTTCTCTTAAAAACAAACAAGCAAAAAGGCATTCTTTTCCATCAATCTTGTCCTATAAAGTGTACAATGTTTTCATAGAATATTGAATAAGAAATCCAAAGTTTCAACAAGATGGGAATTCTGGGATAGACTCATTCTACATTATTAATAAGTGAAGGATTTTTAGAAGAATGTCTATGCATATTCCTTTCATAAAATAATAACCATCTGTGACAAGGACTTTATTACTCAGAACCTTTGGTTGACTGGTAGCTCTGAGGAATATGAAGATAATAGTGAAATCATGAACTGCTATGTATTATTAATTAGTTCTTACATTTTGTATGTATATTTTTCTTTTTTGCTTTATTTGTATGGTATGTTTTATTTGGCTGCCTTCTGTCTGTGCAAATTAAGGGGTAGTAAAATTAGTTGCTGTGCTCTTTATTTTACTGTCTGTATCATTTTAATTTTATGATATATTTTCACCTCTATGATTGCTACTTGATTCTTCCTACATCCATCTGCTATTGTCACGTGTTAAACTTGGCACTTTACCACACTTAAATAATAACCTTTTGTTTTTGAGTTTTAAAAGTATTTTAATTAAACAATTTTATATTTAGATATTTGGTGCATTTCCCCTTTCCTCAGCCTTTGCACATCATCTCCCCACTACTTTCCCCACCTTTAAGTTATTTTTCTAAAAACAAACAAAACTCCAATACAACAAAGTCCTTCAAAAAGAATAAAACATAATAAAACTTCACCCCAAGAGAAACTCCCCCAAACTCTAACCGAATAAAAGCATACAGTGGAGTCTGTTATATTTTGATCATCTAACCCTGCACAGGAAGCCTGTCTTGGATTGGTGATATAGCCAACATCACTCTATTCGAGTGAACACATTTTCCCTTTGCTAGAATGTTTAAGTGACAGTTCAGTTGTTAACATTAACTCGAGTGGCTACGTTTTTAACAATACATTCATTTGTTCATTCAATCATTTTGAATAAAAATTTTTGAGTTTAAATTTACTTCTCATTGTTTAATCATAATGAGACTATTTACAATTCTTTTATTGTCTATATGAATCTTTGTACTAATTTTGGGGTTACATTCATTGACCTCGTAGTTATGGAATTAATGGTAGACCAAGTGCATGGAAACATATAAAAAAGTAAAACTTTAGTCCAATTGTTCTCTCAATAGATCGTCAACTGAACAGCGCTGATGTGGACCATTGCCCTCTAACTAAAGCGTTCTTCACTGAAGACTATAAATTCAATGTATCTCTTGTTCATTCAAGAGATCTTACTAGAGTTCATCCTAGAAATCTTACTTTTGAATAATATTGAGTCCATGATATTTTGAGTGTTCTTGCCTTAAAAATTTATTTATATTTAAACCTATACCCATTATAGAGTTGAAAGGTTCATTTCTTTCTTTAACAGTAAGTAGCACACTAAATTCTGCTGTATTTTCTCTTTGTGGGTTTTTCGTTCACATTGATTTCATTACTACAACGCTCAAGGAACAGCATGTGTGGTGATGAAGAGGCCAAGTTACAGGCAGCTTCCTGGGCTTCTTCTTACTACACAAAAATGTGTGTATTTATGTTCCAGCTTCTTGGAAGCCAGTAGTGGGACTTTATATTTCCAGGGGACTGTAGTTGCTCCCGTGGTGTACTTGACATATTAGAAACCATCTCTTCTATGGTCTATGATGCCAGTTAACAAATCTCAAGAAGAAAAGCAGCATGTGAAATACTGGGTTTAGTTTAATGTGGTTTTCTACTCTGTTGGATATTATTTAAAAATGTAATGCAAGCACATTCCTAGGATCCATTCACTTTCACAGAGAGGTTCCACTTCAAGCAAGGAGCCACCAGTGGACATAAGATTTATTAGTTCAGTTAATAAATTCAGCTGTGATTAAAATAAAGATTTAACAAGCTGCCTGATGTTCTCCAAATATCAGTAGATTCCATAAAGTGCTTTAAATAAAAACATAGTGATTCAAATTTTGACTAAACTTTGAAAGAAAGACGCTGATTTTCTATTACAGCACATAACTAATTCTCATATAAAAGCACACCATGATCATGAATGTAAAGGAATCTGAAAAGGAGACAAAGCCTGTGTGAAGCAGCAGCCATGTGTAAGCCAGTGAAGACAGATCGAGCTGGACAATCAGTTATGCAAAGTAGTGGAAGACACATTGTGATCAGGAACGCTACGCAAGTGATGAACTACAAAAATGAACTGTTGTTCAGAAGACCAGTCAGAAAGATTTTGTATTTTATGGTAATACAACCTATGACATGTGATTTCCTTATTAATGCATAACAATTATAGTAATGTTATTCTTTTTAAGAATAAAACCTTAAACATATTTAAGGTGAATCAAGGAGGGCTCGAATGATGGGGATGAGAAAAGCACTCTGGGAGTACAAACACACAAAGGCAGCGTCACACAGGAAAAAAAATGAAATTCCCTATTTTAAAAGTGAATTTAGAGACTGAATGCATACTCATTTATATAACACTAGGTCAATAAATTACATTTTTATATTGTTCAGATTTTTTTTTTAAAGAAGCTTTGGCTGGGTCTTTGACCTCCCCCGACCATGAGCGAGGAACAGCCTTGCCAGGCCACAGAGGAGGACATTGCTGCCAGTACTGGTGAGACCTGATAAGCTAGGGTAAGATGGAAGGGGAGGAGGTCTTCCCCTATCAGTGGACTTAGAGAAGGGCAGGGAGGAGATGAGAGAAGGAAGGATAAGGAAAGAATGCGGGAGGGGGCTAGAGCTGGGATACAAAGTAAATAAATTGTAATCAATATAAAAAATAAATTTTAATTTAAAAAGTAAGCTTTTCATTTTTATTTTTTTCCAGATCTGAGGACAGAACTCAGAGCCTTGTGTTTGCTAGGCAAGTGCTCTACCACTGACCTAAATCCCCAACCTCTATTGTAGAGATTTTAATCCTCAGAATTGGAAGATTATTTTTACCTTTCTTTCAAGATTTCATTGAAGTATTCAATAAAATGATTGTGAAACAAAATAAACTGTAGTTTATTAATGACACATAAGGAAATAATTAGCGTTTATGTTGGACACACAATATCTTTGATTCCTTTTTCACTAGACATCAGATTTACTAAAACACACTATATTAGATTAATCACAAAAAAGCTTTACTCAAAATCATATATACTAGTGAGCATTGTGTGTACAGCAGTCAGCAATTATAAGGTATTCATAGAGTTCACAAAGACAAGATCAATTTAATCTTCAATATCCTGTCAGTGTTTGAGGAAGCAGTCCCTGGAGTATATTGTGAAGAAGGTCACTGAGAAAAGAAGCTCCAATTGTTTTATTAAAATGGCAAGCAAAGTGGTCAGCATTGCCAGACAAATGAGGCTGTGAAGAAGTCTTTAAACCTCTTCTGGAACATGGAAGATGTGGTGGGGAAGCCACATATAGTTTGTATTCTGACTTCTTGTATTCTTGACACATGGGAATATTTTGAATTCACTGCAGATCTTGAAGAGTAAATGGCACAATATTAATTCTTATCTGACTCCTCCATTTATTTTGAACTCTCATTTTTTTCTCTGCCTCTCTGTCTCTGTTTCTGTTTATCTGTCTCTGATTATCTCTGTATCTCTTTCTCCCTCTCTCTCTCATTCTCTTCCCCTGCTTGTATAAGGATAAAGTATTAACATTTTTCTATCACTTTTTTTGTATAAGTTGATTTTTATATAATTTTATCATAGCAATAATTTTATTTAAAAGAGATAGAAGTATCTTTTATGTCACTCTTATGCAGCTGAGAAAACATTGGACTTACATATTTGTAGTAAATGTCATATGAACAAAATTATTTTCCACCTCAAAGTTGGGAAATAATTCAAAGTACATGTTTCAGTTTAAGTATAATTAACTATTAATATTTTCTTCTAAATATATTTGTCACAAGGAAGTTTTTCACCATAAAAAGTTTTTGTTAGCATAAATGAAACATCTGAAGAATAGCAGGATCTCAAACATCTAAGCATCTGTTGCTGCCTCCCATTCCAGATAGCCATCCTTTTTCCTATCAGTTTCCTTGTCTGCCATTCACCACAAATAGAATTACCACCTGGCCCTGCTTCTGTCCATATGGCTGTCTTGATTCCTTATGTGGCATCTGCTTCTCTCAAAAAACATTGTATATATTTTTAATACACATTTAAATTCACATTAGAGACTCTTCTCTTCTAAATATTTCAGAAAAAAAATAAAACACTAGAGCATAAACGTAAATGTGGAGACCCTGCCTCACATCTGAAGCTTCTAAATGTGAGGTTTCTGATTAAGGCAGTTAGTTTAGAGTTTTACTTTTAAAAAAAGGCACCATTGGTTCATCATCCATCATAGTTGCAGGGACTGACTTTCCTAGGAGATGCACATTTACACCATTTCAATTTCATAAAATTGTTATCAACTTCTGAATATTTTTATTATGGTATTTAAATGTTAGAACACACAAAGCTTTCATTATATGCTAAGCGAGGGTTTCTTGTATAGGTCTCTTGAACATTCTCTTCCCATATATAAGATAATTCTTTTATATATGTCTTTTGACCATCCTCTCTCTATCCAATTCTGCTCTCATCTTTTTATTTTCTTGAGCTTTTTATTTTCATTATTTTTTGAGAAAACGTGTTTCAAGATTCTAGAACTTCTTTAAAGCATGTTTTCCTTTTCTTTTCTGTCACTGTTTACTTCCCTTGTAATGAATTAATCCTGGTGTCATTCAACATACTGCTGTATTTTCATAACATACTGTTATGTTTCTTTCTAGTTTTTATCTTACAAGACACCAAATTCAGAGTACTCACACACTTTCAATTCCTATATTTTCCCTGTTCCTCACTCTCTCCATATCCTATTTTTATTTTTTACCTTTAAGTTCATAAAATAAGTTTGTCAATGAAATGAAACTTGATTGTGCTTTCTTTCTACATACCTGTTAAATTTGAAGTAGCTTCTCGTGTGGAGAATCATTCTGTACTATTTAACTTTCATTGTCACCTTGACAGAATAAAAAATCACCTGGGAAATACACCTCTGCACTTGTCTGCGGTGGCCATGGGGTTGTCATACTTTCATTATCTTATGTGGGAAGTCTTTCCTGTGGGTGTGACCTACGCTGAGTAAGTGGAGAAAGCAATAAGAAGGGCAGTACCCATTGATCTTTTCTACTAGCCCCAATGTTATGGGATGATAACAGCTGATGCCCTGACCTTCCACCACAGTAGGCTGCTAACCTAAAACTCTGAAGCAAAATAAAACTTTTTATGTCTCAAGTTGTTTTCAGCAGTATTTTTTTTTCACATAAATTGCCAAACAGACAAGCATCTCTTCCAACATCCTTCATCCTTTTACATTCCTGATTAGAAAATATGGTTGAGTTGCTTCCTACTGGACTGTGAACACACGCCCCTCTTTTCAGCTTCTTTTGTTTATTTGTTTGTTTTCCATTAATTTATTCATTAATTCACTTTACATTCTGATCACAGTCTTCGCTTTCCTCCTAGTTCTTCTCTTACACACTGCTCCCCTTTTCCCTCTCTCCCTTTCCTCAGAGAAAGGGGAGGTCCCCTATGGGTACCAATTTGCACATTAAGTTATTGCAAGAGTAGGCCTACTGAGGCCAGACAGAGCAGCCCAGTTAGTGGACCGGGATCCAAAGGCAGGTATTTGAGTTACAATAGACCCTTGCTCCAGTGCTTGAGCGACCCACATGAAGAGCAAACTGCTCATCTGCTACATATGTGCAAGGGCCCTATGACCAGTCCATACATGTTCTTTGGTTGTTGGTTCAGTCTCTCTGAAGCCCCATTGGCCTAGGTTAGTTGACTCTTTGGGTCATTTTCTGGAGTCCTTGACCCTTTCCAGGTCCCTCAGTCATTCTCCCAACTCTTCCACAGTACTCCCAGAGCTCTGTATGTTTGGCTGTACATCTCTGCATCTGTTTTCATCAGCCACTGGGTGAAGCCTATCAGAAGAGTTATGCTAGGCATCTGCTGCAAGCATAATAGAGTGTCATTGATAGTGTCAGAAATCGTTTCTTTTCTATGGGATGGCTATTCCATCAGTCTTTGATCCATCTTTGTGCCTTCATATCTTGTAGACAGGACACATTTTGGGTTGAAGATTATGTGGGTGGTTGTTGTCCTTATTCCTCCTCTGGAAGTCCTGATTGGCTCCCTATCTACTGCTCCTAGGAGTCTCAGCTAAGGTGACCTCCACAGACATATTGGGATTTATTTACTCCTATCCCAGGTTTCTGGCAGGTGTCAGCGATACTTTCACCTCTGACTGTATTCTCACCTGTTTTCTCCCTATTCCTAATCCCCATCCCTGATCCACTCTGTATCCCTTTCGAACTCAGCTCCCTACTGCCATCAACCTCTAATGCCTATTTTATTTCCCCTTATGAATGAGATTCAAACATCTCACATTGGACAGCCAACAGAATGAGAAAAGATCATCACCAACCCTACATCCTAAAGAGGGCTAATATCCAAAATATATAAAAATGCAAGAAATTAGATACCAACAAACCAAATAACCCATTTTAAAAGTGTTGTATTGAGATGAACCAAGAATTCTCAACAAAGAAATCTCAAATGGCTAAGAAAGATTTAAAGAATTGTACAAGGTCCTCAGTCACCAAGGAAATGCAAATCAAAAGGACTGTGAGAGTCCATCTTACACCCATAAGAATGGCTAAGATAAAAAACTCAAGTGATAACACATGCTGGAGAGGATGTGGAGAAAGGAAGGCACTGCTCCATTGTTGGTCAGAGTGGAAACTTGTGTAACCACTGTGGAAATAAATTTGGTGGGTTTTTGTTTGTTTGTTTGTTTTTTCAGAAAAGTGGAGTAGGTCTACCTCAAGACCCAGCTATAACACTTCTGGGCATATAACCAAAAGATGCTCCACCATACTACAAAAACACTTGCTCAGTTATGTTCATAGTAGCTTTATTCACAATAGCCAGAATCTGAAAACAACCTAAATGTTTCTAAACTGACAAATGGATAAAGAAATATAATTCATTTACACAATGGAGTACTATTCAGCTATTAAAAACAAGGATATCATGAAATTTGCAGGAATATTGGTGGAACTAGAAAATATCATTCTGAGTGATAAAGCCAAAAAGACACTCATGGTATGTACTCACTTATAAGTTATATTAGCCATAAAGTACAAGATAATCATGCTACAATACACAGACTTCAAAGAAGCTGAGTAACAAGGAGGTCTCTTTCAGCTTCTTCATTAGTCTCCAAATCATTCTTATCATTCACTTTCCTATCATGGGCTTAAAACTAATTTTTGTTGTCATTCTTGTGAAAAGATATGTGTTATGTTAACTGAGCACAAACACTCATTTTTGGTTCACACTTTTAGATGTTTCAGTTGCCAGAGGGGAAGTACAGAGGTTCAGAGAGCAGTGTTGCTGTTGCTCTCCATTTTATTTACGTAATCCCTAAACTGTTGACACATGTCAGGAATGTTCAAGGTGGATCTTCCCCTTTAGTGAATTTTCACAGGTAGTGCCCTTTATCACTCCCTCTGTTACAAATCATTTGGTAATGTGTCAGTTAATCAAAGGGTTAGGCTCTGACTCCTATTCCTACTGCTGAGCTTATATCCTCTAGATATCTAAAATGCACTTGAAATTTTGCAAGTCTGAAATGAAGTTGCCTTTGTCTTAGTCTTCTCATGAGATAGCAAGAAAAAAAAAAATGTCTATCTAATATTGGTGTCTAACCAGAGTAATGATTTACAAGGTAGAAATGTAAAAATTATAGAACTGTTTATTAACCCCTTCTCAGTATCCATTACTATCCATATGTATATGTATATTATGTATGTATGTATAGAATGTACATATATATGTATAGTACATATAGTATATATGTATATAATGTTTGTAGGTAACCTGTATCTAAAATTCACTGTGGTCACACATAATAAATTCTCTGTATCTCCCTTTTAGACAGAAATTCCATTGTTCTTGTGTCTGATAATATTATACTAGCAATTTTTTCTGCCTGGTACATTTTCGACTAGATCCTTGAGTAGCCCACTGCTTCTATCAAACTCTGCTCATAGAGCATTTCCTCAAGTGTTCCAAAGGTGATATTCTTGGTCAAACAGCCACTTCTCAGGAGACAGTTATTTTATCCTGTTTAAGTTTTACAATAAACATTGCCATCTGCATGCTTATTGATTTTGTGATTGCTCTTCACTTGCATATCCCAAGGGCTTATATTCCAAGACATCGGGAACTTTTTTATCTCCATCACCGTTCCCTGACATGAAGAGTGTCACAGGACAAAGTCTTCATAATATCTCTTGAAATAACTGATTCATGAAACCAGTGAGTAAAGAATGGATAGATTTCCTTTGATGTCAGAGAAGAACAAGCTGGTATGATTAGCAAACTCTAGATTGTTTTCTCAGGTTTCTCCCCAGAACTTCTTCCACCCAGGGATGCTATTTCTCCAACACCATCACACACAAAAAGGGCAGTTCTCCATATTCAGCTCTTCAGAAACACAACAGCCTCTAGTTGTAATTTTTTTGTATGAATTTAAAATATTTTTCCTCTATAAAAATATATGCTAATATAATTTTCCTAAAATAGAATATAATCAACTGTATACAAGTAATGCTAATAAAATATTGGGCTTTCACAGCATGTATCTAACTTTTGTAAATATTACTTAAAAATAAACAAAATTTTAGATCTATTATATCTTTAGCTTCTCATAAATTGTTTGTAGAAAAGATAGCCCATCAGCTTCAAATAGAATAAAAAATAAATGTTCTAAAGTAAATACATTTGAGTTCTTTTTTCATGGTAAAGCATGTCAAATCTTATGCTAAAACAAAATACTTTTATACAGAAAACACATATGTAATCTACTTTGTAATACACACACAACTATCATTTTTCCATTCAACATGAAAAGAAGGTAAACATTTCTTCTGATTATGGAATATATTTAACTGACTGTTGGTTAAAATATCTTGTCATGAACACACAGCCATTCTGTATATTCTAGAAATTTTTAGCCTTTTAAATCAGTCTGTGACTTACTGAGAATGTTTTCAGCAAGTCTGAAAAAAAAAATATATATATATATATATATATATTTCCCCAATCACTCAGTTCAGGAGAAAAACGGAGGAACATTCTTTTTATTAACTATGTTACCAATTTTGCAAAAGAGGCAGTCAGCTCACAGGTTTTCCTGGGAAAGATATCAGGGAAAATTGCATGCCAGGAATCCTCCCTGTTTCTCCCTCTACAATGATTCTTTCTTTTTAATAGTTTCCTGTTCAAAAAAAAAAAAAAAAAAAAAAATAGTTTCCTGTTCTACTGCACTTCATTCACTTAGATCTTGAATAACAGCGTGCTTTTGTGGCTGTGTAAGTTATGCAGTCTATCTTACCTCACTGAGAAAAACAGTATGTTGAATATAAAGTGTGCTCTAGGTGGTAGATTTGATGAATAGAAACGTGGTCAATTAGTCTGCAAATATAATTCCAAATAAATTTTATTAGTAAGTTCATAAAATAAATGAACATAAAAGAGGAGCTAGGGAGATGTGTTAGAGGATCGAGCATTTTTCTCACCTGCTTAAGGAAAACAATTGGGAACCTCAGATCCCAGCTAAGCTGGTGGTGGTAGTTACTGCCTCCAATCTCCTGTCTAGAAATGACAAGAAAAGGAAAGTCATGGACGTTCATAGGCCAGCTAATCTACTGAATATATCAGCAAACCCTATGAGAGCCTGTCTCAAACAAAATAAAATGCAAGAAATAGTAACAGAGGAGGCTGTCCTCTGACCACATTTAGCATGCCATGTGACATACACACACACATAAACACAATATACAAACCCACAAAAAGAATACAAATAAAAAATTAGTGGATTTGAGGAACAAGACCTGAACACAGTTTCACAAGAAACTATTCAAATACGTGAAGACTTACACAATGAGACATGCATTTGTAGTGTGGGTTTTCTGTGGAGATTCCACTATATATTGATTGTCTTTGTTAGTAAATTTGAAATTGATGAGTTTATGCTCTGTTTTTTCTTTCCCCTCTTCATTTTTCAGTGCAGCCACTTCTGATGTGATCTGATAGACTAAAATGAGAAGGAAGGAGAGGAGGACCTCCCCTATCAGTGGACTTGGGGAGGGGAATGTGTGATGGGGGAGGGAGAGGGTTATGGGGGATACAAAGTGAATAAAGTGTAATTAATAAAATTAAATTAAATTAAAAAATAAAACATCACATGTACCACATTAAAAAAATAGATTTTTATAGAACTACACTGTTCTGTTAGTCAGTGTGAGACCAGGTAGGTCACAGCCCTAAGGGACAACCAAGTACTATTCCTCTGCCAAGGAACAGAACAGTAAAATGATTCCTAAGCACATTCTGCTAAACTTGTAGATCAATGCTAGGTTCAGTCACTATCAGAGAAGCTTCCTCCTGGAGTATAAGGGAGTAGATAGAGACACACACAACTAAACAATATGTAGACAGTGAGTCCTTGGAACATTCAGCTGTCTGCAGCAGATCCTTCCCCCACAGCTCAGGGAACCCTGAAAAAGAAGAGGCAGAAATATTGTTAGTGCCAGAGGGAATTGCGGACCCCAGGGGAAAAAAAAGGCACTGTAACACTATGACAAGTGACACATACGTATGTACTCAAGGTCACTGCTGCAGCATGCACAAAGTTTATGCAAGAGGATGTTTTTTAGAAAAAAAATCATGCCATATATTCTTTTTAATTAATTAATTAATATTTTATTACAATTGATTCACTTTGTATCCTTGCTGTAGCCCCCTCCCTCTTTTCTCCCTATGCCTCTTCCCTAGTCCACTGAGAGGTGAGGTCCTCCTCCCATCCTGTTTGACTCTACCCTATCAGGTCTCATCAGGACTAGCTGCATCCTCTTCCTCTGTGGCCCAGCAAGTCTTTCCCTCTAGGGGGAGGTCATCAAAGACTGAGTCACTGAGCCCATGTCAGAGACAACCCCTGTTCCCCTTATTAGGGTAACCATAAGGCGACTAAGCTGACCATGGTCTACATCTGAGCAAGCTGTCTAGGTACTCTCCATGCATGGTCCTTTCCTTGATAGATTCATCAGTCTTTAAATTAGCCTCTAGGCTTAGATTTTTTTTTTTTTTTTGGCTCTGTTGGTCTCCTTGTGGCGCTCCTGTTCCCTCCATGACTTTCTATCTCCCTTTCTTCCATAAGATTCCCTATACTCTGTCCAGAGTTTGGCTATGAGTCTCAGCATCTACTTCGATACCCTGCTGGGTTGATTATTTCAGAGGCCCTCTGTCGTAGGTTCCTGACCTATTTTCTGTCTTTCTTTGCTTCAGATGTCTATACTGTTTGTGTTTAATAAAATAAATTTTCAGATTTTTTCCCTTTTTTTTTAAATTTTTCATCAATTACACTTTATTCATTCTGCATCCCCCCATAAGCCCCTCCCTCCTCCCCTCCCAATCCCACCCTCCCTCCTCCCTCTGCTTGCATGCCACTCCCCAAGTCCACTAATAGGGGAGGTTCTCCTCTCCTTTCTGATCTTAGTCTGTCAGTTCACATCAAAAGTGGCTGCATTGTCCTCTACTATGGCCTGGTAAGGCTGCTCCCCCCCAGAGGGAGGTGATCAAAGAGCAGGCCAACCAGATTATGTCAGAGGCAGTCCCTCTTCACATTACTATGTAACCCAATTGGACTCTGAACTGCCCTGGGCTAAGAATTACAGTTGTTAACTTTTTAAATGTTTAACGCTAAAACTGATTCCCACTTTAAAATTATTTATTCAATTTCATGAGACTATAATAAAATTACATCATTTCTCCGTTCCATTTCCTCCCTACAAACTTTCCTACAGACCTCTTCCTGTTGTTTTTCAAATGCAAGGCAATTTTTTCCCTTATTAGTTGACATAAATTAGTTGACATAGTTGTAGTTATAGTTGCACTACAACTTCCTCAGTCAGTGTAATGTTACTTGCATACATTTTTCAGATGTACTATCTGGTTATTGAATAACCAAATGGAGGCAAGTCCCTCAGGCAGACTATTTTTACTGCTCACCACATTCCTAAGTTGTCTGTAGTTCTTTGTGATGGGCTGAGGTCTTGTTAGCTTTTTCTCACCAACTTTGAAGGTTTAGCTCTTGTTTAGGCAGTCATGATAGTGAAACATTTTAAGAATCAAAAGTTTTCAAGGATGATTAAAATATTAGTATTTTTTGTGAAAAATATGGAGAGGCAACTGCCATTTTCACCAAATATACATAAGTATTTACTATTAATAATATAAGCTGTGCAGAATAGTGCAGTGATAATCCCCACAAAGAATTTGTAAGTGAATAATAATCTAGACATATTATCACAACTTTAACAACAAACTTATTAAATATTTGAATTATAACAAGTAGTGATAAGGTTAACACATGACAAAATTCTGGTTCTAAGAAGGATATAGCATAGAAATCACCACAGCCAACCACAAGCTGCTTTCCATCATACAATCATGCCATCAACATGTGCACATCAACCATTTCTCCACTTAATTATTTCAGTACACAAAAATGTGGCTTAGAAACCTATCCATGCTACTAAGAAATAATCTAAAAGTGAAATTTCTTATTCTTACTGTTTTAATTAATTTTTCTTTAAAAATATGTGATTAACCTCTGAATAAGAAAGGGAAAGAGAATGTAAACACATTTCTTTTTACTTATTTTTAACAAAGATGCATATGTATCTTAATTAACTTCTTAATGCTTTCATAATCTCAAAATTCCTTCCATACTTACCTGGCTACCTTCTATCCCTGCCTTCATTCTTTCCTTCCTTTCTCCCTTTTTTATTTCATTTCCTTTTCTCTTCTCTCTATCCTTCCCTTCTCTCCTTTCCTCTCCTCCCCTTCTTTTTTCATCCCCTCCTCTTCTTTTCTCCCCTTTCTTCCTCTCCTCTCCTTTATTCACTCCCCTTCCCTCCCTTCCCCTTCTTTTCCCTCCTCTCTCCTGCCTCTCCTCTTCTCTTCTTTTCACTACTCTTTTCTTCTCCCAGGACACCCATTGTTCAGATTCTTGTTATTTACACATAAAATCCTTTCTAAAAATTTCCTTTCCACATTTTCCTTTTAAAATCTTTACCAAATTTGTCTATGGTTTTCAGTAAATGAACAAACAACAAGAACAAAAATAAAACCCTACTATCCATAAAGTCGAATTTTCAGGTAAGAATAGTGGTAGACATTGCACAAAGTAATAATATGTCTTCCAGAAGTCCTCAACATAACCAAATATGTTTCTCCGAAAGAATAGTACCTGTCATGTATTAATGACAATGGATCCTGGAAATAAACCTAGGCTGTTGGCTAAGCATTTTTAACTGCTGGAATAATTTTATCATTACTTTGCTTTTTCTTCCTAGAAGAGAAATTTTTTGTTATTCATACCTCAAATATGTAAACTATTACATGTGTTACTTAAATTTGAAAATAGGGATTTAATGAAGAGATGAATTTTGATTCTGATGATTGAAATCCTTATCGGGATTAGAGAAAGCACCTGCGAAAGAAAACATGTTTTTGAATGTACTTTTAAAATAAATATGTCATGTATGAAAAATAAAATCTTTGTCAGAACTGTACACCGCACCTTCTGCAGCCAATCTGAGCCTTATAATAGACATTCAATACCAGGCTAACAACTGTTGTTTGGAACTTCTTGCACAAGTCCTGCTTTCTCAAAAGGTTTCCCCTTCACACCTACTGTTCTCCTGTCACTTCTAGCCACTCCTGAGAAGTACTCCTAATAGCTGTGCAGGCCTATTATCTATGCATTCTGGGAAACAGTAACTCTCTTCGCAGGGGGTGGTGGAGGGAGGAGGAAAGGATTGGTGTCTTCTTTGACGCCTATGTTTAACTAAAGATTTTCATTTCAAAGAATTTTTCATTTAAAAACTATATGTGAGGTCCTTATATGTTGAAGATGAGAGAAATAAATAACTTCAATGAAATAATAAGAACAATTGAGAACAGAAATATAGAATGTTATATAATAATTTGTGTCATTTAATTTTTAAATTATGTGCCGAACTGGACCTTTGTGACATTGTCATCTTAGGAGATATACAGGTCTTTGAAACTATGCTAAACATACCCAGAGAGATTTAAAAAAATATTGAAATACAATTTCTGTTAGGTTTTATGTTGTTAGCACTTTGATGAAAGAGGTACTTGCTATTTCAGTCAATGACCTGTGTGCAGAACACTATTCTTTTCACACTCTCATGATGTTGAAAACCATTGTCTAGATCAAAGGATCAATAATTGATCTTAATAATGTGGCTGTATACTTAGCCCTTGAACAGCAAACAGAAGTCACTGTATTTCTACTCTAACACTTTAGTATGGCCTATGGGGCAGTGAGTCGAATGCCAGCTCCATGCTTCGTGTATCAAGCACTACTTGCTGAGCTGAACTCTTTTAATGAGATTATTGAGAAGCTTAATGGAGAGTATGGAAATGTGCCAACTGAGGAGTCAATGGGAAAGGAATAATAGGGATAATGAGTTATATGGAGAAAAAACAGGTGGGCCAAGGAAATTGGACACCATGAGGACTCTGTAAAATCAAGTGTTTGAATTATAGCTGTAAGGGGATCTCTAATGATAATCATTGATGTGTTTTATACCCAAGAGTGTGAAAGTCACTTTATGCATTTGATTTTTGATAATTAAGAGTAATTTATAGGCTTGACACCTTCTCTGTTTCAAGTGGCAAACCTCCAGATCTTCCTGTACTGGCACACTTCAGCTTGAAGTAGAAACAGACACACAGTTCTAAAATGCCTGAGTTATTGCTAACAAATAAATACTCTGTTAAATGACTTCTTTTCATTTTTCTGTTAATTAATTTACTTGCTTTTAGGAGTGTGTACCATAGTATTCATTTTTAGAGTTCTCATTTGGTGGAAATCTCTGCTTAGATATTAGTTTAAGAACTAAATAATGTTTCAGAAAAGTAGAGAATGGAAGTGTTTAACAATAATTAGGTAGTATCTGTTTCTATTTCTAACTCTTAGATGTTTGAAAATATAGGTTGCTTAGGGATATTTATTCAACAATTTCTTGGTACTATTTTTCTTTTAATTATTATTGTTTTTTCTTCTTAATTTTTGTCCTTGTCATTCAATGATACCTCCTTTCCTCTTCTAAAACTAAAATTTCGTGAGTTTTAAGTTGATTAATTAGCCTTCTTTACATTTAAAAGAGCAGATGAAGGAGGTGATGAGAATGATAACATAATTCAAAAATAAAACTTGTTAAAAGAAACAAAGGGAAATGAAAGCCTGTAGGGTTAAGATAAAACTTTCAGCATGAATGGGGTTTCTCTGGTTGTTCATTTTTAAAGAACATATTTAACAGGGTCTAATTTGGACATTTAAATTCTGTTTTTTTAAAGTGTTGGATCTCTACGTAAGTATCTTTATTTCTAAATAATTTAATTGTTATTCTTTAAAGATAAGGGTTACATGGCTGAAAAGATGGCTTGATAGAGAAATTTCTTGCTGTACAAAGTTTAGGACTTGAGTTTGCAACCTCAGAACCCATGCAAAAGCTGAGCAGGGGTAAATCTTGGTACACTATGACCAGAAATAGGTGATGAAGACAGGAGAATTTCTAGAATATCTGACCTCCTAGCCAGCTTGACTCAGTTGGGGATAAATAATAGACACTCAAACAACTTAGTAGGCAAAGAGCAGCAGGTGAGATTTTGCTCTGACGTCTCTGTACTGTATGGGTCACATACAGGCTCACACGCTGGCGTACACAAAGCAAGCATGCACACATCTATTCAGTTAAAGAAAATGGAGATTATACTGATCTCATGGATATGTTACACACATGTATGAAATTATCACTCCAGCTTCCAGCCTACTTTCCACATTTCATGCTCCCTTGACTGTTCCTCTCTGACATGCCTATAACAGTCCTACAGAAAATTTCCAGGATAACATCATGCAAAAGAAGTGGCCTATGACAATATCTTGAAAACAATATAAATATATGTATATATTCAATTTGTGCATGTGTGTATTTGTGTATCTGTGTGTGGGTTTGTGGGAGTCAGCATGTGTTCCTTACAACAGTCAAGAAGATGATGCACGATGGAACTGGAGACGCTCATAGTTGTGAGCTGCCGGGAGTGGGTGCTGGGACTGTAACTCATGTGTCTTGTGGAAAAGCAGTAGGTGCTCTTAATGGCTAAGCCATTATTACAGAGCTCAAGTGTTAGCATCATTAACTGTGAGCCATGTTTTCACTGTACTCTGTGATCAATCTATAAAAAAAACGTATCAGTGTTAAAAAGTAAATATAGCACATTATAAATGGTTCAAGTGATACTGTTGCTAATATCCAGTACTTTCTGATTGTCTTTATTAAATAGATGCATTCCACATAAAGTGATAAAGTGTAGCATCCAAGGCAGTAGAGTATGATTTAAAAAAAAATTGGAAAGTATAGAATTTGTAGTTGTATCTTTCTACAGCTCCCAGTGGTTAATTCTGGATGTTAAATTAGTCCTTGTGTGTAAAATAAATACATTTTTTATTACAGAATAATATGTTTTTACAATAATCCACATGAGAAAGGCAACCACATGATTAAGCAAATTAAAAATATTAGTTCTTTATTGGTTGGTAATCGAGAGTAGGCTCATGCCTCAAAGTGCCTTCCTGCTAAAGCATGGGGGTGCACAATGTTTAAAGGCAAACCTCGCAAAGACCATACGTCAGAGTTATGGTCAGAGTAACCTTAAAGTACTTATTCCTGTGGGAACATAGTAATTAGTAATTAGCATAGTAATTAAAAACTTAGGACACAACATACAATTATTTTTGACATATATTTTCTGCTTTTTTTTTAATATTAAGCTCACATATAACAAGATGATCGGAATCTCAAATGTGCTGACAAGGTACACATGACCACTGAGGGGTAAGAGGGCAGTCCGGGCAAACATCAAAAAAGTGAAGACAGGATGCCATTACTTCAGACACTTTACTTTTAATTATTCCCTAATAAAATTCCCTAATTTAATTATCCCCTAATTATTTAGGGAAGGTACAAAGTCACCAATTGGCATTCTCATTTGAACAATAACAACAACAAAAAGCAATAGTTAGAGAAAATAATACATTCATAAAGACTTTAAAAATCGAAACATTATGTACTTGAAAAATGAAGGCTTTTTACAGAAATTTTCAGAAATTATAATCTTAAATTGTTCCTGCATAATTAGTTTTAAATTCTTATCTTTGCTATAGTGGTTTGGATTATATTCTTCATTATATATACAACATTATACATACAACACATATGTATATACAACCTATGTGTATACATGCAGCACATATATATGTTATATCAAACAGTCCATGCTGCTTATTACTAAATAAGAGTCATATTGGAATTTCATTATTTCTCTGATATTTTTATTTTAATATTATCAATGTAATACTTTTTTTTCATCTTCTGAACAGGAAAGTATCCGTTTCAATAAAGGCAATGTTAAATAATTCCATCTGTATCTGACCATAACAACTCAAGGTTATTATTCACTCATAAATTAGAATTGTCCGCAATTTACTCAAATTTAATTTTATTTATGTCTGGATTTTTTTTGTAAGCTATAAATTTAGTATTTTCAACTTATTCTGTGCAATTACTGAGACTGTGATCTCAAGTATTGGCTTTAATTTTTTAGCCTCTTGAAATCATTCAAAATATAATTGACAATGTTCCACATTAAAAATTGTTTCAAGATAAAAAACATGTAATTATCAAAAAAACATGAAACTCAAATAATGTAAATTTAACTAAAAATAGAACACATTATTAACTCTGGCTTACTAACTTACTATATGTAATTTATAACAAGTGTATTTTTTTCTTCACTGATTCAAAACTGTACAAATAAATCTCTATTTTTTTAAAAAAATTATGCACCATGACATTATTCCATACCTTTACAACATAAAAGCATATTGTATGTATATGTAAATATAACATATTAATATTAGTCTGCCAGTAATGGATGATCAATATCAATATACTAGGAAAACTATTATTAAGCACAGGTCACTGAAAACTGAGATCAAAACTGAGCATTTAATCAAGTAAATTTGTCAGTAGTCATATTCTGCATAGATGTCTGAGGCAGTAAGAGTCAGTAACAGATGGCCAGGCTTTGACTCAGGCAGTAAAAATCAATAACAGATGGCCAGGTAAAGTCCAAGCAAAGCAATTAATTCTCCCAGAAGTGCCTTTGGTTTGCACAATGTATAAATCGACTACGTTTCCTCTGAAAACAATTCACTCCGTGGAATTAGTTTACAGTTCTGTATGTAAAGCAGCTAGTACAGGAGTCTTGTATTTACCTACTTAATCATATCCTGAGTAAAGGAGGCATCTGTAACCTCCCTGGTTGATGTATATGTAAACTAGACAACCTTATTCCAATGATAAGCCTGAATTCTGTGAATTTATTCATTAGGATAATCATTAACCAAATGAAAACAAAAACACATTCCTGACTCAAAGTTTGAGACTTGTGAAAAATTCACTCATGGTTTTACATGCAAGCAAGACATTGGAAGTATAATGAATTATTTTACGGAGAAATACTAAACCCATAGAGGCCACATGAATCAATTATAAGTGTAATTGGATCCTTGGAAACAAAAGGAAAGTTGACAATTACATTATCAGTTTGTAGGTACACCCTTTTACTTAGCTCAGGACAAAACCGTGTTTTTATTTTGAAGTATTCATTTATTTTGTGGTGTGTGTGTGTGTGTGTGTGTGTGTGTGTGTGTAAATACATGTCGCAGTTTGGGTGTAAAAGAGAAAAGACAATTAACAGAAGTCATTTTTCTACTATCTCTCGAACTCCAGAATAAACTCAGGTCATTAGGATTCGTGACAAGAGTTTTGACCCATTGAGGCATTTGCTTTCTCCGCTATTGTTTCTTTACTGCTAGAAATGATGAATTTCATTACTTTCTAAAATAATTTTAAATTTTAGATTAGTAGTACTAGAAAACAAATGTAGTTTTATCCATCCCACTGTATGTATCAGTTTCACAAACAAGCAAGCCAATATATGACATCAAATATCTAGGAAAATAAGTGGAAAAATGACTAGGAAGATGAAATAGGTCATTGTTTAATATTATGTTTCTCAAAATGATCTACCTTTGCTTCAGTTTGTGTTTTAGTCAAATGAAACACAAGAAATAAAGCTTTGCATAATAAAATAAACTTAATTTGCTGGTTTTTCTTTTTTTTGGAGATCTGATATTTAGTTTTCATATGTGGAAAGGAATTAAAACAGTAGTCAAATAAATAAAACAATCTTCAAAAAACTCTTCCTTTTTAAATTATCTAAAATACGCAAACATAACTTAAGTATATAACATGCCAATGATAATTGACAACAACATTTATAGATGCATCTTCCACTAGCAATTTGGTCATTTTTATTTCTCTAGTTATTCATAGTTTTTCATATGTATGGATGAAGCAGCCAGCTAAAGGTCCTTTTCTGCTCAAGAAGAGTTTATATTTTTCTTATCTTTCATGCATACTTCACTTTATCGCATGATAGAGAAAATATAGCCTTTGGGAAACTTACATAAATTTCTGATGCTTTTATTAAAGAAATCACAATCATTCAGTCTTTGTCTTGTATATTTCTAGAAAATGTCCTTACTGTTTGTTCAAATCTGTAACTTTAAAAATAAACAAACCCTTTTGTAATATAGTTTAGAAGGCAAAGACGTTAAATGTTTAATATTTAAGACTTAACAAGAAATTATATAAACCTTAATAATAGGTAACAATAATTCTAGAATGTATAAATACCAAATAAGATGAAAAGATACATATATACATTAGCATATATTCTCATTTTCCATTTGAGAGCCCAAAACTACTTTTTCAATTCTCAAGATATATGTGCAAATCAGGTTCAAAGATATTTATTTACAACTTCAGTCGATTTTGAGTTACATTGTAATTTCACTTCTTTACAGGAGCAGGAAGATGGATTATCAATTAACAGGTGAAACTAATCTGTTTTTTTCTTATTCACATCAGAAAAACAATTTACTTCTTAGCTGTGGAACAGTTGTCCTTGTTTCCTTGACTATGGTATCTGTGGAGATTGTGTCAAGTTCTAAAAGCTCCTTCAGGGTGTCTTTATCTGCCCAATCTCATGGCCAGTTCACAACATGGCTTTTTGCTTTCTTGCAAGTCAATGGAGAACTTCTATTTATTCTTCATATTGCTAAATACTAAACATAATGTGATCAAATCCATCCATTAAAAAAAAAAAACTTTTCAGTTGACTCAACAAATCATGTACCTCCATTTCATATGCAACATTTATTATTTTTTCTCCAAACTTAGTTTTCAAGAACAGAATCATGTACACGGAGAACCTTGAACTACAACTATTTTTTCTTATGTTTATGGAATCGGGGTGTTCCAAGATCAAAGTGCAGTATATATCCTAATCTGGGTACCTTAAAAAATCATCACATGAAAGGAAATAATATGCATAAATGGGATTAACAGAAACACAGCATTTAAAGTATTATCTTTTGGGTAGAACATATTTCGTACTTTCATAAATACCAAAATCACCCAAAATATTTAATAGTTTGAAGACATAGTCTGGGATTTGTTCTAGACCTTGAAAAAATATAATTATATCATAGTTTTTTAATGGAAATCTATTCTGTTTCTTACTGTATTATATAGATAACCCCTTTGCTTTTTCGTTCTTTTTCTCTTCAGATCATCCTCTTTTACCTTCTCTCTTCCTACATTTGTTATCCTCTTGCCCTTCAATGTATTCTTTACCAAACATTTTTACACTACTTAGCTTTCTCTTCTCATTATTTCTGTTTAACATCAATGGTAGATAATACAAATAGGTGAAACCTTAGTTATTTTCACCATATAACTCAGTGTACCTCAAAAGTTTTATGAACTGCAATTTCCAAATGTGTTATTGGTTAAAAGGGTTATTGTCCTTATCATATTTGCTTTACTTTAAATATTGTCCTTAACATATTTGCTTTAAAATTGGTTTACTTAACCAATTTTCACATGCTATAAATAATATTTTCTCTATTGAGTCAGGTACTAATCAAATTTGTTCTCTATTTTGCAAAAAGCCACACATTTAATATTTTCCTCATCATTTGAATTTTTTCCCCACGTAGGCAGTTATACTGTTTCCACAAATAAAATAAAATAGCATAAGAATGTCAGTGATGTAATTTTGCTTACTTTCTAAGTGTTGAATCTGTCTTCATATTATAATTTATATTTGCATAATATTTATCCTGAGGGCTGTTCATTTTGTGACCATCTAATATCTATATTTTCTTTTCCATTTTCTGAAAAAATTTCAATGTACATCTGTACATGTCATATTTAAGCTCTGACCCATAATAAATGTGGACACCAGACTTTTTAGAGGTAAATTGTATACAGGTATTTTTAGCTTAAAATGCAAGATAATTGCTTGAAGTCCACAATAAATCCAATAACTTCACTATAGTAAAGAAAGAAAAAAGACATTCACCAGGATCAAAGACTACACGACAATGGATCTACAGTAAGAAAAAACAGTAAGACAATAACATGCAACCCTGGATTTCAAAGAATCATCAGCGACCATGAAAATGTAAGAAATGGTCATTGTTTACAGCCTTTAGAGGTGAAATAGACATTACATATTTGGTACTTTAAATAATTAAGTTTGTACTTCTTTGTACTGTAGCTATGGGGATTTAATACCTTTCTTTTTTCTTACTACTCTTTAAAATGTTATTTATTCATTTATTACAATTTATTCACATTGTATCTGCACTGCAGCCCCCTCCCTCATCTCCTCCCTTCTGCTCCCCCTATGCCCCTCCCCTAGTCCACTAATAGGTGAGGTCTTCTTCCTCTCCTATTTGTCCCTTGCCTATCAGGTCTCATCAGGGCTGGCTGCATCATCTTCTTCTGTGGCCTGGCAAGGCTGCACTCCCCAGGAGGAGGTGATCAGATAGCCTGCCACTGAGTTCATATCAGAGACAACCTTTGTACCCTTTACTGTGGAACCCTCTTGGAAATGGCCAATAGTCTTCCTTTGAAGAGGGAGGTGGGTCTAGGTTCTCTACATTCATGGTACTGTCTTTGCAGGACTCCTTGGGCCCAGGTTTTTGGCTCTATTGTTCTCTTTTTGTTCCTGTCCCCTCCAGGTCTTTCTAGCTCCATCTTCTTCTGTAAGATTTCTGGCACTCTCTCTAAACTCTGGCTGTGAGTCTCAGTATCTCCCTTAATACCTAGTAGGTAGAGACTTTTAGAGGTCTTATGCGGAAGGCTCCTTTCCTGTTCCTTGACTTCTCCTACTTCCCATGTCTATCCTGTTTGCCCTTTTGAATGAGGATTAGTAAGCCTCTCTTACTAATTCTTTACCACTAACAAACACAGAGACACACAAACACATACATCAACACCATTGATCAAAAGACTTATGAGATCATAATATGTGCCATAAACAAGGTGGCAGCTAATAAGTTAAAACCCTAGGTTACAAGAGCTACAGGGAAGCTAAAATGCTCTTACTGTAAGGAAAATTTTAGACTTAATTATGATATTTCTATTAAAAAAAACTGGGTAAGGAGTGTAGCTATACTTGAAGGTCATACATGCTTAGGTCTCAACTTGATTAATTGTTTTTAATATTTTCCATATAAAAGGAAGATTGTTCTTCTGAAAGAAACTTTACTGCAAATACTAACTTGCTAGAAATCTAGATTCTTATCTGGGAAGAATATTAAGCCATCTCTTTCAACTTCATTTGTGCTCTAAACTGTGCCCAACTCTCTGTCCTTATATTGCCTGTTTTCAGCCAAACTTCTAGAGTTACAGGTTGGAGCTGATTGGACTCACATTGGTATCATATGCAATGTCCTTGCATTAATTCCAACCAAGCTTTAAAATCTAGGAATTCTCAATGGATTTTGAAATTTGAAGATAGGAATAGAGGCATATTTTTATGCATGTGCAACAGCATTTAAATGTGTCTATTCAAGGGTACTAAAACATTTTTAAAGATAAAACAGACTCTTAGAATCAAGTTTTACATATTGTTTGGAATCATAAATAAATTTTACTGAACAAATGGTCATATTCTCTCTTTGTGATGTGTTGAAAGTATTGGCTTTAATATGCTTAGTAGAATTTGTCAGTCATTTTCTATTTTCATTAACATTTAAATGTAAGCTAGCTTTGGGAAACCTCCATTGATTCCCACTTAGAAAAAGTGGTGTGAATATATTCATTGCAGCCTCAACTAAGATTTAAATTTCAAGCCTTCTAAAAGGTTGTATAAATAGTACTTCAAGGAAGTGACTTACTGAAAATTGCTGTCATGTTTTATGGTTGATAAAATTTTGAATTTTAAATTACAATAAAGTTCACTCATGGCATCCTATTGCGGTAATAATGTTTTATTTTAGTAGTACAGTACCTAGGCAGCAAATGTCAAACTAGACAATTGTAATTTGGCTACTTTATATCAAATATATTCATGAATATAATTATACTCTTCCAACAATAATTGAATGGGTTAAGCAAGAAATATGACAACAGAAAGGAAATGTTGGAAAGCATCTCAGGTAAAAAGATTGATTTTCCTTTTATGTCCTTTTTAAAATTCATTATTTGAGAATGTCATACAATATGTTATCATAGTCTTTTCTGTTCTCCCACTCCACCCAGATCCTCCATTCTCTCTACCCTCCAACTTTATGTTCTTATTCTTTCTAAAATAGAAAAAGAATAAAAACACTAAAAAAAAACCCCACAAAACAAAAAATCCAAAACAAACAAACAAACAAAAAAGTAAAACAAAACAAAACAAAACAACATAGCCATTTACCCCTGAGCTTGGCGTCTCCTCTGCAGAGTGACTGATATACTCAGTTTCATTCCACTTAAAAAACTGCCTTTTCCCTTCCCACCAAATATTTCTAATAGCTTCTTGGAAAGGGATTGTATCTTGTTACCACACTTCCTTCTTCATGCTGGGAAAGTTATCTGGCTTGAGCTTTTGTAAGACCTTGGGCATGTTGTCATTTTCCTAACACATTCTCTATGAGATTGCATGAGCATTTGCCCTATTGTGTCTGTAATATGCTGTTTCATTGAACTCGATAAGCACTTCTGCCTCTTACAATCTTTTAGCACCCTTCTCCTCATATATCCCTGGGATTAGAGTGGACAAGGGAGAAAAAGATATCTGATTTGAGTCTGACTACTTTGTTACTCATTTTCTGCACGTTTTTTAGTTTTAGGTTGATGTATTAAAATCAACTGCATGAAGTGGCTTTTTTGTTGTTTTTGGTTTTGGTTTGATGAGAGTTGAGCAATATATTAATAAATGGTTATAGAAATACTTCATTAGGTTTCATTTTATTGCCATGTTCACCTAGAAAACTAAAGCAGTAGGTTTTGCACTAGGCCCAAAGCTATCACGTCTTAGGTGGTTGGTTTTATAAAACAGTGTTTGACAATGGTTTGTCTCAATGGATGAACCTTAGATCCAATCAAATACAAAAAAGATAGTTCATTATGCCTTATCATTCATGCTTGTACTGTTCAAGTAAGTATAACTTTCAGATAAATTATCACAGCCCAGAGAGTTGGTTGCTGGTTGACATTATTGATACACCATTAATGTGTGTGAACACTAGACAATAGAGGTGAGCTTCAAATTGAGCACCAACTGGATTTCTTCCTGTTCTCTGGCAGTAGTATGTGGTGTCTTCAGCAAATGTGCCTTAATATCACAGTGTGTAGGGTAACTGATAACATTTACTACATCTTATAACACTTTTGTTGCATGTGATGTGGGAGACATTTGAGAGGTTTCTGATGGATCACTTAGGTCCATAGCAAAAAAAAAAAAAAAAAAAAAAAAGATGTAATCACTATTTTACTAGGAAGTTTAATTTCGTAGCATATGATTTTTTTTCAATGCAGTTTATTCAGGAACCTTGAACAATCCTCGGACCCCGGGGAAAGCCAGCCCACAGCTTAAATAGCCTCTGGGTAGCCAACCCAGCCGTGCCACGTGGGCAATGCAGATAGGTCCACATACATGGAAGCAAGCCAGATCCTCAGCCTTAGCCAAATGTGGAATTGTTCATGACAGAGAGCACTCACCATCGGGAAGGTGGAAGGCGGAAACCAGCTCCATCTTTAAGGCACAGCATTCCGCAGCTCTCTACAGTTCCCCCTTTTTGTTTTAGACGCATCAGGCAAGAGTAGAGGTCTGATCTCTGATATTAGAAATAAATTGGGACTTTGTACCGATGTTCATTTAGGTGTCATCCACCCAAAGAGCATCAGACCCGTCCAATACCTTTTTCTCAGAGGCGAGACCTGGGGTATCAACCCGCATGCAATCAGACATGCTCTTCTCTGGGTCCAAAGCGGCTGACCCTGAGTGCAGTGCTTAGCCTCGCATCCTGAGCATAACATTTTAGCTTTTTATGGTATCCAACCATGCTTGGGGCGAATGTCCTGCTTCAATGGATGTAAAGGCCTGAATGATCATGGCTGCATCACACTGTTGTGAGACTCTAATCTTGCATATATACCACAGGCAAACCAAGGAGACCAACACCAGAAGGCCTGCTAACGCTCCAACCAAGGACTATTCATGGAGATAACCCAGAACCCCTGCACAGATGTAGCCCAGGGCAGTTCAGAATCCAATTGGGTTACATAGTAATGTGAAGAGGGACTGCCTCTGACATAATCTGATTGGCCTGCTCTTTGATCACCTCCCTCTTGGGGGGAGCAGCCTTACCAGGCCATAGTAGAGGACAATGCAGCCACTTTTGATGTGAACTGACAAAGATCAGAAAGGAGAGGAGAACCTCCCCTATTAGTGGACTTGGGGAGTGGCATGCAAGCAGAGGGAGGAGGGAGGGTGGGACTGGGAGGGGAGAAGGGAGGGGCTTATGGGGGGATGCAGAATAAATAAAGTGTAATTGATGAAAAATTAAAAAAAAAAGGTAGCATATGATTTTTAGTGTCGTTCTTGTCTCCTCCACTATATAGGAGCTTTCCTTAAATTCTTTTCCCTAAATATGGTTTTTATTTACTCAGAGGAGGGAATTAGATAAGAGCCATTTCCATCATTCTGCTGTATACAATACCCACCTCAGCAGCAAAGATAGACATTACCTCAGAGTAAAAGGCTAGACAAATGTTTTCCAAGCAAATGAACAAAAGAAGCAAGCTGTAATACCCATTCTAGTAGCTAATAAAATATACTTTCAACTAAAATTAATCAAAAGATCCTGAGCTAGCACCATTCTTAATTTTCTGAGAAACACCAGATTGATTTCCAGAGTGGTTGTACAAGTTTACATTCCCACCAGCAGTGGAGGAAGGTTCCCATTTCTCCACATCCTCTCCAGCATATGTTGTAACTTGAGTTTTTTATCTTGGCCATTCTGATAGGTGTAAGGTGAAATTTCAGGGTTGTTTTGATTTGCATTTCCCTGATGACTAAGGATATTGAACATTTCTTTTATTTCCTAATAATTTTTATGTTTTTATATTAATCACAAGTTATTTACTTTGTATACCAGCCATAGCCCCCTCGCTCATTCCCTCACAATCCCACTCTCCCTCCCTCATTTCCTCCCTGCCCCTTTCCAAGTTCACAGATAGGTCCCCCTCCCCTTCCACCTGACCGTAGTTTATCAGGTATCTTCAGGACTTGCTGCAATGTCTTCCTCTGTGGCCGAGCAAACCTGCTCCTCCTTCGGGGTCCGGGAGGTCAAAGAGCCAGCCACTGAATTCAAATCAGAAATAGTCCCTGTTCCCCTTACTAGGGTACCCAATTGGATACTGAGCTACCATGGGCTACATACAAGCAGCGGTTCTAGGTTATATCCATACATGGTCCTTGGTTAAAGAAACAGTCTTATAAAAGACCCCTGTGCTCTGCTATATTTGGTTCTTGTGGAACATTTCTTTAAGTGTTTCTCTGTCATTCTATATTACTCTATTGAGAATTCTTTATTTAGTTCTGTGCTCCATTTTTTAATTGGATTACTTAGTCTGTTGGTGTTTAACTTCTTTAGTTCTTTATATATTCTGGATATTAGCCCTCTGTCAAATATAGGGTGGGTGAAGATCCTTTTCCAGTTTGTAGGCTGTTGTTTTTTTCTGATGTCAATGCAGAGAGCCCTGATGAGACCTGACAGTCTAGGGTCAAATACAAGGGGAGGGGGACCTCTTCTATCAGTGGACTAGGGGAGGGACATAGGGTGCCAAGAGGGAGGTAGGGTAGGATTGGGAGGAGACAAGGGAGGGGGCCATAACCAGGATACAAACTGAATACATTATAATAAATGATAAATAATAATGATAGATATGTAAAATAAATAAATAAAATAAAATATATAAAAATAAAAAATTAATCAAAAGAGACGAGGACAGACACTTCATACTCATGAAAGGAAAAATCAACCAAGATGACACTGCAATTCTGAACATCTATGTCCCTAATACAAAGGCACCCACATTTGTAAAAGAAACATTAGGAAAGCTCAAACCACATATCAATCCCCACACATTAATAGTGGGAGACTTCAAACCCTATTCTCACCAAAGGACAGGTTATTGAGACAGAAACTAAACAGAGAAATAATGAAACAGATGCCATGGATCAAGGGGACCTAACAAATATCTACAGAAAATTTCACCCAAACACAAAAGAATAGATTTTATTCTCAACCATGGGGAACTTTCTCCAAAACTGAAGATATAGTTGGTCACAAAGTAAACCTCAACCAACACATAATTGAATTAATCCCTTGATTTTTTATCAGATGACCATGGACTAAATAGACCTCAACAACAACAGCGACAACAAAAATTATTCACACCCATAGAGACTAAACAACTCAATGATCACTGGGTGAGAAAAAAAAAATAAAGAAAATTTAAAGACTTCCTAGAATTCAATGAAAATGAGAATACAACTTCCCTAACTTAGGTGGCACCAAAAAAGCAGTGCTAAGAGAAAAGTTCCTAGCACTAAGTGCCTTCATAAAGAAATTGGAGAGACAGAATATTAGCAACTTAACAGATCACTTGAAAGCTTTAGAAAAAAAAGAAGCAAACACATCCAAAAGGAGTAGACAGCAGGAAATAAACAAACTCAGGGATGAAATCAATAAATTAGAAAAAAAGAGAGCAATGGAAAAAGGATCAATGAAACAGAGTCGGTTCTTTGAAATCAACAAAATAGACAAAGCCCTAGCCGATTTTCTTCTCTTTTGGTTCCTTTAGGGTTATTCTAGCAGGTATAGAACTTCATTACACAAAGAAATAACAGGACATCATTTTACAGTTTGTTTTGTTTTATTTTTTTTTCCTTTTGGATTCTTGCCAAGCAATTGGGGGTAGAGGAGAATTTTTTCATTCTTTATTAAATTTTTATTTATTTTTTCAAACTTGCATTTTTTAAATTTTTATTAATTACAGTTTATTCACTTTGTATACCAGCTGTAGCCCTGTCTCCATACCTTCCCAATCACATCGTCCCTCTGTTTTATTCTCCTATGCCTCTTCCCCAATCCAATGATAGAGCAGGTCTTTTTCCCCTTCCATGTGACCTAAGGCTATCTACTATCATCAGGACTAGCTTCATCCTCTTCCTCTGTGGACTGGCAAGGCTGCTTCTCCCTCAGTTGGAGGTGATCAAAGAGCTAGCCCATAATTATATGTCAGAGACAGTCCCTGTTTCTATTCTTGGAGAACCCTCATGGACACTGAGCTGTCATGGGCTAGTTCTGTGCAGGAGTTCTAAGCTACCTCCATCCATGGTCCTTGTTTGGAGTATCAGTCTCAGAAAAGACCCCTTTGCCCAGATTTTTTGGTTTTGTTGCTCTCCTTGTGGAGCTCCTGTCCCCTCCAGGTCTTTCTATCTCTCCCTTCTTTCATAAAATTCCCTGCACTCTACCCAAAGTTTGACTATGACTCTCAGGATATGTTTTGATACCTTGCTGGGTATAGTCTTTCAGAGGCCCTCTGTGATAGACTCTTGTCCTGTTCCCAGTTTTCTCCCTCTTCCAATTTCCATTTCATTTACCTTTGTGAATGAAGATTGAGCATATTACCCAGGGTCCTCCTTCTTGATTATGTTCCTTAAGTGTATAGATTTTAGCATATTTATCCTATATTATATGTCTCATATCCACTTATGAGTGAGTACATACCATGTGTGTCTTTCTGCTTCTGGGATACTTCACTC
This sequence comes from Meriones unguiculatus, assembly GCF_030254825.1. NCBI lineage: Eukaryota > Metazoa > Chordata > Mammalia > Rodentia > Muridae > Meriones > Meriones unguiculatus. The sequence goes on from NC_083364.1 coordinate 82,082,110, forward strand.
AGGATGATCTTTTCTAGATCCCACCATTTGAGTGTGAATTTAATGATTTCTTTGTTTTTATTTGCTGCATAGTATTCCGTTGTGAAATGTACCACAATTTCTGTATCCATTCCTCCACTGAGGGATATCTGGGTTGTTCCTAACTTCTGGCTATTACAAATAAAGCTGCTACAAACATGGTTGAGCAAATGTCCTTCCTGTATACTTAAGCATGTTTTGGATATATGTTTCGAAGTGGTATAGCTGGGTCTTGAGGTAGCACAATTCCTAATTTTTTGAGAAAGAGCCAGATTGATTTCCAAAGTGGTTGTATAGGTTTACATTCCCACCAGCAATGGAGTAGCTTTCCTCTTTCTCCACATCCTCTCCAGCATGTGTTGTCACTTCAGTTTTTTATATTAGCCATTCTGATAGATGTAAGGTGAAATCTCAGGGTTGTTTTGATTTGCGTTTCTCTGATAACTAAGGATTTCTAGAATTTCTTTAAGACTTTCTCTGTCATTAGATATTCCTCTATTGAGAATTCTCTGTTTAGCTCTGTTCCCCATTTTTTAATTGGGTTATTTGATTTGTTGCGGTTTAACTTCTTAAGATCTTTATATATTCTGGATAATAGCCCTCTGTCAGATATAGGGTTGTTGAAGATCCTTTCCAAGTCTGTAGGCCTTCATTTTCTTATGATGACCCTGTCTTCTGCTTTACAGAAGCTTTTCAGTTTCCTGAGGTCCCATTTATTGATTGTTGATCTTAAAGCCTGTGCTGCTGTTATTTTGTTCATGAAGTTGTCAATGCATTCAAGGCTCTTCCCAATTTTTCTTCTAACAGGTTTAGTGTGTCCATTTTTAAATCGAGGTCTTTGATTCACTTGGATTTTAGTTTTTTGCAGGGTGATAAGTATGGATCTATTAACATTTTTTCTACATGTAGACATCCAGTTAGTCCATCATCAAGTGTTAAAGATGCTATCTTTTTCCCATTGTATGTTTTGGCATCTTTTTTAAAAAAAATCAGGTGTCCATAGTGTGTGGAGTTATTTCTGGGTCTTCAATTCGATTCCATTTGTCCACCAGTCTGTTTCTATGCAAGCTCCAAGCAGTTTTTAGTATTGTTGCTCTATATTACAGCTTGAGATCAGGGATGGAGATACCTCCAGAAGATCTTTTATTGTAGAGGATTGTTTTAGCAATTCTCAGTTTCTTGTTATTCCATATAGTGTTGAGAATTTTTCTTTCAAGTTATGTAAAAAAATTGTGTTGGTAATTTGATGGGAATTGCATTGAATCTCAGATTGTTTTTGGTGAGATGGCCCTTTTTACTATGTTAATCCTGCCAAGCCATGAGCATGGGAGATCTTTTCATTTTCTTGTTTCTTTCTTCAGAGACTGAAAGTTTTTTTCATACATGTCTTTGACTTGCTTGGTTAGAGTTACAGCAAAGGACTTTATGTCCTTTGTGGCTATTGTGGTGGGTGTTGTTTCCCTAATTTCGTTCTCAGCCCTTTTGTCTTTTTTATACAGGATGGCTACTGATTTTTTTTTTTTTTTTGAGTTGATTTTGTGTCCAGCCACTTGGCTGAAGATGTTTATCAGTTGTAGGAGTTCCGTGGTAGAATTTTGGGGTTCACTCATATATACTGTCATATCATCTGCAAATGGTAATACTTTGACTTTTTCCTTTCTGAAATAAATCCCCTTGATCTCCTTTAATTGTCTTATTGTTCCAACGTATGGAGTGGGTAGCCTTGCGTTGTCCCTGATTCCAGGGGGATTGCTTTATGTTTTTCTCTGTTTAGTTTGATGTTGGCTATAGGCTTCCTGTATATTGTCTTTACTATGTTTAGGTATATGCCTTGTATGAGGGGAGATGCTTTAAACTTTAAACAGCTTTTGCTGTTTTTTTGTTTTTTATGAAACACTGAGACATCTAGCACATTTTCTATTAAAATTGATCAATTTCCTCATTTGCTTGTACCAATAGCCCAGGCAATCTCCTATGAGATAAAATATCAGAAATATATAATGGATTACCTCTGTTTTGAATTTTCTATTGTAGCTGTATAAATAATAAAGTTAATTCTGAATTATCAGAAATAAGTTCATCAGTTTCAATATATAACATAACCTCTTCATATTGTGAGTCAGTAATTATATTGATAGTTTCAGGAAAATCCAATAAAACCATAAAAATTGCATGTAGTTCTATTTTTTAAACTGAAGCATATGGGCATAGCATTACTCTGCTTATATTTCCTGACTTATAACCTGCTATTCCTGATATATTTGCATCAGTGTAAAATGGAGGAGCTTCAGAAACTTGTGTTCCTTTTACACTATGAGTGAGATTCCAATTAGTTCTTTTTATGAACTAGATTTGCTGGCTTTTGAGATATTTGTTATTAATATATTCCAAAGAATTGCTGCAAGATTTTTGCCAATATTAATTACCCATTGTGTGGTAATCCCAGCATTTGTATCCAGTACTATGCTTTCCACTAGGTCTTTTCCTGGTAATTGACAGTCTTATTCTACTTTTTACAATTAGATCTGAAATCTTTTCAATAAAAGTTTTTAGTTTTTAAATTATTATTCTAATTATGTACAAAGAGGATCCATTCTAAAATATTGTCTTCTCTCTGCATAATGAGTACTGTAGGGAAAGGAGTAGAGGACAAGATTACTGGGTAGAGTTGTTTAGGGTCTAAGTGATCCACATGTGTTTGCATCCTGAAAATCTTTGCTCTACCTGACTCAACTTTCTCTGCTTCAGCTGTTAATTGTCTAGAAGGGTTTAACTTAAAATCAGCTTGTAAATTTTGAAACAAGTTACTCAACTCTTGAGTAATTCATCCAATAGTAAGCAATAACCAGTTAATATCTCCCAATAACAGTTTTAAAAAGTCATTAAGAGTTTGTAACTGAGATGGTAGTAACAATGGTGGCTGTAGTTCCAAGATCCCTTTTCTGTCTGAAGAGAGTCATAGCGTGAGGGGCATCAATAGGCACAGGCACCCAGTGAGGCATGCGAGTAACCAGGGCATACCTAAATTTACTAGCATTCCAGCATTGGGCAAAAAAGCAAGTATCATTACCACAATTACTTGGCTCTATCTGGCTAATACTGAATAAAGATGGGGGATATAGACAAACAGGTGTGGGCTTATAGGAAATATTATGAGAAGCTTTAACCCCTCATGGAACATCCTGCCTCAGTTCTAGAACTAGCAGTGGTGGTGTCTGAGGTCTCAGTAGGTTCAGGAGACCATTGCCCCCAGGGGCGAGACGTGCTCCATGCCAATTGACTAACTCCATGTTTTCCTCCAATTTTGAAAGTCATTTAAGGTTCTTAAATTATTTTTTCCCTTTTTTCTTAAATTTGTCATCAATTACACTTTATTCATTCTGCATCCCCCCATAAGCCCCTCCCTCCCCTCCCAATCCCACCCTCCCTCCTCCCTCTGCTTGCATGCCACTCCCCAAGTCCACTGATAGGGGAGGTTCTCCTCTCCTTTCTGATCTTAGTCTGTCAGTTCACATCAAAAGTGGCTGTATTGTCCTCTACTGTGGCCTGGTAAGGCTGCTCCCCCCCCCCCAGAGGGAGGTGATCAAAGAGCAGGCCAATCAGATTATGTCAGAGGCAGTCCCTCTTCACATTACTATGTAACCCAATTGGACTCTGAACTTCCCTGGGCTATATCTGTGCAGGGGTTCTAGGTTATCTCCATGAATAGTCCTTGGTTGGAGTATGAGTCTCTGGGAAGTTCCCTATGTTCAAATTTTCTTGTTCTGTTGCTCTCCTTGTGGGGACCCTGTCCTCTCCAGCTCTTACTATTTCCCAGTTCTTACCTAAAATTCCGTTCACTCTGCCCAACAGTTGCCCATCCGGCTCAGCATCTGCTTTGATAGTCTGAAGGGCAGAGGCTTTCAGAGGCCCTCTGTGGTAGGTTCCTAGGTTGTTTCCTGTTTTCTTCTTCTTCTGATTTCCATCCTCTTTGCCTTTCTGGATGGGGATTGGACGTTTTAGTTAGGGTCCTCTCTCTTGCTTAGTTTCTTTAGATGCACAGGTTTTAGTGGGTTTGTCCTATGTTGTATGTCTATATGAGTGAGTATATACCATGTGTGTCTTTTTGCTTCTGGGACAACTCACTCAGGATGATCCTTTCCAGATCCCACCATTTACCTGCAAATTTCATGATTTCCTTATTTTTCATTGCTGAGTAATATTCCATTGTGTAGATGTACCACAATTTCTGCATCCATTCCTGTTGGAGCTACCACCAGGGCATTAGCCATGAGTCATACTGGGCAGACTGCTCAGACCCTGAATAATCATTTAGCCAATGTAGCTCATGCTTTAGTTGTACATAAAGGAATTAATGCTCAACTAAAAGGAAGCTTGATGGTGTTCAATCAGAGGATTGACCTCGTGCAGGAGCAAATTGATACCCTATGACAAATCGCTCAACCTGGCTGTCAGTGAAAGTATGCTGGACTTTGTGTCACTAGCATACAACATGAGAATTTTTCCTGTGCTGCAAATCTGTCTAAACAATTGTCGAGCTATATTTTAGGTAATTGGACTGGAGAATTCGATACTACGATGGAGCAGCTGAGAGTGGCCATTGTCACAGTGAATTCTACCAGAGTGGACACAGGACTAGCCACAGGATTATCAACATGGATTGCTGCAGCCATGAATCATCTGAAGGAATGGGCGGGCATGGGAGCGTTAGCAGGCCTTCTGGTGTTGGTCTCCTTGGTTTGCCTGTGGTATATATGCAAGATTAGAGTCTCACAACAGTGTGATGCAGCCATGATCATTCAGGCCTTTACAGCCATTGAAGCAGGACATTCTCCCCAAGCATGGTTGGATACCATAAAAAGCTAAAATGATATGCTCAGGATGCGAGGCTAAGCACTGCACTCAGGGTCAGCCGCTTTGGACCCAGAGAAGAGCATGTCTGATTGCATGCGGGTTGATGCCCCAGGTCCCGCCTCTGAGAAAAAGGTATCGGACGGGTCTGATGCTCTTTGGGTGGATGACACCTAAATGAACATCTGTACAAAGTCCCAATTTATTTCTAATATCAGAGATCAGACTCTACTCTTGCCTGATGCGTCTAAAACAAAAAGGGGGAACTGTAGAGAGCTGCGGAATGCTATGCCTTAAAGATGGAGCTGGTTTCCGCCTTCTACCTTCCCGATGGTGAGTGCTCTCTGTCATGAACAATTCCACATTTGGCTAAGGCTGAGGATCTGGCTTGCTTCCATGTATGTGGACCTATCTGCATTGCCCCCGTGGCACGCCTGGGTTGGCTACCCAGAGGCTATTTAAGCTGTGGGCTGGCTTTCCCCGGGGTCCGAGGATTGTTCAATGTTCCTGAATAAACTGCATTGAAAAAATAATAATAATAAATAAATGATAAAAATAATAAAAAATTTAAAAAAAAGAGTTTGTAACTGATATCTTCTGATCTGGAACCATATATATATATAAAGAGTACAGGAAATGAACTAGTTTAAAAGCAATAACTTCTCTTTTTAATTTATTTTTTTTATTACAATTTATTTACTTTGTATCTTGGTTGTGGCCCCCTTTATTGTCTCCTCCAAATCCCACCCTCCCTCCCTCATTTGCTCTCTGCTCCTTTCTAAGTCCACTGATAGGGAAGGTCCTCCCCCCACTTCCATCTGAACTTAGCCTATCAGGTCTCATCAGGAATGGCTGCATCATCTTCCTCTGTGGCCTGGCATGGAAATCAATCAATCAAATGCAAAAGTAAAAGCTGAGAAAAGAAAAGCAAGCATAATTGGAAGGCTGTGCTAATAGCTTTTTAAAATGGTTTCCATGTTGATCAGAAGATCAAATCCAGGGCTTCCAGCGTTTGCTCAGTTTTCTTTCCTAACAATCAATTAAAAAGTGTGGTGTTCAGAGTTATTTATGAAATTATAGAACAGTTGTTCTTGGCTTATCTTTAAAAAGGTTAGATGCTTTTACAAAAGTAGCAGATAAAGGCTGATCATTTTAGTAGAATGACATTCATCAATGTGGAATTTACATCCTCACATTATAGAACAACGTAATTGTAGTCTACAATAAAAACTAATACACCATAGATTTAGTCTCCAAATGGCTTCCCTAATAAAGAGGGCAGGGACTGTTTCTGACATGAACTCAGTGTGAGGCTCTCTGATCATCTCTGCCTTTCGAGGTGCAGCCTTGCCAGGCTGCAGAGGAAGGCAATGCAACCAGTCCTGATGAGACCTAGGGTCATATAGAAGGGAAGAAGACCTCACCTATCAGTGGACTTGGGAAGGGACATAGGGTGAGAAGAGGGAGGAAGGGTGGTATAGGGAGGAGATGAAGGGGGGGGGACCCAGCCAAGATATACATTGAATAAATTGTATTAAATGTTAATAATTTTAAATTTTTATAAATGTAATAAGTTCGCAAAAGAACTTTATTGTTAGTTGGCCTTCCTCATATTTCACTACTATGTCCTTCATTCCTACCAAAATTTATTAATTCTGTTCTAATTTCCTCTTTATATTTTTCACATTATATTTTATATTCCTTTCCTTGGAAAATCCCCTTCCCACTCTGGTCCCTTACTAGGTACCTAAACTCTGTGGCTAAGCTAAATGAAATAGACATATCTATAGTATAAAATTAACACCAATAAGGAGACAGTGATGAAAAAAAATACCCCAAAGAATTACTTTTAAAATAGAGAACTATATCTGAAAATAAAATCTGTGATATTTTGTACATTTAAATAAATTCAGCAACTCTGGGTTAATTGTTGTTCCATATGAAGGTGAGAATTTTTCTTTCAAGGTCTGTAAAGAATTGTGTTGGTAATTTGATAGGAATTGCATTGAATCTGTAGATTGCTTTTGGTAAGATGGCCATTTTCACTATATTAATCCTGCCAAGTCATGAGCATGAGAGATCTTTCCATCTTCTGATATCTTCTTCTAATTCTTTCTTCAGAGACTGGAAATTTTTTTTATACAAGTCTTTGACTTGCTTGGTTAGGTTCACACCAAGGTACTTTATGTCCTTTGTGGCTATTGTGAAGGGTGTTGTTTCCCTAATTTCTTTCTTGGCCCTTTTGTCCTTTGTATACAGGAGGGCTACTGATTTTTTTGTCTTAATTTTGTATCCAGCCACTTTGCTGAAGGTGTTAATCAGCTGTAGGAGTTCCCTGGTAGAGTTTTTGGGGTCACTTAGGTATACTATCATATCATCTGCAAACAGTGACACTTTGACCTCTTCCTTTCCGATTTGTATCCCCTTGATCTCCTTCAACTGTCCTATTTGCACACCAGGTAGGGAGGAAATACACTCCTTATAGGCCCAGTGAGTAACAGTTTGTGTTCAAGTATAGGAAGAGGTGTGTAAGCACATATGTATTGGATCTCATAGTTCATTATTATTGTGCAATATGGCAACATCAATGAGTAAAATATGTGCTCAATTTTCTTTCCTCAGGAAAGAAAAGGAAAAAAAGCCCAAAACATCACCTAAAGATTGTATTTATTTAAATTTTGTGTTTGAGAGGGTTCTGTCAAGGTGGTATAGTAAGTGTACGACAACATCAGTGACAGAACCCATAAAGACTATGTAATCCAGGAAGCTGTAACACTTCTATTGTCTATGAAAGGACTTGGATGGCAAACTGATATGAATCTTATGACTTCTGCTCTTGACACTAAAGCACCTGTTAATTTTTTCGAAACGTTTCCCTAAAAAGGAAGGTGAAATACAAAGCACTGTGTGAGGTTGTAAAGTCAGGGTGAAGAAAAATTCCTGTCACGTAAATATTGCCCACTTTTTGCTTCAGTTTTCTTTGCTAATCTGATCTCAGAGATTCACGCTTAAGAACAGGTGGATATTATCATTGTATATCCATTTCTGAGTGAAGTGATTTTTGTGAAATTTCAGGATTCCATTCCATTCTTGCCATCCCCACCCCTCATATTGCAGTACAGAAAGTTATAAAAGGATCATGCATGCCCAGGGAAAAACCAATCAATCAATCTTTACAAAGCAAATATACAAGAGACATCTCCCCAAAAGCAATTACAGTAACAAAGCAAACTCTGAATGGTGTAATTTGATTTTTGAATGCTGAAATCCAATTTCTGCCAAAAATAAAAAAATTTAAAAAATCACAAAACAAATAAGGCATAGAAATTTTGTACCATTAAAAGTAAAAGGAAAAATTATTCCTAAAAGGCTTTTATATACTTCTGTTATACAAAGCCTTAAAAAAAAAAACTGCCTTAAAGAACTAAAGAAAAATATAATGAATTCCAGGATGATGTGAACAGGCAAAAATAACCATCAAAAGTTTTAAAGCATAAAAGTAAACCAAAGAAAATTATAGACTTAAAATTTTAACATAACTGATATTTAAAAAAACACTTTATTACATAAAAGTCAGATTGTAACAGAAGACAACACAAAATTTGAGATAATGCAGGAGAAAATCGTCTGAATATGTATGTACAGATATGGTTCATAATACATACATGAAGATATATACATGAAGAAGAGGAAGACACAGTAATAAGAGAAAATATGGCTGAAACATCTTCAAATTTGATAAATTATATACATTGAAGATATGCAATGAACTACAACAAAAATGTCAACATCAAATTGCACCATGGTCCCGACTGTAGAAATGGTTTAGCAGTTAAAAATACTTCGTGAACTCAGTGGCAGGCTCTCTGATCACCTCCCTTGGGGGAGCGTGCAGCCTTGCAAGGCCACAGAGGAAGACAATGCACCCAGTCCTGATGAGACCTGATAGATTAGTGTCAGATGGAAGGAGAGGAGGACCTCCCCCATCAATAAACTTGGGGAGGGGAATGGGAGGGGATGAAGGAGGAGGACCTTCCCTATCAGTGGACAAGGGGAAGGTCATGGAAAGAAGAGGGAGGAAAGGTGGAATTGGGAGGAGACAAGAGAGGGGGCCACAGACAGGATACAAAGTGAATAAGTTGTAATAAATAATAATAATAATAATAATAATAATAATAATAATAATAAAGTCTTAAACAACAACAACAAACTACTTAGTGCTCTTGTAAAGGGATCAGATTCAATTTAAAATAGCCACATGATGGTTTACAAGCATTGCTAAATCCAGGTCCATATAATTCGCTGTTTCTTCTGTACTCAGAATGCATCAGACACACATTCAGTACACATACCTAGATGAAAGGAAAGCAGTTAGATGCATAAACTCTAGAGTTAAAATATGAATAATTCAGCTACCATCCTGGCCCAGTTCTAGGGCTTGGAGTTGATCCGCCCCCAAGTCCACTCCATCTTTGAGTTGCTGGAGCTTGTGAAGGGGCTGTTCCTCCAGAACCAGAGCCACAGGAATTCCATGATACTGGGCAAGAGCAGGATATCCAAGAAGAGTCTCTGCCAGAGTCTAGTATTGACAGTGGCAGAAACCAGAGACCCTGAACTAGACCCAAGGTTCATTGCAATAAGTACTTACATGTAAAGCTCTTTGGCAAATTGATATACTGAGCAAAACACCACAGGTTCCAATGACTCTAAAATAAACATGTGATGGAGAGAAAGGAAATATGGAGGAGTGTTGAATGGGCAGAGGTGGAGATGTGACAGCTGTGATGGCTGTGTGCGAAGGCGGCAGTCGATTGAGGAATAGGTTGTTACCCAGTAGGGTCAGCCCCAAATGCAGACACATTGTAAAAAAAGTTTAAATCACACATCAAAACACATACATTAATAATGGGAGACTTTAACAACCAACTCTCACCAATAAACAGGACATCATAACAGAAACTAAATAAAGAAGTAATGAAACTAACAGATGTTATGAATCAAATGGACCTAACAAATAGCTATAGAATATTTCACCCAAGCAAAAAAGAAAATACTGTCTTCTCAGCATCTAAAGAAATCTTCTCTCTATACTTGGTCACAGTGCAATTCTCATTAGATATAAGAAAACAAAAACAAAAACAAAAAAAAGAACCCTCTGTATCTTATCAGACCATCATGGATTAAAATTGGAACTCAACAACAATGAAAACAACAGAAAACATACAAACTCTTTGAAATTAAACAGCCTCCTACTGAACCATCACAGGGTCAAGAAAGAAATAAAGAAATAAATTAAAGACTTTCTAGAATTCAATAAAAATGAATGCACAACATGCCCAAACTAATGGGACACAATCAAAGCAGTGCTAAGAAGAAAGTTCATAACACTAAGTGCCTTATTAAAGAAAATGGAGAGTTCCCCCCATTAGCCTGCAAATTTCATGATTTCATTGTTTTTAATTACTGAGTAGTATTCCATTGTGTAACTGTTCCACAATTTCTTCATCTATTCCTAAGTTGAGGGGCCTCTGGGTTGTTTCCAGGTTCTGGCTATTACGATAAAGCTGCTGTGAACATGATTGAACAATGTCCATGTTGTGTACTTGAGCATATTTTGGATATTTGCCTAAGAGTGATATAGCTGTATTTTGAGGAAACACTATTCTTAATTCTCTGAGAAAGCACCAGATTGATTTCCAAAGTGGTTGTAAAGTTTACATTCCCACTAGCAATGGAGGGGAGTTCCCCTTTCTCTACATCCTCTCCAGCATATATTGTCATTTGAGTTTTTGATCTTAGCCACTCTGATCAGTGTAAGGTGAAACCTCAGGGTTTTTTTGATTTGCATCTTCATGATAAATGACTAAGAACATTGAACATCTCTTTAAGTGTTTATCTGCCATTCTATATTCCTCTACAGAGAATTTTCTGTTTAGCACTGTACGCAATTTTTTAATTGGATTACTTAGTCTGTGGTTGTTTAACCTCTTTAGTTCTTTATATATTCTGGACATTAGCCCTCTGTCAGATATTGTGTTGGTGAAGATCCTTTCCCAGTCAATAGGCTGTCGTTTTATTCTGACAACACTGTCCTTTGCTTTACAGAAGCTTAGAAATGCATCCAGAGTGAGGTATCCCAGAAACAGAAGGACACACATGATATAATCACTTATAAGCAGATACTAGACATGTAATATAGGATAAACCTACAAAAATCTGTACACCTAAAGAAGCTGAGCTAGAAGGAGGACCCTGAGTAAGATAATCCATCTTCACTCAGAAAGGAAACAAGATGGACATTGGAAGAAAGAGAAAACAGGAAACAGGACAGGAGCCTACCGTAGAGGGCTTCTGAAAGACTCTACCCAGAAGTGTTAAAGTAGATACTGAGGCTCATAAACAAACTTTGGGCAGAGTGCAGGGAATCTTAGGAAAGAATGGGGAGAGAGTAAGACCTGAAAGGACCGGCACTCCACAAAGAGAGTAGCAGAACCAAAATATCTAGGTACAGGGGTCTTTTCTGAGATTCATACTCCAACCAAGGACCATACATGCATATAACCTAGAACCCCTGTACAGATGTAGCCCATGACAGCTCAGTATCCAAGTGTGTTCCTAGTAAGGGGAACAGGGGCTGTCTCTGACATGAATTCAGTGGCTACCTCTTGGACCACATCTCCCTGTTGAGCGAACAGCCTTGCCAGGCCACAGAGGAGGACAATGCAGCCAGTCCTGATGAGACCTGATAAGCTAAGGTCAGATGGAAGGGGAGGCGGACCTCCCCTATCCATGGACTTGGAGATGGGCATAGGAAGAGATGAGGAAGGGAGGAGGGGATTGGGAAAGGATAAGGGAGGGGGCTACAGCTGAGATACAAAGGGAATAAACTGTAATTAATATAAAAAAACAAAAATTTAATGAAAAAATGGAGAGGTCTCATACTAGTGACTTCATAGCTCAGCCGAAAGCTCTAGAACAAAAAGAAACATTCCAAAAAGGATGGCAGGACATAATTAAACTCAGGGCTGATATCAACAAATTAGAAACAAAGAGAAATACAAAGAATCAATGAAACCAAGAGTTGGGTTTTGAGAAAATCAACAAGATAAAAAAATATATATATATTTGCCAAATTAACTAAAAGGCCGGGAGTGTTCAACATGTGAAAATCCAGCAAGGTAATCCACCATGTAAATAAACAGAAAGAAAGAAAGAAGAAAGAAAGAAAGAAAGAAAGAAAGAAAGAAAGAAAGAAAGAAAGGAAGAAAGAAAGAAAAGAAGAATGAAAGAAGGAAAGGAAGGAAGGAAGGAAGGAAGGAAGGAAGGAAGAAAGGAAGGAAGAAAGGAAGGAAGAAAGGAAGGAAGGAAAAAAACAGGATCATTTCATTAAGTGTTGAAAAGCTTTGGACAAAATCCAACAACCCCTTCATTTTAAAAGTCTTGGATAGATCAGAGATACAAGGTGAATACCTAAACACAATTATTGCAAGCCAGACAACCTCAACTTAAAATGAGAGAAACTTAAAACAAAATTTCCCTAAATCAGGGTGAAGAGAAGACTGTCCATGCCCTCCATATCTATTTGATTATAGTACTTTAAGTTTTAGCTAGAGCATTAAGACAACTATGGAGATCAAGTGGATATAAAATGGAAAGGAAGAAGTCAAAGTAATGTTATTTGTAGATAATATGATAGCATGCATGTGTGACCCAAAATATTCTACCAGAGAACTCTTCCAGCTGTTAAATACCTTCAGCAAAGTGACTGTATAAAAAATTAACTCAAAAAACCAGTAGCCCTTCTTTATGTAAGCAATAAATAGGTTGACAGAGAAATTAGGGAAACTACACTCTTCACAACAGCTATAAATTGTATCTAATACTTTGGTGTAACTCTTACCAAGGAAATGAAGGACCTGTATCACAATAACTTCATATCTTTGAAAAAAAGAAAAAAGAAAACAACCTACATAATGGAACAATATCTTTACCAACCCTACCTCCAACACATGGCTGATATCCACAATATATGAAGATCTCAAAAAAAAACAGACATCAACAAACCAAATAATCCAATTTAAAACATAGGTACATATTTAAACTGAAAATTCTCCACAGAGAGGAACCTTTAATGGCAGAGAAACACTTAAATAAATGTTCAACATCCTTAGTCTTTGGGGGAAATGTAAACCAGATGACTGCAATTCCATCAGAATGGCTAAGATAAAAAACTCAAGGGACAGAATATGTTGTCAGGGATGTGGAACAAGGACAACACTCCTCCATTGCTGGTGGGAGTAAAAACTGTACAACTCACAAGACAGCCTGGATCCTCTTAACAAGCTATGGACAGATGCCAATAGAAGAGAACTCCCCCATTCATTGGACTAGGGGTAGGGAACAGGAGGAAGGGGAGGGAGGGTGGGACTGGGAGGAGTTGAGGAAGGGGCCTTCAATCAGGATATATAATGAATAAACTATAAAGGAAAAAATTAAAATTAAAAAAATAACAACTATACAACTCCTTCAGAAATCAATATGGTGGGTTCTCAGAATATTGGGAATAGTTCTATCTCAAGACCCAGCTATACTATTCCTGGGCATTCACTGAACAGATGTTCAAACATACCACAAGGACACTTGCTCAACCATGTTCATAGCAGCTTTATTCCTAGGTCCTTCAAATGAAGAATGGATAAAGAAAAATGTGGTATATTTACACAATAGAATATTACTCAGATATCAAAACAATGACATTATGAAATTGGTAGGCAAGTTGACAGAACTTGAAAAGATCATCCTAAATGTGAACCCAGACCCAGAAAGACAAACATGTACTCACTTATAAGTGGATATTTACCATAAAGTACCTGATAACCATGCTACAATCCACAGACCCAAAGAAACTAAGAAACAAGGAGGGCTCAAGAGGGCAAAAGGCAGAGGGGGACAATGGAGGCAAACACTTGAATGTCACTGAGTAGGGCAAATAGAGAAGACATTGGGAGTGGATGGAGGGAGGTAAATGGGTGGGGGATGTGGTGGGGAAGAGAGCAGGAGGAATTCAGTTGGGGGAGGATGGAAGAAGAGTACTAGGAAAAAGAACTGTAATTGTTAGGGGTGGGAATTGCAACTCCAGGATGAGCTAGACACTACAGACAATGAAAACCCCTATGAATGTGTGAGAGTGACCCTGACTAAGAAGGCTAGTAATGGGAAATAATGAACCTGCAAAGGCCATCTACAGTAATCAGTACAGATTTCCAGTGGAGGAATTGGGACATCAACCCACCCACATCTTCAACCAACAATTTGTCCTTCCTACGGAGGTTCCTGAGTAAAGTAGTGTCAGATATTGAGGGAAAGAATAACCAATGACTGGCCCAGCTTGAGACCCATGCCACAGAGAGAGCCCACGCCTAACGCAATTAAAGAGAATTCTGTTATACTTGCAGAAAAGCGTCTAGCATAACTCACATCTGAAAGGCTTTACCCAGCAACTGAAGGAAACATATGCAGAGACCCACAGCCAAACATTAGGCAGAGCTTAGGGAATCCTGTGAAAGACGGGGAAGAAGGACTGAAGGAGTCAGGGGGGCCAAGGATACACACACAAAAATCCTACAAAATTAACTAACCTGGGACATAGGGGCTTACAGAGACTGAACTGCCAGAGAGCATGCATGTGAAGGACCTAGGTCCTCTGCAAATATATTACAGTGGTACAGCTTGGTCTTCATGTGGGGCTTCTAACAGCAGGGGCAGGAGCTGTGTCTGACTCTGTTGCCTGCCTTTGGACTATTTTCCCTAACTGGGCAGCCTAATATTCATGGGAGGCCTACCCTTTTCTGAGGAGAAAGGGAAGACTGTGGGAACAGGCCAGAGTTGAGGTGAGAGGGAGAGAGTGGGAAGACAGGAGGGAGAGGAAGCTGCAATTTAATGTAAGTAAGTTAATTCTTAAAGATTGCAGAATAATGGAACATGGTCCCAACAGTACATGGATAATAAATTTTAGGAGGAATCTTTTTCTTTTTAAATAAAATCAGATCATGACTTTATGAATCCTACAAGTATTAACAAGATCATATTAATATATCTAAACAGTGTCAAAATTCTGAATATCCAGAAGGTTTAAAATTTATAGATTCTTCAGTTCTATTTTTAACATTTTTTGCAGTTTTTTTCAGTGCCAATGGTAGTCCTCACAATAATTACATTTTTCCTTTCCTTTCAAATTGCTTGAATTTTGTTCTATATTTTTTGCACTGTGTAATTGAATCATTTAGTATATGTTATTAAACTAAACTGAGTATATAAGTTAAATAAAATTATTTCTTGAAGCCAAAATAAACATTCAATTTTAGAAAGAATTTACTCAAAACTTTTCTCTGACACCATATTTAGAGAAATTAGTATTTTTATGTTCTGTGTGTCTTTAGATTTTTTGTTTTTTTATAATGGAATTTGTGCATTTGTCTTTGATGCTCAACACTTTACAGGAAGAAGTTGTGTAGGAAAGTGTTTGCTTTGGTACACTGTGAATCCTGCAGCCCTTTCTTTTGTTTTAGTTGTATGTTTGTTTTTTTTTTTTTAAATAAAGATTTCTCTCTTTATTTCAAAAGTCTGTTACTTCTAGGTTACACAGATTTCTGTAATGAATCTATTTTTACTTGACCTTCACTTTTAAGTGATAGTGCACTTGCAATTGAATTTTAAATTGACAGTGCAGAGTCTTCTCCATTGATGATGGGGGCACAACTCAATAAACCCACTGTGAATTGAAAATACCATAAGTCAAAAATTTACTTAACCTTTCATTATTCCCTCCAGTTCCTTTGTTACCTTTACTTCTATTACTTCCCAAACTATTTCTTTTGTAAAGTAGAAGCACAATATTTGAATCTAGAAAATGTCTGAGCATTTAAGAAATATCTTTTCCAGAGGTTAATCTTTACTTTCTATTAAAAAGGCAAAAGTGTAATCAGTAGGCTATGGTCAGAGGGAGGTGGAGGAAGACCTTCCTTCTCAGTGAACTTTGGGAGGGGCTTGGGAGGAGATGAGGGAGGAAGAGTGGGATCAGGTGGGGAAGAGGGAGGGGGGCTACAGCTGGGCTACAAAGTGAATAAACTGTAATTAATAAAAAAATTAAGTAAAAATAATATTAATGAAGCTGGATGGTGGGGCACAAGCCTTTAACTGTAGAACAAGGGAGGCAGAGGCAAGTAGATGTCTACGAATTGGGCAGCCTGCTCTACAGAAAACCCTCCAGGAGTACACAGAGAAAACCTATCTTGAAAAATCAAAAAACAATAAATAAACAGACAAAAACCCCAACTTAGTAATGTTAATGAGAGTTAGTCAACTAAGCTTTAATCCCAGTGTAACCATTTACTAGTGGTCTACCTTCAGGAAAGTCCTTAGCTACTCAAGAATGATGTTCACAGTGATTGCCTTATGAGTTTGTTACACTTAATAAAGTATTTACTGTATTGGAGCTTAGAACAATGTCTTTTCTTAAAGTTGTTTGTTTAAAATTGAAGACTCTCCCTTTTAACTCAAGAAACTAGTTTTCAGTACCTTTCTACTGTTGTTTAAACTAACTCCTCTGCAGGAAAGTATTGCTGTGTTTAATATAAAATACAAGCAATATGTAAGGACTCCTTAGGAAATACATTTCCTCTGGAATAAGATAGCCTAACTTCTAGCAGAGTACCTTTCTTAACTAATATCATTGCCACCAAATGAAATACATTATATAGCTCAAATTCCACTGTTTTGCATTCCTTTGAAGTCCCCAGTATATTGCATCATTGTGCTTAAGCATTTCACCCCATCTTTCAAGGCTTCTGTTCACAGCAACTGCTAAAAAACTTTTCTGGCTCTGTTGGTCTCCTTGTGGTTCTCCTGTCCCTTCCAGATCTTTCTACCAACCCCCCTTTCATAATATTCTCTGCACACTGCCCAAAGTTTGGCTATGAGTCTCAGTATCGGCTTCCATATGTGGCTGGGCAGAGTCTTTCAGAGGTCCTCTGAGGTAGGCTCCTGTCCTGTTCCTTGTCTTCTCCTATTTCCAATGCCTATCCTGTTTTCCCTTCTTTATTTAATTAATTATTTTTATTTTTATTAATTACAGTTAACTCCCTTTGTATCCTCCCTGTCCCTCCCTCTGCCCTCCCCTCCTACTGTCACCCTTCCTCTTTCCCACCCTTGTTCCTCTCCCAGTCCAATCTGTTCATGTCAGAGACAGTCCCTGTTCCCATTACTATGGAGGCCACTTAGATATTGAACTGCCATAGGCTATCTCTATGCAAGGTTTCCAGGCCATCTCTATGAGTGGTCCTTGGCTGGAGCATCAGTTTCAGAAAAGACCCTTGTGCCCAGACTTTTTGGATCTGTTACTGTTCTTGTAGAGCTCCTGTCCTCTCCAGGACTTACTATCTCCCACTTCTTTCATAAGATTCCCTGCACTCTGCTCAAAGTCTACACAATGGAATATTACTCAGTGATTAAAAAAAAAAAAAGAAAAAAGAAAAAAAAATCATGAAATTTGCAGGTAAATAGTAGGAACTGGAAAAGATCATCCTGAATGAGGTATCCAGAAGCAGAAAGACACACAGGGTATATACTCACCCATAAGTGGATAGTAGACATATAATATAGGATAAACATGAGAAATCTGTACACATGAGGAAGCTAATCAAGAAGGAGGACTCTGGCTAAGATGCTCAATACTCACTCAGAAAGGCCAAGAGGATGGAAGTCGGAGGAGGGAGAAAGCAGGGAACAGGACAGGAGCCTACCACTAGGGCCTCTGAAAGGCTCTACCCTGCAGGGTATTGAGGCAGATGCTGTTTTCCCTTCTTAATGATGATTAAGCATCTTCCCTTGTTTCTAGCTTCTTTATGACTGGGCCTAGGGGGCCTGTGGAGACCAGTAATCCAGCCAAAGACCATGCATGGAAAGAACAGTTCCTTCTCAGATGTAGCCAATAGGTAGCTCAGTCTCCAATTTGGTTTCCTGGTAAGGAGACCAGGATCTGTCTCTGACTTAGCTCCAGATCTTTGATCACCTCATCCTGGGAGGTGCAGCTTTGCCAGGCCACAGAGGAAGAGGTTAGGCTGACAGGCTACGGTCAGATAGAAGGGAAGGAGGACCTCCTCTTTCAGTGGACCAAGGGAGGGCCATAGTGGGAGAAAAGGTATGGTGGGACTGGGAGGAGATGGAGGAAATGAGGGAGCAGCTATAGCAAGGAGATAAAGTGAGTAAATTGTAATAAATAACACAAAAATTTAAAAGAACTTTTTTTGTGCTTTCAGTAAATGGTTAGGCTTCTGATGTCAGACTTGTGGTTTAGACATTGACCCTTAAGCCACCATGGTCTAAGCCATAGTTATATACATATCATACTAAATATTTCATTGAATTAACTGGCTAATACTTATCTCTCTCTCTCCCTCTCTCCATTTTCTTCTAGATTTTATTTTCCAGAAGAAATCTGCAAAGGTCCAACCTGAAATAATTTACCATCAGCTAAGACACAGCTTTCTTTCAGCCATCCTTCTGCAATGAGAGTAAGAGATTCTGGATCTCTGCTATTTGGCAGAGGTGATAATGATCCAGCTTTTAACAGATAAGACAGAATAATTATGCAAGGCTATGCTCATGTTTCTAGTTTCACAGTCAGTCTAGTATGAAAGGGCCTCACAGCCATTGCTCAAATTATTGTATATTGTAATACAGTCACTTTTTTGCATGTGTATGTGGATTGTTTATGTATGCATGTTCACTTTTGAGGGATCTCTGCATATCTTTACATATGCCTCAGAGTTTGACACTGACAGTGCCTTCCTCAATAACTCTACACATTATATATGGAGGCAGGGTCTCTCATTGAACAAAAAGCACAATGATTCAGACAGTATAGCTACTGGGCTTGCTCTGGAAAGTTGCTTGCTGACACCAACCACAAACTGGTATTACAGGGAAATGTTCCACTCTTTCCAAGCCACTGGATATCTAATTTCTTGTGCATGAAGTGGTTTCACTGGCTAAGTCATCTCCCAAGGCACAAATAGTCTTTCTTTCTTCTTTCACTTCTTGCCATAGCCATATATTTTCTTATTACAAGAGCTATAAAATCTGAACCAAAAGTATTTTGAAAGGGTGTGCGAAGTTGTATTGATCCACATGAGGAAAAAAAAAATCTATAAGCTTTAAGCAGAGTTAAAGTCTGAAATTCCAATTTTCCCAGGACGATCCTTGTCCCATTCTTCCCCACTTTGATTCACTGTCAAGACTTCTGGGCATGATTGTAGTTACTGACTTTTCTTTGCATAGATTTTCTGAGCTACAATTAAAGTAGTTATAAAGAATCTGTGATTGCTTATAAGATATTGGTCACTTTTCAAGGGAAACCATGTCATTTAACTCATGTTATTTTAGTAGTGATACCAATTAGAATATTCAAGTAACATCACAGGTAAGTAAACAGACACATAGAGAATGAGAAAAAGGCTTCAAAATAATCAGAGAATACAAACTAATTGAAATACAGTAATGAAAAAGTTACAAAACTTATATTAATGACTCAAAGGTTGTCATTCAATCATTTCACTGCCTACAGATTATCATATCTTCTTCTTTTCATATGGATGGAATGTTTTAACCCAGAGCAAATAAAAAAATACATGTAAAGAATACTTCTGAAACAATTAAGAGTGCTAAGAATTATTATTTTTTAATGTTTGTGATTATTTTCCCCTCCTTAGAAGAGGTGCCGTATTACCAGTCAGCCAACAGTGGTGAAGGTCTATATGAGAGTCCAGGTCACAAAGTAACTGAGGTTAAAAGTAGAAACTTATATTTAAAATAAGAGCTCTTTGTATGGTTTATGTGACTGAGAAAATCAATTATTCTTCACTCTTTAATATGTCAATAAAATCAACCAGGAGAAAACACACTTAAGAAATTGTTAATTTAAGACCATACTAATAATTGAATGAACAAACATGTTAAAGGTTATCATCACAATATGATTATTTTGTGGTGGTATTTAATAAACAGAAAATCAAGTCTTCAATTTTATGCATAATGAAAGTAATTATCATGTTACTTATAAGAAATTTATTTCAGCAACTGTGACCTGATATCACATTAATAATGTTCAAAATATAATTTAAATACAACCTTATTGAGTTTCATGTTTTAAATATTCCAAAGTGAAGTGGTCTTGCCAAACAACTTTCTTTGACTTACATTCTGAATCTATTGCTCTTCCCTATGATATTCCTTATTCTGTTCTTCTTTTCTGTCACATCAGACTTCCCTTTAAAGTACACCTCTGTTAATGATTTATACTTTAAAGTATTTTTTAGATTTATTTATTTTATTTTCTGTACATGACCATTTTGCCTGCATGTATGTTTGCATAGTGCGTAACTTTTATGGGCAGCAGAGGTAAAAAAAAAAAAAAAAAGAGTTTGTACTAAGAGGCAAAGAACCAAGGAAGATAAGTAATAAAGAAGACCCAAGTGAAGAAGCATGAATCTCACACAGAAGAGAAGATGTTATAGACAGAGGTAATGGCTAAAGGGAGGGAACAAGATAGGAGAGGGGGCACAGAGAGTTAAGAGGGTGGAGATCAGAGCTGAGGAGAGTAAGAGCAAAAGGACAGAAGGCCTGTAGAAAAAAAGAGGAACTGCAGATGGACACATCCTAAGTCAGGGTAAGCTCCTGGGAAGATATGAATGGGAGTCTCAAAAAGAGACTCCTATTAGCAGAGACCATAGAGACTGAAGAGGACACCCTTTAACTGAACTAGTTCCTAGTAAAGGGCAGGGAACACCAGCTCACCCATAAAAATTTCAACCCAAAATTTGCCCTGTCCACAAGGTGTGCAGGGATAGACAGACACAGATAGAGAAGAGAGTCAGGGAGTGCCCAACTGTGTGCCTGCCCCAACCATAGACCCACCCTATCAGAGAGTGCTAACCTCTGACACTATGAAAGATACTCTGTTAAGCATGCAGACAGGAGCTTGTCAGAGTTGTCCTCTGAGAGGCTCTACCCAGCAGAGTCTGAAAATAGATCCTGAGACTCAAAGCCAAACATTGGTAGATGCCTAGGGAGTCTTGAGGAATACTGGGAAGAAAGAGAAAAGATCCTGGAAGTTACAGGAGCTCCACAAGGAAAAACAATACACCCAAATAATCAGGGCCCAGAGGGGTTTGCTGACACTGAAGTATCAACCAAGGACCGTGTATGAACTGGACCTGGGTCCCTACAAAGATGTAGAAGATGGGCAGTTTAGGCTTCATGTAGGTACTCTAGTAGGGGAAGTGTGGACTTCATTGGATATGTTCTCACTTGCTATCTTTTATATCACTTTCCTCTGGCAGGACTGCTTTGACAGACCACAGGGGAAGAGGATATGTTCAGTTCTGATGTAGCTTAATGAGCTGGGATGGATGGGAAAGGGAGCTCCCTTTTTCTGAGGAAAAGAGGAGGGGGAGGGGGAGAAAGCAGGAGGGAGGGTGGGACTTGGAGGAGAGAAAGAATGGGTCTACATAATTTGGTGAAATAATAATAATGAAAAAAAAGAAGAAGAAAGAAAACAACCAATGAGGAAGAAAGTGGACACTTTGGAAAATCAATTTTACTTTCCCCAAAGCTTCTCTTGTCAGCTGGTTATCTAACTGGGCACAGAAAGAGTTGTAAGGAGACTAATAAATAAGAAAGAAGATGGTTTGATACCCTCTCCTTTTATATCACAATTCATTATGAATCCTCCACTCTCCACAACATGAAGATGAAGAGAGTCAAAGGATGCAGAGCATAATGCACTGAGGCAGTCTGTGAAAGTTGAAGGGCACACCATCTGTTTAGAGTTAATAGTAAAGCAACTTTGATGAGTCTCAACCGGCGAGTCTTAAAAACGGGATGAGGTGGGACAAAGTACTCCACATGATTAGGCTAGACCTTACCATCTAACATGCCATGTATTGGTGTACCATGCAAAGTGATTCCTTACTGACCATACAAGTTTGAAAACATGACTATTGTACATGACTGAGAATCCAGGCTATGGAGTTAGAGCATCTGGATTTTGCTTGAGATTTTGTCCGTGCTAACTCTAGCCAAGGCACTCACCCATTTGCATGTCTGACACAAGAATGATAATAGCAGAATTGTCAGCCTGTACATATAGCAGTTACAATGTCTGGCACATAGAAAGTGCTCACAAGAGAGTTAGCTGTTGAAAATATATCACTAGTTACTTGAAGGAACTTAGTCTTTCAGTCGTAGAACATGTCCGTCTTTTGATGTTTACATTTGTGAATAGAGTTTGCTGTTCCTGGTTTATAAAAGCATTGTTGTAAATTTTTCTGTTAGCTGCAAAATATATCACACCTTCTAAATATTAAAAAAAAGAATGGGGCTAAAAATGTAAAGTGAATAAAATGAAAAAAAAATGAAATGGGCTTTGAATCCTCTTCAACTGAACTTAAAGATGCCTTTGAGACATGATGTGGATGCTTAAAACTAATGCTTTTGACAACTGAACTATCTCTTCACGCTCTTATCAATCTTTTAATTTTAGTTAATTACATCAATTTAAGTGAATTTGAATATAGTCAATATGTATTTATTTATTCAAATAAATAAGTGAAATTCATGTAGTAGAATTTGAGAAATATTCACAAAGTTCATAGCAATGTATAAGCCCAAGTTAGACAAAACTTCAGTATTGAGGATGGAGTTAAGTACAAAAACCCTGTCCTAGTAAAAAATCTGTTCGGAAAAGGTAGGTGCAGAGACAGGTAACATTTTCTCTAAAAGTTTAACCTATGTAAGAGAATAGATCTCACATGGAAGAGCACACAGCCAAAAATATTTTGGCTGGACTAATTTGTCTTAAAGGGTTGAATATAAAAAGCATTCAAAGTTGAAATGGGAGTAAAGACAAAGAAAAATGTTGGTATAACGTTCTTTTAGAATGTATATGCCTTACCCTTGTTCATTCAAATGCTTATTTCTCTCCCCTACTATCTGGTTTCAATCCACACATTCCATTGTGATATTTATTCTAAGCATCAACTGTCTCAAGTTTGTGTAAACATGGTACCATTTGTTCTCCAATTTGTCAATTAAAACAACCAGCCACAATGTTGAGCAATGGAGAGGATAGGGTGGGCATCCTGGTCAGAGTGGGAGGAAAGGAAGGAAGCAGTAGAGGAAGAAGAGGAAGGAGTAGGAGAAAAGAGGAGCCGAAGCTGGGGGTGCAGACGCTGGGAGAGAGGTCTTTGAATGACATGGAGAAATGAACTGGACCTAAGATATCAGTAAAAGCAAGTACAATGGGGGAATCTGAATTATAGGAGACAATGTGGGATTGGAGGTTTAGGATGGAGTAACTATTGCCCAGCATTGTATTCTAGGTTAACTAATTAAATCCTAGTCTCTGTGTGGTGATTTGGTTATACATCTGTTTAGGATTAACCACAGCTTTAGTAAAAGATATATCAATATCAATAGTAAATATTAATGACAAAATACAACAAAAAAGTTTGTCAGGGCTTAATAAGTTCAAAAAAAGGCTGAAATGGACCTAATAGATGTCTACAGAACGTTTCACCCAAACTCAAATAGTATGCCTTCCTCTTAACACCTCATGAAACATTCTCAAAAATTGACCATATAAGTCCTGCACAAAGCAAGCCTCAACAGATACAAGAAGATCAAAATCAGACCACCGTGGCCTTAAAATAGACCTCAACAATGACAAAAAAAAAAAAAAAAAGAACTACATACACATGGAAACTAAACTACTCTCTACTCAACGACACCTGGGTCAGGGAAGAAATAAAAAAAAAAAAAAAAGAAATTGGAGGCTTTCTAAAATTCAATGAAAATGAAAGCACAACTTAACCCAAACATATGGGACACAATGATAGCATTGCTAAGAGGAAAGCTCATAGTACTGAGTGCATTCTGAAAGAAGTTTGAGACATCTCATACAAAAAAACCAAACCAAACCAAAACAAACAAACAAACAAAAACCTTAGAGGTACATCTAAAATTCCTAGGGGAAAATAAAAAAGAAGAAGCAAACACACCCATGAGGAGAAGAAGCTTGAAAATAATCAAATTCAGAGCTAAACTCAATAAATAAGAAACAAAGAAAACAATTCAAAGAATCAATGAAACCAAGAGCTGGTTCATTAAGAAAAACAACAAGGTAGGCAAACCCTTAGCCAAACTAAGAGACAGAGAGAAACTATCCAAATCACCAAAATCAGACACAAAAAAGGGGACATAACAACAGACACTGAAGAAATCCAACAATCATTAGGTCTTACTACAAAATCCTATATGCCACAAAATTTGAAAATCTAAATGAAATGGACAATTTTCTTGATAGATTCAACTTACCAAAATTAAATAATGATCAGGTAGAAAGAGTTACATGTATTCTATGTTTTCATGGGTGTAGTTGTTTTCATTGGATTGTAGTTTTCCTTCTAGTATCTTCTGTAGGGCTGGGTTGCTGTGTAAATATTGTTTAAATTTAATTTTGTCATGGAATATTTTGTTTTCTTCATCTATGTTGATTGAAAATTTTGCTGGCTATAGTAGTATGGGTTGGCATTTGTGGTCCCTTAAAGTCTGCATGACATTTGCCAAGGCTCTTCTGGCTTTCATAGTTTCTGTTGAGAAGTCTGTTGTGATTCTGATAGGCCTACGTTATATGTTACTTGGCATTTTTCCCTTGCTCCTTTTAATATATATATATATATTTGTTCTGTACATTTAATGTTTTGATTATGATGTGATGTGAGGAGTTTCTTTTCTGCTCTAGTCTATTTGGTGTTCTGTAAGCCTCTTGTATGTTTATGGACATCTGTTTCTTTATGTTGGGAAAATTTTCTTCTATGATTTTCTTGAAAATATTTTCTGGACCTTGGAGATTGGGTTCTTCTGTTTCATCAATTCCTATTATTCTTAGATTTTGCCTTTTCATGGTGTCCTTGAGTTTTTGGATGTTTTTGTGTCAATTTCTGCAAGTGTATCTTCAGCACCTGAGATTCTCTCTTGTATTTCATTGGAGCTGCTTACTTTTGTGGTTCCTGATCTTTTCTCTAAGTTCTCCAGTTCCAGGGTTTTCTCTGTTTGTGTTTTCTTTATTGATTCTAATTCTGTTTTCAGGCCTTGCACTATTTCATTCATCTGTTTGGATGTGGATTCCTGTGATTATATGATAGTCTCTTTTTTGTTTGTTTCCTCTATATGTGCCACTAATTGTGCCTCTACTTGTGCTTCTATATTTGTGTTTAGAGTAGTGCTTCTCTACTTGTGTTTAGCTATATTTGCCTGTATTTCCTTGAGAGCTTTGTTCATTTCCTCTTTATGTGCCGCTAATAACTGGATAAGCAGAGCTTTAAAATCATTTTTCCTGTGTTTCTGATTAATTGAAATATCCACTGATTTTGCAGGTTGCTGGTGAAGCAAAGATGTCCTGACTTTTGTTGGATTTGTTCTTATGTTGACCTCAGGCAATCTGCTTATCCATAACCTTCACTCTTTGTTCCTGGATTCTATAGTTCAGACTGGGTCCGTCTTTCTCTAGTGTCTTGAGTATTCTTCAGGAAGATGAGAGAGGTCGACTGGTTTGAGAGTATGTGTTGTTGTTTCAGCTGTACCTAAGTGAGAAAGGTTCACTGGCACAGAAGAAACAATGTGGGAGAGCAAGCTTGTGCATATGCGTGGAAGTGTGCCTTGAAGGACAGAGTGCTAGAGAGTATAGATGCCTAGACTGTGGGGCAGGGAGTGATGCAGGCACAAGAAGGGTTTTGGACCTGGTGGTGTTTGCAGGTGCAATGCACATTCCCAGAGTTCTTTAATACCTCAGTGGCCTACAGGACACTGGTATTCATCTTTGTCTGGGCTCCAGGAGTTGTTTGCCTGGACTCTACCAGTAGACCCACAGAACAGGGGCTTCAATGTTGAGAACACTGTCCCAAGAATCCCTATGTTGCCCACAGTGGGCGTGTGGATGGGAGAGATCTGATGTTTAGCTGCTAGCTTAGAAGGACCCTGAATCCGGGGTTCTGCAGACATTCACTTGAAGGTGTACTCACTCTCTAGAAGGTCTAATCGGAAAGCACAGAGTTTCCCCTGTTCTCTACTCTCAGATTTGGGCCTGCTGGGGCAAACGCGGGTGTAGGAGCTCAGTCAGCTCAGTGGTGCTGCTGCCACAGAGCTTGGAGGCTGGTTTAGTGGTCTACTGGGAGTCCAGCCACAGCAGAAGAACTGGGAGGTCAGTACAGATGCCTGCTGGAAAGTCCTGGGGATCCCGTACAGCAGTCCACAAATACGGTTGACCCAGAGGGCCTAGTGGACCTGGGTGTCCCGTACTACTGGCTACCCACCACTGAGGGACTAGGCAGCCAGTACCATCGCTGACTGGGAGGCCCTGCAGGGTCGTGTGGCTGCTCACAGACCCGTGACCTGGAAGGCTGGTACAGCTGGCTGCCGCTAGTAGCCATGCCTCTGCTGTCTAAGTCCCCAGGCAGGGAGTTTTGTGCATGAGCTAAGGGTACTGTGGACCAGCTCTGCTGAGGAGGAGGGAGGTCCAACAAGGGGAAGTGCAGGGGGATCGAATGTTCGCCACTCTCCATCCCCAGAGAAGTCCACAGACGACCAGGATCTAAATGGTCTCAACTCATGTGTTGTCCCCTCTCTCCTGGGAAGCCTCATTGTAGCTGTTCTGGCTTCAGCTCCTCCACTAACCAATTTCAGAGTTTCAGGTACTCTGCCTCTCAGATACAGTGGCAGCTGGTTGCTGCCATCTTCTTTTTTTTAATTTTTAAAAATAATCTAGTTGAGCTTCTCATACTATAGACAAGAGTATATAAGTTAAAACAAGACAAAACAAACAAGAAAAGAAAAATCCAGATGGGAAATTTTACTATTCCAAAGCCTAGATCCAACAGTGACAATGATTGAAATAACACAACCTTTGACATTGTACTTGAAATGCAAAGGTCAGAAACACAAATTTCTTCAGACTCTTTTCCCTTGCTGGAATAGTCATTTCAATTACCAAGAGAGAAGCATGCCAGGAAAAAAAGTTGATTGGAGGAAGTAGGGAAAAATAACATTTTAATATGTGTCCTCAAAATAATGATACTGATACGTGGAGAACTCCATCATGTACAACTGGAATGGAAGTTTTATGTACACCTAAAGAAGCTAAGCAAGAAGGAGGACCCTGGGTAAGATGACCAATCCTCATTCAGAAAGGCAAATGAGACAGACATCAACAAAAAAATAAAGAATACTAAAAAAGAAAAGAAATACTAAGTCAGAAAATTGAGATGGATAAATATACTTTCAGAAACGATTATCTGTATGGTTTAGTGGAATGGATCTTCCCAGCATTCCACGGGTCTAATGTACCAAGGTTCTAACCAACCCTCAATGTACTCAGATAACAGACACACATTTTATACAAATACGTGTGTGCTGCAAGTTTAAATCTGAGTGTAATGCCTGGCTTTGTGTCAACGAAGCATAAGACGGAGTCCACTAGACATAGCAATGGAAGGAGCTTCAGTTGAGGGAAAGAATGCCTCTATGAGATGTAGCCCTGAGGCTTTTCTTCATTAGTCATTGTTCCTAGACCCCTAGTGCTTTAGAAGCCCATATTGCTCTAGGGTCTGTGAAACTTATTTTCCTTTCCAGAATATTCATATTGTTTTTCTCATTTTGTTAATATCTCTGATCAAATCTCATATATGCTACAGTTGTTCACACAGATGTATGTCTATGTTTATTATTTATTAACCTTGTAATACGTATCACACTTGACCTCTTATGTATCCAATTTCATGAGAGAAAGAACACTATCCACTGTTATATTGATGCAACAACCTTTAGTACAAAAAAAATTAGAATATTCCAGGAATGAATAAAAGCAGGACACTATTTTGTAAATTTCATGCAGTGAATTCATTGCAAATAAATTCCCATAATATTATGCATGTATTTTGCACCAGATTATTTTAATATATCAAGGTATGCATTTTTAGTTTCCATTCTCCCTCTTGTTTCTTTAGCTTTTCTCTCTCTTTAAGGTGTGTGTGTGTGTGTGTGTGTGTGTGTGTATGAGTGCACCTTTGTGTGAACCATTGTTTCAGGGTCATGGTGAAGCATAAATTTACCAGTGATCTTTGAAAATTTAGTAATGATTTTATATACAAATTAATATTTGAATACCCATAACCAAGAGTTTAACTTCCAAGAATTCATTTATTTTGCACATGTATAAGATTAAGTGCAGCTTTTTATTTTTTTAAATTAGTGTACTCATGAGTACAGAAGCTTTTTGTTTGTGCTTAACAATTATATGAGCATAAAAACATTATTGTTCAAATAAAACTCTCCAAGAGTACTAGGGAACAAAGAAGGATTTCAAATGTCTGTGACAGAAGGGCCTAGGTTTATTCCTAGAAGAGGACATATCAATCTTTAACAATAGCATTATTATCAGACACTGCATAACTTGAAATTCTTTTTTTTTAAATTGAAAACTCACCTTGGAAAATGTTTTCTTGTTTCCTAAGTATATATTCTCTTTTTAAAGGTGCTTCTATGTGGTCTGAAATACAATTTTGCTTTTCATGTTTTTTTTTTTAATTTTCCCAAATGACAATGTTAAGAGCAGAAATAGGATATATTGAGATTATGAGAAAATGAAAGTTGGAAGTGGTTTTGAATTAGTTTATTCTAGTGGGTAAAAACTTATTCAAGTGAAATTAAAGAAAATTAGGTAGTGAAATTGAGTACTTTATCTATAATGTGTATATTCTCTTATTAAATTATGTTGAATAAATGTACTATAAGCTTTGGGATTTTTTTTGTTTGTTAGTATAATTCCATCACAATAACTGTAGCAACAGAGTGGACTCCAGAGAAGTAACTGACTAATTAGATGTTTGAAAAGTTAGAATCACACTTTCTGAAGTACGTTCAAATGTTCCATGATCGTTAATATTTTTATTCCTGTGAGCATGCCACATGATTAGCTAAGTCTTATTTCAAAGTGACCAATTAAAAGAATTGAAAAGCTGTCACTTTTCTTCCATTATAATATTAGAACTTAAAAGAGAAAGGAATCTGTGTTTGGAATAAACCATTTTGATAGGATTACTTACCTCTGTAGGTGGGCTTTAGTGTATATGGCATTAGGACTTTAAAGGTTAATTATTGATGAATATGGAAAAGCATGCTTTTTATTGGGAATTTTATGATTTTTCCAGAAATATGGGTTTTTCAGTTGCTCTAAGTTCTTTTTGTATTCTGACATAAACACAGGATGTTTGTACTGAGGAGTGATTCAAATACCTACAGGCTTTTCCAAATTAGGTTAAAACCCAGTCTTGAATTTGAGTATTCCCAGGAAGTCATACAAGCATGTGCTAATATATTACTTAATCAGATTTTTATTTGAATCCCCATCAACAATAGAAAAAATGAAAAATCTTACTAATTCTCTAATAATTCAAAGTGATGAGACTGGAAACTGCTTTACTCTTACAAGATTCAGAATCTCATAAGTGCAATACAGATAATACTGCTTTTATCAAGCCATATTATGTCTCCGTGTGTAAATATATGCATTTCTCATAGAATCAAATATGTGCATATTCATCTAGTACATTTAATTAAGGCTTAATAAAGTTCACAAGCCTCTCTTAGAAAGTATTTCATTACTTAAAGAGATAGCATAAATTTTTCCCTGATAACCCAGAGGTGACCCAGTAGCAGAAAGAATATATGGCATATTCTCACTTATAAATGTACATTAGCCATACAACATAGGATAAACATGCTAAGATCTATAGTCCTAAAGAAGCTGAACAACGAAGACCGTAGCAACGAGGCTGAAATCTCACTCAGAAGGGTAAACAGGAGAGACATTGGAAGGAAGAGAAGAGAAAGAACAGGAGAGGAGCCTTCCACAGGGGGCCTCTGAAAGGCTCTATGCACACTGAGACTCATAGCTACTCACACTGTTTACTGCAGCCAGTCCTGATGAGACCTGATAAGCTACGGTCAGATGGAAAGGGAGGAGGACCTCCCTATCAGTGGACTTACAGAGGGGCGTGGGAGGAGATAAAGGAGGGAAGGTGGGATTAGGAGGGCATGAGGGAGGGAGATACAGCTTGGATACAAGACAAATAAAATGTAATTAATGTAAAAAATAAAAAAATAATTTAAAAAATCTAAATGTATAATGTAATCCCTTCAATACATTTCTAATCAATTTCATCATGTATAAAATGTAGTTTGTTAAAATACCATGTAAATGTTGGTTAAAATTAAGTTGTTAGAAATTGTGTTGCTCTATCTATCCTGTATTTTAATAAACAAATATATGACTCAAACTTTGAACGTTCTGTGGATTGTGTTTCATCTTGAGTCTAGGTGATTATATTTCATGTTCATATAGTGCAGTTTTTTTAATGTGTAATGTTAATTCCTGTTTGCACAGGCAAGAACGAGATCTCAAGCACAACTCATTTTGAATAATGTTAATAAGGTACTTTGTAGTGTAAAAATAATTTTGAAACTTTTCATAATAAATAAAAAAGGTTTAAATGAAATCCATGTCCTTTCTTCTAGGAGTTTTTGGAAGTAAATCAATCGCATTAGTAAACGGTGATAGCAAAATACAAAATTAGTGATGATATTATTAAATGTTAGCACATAAAGATTAAAAATCCTTCCTGGGGTCGCGAATTACTGCATTTTTATAATAAGCCCAATTAATTGGAGATCATAATGTGGAGGTAAGTGTACTAGTACTAGTTCTGTTGTGAAGAAAAAAAAAAAACTTATGGAAGAAAGAGTATAATTTGGCTTATAATTCCAGAGAAATGAAGAGTCCATCATAGAAGTAACACATGACGACAAACAATTGTCTAGATGTCAGAAGCAGGAACCAAAGAGCTTGTATCAAACAGTAGAGGAAAATGTTAGATGCGGAGTGGGGTGGGGCTATGAAGCCTCACAGGCACAGCTGTCTCTCTGTGATGTACTTCATCCCGTAAGGTTGCATAATCACCCACAACAAGGAAGGAAGCTGATTCAGTCAAATCTTCACAATATCAATCATAATTTTATGCAAAATATTAATATGAAATTCTCTACATCTTTTGAAATCAAAATTAGTTAAGAAGACTCTCTCATCTTTTTAACATGTTAATGTAGATATGTTTGTAATTGTTCTTTTTTGTGTGTGTGTGTGTGTGTAGTCTGTTTTGGCTACATCATGCTTTTCAGAAAAGCAACACTAAAGTCAGCACATTGGTGGACTCCAGGAGACTTGGAACATTACAAGTTTGGGGGAAGTTCTACTCACATCCTCTCACTAAACTCTGGTGGAGCCCATCAAGGTTAGTCCTAAGTGTTCTTCAGCCTAACTGAACTCCAGAGTAGAAGCATCTGTTGGGCTGTTCGCACTCCGAGGCAGGGTAGACAGTAACCATTCCCAAAGAATCCCTAGACTCCTTGGTCATTTTCCGTGCATTTCAACCCTTTTCTTCCTGGGGAGAAACTGGAAACTCAATAAAATAACTGTAAGTTATTCCCCTTGGGAGGATTTTCCCTTGTAATTTTGAGCTGAGCCAGGATTATGACAACTAACAGCTCAAATCAGTATGATCTCACTTACTCCTAGGCAGCTAATCATGAAAACAATATAAAGATCTTTAGAAATTGTCTCATAATTGTAATATCATGTTCTTAATTTTTTAAGTAAATCAAAATGTTCTTTTGTGTACTCTGCCAGTTATAGTCATATATATATGATTATATATATATATACATATATATATATGCCAATTTCTTTCTTTCCACAGCTTACCAGGGAGTTTGTTGTGTGTTATTTTTTTAATTTTTTATTATTATTAATTACACTTTATTCATTTTGTATCCCCCATAAACCCCTCCCTCCTCCCCTTCCGATCCCACCCTTCCTCCCCTTTCTGCATGCATGCCCCTCCCCAAGTCCACTGGTAGGGGAGGTCTTCCTTTCCTTCTTTCTAATCTGATTGGCCTGCTCTTTGATCACCTCCCCCTGAGGGGGGAGCAGCCTTAACAGGCCACAGAAGATGACAATGCAGCCATTTCTGTAATTGTTCTTAATGTGTGGTGACTGATTTTCTACTTTTGGATAAACAAGTTGTCCAGCTTAGGTTTCTCTATATAGCATTAAAA
Organism: Meriones unguiculatus; assembly: GCF_030254825.1. Lineage (NCBI taxonomy): Eukaryota > Metazoa > Chordata > Mammalia > Rodentia > Muridae > Meriones > Meriones unguiculatus. The sequence goes on from NC_083364.1 coordinate 82,114,261, forward strand.
AAACTGGGCCTTCCCGGTGACAAATTTGATAATGTGACTTATTAGGTGCCCTTCAAATAACTGCAAGATAACTTGCTGAGAATTTCTGAAAAAATATTATATTTTCTCACAAGTGCTTATGGTGATGAAGTTTCATCCTCTCATAAGAAAATGATTTTGAAGATGTAGGGAAATTATTGGAACATATTAAACTATAAGGAGAGAGAACTGAAAATAACCAGGGATGAATCAAGATAATAACTAGACTAGACATCAATAGGATGGTATTAGATACACTAGGATTTGTCCTCCTCGGAAATTACAAACATCCTTTTTTTTTTCTTCTTAACATTGCAAAAATAACCCAAGATAATGAAATTTGAGACCACTTAAGAAAGCATTAAAAGTCAGTTTTGACTCCCCAGTTCCCTCCCTGTCTTCTCCTAATTCCAAGTCTATACTGTTTGCCCTTCTGATTGAGGTTTCACCCTCTTCCCTAGGGTCCTTCTTGTTCTTTAGCTTCTGCAAATTTTATTATATTTATACTATATTATATGACTAATATCTAATTATAAGTGAGTATAAATACCATATGTGTCTTTCTGCTTCTGGGTTACCTCACTCAGGACGATCTTTTCTAGCTCCATCCATTTGCCTGCAATGTCATGATTTCCTTGTTTTTACTAGCTGAGTATTATTACATTGTGTAAACATAGCACACTTTTTATATCCATTCTTCGGTTGAGGGACACTATGTTATTTCCAGGTCCTGGCTATAATGAATAAAGCTGCTATGAACATAGTTGAGCAAATATCCTTGTTGTATGGTTAAATATCTTTTGGATATATGGCCAGGAGTGGTTTAGCTGGATCTCGAGGTAGCACTATTCCTAATTTTCTATGTCAAAATGTTATTAAATATTTAAGATCCAGTGTGTTATCTGGCTTTCTTCTCTCATCATGGATGTTCAATGCCAATGATTGGGGTTGTGAGCAAAGGAAATTTCAAATCTGTGTAGAATTCAACATTTTGGTGTGAAAGTATTTATTAGTTTCGGTGTTAGAAGCTTTCCATTTAATGATTAGTTTAGATTTCTTGAAACATAAAAAGTCTTTTCATTTTTTGTTGCTTTACCTTGTATTTCACTTTAAACAGTTTAGCCAATTATTTCCAAATATATGACAGTGCTGTCCCAGTTAATGCAAGGGAAAGTGAACTTTCTTCTCTGAGCTGAGATCACCACTTCAATATGATTAAAGATATGCTTGACTTCTTAATGTTTTCATGCCTACGACTTTATACACCATAGTTAAGCTTCCTTTCTAGTAATTTGATAATTAAATATAAAAGTAAGTACTTAAGATTATATAGATAATATTTAATACAGTTGCCTTTGTTGAAATAAGAATGAAATAGTTTAGGAAATTCATGTCATATGTCATAAGTTTTCTGTAAAGATTAGTTAATATTTGCAAAAGTAGAGAAATATTATGAGTTAATACATGATAAATGTTTAGATTTGTTGCAAGCATTCTAATCTAGAATTTTCCATGTCTTTGTTACCATAAAAAGGACTTTGCAAGATTATACCATTTACTTTAATTTCTCACAGAGAAACACCTCAGATATCCACTGTTATAAATGTTTTACACAATTCTAATCATATTAATAGACTCCAATGAAGAAGAATTGTTCTAAACACCACTCTGAAATGACTTCCAATGCCCTGTACCTATGGTGTTAACTTATGATCTGAGCCTCATCCTGCTATTAACAGTGACCTTAGGAGGCAGTGCGTCTGCGCTACTATTTTATGGCACTGGGAAAGCCAACTGCCCCAAATTTATGCCTTGCAACCAGTTATGGTCTCTGAACTCAATTATTATAGATTTATTTGTTTGTTTCTTAGACTCTCTGTTCAGTACTCCAAAACACTGTCAGAATGTAAATAGACTTTGGATTGTGGACTCCAAAGTATCTGCAGGAAAATAAACAACACATAAGAGTACAAAAGAAGACAGTCCATTTTTTTTTATCTAAGTTCTAATTATCAGAACTGTTTATAAATTGTGTGAGCGATTAAGTCTGAATTCTGAGGAAGCACAAGTTCTTGTTATGAATCTGAACCTTGTTTTATAGTAAATCCATTGCTACTTGCTAAATAAAAAGCAAATAATTATAAAGTAATTTCGTCTGTATTCTTCCATGTACTCTCACAATATTAAGGAAGGTATTTTTTCTCAAATATTTACTTGATTTTTCCATTGTCTTTTGTTATTTCAAAAGTGAGAAACAAAGCAAAATGTTTAGAAAATGCAAACCTAAAAAATAAAATAACATTTCATCAACTACAAGTTCACATGAAAATAAAACTGAAAAAAATGGTATTTACTAGCTATGATTCATTTTCAAAATGTCAGTAGAATTGTTTTGTGTGTATGTGTATCTCTATGTGCATATGTATGTATAAAAGAGAGCTACGTGAAAAGATGTTTAGAAAATGCAAACCCAAACAAAATAACAATTCATTAACTACAAGTTATTAAATGAAAATAAAACTGAAAAATATTGATATGTATATATTATATATATATATATATATAGAGAGAGAGAGATACACAATTATACACCACAAATGCACATACATTAGATGCAACAGAAGAAGGCACCTGATCACCACTTCTGCCCTTTGCAAGAATACATATGGAGCACATATCAACACCATCACACATGCACAGACACACACACACACACACACACACACACACACTCTTTCTCTCTCTCTCTCTAAAAACATGTATCAAAATGCAATAAGTGCACTTTCCTTCTGAAATTGCAATTTTAAACATTTAAATACGACTTTATTTCTATATAGCTGCCACTGATTCGTTTCTTTTTTTACCCAAGCTTTCTAGTTTGATTGTTGTTAGCATTTTGATAAGAAATAGTGACCTGGGAATAATCTTTCTTAGAGTAAATATGATTCTACTTCTGCTCCAGTAAGAATTCTGAAGACTGAATAAGCAGATCTCAGTCTTATAGAGAGAATCATTCAATGTGAAATTGAATAGATGTTCAGATAACTACGAAACATATCTCCTTAAAAACTGAATTCAATACATCCAAACTTGAACCTTTTTTCTGCCACCTCACTCAAGCTGTAGTAGCAATCTTTATCTGATACCCTAAAAAGAGTATTCCTGAGACTTCTGTTTTATCTCAGCATTTCTTCTCTGCATGTATAAGGTTTGAATTTTCATTGGACAAAAACCAGGATACTGTAAATAAAACACTATATTAAAACAAGAAACAGTGGAATATGATAGATAGTGATAAATATTTTTCTCCCTATCACTCACTTTCACTTTCAAGTATCAAGTATGCCTGGACTTTAATGTTCAGCAGCAGCAGCCAATTGTAAAATCTTGCTTTTGCCCACATAAATTTAATTTTATTTTTGGATTTCATTAAAATAAGCACACGCACACACACACAAACACACACACACACACACACACACACACACACACACATACATGCTTGCAGAAGGTAATCAGAGTTCTTGACCCTGTATTATTTTCACTATATTTTCACCTCTGTGAGTTATTTTTCTTGTTTTCTTTTCTTTTAATTACTTACTTCTTAATCACTGACTGAGCCACCAACCACTCCTCTCCTTTCAGTATACTCCTCTCAAACCCCTCCCCTTCCTCTCAGTCTCCTTTTCTTTAGAGAAAGGGGAAGGTCCCCCATGGGTACATTAAGTCACTGCAGCACTAGGAGCATCATCTCCCACTGAGGACAGACAAGGCAGCCTGGGTAGGGGAATTGGATATAAAGGGAGACATCAGAGACAGAGAGCCCTGCTCCAGTTGTTGGAGAACCCAAATGAAGACCAAGCTGTGCATCTACTACATATGTGCAGGGGACCCAGAACCACTGATGCCTGCTCTTTGGTGGTTCAGCCTCTGTGAGGCCTCATGGGCCTAGGTTAGTTGACTCTGTAGGTCTTCTTGTGGAACCCTTGACCCGTCTGGCTCCCTCAATCATTCTCTCAACTCTCAAGCTATGCGTAATGTTTGATGGTGGTTCCCTGCATCTGTTTCCATCAACTTCTGGGTGAAACATCTCAGAGAAGTTATGCTAGCCTCCTGTCTGCTAGCATAGAAGAGTATCATTAATTGTGTTAGGGATTGTTTCTCTCCTATGGGATTGGCCTCAAGTAGGGTCAATCTTCCGTTGACCATTCCCTTAATTTTTGTTCCTGCACTTCTTGATGACAGGAGAAGGGAGGTAGATGGGAAGGGGCACCAAAGTGGGGATTAAGAGTAGGGAGGGGGCAGGTAATAACAGAAATCAGAGGTGGAAGGCATCTCTGGCATTTGCCAGAGACCTGGGATAGGGGGGGCTCCAAGAATTCAACTGGGATCACCCAACCTGAGATACCTAGCAGTCGAAGAGAAGGAGCCTGAAGTCGCCACCTCCTGTAGTCAAACAGGACTTCCAGTGGAGGAAGGGAGACACCAACCCACCCACAAAACTTCCAACCCCAAATTTGTCCCGAGTTATTTTCAATTGTCACAAAGCAGAAGGATGCTGGAGACTGAGCTGACAACTTACATCCTCATTCCCAAGTGGGAGTTGGGGTGGGCAGCACAGACAGACGAACAGAGATGAAATGGGTTCTGAAACCTCAAAGTCTATCTCCAGTGACACAGCTCCTCTAGCAAAGCTCCCCACTCCTTTTCAGACAATCTACCTACTTTGGTAACACATTCAAATACATGAGTTTGTAGGGGTAATCTCATCCAAACCATAATAACTTTACAAAACAACAGATCTAGTAAAATGCATATAAATATAAAATAAAAACACACAAGTCTATATTCTTGATAAAACACCTTACATTATTAGTAGTTTGTGGCAATATGTCCATTTATTTCATAAAATTAGAGTGTGTCCTATTTTAATCCTGATTTACTTAGAAAGCACTCTGGCATGATTGACATTGATTATATAAATGTGAAAATAACTGCTACACTAGTAAGCAATTGGCTTCTAGCTATTTTTTTATATTTTCATTTCACTTATACTATATAATGAAATTTCCTTACTAATAACAATAATATGTGTACTTACCTATACACCGAGGCATTGCTTGTAATAGAAACACTATCAAATACAATATATATGATAATCATCATAGGAGTTTGTATCTTTAATGCCATGGAATGAACAAAACTGCTTTTGGATATCTAAACAAAAGCAGAGTGGAAAGAAAAATCTACTTAAGTTGAACAGAAAACACATCCACACCAACAAACATACACATGTATACACAATTGGTTTCAGGAAATAAGAACAGGCAGAAGAGCATTATATCTTACCTAAATACCTGTTGATACATGGTTAAATAAATGATTGTTATTATTTTATTCATGACTGATGGCATAATATGTAACATTATGTTGCACTATTGAAAGCCTTATATTTGTCAAAAATATCAATTTTATGTGTTGATAATATCTATTTAGAGTTTGCTAGATATTATGCACTATTCTGCTTTCATTTATTGAAATTGACAGATATAAACTTTAATGAGGAAAAAATGGGAAAGTTTTCTGAATAGCATTTTGTTACAGATGAGTTAACAAAAACTTAGAGAACCTGACAGTTTTTCAAAATTATATAAGAAGTTCCTATTGTATTTATTCTGATTCAGGTATATTAATCATCAATCACAGATTATTTTTAATGTAATACAAGTTGAATTTATTTACATTTTTTCTTGGAAAATTTGTTAGCTTTGTAAAAGCAATTATATGTTGTTTTAGGTTATATTAATCATATTGGATTAAACAAGGGGTTTAATCTCATCAAGATAACTGAGAAAGTAGTGAACCATCACACTCCTTGCTTTAGTATTCACTGAAAATGTATGAGAAGTGTACAAAATTCACAAGGTGCAGTTAGGACAGAAATCAGTATTTGGTATGGATTCTGAGATACTTGATGTTTCTGTTTTTACAATTTTAGAGCTTAAAAGGTATAAACTATGTAAGAAATCACACATTTAGTTTTAGGTTTTTGTATTATTGCTGTCTTAGGAAAATGTTTTACTTATTAAACCATTTAATGCGTTCAGTCCTACTCCACTGTTTCATTTATAGAGAAAATTAGTGAAATTTTGTGTATTACTGATCACTTCTGTGCAACCTTTTGCTATTTACTCTTTCCACAAGAGCATTTCAGACATTCTAAACAACACTTAACTAGTTCTAATTCTTACTGTGTAGAGGTTTTCATTGGTTTTGATATAGTTATTTACGCCTTCTTCAAACCATATATTCCTAGCAATATAATCTATTTGCCCATGTTTGTTCATCCCATTAACCTGATTTTTAAGGGCAAGGAGCAAATAAAAACTGTAAATCTCAAACCACTTATTGCGATGTCAAGTACCAGGAATGCACAATAAATATGAGAACATGAGAGACAGTTCAACATTGGGAGCCAAGAATAAAGATGAGTGGATGGGAAGCTGTACATCCTAATGCCTAAGTAGCCAGCCTTTCCTTCCCAGGTAAGGTCGGGAAATCAAGTTTCAGGGTACTTAGTTTTTTTGGCACATTCATTTGTATAATGCAAGGGGTATAATGCTTAATATTGATTTTCTCTGATGGTGACTTCACGAGCACAGTTATGCCTATGTGACAGATGAGACCAGTGACCTGCCAAGGTGGCATTGAGAAAAGAAATGCATCTGATGCTAAGGTAAAACAATTACAATGAAATATGCTTAGTAGGCTATGCCAGTGTTGATGTGCAGAGTCAAAATCTAAGCAGGAGGAGGAAGAAAATGGCTTGTAATGGGAGATTAGCATGCCATGTTAGAAGCGTTTTGATTCCTGAGTTGAGTTTCAACATAATTAGATTATTTCTTTCATGTGGCAACACTGATGTGACTTTATTTTGGATAATAATGACTATTATATTAAATGTGCTGCATTAGCTGAAAACAGTGTAAGAAATCGTATTCTCTGCATTTGGCAATGAGAGTCAAAACCTTTTTCATTTTTTTCTTTTTTAATCTAAATACTATCTGAACAGTAGTGTTTTTTCCCTTTTTGAATATAATAAACAATATTGGTCACTAAGGTAAAAAGTCTAGTGTTATGCTGGAGAGGTTGTGGAGAAAGGGGAACCCTCCTCCATTGCTGGTGGGAATGTAAACTGGTATAACCACTTTGGAAGTCAATCTGGCGTTTTCTCAGACAATTAGGAGTAGTGCTACCTCAAGACCCAGCTATACCACTCCTAGGTATATACCCAAAATTTGCTCAAGTACACAACAAGGACATTTGCTCAACCATGTTTGTAGCAGCTTTATTTGTAATAGCCAGAACTTAGAAACAACCCAGATGTCCATCAATGGAGGAATGGATACAGAAATTGTGGTATTTTTACACAATGGAATACTACTCAGCAATCAAAAAGGAGGAAATCATGAAATTTGCAGGCAAGTGGTGGGATCTAGAAAAGATCATTCTGAGTGAAATATCCCAGAAGGAGAAAGACAAACATGGTATATACTCTCTTATATAGACCTACAAGATATGATAAACATAATGAAATCCACATACCTAAAGAAGATAATAAAGAAAGTGGACACTAGCGAAGATGATCAATCCTCATTTAGAAAGACAAATGGGATGTGCATTTAAAGTATGACAGGAATCTACTGCAAAAGGCATTTGAAAGATTCTACCTAGCAGTGTTTCAAAGCAGACACTAAGACTCATAACCAAACCCTCGGCAGAGTGCAGGGAATCATATGAAAAAAGGGGAGTTAGTATGATATGGAAAGGATAGGAGCTCTATAAGGACCAAATATATCCGGGCACAGGGTCTTTTCTGAGACTGACACTCAACCAAGGACCATCTATGGATATAACCTAGAACTTCTGCTTGGATGTGGCCCGTAGTAGCTCAGTAGCCAAATAGTTTTCCAAAGTAAGGGGAACAAGGACTATTTCTAACAGGATCTCAAAGGCAGACTCTTTGACCTCCCCCCCCCAGGGGAGGAGCAGTCCTGTTAGGCCACAGAGGAGGGCTTTGCAGCCAGCCCTGAAGATACCTGATAAAACAGGGTCAAATGAAAGGGCAGGAGGTCCTTCCCTATCAGTGGACTTGGAAAGGGGCAGGGGGGAGACCAGGGAGGGAGTGTGGGGTTGAAGAGGAAATGAAGTAGCGTGATACAGCAGGGACACAGCTTTAACAAAATGTAACTAAAAAGAAAAATAAAATTAAAAAAAATAAAAAAAACCAAAAAGTCTAGTGTTCAAGTTTTTTAATGATAATAATAATTTTCAGTCACTAATGATATTATACAATTTTTTTTCTTGATGACATCTTACTGTAGACTAGGAAGAGACTTTACATACGAAAAATTAGTAAAATACCAAATTGTTTTCAATGAGATTTTAAAATAATTTTAGTTGACATTCAGCCATTGTAAACATTGCTTTATATATGGATAAACGTGAACTTGACAAATCTTAAAGCCAACATTCAGCTTAATTGTGTGATTAATAGTTAAACAAGTGATATGACTAATTAGAATGGGCAAAGAAAGATATGACAACACCCATTTACCCCTAATAGGCATTCCATGAGAAATCAGTCTGCATACTTTCTGAATTGTATTTTCAATCTTACATTCAATCTGATATTATTCTTTCTTTCTGCCTATTATGCTTCAGTCATTTATTAGTTTGAACCTGCAACCTGTTTTTTATGGCTTGCAACTCCTGAAATGATTTCTAGGGAACTTCAGTGTTTATCTTTAAAAGGGCATAGGAGCAGTTCAAACAAGGTTAAGGATGAATTTTTTTCACACATTTTCATTGTCAAGAGTTACCAAATTAATTGGGTTCAAGAAAATGACCTTGATGTTTGAGTAGAGCTGACAAAGGGAGTCACCAGTGCTTTGTTAATGCAGTGTTCACAGAAAGCCATAGAACTTAACTCTGCAGAGAGTTCTGGCTACCAGAAGGCAGAAACTGCCGTTCAGTCATGATCAAAAACAAAGTTGGTACTAATAATAGGCAGTCTGCCTGCTGCCTGTGGCACGAGATGATCAGACTCAACTGGCTGGTACCTTACCCTATAAAAACCACAATTGCTAGCTTCTGTGCATGTACTAGTGCACAGAGAAGGTGAAACACTGGTGACTATGAGGAAGAAACTAGTCAAAAGCGTCTCATTAAAAAATGACCAGAGTTGTTTACTATGCTAGAGTAGTGAATGAAGGGTCTTTATTCTGGAGTGAGACTTGTTAGAGACCATAAATTTTCAAGCAAAACACCATCATCACTGGAAATAATTCCAGTCTGAATGGATAGGCTTATATGAAAAAAAAAAATCTGTACAACAAAATAAGCCTGCAGCAGATAAAACAGCTCACAGAAAGGGAGAAAAATCTTTTACAATTTCACTTCAGAGAAGAGACTAAAATCCAGAATTTACCAAGAGAGATGGAAATTGTCAAGAAAATAAAACTGCCAGTCAAATAATAGGTAAATAACAAATGGGAAAATAGCTAATAATTATTTTAAAGTGACATACATACCCCTATCTATTAACGTACTTTAAGATACTTCATTAGATCTGAAAGAATGGTTATTATCAACAGATCTGACAACAGAAGTTGGAAAAGATGTGGATTGGAAGGAATCATTTCCTGTTGTTAGAAGGAGTGCAAAAAAATTTAATGGAAAAATTGTCAAAAATTAAAATAGAACTACCGTATAGCCCAGCAATTTTATTCTGGTAAAAACCTGAAAGATCTATGTAATCTACCAAAGAGATATTTTTAAATGATGAACAGATAATGAAAATTTGGTAATGCATATAATATATATATTATGTATATACTATATCTAATTATATAAATATATACCTATTATTTTATAATTAATAATATATGATTATACAATATATAATAGTAAAATATATAAATATATAATTTTGTAAAATTTAAAATATACTATATTATATGAATATATAATGCATATATATATGCTTTGATATACATGTGGTCTAATTTATATACACACATATATAACTGTTGCAAATGAAATATGGGATATTACACAACCATAAAATATAAGTTTAAAATGTTGATGGAAATGGATAAAGTAGAATGTATAATATTGAGTGCATTCATACCATCTAAAAAAAGAAATTATGTTCTCTCTCAATTGTGTAATCTATCCAACAATATTAACAAATATACGTGTGGGTAGTGTCAACATGAAGAAAAATAAAAAGCAGAGAACACTAAGTTGTAAAAAAGCTACTGTTTTTCTAATTCTGTCATAATTTTTTTTTTTTTGGTCATGAGTAAGTCATAAAATATACTGTGCAGTTTTATAATTTCTTGCCGGGGTCCCAGCTCTTACTGTATATAAATTCACTAAGCTGTAATTTGAGTATGTGATGTTCTCATTTATTTGCAAGTTTGTTTTTTTTTTTAAATTACGATGAGGTTTTAAAAAGTGAGCAACACTGCTTTGTTATTGGATTACTGAATGTACAGCCTTCTTCTGGAGCTGATCTCATTGCACATACCTATTTGTTACTTGTCAAGAAATGATAAAAGAATAGTTGTACATCCAAAATTCGTGTGTTCACTCTTCTTTTTCCATGTACTGATTTGTTTACATTGTTTTCCAGCTTTCTTATTTGAGATCAACTGAATAACACTCAATGTGTTCACAGTAAGAAAGCAAAAAGATTGCCATAGTAATTATGAAGCAATTTGTTCTGTGTCAGATAATGAGATATTTTTTCTAATGTGGGTTAAAATAGAGAGGCGGATGTGAGAATGTAAAAGCCATAGGAATGTTCATGTATGCTATCATTGTTCTTTAGGCACAGCCCCACCATCTCCTGTATAAATACTCACACAAATACCTAGAGATACATAGAGAGTGTTACTGGGAAAGGTTAGTGAAAGATTGATGAAAGTCTCTAATTTTTTCTTAGTATCCCAAGACAGCTGATGCTGTGTAACCCAGGATGGCCTCAAACTATAATCTTCCTGCAAGGCATAAAGGATCTTTATGAATAAAAAATATTTAAAAATTAATTAAATTATGTATGTGATATTGAGGTAAGTGATTTATATTAGATGAACTTTAGACTAAATTATGAACCTTTTGAAACACTATGTAAAGTGTGAAATAGAAGAGTCCTACTGTAATAATAATATCAGACAAAGAAGACTACAAAAAAAGAAATGTTAGAAAGATTTCAAGAGAGACTGTTTTTAACAATGGAAAATTCCACTTAAAAATTAATAGGTAAGGAATGCATATAAGTATACACATATATAGAAACAAATAATTCAAAACTAATAATAAGAAACACTATATAATTTTCAATACCAGTTGGAGTAAGATGAAGATTATTAAGAATGAGGAATATCAATTATATTTGTTATATAACTACAAGGCACCTGCCATTAACAGAAACATTCATTCTTGTTCCATCAAAAAATAGGATTTGTAAAAGAAAGAATAGTGAAATAATACAAAATATGTGTTTAAACTAGAAAAGACTGACCTGACAATACATGTTAATAACAGAAGGGAATTATAACAATAATTGAAAGTGGGAAATAGTAAGATCTGGAGAGGACAGGAACCCCACAAGGTGAGCAACAGAACGAGAAAATTTGAACACAGGGGTCTTCCCAGAGACTCACACTCCAACCAAGTACCAGGTATGGAGATAACCTAGAACCCCTGCGCAGATGTAGCCCATGGCAGTTCAGTGTCCAAGTGGGTTACATAGTAATGGGAAGAGGGACTGTCTCTGACATAATCTGATTGGCCTGTTCTTTGATCATCATCCCCTGAGGGGAGAGCAGACTTACCAGGCTACAGAAGATGACAATGCAGCCACTCCTGATGAGATCTGATAGACTAAGATCAGAAGGAAAGAGAGGAGGACCTCCCCTATCAGTGGACTTGGAAAGGAGCATGCTTGAAGAAGGGGGTGGGAAGGTGGGATAGGGAGGGGAGGAGAGGGGGGGGCTTATAGGGGGCTACAAAGTGAATAAACTGTAATTAATAAAAATAAATAAATTTAAAAATTACATTGTGTTGAACATTTAGATACTGTTTATTGAAGTGACATGACATGTCACTTGAGCTAAGGGGAAAATTACTTTTAAATGTTTATGTTACAGAAGTAGAATCTTTCAGAGTAATTGATTTAACTTCCCCCTTAAACAGTTAGAAAAATAAGGGCATTTATACACAAAGGAATGAAAGCCAGGGTCCAGTAAAGAATAGAACAAAAGAAAAATGGAGAAAAGCCAAAGAAAGGAGAAAAAAGTCAGTGAAACAGTATATTTATTAAAAGTTCTACATGTCTGATGAGCTTTTAGTTAGAGTGACCTGGAGAATACAAAGAAGAGCTAGGTTACCAAAATAAAAATCACAGAGGCAATTACAACTCATCTGCTAAAAAAAAAAAAAAAAAAAAAAAAGAACAATGATGGTGCCATGAAGGCCTGTATCCATAGAGGCTGGGAAAATGTCTCAGTTAATCAGATACTTATGTACCTCAGTTCAGCCTAAGCACCTAGAGAGCAGCTGCAAACCCAGTTCTGGGAAGTCAGTGAAAGGAAGAGTCCCTTGGATGTGCTCGCTATTTCAATCAGCAAAGACAGAGACCCTCTAAAATATAACGTGGACAATGATAGAAAATGAAAATGGACTCTAACCTCTGGTCTCCACATGTATACTATCATGTACCTGCATGCACACAGTCAAACAGAGAAAAACACATAATACCCTGCACATGCACACAAGCACACAGACACAACATGTACACTCACATTCACCACAGAGGGATGAACAAATTTTTGGCTACAATTTAGATAAACTTATAAAATGGAAAACTTAGAAACATAAGCTACTGTACCTAACTGGTTAACAAAGTGATCAAAACGTGGCCAGCCCCAAACATTAGTCTCCATGAAAAAGTCAGCATGACTAAGCCTGTAAATGTTAACCTCCTGGTATAACACCATCAGAAAACACTTGTCAAATACTTGTGAATACTTGTCAAACTTTGAATCTCAAGAGGGGAAAAAGCTGAAGAATGCGCGTGAAATGACAGTACTTTATGAGGGATGTGTGAGAGACATGTTCAGGCTTAGCATTAATAAGACGTATGTTTCCCGTTCATTAACATGGAGACAAACCAACTGCATATGTGAAATGTGATGCTTTTAATCACACAGATTTTTACTAAAAATCAAAATAAAGAAGTGTTTTTTTTAAAAAAAGAGGAAATGCATTGCATAGCGAATATCAGTGAAAAACATAGACGTAAACTTTATGAATAATCTATTTTGTAGAAGCTATTTCTTGCAGAAGTAAAACATGTTTTTTATCTCAGAAAAGCACCAATTGAAGTGTGTGAGCAGCATCTAAGTAAGTTATGAATAAATAAAAACACATCATCCATCGGCACGTATTTCAGTCTCCAAGGAGAATGTCCCTGAAATCTTAAAACCTCATTGTTCATGAGGAAGGGGGAGGGAGGGTGCGATCGGGAGGGGAGGAGGAAGGGGCTTATGGGGGAATAAAAAATGAATAAAGTGTAATTAATAGTAAAAAAAAAAACCTCATTGTTTGGTAGCCTTTCACAAATTCATAGATACAAGAAATACAGAAACAATAATTCTCCCAATATTTTTAAAAATTAGTAATTTATCTTATTAACAACTTTCCAGTTCCATAAGTGCAAAAAGATACCTTAAAAGTATTGGGATAGGCAATATTATTATATGTAATAATCCACCAAATTGAGAAGAAAGAAACATTGACTGCCTTGTGGAGAGAGAGAAAGAAAAAGAGAGAGAGAACCCTTTTCTCATCGCAGAAGTCAGAACAATCACATAATATGGTCACATATTGAAATGATGACAATGTTTAAGTGCCAGTAAACAAAGACACAAAAGTCATGGACAGCCCTGTCAGGTGTTTATAGGTACATGTGATCTCCAGGGAATCCATAACTGTGCCTACGGCTATTACTTCCACTATGATTTTTCCTTTGTTATTATATTTGGGCATTGACTGAGTTTTCAGCAAAGGTCATGAAGTAAGTTTAGTGCCTGAAGGCATGCTTTTAAGAGTCCAAAGCAACTGTCAGACAAAATAAAGAATCTCCACTAACAAACTCACTCTACCTTCAGGTTCCTCAGTCCTTTGACATGAACACCAAACATAAATTCTATGGTTGAGTTGAAAGGACTGAGTTCACTGTTTCTCTGCTTACAATAATATCAGAGATTAAAATATAATCAAGGATTAAAACTTGTGTGCTATGCATTGACTAAGTTACTAATTGAAATAGCTTTTGTTCTGCTTTTTTGTTATTTTTCTATTTTAAAAATATACTACTACATCCTATTGTATCACAGATTCCATTTTCCAAGTAAGTTTAAATGTTAGTAAATTTTAAAGCCTGGAATAATGTGATTTAATCCAGGTGTCAGTGTTATCATTTTGTGTCCCCCCAAAATATGGAAATGGTGCAAGATTAAGGCATAACAAACAAAGTTAGAAAGGCTAATCTGGCAATAATTCTCAATTTCAACAAACCCTATTTCTTACAATTCATCTGTGTAAATCGCTTTATAGCTAAGAGTCTGTTTTTACTTTATTTTTCTTTTTTTTTAAAATAAATTTTATTATTATCATTTATTACAGTTTATTCAATTTGTATCCTGGCTGTGTCCCCCTCCCTCATCTCTGCCCATTACCACCCTCCCTCCCTCTTCTCCCGCATGCCCCTCCCCTAGTCCACTGATAGGGGAGGTCCTCCTCCCCTTCCCTCTGACCCTAGTCCATCAGGACTCATCAGGACTGGCTGCATTGTCTTTCTCTGTGGCCTGGCAAGGCTGCACCCCTCAGGGGGAGGTCATCAGAGAGCCAGCTACTGAGTTCATGCCAGACAAAGCCCCTGCTCCCCTTATTAGGGAACCCACTTGTAGACTGAGTCTACCAGCTACATCTGAGCCAGGGATTTTAAGTCTTCTCCATGTCTCTACAGGGACCCCGAGGCTCAGTTTTTTCTTATTTTTGTTTTTGTTGTTTTGTTGTTGTTGTTGTTATTGTTTGTTTTTGGCTCTGTTGGTCTCCTTTTGGAGCTCCTGTCTCCTCCAGGTCTGTACAAAGTCCCAATTTATTTCTAATATCAGAGATCAGACTCTACTCTTGCCTGATGCGTCTAAAACAAAAAGGGGGAACTGTAGAGAGCTGCGGAATGCTATGCCTTAAAGATGGAGCTGGTTTCCGCCTTCCACCTTCCCGATGGTGAGTGCTCTCTGTCACGAACAACTCCACATTTGGCTAAGGCTGAGGATCTGGCTTGCTTCCATGTATGTGGACCTATCTGCATTGCCCCCATGGCACGCCTGGGTTGGCTACCCAGAGGCTATTTAAGCTGTGGGCTGGCTTTCCCCGGGGTCCGAGGATTGTTCAATGTTCCTGAATAAACTGCATTGAAAAAAAAAAAAAAAAAAAGACCTGTTTTTACTTTATATAGAAACATTTTATACACTTTTGCCTTCTAACTTAAAATTTTCCAAATAGGGCCAATATTTTGAATATCTTCATAGGACTGGGGAAAACAAGATGTGTGTATTTTGTTAATGTTACTGTGCTCTGGTTCCAAATAGAAAAAAACTTTCTATGTACATTACCTGAAAATTTAAAAAAAAATGTGTAATTTAAGGAATACAATTTAGGAACACTTGATAATTGGATTAGATCATCCAAGTTCACCATCTGAGGTTAGGAAAGGATGTATATTGAAGGAGAATTAGTTCGTGAATCAAGACAAAGAAAGCAAGGGTGCATTCTTATCTTCAAAAAATTGCCCATATAGCTGAAGACATTCCCAAAACATATAGCTAGGAATATGGAAAGGAAAAAAAGAATAAAACCAATTGTAACAGATATAGCAACTACAAAAAGAAAATATAAAGCTGTGATGAATAGACACATGCTACAGTTTTATTATATGTAACAGAAATTCTGTGTTGACCGACTTTGTAAATAATAGTGATTAGACATACGAGTTTAACTCACATTCTAGAGATTAGGGAACAATGGAACTGATATAAAGATTTGGACACTATCTGTTTTAAGTACAGGTAAACCTACCAGTGTGTATTCCCATTGAGCTATTCTGTAAGATGTTGAGTATTAAGCATCACATTTGTAACTCATTTCGAACAATCAGTGCCAAACTATATTTCTAGTGACATCATTTTATGAAAGTAAAGAAAAAAATCCTAGGGACTACCATGATTTCATGGTATTTTACAATGATTCTACGGGGTAGAAATCACTTTTGACTTGAAAATGAGAGAATGTAAAACCTCTTAAGACCTATGATAAGCCTTGAATTGGCTCAAAAGTCTGAGTCATCTTAGTCACTCAAAGATGTCTAAAGCAAAAGAACAAGCATGGAAAGACTTGTCCTTCTTTATTTATAGAAGATTCTACAAATTTTAATAATAAAAGCACGGAAGAAAATAACATCTGTGATATTGGCGAGGTTCAGAAAGACAGGTGTTCTCTCAGCATGTAGATGTCACTTTTCTTTTTTTTTAAATCAGTCTGTATATTTTAAAATTTATTTATTTTTTATTATTACAGTTTATTCATTTTGTATCCCAGCTGTAGCCCCCTCCCTCTTCTCCTCCCACTCACACCTGCCATCTCTCATCTTCTCCATTGCCCCTCCTCAAGTCTGATAGGTGAGGTCCTCCTCCCCTTTCATCTGACTTTAGCCTATCAGGTCTCATCAGGACTGGCTGCATTATCTTCCTCTGTGGCCTGGAAAGGCTTCTCCCCTCTCTGGGGGAGGTGATCAAAGAGCCAGCCACTGAGTTCATGTCACAGTCCATGTTCCCATTAATAGGTAACCCACTTGGACATTGAGCTGTCATGGGCTACATCTGAGCAGGGGTTCTAGGTTATATCCATTCATGCTCCTTGGCTGGAGTATCAGTATCAGAAAAGACCCCTTTGCCCAGACTTTTTGGTTCTGCTGCTCTTCTTTCATAAGATTCCCTGCACTCTGCCCAAAGTTTGGCTATGAGTCTCAGCATCTGCTTTGATACCCTGCTGCGTAGAGTATTTCAGAGGCCCTCTGTGGTAGACTCCTGTCTTATTGCCTGCTTTCTCCCTCTTTCAATGTCCACTCTGTTTGCCTTTCTGAATGAGGATTGAGTAGCAAAGACATGAATTCTGGTGGGCTTTTGGAACATGGCCCAGGTACCTTCTGTCTCAGAGCAACAAGAACATTTGCTTAACTATGTTTACAGCAGTTTTATTCGTAATAGCCAAGATCTAGAAACAACGTAGATGTTCCTCAACAGAAGAACTGATGGAGAAATGTTGGTACATTTACCCAATGGAATACTACTGAGCTATTAAAAACAAGGAAATCATGAAATTTGCAGGCAGATGGATGGAACTAGAAAAGATCATCCTGAGTGAGGTAACACAGAAACAGATATACATCCATGGTATATACTAACTTATAAGTGGTTATTAGCCATATAAAATAGGATAACCGTACTAAAATCTACAGACCTAAAGAAGCTAAAAAACAAGGAAGATGCTTAATTCTCATTCAGAAGGGCAAACAGAATAGACACCAGAAGTTGTAGAAGAGAGAAAATAGGACAGGAGCCTACCACAGATGTCCTCTAAAAGACTCCAGCCTTCAGGGAATCAAAATACATATAGCGATTCATAGACAAACTTTGGACACAGCACAGGGAGTCTTATGGAAGAAATACTTGCTGGGTAGAGGAGATCCACAAGGAGATCAAAAAAGCCAAGAAAATGTTGGACCCAGGAGGTCTGCAGAGCTTGATGCATCAACCAAAAAGACCTTGCATAGAGAGGACCTAGACCCCCTGCTCAGATGTAGCTCATAGACAGCTCATAGACTCCATGTGAGTCCCTTAGAAAGGAGAGAAGAGACTGTCTCTGACATGAACTCAGTTGCCTGCTTCTTGATCACTGCTCCCTGGTGGGACTACCTAGCCAACTCACAGAGGAAGAGGCTTCAGGCAGTCATGATGGGACATGATAGGCTAGGAGGATTTCCCCTATCTGTAGACTAGGGGAGAAGGATAGGGGAGAAAGAGGGAAAGAGGGTAGGACAGGGAGGAGATCAGGGAGAGGGCTACAACTGAGATGCAAAGTGAATAAATTATAAAAAACAATAATGATAAATTAATTTCATAAAAATGTCATTCAAAAAATAAAATATCGAAAAACAAAATTTTAGCTATATGTGTGTAGTTTTACATGTTCATAGTCAGATATAATTATTTATTTGTGCAGACTGTCCTTTTGTTTATTTATTGGCTTGCTATAAAATGTCTTATTAAAACTATTGTTATATAAGTTTTTCACTGGCCAATTTTACATTAGTCTTAGTATACTGGTGTGAATATTCATACCATACATACTACAATCATAGTATGCAGCAATTTTATAAATGTGCTTGAGTAGGCAGCAACAATGAACTCAATAGGTTGAGAGTTAAATTCATTGAAGGAAACAAAAGTGGCATGAACTAATTTAAAAAATTGGAGCAAGAATTAATAGCGAATTTTAAGTCCTTAAAAATGCTTAGCAGCCACTTTTATGAGAGAAACATAATTTTCAAATTATTTTTGTCATAATTTAATAAATATTTGCTATGCATTACTAATTATTTTGCTGTTATAATTACATATTAAATAATTAGTTGAAACACATATCCCTTTAATATTCCTGGAACAATCCAGAGTTTAGGAAAGAATAATTAATAATTAAATAGGCATTATATGTTTCCTGATGGGTAACTATAATCTGGATTAACTTGGATAATATAATTCTGACTATAACAAACCTAGGTGGTGAAAAACTATTTAAACATTTTCAAAGACGTATTACTATGCATTTAAAAAGTTAGGGTGAATGTGGTATCTTCGGGAATTTCTACAGATAGAGTAGAACACTGATAATCAAAAGAGGCATTACTCTTTGTAAGTGTCAATAGATAGTCCACTACAAATGTTTTAATTTGTCCCATGTGTATGTATTCCCCAAAACATTTATAAACATATATATTTTCCCCAATAACAATATTTTATTATTGTTATCTCCACAAGGAGAACAACAAAACCAAAAATCTTGACACAGGGGTCATTTCTGAGACTGACAATCCAACTAAGGAGCATGCATGAAGATAACCTAGAACTTCTGCACAGTTATAGTCCATGGCAACACAGTCTCCAATAGGGTTTCCCTAGTAAGGGGAACAGGAACTGTCTCTGACATAAACTCAGTGGCAGGCTCCCTGATCACCTCCCCCTGATGGGGGAGCAGCCTTACCAGGCCACAGAGAAAGACAATCCAACCAGTACTGATGAGGCTAAGCTCAGATGGAAGGGGAGGAGGACCTCCCCTATCAGTGGACTGGGGGAGGGACATGGGAGGAGATGAGGGATGGCAGGTGGGATTGGGAGGGGAAGATAGGGGCTACACTGGGATACAAAGTGAATAAACTGTCAGTAATAAAAAGTAAATAAATTTTAAAAAGAATATTTTATTCATTTACATTTAAATATTTAAAGTGGATTTAAGTTAATTTTGTGACCAATATATAACATACATACTTGTGCATCCTAAGGTACCCCATGAACATTAAAAACATAACCAATGAATGATGGTTAAGAATGATGAAAATAGTTCCTCAAGCATTTACCCCTTGCTTTTGATGAGAACTGTAAGAGTATAATTCCCAGTTATTTATATATGCAACATAAAGCTGTCATTCATAAATACACTGCCAGATAGTAGTATGCTAGAATCACTACTTAATATTTTACTGTAATGTCAAATTAATGTTATTCCCCATCAGTACCTTCTCTTTACTGCTCAATCAAATTTCAAAATATATATAATAAACTATTTTTTCAAAATTTCCTTGTAACATTGTGGTTCATATTCTTCCATGTCTTGATTATATATTATACTGATCTTTTCATCCCTTGAAGTTGTCACTGATGAAAGGATTTCACTATTTTCTGCCCCAACAGCATTCTATAACATGTTCTTTGGCTTGCATTCTGTTTTCTGCTCACTTCAGTTCTTTCGTATACTCTTTCTCTCTTCCACTGCTTCTTTTGGAGTAATCAAGATTTTAAAACATATCACCCTTTCTATCAGTACTAAGGCATACATTTCTTTAAAATCAGAGCAAGAATTGCTTAAATGTAAATTAATGCTATTTTTATTTTATTATTTTTTATTTTATTAATTTACCATAATTCTCTGGGTGAGTATGTGTGGTGGGTACATGTGTGTTTATGTGTTCTTGCCCATCATATAAGTGATATAATGTAATGGGAATGTCAGGGGACAACTCAATGGGTTCGTTTCTTTCACAAGGCTTTCTAGGAATTCAACTGATTTTGGCTGACTTGTATGAACATATTCCCCCAAGAAACCATGTCACTTGCCCTATCATTCCAATTTTCACTATTTGCCTCATGCTTAACATATATATATATATATATGATTATCTAGAAGTGTTTTTATCCTGCTAAGTCAATATTAAAAATTAACAAATTGTATATAAAATTCATAAATTTTTAAATATTAATTTCATTTATCTACAAGGGATTTATAGTGTCATCTATAGTTATATTATAAATAACTTTAATTGTTTTTATTTTTATTTTTTTATTATTAGCTACATTTTATTAACTCTGTATCCCAGCTGTATCTGCTCCCCCGTTCCCTCCCAAACCCTCCTTCCATCCCTCATCTCCTCCTTGCCCCTTTCCAAGTTCACTGATTGGGGAGGACCTCCTCCCCTTCCATCTGGCCCTGTTTTATCAGGTATCTTCAGGACTGGCTGCAAAGTCCTCCTCTGTGACCTAGCAGGACTGGTCCTCATTTGGGGGGTGGGGAGTCAAAGAGCCTGACATTGAGTTCCTGTCAGAAATAGTCCGTGTTCCCCTTACTATGGGAAACCTGTTGGTTACTGAGCTACCACGGGCTTCATCTGCACAGAGGTTCTAGGTTATATCCATACATCGTCCTTGGTTGAGTGTCAGTCTCAATTCTCTTGAAATCCATCAATCTCTGAAATTTGGTATTTCCTTTTAGAGTCATGTTTCTTCTGCTTAAGATGTCATTCATTTCAAGACTTAACTTTGTAAATTTTTTTCATTAAAAAATTAACTTTTTTAATTTAATTTTATTATTATTATTATATTAGTTACATTTTATTAACAGTGTATCGCAGCTGTATCCCGCTCCCTTATTCCCTCCCAATCCCTCCCTCCCTCCCTCATCTCCACCCTGCCCCTTTCCAAGTCCACAGATGGGAGGGGACCTCCTCCCCTTTCATCTGACCCTGTTTTATCAGGTATCTTCAGGACTGGCTGCAAAGTCCTCCTCTGTATCCTAGCAGGACTGCTCCTCCCTTGGGGGGTGGGGAGGTCAAAGAGCCTGCCATTGAGTCCCTGTCAGAAATAGTCCCTGCTCCCCTTACTATGGGAAACCAATTGGTTATTGAGCTACCACGAGCTTTGTCCGAGCAAAGGTCTAGGTTATATCCATACAAGGTTCTTGGCTGGAGAAACAGTTTCAGAAAAAAAAAAAAAAAAAAAAAAAAACCTGTGCCCAGATATATTTGGTCCTTATAGAGCTCCTATCCTTTCCATGTCATACTAACTCCCCTTCTGCCGCAAGTTTAGTTATGAGTCTTAGTATCTGTTTTGAAACGCTTTTTTGAGAACTGCGTGGTTCTGGCACAGAAACAGAATGGTGGATCAATGGAATCCAATAGAAGACCCAGAAATAAATCCACACTCCTACAGATACTTGATTTTTGACAAAGAAAACAAAATCATGCAATTGACAAAAGACAGCATCTCCAACAAAACTAAAGTCCAAGTGTATCAAAGACCTCAACATAAAACCAGACACACTAAACTTAGAAAAGTGGGGAAGTGAACTCATTGTAACCATTTTAGTATTCTTTAAAAATATAATTAGTACTATAAACCAAATGCCAACAGAGTACCTCTTTAAGCTACTCACATAAGCAATTACCTTTTTAAAAAGAAACTCAAACATAATTTTGGTCTTGTCCCACATAAACTTCCAAGCATATTCAGGCTGCAACACCAGACACGGAAGGTCCTCAATGACTCTGTCACTTCATTTTCCATTATTTAGTTTTTATTTCTTTGGGAAAAAGAAAAAAAAAACACTTAGAAAAATTGAAGTGTTTCTAGACTCATTATATCCATTAAATAACATATTCTATAAACAGACTTCTTACTTTTTGGAAAATTTAATGTAAAAATATAGACTTAAATATTAATGTATATAATCAATGTAAAATAATATTGCAGATAACAACTAGAACCACAAATACATACACTGTCTCTCTTTCTCTACTGTTCTTAGAGTAAAAATATTACTAACAAGAGTTTTCATCAATTGGAACTTATAAAATAAATTATCTGCAGGGTAAATCATTCCTTGATTTTTTTTTTAAAAAAAAGATCTAATGAATGATGGTAGAACATTGCATAAGTAAAAGTCTTCATCAAATATGTTTGAGATCAGCTACTTAGGTATGAAGAAATGACTTAAACTTAGTGTAAATCTGAACTGATAGCAAACATAGTAACATACAAATGCATTACTTCACAAAATGAAAACCCAAGTGCTATAAAGAAAATTAATAATTCTCTTTATGTATTATATAGTACAGTTTGAGTGTTTGCTAACCCCAGAAAATACAGAAACATTTCAAAGTATATGTGGAAATTTTTTCTTATTAAAGCTTCAAAACCCTAAAATGTTATAACATATAAGCATAATTATATTTATAATAAAACACTCTATGTTTGCATAGAATTTTAAATGCATGGCAAAGACTGTCCGTATTAAAAATATGCTGAATTTTTAAATAATTAATAACAAGTCTGGTGCCATCCACTCCTAACAATATAAACTGAACATTATGTATCGGTTTTTATAACATACTACAAATATATATATATATATATATATATATATATATATATATACAATATTCTCAAGACAAGAAGGAGGTGAAGAATATAATAGAAATCTATGCAAGAGAGCCCAGCATGAAGTTAGAAGCATCTGAAATGTGCCCTTTTAAATACATAAAATGTAGGTTATTTTACTTCTGACAAAAGTGTATTGGTGTCATAATAAATAAGATCAGGGTTACAAACAAGTGTGGATGCCTAGCTGAAGGACATCCACGGAAAATATTTCCAGAAGGAGAACAGTGGGTGCCTGCACTTAAATCGTGTTTTTCTTACTTGCTATTGCTAGAGGTCTCATGAATAGCTGCTGTGACAAACAGCATAAAGGAAGCTCGAAGAGAATGGTTATACTTCATTACCGGACTGTTTCAGCTTAGCAAAGGGAATGTAGCAAATATTCCACAAAATAAAGAATGGTCTATTGATTAAAGAAAAAGGTTTTTTTATAAAATATGTATTATTACACCACAAATACAGAACCTACCCCTGACCTTCCTGAAATCAGGGGTTCTGTTCATTTCTACCAGCCTATATAGATCACCCCACAAAAGGGTGCATATTGATGATAAGCTACCTAGAGACATCAGAAAGATGTCACATATTTTATGACTCCTTTCAAAGAATTCAATATTTTCGCCTATGTTAAAAGATTAAGATTTTTGCTAAACATAATGAGCTCAGAGACATATTTATATTTGGAATCTTAAAGAAACTATGAAAGACCTTTTTTGTGATATATAGAATATTAAGATTTAAAATCTTATTATGTTTATCCCATGTGAGTTGTAGATGAAACCCTCAAATTTTGGCTGACACATTTTGTAAGGATTTTGGAAGGATAAAAAAGACAAAAACATTTGCAGCTGAAGCAAAGATGTATTTTCTTAAGGTAAAAATGGATATCCCTTTCAAATCTAGGGTTTCTGGATTTTCAAAAAAGCGGTTATGTCTTCTGTTACAAACCTTATGTGGCACCTTTTAGTACCACATAATAGTGTACACATTATTTTAAATATATATGTTTATTTAATATATATTATAGTGTATATATAGTAACAGGACAATTAATTATCCACAGGGATAAGTGGATATGACTGGTATGATATGATACGATATGATATGATATGATATGATATGATATGATATGATATGATATGATATGGTGAGACATATAGTATATAACATAACGCTGTAAAAATGGTTTACATTAGTTATCTATCTGTCATGAAGCCTTTCGGTTTGATGTCAGTTAATATGATTTAAGAACAACCCTGAAGAGTGTTTTGCCCTTCGTTTGCTGTTGCATGCCAGTAATTAAATTCAGTTGTGCACTTCAACATGTAAATGCTAAAAGCACACTCAATGTCCAATTAACAGAATCCAAACACTTTGCTTAAAGTGTGGAATGTAATAAATGGAATTACTGGCAGTATTTCTGTGGTACCCGCTGAGGAACAAGAAACTGCTGAGCAAAATGAATATACATTTTTGAATGATGAAGTTTCCAAATTTATCAGAAATTGTCTGCACTTCTTTATGGAACATCCAAATAATACTGGGTGGACATATTCTTTCTTTTTGAAATCTGGAATTGTCATCTCTTTTAAGTCATACTTTTTATTTGCTAAGTACATTTATCTTGCTTCTTTTAATATGGTTCCTTTCATATACATTTCTGAAGCCTTACTTCTCTGACAATTTATCTCAGAGCGCTTGTTCCTTTATTTTATCTTGTATTTTTGTTATGACCTAGTCTTTGTTGGTTGATCCATCTCTATCTCTCTATTCTCCCCTTTTTTAAAAAAATCTTAACAGCATGGAGAGGACCTAGGACTTCTGCTCAGATATAAATGATAGACAGCTCAGTCTCCATGTGGATTCCCTAGTAAGAGTTCCAGGGCTAGTCTCTGACCTGGTCTCTCCTGTCAGTTCACAGAAGAGGATGCAGGCAGTTCTGAAGGGACTTGATAGTTGTGGCCAGTTGGTAAGGTTGGAGGGCTTCTGCTTTATGAGGACTTGGGGAAGGAAATAGTGGGGAAGAGGGAGGGAGGTTGGGACCAGGAAAAGATGAGGGAAAGGGCTACAATCAGGATAAAAACTGAGCTAAAATTAAATAAATTAATACTATGTGCATGTATGTGTATGTGAAGGAAAATTTTTGTGCAATAAAGATTGTGCATTTAATCATTCATGTGGATAAAATATAGTAATCTATATAGTTTCTCCAGGATAAATAATTAGCTGGATGAAGAAGTGGAACACAGATTATTTGCACATATTTTTATTTTTTAAACACAAGAAAGTACTGGGACACTATAATTTGTATTTTGAACATCATAAATAAAGACACTGTATTTACATCAATTTCTGTGCTCCCTGCTTCACTAGAACTTCTTCTGTGTCTCTACAAACCCACCTTATTTTAAATAATTATCATTGGTACACATACACAAACACAAATGCACATGCATATATTTATACTAGTTGGACTGTATATATTTAAACCATTTGAATACAATTAATGTTGCCTGTACATATGTGTATGTAAAGTTAAGATAAGGTTGGTCAGGACATTTGACCCTAAAAAAAGTTGAATTTCCCTCCATCAGTAGTCATTGATTGCCTATTAGTCTTCTTCTAGGTATAGACCCTTGTGAAGCTTTCCTGAGTTTACATGTAAGTAGGTGATACTGTTTTGCAGATTTTGTTCAGGAAAGCACACTATTGAGATTTCATGAGAGCGAAATCTCTCTCATGTATAGAAGATGTGGAATCACAGAAGGCATTTTGAGCCTCTGGTTTTTACATTACTTCTGTTTCCTCTTAGGTGACAACCCCAGGGTCTTACAAGTACAGATGGTACTGTAGACATTTCAAATGGGGTTGTACCCTCCATGGTAACTGATTTTCTGCATTTTGACCAATTTTGGATCTCTGTAATAGCAAAATATTCCTTTGATGAAGTGTGAGACCTATGCTCATCAAAACAATCTTTTTGTTATAGTGAAAGCATCCTTTTAAATCTCATTATATCTATCTATGTATACACATATAAAATGTGAAATTCCAAGAGTAAACATGAATGCAACTGTAAGTTTATTTGATAATTTGTCAAAGAAGGCTTGCCAATCCTATCAGAGAAGCCTTTGTAATGGCGGGTGTGGAAGATGAAGGCTCTATCCATATATGACATCTTCGGACCTTTGTCTGAATTTTATCTTCTCAAAAAACTCCTCACAAGATTTGTGGCTGTTTAACTTCCTTAGTTCTTTATATATACTAGATATTAGTCCTCTGTCATATACTGGGTTGGGGAAGATCCTTTCCCAATCTGTAGGCTGCTGTTAAACAGCAACAAATCAAGTAATCCAATTAAAAAATGGAATAGAAAGCTCAGCAGAGAATTCTTAATAGAGGGATATTGAATGGCAGAGAAACACTTAATGAAATGCTCAACTTCATTAGCCATCAGGGAAATGCAAATCAAAACAGCCCTAAGATTTCACCTTACACCCATCAGAATGGCTAAGATCAAAAACTGAAGAGACAACATATGCTGGAGAGGCTGTGGAGAAAGGGGAACCCTCCTCTACTGCTGGTGGGAATGTAAACTTGTACAACCACTTTGGAAAGCATTCTGGTGCTTTCTCAGACAACTAGGAATAGCGCTTCCTCAAAACCCAGCTATACCACTCCTAGGCATATACTCAAAAGAGTCTCAAGTACACAATAAGGACATTTGCTCAACCATGTTTGTATCAGCCTTATTTGTAATAGCCAGAAGCTGGAAACAGCCCAGATGCCCCTCACTGGAGGAATGGATGCACAAATTGTGGTATATATAGTAATAGAATATTACTCAGCAATAAAAAACAAGGAAATCATGAAATTTGCAGGTAAATGGTGGGATCTGGAAAAGATCATCCTGAGTGAGCTATCCCAGAAGCAGAAAGATGCACATGATATATACTCACTCATATAAACATATAATATAGGAGAAACCTACTAAAATCTGTACACCTAAAGAAACTAATCAAAAGGGAGGAATCTTGCTAAAATGCTCAATTCCTATCCAGAAAGCAAAGAGGATAGACATCAGAAGGAGAAAAGAAAGAACAAGTCAGGAGCCTGACACAGAGGACCTCTGAAAGGCTCTGCTCTGCAGACTATCAATGCAGATGCTGAGACTTATGGCCAACCGTTGGGCAGAGTGCAGGAAATCTTATGAAAGAAGTGGGAAACGGTAAGATTTGGAGAGGACAGAAACTCCACAAGGAGAGCAACAGAACCAAAAAATCTGAGCACAAGGGGTCTTTCTTGAGACTGATACTCCAAACAAGGACTATGCGTGGAGATAACCTAAGACCCCTGCATAGATGTAGCCCATGGCAGCCCAGTGTCCAAGTAGGTTCCATTTTAATAGGAACAGGACAGGGACTGTCTCTGACATGAATTGATTGGCCTGTTTTTTAATTACCTCCTCCTGAGGGGGAAGCACCATTACCAGGCCACAGAAGAAGACAATGCAGCCACTCCTGATGAGACCTAATTGACTAGGATCAGAAGGAAGGAAAAAAGGACCTCCCCTATCAGTGGCCTTGGAAAGGGCATGCATGCAGAGGGTGGAGGAAGGGAGGGATTGGGATGTGAGGAAGGAGGGAACCACAGGGAGGAAATGGAGTGAATAAAATGTAATTAATAAAGAATTAAAAAATAAATTAAAAAAACTCCACATGATGAAAGTGGTTATTTTATCTCATAATTCAATCAAATCTTATAACAGTAATTTATCACTTAATCATTCTTATCTTTTGTTTTTGAAGATGTATAGGGATACTTATGAACTTCCTTTAATTAATGGTCATTTTTTATGATCTGAAGATATATAAGGTAATTAAAAATTTTAATGATAAAAAAGGTAAAAGAGAAAGAAATAAACAGTGATGCTGCTGAAGAATTTCTGCTCATAAGTTTTATTTAAGAACAATTTCAGTGGTTCCTGTAATCATCAAAATCTGCTTAGGTATTCCAGCCTACCATTCTTTTGTTACATAACAATAACCAGTGAATTATACATCCTAACCTATTTCTAATCCCCAAACCAAAATACTATTCTATGTATTGTAGAGACGTTGTTTTCTTAAAGTTGTCTTCTTTACTGAATGTTGACCTTACTTAATGTATGTAAAATCATTCTGCTGTTTCTGTCTTCCAACACTACCATGTTAGAGTGTAGAGATTTTAGCATGAGTGCTTATAAGCCTTAATCTATATTAAGACTATTTGATAAAAGATTTCCTAGTAACTCTAATGAAGAGAATTTGTTGTGTTTATGGGTATAACATCAATTGCGTAGGTTACTGGAATTTATTAATTTCTTAAGTTTTACTGGGAAAAGGCACAGTCCCAATATTTTAAAGCCAGAATAGAAATGGGCTTCAAGCCAGACATAGCTTGAAGCCTTGATTGATCAGAGCTCAAATATGATTCCAGATGGTATAGCTGCGTCACAGATTGCAGACATTGTGAGTTCATTTGATTAATTTTTTCCTAGCTCTGCTCAATTTTTAGTAAACACTTCATGTTTTCTTCTGGAAGTTGGAATGCTTTCTGCTCCTCAACAGTCCATATTTTCTTTGGGCCATACCTCTGGGATGTTTCTGTTAATGCCTGTTTTATATTAAGGCATACTGATATACAGTCAGAAGAGAAGGCGGCTAAGTAAACTATATGAAGAAAGAAAATCAAAAGAACAAAACATGTCTCTTTCTCTTTTAAAGTCATTCTCTGAGTAAATAAAATATCAACGTTTTTTTTTTCCAGGTGATATTAGTGAATGTTTAATTTTAACATTTTACTTATCAGTGATGATGATTCTGAAAGCTTACACTGATAGGAAAATATTCTAATATCCTATAATAGTTTCAGATTATGTGTCTAGCATATGCTAGATAGCTAAATATTCAGGAATGTATTGTGTGTGTAGCAGTTGTCAATAAAGAGATGGGAGATGATTGTCCAGTCAGCTGGGCAAGGCAGCAAATAGAAGGCAAGACTTCCTGATATGGAGAAAAGAACTTTGGAGAGAAAGTTTCTTCACCAGGAGACCAGAGAGAGGAAGATAAATAGGTGTTCTTGGAAGTTGAGGGGATAGCTGAGCATGTAGCTATAGAAACAGACTTATCAGTACTGCTTGCATTGTTGATATTTTTTTTAATGCAGAGCCTGCATATTTTCATTGACAGCCAAGTTGAGCGATTTGCCATAGGGTATCAATTTGCTCCTGCAGGAGGTCAATCCTCTGATTGAACACCATCAAGCTTCTTTTAGTTGAGCATTAATTCCTTTATGTACAACTAAGTCATGAGCTACATTGGCTAAATGATTGTTCAGGGTCTGAGCAGTCTGCACAGTATGACTCATGGCTAATGCCCCGGTGGTAGCCCCAACAGCCGCCGATGAGATGGCAGTAACAATGGTGGCTGTAGCTCCAAGATCCCTTTTCTGTCTGAAGAGAGTCATAGCGTGAGGGGCATCAACGGGCACAGGCACGCAGTGAGGCATGCGAGTGACCAGGGCATACCTAAATTTACTAACATTCCAGCATTGGGCAAAAAAGCAAGTATCATTACCACAATTACTTGGCTCTATCTGGCTAATAATGAATAAAAATGAGGGATATAGACAAACAGGTGTGGGATTATAGGAAATATTATGAGAAGCCTTAACCCCCTCGTTGGAACATCCTGAGTCAGTTCTAGAACTAGCAGTGGTGGTGTCCGAGGTCTGAGTAGGTTCAGGAGACCATTGCCCCCAGGGGCCAGACGTGCTCCATGCCAATTGACTAACTCCATGCTTTCCTCCACTTTTGAAAGTCATTTAACGTTCTCAAATTATTTTTTCCCTTTTTTTAAAATTTTTCATCACTTACACTTTATTCATTCTGCATCCCCCCATAAGCCCCTCCCTCCTCCCCTCCCAATCCCACCCTCCCTCCTCCCTCTGCTTGCATGCCACTCCCCAAGTCCACTAATAGGGGAGGTTCTCCTCTCCTTTCTGATCTTAGTCTGTCAGTTCACATCAGCAGAGCCTGAAGGAAGGTAGTACTTTTAATTATTCAAGAATAAATAAAAAAATACTAGTGGCCCAGTCTTCTGCAATATATTGTCCCCTTACTTGAGTGCTGCACAACCAATAAAGTCTGTCAGGGAGTGGAGGATACCCTCTAAGGGTTCCACTTCCCAAGGTATAACAAGGTGGGCAGGCAGCCAGTGGGTTTAGAAAAGCAGCAACAAATAGTGTTGATGCTCTTTTCTTCTTTTAAAAACATGGTTACATTTAAAACAATGTTTGAATGATTGGAATTTATAGCGGTAAGCACAACGTCATTATAAGAACACAGAAACATTTGGTAGCATATACCACAGATAAATTGGCATATTGACTGTCTCAAATCAAGCAATTAAATCTTTCTTTAATTGTTTCTTATCACATTCTTTATAGGTCACTTGTATGTTTTCTAGTTTGGAAATAAAAAAAAATGTTTTAAAATTATCAAACTTACATCAAGTATCATACAAAAAAGGATAATGATCAAAGTTTAAAAAGTGAAAATTGTATTCTAGTATTTCTCCTATATAATAGAGACAAATTTTGGGATATTAGTATCATTAAACTTTTTTTTTCCAGTTTATTTACTTTACATCCCAACGGTGGCCCCTTCCTCCCTACTCCCTGTCCCTCTTTGCCTCACTTCCACTGCTTCCCTCTTCTCCTCTCCCTTTCTGCCAGGACAAGGGAGCCCCCCCCATCAGTCCTCCCCAGGACTTCAAGTCACATCAAGAGTGAGCATATCCTCATCCCCTGAGGCCAGAAAAGGCAGCGCTGCCAGAGGGAAGTGATCCTAATACAAGCAATAGAGTCCATGTCAGAAACACAACCTCCCCTTCCACTCTCCAGGATCCCCATATGAGGACCAAGTCTCCCAGCAGCCACATATGAGCAGGGGCCTAGGTCCGGACCATGCCTGCTCCGTAGTTGTTATTTCTCTCTGAAAGCCACGTGGTTCTGGCTTAGTTGTCTGTGTTGGTCCTCTTGTGAGGTTCCTTTCCCCTCCAGGTCCTTCCATCTTTCCCTCAACACTTCAGTAGAGCTCTGCCCCATGCCTGGTTGCCAGTCCCTGCATCTGTGTTGATCTGCGGCTGGCTGGAGCCTTCCAGAGGACAGTCTCACTAAACTTCTTTAAATCCTGAATTTAAAAACTAGGTTTCCTAAGATCTGGGATGAATACGCCACAAGGGTTTACATGACTGTTTTGTATTTATAATTTTTATAATGGGTTCTTGGAATTTCAAAGATTATATAAACAATTAGGAGGTATATCACTATATAATTTGTAAAATTTATATAAAATTTATTTTCTATCATCTGTAATACAGATGTAGTATTATTGATGTAGTATCGGGTTATGTAAATGATTTTAGATATTATGATGTGGAACCAAGACAATATTTGCATTATCTTTAAAGTATGTGACTAAAACAGTATTTAAGCATACTGACTGGAGAAACTCAAAAACCTTTTTTGGGTTAAGAAAACAAAAAGGGGGAACTGTAGAGAGCTGCGGAATGCTATGCCTTAAAGATGGAGCTGGTTTCCGCCTTCCACCTTCCCGATGGTGAGTGCTCTCTATCACGAACAATTCCCATTTGGCTAAGGCTGAGGATCTGGCTTGCTTCCATGTATGTGGATCTATCTGCATTGCCCACGTGGCACGCCTGGGTTGGCTACCCAGAGGCTATTTAAGCTGTGGGCTGGCTTTCCCCAGGGTCCGAGGATTGTTCAAGGTTCCTGAATAAACTGCATTGGAAAAAAAAAAAAAAAGAAATGGAAAAGATAAATATTGCATGTGTATATATGTATGTGTGTGTATATAATCAAAACAAATGTATTTCTTTGTTTAAATTATAGAATTGTCTTTGAAAATGTCAAAAAAGATTATTTTAAATATTATCCTCAGATACAACAAATGTCATAAGCTTTTAATGCTTTACTCTTCTCCATTTGTTCTACTTCTGTTTTGCTTCAAATGCCATCAAACTCAGTTAATAATGACAAAAGTAGAGACGGAAAGATTGGCTCAGATGCTTAATGGAATGGCAATAAAAATCATGAAAAATGTTTAACTTTCTTGAAGTACTGGCTTGCTGGTATTATTTAGGTCCTTATAGTGTATTTCTGAGGACTGCTGGAAAACGTTAGCAATTTGTGAAAATGTCAACTTCTTAATGTACACAGCTTTCTTCCTGCTTACATTTTGTAAAATAGCGCACATGATGATGCTTTTGTAGATAGCCAAAATAAAATATACCAGCATTTCCTGAGTAAAAGCTTGGGATTATCATTTTGATTCTCTTGATAGTTCTTGTAATTTGTTTTAGAAAAATATGTATGACAATGAAATTTACTAACATTTGCATTTAAGTGGAAAACGTGAGTTTTGCAGACTTAAGGTCCATTTGAACATAACTTTGCAATTTCTTCCTCAAGCATAGTTTAAAATTTGTCTTGATATTTTGCTATGGAAAAAATCCTTTGGTTTTTAGTACTGTGCTGTTGACTCTTATGTAGTCTTGTCAATATGACGAGATGTTTTTCTTAAGGAATATTCATTCAGCAATTAATATTAACAAACGAATTATGGAAATCTTGCTTTGTATTTAGTTCCAGGGCCTTAGTTTAATAGATAACTTGCAATCAAAAGTTAATTAGAATTCTTACTCTAGGCATACAATTTTACTTTTGTCTATAAAATCCTAATATAATAAGAAAACCAAAAATAAGGAGGCAACAGGTTAACATGAAAGATTTAACTGAGTAGATTAAAAATGACACAAGGTTCTGCCTCCGGAGTATTCCTATGACAAGTATAAACTTATCCAATTATGTATTTCTAAAAGTTACACATGTATTCAGTAAAACATAATGTGCACAAAAAGAATTCCAAGTTACACACATGCATGCAGATATTAAGCTATCAAATTGTTCCATTACGATTAATGTATGCTAATAATAAAGAACAGAAGTTAATTTTGTTTGTGGGAGTATGTTTACCATCTCAGTATTTTGTATTTGAGGCAGGGTGTTTCCATGGGCAAAAGAAAGGTTGACATACATACTGAGTTCCCAGCACAGCCATCCTACAAATGAGATTTTGTCTCAAATCAACAAAAACAGAGAATAAAAATAAATACTCTCCTCCAAACTTGCAAACCTTGAAATTCATCTTATAAAAATAATTATCAATATTATCTTTTATGTTTATATAAACATTTTTATATTATATATTTGTCAATATTTATATTTTTCTCTGTGCATGCTTAATTAATTTATATCTGCTTTGCATGTTGGTAACTGATTAAGTGTTATGTGAATGCTACACTCTGTCTATGACTGGGGATATCATATCATTGTTGAATTCAGTTGTGTTTCATGACACATCTAAATTCATGTAAGTAATGAAAATCTACTTATTTTTAAAAGAAATTTAAAAATGTAAGGTCATCAAATATGGCTTTATTTTAGCTACTCAATTGTTTACATTTTAATGTATTTTTAATTTACTTTTTATTCATTACAGCTTATTCATTTTGTATCCCAGCTGTAGCCCCCTTCCTTGCCCCCACCCAAACCCACCTTCCATCCCTCTACTCCTCCCATGCTCCTCCACCAGTCCACTGATAGGAGAGGTCCTCCTCCCCTTCCTTCTTACCCTAGCCTATCAAGTCACATCAGGACTGGATGCATTTTATTCCTCTGTGGCCTGAAAAGACTGCTTTCCTGTCAGAGAATCATGATCAAAGAACAAGTCACAGAGTTCATGTCAGAGACAGTCCCTCTTCCCCTTACTAGGATGCCCACTTGGAGACTGAGTGGCCATGGGCTACTTCTGTGCAGGGGTTCTAGGTTAGCTCTAGGCATGGTCCTTGGTTGGAAAATCAGTCTCAGAATTTTTGGTTCTGTTGCTCTCCTTGTGAAGCTCTTGTCCTC
Organism: Meriones unguiculatus; assembly: GCF_030254825.1. Taxonomy (NCBI): domain Eukaryota; kingdom Metazoa; phylum Chordata; class Mammalia; order Rodentia; family Muridae; genus Meriones; species Meriones unguiculatus. Next base: position 82,148,493 of record NC_083364.1, read on the forward strand.
TTCAGGTCTATCTCCCCTATTATCATAAGATTCCCTTCACTCTGCCCAAAATTCGGCTATGAGTCTCAGCATCTGCTTTGATACCTTGCTGGGTAGAGTCTTTCAAAGGCCTTCTGTGGTAGGCTCCTGTCCTGTTTTCTGTTTTCTCCTGCTTCTGAAGTCTATCCCATTTGCCTTTCTGAATAAGGATTGAGCATCTTACTCAGGGTCCTCCTTTTTGCTCAACTTCTTTATGTGAAGAGATTTTAGTATGATTATCCTATATTGTATATCTCATATCCACTTATAAGTGAATATATGCCATGTGTGTGTTTCTGCTTCTGGGATACCTCACTCAAGATGATCTTCACTAGTGCCCACTATTTGTCTGCAAATTTCATGATCTCTCTCTCTTTTTTTTTAATAGCTAAGTAATATTACGTTGTGTAAGTGTACCACAATTTCTCTATCCATTTGTTAGCTGAGGAATAACTAGATTGTTTCCAGAGTCTGGCTATAATGAATAAAGATGCTATAAACATGGTTGAGGAAATGTCCTTGTTGTATACTTGAGCATCGTTTGGATTTATGTGTAGGAGTGGTACAGCTAGAACTTGAGGTAGCACTATTTCTAATTGTCTGAAAAGCACCAGATTGATTTCCAAAGTGGTTGTTCAAGTTCACATTCCCACATCCTCTCCTGCATGTGCTGTCACTTGAGTATTTGATCTTAGCCATTATGATAGTTTTAAGGTGAAATCTCAGGATCCTTTGCAATGTATTTCCCTGATGACTAAAGACACTGAGCATTTCTTTAAGTGTTTCTCTGCTATTCGATATTCCTCTATTGAGAATTCTCTGCACCCCATATTTTAATTGGATTATCTTATTTGTTCGTGTTTAATTTTTTTGAGTTCTTTATATATTATGGATATTAGTCCTCTGTCAGATATAGGGCTGGTAAAGATTCTTTCCCAGTCTATAGATTGTCTGTCATTTTGTACTGATGACAGTGTCCTTTGCTTTCCAGAAGATTTAGAGTTTCATGAGGTCCCATTTATTGAATGTTGATCTTAGAGCCTGTTCTGTTGTTTTTCTCTTCAGGAAGTTGTCTCCTGTGCCAATGAGTTCAAGGCTCTTCCCCACTTTTTCTTCTAACAGGTATAATGTGTCTGGTTTTATGTTAGGTCTTTGATCCACTTGGACTTTAGCTTTGTGCAGGATTTTTTGCATATTATGGATCTATTGTCATTTTTTGACCTGTACAATCCAGTTAGACCAGCACCATTTGTCGAAGATGCTGTCTGTTTTCCATTATATGGTTTTGGCTTCTTTGTCATAAATCAAGTATCTCAAGTATCTATAGATATGTCGGTTTATTTCTGGGTCTTGTGTTCAACTCCATTGATCCACCAATCTGTTTCTATGAGTTTTATCACTGTTGCTCTATAATACAGCTTGAGATCAGGGATGGAGATACCTCCAGAAGATTTTTTTTTTTTATTGTAGAAGTTTGTTTTAGCGATTTTGTGTTCTTATTATTCCATATGAAGTTGTGATTTTTTCTTTCATGGTCTGTAAAGAATTGTTTTGGTAATTTGATGGGAATTGCATTGAATCTCTAGAGTGATTTTGGTAAGATGGCCATTTTTATTATGTTAAACCTGCCAAACCATGAGCATGAGAGATCTTTCTATTTTCTATTTTCTGAGATCTTCTTCTAAAACTTTCTTCAGAGACTTGAATTTGTTTTTTTCATCCAAGTCTTTGGCTTGCTTGGTTAGAGGCACTTTATCTCCATTTGGCTATTGTGAAGGGTATTGTTTCCCTGATTTCTTTCTCAGCCCTTTGTCTTTTGTATATAGGAGGGATACTGATTTTATTTATTTATTTTTTTTAGTTAATTTTATATCCAGCCACTTTGCTGATGGTGTTTATCAGCTTTAGGAGTTCCCTGATAAAATTTTGGGGTCACTCATGTATACTATCATACAATCTGCAAATAGTGATACTTTAACTACTTCCTTTCCAATTTCAATACCTTTGATCTCCTTTAATTGTCTTTTTGTTCTTGCAAGGACTTCAAGAAGTATGTTGAAGAAATAGGGAGAGACCAGGCAGCCCTGCCTTGTCCCTGACAGAGTGGGCAGCCCTGTCTTGTCCCTGATTTCAGTGGGATTAATTTAATTTTCTCTCCATTTTGTTTGCTATAGGCTTGCTATATATTGTTTTTATTATGTTTAGATAAGTGCTTTGTATCCCTGATCTCTCCAGGACTTTTAACATAAATGAGTGTTGGATTTTATTTTTTTGCAGATGTTTTTTAAAATTATTTTATTAATTACACTTTATTTGCTTTGTATCCCCCCTGTAGTTCCCTCCCTCTTCCCCTCCCAATCCCTCCCTTTCTCTTCCTTCTCCACCCATGCCCCTCCCCAAGTCTACTGGTAGGGAAGGTCTTCTTTTTCTTCCTTCTCATCCTAGTCTGTTAGGTCTCATCAGGAGGGGCTGCATTGTCTTCCTCTGTGGCCTGGTAAGGCTGCTTCCTTCTCAGGGGGAGGTGAACAAAGAGCAGGCCAATCAGTTCATGTCAGAGACAGTCCATGTTCCCATTACTATGGAACCCACTAGGAGATTGCACTGTCATGGGCTACATCTGTGCAGGGGTTCTGGGTTATCTCCATGCATGCTATGTGGTTGGAGTATCAGTCTCAGAAAAGACACCTAGGCCCAGATTTTTTGGTTCTGTTGCTCTCCTTGTGGGGATTCTGTCTTCTCCAGAGCTTACTTTTTCCCATTTCTTTCATAAGATTCTCTGCAATCTGCCCAAAGGTTGGCCATAAGTCTCAGCATCTGCTTTGATAATCTGCAGGGCAGAGACTGTCAGAGGTCCTCTTTTGGAGGCTCCTAATTTGTTCCCTGTTTTCTCCTTCTTTTGATGTCCATCCTCTTTGTCTTTTGGGATGGGAATTGAGCATTTTAGCCAGAATCCTCCCTCTTGGTAGGTTTCTTTAGGTGTACAGATTTATCCTAATCTTTAGGTGTAGGTTTATCCTATAATATATGTCTATATGAGTGAGTATATACCATGTGTGTCTTTATGCTTCTGGGATAGCTCACTCAGGATGATCTTTTTCAGATCCCACCATTTACCTGCAAATTTCGTGATTTCCTTGTTTTTTATTGCTGAGTAATATTCCAATGTGTAGATATACCAAAATTTCTGTATCCATTCTTCAGTTGAGGGCCATCTGGGTTGTTTCCAGCTTTGGGCTAGTACTAATAAAGCTTCTATAAACATGGTTGAGCAAATGTCTTTATTGTGTACTTGAGCCTCTTTTGGATATATGCCTAGAAATGGTATAGCTGAATCTTGAGGAAGCACTATTCTTAGTTATCTGAGAAAGCGCCAGATTGCATTCCAGAGTGGTTGTACAAATTTACATTCACACCAGCAGTGGAGGAGGGTTCCTCTTTCTCCACATCCTCTCCAGCATGTGTTGTCACTTGAGTTTTTGATCTTAGCCATTCTGATGGGTTTAAGGTGAAGACTCAGGGTCATTTTAATTTGCATTTCCCTAATTATGTTGAGTATTTCTTTATTGGGTCTTCGTGAGGTTTAGGTATCAATGTGAGAGTGACTTCATAGAACATTTGGTAAAGTTCCTTCAGTTTCTATTTTGTGCAAAAGTTTGAAGAGTATTTGTATTAGCTCTTCTTTGAAGGTCTGGTAGAATTCTGCAATGAAACCATTTGTCCCTGGACTTTTTTTGGATGAAAGACTTTTGATGACAACTTCTATTTCCTTAGGGTATATAGGATTATGTAATTTATTTGCCGGGTCTTGTTCACCTTTGGTAAGTTGAATCAATCAAGGAAACTTTACATTTCATTTACATTTTCCAATTTTGTGGCATATAGACTTTTGAAGTTAGACCTAAAGATTGTTTGGATTTCCTCAGAGTTTGTTGTTATGTCCCCCTTTTCATTTCTGATTTTGTTGATTTGGATAGTGTCTCTCTGCCTTTCAGTTAGTTTGGCTAAGGGTTTGTCTATCTAGTTGATTTTCTCAAAGAACCAGCTCTTGGTTTCATTGATGCTTTGAATTATTTTTTTATTCTAATTTATTGATTTCTGCCATGAGCTTGAATATTTCCAGCCATCAACTCATCTTGGATGTGCCTGCTCCTTCTTTATTCCCCCCTAGGGCTTTCACGTGAGCCATTAAGTTGCTGATATGAGGTGTTTCTAATTTCTTCTTGAAGGCTCTTAGTGCTATGAACTTTTCCTTTTAGCGCTGCTTTCATTGTGTCGCAGAGGTTTGAGTATGTTGTGCCTTCATTTTCATTGAATTCTAGAAAGTCCTTAATTTCTTTGTTTACTTCTTCCCCGGTCCAGCTGTTACTGAGTAATGAGTTTTTCAGTTTCTATGTGTGTGTAGGCTTTTTGTTATTTGTGTTGTTGTTGAGGTCCATCTTTAGTCCATGGTGTCAAATAGGTTAGAAGGTATAATTTCAATCTTCTTGTATCTGTTGAGGCTTGCTTTGTGACCAACTATACGGTCTATTGCTGAGAAGAAGGTATATTCTTTTGTGTTTGGGTGAAAGGTTCTATAGGTGTCTATTAGGTCTATTTGACTCATGACATGTGTTAGAATCATTATTTCTTTGTTTAATTTCTGCTTGTTGACCTGTCCTTTGTTGACAGTAGGGTGTTGTAGTCTCCCACTATTAATGTGTGGGGATCTATGTAAGGCTTAGATTTTATTAATGTTTCTTTTACAAATGTGGGTATTCTTGTATTTGGGGCATAGATGTTTAGGATTGTGATGTCTTCCTGCAATTTTCTTTGATGGGTATGAAATGTCCTTCACCATCTATTTTTATTAATTTTGGCTGAAAGTCTATTTTAATAGATATTAGAATGGCTACTCCAGTTTGCTTCTTGGCTCCGTTTGCCTGGAAATCTGTCTTCCAGCCCTTTACTGTCAGTTAAAATCTATCTTTGTGACGTAGGTGTGTTTCTTGTATGCAACTGATTGTTGGGTCTTGTTTATGCATCCATTCTGTTACTCTGTGTCTTTTTATTGGAGAGTTGAGTCCATTGATATTGACAGAGATTAATTACCTGTTGCTTTTCTTTTTTCTTTTCCTCTTTGACTTTTTACTTTTTTAATATTTTTTTATTTTTAAATAATTTTATACATTCACTTGTATCCCAGCTGTAGCCCTCTCCCTCTTTCCCTCCCAATCCTCCCCACCCTCCCTCATCTCCTCCCTGCCCTCTTCCGAGTCCACTGAGAGGGGGTGTCCTCCTCTCCTTCCATCTGGCCCTAGCTTATCAGGTATCTTCAAGATGATTGCAATTTCCTTATCTGTGGCCTAGCAAAGCTGATCCTCCCTCAGAGGAGAGGGGAAGCTCATGAGTTCATGTCAGAAACAATTCCTTTCCCCCTTACTAGGGAACCCGCTTGGATACTGAACTACCATTGACTATGTCTGAGCAGGGGTTGTAGGTTATATCCATGCATGGTACTTGGTTGGATAAATAGTCTCATAGAAGACCCCTCTGCTCAGATATATATAGACCTTGTGGGGCTCTCTGTCCCCTCTAGGTTATACTAATCCCTCCTTTCTTCATATGATTCCATACACTCTGCCAAAGGCTTGGTTATGGGTCTCAGCATCTGCTTTGATACACTGCTAGGTAGAGTCTTTCAGGTGCCTTATGTAGTAGGCTACTGTCCTGTTACTTGTTTTCTCCTAATTTCCAATGTCCATCCCCTTTGTCTTTCTAAATGAGGATTGATCATCTTACCCCTGGACCTCTTTCTTGTTTATCTTCTTTAGGTGTACATATCTTAGTATGTTTATCCTATCTTATAGATCTAGTACCCACTTATAAGTATGGTTTTAGATAATTTATTTTAATGTTGGTTGTGGTTTTATGTTTGTGTGCTTAGCTACTTTTTGTTTTGCTGTAGTGAGGCTATTTAATTCTGTGTTTTCCTGAATATAGTTAGTCTTCTTGGGTTGTATTTTTCCTTTTGGTATCTTCTGTAATGCTGGATTGGTGGATAGGTATTACTTAACACTGTTTTTGTCATTGAATATCTTGTTTTCTCCATCTATGGCGACTGAGAATTTTGCTGGGTATAGTAGTCTCGGCTGACATCTGTGTTCTCATAGGGTCTGCATGATATCTGTCCAGGCCCTTCTGGCTTTCATAGTTTCTGTTGAGAAGTCAGATGTGATTATGACAGGTTTGCCAGTGTATGTTAGTTGTCTTTATTTCCCTGCAGCTTTTAGTATTTTTTCTTTGTTCTGTATACTCACTGTTTTGATTATTATGTGGTGGGAATGTTTTCTTTTCTGGTCTAATTTATTAGGTGTTGGCTGTTACATTCTGGTACCTGCAGGAATTCTGGGGTAGGGAGAATCCCCTTGTCAAGAAGATGATTGTTTCTGAAGGAGGCCTCCTCATCTTTTTGGATATGGTTACAGAATGACCATTGCTTCTCAGGAATTGCCACAGCTCAATTAAGGTGTATGGACCTGTGTGGTAACTGTTGTAGTTGGTAGTCAGGGGGAGTTCTCCTCTCACCATGAGAAGTCCTGGAGTCAGCTGCCCTGCCATTGGGTTTCTTGTTCTGAATTTAGTGAACTTCTGTTGATGTTCTTACATTGTATTTGCTGGGCACAGCCTTCTTGAAGAATCAGGGAGCCCTAGAGTTTGGTCAGTTTAGCTAGCAGGTGAGTACAGTTTAGCTAGCAGGTGAGTACAGCACTCAGGCATGAGATAGGAGGCTAGACCCAGGAGCCTAAGGGAACCCAGAAACTTTTCAAGAGATCAGCTGGGTGTCCTGAGGTCAGACTTGATGTTTGCCCCACTGAGGGTTTTCCTCTTCACAGGAGCCACAGTTTGTGGTGTTTTGGGACCCACAGTTCAGTCTGGGATAGTGAGTAGAGCATGCAGGCCCAGGGGAGTGACTCTGCCCTGGTGAGTTTGAACCTGCAGGAACCAAGGAACTTCCCCTCCCCTTGAGAATTTTTAGGGGGTTCTCTTCTCCTCTCATACCCCTCCCCTAGTCAACTGATAGTGGAGGACCTTCTCCCCTTCCATCTGACCCTAGCCTATCAGGTCTCATCAAGACTATTTACATTGTCTTCCTCTGTGGGCTGGTAAGGCCGGCCCCTCCCCCTCAGGGGGAGGCAATCAAAGAGCCAGCCACTGAGTTCATGTGAGAGACAGTCCCTGTTCCCCTTACTAGGGTACCCACTTGGAGACTGAGCTGCCATGGACTACATCTGTGCAAGGAGAACAAAAGTTTAAGTTTGCCTCTGGAGAGGTGAGTCTGTTAAGGAGAGTGTCTCCTCTGCACCCCAATTCAGTTCCCAATCACCACAACACACAGTTGCCTGCAACTTTATCCACACAGATTTTGAAATACATTCCTTGCTTCCATAGGCAACTTTACACACATACATTAACTCATCCACAGGTAATTACATGTAAATACAAAAGCAATTTCATAAATAAAATAGTAACTAAATCATTTACACTTTGCTGAATGTATAAGAGGAAGTCAAGGAACAAACATATAAAAACAAGAATAAAATACTTCATTGTTATAATCCGAAAATAAAAACAAAGACAAAATGCTTGTTTTCATGGAGATAATAGAAATTGAATATTAGGTAATCATTAAAAATCAATATGAAAACATGAATTTTTCCTTATGAAACTAGAACTACAAAATTATAAATTATTATTCAGAGAAATTAGAGAAACTTTTAAGTCATTAATAGATCCAAGATAGAAAAAATTAGTGAAGGGATTCAGATCCTAAAAGTAATTCAAACCTAAGATCAATTTTCTTTTCCATTTCTTATTTTTTAAAAAAGTGTCTATTCTGTTTGTCCTTATAGCTAATTGTATATTACCTTGGAGCTCAACTATAAATCACATTTTTTAAACATAGGTGTATGTTTCCATATTAATAAATAAACTTGCATTTGAATACAGTTGATTAATTTTTCTTTCTACACATGTTTCTAACCAGTACATTAAATGCTTGTAGGCTGCTTAGGGTTGAGAAATGAGCTATTTGATCATATCATGTTTAAATAACTGAGATATTTATTAACCCTCTAAGTATTTTTAATCTTAATAGTACTACTCTTCAGAAAATTATTCTAGTCTCAAACTCTGAGTGTTATTTTGGAGTTTTGTGTCCCACTCTCTCTGTCTCTCGTGTGTGTGCGTGTGTGTGTAGAGAAAAAGCGACACTGAGACCCACACAAACTAATACAAACAGAAAGAGATAGTGATACAAACACTGAAACAATTTTATAGCCACAGACTCTAGGGATCTTATTAATATTTATAGCAAATTTTAAATGTTAGCTTACTTATAACAAAATTTAAATCTGTTAGATTTATTTTTCCAATATCCGACAAGTCCTGCAAAAAACAGTGAAGTGGAAGTGTCTGGTTTTCTTGTAGACTGAGTCTTGTGACTTGTCATGTCATGTTTTGCTGCAAGCTGAGCACCTGATATTTTGCCTAGATTGGCTGGTGAAAGGACATGTGATATTTTGTTGTAAGCTCTCTCATGCAAGGGAGGTGATTTTGGCTGAGGACATCTTTGGGTGGATTCTGAGAAGAGGACATTTATAGTGGCACATGAGTGGTGAGAGTCTGATTTTTGGATTGACACTGCTGTGCTACTCTTCATGTTTCATCACTAGACTTTGCAGAGAGAAACATTCCAGAGAGTTTCCCCAGGCAATCCAACTGAGTTATGTGGCTTTCACAAACTTCGTGTTGGCCTTTGAATTGGACTGCTGGTATCCTGACAACTGAGTCTGAGAATCCCCTCAAGACTCATAGACCCTAATCAGCAGGAAGTAGATATATAGGACTACAGCCCTTTTCCTTACTAATCTTCTACCTAAGGTTGTTGAGTGTTGAAAGGGTGGTAAAGTTAGTTTTAAATAACCCTAAATAAAGTAGGTTTTTTAAGAACCCTAAATAAAGTAGTAATAAATCTAAGCCTACATAACAGGTGTCAGATGATGTTTGAGAATGAAGAATATTTTAAGAAAATACTCTTATTTTGGATTTAATTCACATTTTAATTTCATTTGACTAAATTTATAGCTGGAATAAAATCATACAGCATAAATCTGTTAGTATGGCAGGAAAAAACATCATTTTTATGATGTTTTACCAAAATTATTTTCCTTTTAACTCTTTCAGTTTCACCTACAGAGTTAGGTTAAATAAAAGTTACATTATCTCCTATATATGATATTGGAACACAATCTTATACATTAGCATATGAAGGAATTTCAATATAAAAACTTTAAGTATTAATGAAACTGGATAAAATCATGTAAACTGACATTCATACTGCAAGAATATGAAAATGGAGAAAATTTCATGGCTAAAAATTGCATAGAGAAAATCTGAAGGTTAGTTTGACCTTGTTACAGGCACATGAAATATTTTCCTTTGTTTGCTTTTAATGTAGTATGTTAATTGGATTTATAAACTATAACACTTTACTAGGATTAATACAAACATTGCACTTCAAATCTGACAAGTCAGCTTAACACATAAAGTTTGTTGATTTGTAGAAAGAGTCTACGTCTGTGAGTTTTCTGTTGGTGTTTGTCTTTAAAACCTCTTTTATTTACATTTCTTTTATCTTTTTCTCCCTACGCTACCCCATTCCCTTCCATCACCCCAACACAAGGTATGAGAGAGAAAGGATTAGTGGGAGAGGGGGCACAGTTCTTTATTAGCTGCTTCCTGCTGGTTAGGGTTGTCAGGTTCCTTGGTGCTAGTCCAGTCCTCATTTCAGTAGGTCTCCAACTTCTTGTTTCACAACAGCAACCAGGAGGAAAAGGGAAAGCAGTAGCAGAAATGTTCTTTCTTCTTTCTGAACATTTTCTGGGCTCTGGCATTTATTCTTTTTGCAGAATCATCAGATTTAAAATATTTGCAGCTGCCAAAGAGCTCCTCTCTGAGCTGAAACTAAGCAAAACAGTGTTCTCTATGGACCATCTGTGTCAGCCCCCTATCCCACACCTGGCACCAAAACAAAAGCATGTTTATATCCAAAAGAGTTTCCAATATTGACCTTAAACTATATTCTGCAGTCTTTACTTTTTACTTATCATTTCTGTCATAGTAGTATAAAGTGAAGAAGAGCAATAAATTCTGGGAATGGAATAAGACAAAAATGCTCAGTTACTGGAGTAAATATTCTCTCCCTGTCCTCATTTTTCTTTCTACTGAGTATGTTTTCTTTTTTAAATTTCCATATTTGTTTCATGTATGCTGTCCTCACTGCTTTTCCCGATATCTCTTAGTCATCATTTCTCTACTAGGGAATATGTAACACATTTTAAGGAAAATAACACCATGTATATTTCCCTTTAAAATTTCCCCCATCCTTAAAATGTGTGTAATGCTCTAAAATGTTGTGAGCACAAACAGTGTTGTCTCACACAAAGCATTCATTTTAGGAAGAGTGAAACAATGTGTGTTTTCAGTTTGCAAAACAAATTCTGTTTTAATTCAGTAATGGTAATTTTACAGAGACATTGCCTGGAAGGCATTCTTTATAACTTTCAGTGCAGATTTTCTGAGATCCCTTAAATTGCTGGGGATTTAATCACTAACAACTAAATGAAAGAATAAATAGATAGAGGGTTTTTGTTTATTTGTTTGTTTTTTGACAGCACTTGGACCGCCAAGAATCGGATATTGGATAGCTTAGTGACTTAGACAAAAACAAACAAACAAACAAACAAACAAATAAATAAAGTACATGATTCCTAGTTATATTCTGCTATATTAGATCCGAGACTGGCCTAATCATCATCAGAGAGGCTTCATCTAGCTATTGATGGGAGCAGCTTTAAAGACCCACAGCTAAATATTAAGCAGAATTTGGGGAACCTTGTAGAAGATGGGGGAAAAAGTGTAGGGGCCAGAGGGGTTGAGAAAGTTAAAAGGACTGGCCCACAGAATCAAGTAACTTGGTCTTATAAGGTTCAGATAAACTGGAGAGAGAATCAGGGAGGCTATACAGGTCTGAGCTAGGTCCTCTGCAGATATGCTGTGGTTATATAGTTTGGTGTTATTGTGATATTCCTAAGTGTGGGAGTTCAGTTTATTTCTGACTCTTTGCCTGTATTTGGGACCCTTTTCCTCCTACTGGGCTCCTTGCCCAGCCTTTGTAGAAGGGTATATACCTAGTCTTATTGCAACTTATTATGTTGTGTTCATTATATATTCTTGGGAGGCCTGCTCTGTTCTGAAGGGAAATGGATCAGGAGTGGCTCTGGGGCTTAGGGAAAGTGCTTGGGAGGAACTGGGATGAGTAGAGTGAAGAGAAGCTGTGGTCAGTCAGTAATGTATTAGAGAAAAAATATAGTTTAAAATTTTAAAGCTAAACCTATGAATATTATTGTGTTAATATAAAGACCTAGAAGAGACTAGAGCCAAAATAACTGAGCCCTCGGGCCCTCCAGATACTGATACCCCAACCAAGGACTATGCATGGAGAGGACCTAAAACCCCTGCTCAGAAGTAGCCCGTAGTCTCAGTCTCCAAGTGGGCTGCCCTAGTAAGGGGAGCTGGGGCTGTCTCTGCATGAATTCTGTAGCAGGCTCTCTGATCACTTCCCCCTGGGAGGTGCAGCCTTGTCAGGCCACAGAGGAGGACAATGCAGCCAGTCCTGATGAGACCTGATAGGTTAGGGTCAGATGGAAGGGGAGGAGGATCTCCCCTATTAGTGGGCTAGGGGAGGGGCATAGGGGAGAAGAAGGAGGGTGGGTGGGATGGAGAACAGACAAGGAAGGGAGCCACACCTGGAATACCAAGTGAATATATTGTAATAAATAATAATAATAATAATAATTAATAAAAATATTTCCAAACATTCTTCACCTTAACACAAATTTTCCAGTGTCTACTCTCTTGGCTGATGTTCTTAAACCCAGTATGAACAGAGTACTATGCTAGCTTTTTATGATGCCAGCTTTCTATAATGAGGGATTAATCCTGTGTAGACATAGCAGAAAAGAGACTTTGGAAGCCTGATTCTACCAAGGTGATGACCTGATTCGCACACTGCTGCTCACAACTCCATAAAACCCTGAAACTCTTTCATTTTCTTCATTATTGATTTACTATAACACCTGTTTGTTTCTTGGGCTGCTGATCTGTCTTCATTCCTTTGTCTGTTTTCTCAACTTTTTAAAACATATGGTGTATTATTTGGGAAAGTAATAGACTCATCACAATAAAATATCATTATATTGGCATAAAAATATACAAATCTAGGCTGAAATATCCTAAAGTCATTTATATGCTCAAATCTTAGTTAATAACACTAAGTATTTTCATTTCTCCACATTGCAATTTTCTGCAAGATAGAATTTTTTATATTTTTTATTTTTATTATGAGTTACATCTTATTAACTCTATATCCCAGCTGTATACCATTCCCTCATTCCCTCCCAATCCCACTCTCCCTTCCTCATCTCCTCCCTGCCCCTTTCCAAGATAGAATTTTGAGGATAGGAAAATATTCATGATGAACTGAATACTTCTCACTACATGCATGACCAAATACTTTTATATAAACAACCACTGATTCTCTCATTGTTGTTAACTGAGGTTATCATGATCTCTTTAAACACATCATTTTGTCCTAACCCCTCGTATAGCATCATTTCAGTCAGAGAACACTTTGCTCTTTGTATGACTAAGGCCTCTGCTACAAAAGATTGCTATATCCTCATTTTCCACACTGTATGGTTTACATTACCACTAGCAGTGTATAAAAATCTCTGTCCATCCATATCTTCACTATCATTATTGTAGCTTGTCATTTCATAAACACACTTTTTTTTTCTGGAATTCGGGGCCTCTCTTTTTTTGTTCGGATACTTGAAAATTCTGATAATAATGTTTACATTTTCATAAACCCACTGGTCTTTCTAAGGAGAAATGTACATTTCTGAGGAAAAATGTGTTTCTGCATTCAGGAATGTATTCAGTGCCTTTTCCAGTTGTATTTTTGACAAAATTTTGAATTCTTTATATATGCTGTATGTTAACCTTTTCCAGCTGCATAAAATTGTATGCAAGTTTCCAATTTCATTTATTATCTATTGATGCCTGTTGATTCTTTGCCATTTTTAATTTCCATAGTAGTTCTGTGTTCAAGTGGGTTCCATAGTAATGGGAACAGGGACTGCTTCTGACATGAACTGATTGGCCTGCTCTTTGATCACCTCCCCCTGAGGAGGGAGCAGCGTTACTAGGCCACAGAGGAAGACAATGCAGCCACTTCTGACAAGGATCAGAAGTCTTAACAGACTAGGATCAGAAGGAAGAAAAAGAAACCCTCCCCTACCAGTGGACTTGGGGAAAGGCCTGTGTGAAGGGGGAGGAAGGTAGAGATTGGGAGGGGAGGGGGGAACTAGAGTGGGGATACAAAGTAAAAAATGTATAATTGAAAATAAAATAAAATTAAAAAAAATAAGGAAAAAAAATCACCAGTGCAAGAAAAAATAGGTAGATTGCATTTTGGGTTCAAGGTCTAGAAGTGAGGCAGCAGGGGTCCTTTTGTCAATGCTTTTGCAGAATTGCATCCATTCAAGTGCAATGTTTGTAAATCTACACTGAGCAAAGAAAGAAGGGAATGGGAAGGGGGAGGGTAAGGGAAAGGAGGAGAGGGGATGGGAGGAACATGTCCAAAATCTTTCTGGCAAGAAAACAGAAAGGAAAAAAAAATCCAGCTTAATGAAGTTCCACTTTTTGTGTGTGTGCCCAAGAATTCTTAGGTTGTTTTTATGTGTACATCCTTTCATCATATTTACATATATATATATATATATATATGTGTGTGTGTGTGTGTGTGTGTGTGTGTGTGTGTGTACATATATACTCTAAAAGCTTGCTGAATAATGGTGTTTCAGTGTCTTCCTCACATTTCAACTGAATATTTTTGGGCCCTAAATCTAAACTTAATTCTTAACAATATTTGGAGGTTTTGCTTTTTTTGAATGTGAGTTTTATTTTCTTAGTTAACAGTGTGTACACAGTCCCTTACACCAGGGTCATCATACTTGGGTCTCTAAAAAAGTATTGAAAAACAATAAATAGTACTAATAATGGTAATGACAAAAAAAACCCTCAAGATATTTTAATGCCATCAAAATTGAGACTAATCTTTGGATAAATTAACCTTATAGCAGACTCAAAAAACCAGGTCAAACCATTGTAGGCTCTGTGAATTCATTTTCAGTCTTCACTCAGAAATTTACTAACTTTAATTCTCATTTGTTCAGAGCATTGAAAGCTGGAAAAGTTGCATTCTTCATTTTAGTATAGTTCTTAGAAGCTGTCACTTAATCACTGCTTTCATCTGTTAATCTTGGCACTCATAAATTTTTTCTTTATAATTCTCAGATTATAGTTCCCTAGAATTTTCTTTTTTTCATTTTTGTATTTCCCACATACTTATTACTGAATTCAGACTTATCTCTTTGTATCACTAGAAAAATATTTATCTTTATAACTTGTGTTCCCTGATAGGTTTCTAAGAAATAATAAGCATTCTTAGCAACCTGACTAAATGAAATATCAGCATACCAATAAGATACCAGCATCCTCAAATCTAGCACTCTTTTCTCCATCACTGTCTATCAATTTTGAAAAAAAATTTACAATGTGAGTAAAACGGCTGTAACAGAGGTACAGAGTGATATTTACAACCTGTCTATGAGATTGAGTGGCACACTAGAATATTAATGATATGGGAATTGAATAATATGGCCTCAGAAGTTGTAAATTTGCAAATGAATATCTATGGTAAATAATTTTAAAATTCTGGAAATACGTATGAATAAGTATATTTATAATACCCTAAATTTGAAACTCAAATTTACCTTTAAAATTAGGTCAAAGTAATATGGGAAGAAAATTTTAGCACGCAACGTTAAAGCTAATGTTATAGACTGGTAATTAAGATGACATTTAAACATGCAAGATAAAGAACTTGTGCTGGAATAAGGAATTATTGGTTTAAATGCAAAAAAAACAATACTTTTCCAAGAATTAGTCATCCTCTGCAAAGTTTTAAAATGCTTAAACATACTTGAAATGAATGCAAAGGAAACACTTTTAAAAGGCACACAAATCAAGAGCCTTTTAAAACAAACCCTGTCTGGTATCAGTATCAGGCTCTGGCTGTTTCCATCAAACAACAAGCGAAAGATTGTTCAAAGCAGGTCACATGAATAAAAACTTAGAAAAAGAGGCATTTTCAGGTCCATATTGTTTCTGTCCATCCTATAAGGAACTTTGAAAAATAGCTTTAGAAGTTTAGAAAAGATGCTATCACAAACACTGCTCTTTAGAAAAATAGTCTGAAAATATTATATATATATGTGTGTGTGTGTGTGTGTGTGTGTGAGTACATATATGTGTGTGCACCTATATACATATATATGAACAATAATTCATATATATTAAACAATATTTCTATTAATGCAGAGCAGGTTCAATAATCTACCCTCTTATAATTATTTCCATATTATTCCTATATAATATTCCTATGTTCCTCCCATTTTTTCTAAACCACTTTACGTTTACTTAAGAGAGAAAGAAGGACAGAGCAAAGAGATGGAAAGATAGAAATCCTTGAGTATAATTTCTTGTACCTTGTTTTTCTCTGATCAAGACTATTAATAACTTGTGACTTAATAACTAAATGTATATTATATATGATATATATGTATATATGTGTGTGTATAATATGTATATTAAATATGACATATGTGTGTATATACACATATAGCATATATATGTACACACATATATGTACACATATTTATATATATACACATATATACATATCTACACATATATAGATACATATAAATATATGCATGTGTATGGATATAAAAATATACATATATACACACATATGATATATCATACAATATACATGATATATCATATGCAATACAATTTATAGCAGGAGTTTCAGGGCTCTCCATTTCTTAAAATAAGTTACACAGTTTTCTTAATATGATTGTAGCTTAAGCCTTAACGTGGACTATCTCTCCGCTAGCTCACTTGACTTAATTAATCCATCTGCACTAATCCACAACTCAACAGAAGTCCTGTTGTCTCTCTCACTTAGCCTTCCCATGTCACGCTGACTACTCTGAGATATCTGATTCCTCTTCAAAGCCCTTTCTCCACAAGATTTCTCTTTTCTCACCTTTTCTCTCCTGCTTAACTACTGCCAGTAATCTCTTTTTTAAAGTTTTTGAACTAATTTACTCTATATTAGTTATATTTTATTCACATTTTATATGAACTGTAGCCACCACCCTTGGCCACTCCAAAACCCACCCTTCCTTCCTCTTCTCTTTCTACTCCCCTCCCTCAGTCCACTGATAGGGGAGGTCCTTCTCCCCTTCCATTTGACCCTAGGCTATCATGTCTCATCAGGACTGTCTGCATAGTCTTCCTCTGTGGCCTGGTAAAGCTGCTCCCCACAAAGTGAAGTGATGTGAGGGTCTGCCACTAAATTCATGTCAGAGACAGTCCCTGTTCCCCTTACTAGGGTACCCAATTAGACACAGAGATGCCATAGGCTACATCTGTGCAGAGCTTCTAGGTTATCTCCATGCATGGTCCTTGGTTGGAGTATGAGTCTCAGAAAAAATACTCAGTGAACAGATTTATTAGTTCTGTTGCTCTCCTTGTGGATCTCCTGACCTCTCCAGGTTGTACTATCTCCCCTTCTTTTATAATATTCCCGGCTCTCTTAGCAAAGTTTGGCTATGAGTCTCAGATAACTTGCTGTGTAGAATCTTTCAGATGTCTTCTGTGATAAGGTCCTGTTCTTTTCTCTGTTTTCTCCCTCTTTCAAGTCCATTCCATTTGCCTTTTGAGTGAGGATTGATTATCTTACCTTCCTTCCTGCATAGCTTTTTTACGTATACAGATTTTAGTATGTTTGTCATTTATTATACATCTAGTATCCACTTATTAGTGAGTATATATAATGTGTGTCTTTCTACTTCTGGGATACCTCACTCAGGATGATCTTTTCTAGGTCTCACCATTTGCCTGCAAATTTCATGATATCCTTGTTTTTAATTGTTAAGTATTACATTGTGTAATTGTACCAAAAGTTCTGTATCCATTACTCCATTGAGGGACAAGTGGGTTGTTTCCAGATTCTGGCTATTATGGATAAAACTGCTACAAAGATGGTTGAGCAAATGTCCTTCTTGTATACTTGAGCATATTTTGATATATGCCTAGGAGTGCTAAAACTGGATGTTGAGGTAGCACTATTCCTAATTGTCTGAGAAAGCACCATATTGATTTCCAAAGTAGTTGTGTAAGTTTACATGCACATGAGCAATGAAGGAGGATTTCCCTTTCTTTACATCCTCTCCAGCAGGTATTGTTGCTTGAGTTTTTGATCTTAGCCATTCTGATGAGTGTAAGGTGAAATTTCAGGGTCATTTTGATTTGCATTTCATTGATGACTAAGGACACTAAGTTTTTCTTTAAGTGTTTCTCTGCCATTCAATATTCCATTATCGAGAATTCTCTGTTTAGCTCTATATGCCTTTTTTCAATTGGATTACTTGATTTGTTGCTTTTTAACTTATTGAGTTCTTTATATATTCTGGATATTAGGCTTCTCTCAAATATAAGGTTGGTGAAGATCCTTTCCCAGGGTATAAGCTGTCATTTTGTTCTGACAACAGTGTCCTTTGCTGTATTGAAGGTTTACAGTTTCATTAAGTCCCATTTATTGATTGTTGATCTTAGAGCCTGTTCTGTTGGTGTTCTGTTCAGGAAGTTGTCTCCTGTGGCAATGAGCTCATGGTTCTTTCCCAATTTTTTCTAGTAGGTTTAGTGTATTTGGTTTTATGTTGAGGTCTTTGATCCCATTTGAACTTTAGTTTTGTGCAGGTTGATAAATATAGATCAATTTCATTTTTCTTTTTTTTTTTTGAGTTCCTTTCTTTTTTTTTTTTTTTTCAATGCAGTTTATTCAGGAACATTGAACAATCCTCGGACCCCGGGGAAAGCCAGCCCACAGCTTAAATAGCCTCTGGGTAGCCAACCCAGGCGTGCCACGGGGGCAATGCAGATAGGACCACATACATGGAAGCAAGCCAGATCCTCGGCCTTAGCCAAATGTGGAGTTGTTCGTGACAGAGAGCACTCACCATCGGGAAGGTGGAAGGCGGAAACCAGCTCCATCTTTAAGCACTGCACTCAGGGTCAGCCGCTTTGGACCCAGAGAAGAGCATGTCTGATTGCATGCGGGTTGATGCCCCAGGTCCCGCCTCTGAGAAAAAGGTATCGGACGGGTCTGATGCTCTTTGGGTGGATGACACCTAAATGAACATCTGTACAAAGTCCCAATTTATTTCTAATATCAGAGATCAGACCTCTACTCTTGCCTGATGCGTCTAAAACAAAAAGGGGGAACTGTAGAGAGCTGCGGAATGAGTTCCTTTCTTTTTTAATTTTATGTAATAGTTTGAAGAACATTAGTGTTCAAATTATTTTTTTAACTTTTATTAGTTACACTTCATTCACTTTGTATCTCCCCATAAACCCCTCGCTCCTCCCCTCCTAATCCAACCTCCCCTCCCCCTTCTTCACGCATGCCCCTCCTCAAGTCCATTGATAGGGGCGGTCCCCCTCTCCTTCCTTCTGATCTTATTCTATCAAATCTCATCAGGAGTGGCTGCATTGTCATCTTCTGTGGCCTGTTAAAGCTGCTCTACTCTCAGGGGGAGATGACCAGAAGCTGAAAACAACCCAGAAGTCCCTCAACTGAAGAATGGATGCAGGAATTATGGTACATCTACACAATGGAATATTTCCATATGAAGTTGAGAATTTTTCTTTCAAGGTCGGTAAAAAATTGTGTTATTATAATTTGAATTGCATTGAATCTGTAGATTACTTTCAGTAGGATGGCCATTATCACTATGTTAAACATACCAATCCATGAGCATGGGCAATCTTTCCATCTTCTGATATTTTCTTCAATTTCCTTCTTCAGACACTGTAAGTTATTTTCTTCAATTTCCTTCTTCAGACACTGTAAGTTATTTTCTTATAGGTCTTTCACATGGTTAAAGTTAAATCAAGGTATTTTATGTTATTAGTGGCTGTTGTGAAGGGTGTTATTTACCTAATTTCTTTCTCAGGTATTTTGTCTTTGTATAAGGGATACTTAATTTTTTTTTAATGTTCTTTCTGTGTGTTATTTATTTTATTGTATATTATTTTTATTTTTTAATTAATTACAATTTATTCATTTTGTATCCCAGCTGTAGCCCTCTCCCTTGTCCCCTCCCAATCCCACCCTTTCTCCCACTTCTCCTCCCTTGCCTTTCCCCCAGTCCACTGATAGGTGATGTCCTCATCCCCTTCCTTATGACCCTAGCCAATCAGATCTCATCAGGACTGGCTGCATTGTCTTTCTCTGTGACCTGGCAAGACTGTACTCTCCTTACAGGGAGATGATCAATGACCAGCCACTGAGTTTATGTCAGAGAAAGCCCCTGTTCACCTTACTCATGACACACTTGGAGACTGAACTGTAACTTTGGGCAGAGTGCACAGAATCTTATGAAAGAAAGGGGAGATAGAAAGACCTGCATTGGACAGGATCTCACAAGAAGGACAACAGAACCCCTAGGCCCAGGGGTCTTTTATGAGACTGATACTCCAACCAAGGAGCATACCTGGAGATAATCTAGAACCCCTGCACAACTCTCGATGTAGCCAACGAGAGCTCAGTCTCCAAGTGTGTCTTTTTTTTTTTTTTTTTTTTACTTAAGTTTGCATGCAGCCACTTTGCTGAAGGTGTTTATCACCTGAAGTAGTTCTCTGGTTGAATTTTTGGTGTCACTCATGTATACTATGACATCACTGACAAATAGTGATAGTTTGACTTCTTCCTTTCCTATTTGTATCCCCTTGGTCTCCTTTAGTTGTCTTATTGCTCTAACTCTGATTTCAAGTCCCATGTTGAAGAGATATGGAGAGAGTGGCCAGCCTTGCCTTGTCCTTGTTTTGAGTGGGATTGATTTAAGTTTCTTCCATTGAGTTTGATGTTGGCAATAGGCTTGCTGTATATTGCCTTTACTATGTTTTGGGATGTGCCTTGTATCCCTGATCTCTCTGAAATTTTAAACATGAATGGGTGTTGGTTATTGTCAAATGCTTTTTCAGCATCTAAGGAGATGTTTTTTCTTCTTCAGTTTGTTTATATGGTGGATTACATTGATAGATTTCAATATATTGAACCATGCCTGCATAGCTGGAATGAAGCCTACTTGGTCACTGTGGATGATATCGTTTTTGTGTTCTTGGATTTGGTTTGCAATTATTTTATTGAGTATTTTGGCATTAATGTTTATAAAGAAGATAGGTCTGAAGTTCCTTTTTTATCTTTGTGTGGTTTGGGTATCAAGGTGACAGTGGTTTCATAGAATGTATTTGGTAATGTTCTTTCTGTTTCTATTTTATGGAACATTTTGAAGAGAATTAGAGTTAATGCTTCTTTGAGAATCTGGTAGAATTCTGCACTGAAACCATCTGGCCGTGGGCTTTTTTTGGAAGAGAGATTTTGATAACTGCTTCTATTTCCTTGGGTGATATATGACTATTTAATCTATTTACCTGATCTTGATTTAATTTTGGTAAATGGGATTTATCAAGAAAATTGTCAATTTCATTTAGATTTTCAAATGTGTAGCCCATAGGCTTTTGTAGTAAGTCATTATCTGTCATTATGTCCCCCTTTTCATTTATTATTTTGCCGAGTTTGCTCACTTGGATAATTTCTCTCTGCCGTTTAGTTGGTTTGGCTAAGTTTTGTCAATCTTGTTGATTTTCTCAAAGAACCAGCTCTTGGTCCCATTTATCTTTTGAATTGTTTTTCTGTGTTTCTAATTCATTGATTTCAGCACTGACTTTGATTATTTCCAATCATCTTCTCCTCTTGGGTGTGTCTGCCTTTTTTTCCTCCTAGGACTTTTGGGTTCGCCATTAAGTTGCTTTTATGAAATGTCTCATACTCCTTTCTGAAGGCACTTAGTGCTATGAACATTCCTTTTAGCTCTGCTTTCATTTCTTCCCATAAGTTTGGGTAAGTTGTGCCTTCATTTTCATTGAATTTAAGGAAGCCTCTAATTCTTTTTTTTTGTTTCTTCCCTGACAAAGCTGTCATTGAGTAGAGAGTTGTTTAGTTTCCATGCGTATATAGGCTTTTTGTTATTTCTGTTGTTGTTGAGGTCTAGTTTTAGGCCATGGTTATCTGTATGATACAAGGGATTGTTTCAATCTTCTTGTATCTGCTGAGGCTTGCATTGTGCCTGACTACATGGACAATGTTTCAGAAGGTTCCATTATGTGTCGAAAAGAAGCTATACTCTTTTGAGTTTGGATGAAAATTACTGTAGACATCTATTAAGTCTATTTGATTTAGAACCTCTGTAAGTCACATTATTTCCATATTTAGCTTCTGTCTAATTGATGGAGAATGGAGAGTTCAAGTCTATTAAAATGTTGGGATCAATGTGTGATTTCAGATTTTCTTTAAAACAAATATATATTTATTTATATTTTATATACATTGGTGTGCCTTCTTGTATGTGGAACTCTAACTCTTGGAATTGAAGTTACAGATGGTTGAGAGCTGCCATGTGGGTGCTAGGAATTGAACCAGAGTCCTTTGTAAGAACAGTCAGTGCTCTTAACCACTAAGCTATCTCCTCAGTCACTTGATTTCAGTTTTAATAATGTTTCATTTACAAATGCAGGTGCTCTTTTATTTGAGGCATAGATGTTCAGGATTGTGATGTCCTTCTGGTTGATTTTTCCTTTGATGAGAATGAAGTGACTCTCCTCATCTTTTTTGTTTAATTTTGGTTTAAAATCTATTTTATTAGATATTAGGATAGCTATGCCAGCTTGTTTTCTGGGTCCATTAGATTGATAAACATTTTTCCAGCCTTTGCTCAGATGTAGTGCTTTCTTTGTTGCAGCGGTGTTTTTCTTAAATGGAGCAAAATGTTGGATCCTGTTTCTGTAACCATTCTGATAGTCTGTTTCGTTTTCTTGCAGAGTTCAGTTCATTGATGTTGGTAGATAATAGTGACCAATGAATGTTAGTTCCTTTTATTTTTGAGTTGTCCATGTTACTGTGTTTCAATGCTTTTTTACTTTTATTTTGTTGTTGTTGTTCTGAAGTTATCTATATCCTGTGTTTTCTTGAGTATAGTTGATTTCGTTACATTGGAGTTTTTCTTCTAGTATCTTCATTAGGGCTGAGTTGCTGTGTAGCTATTGTTTAAGCTTAGTTTTGTCATAGAATATTTGTTTTTCTCTATCCATGTTGATTGAAAGCTTTGCTGTGTATAGTAGTTAGGGTTGGCATCAGTGGTCTCTTAGAGTCTGCACAACATCTGCCTAGGCCCCCCTGGCTTTCATAGTTTCTGTTGAAACTAGTTGAATCTGGTGTGATTCTGATAGGTCTACCTTTATATGTTACTTGGTCTTTTTCTCTTGCTACTTTCAATATTTATTCTTTGTTCTGTAGATTTAGCGTTTTGCCAGTTGTGGTGGGTGTCTCGTTCTTTAAGCTGGGAAAATTTTTCTACTATGATTTTCTTGAAAATAATTTCTGGACCTTGGAACCTGGAATCTTCTTTTTCATCTATACCTATTATTCTTTTATATCGTTGTTTCATGGCGTCTTTGATTTCTTGGAAGTTTTGTGTT
This sequence comes from Meriones unguiculatus, assembly GCF_030254825.1. NCBI lineage: Eukaryota > Metazoa > Chordata > Mammalia > Rodentia > Muridae > Meriones > Meriones unguiculatus. The sequence goes on from NC_083364.1 coordinate 82,171,344, forward strand.
TGGAACTTTTCTGATTTTACCTTTTCTTTGAGAGATGTATCAATTCCTGCAATTATATCTTCAGCTCCTGAAATTCTCTCTTCCATCTCTTGCATTCTGTTGGTGTTTCTTACCTTTGTGGTTCCTGATCTTTTATCCAAGTTCTCCAGCTCCAGGGCTTTATGTTCATATTTTCTTTATTGATTCTAATTCTGTTTACATGTCTTGCTCCATTTCCTTCATCTGTTTGAATGTGGATTCCTGTCTTTCCATGATGGCCTCTATTTTTTATTCATTTCCTCTGTATGTGCCTCTATTTGTGTGGCCATATTTGCCTGTGTTTCTTTGAGAGTTTTGTTCATTTCCTCTTTATGTGATTTATACATGCATATATATATATATATATATATATATATATATATATCCTATGCAAAAAAGGAATTTATACATTAATATATGGTGTTTTAAGATAAATATTTCTCATTTTAGAAAAAAAAAACCTTACTAAAAATGTTTTGACTGAAGGATAAAAAAATTAAACTACCAAAAAACAAAATAAATAAAACTATTTTAGCACAGTTTGATGTTCTAAGGAATGATCTCACATATTAAAATTGAGAAGTGTTAAATACATAGCTGAGCAGGTAGAAATGCTTAAGGCTCAAGTTGGAGGATCTGAGTTTGGATACTCAGAATAAATGTGATAAAAAGAAGGAAAAGAGGAAATATGATGAGAAAGGCCTGAAATGCTGCAAAAGCTGAGACAGCAGATTCTAGACAACAGATTGTTGTATGATATACTCTTCAGTAGCATAAACTAGTAAACAGGCATATAAACACCTTAACACACACAAGCAAAATTAACCACACACATGCACACACACAGACATGCACACACACACTCTAAAAACATGTGCATATGCAACAAATATGTATATACATGTTTTGCAAACTGTCAAATATGAATGATGACATTAGGTGCTGGAAAAATTTTAAACTGTCAGCTCTATACAATATTGAAGGAATACAAATAAATTGCTTTAAGAATAATAATCACAGTCAGGAACAGTGGCACATGTGTGAATCCCAGAACTCAGAGAGACAGAGTCAGGCTGATCTCTGTGCCTTTGAAGCCAGCCTGGTCTTCAAGGTGAATCCAGGACAGCCAAGGTTTCCCAGAGAAATTCTGTCTTTAAAAAAAAAGGAAGAAGAAGAAGAAGAAGAAGAAGAAGAAGAAGAAGAAGAAGAAGAAGAAGAAGAAGAAGAAGCACACTACTTTTCTGTTGCTGCCATGATAGCATGGAGTGCAGGTAAAACAGGGTATAAATGTTCATTTTGACAGTTCTAGACCAGAGAATCTTGGGAATTATGACATTGGCCTGCTTGAGTCCTACTGGATATTGTTGGGGAAAATCTATGTACATGTACTTTCCAGCTTCTTGCGAGGTAATGTGAAATCTGTGGCTTCATTTTCTTTCTTGATGCAAAATTTTTATCTTTGACTGTAATGTCTCACGATACGATTCTTCTTTCCTGTGTGTGTCCAAATCAATGTTCTTTATAAGGACAGCAGTAAAACTGGATTAAGAACTCATCCAAGGCATATAGGATGGGTTCACCTTAACTAGTTTGTGCATAACAGGAGTATCATCAAATAACATCACACTCTGAGCGAAGTTCTGGAGATACAGTAATAAAGAGCTGCGAGAATGTCTATATACAGTATGGAAATGCTGTTGGTGAGTACTGAGCGTCGATTGTCCATCTTTTTATATTCTCTAACTTCTCGTGTTGAGGAACAAGGGATAGGACAGAAACACACAGACAGCACCAAGCAAACCAAGAGATTTTTTTTTAAAGAAATAATTAATGTCAATGGAGGAAGCTTTTCTGAGCATAGACATTTATCACTCAAATTACAATATTTTACAACATATTTTAACTTCTATTGTGTGGTGAAGGGTGGTTTTTTGTTCATTTAAATAAGGCAGATATTTGGGCCATTTGCATAATGTCTCTTATAGCATGTTCCATTAGTTATATGAAGTTTTACATATAATTTCATGCACCACATGTTTCATTATCATCTAAGATATGCAAATAGTAGTGTACCTTCTCATATTAAAATAATCCTAAGTCACTGAGTTAGATTCTCTGAATAATCAAGCCTCTTTCCTATCAGATTTAAAAAGAAGCAGGTCTTTTACAGTTCTCACCATTTAATTGCAAATTTCATGACTCGTTTGTTTTTTTATTGCTGAATTAAATGAGGTATCCCAAAAGCAGAAAGACACACAGGGTATATACTCAACTCATAAGTGGACATTAGACATAAAATATAGGATGAACATACTAAAATCTGTACACCTAAGGAAGCTAATCAAGAAGGAATACTCTGGATAAGATAGATGTTCAATCTCCATTCAGAAAGGCAAAGAGGATGGACATTGGAGGAGAAAGAAAACAGGGAACAAGACAGGAGCCTACCACAGAGGGCCTCCACCCTGCAGGGTATCAAGGCAGATGCTGAGACTCATAGCCAAACTTTGGGCAGAGTGCAAGGAATCTTATGAAAAAGGGGAGATAAAAATAACTGAGGGGACAGGAGCTCCACAAGGACAGCAACAGATCCAAAAATTCTGGGTACAGAGGTCTTTTCTGAGACTGATACTCCAGTCAAGGACCACTCATGGAGATGGCCTTGACCCCTGCACAGAGGTAGCCTATGGCAGTTCAGTATCCAAGCGGGTTCTATAATAATGGGACACAGACTGTCTCTGACATGAATTCAGTAGCTGGATCTTTGATCACCTCCCCCTGAGAAGGGAGCAGCCTTACCAGGCCACAGAAGAAGACAATGGAGCCACTCTTGATGAGACCTGATAGACTAGGATCAGAGTGAAGGGAAGAGTACTTCCCTTATAAGTGGACTGAGAGAGGGACACAAGTGGGGAAGAGGGAGGGTGGCATTGGGAGGGGAGAAGGGAGGGAGGGAGGTACAGGGGTGAATAAATTGTAATTAATAAAAATGATTAAATAAAAAGAGAAAAAAAAATTAAATAAAAAAATAAAGAGATTTCCAAGTTTCATATTTGCCAACTGCCAACTGCTTTGTTTCATGTAGTATGTACAGCACCTGCAGAGACTTGCAGACTCTTGCATAATTTTTTGTATCAAACAGATTATGATAGAGTGCAGTGATCCAAAGCATGAGGTTGAATATAAAGTTCAAAGGTCTAGGGTTCATCTCATAAGTTTTTCATAGACAAAATAAAGATGTTAACTCATTAAAAGTAAGAAATATCAATTACTCTTTCATTAAATTTAATACTTTTCTGATATATTTAAGAAATGTTGTAGCTGTATATTTTTAACTTAATTTTATTTATATATTTATTTATTTCACTTTATTCACTTTATATTCCTGCTGCATGCAGCCCCTTCCCTTGTCTCATCTCAGACCACCCACCCTCCTTCTTCTCACCTACTCCTCTGATAGGTGAGAACCTCCTCTCCTTTTATCTGACCCCTTACCAGGTCTCATCAAGGCTGTCTGCATTGTCTTCCTCTATGGCCTGGCAAAGTGTGTTTTCTTAACACTGAAGAATGTTTAAAGGTGTCTAATTCTTAGAACTATATGTTGGTAAATACTGAAAGAATGATATGGGAAAATAGTGTTTTATACTAGAAGAAAGAGAAATAACTGATGTAGTTTTGGGAGTAGAAATGGCTTAACAATGTCCATGAGGGAAGTCGTGCCAGGCTGAATGTTACTCCTCCTCCCCAAGTGTACATCCCTAATGGCCCTTTGCCATGGATACCCACAGGTATGAGGAAAAGCAATAAATTAAACGTAAAATTTAATGAGGATAATAACTGAAAAAAATAGTTCAATGTTCATAGAGAATATAAACCAAAGAACATTATCAAGAAAACTGTGTTTAAGAAGATAACTTATGATTATATGTGTATTGACAAATACCTAAAAGAAGAGTATCATTAAATTCAAATTCAATATTAAGAAATTACATTTTATTCAAATTCAGTGATCTGTTTATATAGTTTTTCTCTACTTCTACATAGTATACATAGTATAAAATAATTTGACAATGCAGGTTTAAGCTTTAAATATTTGTCTTTACCCACTCATATAGACATGTAATATAGGATAAACCTACTAAAATCTGTCCATCTAAAGAAACTAATCAAGAGAGAGGACCCTGACTAAAATGCTCAATCCCCATACTGAAAGGCGAAGAGGAAGGACATCAGAAGAAGAAGAAAACAGGAAACAAGCTAGAAACCCGCCACGGAGGGCCTCTGAAAGGCTCTGCCCTGCAGACTATCAAAGCAGATGCTGAGACTTATGGCCAACTGTCGGGCAGAGTGCATGGAATCTTATGTAAGAAATGGGAAATAGTAAGATCTGGAGAGGACAGGAACCCTACAAGGAGAGCAACAGAACCAGAAATTTGAACACAGGTGTCTTCCCAAAGACTCATACTCGAACCAAGTACCAGGCATGGAGATAACCTAGAATCCCTGCACAGATGTAGCCCATGGCAGTTTAGTGTCCAAGTGGGTTACATTGTAATGGGAAGAGGGACTGCCTCTGACATAATCTGATTAGCCTTCTCTTTGATCACCTCCCCCTGAGGGGGGAGCAGCCTTACCAGGCCACAGAAGATGACAATGCAGCCACTCCTGATGTGATCTGATAGACTAAGATCAGAAAGAAGGAGAGGAGGACCTCCCCCATCAGTGGACTTGGGGAGGGGCATGCTTGAAGAAGGGGGAGGTAGGGTGGGATTGGAAGGGGAGGAGGGTGGGGCTTTTGGGGAGATAAAAAGTGAATAAAATGTAATTAAAAAATAGAATACTAAAAAATTGTCTTTACATTATACACTGATAGTTTATATATAAAACATTTCATACAGTTGTTTTGATAATCATTTTATTTGGCTTTGCCCTTCTTAGAAGGTAAATTGTTTCTCTGTTCTGTTTATACCCTATGTTTTCTAAACAGAAACCTTAATATTTTATAAAAATAAATTAAGGTAAAATATGTGTCCATTCTTATATTCTTTTCACTCAGCATTATTCATCATTCATATTCATTTATATGTGATTTTTCCTGCATTTTCTGCAATGGTTATCATACCTCAACCTGACAGCTTCCTAAATTAATATTCAGTCCAGTTTATTTTTATTATTTTGTGGAAGCAGGGAGAATTGATTAGTGTCCTTCCTCATTTCTGGGGGTTCTGAAGAAGCTAGGGCCCATACATAAAATATTCTCTTACTGTACATCTAGGGCTAAACATAGAATAGTGATTAAAATGTTTACTTATAATAAATTGTTTTATGCAGTAGATTAAAAATAAACAGGGGGATACATGACATAATGAATGCAGGAACTGACGGATGATAAGGTAAAATGTTGATCCTAAATTATGAAGAGTGTAATATCCGATATTTTAAATTAATTTTCTTGGGGGTTGTCCTAATGTTGGCCCCCAAGATCTGCTTATACCTATCCTTGTTTTGTGAACCTGCCAAAGACATACTTGATTGGTTTATTTAACGGCCTATACTTGGGCAGAGCAGAATGGGATAGACATGGCTAAGGTTCCCAGGATTCTGGGACAGGAGAATCACAGGAGACAGATGGACAGAAGGACAGGAGAAAGGAGGCCACCACAACGTGAGCTGAGAGGAAGGACTCCAGTAACGGTGTGAAAAGGCCCAGATAGAGAATACAAGTAAGTACCATGGGATTATGGATGGAAGGTAGGCCAGAAGAGGAGGATTAAGGTGGATGGCATAAGATGTGAGCTGGGAGAAGGATGGTGAAGTTATTGAGAGTGTAGGTAGAGCATCTGCCCACCCCAGGTAAACAATGCCATTATAAAATCCAACAGGTGTCTGTCTTATTATTTGAGATACTGGGTTAAATAATACCACCAGAATAATCTTAGGGACAATAATAAACATTATAAAGCACAAAACCAATTTTTAAAATTTACAACAGCATAATTTACGTATTAAACGCATTGTCCCCTGTGTGTCTTGCTCACCTGCTTGTCTCCATGTTTTGAGGTAAGTTCTCTTAGGGCAGAGACGCTATAAGTAGTCAGCTTGCCAAGCAGATCCCTGTCTCTGCCTTCCCCACACTGGGATTGCACATACACTGCCACACTTGCCAGCGTTTTTTTTTTTTAATTGATTTTTTTAGATTTATTTATGTTGTTTTCTCTATGGATGACTTATCTGCCTGCACATATGAATGTGTGACTGACTCAATCTCCCAGAATCAAAATACAGCATCAAATCCCCTAAAACTACAACTACAGATGATTGGAAACCATGAAGTGGGTGGTTTGAACTGAATTTGGGTGCTTTGCAAAAGTATTAAGTACTTTCAGCCACGAGCCAGTTCTAGCTCCGACTTCCATGCTTCTTTCTCAGTAAGGGTGACTCAGTTTGATCGTTACGCTTGTGCCATACACTTTATTCACTGAGCCATCTTCTTACACCCACTTGTGTCCAATCTTTGTGAATGTATATTATAACCATTAACACTAATGTGACTAATAAAAAGTATGAACTGTTCCATAATCCTCATTATCACCCTTGGCTGTTTTATAACAAAGAAAATTCTAGAGGCTTAGGAAAATAAGTGGTTATATGTGCATAGTGATCTACCAGAGGACCCCAATTTCATTCTCACCACCTAAATGACGTACAGCTCAATGACATTTGACTCAAGTTCGAAAGGATCTGACACCTGTTTATGTACGTACATATGACACCTGCTTCTGTATGTACATTCACTCATGTGGATATACTTACCCACAAATATTCACATGTATACATAGTTGAGAATAAATAGTAAAAATACAGATAACTCTAGGAAAAGAACACATCTCTGAACACGATGGAGCAGAGATTGTTAAACAATATCCTGAAGACAAAAACATAAATAAAATCATGGAAGCATGAATTAATTTTGCCTGAAATTTCAATTAGTTCTTTACTTAATTAAACAAAATATTTAAACAAATGTTTAATACGAGTGAAATACTTGCCTGCGTGTGCTTTCCCCAGACTCCCAAGGCACAGGTGTGGTAAAGAGAGTTGTGACCCTCCCAGACAAGAGACGGCTATAGATCTCAGCCTGCACCATGCCTTCCACATATTCCCAGGAGGCATGACCTGGGTTTCATGGTCTACTCTACGAACAACCCCAGTCCAACAAGAGACCCAAACGCCCTCCCTCCCTTGCTGTCACCACCCTCTCAGACCTTAGGTAGCAAGGCTTGGCCCCTACCAGACACAACTGGGAATCATGTTCACATGCTTGCTTGGTTATTCTAATTAGAATCACAGCTGTCTCTTCACTGACAAATCAACATGGAGTATGTGGAGGACTGACTTACCAATGCCCCAACCTGATCTGAAATCAATGAAGCTTGGACAATGATAAAAATGAGATGCCAGTCAACACAGGTTAATGAAAGAAATCCATGTGCCCGGATGATATTGCCCTATACAAACAAGATGAAAAGCAAGGAAAAGATAAAGCTGCCACTGCCAAATAAGAATCACTAATTAGGTTCTCTAATTACTTTAGTTATTTTATTTTTTATTTATTTATTACAATTTATTCACTTTTTATCCCAACTGTAGCCCCCTCCTTCATTCCCTCCCAATTCCTCACTTCCTCCTTCTTGTTTGCCCATTCCCCTTCCTCAGTCCACTGATAGGGGAGGTCCTCTCCCCTTTTCCTCTGACACTAGCCTGTCAGGTTTCATCAGGACTGTCTGCATTGTCCTCCTCTATGGCCTGCTAAGGCTGCTTGCTCCTTAGATGGATGTGATGAAAGAGCCAGCCACTGAGTTCATGTCAGAGACAGTCCCTGCTCCTATTATTAGGGAACCAACTTGGACACTGGACTGTCATGGGCTATACCTATGCAGAGGTTCTAGCGTATCTCCATGCATGGTCCTTGGTTGGAGTATCAGTCTCAGAAAAGAACGCTGGGCCCAGAATTTTAGGTTTGGTTGCTCTCCTTGTGGAGATCCTGTCTATTCCAGGTCTTCTTTTTTTTTTAAATTATTTTCATTAATTAACAGTTTATTCATTTTGTATCCCCCCTATACCTCCCTTCCTTCTCCCCTTCCAATCCCATTCTCCTCTTCCCCACCCCTGCCCCTCTCCTGTCCACTGATAAGGGAGGTCCTCCTCCCCTTCCCTCTGATCCTAGTATATCAGGTCTCATCAGGAGTGGCTACATTGTCTTCCTCTGTGGCATGGTAAGGCTGCTCCCCACTCAAGGGGAGGTGATCAAGGAGCAGGCCAATCAGTTCATGTCAGAGACAGTCCCTGTCCCCATTACTATGGAGGCCATTTGGACACTGAACTGTCATAGGCTACCTCCATGCAGGGGTTCCAGGCCATCTCTATGAGTGGTCCTTAGCTGGAGTATCAGTCTCAGAAAAGACCCCTGTACCCAGACTTTTTGGATCTCTTGCTGTCCTTGTCTTCTCCAGGTATTACTATCTCCCCCTTCTTTCATAAGATTCGCTACTCCAGTTCTTTTTATCTTCCTTTTCTTTTATAAAATTTACTGTACTCTGCTGAAAGTTTGGCTATGAGTCTTAGCATCTGCTTCAATACCCTCCTGGGTAGAGTGTTTCAGAGGCCCTCTGTTGAAGGCTCCTGTCCTGTTCCCTGTTTTCTTCCTCTCCTGATGTTTATCCCGTTTGTCTTTCTGAATGAGGTTTGAGCTTCTTACCTAGGGTCCTCATTTTTATTTGGCTTCTTTAGGTGTTCAGATTTTAGTATGTTTATCCTATATTTTATGTCAAATATCCACTTATAAGTAAGTATATACCATGTGTGTCTTTCTGCTTCTGGGATACCTCACTCAGGATGAACTTTTCTAGTTCCATCCATTTGCCTGCAAGTCTCATGATTTCCTTGTTTGTAATTGCTGACTAGTATTTCAGAATCTGGAAACAACCCAGAAGTCCCTCAACTGAAGAATGGATATAGAAATTGTGGTAAACTTACACAATGGAATACTACTTTAGTTATTGTCAATTTTTTTTCTTTTTTATTTGTGTGTATGGTTTTTCTCATGTGTGTGGTACCTGCAGAGAGCAGGGGTGAAGCCTGGGATTTCAAGTACCTATAAACTTCCTAACTGAACTAGGGTCCTCTGGAAGGACAGCCAGACCTCCTAACTGTTCCATAAGCCATAGCTCTAGACCCCCATTCAAGGTATTAATCTCTTTGCTCAATAGGCTTGGGCAAAGAAAATTTCATCCATTGAGACTGACCTATTTAGACTTGTAAGTTTCCAGAAAATTCAATATGAAGCAGGACAGAAAGCAGAAAAAGAAAATACATGATGCAAGACATAATGACAGGGGAAATTAGCAACCTTATCTACCATAAAGACAAAGCTGTGCTTGCCTTAGAGTCTAGTTGAGTCTTCTTGCAAGTTGAGAATCAAGAATTCCAAAACTTTCACATTAGCGTAATGCTTTCAGCCTTTTCCAGCTATAAACCTGTAATTTCCCCAGAAACCCACTAGAAAACCCCTTTATAGTAAAGGGATCTATCCCTACCTCCTTGTGCAAAACCAGTGATTGCTCATTTTATTTTTACCAGGTTGCAATTTCCTCCAAGGCACCTCTGGAAATGTCTTATAATCTTACTTATAGAACAAAGTGGAAAAGAGAGGAGTGAAAGTGTTTCTTAAGGATACTTGTGCCTCTTGAGAGGCACATATGCATACTTGAGCATTTCTGAGTGTCTCTTTCTCTCTTAAAACACATATTGAATAATATCTTTGTAGCTGGAGATATGACTCAACAGTTAGAGTGATTGCTACTCTATGATAAGAACCAGAATTAGGATTTAAGCTGGATATAGCTTTAGCTACAAAGGATCTAATGCCTTCTTTAGGCCTCTGCTGTCACCTGCACAGACATAAAGATACATACACTTACGTGTGTGTGTGTGTGTGTGTGTGTGTGTGTGTGTGTGTGAGCACATACAAATAAAAATAAATTAACAAAATTGTCACTTAATAATCAACAACTCTTTGGAGAAGCCCATGTTCCTGCTCTTAGATGTACCTCATTGTTTTCCTTATGTACTTCTTTCCTTCTGTGTCTAACACACCTTATTTTGATTCATACTTACAGGTTTTCAATGTTTCTTTGGATCAAATCTAGTTATCAGATTTATCTAATTCCCCTAAAAACTATGGAAATTCTCCAGTTTCCTAGCGCAACAGTGTTAGGCTGTGTTTATGGCCCTGCTGAACCCCAAAAGCTTCCCCTGACCAGAAACAGCTAGTTTTTTCATAAAATAGTTCATCCTCCCATGTAGTTTTATCCACAATGGACAAAATGAACACAGAACAGAAAATTGGTGAAAAAAAAATTAGAGCTGTCACATCAAACATTGAAAAGAATAAGAGATAAGTAATACTGAGAATGTAGCAAGACCTTATCACACCTTTTAGCACCCCTCTTTCTTAGCAGATTTAAAACTAATTTTGGAGGTTACACAGGTAGCCAAGATCTTGGTTTGCCTCAGGGTCTGCTGTAGACAGCACCCTTACCTGAAGCTACTTAACCAGTTCAAAAATATTTTCCATGAAGTTCATCTAAGTCTTCCTCTCTTTCTCAGCAAAAATAACTGCTTCCATATCCTGAGGGAGAAATATCCATGTTCTATTCTTCTCATTATGAAATTAATGAAAACATTCTATAAATGCTTAAATAGTAAAATGGGACTATAGATAACAAATGTTTCAAGAAGTATTTTATGTCTGCATTTTCATGGCATTTTGAGTAAAAAAATATGGGAGAACATGACCAGTAGAATAAATACATATTCTTGATGTTATATTTTAATGATTAAACTAATATAAATTATGTGAAACCCTATTTTCAGGACTTTTTATCATAATGGAATTGATACTATATCACTGAATAATCAACACTGCATTCTGAAGTTTTTCCATCAGGTGTTGAAGAAGAAAGTCTCTGAGATAAGAATTCCCCCATCAGCAGAATATGAACAAAATCAATGTGAATAATGGCCTACAGAGGATGAGGTGACATTTTCAACTCTTTTATGCTACCTGTTTTTAAGTTTATACAGATTTACTCTTATTTATATTGTATGACATTTAAGTAATAACTTAAAGTAATAAATTTATTTTACTCACACTTTGTTGTGTATGTGTTTGTGGTGTATATGTATGTATGCTGTATGAGTGCATGTTTATGTATGTGTGTGCTGTGTTTGTGCATGTGTATGTGTGTTGTTTATATGATGTGTACTGCATATGTGTGTGTTGTGTATATTTGTGTTTTGGTGTGAACATGTATGTGTTTGCAGTTACACACATGGCCCCACTCATGTGGAACTCAAGGAAACACTCTCATAAGAAAGGTCTCTCCTACCACTGAGTGGAAATCAAGGCTTGAACTCAGGCTTTTGTTACACACTCTAGGTCCCTGTTTGCTGAGTCTTCTAATCAGTGTGACATTTTCAGTTTCTTTTAGAAATTGTGTTTGTGGGTTTGCATGTGTGTGTAGGGTGTAGATGGTTGTGCTTGTGTGTGTGTGTGTGTGTGTTCAGTTTTACTTATTTTTTTTGAGCCACTTGAGGAGGCCAGAGCTTGAACTCACGATATCTTTCTTAATTGTTTCCCATGTTACTTTTTTGAAACATGTGCTCCAACTTAAACTGGAATGTTTTGTTTAGCCTGTACTGGCTGCCCAGAAAATTATTAAGTACCCATCTCTCTCCATCCCCAATAGTGAATTTACAGAGTGTAAATTGGGGCACCAATTTTTACATAAGTGCTCATGATCTGAATTTCTTCTGGCTTAGGAGTCAAGTATTTCACACTGAGTATTCTCCACAACTTTCTACATTACTTATTTTATGTTTCAGTATTACAACTGAACAAAAGACTTAGGTGTGCAATTTTCTGCTCAAACTAGAAAGAGGTTCTAACTAAAGAGATAAACCTTACTAATAGCATTAAAAAAAATCTATATTCAATCCTTTTAGTGTGTCTTGTGTAATAAGACCACGGGGGATATGCAAAGTGAGTAAAATGTAATTAATAAAGAAAAAAATATTGGCATTTTTTTTCAAAAATTGTATAGCATATTTCTGGAAGCACAATGAAAGAATATGCAAAAATTTATTGTGCATAGACTATTATTTCTACTGACTATACTGATGACTATGCAAATGAGGTAAAAAGATATTTCTAGACATGTCAGTTGGTAGCTCCAATAATTTATGTTTGCATGATTTTCCTTCTTCCAAGCAGTTAGAACAACTTGCAAATAAAGCCTACTAAAAATACTAAATGATAAACAACTAAAAAAGTTGACAACTAGTATAAAATTTCACAATTTTAATACCACAGTTTCTTACAGCAAAAATATGAAATTAAGCTTTACATTCTCACTCATGCTCTTATAAAGAGAACGATTCTACTCATTTAACACTCCATAATTATAAAATGAATATAGAAATATTTTATCATACAATGATCTAGCCTAAATAATTCTAAACAGTAGAATAAATCATATTATGCATTTTGTGATATTTTTAGTTATGTAGAACATGCAGAAATTATTAAACATGTTACAAGTGAACAGGTAGTTTGCTTTTCACAAAATAAACTCTCCATACAGACAATGTCTATATCAAGGAGCAGAATATTTGTAGCTTCCAAAAGTTCATCTGAAGTGGATCCTTGTTCAACCTTGATGGCATAATATTTTGTCTATCATTATGTATGGTACAAAATATATTGTCATTTGTATTTTATTTTCCTCCTTTAATTTTAACTAAGATTTAGCAAAATTTATCAAAATACATTTTTTTCTCTTTAATATTACAGTTTTGTTTAATGTTTATAGGTTGACTATTTTGTTTAGAATATAAATCTTTGAATATTTGTATATTTAGTTTAATTTGGTTATATAGAAAGATTTCAGAGGAACCTATTAATAATTCACTTGTAGAAGCTTTAAGCTCAGAATATAATCTGTGGGGTTAACAGTTCTATGGTTTTAAGTAAGATGACCTCACACTTAATTTCAATAAGAAGTTCGTACACTATGCTTGGTTTCCTTTTGGAAATGGTATTTGGACAGATTCAAAATCAACGTAGAAATAACTTGGCAAGATTTTGTAGACCAAGAAATGCCAGTGATTGGTAGACAACTACCAACATCCCTGAGAGTGGCGTTAACATGCCACTCTTTCACAGTCTGAAAAGAAGCAAAGAGGGGAGAGGCCGTGTCCGTGCACACCTTCACTGCAAGCACTTCGGAGGCGGAGGCAGGCAGGTTTCTGAGGCCAAGGCTAGCCTGGTCTACAGCTCAAGTTCCAGGATAGGCAGGGATACACGAGAACGGAGGAAAACCCGATCTCATAAAGCAAACAAATAAGCAAACAAATGAAGCAAACATACAGAAATAAAAATGTGAGACAATAAATTTCTGATGTTTACACTACCCAACTTTGCTATATTGCTTCAGCAGCTGTCTTAAACTCAAAACAAAATAAAACATTTTTTTTTACTGACTTTTAATATTATTATGTTTTCTGGCCATGAATACTTTCTCAGTAATTATTACACTTAAATAAAATATTGAAAATTAGGTATATTTTATTAGATAATGTTTTTTCTCATGTTTAGTCTATAGCAAGTATTCATTTATTAGTATAGTCTATATAGTCTATTTTTATGAATTTAGTGACAAGCAGTCAATATTAATTTTTTATAATTGAATGTCATGTTAATTTTGAAAAAATGAGAAGTACAACACCAATAGGCATGATAAAATTAAGGAGGGAAATTACAAGGATCTGAGCCCTATATATTTATTGGCAACTAAGAAATCCAAAGAGCTGAAGAAATAGTCTTTCCCAGGAAAGAGTCCCTTAATTGCTTATTCAGTACCAGGTCATCAGCCCTGAAATCATATGCATAACAAATAACATTAAATGAAGTGAGGAAGGTATATATTCATATAAAATGGAATATTACCCAAATGTTAAAAGAGCCATGAAATTCACAGTTAAATGAATGGGATTAGAGAAAATATGCTGAATGAAGTAAACAAAACCCCAGAAGAAAAGAAGAGGATGGTAAGGGAGGGAATATAAGAAATGGCAGCTAACAGGATGATCATCTGAAGGGTCTTGTGAAACCTGCTGCCCCATTTCAGCTTCTTCCCTTAGGGTATCCAGATGATTGTGGATCAAGCTCGCCTGGAGGGGGAACCACTGTGGAATCATGGTTGGCAATGACTGTGGTAGAAACAGCCTTCTAATGAGACAGTCCAGTGAGACAGCTCATTTACCTGGGGGAACAGGGAGGTAAGTATGCCCTTGGGGATGCTTCCAGGGTCTTTGGCACAATGTTTGTGGCTGTGTAAAATTAACCAGGGCAGGGGTATTGGAAAATTCTTCCTCTGAGTACTCAGATGAGTACGCAGGGGTTGGAGGGTAGGGGTGTGTGGGAGAACGTTAAAAGATAAAACACATCCACCAAGAGGACTAAGGAAAGAGTATAGGAGGAGAAAAGGGAGGGTAAGTGTTTTGGGAGGAGAGGATGGATAGGGCTACAGCTGGGATACAAAGTGAGTAAATTGAAATTAGTTAATTTAAAATGGCAAAAAAAAAGATTCTTAATGACATTATACTGAACTGATTGATAAATTTATCAGTCAATAATCATCAAAAAAGATTTTTCTTAGAGTAGATAGAAACTAAAAGAGAGACCCATAACTGGAAAAATATGGAGAGCAAAAATTTTGGAACTCTTAGTCCTAAATGAGATGACTTCATCAGATCCCTCCTCTAGGGGATTAGGAAACTTTGCAGAAGAAGCAGAAAGATTACAAAAGCCAGTTAGGATGAAAGACAACCAAGGAACATGCTTTTTAGCCACAAGCATTTTAGACATTGCATGTGAATTCTCATTGATGGTTGTAAGATTATATTTTTCACCAACATTATTTTAATTAAATTTTTATTTTTATATCAATTATAGTTTATATACTTTGTATCTCAGCTGCAGCCCCCTCCATTTGTGTCTCCCAATCTCACCCTTGCTCACTCATCTCCTCCCTTGACCCTCTACGAGTCCATGAATAGGGGAGATCCTCCTCTCCTTCCAACTGACCCTAGCTTATCAGGTCTCATCACAACTAGCTGCATTGTCCTCCTCTGTGGCCTGACAAGGTTGCTCCCCCATCAGGGGGAAGGTGGTCAAAGAGCCAGCCAGTGTGTTCATGTCAGAGACAGTCCCTCTTCCCCTTACTAGGGAATCCACTTGGATACTGAGCTGCCCTGGGATACATCTGAGCAGGGGTTCTAGGTTATCTCCATGAATGGTCCTGGGTTGGAGTATCAGTCTCAGATACTGTGTCCAGATTTTTTTGTTCTGTTGCTATCCTTGTGGTGCTCCTGTCCTCTTCAGGTCTTACTATCTCCCCCTTCTTTCCTAAGATTACCTGCACTCTTCCCAAAGTTTGGTTATGAGTCTCCGTATCTGCTTTGATACACTGCTGGGTATTCTTTCAGAGGCCCTCCATGGTAGGCTCCTGTCCTTTTTCCTGTGGAAAAAGCAGAATCCTCCTTCATTGCTGGTGGGAATGTAAACTTGTACAGCCACTTAGGAAATCAATCTGGTGCTTTCTCAGACAATTAGGAATAGTGCTTCCTCCAGATCCAGCTACACTACTCCTAGGCATATATCCAAAATATATTCAAGTACACAAGGACATTTGTTTAACCATGTTCGTAACAACTTTATTCTTAATAGCCAGAACCTGGAAACAACCCAGATGTCCCTCTACAGAGGAATGGATACAGAAATTGAGGTACATTTACACAAAGGAATACTAGTCAGCAATTAAAAGCAAGGAAATCATGAAATCTGCAGGCAAATGGTGGGAACTAGAAAAGGTCAAACAGAGTGAGGTATCCCAGAAACTGAAAGACACACACGATATATACTCACTTTTAAAAAAAAAATTTTCAACAATTTTACTTCATACTTCTCTCTCCTTTTTGCTTAAAATTAAAATAATTTAATTTTTCATTAATTACACTTTATTAATTTTGTATCCTCCCATAAGCCCCTCCCTCCTCCCCTCCCGGTCCAACCCTCCCCCCTTTCTGCATGCATGTCCCTCCCCAAATCCACCGATAAAGGAGGTCCTCCTCTCCTTTCTGATCTTAGTCTATCAGTTCTCATCAGAAGTGGCTGCATTGTCAGGGTTCTAGGTTATCTCCATGAACAGTCCTTGGTTGGAGTATGAGTCTCTGGGAAGTTCCCTGTGTTCAAATTTTCTTGTTCTGTTGCTCTCCTTGTGGAGTTCCTGTCCTCTCCAGCTCTTACTATTTCCCACTTCTTACATAAAATTCCATCTGCCCGTCAGTTGGCCATCAGGCTCAGCATCTGCTTTCACAGTCTGCATGGCAGAGGCTTTCAGAGAGCAGTGGATACTAGACATATAATATAGGCTAAACCTGTAAAAGTCTGTACACCTAAAGAAGGTAAGCTAGAAGGAAGACCCTGGGTAAAATGATCAATCCTCACTCAGAAAGGCAAATGGGACAGACATTGGAAGAAAGAGAAAACAGTAAATAGGACAGGAGCCAAAACTACTTTATTTAGTGTTCTTAAACACATTTCCCTCCCTTACAATCACCCCAGCACACACACCCCTTAGGTAGGAGATTAGTAAGGAAAAGGGCTGGAGACTTTTTTTATCTACTTCCTGCTGATTAGGGTCAATGGGTCTTTAAGAAATTACTAAGCTCAGTCTTCAGGATACCAACAGTCCAGTCCAAAGGCCATCACCAAGCATCTACATGAAGTCATCATAAGCTGCAAGATTCAGTGGACTGCCAGCAAAAGCTCTCAGGACCTTTCTATCTGTGAAGTCAAGGAAGCACAAAGATCAGTGAAGCACTCTCCATCCAAAAGTAATGTCTCTCTATGTATAGGCCTCCATGTATGTCCTCTCCTCAGAGTCAACCCACAGATGTTCTCAGCTGACCAAAGAGTATCTCACTGTATACTCAAACCACATTTTAGGGCAGGCCCCAAGGTCAGCAATAAGTGGCCAAGATAAAATATCTAAGTAGTTAGGAGGTAGATAAGATAGATAGATAGATAGATAGATAGATAGATAGATAGATACATACATACATACACACACACACACACACACACACACACACACATATATATATATATACATATACATATATATGTATTTACTTCCATAAAATACCACAGTATCTCAATGAACTTTTCTAATCCTAATGCAATACTGGGTATAATTATCTAACATGCTAATACAAGGTCAACATCCTCAACAATATTGTTTTCCACCCCAAGACAAGGGTTTTTGCTATGGTTATTTAAAGTTCATTCATATGAGTCCATAACTCTTAACCAGCAGGGCTTAAACTGAATGGAAAAGGCTTCTTCATGCATAAAAAAGAAAAAAAAAGTTTTCATTCATCTGGATAGGATCCCCCACTGAACTGGACCAGTAAACCTAGCACTTAAAATGTCAGATCTAGGGTCAGAAATATAGTCGTACTGTGGCGACTGCATGCTTTCAGCTGCACCTATGTGGTCTGTCAGATTTCGCGCTCACATGCCTTAAGGTAGTTACTTCTTACCTCCTCTCTCCTCTTTTCATTCTTTTCTCCCTACCTCTTATCAAAAACTATCATGCTGTATATCTCAGTACTTTTTTGTCTTCTATGAGTTAACTTGCAATTTCAGAGACACAGAATATAAAATGGAATAAATCATTTATGAGATTTGTCAAAGGAAGTGCCTCTGAGCATTCAGAACAGGACGGAGAGAATCTGAAACACTGCTAAATCTTAATGACAATTTTAATTTTTAGGCAAGATGGAGAGAAGAAAAAGATAAAATAATTCAGGCATTCACATAAACCTGGAGTATATCACAGGCTACTACAGAATCTTTGAGCTAAAATATAACTTTGCTTTTCCACTCTATACCCTAGGAATGGGCTTGCTTTACTATCTTTTACTTTCGTAGTCAAGGACAGGAAGAAGCAAAGCCAAAACATGAGCTCAACACGAATGGACATTCAGTAACTGTAGTTGGAGATTAGACTCCTAATGAACATGTATAATGAAGCCTTGGATTTCCACAGAATACATCTTCCTACTTTTCAGCAGAATTTTCCCATGTCCTGTCTCTTCTACTTATGACTGTGCATGAGCTGCAGTTAATAAACACATGTATATAAATAACTTTTCCATAGAGAAATAATTTTCCCTACCTCTTTTTCTTGGTAAAATCACTTAATGGTCAAAAATATAGAGGCACATGGACTGTCATCAAAAATTCACAATAAAACCAATGTTATCTGTGGTTGTTTTGATTCTCAACATTGTAAACTGAACCCATGGCTTTGTACATATTAATGCTCAACCAATGTATTGTCAGGCAGACATAGTTCCAAACTACAGGGATGGTTATTAAAGTCACTATTTGAGAAGGAACTAAAGGGGTGTTCCTTCTTTCTCCAACTTATTTTTTTAAATTATTCACTTTTTATCTCTACCTTAGCCCCCTTGCTTCTCTCCTCCCAGGTCCTCTCTTCCATCCATCCCTCATTCTCCTATCCCATATCCACACTCTCCTGTCCCTTAGAAAACGGGACCCTCCCTCCCCCACACACACACATGAAGTTTACTGCAGCTGGCTTTGTACCTGATTTACTCCCAGAAGGGATTCTCTGGTTTTGGTTCATTGTCTTTCTGCATTCTATTTCAATGAAGTTTGGGAGAATGTTTGGACAATTAAAAATGATTTTAGAGTTAGCACTGCAACTAGAAAACTTGTGGCGAGAGGTTGATATGCTTGGAAAGCAAACAGTGTCATTGGTAAAGGAAGAATACTTGGTAACTAAGAGTCAGAATTCTCCACAATTGCCAGCCAATCAATAATCTATTGGTAAACACATTTCAAAGTATTACATTGATTGATTTATCACATTTCTTGTGTTGAGCATCACCTATCCAGTTGATATACTCTAAAAGTTTCATAATAAGTTTTTTTTTTTTTTTGAGGATGTCGTTGGATGCCACTTGGATTGGCTCCAGATCTGTACAACAATGTCATCATCATAAAGCTCTTTCTTGTTAGTCAGCATTACTAGTAAATGAGCAAGCTTTCTGGCAGTTTTCATGGCCCATATAAGTGCAGCATATCCTTATATTTTCTCCATTCACATGAGTCGAGTCATGATTACTATGGATTAGAGACCATAATAGTAATGAAAGCAAGAACAGCATTACAGTGGGGACTCTTTAAAACATTCTTTATCTTAATTTATCATTCAAATGACTTCATCTTACTGGTATTCAACTGGTATTTGCATGTTTTCAAAAGTTCTTTTTTATCTGTGAAATTATGTATTCTATCTACATTGTTAAACACAAGATACATTAAGATCTTTCTCTATATGTTCATATCAAAACTTGTATTGACTAGAAAAGATAATAAAGGGAAAAGAAGAGATATATTCAAGAATCAAGTGCTCTTAAACACCTAACATTTAATTTCTGCATATAGAATATAAATAAAAACATCTACTTTGCAAACATTTAGCTGATATTAGTTCAGTTTGGAATGATTAAAATAAAGCGGGGTATGCGTGATAAATGTCAGAGTGAGTAGTCCGCACCAGCACACATTTCTGAAAGAAGCTTCCATTCAAGCATTTCTTTGTTTAATCCTATCTATATTTTTAGTTTCTAAATTAAAAGATTATTATATCATCTGTGCCTTCCCTACTGTCTTTTCCATGTACATGTCACATTCCCTCTAAAATTCATAGGCATTTTTCTGTAATCATTTTTATTATTAATGTGTGTAAATGCATACATATATAAATATAACCTCATAAATTCACTTAGCATTTTTATATTCATAAGATTTTAGGTCTAATCAATTAGAAAATTGGATAACCAATTAGGAGACCCATCCATGGGGACAACTAATTCTCTGTTTTTCAACAGTTCTTAGTTGCCTACAATTTTTTGTCAAGTGATGGAGTCCTGTGAGATTCCCCCTCTCACCAAAGCAAATCTTTTAGTACTGTCATGGTTCAGGCCCTTTTTATATAGCAATGTTGTTGAGGTATTAAGGGTGAAATTCTTGTAATTTCTAGGTGACAGGATCTCACACAGACTTTACAATCCTATATGGCCTTTACAATTTTTCTGTCACTTCTTCCTTGATCTTCTCTTAGCCTTAGGTACAGGACGTGTGCTATATGTGTAGCCGTTGTGTCTGGCCACCCTGTAATCAGTTTTCCTTTGTATTTTGACAAGTGCCAGTGTTTCTAGTATTCTTCTTCTGAAGGAAAAGAACCTTCTTTATTTTATTTTATTTTTATATAAATTACAGTTTTTCCACTTTGCATCCTAGCTGTAGCCCCCTTCCTCATTCCCTCCCAAACTCACCCTCCCTCCCTCATCTCGTCCCATGCCCCTCTCCAAGTCCACTGATAAGGGAGGTCCTCCCCTCCCATCTGACCCTAGCCTATCAGGTCTCATCAGGAATGGCTGCATAGTCCTTCTTTAGTAAGGACTGAGAGCTACACTGATCTCTGGGTATAACGATAAGTATTTAGAATGCAGTGAAAAATTATGTTTATTTATTAAAATGGTAATAAAAGCTTTGCTAAGATCTATGAACTCACTAATTCTAGGAATATTGGTGGGTTTCAAGTACCAGGTGATATACACATTTATAGACTTAGCAAGTCCCCCACAACTTCAAAAACATTTTAATGTTTTCCTTTGATCAAATTTAATCTTCTTTATTTCAATAGCAGATGAGTACATAACATTTCTGGACAACACACTAATAGTAATGTAAATTACTGTTTGTCTACATAAGTAGTTTACACATTTTATACCAAAGAGCATGACATATATAAAATCACCATCCTTCCCCTTTTTAAAAATTATCTACACCCACCTGGATTTGTTACATTCATTTCTAATTATTATTATTATTGTTTTTATTACATGCATATGAATTTGCACACACACAAAGCCAATCAAGTCTGTTTAGTGTTGCTCATATTTATGTATGTTTAGGCTGACCGCTTCAGACTGGATCACCTAAAATGAGCTAGTTTCTGAAAGGATGGTCAACAGTCTTTATTTTCCAGTAAGCCTTCATCTAGGAGCGTGGCTTTATAAAATTTCTTTGATCCATATTACATGTCAGCTGGTATTTTCATGATGTAGGCATTTTTTAGGCAGCCATATTTAGATTTTATGAAAGCAGCCTCACTAATATGTTGAGAAAGTACTATCTTATAGCAGGCATTCTGTTTTGTTTGTTTGCTTGTTTTTCATTTACAATCTTTGCATATAGTCTCCCATGATATTTCCCAAGTATTAGATGTAAGACTTGTGATGTAGATGTATTTAATGGGACTGGAAAATCTAAGGCATTTGATTTTTTTCTGCACTTATACCAGTGGTGGATTTATGAAGTAGACTCAATCTGGTGTAAAAACAAGCTTCTTTGAGGAGGGATGAGAGTTAAGTTTATCTTTAAACATAAAGAGAAGTATTTAGAATAGTTAGAAGGTACATTAAGAAAACTATTTCAAAAAATGGTAATAGTAATTTTTCCTCTAAGGTGTATGACTTTTCATGTCAGCAGTAGGTGGCTATTTTTGTGATACCAGACATTGCTTAAGTTCAATTAGACAGCCATTTGGTCATCTCATTATATCACTATTGCACTGTTGTGGGTATATTTCCAGGCCAGTGATTTCTATGAAATACACAGTTAAGACCTGTGTAGGAATACTGGTCACTTTCTCTCTTGATAGCTTATGAAGTTTCTCCTCATGCCATGATATTTAGATTTCAGGGAAGAAGTTTCAAGGTCAGTAACAGCTAGAATATTCCACGTCCTGTGTTTTTAATTTTCTGATGTCATTGACAACAGGGTTTTACTTTCAAGTTCCATTAAGCAAACAATGGCAATAGATATATCTTATGTTGTGCTCATAGAAACTTAGGGGGCCTCTTGGAAATTATCTGACCAATGATTTCAAGGAAAAACTTTTCCTTGCCTGGCTATACATATTATAGTGTTTGTCTATTACATATTATATACATGTAAATGTAAATATAAATTATACACTATCTTATAAAAATAATGTTTCCAAATGTTTTTTTCAAGCATTCTTGGTTTTATCTGTTTAGTTATTCTTCACCAAGGCAGATAAGATGTTTGCTTTTGTGTGCATTTGTAACCAGTGATTTTAGGTAAGTTCCTAATTCTCAAGTGGGGATAACGCTTTATCTACAAATGTGCCAAGGAGATTTAGAAATTTAACCACATTTTTCACTGCTTTAGGTTGCTCAACTATAGAGGAGTAGGTATAGTCAAACAGCTCACTGGGCAGACACTTTCTGCACAACTTAATGAATCTTTGCCATTGATAAAATGCCAAATGATCCCCTCTTAAGATTACTGATTGGCTTGCTCTTTGATCACCTCACCCTGAGGGGGGAGCAGCCTTATCATGCCACAGAGGAAGACAATGTAGCCACTCCTGATGAGGCCTGGTAGACTAGGATCAGAAGGAAGGAGAGCAATACCTTCCCTATCAGTGGACTTGGGGAGGGGCATGCGTGAAGAAGGGGGAGGGAAGGTGGGATTGGGAGGGGAGGAGGGGAATACAAAGTGAAAAAGGTGTAATTAATAAAAATTAAAAAAAAGAATTATTGTTGTAAATAAACTAGCACACTTCACAAGAAAACTAATCTCTTTGGAGAAGAAACTGGATAATAATCATGTATTTCTTTGCTAAAGATATTTTAGACATTAGTTCTATTAACATAATATATTACCAATCTACACCTTTCTTTTGTACTTTGCATTAGCAGTTATCATTTTCCACCCCTGGCTAAAGGTTTCACAAGAGCAGGAGAATTGATGTGTTTTAAATGGGAAGCCCCTGTCTAATGACTTGAAAAGGCAGCTACATGATATGATAATGAGTTGGCAAGCACTGAGACAGTCATCTATTCAAGTGAGTGGAGTGGTACCTACTGCAGGTGATGTTTCCCTTGAAGTCGTAAGTTAGTGAAAATAAGAACTCACTTTACATGACTCAGTGGCTGGTATTTGATCACCACCCCCTGAGGGGGAGCATCCTTACCAGGCCACAGAAGAAGACAATGAAGCCAGTCCTGATGAAACCTGATAGGCTAGGGTCAGAGGGAAGGGGAGGAGGACCTCACCTCTTGGTGGACTTGGGGAGGGGCATGGGAAGAGATAAGGGAGGGAGGGTGTGATTAGGAGGGTACTGGAGAGGGAGCTACAGCTGGGCTACAAAATGAATAAATTGTAATTAATAAAAAGTAAATTAATTTAAAAAAGAGCTCACTTTATTATTTTTTGCATAAATTCTAAAGTTCTTTTTCATTCCTGATGTAATAGTTTTTGTAGCATTAATTAGAAAAATTACCATTCATATATTCAAGGTTTTATTAATACAGACTGCTATATCTGCTATATAAAATCACATACAATGTGTCTTAATACATTGTATTTTCAAATTCATCGTAATCATTTAGCACATACACACGTTTACTTTTTAAATTTATTTATATATTTATTATAATTTATTCACTTTGTATCCCTGTTGCAGTCCTCCCCCTTGTCTCCCACCCTCCCACTTCACTCCCTATGCCCTTTTCCTAGTCTCCCGATAGAGAAGGTCCTCCTTCCATTCTCATCTGACCCTTGCTCATCCTAAACTGGTACTTTTCTATTTATTACAATAAGTGTCTTAATTTTTATACACAGTTAACATATATTACAGCCTAACTCAAGCTCAATCACAAATAAACCACTAATAAACTGCTTGCAAATAAACTACAGTCATTCACGTTAGTTCTTTTTACTGATTCAGACATTCATATAATGTGTACAGTTCTAATTGTCTACAGTTATAAACCATGTTTTTATAGAAATTTTAACTTGCTATTCAAGACAGTTATGTTTTAACATCGATGGGGCTTATGAAATTAAGAGAATTACTTATGTCTCACACATTCCTGCTATAGGTTTCAACACTTCAGAAACCTTTAAAAAAGGAATATTATTTTGCTTATAAAAGATGTTGCATGTAAGAAGAAAAATGGCAAATTAAGTGTTTATATTATTGGAAATATATTAAATTTCTAATGCCAAATTTACATTTACTTAATGCATATAGTCAAAGTATTCACAGATTCAGTATATGTATTATTTGTATCTATTTTTTCCTCTTCAAGAACACATTTTAAATAATTTTCTTCTTCTACTCTCTCACTATCTGCTCTTGAATATTTAAGATTGAATGCCTTCTCCTGTGCTCCCAGTATCAAATAGTAAATGTTTTCTTGAGGATCTTCTGTGATACAGGGGATTAATAAACATTAGAAGTATGTTATTAAGTACTAATTTTCTTATTTATCTATTAACCCCCACCATGATTTTGGTATTACTTCTGAAATCATTTTTGGTTTAGTTGTTGATTTTTTTAGCTGAGATACAATGCTTTCAGATTGATGCAATTAGACTTTGGCATGAGGGGTTATATGTAAAATATTGTAAGAATGTAGGCATCTTAAACGCTATTAAGAATTAAATTTCACATTATATGATTACACACACGTACGTATTTTTTGTTTTTCTCTAAGATTATTGAATGATATGTCCCATTGAGAGCTTATAACACAGCCCTCTGAGGACTTTTTTTATATTCCTGCCTGCCTGAACTAGGGAATTGTCAGCTAAGCATTGCTTCTTGTAGTTTGTTTGTTTTCTTTTTCTGTTTCATTTTAAAATTTATTTATTTTTTTATTAATTACAGTTTTTTCACTTTGTATCCAGGCTGTAATCCCCTCCCTGGTCTCCTCCGACCCCCCCACACACACCTTCCATCTTCTTTTCCCATGACCCTCTTCAAGTCCACTAATAGGGAAGATCACAGCCACGCTGACATTTTAACATTCTAGCTACTTTGAATACCATAGTCTAGTCCCAAAGACCAGTACATATTCATCCAAAGCAGGAGCATAATCTATTCCTGATACAGGCTTCAGGATTCAACAGTCTCCATCTCAGTGAAGCAGGTCTTGGAAAGGAATGGAAGAAGTGAATAGGAGGGACAAGGGGACAAAAGAAAGCTAGAGAGTATATATATATATATATTAAATATATTTATATTTATATATTTTTTTTAATTTAAAAAATATATAACAAATTATTTTAAAAGATAAAAAATTCTTGGTGAATTCTAAATAATCTTATTCTCCCTGAAGCTATCCCCACCCAGGCTAGACGGAGTGCCTTAGCATTGTAATGCAGCAGAAGCTGGGCTTCCTGAGAATGTTGTAACAGTAGGCTCAATAATTTACCAATAGTAAAGGAGCTGGTTTTGCATAAATAAGGAGCTAGCGCTCTCAGCTTTGACAGTGACAGTGAGAGCAGCAAAGAGTCTTCTAAAGGCTGCAGATAGCCAATGACCTGAGGGCTGTTACATCCCAGGCTCATAGCTGAAATACCAGGGGTCAACTAATAAGTTTGAGATAAGAACTGGCAGGAGCCTCCAGGAGGCAGCAATATGATGAAATCATGGGTCCATGAGAATGTAAATTTTAGAGAAAATAAGACTTGGAAAGCCTGAATGATATAAAAGTTTGAGAGCTACCAGCATTAAAAAGACATGTAGTATAGATATGGTATATGCATATCCCATAGATAGCTGGTATAGATAGCTCAGCAGATGGACTATTAGCTACTGACTCATTCACAGCATGATTTTAGAACAATGAATACTTGGCTTTAGGTTTACATAGATAAGGACCTGGCTATAAAAGCTGTGAAATGTGAGCCTCTGGCTCTGAAAGACTAGGTCAATTGGAACTGGAACTCAGGTTCCCAACATCACATCTTTCCTCTGGAAAGACTTCTGTTCAGATAATGCATAAGAATCTTCAGCTCAGACAAAAATCACCAATCCTTAATCATTAATATATTATTCATCACTGAAGTTTTCTATCACAGTATCCATAATTTGGGAATTAAATTGTTCATTTATAAACACTGAAAGAACAGAATAAGCAAAATGCACAGTGCATACTACGTCAATATCTAGTTAAAGATGGACAATTCACTAATTTCTTTAGTGATTAAAATGTACTGTCTCAATTTTAACTTGCCTGCCGCTAAACTTCAGTTATACTTCAATACAGCTGATCTGAAGATGACTTAAAAATGACATTTTATTTCATGAGAGTCAGTTTTATTGGCTTATGTAGTATTAAAAAGATAGGAGCACACCATCATGTATAATATAATATAATATAATGTAATATAATATAATGTAATGTAATGTAATATGATAAAATAAAAAACCCTGAAGTAAATAAAAAAATAACAAGTATGATTTCCAAAAATTAATGTCTATGGCTGAGAGGCACAAGTTTCTAAGAGGCTATCAAGACAATTAGCTTATTCTAAAGATCTGAGATGTCTAAGACATTAGCATTTACACTTTCACTTTTTTAAAATTTTGGAATAAGTTAGATTTAGTCTAAGAGCATAAGTAGGTGGTAATTTTAGCACATACATACATAAGAGCCACATCACTATGAAGAAGCTCTTTTCCTAAGAGAGGTGCACTCTCACTGTTTGATCCTAAGTAGAGAGAAAGTAGAAATTATCTGGCAGATGAGCTAATGTGACACATTTATACATGATTATGAGACTATAGGCAATTTGATTGGGCAATGTTGGTAATAGAGAATTCAATGAATACAGATTTTGAAAAATACATTTTTTGTCAAAGTAATTTAAGTTTACAAGAAAAGGTTTTCAAAAACTGAGCACTAAAGTTTAAGATAAAATTAAACTATAGACAGCTTAAAATGCCCTACAGACAATCATTAACTTCAGTGAGATGGTTATTTCTTCCTGGGAGAAGAAACATATCTCTTCATCATCTTCCTATAAAAAATACCATTATTTTCTTATCAGTGTCTGGCTTTTATACATAATAATTTTGCTATCTAAGTAGATGCTTTAAATAATATTTCATTCTCTGTGTGTTTAATCATTATTTAAGCCTAATTTCCTGGTTTTGAATCTAAGGTTGCTATGTTTTATAATTTGTATTTTTTATAAATTCATGTTGTCGTAGTTAATTATCAATTGAATGCACATTTCTTCAGGTAGGCATTTACAGTTGCTTATAGATATTTATTCCCAAGTGACTTGTCTGGTCGTCTCATTACTTGCACAATAAATTGATTGGTCTGCAGAGTCTTTCTTTAAAATTCAACTATTCTAATGTCTAAAGAAAACACTGCCATATAGTGAGTTACTTATAAAAACTGCCAAATCTCATTACATATAATACAAGAATTCTACCATAATTAACCAAACTTTACAATTCAAAGGTTCATCTTGACCCAAGCAACAATGATACCCTGCTTGGTTACATAAAGAAGAAGCCATAATTGCTGTATATTCTGTTCCAAAATTAGCTTTTTAAAATATTAATTTATTAATGCTTTGGTGGAACTTAGAACTATAATTAAGGCAAACTGCAATCTACCAAGTTATTTTTTTTTAAATTTTACTGTCCCATCATAAAATTAAGTTCTCAGTGATCAGAATCTGTCTTACAATCATCTCTTGTTCTCAGAAGCAATGCAAAAAATTTAAAGATTATACTTTTATTCACATTTCTTTTGTAATTTTATTCTAGTATGTTTATAAATGATGATATTTAACATAAAACAACATTAATTTTTATCTTTTTAGAAACTGTAGCATCATCAGTTTTTCTACTAGTTAATTAAGATGAATTAGTTAAATAAATGAATCAAATTTATTGGTGAGAGTTGTTTTTAATTATATCTCTGTGATGCAAATGTGCTGTAAATATCCATCTTGAAATACTTTATTCAAAAATATAAATATCACAGTATTTTATGTTTAGAAGAGTAGAGCGATTATGGTTGATAAAACTGAAAAAAATTTTCAAGCATAAAAATTTCATCAGCACTTCCATAAATTTAAGAGAACTTGAATGTGTTGATTTGTTTGATTCTGTATCAGAAAGTGAGTCAAAGTAAGTTGCAAAATAAAGTCTGTAAATTCAGTAAAATATCTGGAAAGTCACTTTCCATTTTCCAGACTAGGCTTTGTGAATTGTGGGAATTTGAACACTGCTTAAATAGGTAAAAATCATGTGGCTGGCAGGGCTGTTGCTATGTGTTCCCTATCTCTCTGAAGAAAACTCCTGGTGTTACTTATAATCTCGATTTCTGTGAGATCTGCATCTGTAGATACCCATTGCTCTTCTTTTACCTTTTTTTTAAGTTCACAGGAACACTTTTAAAAATACACAAAAATTAAAGAAAAAAACCAACTAATATGCTATATGTTATATGTGTACTTCCCAACATTAATTTGTCAGGTATCTGAAGTAAGTACCAATAAAGAGTAAGGCTGAGGATAATGCATTTTGTAGAGAATGATGGAGCTTCACAAATTTTCTTAAAAAATAAAGTATCAAACATCCAATATGATATAGTAAGTTAAGAATGTTAATCATTCTCAATAGTGACATTATTAGGAGGGTGTTCTAGATTCTATATAGTCCCTGGTTTTTAACAACACAAGTATAAAGCTGCCCCTATCTTCATGCTTCAACACTGCGGAATGCTATGCCTTAAAGATGGAGCTGGTTTCCGCCTTCCACCTTCCCGATGGTGAGTGCTCTCTGTCACAAACAACTCCATATTTGGCTAAGGCTGAGGATCTGGCTTGCTTCCATGTATGTGGACCTATCTGCATTGCCCACGTGGCATGCTGGGGTTGGCTACCCAGAGGCTATTTAAGCTGTGGGCTGGCTTTCCCCAGGGTCAGAAGATTGTTCAAGGTTCCTGAATAAACTGCATTGAAAAAAAAGAACCTTAAATAAAGTAGATTTGGTGAAAAATCTAAGTCTACAACAGTTTCTAAAAATCTGTTCATCTTTCTGTGTGCTGATTAATAGAAATATTATGATAGTTCTAGTCAGAGATCAGGGAAAATGGCGATTCTCCTAAAACCAATCTACAGATTCAATGCAATTCCCATAAAAAAAAAAAATCGGAATTCTTTACAGAACCTGAAGCAACAATTTTCAATTTCATATGGAAAAAAAAAATCCAAAATTGCTAAAGCAATCCTTTACAGCAACAGATTGTCTGGAGGTATCTCCATCCCAGTCATCAAGCTGTACTACAGAACAATAGTAATAAAACCTGCATGGTACAGGCATAGAAACAGAATGGTGAATCAATCGAATCGAATAGAAAACCCAGAAATATACCCACACACCTACAGATACTTGATTTTTGACAAAGAAGCCAAAACCATACAATTGAAAAAAAGCATCTTCAACAAATGGTGTTGGTCTAATTGGATGTTTACATGTAGAAAAAATGCAAATAGTTTCGTATTTATTACCCTGCACAAAACTAAAGTCCAAGTGGATCAAAGACCTCAACATAAAACCAGACACACTAAATCAAGAAATCAATAAAGGAATATTGAATGGCAGACAAACACTTAAAGAAATGCTCAATGTCCTTTGTCATCATGGAAATGCAAATCAAAATGACCCTGTGATTTTACCTTACACCTGTAAGAATGGCTAACATCAAAACTCAAGTGCTAACATCAAAACTCAAGTGACAATACATACTGAAAAGGTAATAGAGAAAGGGAGGCCATCCTCCATTGCTGGTGTGAATATAAACTTGTACAACAACTTTGGAAATCAATCTGGTGCTTTCTCAGACAATTGGGAATAGTGCTACCTCAAGATCCAGCTATACCACTCCTAGGCATGTATCCAATCCAAAATATGCTCAAGTACATAACAATGCCATTTGCTCAACTATGTTCATAGCAGGTTTATTCATAATAGCCACAATCTGGAAACAATCCAAATGTCCCACAAAAGAGAAATGGATACAGAAACTGTGGTACATTTACACAATGGAATACTACTTAGCAATTAAAAACAAGGAAATCATGAAATTTGCAGGTAAATGGTGGGGAATAGAAAGATCATCCTTAGTGAGGTGTCCCAGAAGCAGAAAGACACTAATGGTACATACTTACATATAAGTGGATATTAGACATTTAATATAGGATAAACATACTAAAATCTATACACCTAAAGAAGCTAAGCCAGAAGGAGGACCCTGGGAAGGATGCTCAATTCTCACTCAGATAGGCAAACAGGATAGACATTGGAAGAGGGAGAAAATATGGAACAGGATAGGATCCTACCACAGAGAGCCTTTTAAAGACTCTACCCAGGAGGGTAGCTAAGAGGATGATGAGACTCATAGCCAAATTTTGGGAAAATGCAGGGAATTTTATGAAATAATGGGGAGATGACAGACCTGGTCATCTCCAGGTCAGGAGCTTCACAAGGAGAGCATTGGAACTATAAAAAAATCTGGGCACAGGTGTCATTTTGAGACTGATATTCCAACTAAGGGTCATACATGGAGATAACCTAGAACCCCTGGACAGATGCAGCCCATGGTAGCTCAGTTTCCCAGTGCATTACCTAGTAAGAGGAAGAGAGGATGTCTCTGACATAAACTCCGTGACTACTTTTTTTGATCACCTCCCCCTGAGGTGCCACAGAGGAAGACAATGTAGCTAGTCCTGAAGAGACCTGACATGCTTGGATAAAGTAGAAGGGAAGGGACAACTCCCCTATTAGTGGACTGGGGGAGGGGCATGGGAGTAGAAGAGGGAAGGAGGGTAGAATTGGGAGGAAGTGAGGCAGAGGACCAAAGCTGGGATACAAAGTGAGTAAATTGTAATACATAAATAAAAATAAATAAAATTCTATAATGCAGGGAATCATATGAAAGAAGAAGGAGTTAGTATGACCTGGAGAGGACAGGAGCTCCACAAGGACCAAATATTTCAGGGCACTGGGGTCTTCTATAAGACTGGTTCTCCAACCAAGGACCATGCATGGATATAACCTAGAACCCCTGCTTGGATGTAACCCATGGGAGCTTATTATTGAAGTAGGTTACCCTAGTAAGAGGAACAAGGACTATTTCTGACATGAGATCAATGGCTGGCACTTTGACCCTCTTCCCTAAGGAAGGAGCAGCCTCGCTAGGCCACAGAGAAGGACATTGCAGCCAGTCCTGAAGATACCTAGGGTTGGGTGGAAGGGGAGGAGGACCTCTTCTACCAGTGGAATTGGAAAGGGGCAGGGAGGAGGGAGGGAGAAAGGGGGGGATTGGGAGGGAATGATGGAGGGAGCTATAGCTGAGATACAAAGTAAATAACCTGTGATTAATATAAAAAATAAAAAGTATAAAAATAAAATAAAAATTTTAAAGTATCTAAATAACACCTTTATAATAATCACATTTTTAGCTGAATAGTGATGGTACATGTCTCAGTCCAAGCACTGAAGTGGCACAGGCAGGTGCCTCTCTGTGAGTTCAAGGCCATCCTGGTCTCCAAAGTGAATTTTAGAACAACTAGGGATACCAAAAAGAAACATTTTTTAAAAACCAAGCCAAACCAACGAAGAACCAACCAACCAGACAAAAACGACTAATTTGTTTGTGGTTCTTTTTAAAAATTTATTTAGTTATTTAGTTTGGTTTTTCAAAACAGTGTTTCTCTGCGGAATTCACTCTGTAGACCAGATTTGCCTTCCTCTCCCTCCTGAGTGCTGATATCACCACTACAGGCACCCCCCTTCTTTATATGCTTTCACCAACAATGATTTTTATCTTTTGCTATCTTTAATATACTTGTCTTTATATACTACTGTATTAGTAGTCAATTATTCTCTAATAAGCAATGACATTTACTACATTACCTTGAATACATTTCATAGATATCTGAAATATTTTTTGGGCAATCCTATTTCATTATTAATATTTTGAAACAAATATCTATTAATTTTAGTTAATAATACACATTATTAAAATATGTTATTTTTATTTTTAATTTATTTTTTCTGGTCTGAATATTTAAAATCTTAACTAATTACAAATTATTCACTGTGTATCCCACCTGTAGCTGCCTCCTCCCTTCCAAACCACACCTTCGTTCTCCCTTCCCCACCCATGCCCCTCCTCCAGTCCACTGATAGGTGAGGTCTTCTTCCCCTTCCTTCTGATCTTAGTCTATCATTTCTCATCAGGAGTGGCTGCATTGTCTTCCTCTGTGGCCTGGTAAGGCTGTTCCCCCCTCAGGGGGAGGTTATTAAAGAGCTAGTTACTGAGTTCGTGTCAGAGACTGTACCTGTGCCCATTACACTTGGACACTGAACGGCCATGGGCTACATTTGTGCAGGGGTTCTCCATGAATGGTCCTTGGTTGGAGTCTCAGAAAAGACCCCTGTGCCCAAATTTTTTTTGGTTCTGTTGCTCTCCTTGTGGAGCTCCTGTCCTCTCCTGCTCTTACTATCTCCTATTTCTTTCTGAAGATTCCCTGCACTCCCCTCAACTGAGGAATGGATACAGAAATTGTGGTATATCTACACAATGGAATATTACTCAGTGATAAAAAACAAGAAAATCATGAAATTTGCAGGTAAATGGTGGGAAGTGGAAAAGATCATCCTGAGTGAGGTATCCCAGAAGCAGAAAGACACACAGGGTATATACTTATTCATAAGTAGATATTAGACATATAATATAGGATAAACCTACTAAAATCTGTACACCTAAAGAAACTAACCAAGAAGGAGGACTCTGGCTAAAATGCTCAATCCCCATTCAGAAAGGCAAAGAGGATGGACATCAGAGAAGGAGAAAACAGGGAACAGGACAGTAGCTTGCCATAGAGGGCCTTTAAAAGGTTCTACCCTGCAGGGTATCGAAGCAGATGCTGAGACTTATTACACTATTCATTGTTCTCTGTTTTCAACTGATTTATTCTTTTCCTTTACCAGAAGCCTATTCCGAATACAATTGCATTTGGTCATCTCTCTTTCTATGGTTTTTCTTGTCTGTAGCATTGTCCACACTCTTTGTTCCTATTGACTTTGACGGCATTAATGAATAACTTAAATTTGCCTTAGATAAATACTTCAAAGGCCGAAAATATTTTAACTTATAAATTGGAGATTGTGATATTAGTGCTATTTATATAAAAATCATCCTTTGAACATGTAAAGAAACATCAGAGATAAAAACAGAAGTGTGTAACAATAATTTGTTCCCACAGAACAATCATATTTTTGAACTTCTTTTGGATTGCCTTTGGCAATATGAAACCAGTTATTATGTGTCTATGGCAAATATATATTCTATCAACATTTCCATTTTTATGAAAAAAGAAATATGGTGGTTTACTGGGTATCATAATTTCTTTCAAAACGTGGAAGTCTTTTTTCCTTTCTTTTCTTCTTTCTATTTTTTATTTTCTTATTATTACTATTATTATTATTATTATTATTATCATTATTATTGATTTTTCAAGACAGGGTGTCTCTGTGTAACAGACTCATTTTGCAGATCAAGCTGCCCTCAAACTCACAGTCATCTGCCAACTTCTGCCTCCCTCAGTGCTGGGATTAAAGGCATGTGCCACCATACCAGGCTGCATATTCTATTTTTTTAAATCCATAAAAAATTTTGATATGAAGTGGTCATGAGGTCAAATTCAACTTCTCTGCACACACATTTTCCCTAGGAATAGTTCACAGCTTCCAATATATTATATACAAAAATCTGGAGGAGACAGAAAGTTAATAAATGAGTGGTGTGAAATGTCTGTTCTCTTGCCATAAACACGTTCGGATGACACATGAAAGTAGACTGTCCATCAACAAGCTATAAATCATGAACTGCACCATAGGAATCAACTGATTAAAAAATGGCAGACTGTAAAAGGTACTCTTTTCAAGGAAAACTTTAATTTCATGGTTTAGTCTATGCATTCCCTCAAAAATAATTATTGAGTGTCTACTCATGCTAATATTTCCCTGACAAAGTTTAAATATTTAAAGAGTTCTTGTTCTTGGGGAGCTTGAAACAGTAGTTGCTTTATCATCACTATGTTTTATTAAAAAAATACATCTTATTTTACTGTAGGCATACAGCAGAGTTAAACTATACAACTAATTATTTAGAAAGTACTAATTCACTTATCATCTAACACTATAAGAATGCTAGAGAAAAATCATTCCTCTTCAAATGCTACTATACAAAATCCACTTTACCATACTGTCTGTTTGTGTGTGTCCATGCTTGCATGCATGCACATGTCAGAATGTTTCTTGGGTGAAACTCATCAAAGAAGTATATTTGAGTTTTGGTCAACACATTCTTTTTAGTACAGATGGTGTTCCCACACAGTAGCTTAGTGTTCATTCTATTGCCATCCTGACAAATGAGCACACAAAGAGTAAATGAAATTTGATTAGCACTTCTGCTTTTTTAAGCAGCTGTTGTAACTGATATAAATTATTCTTTTAGAATTTCTAACATATGCCAAAGCATTTATCACAGATTAACTGCATGAACTTGCATGCTATTACAAACCTTTCGGCTCATTTTGAAAAATGGGCAGAGAAATTTTTCACAGCTGCTATTAAAACATGTATGAAATGCATAATTGTAATTCTAGTAAGTAAAATAACATTTTGTATTGAAAGAAAAGGGGCCTTTTATTGGACTTAAAGGAAGAAATATTGGTATAATGTTCTTTTGGAATGTATACACCTTACCCTTGTTCATTCTAACGCTGATTTCTCTCTCCCACTCACTAGTTTTAATCCAGACATTGCATTCTGATTCTTATTCTAAGCATCACCTGTCACAATTTTGTGTAAACATGCCAAAATAAAACAACCAGCCACAATGTTGAGCAATGGAAAGGAAGAAGTAGAGGGAGAGGGAGGGAGGAGCCAGAGGAGAGGATGGAGTAGGAGGCAGAGGAGGAAGAGAGCAGCAGGGAGAGGCTGGGAAAGAGAGGCTGGAGCAGAGTTATGGAACAACATGGAGAATGAACTGGACCTAAGATTTCACAACAAGCAAGTATAAATAGATAAATCTAAATGTTAAGAAACTATGAGGGCTTGGAAGTTTAACTATTGCCCAGCACTGTGTTCTAGGTTAACTAAAACAACAACAACAAGAACAACAAAACAAGACAATAGAACTCTCTTTCTTCTCTATGGCTCTCTCTCTTACCCTCTCTGACTTCCCTTTCTTGGGCACCTTACCCATTTCCCTTTCTCTCTTCTCCTTTGTTCTCCCACTACCTCCCTGTCTCTCTGTGTCTCTGTCTCTCTCTCTCCACCTCCATACAGTAAATCTTTTCATAACAAGAAAACATGACAATAGTATATGAAAATGAGGTATTTCTTATTCTGTTATTATTTTCCCACTATTAACAAATGCTTTTCGAATTAACAGACTTGACACTATTAATGGGCCTTAACACCAAAATCTGTACATATGGCTCAAAATATTTAGACATAGCCATCTTTTCTTTCTCTTTGTCTCATATGCTTAATGTCATACAATTTCTAAAACATTATATTTGAATCCTTTTTATATTGTTTGTTGAAAATATCACAACTCTGAAATAATATGACCTTTTTATCAGCAGCAAATTAAAAATGAAAATAATTATTGTTTAAGTGCTTATTTCTTCCCAGTGTTCAATGCCTCATTTTAAGATGTGAAAGTATACACAAAAATGAAAAATATATATTATCATTAATATTTTCTAATATTATTACAACTATTTATATTTTAGAGTTTATATTTTCAGAATGTATTCACCAACAATTTATCACATTTGGAAAAGTTACAGCTGATATTAACATCAGATATTACTTGTCTTGTTTGTATGACAAGTAATATAAATAGTTTTTAGTTTTCCACAAGAGACTAACACAAAATGAAACATAGTACATGTTTTCTCATTAGTTTATTATGTACATATTTTTATTTTAGAGAAACAACTGTATTAAAAAATCAGTATCATAAATGTATCGCTTCAATATAAACCTTAGATTGATTCTAGTGATGTTAGTTACCATGGTAATAGGAGTTTGCTCTTTTAAACAGTTTTTATTCTTATTGCCTTTCTACTTATACTGGTGATTTTTTTTATATATATAAATAGGATTTGTGGGGGTGTAATATTGAGATATTTAATTTAATTTATTTATTTATTCATGGGTAATTCTGTGGCATGGACGTGAGTTTTGTATAAATATTATCAACATCACTTTTTATGTGACAATAACAATAATATTCAAAGAAAAAGGAACCAGCTAGAAATTTGAGAAGGGGTCATGGTAGGGGTTCAAGGAAGGGTAACTAAGAGTGGCTGGAAGGAAAAATGCACCCAAATGGGGTGATGCAGTTGTATTTCAATTAGGAACATGTCTTTAAAATATCACATTTTAAAGCATAGTAGTCTCCATGAAGCAGTAAAGTGTGTAAAAAATATAAAAAGAAAGTAGTATTCTAATAAAAGAATTAAAATGAGTTTGATATTAAAGAGACATACTTGTACTTGGAAATAAAATTGGCTAAATCATCTAGACAGTGTAAAGATAAAGAAGTTTATATTGAAGCATTTCCTAGTTCTTCTTGGGAGCATAGATTTAGAAAAAAAAAGCAGCAAGAGAATATATAGTAATAACTTATCTTTTAAAAGCTTTAGAAAAGCTGATGTAAATACATGTTAAACCTTCAAACACCCTCCTGAGGTAATATATATATATATATAATATATATATATATATATTACCTTACAGTAATAAGTTATACATACTGTTTTGCTTATTCTCCTTAATCTTTAAAACTTTGAGTTTTGCTCTACTGCAACTTTGCTTTTCAACTTTTGTTTTTAATTTCATACTAACTACATAGCTGGGCTGACGTAAAACTTTTTATCCTCCATCCTTAGCCTCCAGTTGCCACCAGAACTGAGTAATTTCTCAATTTCAAGAGAAGATAATTCATTTAAGCTTTGTCTTTGTTGTTCTCTATACAGATGTTGTTGCTGAACCTCTTTAGCAAAGGCAATTTTTACTCAAAGTATCTTGGAGTCACAGAAGTCCTTGCACTGGTAGATACGAGCTAGGGAAACCAGGATTTTTAAACATGCAGAATCAGAAAGAGATGTATAACCTGTTTTCCTCAGAGAAGTCTGGGGGCAGAGTTGCTTAATAACCTCACTGACCTCTGCACTTTAGGGTAGTACACATCCAGCTCCCACAGAATTTCACAAACAGCACTCACTATAAGTAGTTAATAACAAAGGCCACCTCTGTGCTCTTTGTATCATGGAAACCACACCAGATCTTTCCATAGGCCCTTGAGATAGCCCATATATAGCTTATCTATAGAACCCATCTTCATGGAAGAGCAACATGTATTTTGAAAAGAGTTTTGATGTATGCCTTATTGTGTACTCAGGATTGTGTCACACAAGGAATCTTTTTCCTCCCAAATGTCATTGTACTTACATACGCTTAAAATAAGCAGTCTGGTGTCTGATTCTACAGGTTTGAACCGACCTACTCTGTCATGATAAACCATATTTCCTTCTTGCCTCATGTGAATCCTTATTCTGACAGTCCTGGTTTTCACAGACATATCCACAGAGTAGAATTTTAGTTGAGCAATTGGTTAAACTTAAAGACCTTCAATAGGAGAACAAGGACATGCCTAATTCTGACTATGAATTCCTTCTATGTTATTTGAAGAAAAACATTCAAATTTGTGATTTTTTTTATTTACTGTGATTTATAATTTAGTAAATTTATTTTATTGGAACAAATTTAATAAGTATCCACTTTGTTTTATAATTATACTGTACAAATGTATATATGAATAATAAGTTATTAATACATGTAATCTGCCAGAGCAAAACAGAACACACACATTTGGTGGATTAAATAATAGAAATCTCCATTCACACAGTTCAAGTATTGGAAGTTTATTGTCAAATTGCATTCAGGATTTGTTTCTGAGGGAACCCTTCTTTATCCTTGTCAACTGCCCACCTGCTTCCTCAGTCATCACATCTACTTTTCTCCTGATAAGTGGAAGCAGAGATAAATATATTTGTTATCACTGCCTCTGATAAGTACTCAAATCATGTGGTGTAGAGGCCCCATACCTATTGTCTCATATAATGTTTATTGTCTACTCTAGGTTCCTTTTGCAAATTTAATAATCATAGTGATTAAGCATGCAACATGAATATTATTGAAAGCCACAATTTAGTCCATTGTGGCATTTTGACTGGTATATTATTACTCACACTAATAGTCTACACATATGTTTGTGGTACACATCCAAAAGGAAATCACTACCAATGAAGTTGGTCTCTACAGTGATAGAAATATGGTTTTGTTTTACTTGTTGGTTGGGCAAATTCTATGTAGTGATTCCAACTAGCTCCAACCTTAGTTCCTATTTCTCTGCTGAGGTGACACCATGTTTCATGTTAAATCCACAGCATGGATTCACAATCTTTACCCTTTCTTTAATTCTTCTGGAAGTCAATGGATTAAAAAAGAAAAAGTTAATTTAAATAAAACAGTTATTTCACCCAACTCCAGCAGGCATTACCAAGCAACCTAAAGGCCACTCTGAACAAGATGCAGTAGCTTAACTACAGATCCGCACCTCCCCTTCCTGTCCTCCATGTAAAATTGATAGGCCCATCTCCAACTCTGTAGAAGAATACCTGATAGTCCGCCCTTTTCCTCTAACCCAGCTCTCCAAAGCATCACATAAATCTTCTTCAAACTTCCTCTCCCTGACACAGCCCACTATTTCATATTCCAGCACCAAGAGGAATGTCGTGGGAACACTACTGCTACACAGGCCAGGGAGACAGGTAGTCTAACTGGTGATCTTCACAATTCTTCCTCAAAATTCAACACTCCAGTCTCACCCCTAGCTCTGTAGCAGAACTCCTATTAAGGCCTCACCTTTCTCCTTGCCCCCATCTCCAAGGAATCACACAGATGTTTCCATCTAACTTTTCTTCCTCCTACACATCACTTCATTCCAGTCCCCAACTCCAGCAGGCATTCTCTGGGAATCTGAAAGCCACCCCACTCAGGGAAACCATTTGTCTAACTGGGGATCTTCACTTTTTCCATCTTTTCATCCAAATTCAACTCCTCAGTTTCGTTCTTTTCTCCCTAGAAAACCACCAAATATGAAGGATTCCATCTCTTTTTCCTCCTCCAGCAGCTTATGCAGACTTTCTTCTCCAAACCTCCTTGCCACCCTTCCTCATATTCCAGCCTCCAATTCCAGCAGAAATTTGCTGAAAATCCAAGAGCCAAGCCTGCTGAAAGCAAGCATGCCAGAGGAGGAAGTAGGCAAGCTTTAGATCATCATTCTTCTTCCTCTTCATCCAATTACCCAATGTTGTCCCCCTTTCTACAGCAGGTTACCTTTTGTTTCCTCTACTTACTCTGTGTACCGTTCCCAAAGGATCAGATCCTGGAAGAACATGCTAATTTCTTTCTCCTATGGACCACGCAGGCTACCCCAGCCCTAAGTCTCCTGTCCCTGAAACATATATTACCTGAAATCCCTAGTGGCTATACTTAGCAGGGTCCAGAAAGTGTTTCCACACAGCTACCACACCCTCCTAAGTACTATGGAGGTCAACAAAAACTAAGGAATAAAACATCCAACCAACAATGACAAGACCCACTATCAGGACCCAAAATTACATTCTCCAAACCCAGATGCCTTGATGCCAGTGTAAATACAAAATAACAGTCAGGACAATATGTCTCCACTAAAGCCTAGCACCCTTACCAGAAAAAGCATTGAGTATAGCAGCAACAGAGCTGAAGCAAATGACAAAGGCCTTAATATAGCCTTTTGGGGTATGATAGAAGTCCTTAAAGAGGAAATGAATAAATGTTCTATTTCTTTTTCTTTCTTTGTTTTGTTCTGTTTCTTAGAAATCTATGAAAACACAAACAATAGAAGAAAATGAATGAGGGTTCAAAAATGAAAGTGAAAATAGAATCAATAAAGAAAACCAAATGGAGAGAAATATGAAAATAAAATATTTAGGAACTCAAATCAAAATCTCAGATGGAAGCCTCACCATCAGAATACAAATGATGGAACAGAGAATCTCAGGCATTGAAGACAAATAGAATAAATTCATATCTTGGTCAAAGAAAATGTTAATTATAAAAATTCAAGGCACAAAATATCCAGGAAAATTTGGAGGCTATGAATAAACCAAATCGAGGAATAATTAGAATATAAGACTGAGAAGAAATCTGGGTAAAAGGAAAAGAAAACATTGTCAACAAAATTATAAAAGAAAAGTTTCAGACCAAAAGGACATTCCTATCAAAATTCAAGAAGCATCAAAAGACATCAAATAGACTGTCCCATAAAAGAAATTTCTCTGATCCATTTGGAGTTGAAATTGTGCAAGGTGACAAGTATGGATCTATTTTCTTTCTTCTATGTGCAGCCATCCAGTCTGATGAGCACCAATTGTTGAAGATGCTATAGTTTCTTCAAGCATGTAATTTTTTTTTTCAATGCAGTTTATTCAGGAACCTTGAACAATCCTCAGACCCTGGGGAAAGCCAGCCCACAGCTTAAATAGCCTCTGGGTAGCCAACCCAGGCGTGCCACGTGGGCAATGCAGATAGGTCCACATACATGGAAGCAAACCAGATCATCAGCCTTAGCCAAATGTGGAGTTGTTCGTGACAGAGAGCACTCACCATCGGGAAGGTGGAAGGCGGAAACCAGCTCCATCTTTAAGGCATAGCATTCCGCAGCTCTCTACAGTTCCCCCTTTTTGTTTTAGAAGCATCAGGCAAGAGTAGAGGTCTGATCTCTGATATTAGAAATAAATTGGGACTTTGTACCGATGTTCATTTAGGTGTCATCCACCCAAAGAGCATCAGACCCATCCGATACCTTTTTCTCAGAGGCGGGACCTGGGGTATCAACCCGCATGCAAGCAGACATGCTCTTCTCTGGGTCCAAAGTGGCTGACCCTGAGTGCAGTGCTTAGCCTTGCATCCTGAGCGTAACATTTTAGCTTTTTATGGTATCCAACCATGCTTGGGGAGAATGTCCTGCTTCAGTGGCTGTAAAGGCCTGAATGATCATGGCTGCATCACACTGTTGTGAGACTCTAATCTTGCATATATACCACAGGCAAACCAAGGAGACCAACACCAGAAGGCCTGCTAACGCTCCCATGCCCGCCCATTCCTTCAGATGATTCATGGTTGCAGCAATCTATGATGATAATCCTGTGGCTAGTCCTGCGTCCACTCTGGTAGAATTTACTGTGACAATGGCCACTCTCAGCTGCTCCATCGTAGTATCGAATTCTCCAGTCCAATTACCTAAAATATAGCTCGACAATTGTTTAGACAGATTTGCAGCACAGGAGACCAGACACCCTAAATCTGATAGAAGAGAAAGGGGAATATAGACTTGAACTTTGGTGCACAAATGACATGTTGACCAGAACACTAATAACACAGCACTGAGACCAACAGTTAAGGAATGGGACCTCATGAAGTTGAAAGTTTCTATATGGCAAAGGCCTCCATCATTTGAGCAAAGAAGCAGCCTACAGAATGGGAAAAGATCTTTGCCAATTATACACTTGATAGAGAGATGGTATCTAAAATATATGAAGAACTAAAAACCCTGAATATCAAAAATACAAATTACCCAATTAAAAGTGAGGTACAGAACTAAGCAGATAGTTCGCCAAAGATGAAGCACAAATGGCTGAAAAACACTTTTAAAAATGTTCAACATCCTTAGCCATGAGGGAAATGCAAATTAAAACAATTTTTTTTATGGTACTCTAGGAGAAAAACCTTCTTCATTTTTTTTTTTTTTTCAATGCTGTTTATTCAGGAACATTGAACAATCCTCGGACCCCGGGGAAAGCCAGCCCACAGCTTAAATAGCCTCTGGGTAGCCAACCCAGGCGTGCCACGGGGTCAATGCAGATAGGTCCACATACATGGAAGCAAGCAGAAGAGCATGTCTGGTTGCATGCGGGTTGATGCCCCAGGTCCCGCCTCTGAGAAAAAGGTATCGGACGGGTCTGATGCTCTTTGGGTGGATGACACCTAAATGAACATCTGTACAAAGTCCCAATTTATTTCTAATATCAGAGATCAGACCTCTACTCTTGCCTGATGCTTCTAAAACAAAAAGGGGGAACTGTAGAGAGCTGCGAAATTAAAACAATTTTGATATTTCATTTTACCCTGGTCAGCATGGCCAAAATCAATAAAAGAAGTGACAGCTCATGCTGGTGAGGGTGCAAGGAAGAAAGAACACTCATAGTTTTGGTGGGAATGCAAACTGGTCCAACCACTGTGGAAATTTCAGTCTGGCGGCTCTTCGGGAAGCTGGAATTAATGTTCATCAGGATCTAGCTGTACCACTTTCTGGTATGTGCCCAGTGGACCCCATCCTACAACAGAGAGATACTTGCCCATCCATGTTTATTGTCGCTGTGTTCATAATAGCCAGAAATTGAAAACAGACTATATGTTCTTCATCTGATGAGCAGATAGTTCAAATGTGGTACATTTATACAACAGGATAGTATTCAGTGTTAAGAAAAATAAAATTATGAGATTAGAGAGATTATGAGATTGTCCTACATGAAATAACACAGATGCCAAAATGCTAATATTGTACATTTTCTCTTATGTCTGAACATTAGCCTTCATTCAATATATGTGCTACAATCCAAATAACTACAGAGGCTAGATGCCAAGTAAGGGACTTGAGAAGAGACTCTCTTAAAAAACAGGAACTAGAATGCAGAATTATGGAGAGTCAATGGGAAACTGGAACTGGAGGATTAAATAGGAAAGGGGATGGGAGAGAAGGTAAAGGTGGGAATAAGGGGATGGACTGTTACTACTAAAGGCCATGTGAAAACTGGGTACCTTCCACTCTACATGATTTCCGTAATATGCGTATATGTTTATATTGAATGTATATTTATATGTAAACATTAATATATAGACAGAAGTTTAATAAATTAATATATTATATGTAAAAAAAAAAGCAGATGCTGAGACCCATAACCAAACCTTCGACAGAGTGTAGGGAATCATATGAAGGAAGGAGGAATGAGTATATCCTAGAGGGGACAGGGAACCCCACAAGGTCCAAATATATCTGAGCACAGGGGTCTTCTATGAAACTGTTTCAACCAAGAACCATTCATGGATATAACCTACAACCCCTGCTCAGACATAGCTCATGGTAGCTCAGTATTCAAGTGGGTTCCCTAGTAAGAGAGACAGGAATTGTTTCTGATATGAACTCATGAGCTTCCCCTCCCCCTTGAGGGAGGAGCAGCCTTGCTAGGCCACAGAAAAGGACATT
This sequence comes from Meriones unguiculatus, assembly GCF_030254825.1. Classification (NCBI taxonomy): domain Eukaryota; kingdom Metazoa; phylum Chordata; class Mammalia; order Rodentia; family Muridae; genus Meriones; species Meriones unguiculatus. The sequence goes on from NC_083364.1 coordinate 82,214,952, forward strand.
GTAACCATCCTGAAGATACCTGATAAGCTAGGGCCAGATGGAAGGAGAGGAGGACACCCCCTCTCAGTGGACTCAGAAGGGGGCAGGGAGGAGATGAGGGAGGGAGGGGAGGATTGGGAGGTAAAGAGGGCTACAGCTGGGATACAAGTGAATGTATAAAAGTATTTAAAAATAAAAAAATATTAAAAAAAGAAATTTCTCTCAGCACACAATAATTAAAAAATTAAATATAGAGGATAAAGAAAGCATATTAAAAGCTGCAAAAGGATCAAGTAACACATAAAGGCAGAAATATTATAATAACACTTGACTTATCAATTGCAATTCTAAAAACCAGAAAGCTGTGGTAAGGTGTTCTACAGATTCTAACTAAAGTCCGAATTTGCACAACTTGATGTTATAAATAAAACAGACCTAGATACTTCAGAACATTTCACCCATTAAAAAACAAAAATAAAATTGACATAACAAAGAATATACATTCTTATCAGCACCTCATGAAATAGCATGAAATGACATGTTCTCTGATCACCTCCCCCTGGGAAAGCAGCCTTGCCAGGCCCCAGAGGAAGACAATGCAACAAGTCCTGATTAGACCTGATTGGCTAGGGTAAAATAGAATGGGAGGAGGACCTCAGCTACCAATGGACTGGGGGATGGGCATAGGGGAGAAGAGGGAGCAAGGGTGATATTGGGAGGAGAGGAGGGAGCGGGCCACAGCCAGGATACAAATTGAATGAATTGTAAAAAAAAAAAAAAAAAAAAAAAAAAGATAATACATAAATGTAAGAACAATTAAATAATAAAATATTTTTTTAAAAATTCATGAGTAAATGTGGGACAAGGTAACCCATGCCACAGAAAGAAAATAATTGATATGCATGCTCTTATCTGTGGAAATAAACTGTTAAGCCAATGATAACCATACTATAATCTGTAGAACAGAGGTTAAGTACTGAGTAGAGGACTGGGGAAATTGGGAGAGAGAACATATATATCTCCCTAGGAAAGAGAAATAGAGTAGATATTTATGGATGGATAGTGTGTTTAAAACAAGAGGATTAAATAGACAGGTGGAGAGGGTGTTGAGGAAAGGAATATGGGAGAAAAAGAGCTAAAATTAAGGGTTATTTTAGGGGTAATATGGGAACCCAACATAGCAGAAGCTTTCTAGTATGTGTGTGTGTGTGTGTGTGTGTGTGTGTGTGTGTGTGTGTGTGTAGATTTAGATACCTATAAATGCATGCACACACACAGACACACCATATACTTATACGTATACAAACACACACAGACCACACACACAAACATATAATCAAGGTGATCTTACTAAAGTAAAAGTAGCCAAAAATGGAGGACACACAAAGCTCCAAATGACCTTCTCTAGTCATCAAATCAGAGCTTCTAATTACTGGGAAGGTGTTATATGTAAATGAGTTCTTGGCTAAAGAGGTCCAATAGAAACCACTAAACAACCCAGGCTTTTGCAAAGATTATAGGTTATGCTTCACTAATTATGGAAAGGCCCCATATCTGAAGTCAACAGTTACATAACTCATTGAACATGAAAGAATCTAGCTGGTTCCTTCTTTCTAATGGCTTTGTTACATGATTTTATTGTGCATAATGCCAAAGGGGAAAAAATGTAAACACAACCCTAGAACAAATCCTTTGAATTACAATAGTGTCCTGCCTGCAAGATATGCTAGTGCAATGGTGGCAGAAAGCTTGTAAAAGAAATCAACCATTATCGGATTTGGCTTAAGGCCACACCATAAGATGAAACCCATACTCAACACTGCCTTCATGATGAAGAACCTGAGGCTAGACAGCACAGGAACCTAGAATAAAACCAAATACTACTGTCCTAAAAAAACAAAGTAACAAAAGTGACAATAAAATAAGTCAATGATATTCTACTGTTTTTATGTTTCATATCTTTGCTCAGTGATTAGAAGAGAAGCTTCCTCTTGCAGCAGGTGGGAACAAATACAGAGATTATTATGCGAAAGACCTTGGAATACTCAGTTCTCGAAAGGGATGTCTCCATCAGATTCATCCCTTCAGGTTCAGGGAACCCAGGGAAGAGAAAGCAGAGTGTAAGGTCCATAGGGGATGAAGGACATGAAGAAACAGGAAATCTAAATCAATGTGATCTATGTACAGAGAATGAGTTAACAATGTGCCCAGAGCCTGTGCATGTCTACCCAGATGGGGATCTAGAGCTGAAAGGACTCATTCCCCCATTCATAATCTAGAATCTGTTTCTGCTTATAACCACTTGCAAACAAAAATGTAGTTTATATGATTTCCCCCAAGGATGTCTTACTGAGGTTATCAAAGAAATCTTAAGAGTAGGCTGCATGTCTGTTTGTAGATAGCCATCAGAAAATGAACTCAACTGTATGCTTGGAGGCTCCTTCTCTCATAATGTCATGTTAGAGCTTTTGCTTTTTTTTAATTTTCTTAATAGTGATTTTTATTTAATTTAATTATTTTCTTCTCTTTTTTTTTTTAACCCCACAGTCTCCTTAGAGATATATTATGGCTTCCAGTTTATTGTTTTCATGGGATTCCTGATTATGTGAATGAGTATGTCTGTTTCTTGTTTCTTCTCTTGGATTCTTTCTCTTTGTTTGTTTTGCCCAAATCCATTGTGTTAGTTTTTGTTTTATCATAGTATATTTAATTTTACCTCTATCATTTAGAAGCCTGTTTATTTTCTAATGAGGTACAGCAAGGGGGAGAATTCTGATGGGAGGAAAGAAGGGAAGGAACTTGGAGGATGAGAAGGTGAACCGTAATCAGGATATATTTTGTGAGAGAAAAAATCTGTCTTCAATAAAATTGATTTTTTGTATTATTTACAGCATGTACAACCATCAGTGCCTGTGTGCTGCTGTGGGGATGTAAATACAGCTTCCTACAGAGGCAAGAAGTGAGAGTTGTGTCCTAGAGAGCTAGAGTTAAAGGAAGCTTTGAGCTTCTCAAATATGGTTGTTAGGAATCAAACTCAGACCTTCAGAGAAAAATGATTACTAATGAAAATTATGTTCATAGGAATAGGATCTGCTTTGCAGGTAAATGGTGGGATCTGGAAAGGATCATCCTGAGTGAGTTGTCCCAGAAGCAAAAAGACACACATGGTATATACTCACTCATATAGACATACAACATAGGACAAACCCACTAAAACCTGTGCATCTAAAGAAACTAAGCAAGAGAGAAGACCCTAACTAAAATGTCCAATCCCCATCCAGAAAGGCAAAGAGGATGGACATCAGAAGAAGAAAACAGGAAACAACCTAGGAACCTACCATAGAGGGCCTCTGAAAGCCTCTGCCCTTCAGACTATCAAAGCAGATGCTGAGCCTGATGGGCAACTGTTGGGCAGAGTGAATGGAATTTTATGTAAGAACTGGGAAATAGTAAGAGCTGGAGAAGACAGGGTCTCCACAAGGAGAGCAACAGAACAAGAAAATTTGAACACAGGGAACTTCCCAGAGACTCATACTCCAACCAAGGACTATTCATAGAGATAACCCAGAAACCCTGCACAGATGTAGCCCAGGGCAGTTCAGAGTCCAATTGGGTTACATAGTAATGTGAAGAGGGACTGCCTCTGACATAATCTGATTGGCCTGCTCTTTGATCACCTCCCCCTGGGGGGGAGCAGCCTTACCAGGCCATAGTAGAGGACAATGCAGCCACTTTTGATGTGAACTGATAGACTAAGATCAGAAAGGAGAGGAGAACCTCTCCTATCAGTGGACTTGGGGAGTGGCATGCATGCAGAGGGAGGAGGGCGGGTGGGATTGGGAAGGGAGCAGGGAGGGGCTTATGGGGGGATGTAGAATGAATAAAGTGTAATTGATGAAAAATTTAAAAAAAAAGATGTCTGTCACAAGGAATAAGTGAACCAACAGCATGACTCTCAGGTCTCTTGTCAAAGTATCCTGTGTTAGAGAGGTGGAAAGAGCATCTGCTAGTAGTCTATATATGAATGTCAAAATCATCAAAAGCAACCCTAATGGGTACAATTAGCTTACATTTTCGATGGGACTTACAGTCTATGTGACAGCAAAAATTAACGTTATTTTTTTTTTACATTTTTGTTTTATATTGAGAAATAAATTTATCCCTCAGTACGCACAAACAAAATTCTATTTTTGAATAAAAATACTACTACTAATCATCAGAATAGTATCATTTTAAATAGCTTTGGTAACAAAATATGCTTGTCCTGACATTGAAATGTCAATCTAAGGAAGCTCCAGCAACTGGCATGATATAACTAACGTGCAATGTGATAGAAACTTGATGACGATAAATGACTATGTGAAAATTAATTTGAAGGGTAATGAATCATCATAAGATTTACATCAGGAAGTAAAGACCATATCCTTGTAACTTCTTGGGAAAGTTTCAAGTACAGAGTAAAACACAAATGAGTCTTTTGATATCGAGTGGTAAGAGAATAAACTGAATGAGTACATGGACACATGAAAGACAGGTTTTATCCTACAGTATATTAAGTTCTTTGTAAAGTAATTAGTAGTCAACCTTGTAATTATGAAGACAGAATAAACACCATGCTTTATTTTCCTAACCTGCTTCAGGTGCATTGTGGTTTATTAAAGATCACTTGAAGCTTGTCAATGGTGGGATTTTTTATATGTTTTTTGTAAGTATTGTATATTTTGTGATTCGGGGGGAAGGTAAATTTAAGCCTGAACTTTAATGTTCCTTGCATTTTCTTCCACATTATACTGAGTCGAGTTACTCTTCTTAAATATCCATTTTCCCCACATATTTTTACCATGTTATGCTATATTGTATAGGAAGGCTAGGTCAAATTTATGTTTAAACCTAGCTTTTCCATGAGGCAATAGTCTCTTTAAAATATGTTGTTGCTTGTTTTCAAATGCTGATGGTTGCTTCCTCATTCATTTAACACACTGACAGGGAAAAATATACCCTTTTATTTTCTAAATTGAGACAATGTTTTATAAAATATCAAAATAAAAAGATGTGTATATAATATAGTTATTTCAAAGTGTAATAAATGTTGAAGTGAAAATAAAAATTCACCAAAGAAAACCTATAATAATTTCATGTTTTCAAAAGTAAAACAAATTTATAAGAAATAGTAACTCTGGTGGGAATGAATTAGAAAGTAAAAATGGTATCATGGGAGGAGTCTGAGAAGGTTGGCGAGTATGTATAAAACATATTGTATGAAATACTGATATACATTGCTATATGCACCAAGACACACAAGTTCAGTGGGGTCCTCTTCTCCCCATCTCATGACAAAATTTCTGGCATTTGAATACACCTCAACCCCACTCTTGCTCAGGGCTGGATTCCCAAATCCCACTGCTCCCCTGTCCCCCAATGCCTCCTTTTCATTTTATAAGGGAAAGGTATCATCATAGTCATCAACCTTGAGACTGGGAATGGTTTGGCATTGAACCAAAACCTAGCTGGTAATGACTTTGCCCATGTTGCTTACTTGTTGTTTTAGAAATTGGATAAAATAAGGGGGAAGGAAGGGCCAGGTTCCAATAGCCAGCATGGAACTGACGAGAAGAATAAGCCAAGTTACTAGAGTGTTTGGGTACCATGGCATGGAGGTACCCTGGGGATGGCAGACTCAGAGGAGTTTTTGGAGATCTTTAAGTACATATATGATTTGACCTACTAACCCAGATTCACGAGCACAGAAACAGCATTCCTCCCCAGCATAACACAAGTCCCTCCCTGCTCAACTGTAGGCATGAGAAAAGTTCTCTTGTTTTGTAAGGTATCTCCCAGAAGGGAGTTTATCAATACCTGGAGGCACTCTAGGCTGTCTAAGATAGAAACCATGTTTGTGTGGAGGTCATCAGCCAGGAGTTGTGTCTATACCAGAGTCTCCCCTGCAGACCCTGTTGCTCTTGTTGATATGGTCAGGCTGAATCCAGCAAGCAGGGGGATAAAGATCTCCTTCTTTCGTCTCCTCCTACCCACCAAGTGATTTCTTCAGATTCCTACAGGTAAACAATTCCGGGGTGCCAAAGAGCAATGTGTGTGTATTCAAATATTGGCCTGGAGACAAAGATGTTTACAGGAACATGTAGGAGGGGCCCTGGCAGAGGGCCCTATGAGGAAAAGGGGGAAGGATAGAACAATAAAAAAAAAAAAAAAAGGAAAAGGAATACTTGTACCATTTCTGTGGGGTTCATGAAGCTAGATGTTAGTGGAAACAGTTGACGACAGTGGCTGGGAAAACAAGAAGCTGGCTAAGAAAAAGAGGTGCAGAAAAAGCACTAGGAGGAGGTGGAGTGAGTTGTTACGGAGAGGAGGTCAGCCATGCACTGGGTGTATTTTAATCAGGCAAGGGTGGCTCAGACCTTTTTGGTGACTTTGATTTCCTGGTCCTTCATGTGTGTGGAACTGCAACAAGTTGTCCAGAAACATGAAAGTCAGTGGCAGGGTATTGAGAAAATGGGTGGGAGTAAAACTTGTCAACTTCTTCCATCCTCCAAAGTTTGTTGTTAGGTCTTTGATGTAACTCTCTGGGGGTTTTGCTGTTGCTTCAAGTACACCAGATCCTGCCTTTTTTTCTTTTTTTTTTATTCTGCAACTCAAATAAGAGCAGCATTCATAGGTGATAAGATCTTAGAAAAAGGAGTTGTCCTTGTTTACTTGTTGATATGGGAAGCAGGCCAAGGCGTAATCAAGGTCCAGAGAGTCCTGGCACCCTTTTTGAGGCCCATCCCCTGCTCCTATAACTTTGTTGTTTCCATTGTAAGTTTCTATAACAAAAAATCTCCAGTGGTGGGTATTGAAAGGTTTAGGGATGGCCAGGGCAGTAGCAGAATTAGAATGGAGAATGACAAAGACAGTGATAAGAACAGAGAGGAGACAGTCCTGTGGGGGGCACATGGCATGGAGAGCTACCTCCAAGTCATCAATGTCCTTTCAGGAGATCTTCCTGTCCTGATGGGAGTGGCTTCTACTTCAGTCCTTGATCTCTCAGCAAGAGACTGGCCTTGTTCTTAGTTGATGAGCTAGTAGCAGACATTTCTGGCGGGGAAATAAATAGGCTTGGGTAGGTCCTGTGGAAAGACACAAACAAAACGCCTTTCCCTTGTGAGGAGAGGGTCAGGTCCCTTCCATATTTCATCTAAGTGATCAGCCATCTTGCCAGGATGGGAGGAGTTACTACTGGTGTGTGCTAGTGGAGGGAGATAGGAGGATATTTGGAGCTTTTGTAAGTATTTGACATATTTAGAGGGGCTAGGGCCATTGTTAATTGTATGTTAGGGGTAACAATTGGTTTTTGTTTTGTTTTGTTTTTCATTAATTAATTAATTCATTCATTCATTACAATTTATTCACTTCGTATCTGGGCTGTATCACCTCCATCTCCTTCCAGTCCCACACACCCTCCATCTTCTCCCTCTATGCACTGATAGGTGCTTAGTCCACTGATAGGTGTGGGGGGACTACTCCTCTTCTGTCTGACCCTAACCCTTAGGTCTCATCAAAGCTGCATCATCTTCATCTGTGGATTGGCAAGGCTGAATCCCCCAGAGGTAGGTAATCAAAGAACCAGCCACTGGGTTTATGTCAGGGACAGCCCCTGCCCCTGAGTAGGAAACCACTTGAACACTGAACAGGGGGGGTCTAGGTCCTCTCTATGCATGGTCCTGGATTAGATTATCAGTCTTTGCAGGCTCCCCAGGCCCAGATTTTTTTTTCTTTCTGGTTACTAGCAGCTCCTGGTTCCAAACCCTGGAGCTCATTCTTACCATCCTGTAGAACCTTCCTGGTTGCAGCATCTAGTGGCACTCTCTCTCACCACCCTGTGGAGGGGATACATTCTAATACTGTGGAAGAGGCAATGCTCCATTCTGGCTGCTCCCCACCTGCCTGGCTCACCCAGGTCAGAATCAACCAGCACAGTACAGACAAACAAAAGGGAGTGGAGCTAGGCTTGGGACCCAAGTTCCATTCCCCACTATCTTAAGGAAATCTGTGGGACCCTTTAGCAGCTCCAGCCACAGAGTTCTTTCCACCTTTGCCCCAGCAGCCTGATCACATAGACCAGTAACAGTGAGCCCAACACAGACAGAGAACCCAGTGGAGCTGAGCTAGGCACCTGACTCAAGGTCCATTGTCCTGCTCCCCAAGGAGGCCTGCGGGGCACTGGAGCAGCTCTAAGTTCAGAGGCCTTTCTGCCTGCTCCCTAGCAGCCACCTGGGTCAGAAACAACGCTGCCAGCACAGCCAGTGAGCCCAGCAGAGCTGAGCCAGGCCTGGGACCCAAATCCTATCCTCCACCTTCTTAAGGAAGCCTGTAGGACACTGGAGGTGCTCTAGACTCATAGAGCTTTCTTTCCGTGCTCCAACTACCTGGCATACCCAGGTCACAAAAGTGTACCAGGAGAAACAGTGAATCCGGGGGGGGGAGTACTCGCTCCAGAGACAGGTGGGCCCAGTTTGAAGTACAGTCTACAGAAATAATCAGTCAAGGCTACAGACAACCAGAGTAAGAACAGGCAACAAAAACCAGGAGTCATGGCTTCACCAGAATCTAAAAAAAATCATTATGTGTTCTATTACAGCTGAAGCACAGGAAAATGATTTAAATCTGTAATTATACAGTTATTTGAGTCACATAAAGAGGAAATGAACAACAACAACAACAAAACATAGAGGCCATCATGGACAGACAGAAATCCACATTTTTGTTTGTTTATTTGTTTTGTTCTGTTTTGGATTTTGTTTTTTTTTTAAGTTGGGCCATTAGAGTTTGATATGTTCTTTCTGTGATTCCTTGGCACTGGGAATTGTAAAAAGTCTCCTGTGATGGGCAGTCTCTCATTGTGAGGAAAGGTATTAAAAGCAGGGCCATTATTAGTTTTTATCTGTTCAGGAATGCCCATGAGAGCATGTGGTGAATTAATCTTTTCTGAGCTTTCGCACATTTGGAATGTAGCCCACGTGAAATGCAAGTATGTGTCAAGAGTAACAAAGACATATTTTTGGCAGCCAAATTGGAGGATACGGGTGACATCAATTTGCAAGAGAGCATTGGATTTGAGACCTCAGAGGTTAGCACCCACCATTTGTAAAGCAAGGGGTAGTAATAAGGGATGCAAAAGAGGAACGTTTTAAATTATCCTCCGAATTTGTGAAAGAGGGACACAGGGGGAAAGGGCATGAATCCTTTTTATATTTGTGTGTGTGTGAATGGAACTGATCTGCTTGCTAGGTGCTAGCCTTGAATGCTTCTGTGGAAGTGCTTTGATCAGTGATGGGATTTCCCTCAGATATTGGACCTGGTGGGGAACTGTGAGATCTGACATGCTGTGAGTAGAAGGAAGTGTAACAGGTTGGAGACATGGATGAGCAAAGGGAATAATGGATTGGAGTCTATTTTGACAAATGATCTTAATAACAAAGGAAGCAAATTAAGAGCACATATATTGTCTGAGTAGAGGTTAAAGGGCCCATTGACTTCTTTGAGGGCTAAATAAATAGCTTGCAGTTCCTTATATTTGGGAAAATATGTGACAACTCTCTAAATGGGGAGTTATTTCCTGGGGAATTAGTGTATCATTGCTTTGGTTCACCTCATTTCTCCATCAGTAAATACTGCGGGAGGCTTGGTGATGAGTTTCTTTGCAAAGAGCTGGGTGATATAGCCATCACAACACAGGTAGGGAAGAAACACATCTTTTGTTAGAATATCATTTTCTGCCATAAATCCAATCAGGCTAATAATAAAGCAGGAGTGATTTCTTAGTAGCCATTTAAAATCGGGTAGAAAAAAAAAGGGGGGGTGGCAAAGACATTGTGTTTGCAAGGCAACATTCTTGCCATTTCTAATCATAACAGTGAGAGCATCAACCTTAGTTAGAATTCTAGGTGCACTGCCTACAGGGGTATGGAGATAGTCCGATACTCTCTGGTGACCATATAGTGCTCCCATGAGAGTAGGGAAGGAGTTAAAAATAAGAAGCTGTACATGCATTGTTGAATCATACCTAGTGTGTCTTTTAGGGCTTCATTGATGACATCTAAAGCCTCAGCTTCTTGAGAAGAGAGAGTTCTCAGGACAGAGGGGCTCTTATTCCCTTTTAGAAGATCAAAGAGAAGCTGTAGGGTACTGCTGAGTAGAGAAAGTCACAACTGAAGCCAATTCAGGTTCCCAGAAAACACTGGAGAGAGGCAAATGTTACGGTTTTAGGGAAATAAAGGATACACATAGGTGAGGGAAATATCAGCTCCCAAGAATGTAATGATCAGAAAAAGCTGGATTGGAGGGGGGGAGGCATCGATACCAGCAGGGTATCAAAGCAGATGCTGAGACTAATAAGACTAACAGCCAAACTTTGGGCAGAATGCAGGAAATCTTATAGAAGTAGGATGAGAGAGAAAGACCTGGAGGGGACAGGAACTACACAAGGAACTCATGGGCAGCTCAGTCTCCATGTGGGTTCCCTGGAAAGAGGAGCAGTGGTTGTCTTTGAAATGGACTCAGTGGCCAGCTCTTTGATCACCCCAAACCCCTGGTGATGTGTCCTAGGCCACAGTGAAAGAGGATCCAGATAGTCCTGATGAGACCTGATACCTTCGGGTCAGATAGAAGGGGAGGAGGACCTCCTATATCTGTGGACTAGGGGAGGAACATGGGTGGAGAAAAGGGACAGAGAGTGAGACTGGGAGGTGACAAGGGAAAGGACTACAGCTGGGATACAAAGTGAATAAATTATAATAAATAAATAAATAAATAAATAAATAAATAAATAAATAATTTAAAAAATCCTGTCCTCTGTATGTATGCAGGCGAGAGAAAGTGTGTGTGTGTGTGTGTGTGTGTGTGTGTGTGTGTAACTTTTAACTGAATCTTACTAAGATTTTCATATTTTAACATGGTCAAAGAAGCAGTAGAAGAAATCTACAGAAGTTATCCCAGAGATGTCTCCTATTACTGAAGGATGCAGCCCAAACTGGCCATTTTCTATAATGAGGCAATTCTCTTAGAAGGGACTTTGACTTCAATCAAGCCAAAAAATCTGTGATCTGCAGTCTGTCCTAGAAGCAAGATAGGCTGGGGTAATGTTGGTGCACAACTTGTCTGAGTGGCCAACACATGGTCAGTGCAATTATGGCCCAAGCCACTAGAGGTAACCCATGGCTTACACGCTTACACTGCCTGGCCAGAAACCAGAGGCAGGATAGCCCAGAGACCCGGGATAGAAATGAAGACAAACAGAGTAAAAGAAAAAAAAAAAAAAAAAAAAAAAACAGGAGCAAAAATGTAATAAATGGAATGATTCCTTACGATAGTCTGCCACACTGTTAGATCAGTGTCTAGCTCAATTGTCATCTGAGGGACATTACCTAACAACTAATAGGAGCAGATTCAGAGACCCACAGACAAACACTAGACAGAGCCAGGGGAACCTGAGGATAATGGGGAGGAAGGCTTGTAGAAGCCACAAGGGATGAGAATACCACAAGCACACTGAATCAACTAAACAGGGCTCATAGGGGCTAACAGAAAACAAAAGAGAGAAAGACAGACCCTATATTAAACTGTGCTAGGTCTTCTGTATATATCTTATGGATGTGTAGCTTGATATTCTTTAGGGTATGTCAACAACAAGAGATGAAGGTATCTCTTAATCTTTTGCCTATTTTGGGGAGTCTTTATCTCCTACTGGATTGCCATGTCCATCTGTGATATGAAGGTTTGTGACCCATTTTATTTAGATTGTTATGCCATGTTCAGGTGATATCCCTTGGAGGTTTTTTTGTTTTTTTTTTGGGGGGGGGCATAGGAGGAGTTAATCCAAAGGACAGTAGTAGTATGGAAGGGATTATTGGGAGGAGTGGAGGGAGGGAAACTGCAATCAGAATGTAATGTATCAGAGTTTTTAAAATTTATTTATTACAATTTATTCACTTTGTATCTCCTCTGCAGCTCCCTCCCTCCTCTCCTCCCAGTCTCCCATCCCCATTCCTGCTTCTCCCATTATGGCCTTTCCCTAGTCCCCTGATAGAAGAGGTCCTCCTCCAGTTCTCCTGACCCTAGCCTATCAGTTCTCATTAGGACTGGCTGCATTGTCTCCTTCTGTGGCCTGGTAAGGCTACAACCCCGCCCCCCCCCAATCAGGGTGAGGTGATCAAACAGACAGCCACTGAGTTCAGAAACAGCCCAAGTATCCTTTATCAGAAACTCAAGGGATGATGCATGATGGAAAGGGTGTGGAGAAAGTGGAACCCTCCTCCATTGCTGGTGGGGATATAACCTTGTACAACCACTTTGGAAATCAATAGGCACTTCCTCACAAAGTTAAGAATAGTGCTACCTCAAGATCCAGCCACACAACACCTAGGCATATACGCAAAAGATACCCCTCCAGTCAATAAAGATATTTGCTCAACTATGTTCATAGCAGCTTTATTTTTTAATAGCCAGAATCTGGAAACAACCTAAATGCCCCTCAATGGAAGAATGGATACAGAAAGTGTGCTATGTTTACACAATGGAATACAATTTAGCAATTAAAAGGAAATCATGAAATTTGCAGGCAAATGGTTGGAACTAGAAAAGATCTTCTGGAGTGAGGTAACTCAGAAGCAGAAAGATACATATGATATGTACTCATGTATAAGTGGATATTATTTATATAAAATAGGATAAACATATTAAAATCTATAGTCCTAAAGAAGATAAACAAGAAGGAAGACCCTAAAGAAGATGCTTAATCCTCATCCAGAAAAGCAAACAGGATAAACATCAGAAATAATAGAAGACAGGTAACAGGACAGGAGCCTTTCACAGATGACCTCTAAAATACTCTACCCACCAGGCTATTGAAGGAGATACTGAGACTTGTCATCAAACTTTGGCAGAGTGCCAGAATCCTTATGGCATAAGAGGGAGATAGAAAGACCTGGAGAGGACAGGAGCTCTACAAAAACAACAGAGTTAACAGCTGGGCCCAGGGGGGCCTGCAGAGACTGATAATCCAACCAAGGACCATGCATGGAGAGGACCCAGAAGCCCTGTTTAAAGGAAGCCTTTGGCTTCTCAGTTTCCATGTGAGAGAAACATTTTTAAACACTGAAAAAAATTCCTGCAACAAGAAAACCAGAGCAGGGGCTGTTGGGAAAGTAAGAAAAGAAGTAAAGTATATAAAAGAAGTTAGAGGACCAGTAAGGAAAAGAGAAGAATAAAAAAATAATGTGTGTATGAAAATACCATAATGAAAAATTACTTTGTATATTAACTTAAACCATTTTAAAAAGATATTCTGAGGTTAAATAAAGAGACTTAAGGAGAAGGCAAGAGATGGTCCTGACAAAGTGTGGCTTCACTCACCATCATTTTCCAGTCTCCTATACGATGGTCATACAAGTTCTCAGAACTATGTGAAATCTCTTTCCTGTAGTTATGTTCCTTCTATGTCTGTACCAGACTTCAGTCTTTTCCTACTCCCGGTAAGATATTTCTGGGGGGGGGGGAATTCCAATTTCTCAACATTATGATAGTTAGAGAGCAGGATAGGACACAATTGTCTTTAGATTATGGAGTTCTGCTTCTTTCAGGGGATTTGCATGAGACCTTAGTTCTGTTAGATAATCTTCTTGATGCTTTCCAGTTGTTTCTGCAGTTTCCCTGCTCATCCCTGTCACACAGGCAACCTGACACAGTTTGTGGCATACACTTTTTGGTAAAAGTGTTAATTTTCACATTTACGTTTAATTTACTGTAATTCTTTGTTCTTGTATGCTCTCAGTCATTTAATAAGGCCAGTTTCAGAGGCAAATTCCTAGAGGAAAATTCTTCTTGAGGGTGAGGACAAATTAGTTCAATCTGATTATACTAGAGCGCTTTGAAAAACATCATTGTTAAGATTTTTCTACCAGTCCAATTATCTACTCATATTCTTACATATCACTAGCATTTAATCCCCTTGAGTGCTTTGAATACTTTTTAGCTGAGTTCATAGCACAGAGAACACTGAATGTCCTCCCTAAGGAGCCTTTTAGAGTTAGTGAATAGATTCTTGAACACTAGTCATCTTATTTAGCCCTGTTAACAAAACTCACAGGAGATGAGGGAAAATTTATGTCATAACACATTGAAAACAATTCTCCAAGCTTTGGGACATTTGTTTCAAAGCTATTGACCTATTTTTCCACTTATTCCACCTTATGCCTGAGAAGTACAGCAATATAATGCAGGAAGGGTAAGTCAAGCCACAGACAGAATGGACTACTACTCTGAGCCAAGACACAAACCAGCGTGCAGTCAGGGCCATAGGGTATCTTCCCTACATGACCCAGTAATGTACTATATAACTTGACACCTAACCCCAACCTCATTACCCATTGAAATAAAGGATTGTTCAAGAGCTTGAAGGATTACATGTTACTTTCCCATGAATAATACTATTTATTCTTATAAAACTTTTTATTTATTGTTTTATTCCATTTTTTTCATAGATTCTGGTCATATGCTTTTCATTCTCCCAACTCCTCCCTACACACCCAAATTTATTTTTCTATCTTTAAAGAAATATATTAAAATATTCCACTGTTCCTGAAAGGGATTTTCTGTAAGAGTAATGTGCATTTTTAACAGTTGAGTTATCTCTCAAGGTCTATAGTGTGTGTGTGTGTGTGTGTGTGTGTGTGTGTGTGCATGCCCGCATATGTGTCTGTGTTGTAGTATGGTGTATGTAGCTCGTGCCTGTGTGGGTCATACATGTGAGTATAGGTATAGATACCCAGAGCAGGTTTATATTTGCCTTTCTTTCTCTTTCTCTGCCTTATTGTCTTAAAGCATATTCCACCATAAAAGGCTTGCTATTTCAGGAACTCTGGTTACATAGCAAGCAAGCACTTAGAATCTGTCTTCATTGCACATTGTTGGATGTGTATTTGATCACGGACTTGTCTAGCTTTTTACGTAGATGTTGGAAAATCAATCCATGTCTTCTGGATGTAAGAAAAGCACTTTTTACCTATAAAGCCATACTTCCAGATGTAAGTTTTCTATATTTTATATGAAATTAGGAAACAGATTGATAGTTGTTGAAACAATCGATTGACAAACTTCCAGTTTCTCTCCACCAATTCTGTGGAAATATCAATGACTTTCTCAGAGGATGCATAGACTCTTTCAATTTTCCTTAATTTATAATTAATTTTGTAATATAGTGGGCTTTAATATCTGGTTCATGCAATGAAGAATAAAAAAAGAGGACAAAAGTAATATTTCAAAGTATCTGAAAGTACCGTCAGACTACAGAGAAGAGGTGGCAAGGAAGAGCAGTGGTGGGCACTGTAACTATGACCTTCTGTTGACAGAATCGGTGACAAGTGACTGGCTGAATACAGCTCTGATAATTGGTGGCCTGGACAGGTTCTCTTCCTCTGGGCCTCTTCGAGCTGCACTAACCTGCTCTTTGTATGCATACATTAATATTTACCTTGGTGTGGGTTATACATGGTGATAATAATTACAGAACTAAATTTAAAATTTATTTATTTTTATTGTACTTTATTCACTTGGTATCCCAGCTGTAACTCCTTCCCTTGTTTCTTCCCAATCCCTCTCTTCTTCTTTCCTCCCCCTCTCCTAGTCCTCTTCCATCTGACCCTAGCCTATCAGGTCTCATCAGGACTGGCTGCATTGTCTTCCTCTGTGGACTGTAAGACTGCTCCCCCTCAAGGGAAGGTGATCAAAAAGCTAGCCACTAAGTTCATGTCAGATACAACCTCTGTTTCCCTTATTAGTACTCAGATACTAGTAAGATACTCTACTAGTACTAGTGACTGAACTGCCATGGGCTACATCTGTGCAGGGGTTCTAGGTTATCTCCCTGAATGGTCCTTGGTTGGAATATCTGTCTCAGAAAAGACCGCTGTGCCCAGATTTTTTTGTTCTGTTGTTCTCCTTGTGGAGCTCCTGTCCTCTCCAGGTCTTTTTATCTCCCCGTTCTTTCATAATATTCCCTGAACTCTGCCCAAAGTTTGACTGAGTTTTAGCATCTGATTTGATTCCCTACTAGGTAGAGTCCCTCTGTGGTAGGCTCCTGTCCTGTTCTGTGTTTTCTCCGTCTTCTGATGTCTGTCTCATTTGCCTTTCTTAATGAGCATGATCATCTTACCCAGGGTCCTCCTTCTTGCTTAGCTTCTTGAGGTGTACAGATTTTAGTATGTTTATCCTATTACTTATATCCACTTATAAGTGACTGTATACCATGTGTTTCTGCTTCTGGGATACCTCACTCAGGATGATCTTTTCTAGTTCCCACGATTTGCCTGCAAATTTCATGATTTCCTTGTTTTTAATTGCTGAGTTGTATTCCATTGTGTAAATCAGAGCTAAATTGTGAAATGTATATTAATTAACTTGCTATTGTCCAGACTTTACCTTCAAATTTCAGAACTCTTTTTTTTTTCCTAACATCTAAAAGATACTCTCAGGGCAACTGTGTATTTGGGGAGACAGATTCTTGGTGATTCCTAAGAAATCATCTTTCTGATTTATCTACTATCTACAGATTACCTACTTTCATTTATCTTATATTAAATGATACTGTATGTTTATCTTCATTATTATTAGAAACAATTTGGTATGATATTATACACTGTGAAAACAAATATATTATATATTTGTAATATATAATATTACATATATTTGTAATAATTCAGATCAATGGAAGCCTTATCTTTGACTGTTTTTGGAGCATACATTGTTTTGTTTTTTAAGCCTACATGAAATTACCATTATGTAGAGCAAGTAGGTTATATTTACAAATATATATATATATACACACACATATATTCATACATACACATATGTGTATGGATACAACATCAGTAAAATAAGAAGCCATGTATTTGAAAAAAAGCATAAATAGGTATATGAAGAATTTGGAGGGAAGAAAGATAAAGGAGAAATGTTGTAATTAAATTATTAATCCAAAAATAAATATTAAAAATACCAGAGAAAAATGTCCTGCTGTCACCATCAATGTCTTATTTGGGAATTGGCAATATTTGCTAAATATTTTAGTAGGATTTGAAAAA
Source organism: Meriones unguiculatus (assembly GCF_030254825.1). Taxonomy (NCBI): domain Eukaryota; kingdom Metazoa; phylum Chordata; class Mammalia; order Rodentia; family Muridae; genus Meriones; species Meriones unguiculatus. The sequence goes on from NC_083364.1 coordinate 82,232,060, forward strand.
AATATCCTGAACTTGATATGCTTTAACCTCATTTTTTTCTGAACCCTGTAGAGATGACACAATACATACATGATGCCAATTTTTTTCATTTCTCCATTAACTGAAGTTATTAAACCCAACTGCTTCAAGGTGAAGTTATTGCTGTAATATTTATGAAAGTCATATTATCATGAACTCTATTACTAGATAGGATGTAGCTGAATCATAAGTTTTGAGATAACAACTTTTAGTGCCTGGGGCTGTTATTTAAACCCCAGAGCTGACTAAAAGGATATCATCACCATTTAAAAAACATGTTTACCAATTTCCATTCACATTTTCTTTCAGTCCAGAACCAAAGCAGAGAAAGACGACTGCATTAGTACATACACTCGTACTGAGTTTATGCGCTGCTTTTATTTCACCATCACAAACATAGCTAAAGAATTTTATTTGTGCTAGGTTTTGTACCATAACAAACAGTCAGCATTCTGATGAATAGATATTTTCTACTGTTTTTTTTTTCTTCTCATCTTAATCATCTAGTTCTCATGCACAGTATAAAATGTTCAAATAGGAATAGCATTGCAAGTGATGCTGACTCTGGGAAGATTTAGAGGAAAAAGCAAGACACAGCGAATAGAACTTTGTAAGACTTTCTTGCTGGTTGTAATTTTGGAATAAAACTTCTGTTCTTTGAATATTTGCAGGCTTTGAGTGATGTAATCTCTCTTCTAATCACAACTCCAGGTTTTGTTTTAATTTCTGTTTCAAGCCAACATTTATCTATTAAATATGTAAGTCTATATGTTAGAATTTCTGTGCCTTACGTAAAACAGTTTTTCTTTCTTTGCTTATGTGTATCCTTCTCCCATTGCTAGTTACTTTCTCCTCCTGAACTGGTCCTCCTCCATATTTATACATTGTCTGTGTGTAAGTGTGTGTGTGTTTGCATATGTCTGTGTGTAAGTGTGTGTGAGTGTGTTTTTGTATATGTCTGTGTGTTTGTCTGTCTCTCGTATGAGCTTCTTTGTGTATGTCTCTGTTTCTCTGTGTATGTATCTGTGTCTGTATGGCTATGTTTGTATCTGTGTGTATCTATGTCTCTGTGTGTGTGTCTGTGTGTGTGACTATGTCTGGAGTGCATCTGTGGGTGGATGTGTCTCTGGACACACGTGTGTGTATATTTTTGTGTTTGTGTTCCTGTGTGTGTGCCTGTGACTCTGTGTCTGTCTCTGATTCTCAATATATGCATCTATGTATATGTCTGTTTGCTTCTCTCTATGTGTGTTCCTGTGTCTATATATCTATGTCTCTGTGTGAGTGCGTGTATCTGTGTCTATGTGTGTGAGTCTGTGTCTATGTCATTGTGTTTAGGTGTTTATGTGTATATGTATGTGTCTCTTTGTGTGTTTGTGTTTCTTTGTGTGTGCGTCTGTGTCTCTATGTATGGCTATGTGTCTATCTGTGATTATCTCTAGCTGTGTACCTCTCTGTCTGTGTGTGGTTTTTTTTTATGTGTCTATATGTGTCTGAGTGTCTATGTCTGTGTGAATATGTGTCTGTGTATGTACGTTTATGTCTCTGTGGATGGGTGGGTGTTTCTATGTACACACTTGTAAGTGTCTTCCTGTGTATGTCTGTGTACATGAGTCTGTGTCTATGTCTGTGTGTTTGTTTCTCTGTGTTGTACAATTGGTCACACATTCATGAGTGCAATGCTTATGATTTATCTAAAACAAGTGTCTTTTGCAATGATCCTCTCCATTCCAAGGTTTTAAAACCTTTCTGTCCCCTCTTCAGAGATATTTTCTGGACCCTTTATGGTTGGAATATTTGTCCTATTTAGTGTTAGTCACTGAGCAATCATTAGTTCTTAGCACTTTAAATAGTTAAGAGACTCAACTTTAACCATCACCCACTGACAAAGAGTCTTTTCTGTCAAGGCTGAGAGGTGTTGTGTGCAATTCTTAGTACATGAGCATTCAGCAAAGCATTGGAAATGAATTATTGTCATATAGTCATATACTTTCTAAGCCATAAGCTTGAATATTTTCTTACTTTCTAATGTGTGTATGTGTTTGTATGTGTGTACTGACCAGGCGACTATTTACTGGGATGAGTTCATTCCGGTTTTATACCATGTAGTTCCTGGGAATTTAATTAGGCTTTAGGGAAATCAGCAGGCTCCTTTATCCTATAAGCCATCTACCTGGCCTCTCATGGATTTTGAAAAAAAAATTATACCATGAGCCATTTATTGCCTACCACGGAAAGTGTCTCAAATGCAATCGGCAATTATTGCTTACTTTTTAATGAATTCTTAATTTTGGTTAATCTTCCCTTACCTAGCTTACCAATCAATCCCTTACCTCCATTTCTATTTACCACCTCTCCCTTACCTTCATTTCTCATGTGTTTCATTCACCCCTTCTTCAGATCACATCAATCACCCAACACATCTCCACATCTCATTGTTTCTTTCTTGATCTCTGTCTTTTTATTTTTGTAGGTGCAGTGAGCTTTATTGATGGCATTCAAAAGAGTAGTACTCTCTGGGATCTTCCTGCTATTTTAGGGCTCTGGGATGGAAATTCTGAGAGAGATGCTGAGTGTCAGGGACTGAGTTGGGACAGGGACTCACTCATGAGCAGCCATCTCTCTCGCTCTCCTGTCATTGCTGGGGTGGGTGGCCCAGGGCTTCTTACTCTGTGCATTCCATGTAGGCCATGAAATCCACCGCCTTATTGCTATAACCATATTCACTATCATACTAGAAAATGAGCTTTACAAAGTTGTTATTGAAGGCAACGTCAACCCCAGCATCAAAGGTGGAAGGATGGGAGTCACTGCTGAAGTTGCAGGAGACAACCTGGTCCTCAGTGTAGCCCAGGATGCTCTTTAGTGGGCCCTCAGATGATTGTTTCACCACATTCTTGATGTCATCGTACTTGGCAGGTTTCTCTAGTTGGCATATCAGATCCATGACAGACAAATGTGGGGTAAGGACATGGAAGGCTGTGCCAGTGAGCTTCCCATATAGCTCTTGGATGACCTTGCCCACAACCTTGGCAGCACCAGTGGATGCAGGGATGATGTTCTGGCCAGACCCACTGCCATCACATCACAGCATTCTGCTTCCTGTCTTCTGTAGACACTCATTCCATCTAAGCTAGAGAAATCTAAATATGTGAATCTTTATAGACAACAGGAAAAAACAAAACTACAATTACTAGCAGCCAAGAGCTCTGAGTAGTCAAACCAGATATATTCTTCGGAGCTTAACAGACATACCAGCAACATCAAAGGAATCCCACTAGAACCACTGCCACCCAAAGATGACAAGGATTAAAAAACAGGAAGCTTAAAACTCTCAAACATGATGGTCAATATATAAAGCTCCACAAATACAGACTTGGCAGGCCACAGAGGAAGACAATGCAGCCAGTCCTGATGAGACCTGATAGGCTAGGGTCAGACAGAATGGGAGGAAGACCTCCTAATCAGGGAACTAGGAGACTAGGGGAGGGATATAGAGAAGAGGGAGAAAAGGTGGGATGAGGAGGAGACAAGAGAGGAAGCTATAGCTGGGATTCAAAGTGACTAAATTGTAATAAATAATAAAGAAAAATAAAGAAAAATTGAAATGTTATGAAATATTAATTATAGCAACAGATTTTTGTATAACCTACAGTATACAGCAATGATAGGGGCACACATAATTCAAAAAGAGAACTCAGAAGATATCATTCCTATTAACATTTTGATCTCAGACTACAGTATTTCAGAATTGTGAAATTAATCTCTTTCTTTTATATACACCAGTATGTCATTCTCTATTGTGACATTCCCAAATGAATAATTTAATTTTTACTGTTCTACACAGGAAAAAACTAAATTAAAATCAAAGTAAGTTCAAAGAAGTTTGTGAAAACTAATATGGAAATCGATCACATATAAATTAGAAAACATGGAGAATATTAAATTTATTCTCAATTTTGTTCTTTGCAAAATTAAATATTGATAAATATTAAGTTAGACTGACTCAGAGAAAAGGAAAGGCACATATTACTGCTATTGAGAAATAAGAGAACATTACATCTATCTGTATGTAAATTAGAAAGTTGTATGTAATACAAGTAAAACTATTAGAAAAGTCAAACACTGGTAGCTGTAGTATTGAAAAACTCTTGCATATATTTAACGAAAAATTAGTATGCTGGTTTGAGTGAGACCTAGGCTCATACGTTTGAATGCTTAGTTGTCAGAGAGAGGCAATACTTGGGAGGGCTTAGGAGGTGTGGCCTCTTTGGAGGATTATGTGATCAGGTTGTGCTTTGAGGTTTCCTAAAGCCTGTTCCAAGCCACAAGTCACTGTCTTTCTGCAACCTAAGGATGCTGAACTCTTTCATTTAGTTAAATTTTATTTTTCACATTAGTTACATTTTATTCACTTTGTGTCCCAGCTGTAGCCCTATCCCTCATTCCCTCTCAATCCTACCCTCCTTCCCTCCCTCATCTCCTCCCATGTCCCTCTCTAAATCCACTGATAGGGGAGGTTCTCCTCCCCTTCCATCTGATCCTAGCCTACTAAATCTCATCAGGACAGGCTGCAATGTCTTCCTCAGTGGCCTCAAAAGGCTGTTTCATTCCCAGGGGAGGAGGGTGTCAAAGAGACACCCCTGAGTTCTTGTCAGAGACAGTCTCTGTTTCCCTTACCAGGATACCCACTTGGATACTGAATTGCAATGGGCTACATCTGAGCAGAGGTTCTAGGTTATCTCCATGAATGGCCTTGGTTGGAGTATCAGTCTCAGAAAAGACCCCTGTGCCCAGGTATTTTGGTTCTTTTGCTTTCCTTGTGGAGCTCCTGTCCTCTCCAGGTCTTACTAACTCCCCCTACTTTCATATAATTCCCTACACTCTGCCCAAAGTTTGGTCATGAGTCTCAGTATCTGCTTTGAAACACTGCTGGGTAGAATCTTTAAGAGGCCCTCTGTGGTAGGCTCCTATCCTGTTCCTTGTTTTCTCTTTCTTCCAATGTCCATCCCATTTGTCTTTCTAAGTGATAATTTATCATCTGATCCAGAGTCCTCCTTCCTGTTTAGCTTCTTTAGGATTACAAATTATAGTATGTTTATCCTATATTATATGTCTAATATCCACTTATAAGTGAATATATACCATGTGTGTCTTTCTACTTCTGGGATACCTCACTCAGGATGATCTTTTCTATATCCCACCATTTGCCTGAAGATTTCATGATTTCCTTGTTTTTAATTGCTGAACAGTATTCCATTGTGTAAATGTACCACAATTTCTGTATCCTTACCTCCGTTGAGGGACATCTGTGTAGTTTCCAGGTTCTGGCTATTACAAATAAAGCTGCTACAAACATAGTTGCACAAATGTCCTTGTTGTGTACTTGAGCATATTTTAGATATATGCCTAGGAGTGGTATATCTGGATCTTGAGGCAGCGCAATTCCTAATTGTCTGAACTCTTAGAAAAAATGTCTGATCAAGTGTTGCTATGCTCCCTGTCATGAGGATGATGGACTAAACTGTAATCCTGCCCCAATTAAATATTTTCTCTTAGAAGTGTTGTGTATGTGATGATGTCTCTTTACAATAGAATTTTGACTAAGACATTTAGTACCACTACTTCATAAAAGCTTTCACGACAGGAGAAGATAATAATTCAAAATTTACTTTGTGTATCTAATCATCACCTAAAAAACCAATAACAGAAACAACCAAAACCAAGGGCATTACAGAAATAAAGTACTAACCTATGTTTTTATTAACATATATAAAATCTTTCCTCAATAATATATGCTCAATCAAATGAAGCTGAAGCTGTCTGTGTGTGTGTGTGCATGTGTGTATATGTGTATATACACAAAATTTATATTGACAATACTATTTTTAAAAGAAATATTTGTTTTGATGACAGTATCCTTTGCTTTATAGAAGCTTTTCAGTTTCATGAGGTCCCATTTAATGATTGTTGCTCTTAGAGCCTGTGCTGTTGGTGTTCGGTTCAGGAAGTTGTCTGTTGTGCCAACAAGTTGTAGGCTCTTCCCCTCTTTTTCTTCTAACCAATTTAGTGTATCTGGTTTTATGTTGAGGTCTTTGATCCACTTGGACTTTAGTTTTGTGCAGGGTGATGAATATGGATCTATTTTCATTTTTCTGCATGTAGACATCCAGTTGGACCAGCTCCATTTGTTGAAGATGCTGTCATTTTTCCATTGAATGGTTTGGATTCTTTGTCAAAAATCAAATATTCTTAGGTGTGTGGGTTTATTTCTGGATCTTCTATTCGGTTCCATTGATCCACCTTTCTGCATATATGCCAATACCATGCAGTTTTTATTACTATTGCTCTTTAATACAGCTTGATATCAGGGAATGGAGATACCTCCAGATGATCTCTTGTACAGGATCATTTTGCCAGTTCTGAGTTTTTTGTTTCTCCATATGAAGTTGATAATTTTTCTTTCAAGGTCTGTAAAGAATGGTGTTGGTATTTTGATGGAATTGCATTGAATATATAGACTGCTTTTGGCAGAATAACCATTTTCACTATGTTAATCCTACGGATTCATGAGCATGGGAGATCTTTCCATCTTCTGATATCGTTTTCAATTTCTTTCTTCAGAGACTTGAATATTTTTTCAAACATGTCTTTCACCTACTTGGTTAGAATCACCCCAAGGTACTTTGTGTTATTAGTGGCTATTACGAAGGCTGTTGTTTCCAAAATTTCTTTCTCGGCCCTTTTGATTTGGTTATACAGTAGGGTTTCTAATTTTTTTTTTGAGATAATTTTGTATCCAGCCACTTTACTGAAGGTGTTTATCAGCTGAAGAAGTTCTCTGGTTGAATTTTTGGGGTTACTCATGTATACAATTATATCATCTGCAAATAGTGAAGTTTTGACTTCTTCCTTTCCAATTTGTATCCACTTGATCTCCTTTACTTGTTTTATAGCACTTACAAGGACTTTAAGTACTATGGTGAAGAGATATGGAGAGAGTGGGCAGCCTTTCCTTGTCCATGATTTCAGTGGGATTTTTTAAAGTTTCTCTCAGTTTAGTTTGATGTTGGCTATAGGCTTGCTGTATATTGCCTTTACTATGTTTAGATATGAACCTTTTATTCCTGATCTCTCCAAGACTTTAAACATGAATGGGTGTTGAATTTTGTCAAATGCTTTTTTAGCATATAAGGAGATGATCATGTGGTTTTTCTCCTTCAGTTTGTTTATATGGTGGATTGCATTGATGGATTTCCATAAATTGAACCACCCTTACATGCCTGGGATGAAGCCTACTTGGTCATAGTGGATTATATCTTTTATGTGTTCTTGGATTCGGTTTGCAAGTATTTTATTGAGTATTTTTGCATCAATATTCATAAGCTAGCTAGATCTGATATTCTCTTTTTTGGGGGGGAGGGTTGTGTAGTTTATGTATCAAAGTGACTATCGCTTCATAGAATGAGTTTGGTAATGTTCCTTCTGTTTTCAACCCTATAGCTGACAGAGGGCTGATATCCAGAATATATACAGAACCAAAGAAGTTAAAAAGCATTAACTCAAACATTCTAATTAAAAAATAGGGTATAGAGTTAAACAGACAATTCCCTGTAGAGGAATATAAAATGGCAGAGAAACACTTAAAGAGATACTCAACATCCTTAGCCATCAGGAAGATGCAAATCAAAACAAGTCTGAGATTTCACCTTACAACCATCAGAATGGCTAAGATCAAAACCTCAAGTGACAACACATGCTGGAGATGTTGTGGAGAAAGAGGAATCCTCCTCCATTGCTTGTGGGAATGTATACTTGTACAACCACTTTAGAAATCAATCTGGTGCTTTCTCTGACAATTAGGACTAGCGCTTCCTCAAGATTCAGCTGTACCACACCCAGGCATATATCCAAAAGAAGTTCAAGTACACAACAAGGACATTTGCTCAACTGTGTTTGTAGCAGCTTTATTCGTAATAGCCAGGACCTGGAAACAACCCAGGTGTCAACGGAAGAATGGATACAGAAATTGTGGTAATTTTACACAATGGCATACTACTCAAGATTAAAAACAAGGAAGTCATGAAATTTTCAGGTAAATGGTGGTATCCAGAAAAGATCATCCTGAGTGAGGTACCCGAGGAACATGGTATATACTTACTCATAAGTGGATATTAAACATATAAGAAAGGATAAACATACTAAAATCTTTATACCTAAAGAAATTAACAAGAAAGAGGACCCAGGGTAAGATGATCAATCCTCACTTAGAAAGTCAAGTGGGATGGACGTTGGAAGTAGGAGAAAACAAGTAGCAGGACAGGAGTCTACTGAAGAGGACCTCTGAAAGACTCTACCTAGCAGTGTATCAAAGCAGATACTAAGACTCACAACCAAACCTTCGGCAGAGTGCAGGGAATCATATGAAAGAAGGGGGAGTTAGTATGACCTGGAGAGGTCAGGAGATCCACAAGGATCAAATGTATCTGGGCACAGGGGCCTTTTGTGAGAGTGTATCTCCAACCAAGGGCCATGTATGGATATAACCTAGAAGCCCTGCTTGGGTGTAGCCCATGGTAGCTCAGTATCCTAGTAAGGAGAACAGGGACTGTTTCTGACATGAACTGTATGGCTGGCTCTTTGACCTCCTCAAAACTGAGGGAGGAACAGCCTTGCTAGGCCACAGAGGAGGACACTGCAGCCAATCCTAAAGATACCTGATAACCTAAGGTCAGATGGAAGAGGAGGAAGACCTCCCTATCTGTAGACTTGGAAACTGGAAAAAGGCAGGGAGGAGATGAGGGAGGGAAGATGGATTGAGAGAGAGTGAGGATGGGGTTATGGCTGGGATACAAAGTAAATTACCTGTGATTAATATAAAAAATATTAAATAAAAAAGAAATATTTATCCAAGCAATGTAATGCTACTTTCCTACCATAAAAATCAAACATAAAATTTAACTGACTAGAATAATAACTTACAAAATGGGATAATTATTTTGAAAACACTTTCAAAAATTTTTTTTCCTTCATCTAAACACCTTTTATGGATTAAAACATTCAACATAACAAGGAATAGAGTAGACTGGTTAACACAAGAACATGCAATTGTGAAACACACAGTTGCAACCTTAAACATGGAAAATGAATATTTTTCCCCTAAGATCAGATACCAATTAATATTGTTTCATTTTTTAAATTCATCAAAATATAAAAAATATTACCCAGGGAGGTTATAATGCAGTATTAAATATATTACATGAAAAAGAAGAAATAAAATTAGCTATAAAAATACTTTAGGAATGGTATAGCTGGATTTTGAGGAAGCACTATTCCTTATTGTTGGAGGAAGTGCCAGAATGATTACTAAATTGATTTTTCAAGCTATACCACTCCTAAGCTTATATCCAAAATATGCTCAAGTATACAACAAGGACATTTGTTCAACCATGTTTGTAGCAGCTTTATTTGTAATAGCCAGAAGCTGGAAAAAAACCCAGATGCCTCTGATTTGAGGAATGGATACAGAAATTTTGGTACATCTACACAATAGAATATTACTCAGCAATAAAAAACAAAACAAAACAATACAAAACAAAAACAAGAAAATCATGAAATTTGCAGGCAAATGGTGGGAAGTGGAAAAGATCATCCTAAGTGAGGTATAGAAAGACACACAAGGTATATACTCACTCTTAAGTGGATATTAGATATATAATATACGATAAACCTACTAAAATCTGTATAAACTAATCAAGAAGGATGACTCTGGCTTAGATGCTCAATCCCCATTCAGAAAGGCAAAGAGGAGGGACATCAGAAGAGGGAGACAACAGGGAATAGGACAGGAGCCTACCACAGAAGGCCTCTGAAAGGTTCCACCCTGCAGGGTAACAGAGCAGATGCTGAGACTTATAGCCAAATTCTGTGTGGAGTTCAGGGAATCTCATGAAAGAAGGGGGAGATAGTAAGACCTGGAGAGGACAGGAATTCCACAATGGGAGCAACAGAACCAAAAATCTGGGCACTGGGGTCTTTTCTGTGAATGATATTTCAACAAAAGACCATTCATGGATATAACCTAGAACCCCTGCACAGATGTAGCCTCATGGCAGTTCAGTGTCCAAGTGGGTTCCATAGTATTGAGAACAGTGACTGTCTCTCACATGAACTGATTGGCCTGCTCTTTGATCATCTTCCCCATGCGGGGGGAGCTGCTTTCCCAGGCCACAGAGAAAGACAATTCAGCCAGTCCTGATGATACCTGATAGACTAGGGTCAGAATGAAGGAGAGTAGGACCTCCCCTATCAGTGGACTTAGGGAGGGACATGGGTGGAGAAGGGAGCAAGTGGGTGTGGTTGGGAGGGGTGGAGGGAGGGAGCTACAAGGGGTTACAAAGTGAGTAAACTGTAATTAATAAAAATAAAAAAATTAAAAAGAATACCTTAGATGTAAATGCAAATATTATACAAAATTGCTATACATTTTCAAGCAATAAATATACTTGGTAAAATTTTTATGATGCAATAAAAGGAACAAATGTAAGACAAACTTCTAAATTTTTGAGTTTTTGTTTCTAAGTTATTATTTCTTATTTTTTTATATTATAATTACATAATTTTTCTTTTCCTTCCCTTCACCCAAACTTTCCCTATGTTCATCTTTGCTAACAAAGCCTGTAGGCTTAGATTTTTCAACAACCTACTTTATTTAGGGTTCTTAAATGCTTATGCCCCCATTCCAACCCACTGACGAGAGATAGGGGGAAATGAAGTTTGTTAGGAAAAGAGGGTTGTAGACATACTGTTTCAGAAGTAGTTCCTTCATTGTCTGAATACAAGCAGTCCAGTACAAATGCCAACACCAAAGAGCAACACGAATCAGCATGATTGATCTGAAACAGTGAGATTCCATTGAATCAGAAGAAGTCAGTGAAGGCCACAAGACTCAGTTGGATTGCCTTGAAAAGTTTTCTGGGACATTTCTCTCTGCAAAGTGAAGTGTCAAAGAACAAAGACCAGAGAAGCAATGTCAGTCCAAAAAGCCCTTTCTCATTGTCTCTTGGCTTTTGTACATCTCCACTCCTTAGAGTTCACCCATGGATGTTTTTAGCTGGCCAAAATTACTCCCCTCTCATGAGATAGCTCCAGGCAAAACATATGTGTCCTCAAAGACAGCTTATAGCAAAACATCACGTGATACAACTGAGTCTTCAAAGAAAGTATAAACTTCCACTACAATAGCTTTTATGGTTTATTAATTTTTGTTAATGTACATGCATGCATGCATATATATATATATACATACATACATATAGCATCATGTATTGCTAAATACATAAATATTGCTTGCTTAGATACTACCTGCTAAGTATATATAATGTTACTTGTATATGTTTTCAGTGATGATCATTTGGCATTAGATAAACAATTTGTGTACTCTGCTTGTTTTTAATTACAGTGACAAATCTATAAAAGAAACAAGTAAATGGGGGAAATTGATTTTGGCTCAAGAATTCCAATTCAGTCAGGGGCAACTGACTTGAATCTGGAATAAGGAAAGGCAAAACTTATTTATTTAATGTTGCTACTTGCTATGGAGCCTTTATATTGGCCAGTCCACTATCTAGTGTCATAAACACAATCTCTTCACAGGTAGACTACTTGGCTTTTTTGACATCCCAGGATTTTTGTTGTTATGACTTCTTTTGGTGACAACACTTTGAATAGTCTGTAAAGTTTGTTCAGCTTACATGTATAATGCCACATACCATAAATCAGAGCATATTAACCATCTTATTCTATTACTTTCATGTTCTTACTTTTCCTGGGTTACTATGATTGTTTTCAAAACGCAGTTACCGAAATCAAGTTTATTTCTTTTTTGTTTATTGACTGACTGTGGTCTTCTGGATGGCTTTTACATCATTTCTTATACATTGCTATATTCTATGATCCGTGTTAGATGACAGCAGTTTGAATGTGGGCTTGTGGCTCAGTCTTTATGTGAATACTCACCCTTCAAAAATCTGCCACACTGTGTTAATGTGTCATAATAATATTTCAGGAGGATAGAGGTGTAAGCTATATAGCATCTCAAGCCTGGAATATAAAACTCCTGTAGTATGACTGCCACATTCTACTTGTTAAAGAAAACCACAAGTGGTCAACCACAAACCATAAAAGAAACATTATATAAAATGAAGAGTTATATTTAGAAATATTTACACAAACACACACATGTGTTTGCACATGCAAACACACATGCACCTATAAACACACACACACACATATTATTCATGCAATAATAAGTACTGAAAAAGACAACATGAACTTGAAAAGTAGCTGAGAGAGGCATACAGGAAGTTTTGGAGGTAGTAAAGGTTGGAGGATGAATATTTTAATTATATAATGATCTAAACTATTAAAAATAAAGCCAGACCAAATTTAAGATATGGTGAAGATCCGTTCCCAGTCTGTAGGCTATCGTTTTGTTCTGATGACAGTGTCCTTTGCTTTACAGAAGCTTTTCAAATTCATGAGGTCCTATTTATTGATTGTTGACCTTGGACCCTGTGCTGTTGGTGTTCTGCTCAGGAAGTTGTCTCCTGTGCCAATAAGGTCCAGGCTCTTCCCCACTTTTTCTTCTAACCAATTTATGGTGTCTGGTTTTATGTCAAAGTCTTTGACCCACTTGGAATTTAGTTTTGTGCAGGGTTATAAATATGGGTCTATTTGCATATTTCTGCATGTAGACATCAAGTTACACCAACACCATTTGTTAAAGATGCTGTCTTTTTTTTCCATTGTATGGTTTTGGCGTATTTGTCAAAAGTTAAGTTTCCATAAGTGTGTGGGTTTATTTCTAGGTCTTCTTTTCGCTTCCACTGATCCACAATTCTGTTTCTATGCTTGTACCATGTTGCTTTTATGACCATTGCTCTGTAGTACAGCTTCAGATTAGGGATGGAGAAACCTCCAGATGATATGTTTTGTACAGAATCATTTCGACAATTCTGGGTTTTTTGTTTGTTTGTTTTTCCACATGAAGTTGAGAATTGTTCTTTCAGAATTATTTTGGTATTTTGATGGGAATTGCATTGAATCTATAGACTGCTTTTGGTAGGATAGCCATTTTCACTATGTTTATCCTACCAAGCCATGAGCATGGGAGATCTTTCTAACTTCTGATATTTTCTTCAATTTCTTTTTCGGAAACTTGACATTATTTTTGAACAATTCTTTCAGTGTCTTAGAACCACACCAATGTGCTTTATGTAGTTAGTGGCTATTTTGAAGGGTGTAGGTTACCTAATTTCTTTCTCAGCCCATTTGTCTTTCAGATACAAGAAGGCTACAGATTTTTTTTTTTCTGAGATAACTTTGTATTCAGCCACTTTGCTGAAGGTGTTTATCTGCTGAAGGAGTTCTCTGCTTGAATTTTTGGGATCATTTATGTATACTAACATATCATCTGCAAATAGTGATACTTTGACTTCTTCCTTCCCGATTTGAATCCCCTTGATCTCTTTTAGCTGTCTTATTGCACTAGCTGGGACTTCAAGTACTATGTTTGAAGAGATTTGGAGAGAGTGGGCAGCCTTGCCTTGTCCCTGATTTCAGAGGAATTGATATAAGTTTTTCTCTGTTTAGTTTGATGTTAGTGATAGGCTTTCTAAAATATATTTTCTATATTACGTTTATGTATAGGGCTTGTATCCCTGTTCTCTCCAAGACTTTAAGTTTCAAATGTACTTTGGAGCAAGTTCACAGACTAACAAAGTAGAATTTAAATATGTGTAATATATAAATTTAATTTTATTATATATATTTAAGTTATGGTACTACTGTGAAGCATTTATCTAATTCAGTTTTAATAACTGGATTATTTTTCTAAAATTCATGTTAGCAGACAAGTGACTACTTACATGCATTCATTATATTGTTTACTAGTTTTGCTTTCAGTTAAATTTTATGCAAAAAAGTCAAATTTGAGTAGAAAATTATATTTATACTATCATCTTACTTAATTATGCTAAAAATAAGTTATTAAAATTTAAATAAATAATTAGAAAAAATCATCTGCAGGAACAAGTTCTCTTTCAGAACTTTTTGTTAGTTATATCTTGCCTGCATATTTTAGCTTAACATAGAGAATACTTCGTTTAGTAATTATCAAATATGTTCTACAGTATAACATTTAGTAAAGTCTCAAAATTTATTTTGTTATTAATTATAAAATTGTGAAATAAAACTGTGGATATTATCGTTAGATAACATAACTGAGTATTATGTGAATAAAAACATATTAATTAGTTTATGGGAGCAAGAAATAGTTACTGAGAACCTTGCCATGAATCACAGAAATTCAAGTCTACTACAAATTTAATCTCTTTTGAGAAAGAAATCATGGTTGCCAAAACCAAATACAATTATAAGGGGACTGATATTGTTTTTAAAATTTGATAAATTAGTTTTTAAATTACAATATCATTAAGATATTTTTATATTTGATATTTAAATTTAGCATTCACGGCATTAAAGTATTTATGAAAAAAGTAATTGTCTTAATATTCTTATAAGATGAGCGTACAAAATAGGTAAATATTTAAAATCATAGTTAATATGGAAGGAGTCCACTATGTTTATTAATTTACTATAATTGTATAACACATTACACACAAAGCGACGCAAAGGGACAGTGTAAGTAGTGGAGTTAAGAACCTCCTATATACATTAATCAAGGTAACTGGGAGACGAGGCGAAACATGAGTATGAATGACTTTCTCTTTCAGAAAGTTGAATTTGATCAATTAGAACAAACAGATAGGTGCAGAACATAAAGACACAAGATTCAACGTTATGAAATTTTAACAGCCCAGAAAAGAATAATTTGACTAAGTAAAAGAATAAAATAAACTCCTAAACTACAGCTATTCATAATCATAAACAATATAAGAAAATATGTCTTCAAGACAATTGTGTTAGTGTGTGAAAGATGAGAAGAAACACAGAAGAAAAATTCAGACAGCAGTTATTAAAATTATCAGCCAAGAAAGGCAGAAGGGTCCTGGAATACAAGATGTGATGATCTGTAGCTATGCAAGCTAAAGCTTGCATATAACAACAGCAACTCCAAAATAGTATCTTAATTTTGTTTAAAGAAAACACTGAAAACTCCAACATATAAATAAGGTAAACATAGTGAAAAAAAATTTCCTTATTAAAGCAATCTAAAGAGAAATTTGTCTTAAACAATGTGTAGTTCTGGCTTTCTCTGTTCTCTCTCTTTTCTCTCTCTCTGTGTGTGTGTGTGTGTGTGTGTGTCTTTCTCTTTTTATCTTCCCTACCTGTCTCCTTCCTCTTTCTCTCTCCCCATTCCATCTACCCTCTCTCCCCTTCTTCTTCTCTTCTTCTCTCCTTGAAGGAAAGAAACATATCACAGTTTGTGTTACTTGACAATTTAGTGCAAATGTACATGGAAGGACAATTAGAATAAATGGAGTACTGTGCAAAAAGTAAAATGGTGAGTATTAGAATTGATGCAAAAATATTCAATAAAGTACTTGCAAACCAAATCCAAGAACACATTAAAGATATCATACACCATGACTAAGTAGGCCTCATCCCAGCCATGCAGGGGTGGTTGAACATACTAAAATTCATTAATGTAATCCACCATGTAAACATACTGAAAGAAAAAAAAAACATGATCATCTCCTTACATGTCAAAAATAATTAGACAAAATTCAAAGCCTGTTCATGTTTAATGTTTTAGAGAGATTAGTGGTACAAGGTGCATACCTAAACATGGTAAAAGCAATATATAGCAAGCCTATAGCCAACATAAAACTAAATGGAGAGAAAATTAAATCAGTCCCACTGAAATCAGGGACAAGGCAAGGCTGCCCACTCTCTCCATATCTCTTCAACATAGTTCTTGAAGTCCTAACTTGAGCAATAAGACAACTAAAGGAGATCAAGGGGATACAAATTGGAAAGGAAGGAGTCAACGTATTACTTTTAGCACGTGATATGTTAGTATACATGAATGACTGCCAAAAGTTCAACCAGAGAACTCCTTCAGCTGATGAATACCTTCAGCAAAGTGATTGGATAAAAAATTAACTCAGAACACTAGCATTCCTGTATACAAAAGACAAAAGGTTTGAGTAAGAAATTAAGGAAATAACAGCCTTTATTATAGCCACTAATAATATAAAGTACCTTGGTATAACATTAACCAAGCAAGTGAAAGATCTGTATGAAAAAACCTTCAAGTCTCTGAAGAAAGAAATTGAAGAAGATACCAGAGGATGGAAAGATCTCCCCTTCTCATGGATCAGTAGGATTAACATAGTGAAAATGGTCATCTTACCAAAGCAATCTACAGAATCAATGCTATTCCCATCAAAATACCAACACAATTCTTTCCAGACACTGAAAGAACAATTCGTAATTTCATATGGAAAAAGAAAATTAACACTAACAACAAAAAACTCAGAATAGCTTAAACCATTGTGTACAATAAAAGATCTTCTAGAGGAATCTCCATCCCAGATCTCAAGCTGTACTATAGAGCAACAGTAATAAACACTGCATGGTACTGGCATAGAAACAGAATTGTGGATAAATGGAATGGAATAGAAGACCCAGAAATAAACCCCGACACCTATGGATACTTGATTTTTGACAAAGAAGCCAAAACCATACAATGGAGAAAAGACAGTATCTTTAACAAATGGTACTGGTGTAATTAGACGTCTACATGTAGAAAATGCAAATAGACCCATATTTATAACCCTGCACTAAACTAAAGTCCAAGTGGATCAAAGATTTCAACATAAAACCAGACACACTGAAACTGTTAGAAGAAAAAGTGGGGAAGGACCTTGAACTCGTTGGCACAGGAGACAATTTCCTGAACAGAACACCAAGAGCACAGGCTCTAAGAGCAACAATCAATAAATGGGACCTCATGATTTTGAAAAGCTTCTATAAAGCAAAGAACATTGTCATCAGAACAAAACAACAGCCTACAGACTGGGAAATGATATTCACCAACCCTCCATCTGACATAGAGGTAGTATCCAGAGTATATAAAGAAGCTTTATGTTCTGCCTGTAATTTTTACTTAGCTTTTTCCTTTGCAGCTTCTAAATTTTTTCTTTGTTCTGTTGATTCAGTGTTTAATTATTATATGATGTGAGGAGTTTCTTTTCTGGTCTAGTCTATTTGGTGTTCTGTAGGCCTACTGTATATTTATAGGCATCTCTTAAGGTTGGGAACATTTTCTTATATGATTTTCTTGAAATTTTTTTCTGTGCATTGGAGCCTGGAATCTTCCTTTTCATCTATTCCTATTATTCTTAGTTTTTGTCTTTTCATGGTGTCCTTGAGTTCTTGGATGATTTGTGTCTGGAACTTTTCCAATTTTAATTTTTCTTTGAGAGAAGAGTCAAGTTCTGTAATTGTATTTTCAGCAACTGAGATTCCATCTCTTGTATTCTGTTGGTGATACTTACCTTTGTGGCTCTTGATCTCTTCTCTAAGTTCTCCAGATCCATGGCTTTTTCTCAGCTTGTGTTTTCTTTATTGATTCTAATTTTGTTTTAACGTCTAATAATGTCTTGCACTATTGTCATCATCTGTTTGAATGTGGTTTCCTGTCTGTACATGATTGCTTCTATTTTATTTTTATTCGTTTCTCCCTTAAGTGCCTCTCTTGTTTGTTTCCTTTTTATGTACCTCAAATAACTGCATAATTATAGATTTAAGATCATTTTCCTGTGCTTCAGCTTCAATAGAATACTCGTGAAGCTATGATGTCCTGGTTTTTGTTGCCTATACTCTTATGCCTGCCTCTAGCCATCTGGCTGTCTGTACCCTTGACTGATTCTTCCTGTACCCTGTACTTCAGACTGGGTTCACCTGTCTCTGGAATCTCGAGGAGTCTCTCCTGGATTCACTGTCTCTGCTGGCTCACTGTTTGTGACCCAGATATGCCAGGAAGTTAGGGCACAAGCAGAATAATCTCAGAGCCTAGAGCTGCTCCAGTGTCCACAGGCTTCCATAAGATGGTAGAGAATGGGATTTGGGTCTAAAGCCTGGCTCAGCTCTGATAGGTTCCCTGGCTATGGCTGGGCTCACTCTTTGTGACCCAAGTGGGGGAGGCTGCTGGTGAGCAGACAGAAACATCTCTGAGCCTAGAACTGCTCCAGTGACCCACAGGCCTCCATGGGGAGGAGGACAATGGAACTTGGGTCAGGTGCCTATCTCAGCTCCGCTGGCTTCTGTTTCTGTGCTAGCCTTTTTGTTTCTGGCCTAGGTGAGTCAGGCTGCTGGAGCAAAGGTGGAAAGATATCTGTGCCTGAAGTTGCTACAGTGCTCCAATGGCTTCCTCGAGTTGGAGGAAATGGGACTTGAGTCTCTTGCCTAGCTCAGCTCCACTCTGTTCACTGTCTGTGCTGTGCTGGCTGAATCTCACCTGCATGAGCCACCCAGGTGGGGAGCAGGCAGAATGGACCCTTGCCACCCGGGCAGTATCAGAAGATATCCCCTCCATAGGACCGTGAGAGTGAGTGTCACTAGCTGTTATTACCAGGAAGGTATCCACAGGATGGTAAGAGTGGGCTCCAGGGTTTGGAACCAGGAGCCACTAGTAGCCAGACGGTATCCACAAGACTGTGAGAGTCGGTGTCTGGAATTTGAGTCACACCCTCAGTACAGGAAGGTATTCACTCCACAGTCAGTGAGACTAAACGCCCTCGGTCCAAGCAGCCACTGGTCCCTGGAATACAGCAACAGAAAGTGGTCTTGGCGTGGGGGGTGGCCTATAGCTGAGAGGTTAGAGGTACACACTGTGGTGTGACTCCAACAGATAGTGTTACTAGGCAGGGAGCCTAAGGCTGCAGGTTTGGAGCCCTGCACCACTGTTGGTTCCAAGAAGGTATCCAGAAATGGATTTGGGTAGGTGGCCTATTGCTGTATTAATGATAGGCAGGAGCCTGGGAATGTTTCCAGGCATTAGTTGGGTGGTCTATAGATAGAACTTCAAGTATCCTCCTGGATTATCCTCTCACCTGAGAGAAACAGATTTGTCGTCTACAATACTGTCAGTTGGCCACCCTGCTCTCACTGCTGAGCTGCTGTTCAGATACCCTACATGGTCAGTGTCGCCATCTTGGATATTTCCAACAATTATTGTCTTAGTATGTCTGAGTATTCATTATGTCTCCAGCATAAGCAAAGACCTGCTTAGTGATTTCAGTATTGTCCCCTTATTATTTAGGAGGTGAACTATTAGTTTTTCAATAATATAATCCTCTTGTATGCTATAGAACTCTTACACATACACAATGAGACCCTGCTTTAAAAGTAAATAAATAAGTCATTAATAAAACAATTTTATCTCAAAATATAGTTTAACACATTTTACATTCATATAAAGTTTTAAATACTAATGAGAGTGTAAACTAGATTACATTACAGATATAAGCTGAACATTAAGCAAAATTTTCTGTTGGTAATTTTTATGTGTGTCTAAACAGGAGGGTGAATAGAAAGCAGGAATTTGAATGTGCATGTGTGTTACATGTAGGAATACATTTTAAGCCATTATTCAATTAGAACGCTTCAGATGATAGCAAGGTAGATAACACTGGCCTGCAGTCCAGTCAGCTCAAAGTGTTTGGATACCACCAAAAAGCTGAAAAATTCAGCTCTATAGAGAACTTCCTATGCTCAGGAAAATAGTCTCCATTTCTGCCTCAATGAACAAATTGTTCTACTGAGGTTTATGCCATACTGATCAAACTGATATTTTTTTATGTTAAGATGGTAATGGGTGATTAAAGGAACAGTGTGATGACATAGCTGCAATTTGAATTAAAGTGCATAAGTTCCTAAAGAACTGTAAAACAAAGTGGCACTTGCAGTTAATGTACAAATGCATAAAAGTCCATTCAATTCACTTGTTATGAATCAAGCATTTATTTCAGTCCTCTGTGTTTCATACAGAATTGACGCTCCTTGAGGCATCTCTTGGCCTTCTGGTTTCCAGACATGATTTCCACCACAGAGTAGTGTTTTAGTTTATGAACAAAAAAAAAATGAATATTTTTAATCTCTTTAAACCAATGTTAGGTATAAAATAGAATCAATTGCCCCATTGAATGCCATTTTAATGCAAAATTTAAAATTTCTACAATTCTAATTTCAAATTTGTTTTGGAGCAATGTGATTCTGGCCAAGAATTTACATTCTTAAGAATCTTGTTCCTCAGATGTCCTATGGTGCTGCCAAAGTCACTTCTAATATAGGAATACAGGGGCTGGCCAAGAAAAGCTCATGGTACCTTCTTCCTTAGCTAAATACTCGTTTGGAAGTCTATTTAAATTTAGTGACCACATTTACCTTTTCCATAAAAGCAGAAAGGCTATTCTTTTTTTTAGCTGTATCTGTAATAAATTAGTAGAGAAATGGATAGATAGATCAGTAGATAAATAGACAGAAAAGTAGATAAAATAAAAATGAAACTACAAACTAGGGAAGAGCAACTAAAGCATTATCCTATCTACATTAATCAGCTACTGTTCAGAGAAATGCTTTTTCCTGCCCTCCCTTCACTAAGTTAGACCACAACCTATGAATAAAAAGTCTAAAATGCATAATGGGTTGAACATAATATTCCATGTTTTGGTAAAACAACTTGAAAGTTAGCTTTTGAAACACATAACCACTTATTATTTTTCACCATGAGCTTTCCTGTACTCCTGTTTCACAGCCAAGCACCTACCTGAGTGACAGTAGCAAGAACACTGAGAATATCCATCCCCCCATTTGGAATAGGAGTGTTACTGTCTACACTGTCACAAAGCACCTACCACATTCCACATCCTGTCCTATATTCTGGGAAAATATAGGTGCTGGGCTTATAGAGAATATTAAAAACAAGCTGTCAAATAATGTAAAATCCTTCATCCTGGTTGGTGTTTAGAACTAAAAACAAATATTCACTGTACAGGAGATTCAAACCACATCCACTCATACAGGGAATTTTTTTGGTAAGATTGGTACACAGAAACTGTTGCAGGTTTGAAATTTGGAAATCTCTCTATAGGCTCCTACTCTCTAGTGCTGTGCTGAAAGAGATAGCATTAGAGCCATAGTGCATCAAGACTGAACTCTGTCAGTTTCACATTAGAACTACAGTTAGAACTACAGCGCTAACTTAGTTACTGGTTCTGTTGTTCAAATATGTCAATCAGAGACTACTGAAAGGAAGAAAACAATAAATTTGTTCTCTGTAAAGAGTTAAGCACCAGTCCAATTACCTAAAATATAGCTAGACAATTGTTTAGATAGATTTGCAGCACAGGAAAAAAAGCAATCTAAAGAGAAAGCAATCTAAAGAGAAATTTGTCTTAAACAATGTGTAGTTCTGGCTTTCTCTGTTCTCTCTCTTTTCTCTCTCTCTGTGTGTGTGTGTGTGTGTGTGTGTCTTTCTCTTTTTATCTTCCCTACCTGTCTCCTTCCTCTTTCTCTCTCCCCATTCCATCTACCCTCTCTCCCCTTCTTCTTCTCTTCTTCTCTCCTTGAAGGAAAGAAACATATCACAGTTTGTGTTACTTGACAATTTAGTGCAAATGTACATGGAAGGACAATTAGAATAAATGGAGTACTGTGCAAAAAGTAAAATGGTGAGTATTAGAATTGATGCAAAAATATTCAATAAAGTACTTGCAAACCAAATCCAAGAACACATTAAAGATATCATACACCATGACTAAGTAGGCCTCATCCCAGCCATGCAGGGGTGGTTGAACATACTAAAATTCATTAATGTAATCCACCATGTAAACATACTGAAAGAAAAAAAAAACATGATCATCTCCTTACATGTCAAAAATAATTAGACAAAATTCAAAGCCTGTTCATGTTTAATGTTTTAGAGAGATTAGTGGTACAAGGTGCATACCTAAACATGGTAAAAGCAATATATAGCAAGCCTATAGCCAACATAAAACTAAATGGAGAGAAAATTAAATCAGTCCCACTGAAATCAGGGACAAGGCAAGGCTGCCCACTCTCTCCATATCTCTTCAACATAGTTCTTGAAGTCCTAACTTGAGCAATAAGACAACTAAAGGAGATCAAGGGGATACAAATTGGAAAGGAAGGAGTCAACGTATTACTTTTAGCACGTGATATGTTAGTATACATGAATGACTGCCAAAAGTTCAACCAGAGAACTCCTTCAGCTGATGAATACCTTCAGCAAAGTGATTGGATAAAAAATTAACTCAGAACACTAGCATTCCTGTATACAAAAGACAAAAGGTTTGAGTAAGAAATTAAGGAAATAACAGCCTTTATTATAGCCACTAATAATATAAAGTACCTTGGTATAACATTAACCAAGCAAGTGAAAGATCTGTATGAAAAAACCTTCAAGTCTCTGAAGAAAGAAATTGAAGAAGATACCAGAGGATGGAAAGATCTCCCCTTCTCATGGATCAGTAGGATTAACATAGTGAAAATGGTCATCTTACCAAAGCAATCTACAGAATCAATGCTATTCCCATCAAAATACCAACACAATTCTTTCCAGACACTGAAAGAACAATTCGTAATTTCATATGGAAAAAGAAAATTAACACTAACAACAAAAAACTCAGAATAGCTTAAACCATTGTGTACAATAAAAGATCTTCTAGAGGAATCTCCATCCCAGATCTCAAGCTGTACTATAGAGCAACAGTAATAAACACTGCATGGTACTGGCATAGAAACAGAATTGTGGATAAATGGAATGGAATAGAAGACCCAGAAATAAACCCCGACACCTATGGATACTTGATTTTTGACAAAGAAGCCAAAACCATACAATGGAGAAAAGACAGTATCTTTAACAAATGGTACTGGTGTAATTAGACGTCTACATGTAGAAAATGCAAATAGACCCATATTTATAACCCTGCACTAAACTAAAGTCCAAGTGGATCAAAGATTTCAACATAAAACCAGACACACTGAAACTGTTAGAAGAAAAAGTGGGGAAGGACCTTGAACTCGTTGGCACAGGAGACAATTTCCTGAACAGAACACCAAGAGCACAGGCTCTAAGAGCAACAATCAATAAATGGGACCTCATGATTTTGAAAAGCTTCTATAAAGCAAAGAACATTGTCATCAGAACAAAACAACAGCCTACAGACTGGGAAATGATATTCACCAACCCTCCATCTGACATAGAGGTAGTATCCAGAGTATATAAAGAAGCTTTATGTTCTGCCTGTAATTTTTACTTAGCTTTTTCCTTTGCAGCTTCTAAATTTTTTCTTTGTTCTGTTGATTCAGTGTTTAATTATTATATGATGTGAGGAGTTTCTTTTCTGGTCTAGTCTATTTGGTGTTCTGTAGGCCTACTGTATATTTATAGGCATCTCTTAAGGTTGGGAACATTTTCTTATATGATTTTCTTGAAATTTTTTTCTGTGCATTGGAGCCTGGAATCTTCCTTTTCATCTATTCCTATTATTCTTAGTTTTTGTCTTTTCATGGTGTCCTTGAGTTCTTGGATGATTTGTGTCTGGAACTTTTCCAATTTTAATTTTTCTTTGAGAGAAGAGTCAA